>NW_027181771.1:8627684-9958656 GCF_029961685.1 Aristolochia californica
CTCCCAAGCTATTATTAGGGTTGAATTAGTGGAATTTCCCAAACTTGGATGACAAAACTTTTGTGTTCATTTGTGGTGTGTGAATAAATTTTCTTTACTCACATTTGTTATTGTTTTAATTTTTTCCATGCATGAACTCTAAAATTAACATTTGGTTGTGATCTATTTGCCTAAACGTTAATGTTTATGAGGTGTTGAAGGGAAAGTGAAAACTCAAGTTTTGACTTAAGAAAAGAGTATACATCTAAAATGGAAATGTACAAGTGTAGAGAGAGATAATTCAAAAAAGTCTATGTGATTTTTAGGGATTCTAGACTCTTTTTAGTTTTTATATATCAGGTTTTGTAATCATCGGGATAAAGGGGGAGGTAGGGGAGTTTAACTAAGTGTTGACTCCAAACCCATAAGTAATTTCTTGCAAAAATATAGCCCGTTACACTTGAGAAATCAATTTTCAATCATCTATGATTGTTAGGTCTGCTCTTTGTAAATGGGAAAAATAATGGCTTGTGTTGACTCGAGTAAATATCCCATCGCACGTTCACTTGAGAATTTAATGAGTAATTGTTATTCTCTTTAAAACGTTTGGATCCATAGGTCTCGTGCATCTTTAACATGTTTCTAGAATGCATATCCATATTTAAAACATGTTAGGATATATTTGAAATCTCCCATGCTATTATTAGGGTTGAACTAGTGAAATTTCCCAAACTCGGATAACAAAAATTTTGTATTCATTTCTGGTGTGTGAATAAATTTTCTTTACAAACATTTTTTATTGTTTTTAATTTTTTCCATGCATAAACTGTAAAATTTTCATTTGGTTGTGACTTATTTGCCTTATCATTTTTGTTTACAAGGAGATGGAGGGAAAGTGAAAGCTCAAGTTTTAATTTAAGGAAAGAGTATACATCTAAAATGGAAATGCACAAGTGTAGAGAGAGATAATTCCAAAAAGTCTATGTGATTTCAACGAATTGTAGACTCTTTTTAGTTTTTATATATCTGGTTTTGCAATCATCGAGAAAAAGGGGGAGGCTAGGGATTTTCAATTGAGTGTTGAATTTCAACCCATAAGTCATTTTTTACAAAAATATAGCCCGTTACGCATGATAAATCAATTTATAATCATCTATGATTGTTGGGTCAGCTGTTTGCAAGTGGGCAAAATAATGTCTTGTGTTGACTTGGGTAAATATCACACAACACGTTCACTTGAGAATTTAATGAGCATTGTTTATTCTCTTTAAAAGGTTTGGATCCATATATAACTTGCATCTTTAACATGTTTCAAGAATGCATATCCATATTTAAAACATGTTAGGATCAATTAGAAATCTCCCAAGCTATTATTAGGGTTGAACTAGTGGAATTTCCCAATTGTGTTCATTGTTGGTGTGTGAATAAATTTTCTTTACTCACATTTGTTTTATTTTTTATTTTTTCCATGCTTAAAATCTTAAATTTTCATTTGGTTGTGTTCTATTTGCCTTATCATTTTAGTTTGCGAGGAGATGAAGGGAAAGTGAAAACTCAAGTTTTGATTTAAGAAAAGTATATACATCTAAAATGGAAATGCACAAGTGTAGAGAGATAATTCCAAAAAGTCTCTGTGATTTTTATGGATTACAATCTCTTTTTAGTTTTTATATATCAGGTTTTGCAATTATCGGGAAACAAGGGGAGGCGGGGGATTTTTGACTGAGTGTTGACTCCCAACCTTTAAGTCAATTCTTATAAAAATATAGCCCGTTACGCATGATAAATCACTTTACAATCATCTATGATTGTTAGGTCAACACTTTGTAAGTGGACAAAATAATGGCTGGTATTGACTCAGGTAAATATCCCACCACACGTTCACTTGAGAATTTAATGAGCATTTGTTATTCTCTTTAAAAGGTTTGGGTCCATAGCTCACTTAGATCTTAAACATGTTTCAAGCATGCATATCTATATTTAAAACATGTTAGGATCAATTAGAAATCTCCCAATCTATTATTAAGGTTGAAGTAGTGGAATTTCCCAAACTTGGATAACAAAACTTTTGTGTTCATTTGTGGTGTGTGAAAAAAATTTCTTTACTCACATTTGTTGTTTTTTTTTTTTAATTTTTTCGATGCATAAACTTTAAAATTTTCATTTGGAATTGATCTATTAGCCTTATCATTTTTGTTTACGAGGAGATGAAGGGAAAGTAAAAAATCAAGTTTTGATTTAAGAAAAGAGTATACATCTAAAATGGAAATGCACAAGTGTAGAGAGAGATAATTCCAAAAAGTCTCTATGATTTTTAGGGATTGTAATCTCTTTTTATTTTTTATATATCAGGTTTTGCAATCATCAAAAAAAAGGGGGAGGCGGGGGATTTTTAACAAAGTGTTGACTCCCAACCCATATTTCATTTCTTACTAAAATATAGTCCGTTAGGCATGATAAATCACTTTACAATCATCTATGATTCTTAGGTGAGCTCTTTGTAAGTGGGCAAAATAATTGCTTGTGTTGACTCAGGTAAATATCCCACCGCACGTTCACTTGAGAATTTAATGAGCATTTGTAATTCTCTTTAAACGGTTTGGATCCATAGGTCACTTGCATCTTTAACATGTTTCTAGAATGCATATCCATATTTAAAACATGTTAGGATCAATTAGAAATCTCCCAAGCTATTATTAGGGTTGAATTAGTGGAATTTCCCAAACTTGGATAGCAAAACTTTTGTGTTCATTTGTGGTGTGTGAACAAATTTTCTTTACTCACATTATTTTTTGTTTTAATTTTTTCTATGCATAAACTCTAAAATTATCATTGTGGGTCCCACTTATGGGCCTTCCTTGGTCGTGTGGTCCATCTTATAATAATCTTAGATATGTGTACCTTCCTTGGTTGTGTGGGTTTGAGCTTATCTTCCAACAGTCAGTTTTTTCTAAATGGGCAAAAAGCGGCTTGTTTGGCTCGGGAAAATATCTCGCACATTAACTAGAGAATTTAATTTTTTCTACTCCATGAAAATTTTGGATCATTAGATCATTTGCATATTCAATATGTTTCAAGCATGCATATCCATATTTAAAACAAGTTAGGATCAATTAGAAATCCCTTTCTTAAAGCTATTAGGGGTTGTACTAATGGAATTTCCCAAACAAGGATAAAAAAATTTGTGTGTTCATTTGTAGTGCATGAATAAATTTTCTTTACTTAAATTTATTATTTTTTTCAATTTTTTCCATACATAAAATCTAAAATTTTCATTTTGTTGTGATCTATTTGCATTATCTTTTTGTTTTCAAGAAAAAACTGAGAGTGAAAGCTCAAGTTTGGATTTGAAAAAAAATTGAACACAAAAAATGGAAATGCACAAATGGAGAGAGATAATTCCTAAAAGAATCTGTAATTTGTAGGGCTTGTAAACTATTTTAAGTATTTATATATTGGGTTTTGTAAGCATCAGAAAAAAGGGGGAGAGGGATTTTTAATTGAGTGTTGACTCCCAAACCATAAGTAATTTCTTACAAAAATTATAGCCGTTAAGCTTCATTAATCAATAAATAAATTTACAATGATCTATTTTTGTTTGGTCAGCATTAGGTAAATGGGCAAAAAGTGGCTTGTTTCGATCGGGCAAATATCCCACCGCACGTTAACTTGAGAATTTAATTTGTTCTACTCATTGAAATTTTTGGATCATCAGGTGATTAGCTTCTTCAACTTGTTTCGTGCATGCATATCCATATTTAAAACATGTTTGGATCAATGAAATCTCTTTCTTATAAAATTCCAATGTATTAGGAGTTATTCTAGTGGAATTTTAAAGACATGGATAAAAAAACTTTGGTGTTCATTTGTGGAGTGAGAATAATTTTTCTTTACTTATATGTATTATTTTTTACAACTTTTTCTATACCTAATCTCTTAAATTTTCATTTTGGTTTGATCTATTTGCCTTATCTTTTTTTTTACGAGAAAAAAGGGAGAGTGAAAACTCAAGATTGGATTTGAAAAAAAATTGAACATCTAAAATGGAAATGCACAAATGCAGAGAGATATATATGTGATTTTTAGGGATAGTAAACTCTTTTTAGTTATTATATATTAGGTTTTCCAATCATCAAAAAAGCGTGGGGGGGGGGGGGGGGGGGGGGGGGGGGGGGAGGGATTTTTAATTGAGTGTTGACTCCCAAACCATAAGTCACTTCATAAAAACATTATACCCGTTGCACATCATTAATCGATCAATGACTTTACAATGATCTATGATTGTTAGGTCAGCGTTTTTCTAAATGGGCAAAAAGTGGCTTGTTTGGCTCGGGCAAATATCCCACCACACGTTAACTAGAGAATTTAATTTTTTCTACTCCTTAAAAATTTTGGATCTTTAGATCATTTGGCATATTCAACATGTGTCAAGAATGCATATCCATATTTAAAACATGTTAGGATAAATTAGAAATATCTTTCTTAAAGCTATTAGGGGTTGTACTAGTGGAATTTCCCAAACATGGATAAAAAAAATTGTGTTCATTTGTAGTACGTGAATAAACTTTCTTTACATACATTTATTATTTTTTTCAATTTTTTCTACATATAAACTCTAAAATTTTCATTTTGTTGTGATCCATTTGCATTATCTTCTTGTTTACGAGAAAAAAGAGAGTGAAAATTCAAGTTTGGATTTGAAAAAAAATTGAAAAAAAAAGTAAATGCATAAATGAAGAGAGAGATAATTCCAAAAAGTATTTGTAATTTGTAGGGCTTGTAAACTATTTTTAGTATTTATATAATTGGTTATGCAATCATCGGAAATGGGGGGAGTGAGGGATTTTTAATTGAGTGTTGAATCCCAAACCACAAGTCATTTCATACAAAAATTATAGCCATTACGCATCATTAATCGATCTATAACTTTACAATGATGTATGATTGTTAGGTCAGCTTTAGCTAAATGGGCAAAAAGTGGCTAGTTTGGCTCGGGTAAATACCCCTCCGCACATGAACTTGAGAATTTAATTTGTTCTACTCCATGAAATTTTTGGATCATTAGGTCATTTGCATCTTCAACATGTTTCATGCATGCATATCCATATTTAAAACATGTTAGGATCAATTAGAAATCTCTTTCTTCTAAAATTCCAAGCTATTAGGAGGTGTATTATTGGAATTACCCAAACATGGATAAAAAAAACAATGGTGTTCATTTGTAGTGCAGGAATAAATTTTCTTTACTTACAATTATTATTGTTTTCAATATTTTTCATACATATGCTCTAAAATTTTCATTTTGACGTGATCAATTTGCCTTATCTTTTTGTTTACGAGAAAAAAGGGAGAGTGAAAACTCAAGTTCGAATTTGAAAAAAAAATGAACATCTAAAACAGAAATGCACAAATGCAGAGAGAAATAATTCCAAAATGTTTCTGTAATTTTTAGGGATTGTAAACTCTTTTTAGTTTTTATATATGGGGTTTTGCAATCATCGAAAATGGGGGAAGAGAGGGGGGGGTGGGGGGGCGGCGATGGATTTATTACTTAGTGTTGAATCCCAAACCATAAGCCATTTTATAAAAAAATTATAGCCATCAATAATCAATCAATACCTTTACAATGATCTATGATTGTTAGGTCATCTTTTTGTAAATGGGCAAAAAGTGGCTTGTTTGGGTCAAATAAATATCCCACTGCACGTAAACTTGATAATTTAATTTTTTCTACACCTTGAAATTTTTATAACATTAGCTCATTTGCATGTTCAACATGTTTCATACATGCATATCCATATTTAAAACATGTTAGGCTCAATTATAAATCTCACTTATAAAATTCTATATTACAAGAGGTTGCACTAGTGGAATTTCCCAAACATGGATAAAAAAACTTTGGTGTTCTTTTGTGGTGCGTGAATAAATTTTCTTTACATAAATTTAATATTGTTTTCAACTTTTTGCATAAATAAACTCTAAAATTTTCATTTTGTTGTGATCTATTTGCCCATTCTTTTTTTTTACAAGAAAAAAAGGGAGAGTGAAAACTCAACTTTGGATTTTAAAAAAAATTGAACATCTAAAATGGAAATACACAAATGCAGAGAGAGATAATTCAAAAAAGTATCTTTAATTTTTAGGAATTGTAAACTCTTTTTAGTTATTATATATTAGGTTTTTCAATCATCGAAAAAAGATGGGGGGGGGGGGGGGGGATTTCTGTTATTAATCGATCAATAACTTTACAATGATCTATGATTTTAAGGACAATTTTTTGAAAATGGACTAAAAGTGGCTTGTTTGGCTCGGGCAAATATCCCACCGCCCGCATGATAACTTGAGAATTTAATTTGTTCGACTCCTTGAAATTTTTGGATCATTTGATCATTTGCATCTTCAACATGTTTCATACATGCATATCCATATTTAAAACATGTTAGGATCAATTAGAAATCTTTTTCTTATAAAATTCAAAGAAATTATTGGTTGTACAAGTGGGATTTCCTAAACATGGATAAAAAACGTTGGTGTTCATTTGTAGTGCGTGAATAAGTTTTCTTTACTAATATTTATTATTTTTTTCAATATTTTGCATACAAAAACTCTACAATTTTCATTTTGTTGTGATTCGTTTGCCTTATTTTTTTGTTTACGAGAAAAAAGGGAGAGTGATAACTCTAGTTTGGATTTGAAAAAAAATTGAACAACTAAAATTGAAATGAACAAATGCAAAGAGCAATAATTCCAAAAAGTATATTTAATTTTTAGGGATTGTAAACTCGTTTTAGTTGTTATATATTTGGTTTTGCAATCATTGGAAAAAGGGGGCGACGGATTTTTAACTGAGTGTTGACTCCACAACCATAAGTCATTTATAACAAAAATTATAGACATTACGCATCATTAATCAATGAATAACTTGACAATGAGCTATAATTGTTAGGTTTGCTTTTATTAAATGGAAAAAAAGTGGGTTGTTTGGCTCGGGTAATTATGCCACAACATGTTAACTTGAGAATTAAATTTTTTCTACTCCTTGAAATTTTTGGATCATTGGGTCATTTGTATCTTAAACATGTTTCATGCATGCATATCCATACTTTAAACATGTTAGGATCAATTAGAAATATGTTTCTTAACACTATTAGGGGTTGTACGAATCGAATTTTTCCAAACATGGATAAAAAAACTTTTGTGTTGATTTGTAGTGCGTGAATAAATTTTTTTTTACTTACATTTATTCTTGTTTTCAATTTTTTGTTTACATTAACTCTAAAATTTTCAGTTTGTTGTGATCTATTAGCATTATCCTTTTGTTTACGAAAAAAAAGGGAGAGTGAAAACTCAAGTTTGGATTTGAAAATAAATTGAATATCTAAAATGGAAATGCACAAATGGAGAGAGAGATAATTCCAAAAAGTATTTGTAATTTGTAGGGCTAGTAAACTCTTTTTAGTATTTTATATTTTGTTTTGCAATCATCAGAAAGAGGGGGGAGGGGGAGGGGGATTTTTAATTGAGTGTTGACTCCTAAACTAGTCAATTCTGAGAAAAAATATAGCCATGATGCATCATTAATCGATCAATAACTTTACAATGATCTATGATTGTTATGTCAACATTTTTTAAATGGGCAAAATGTGATTTGTTTGGCTCAAGTAAATATCCCAGTGCACATTAACTTGAGAATTTAATTTGTTCTACTTCCTTGAAATTTTTGGATCATTAGGTCATTTGCATCTTCAACATGTTTCATGCATGTATATCCATATTTAAAACATGTTATGATCAATTAGAAATCACTTTCTTATAAAATTCTTAGCTATGAGGAGTTGTACTAGTGGAATTTTCAAAACATGGATAAAAAAACTTTGGTGTTCATTTGTGGTGCGTGAATTTTTTTTTTTACTTACAATTATTATTTTTTTCAACTTTTTGCCTACATAAACTCTTAAATTTTCATTTTTTTGTGATCTATTTGCCTTATCTTTTTGAAATCAAAAGAAAAGAGGCGCGAGGGGAGGGGGGGGGGGACTGATTGTTGACTCCTAAACAATAAGTCATTTCTTACAAAAATTCTAGCAGATACACATCATTAATCGATCAATAAATTTACAATGTTCTATGATTGTTAGGTCAACTTTTTTTAAATGGGCAAAAAGTGGCTTGTATGGCTCAGGTTAATATTCCATTGCATGTTAACTTGAGTGAGAGTTTAATTTGTTCTAATCCATGAAAATTTTAGATCATTAGGTCATTTGCATCTTCAACATTTTTCCAACATGCATTTCCATGTTTAAAACATGTTAGGATCAATTAGAAATCTCTTTCTTATAAAATTCAAAGCTATTAGGAGTTGTACTAGTCGAATTTCCCAAACATGAAAAAAAAATTTGGTGTTCATTTGTAGTGCGTGAATAAATTTTCTTTACTTACATTTATTATTGTTTTTAATTTTTTGCATATGTAAACTCTAAAATTTTCATTTTGTCGAGATATATTTGCCTTATCTTTTTTTTTACTAGAAAAAAGGGATAGTGAAAAGTCATGTTTGATTTGAAAAAAAAAAATAAAACATCTAAAATGGAAATGCACAAATGCAAAGAGAGATAATTCCAAAAAGTATCAGAAATTTTTAGGGATTGTAAACTCTTTCTAGTTTTTATTTATTAGGTTTTGCAGTTATCAGAAAAGGGAAGGGGGTGTGGGATTTTTAACTGAGTGTTGACTCCCAAACCATTAGTCATTTCTAACATAATTTATAGTTGTTAGGCATCATTAATAAGTCAAAAAATTTACAATGATTTATGATTGTTATGTCAACTTTTTGTAAATGGCCAAAATGTGGCTTGTTTGGCTGGGTAAATATCCCACTGCATGTTAAGTTGGGAATCCAATTAGTTCTGCTCCTTGAAATTATTGGATAGTTAGGTCATTTGCATCTTCAACATGTTTCATGCATGCATATTTATATTTAAAATATGTTAGGATCTATTAAAAATCTCTTACTTATAAAATGCCAAACTATTAGGAGTGGTGCAAACATGGATAAAAAAAACTTTGGTGTTCATTTGTAGTGTGCAAATAAATTTTATATACTTACATTTACTTTTTTTTTCAATTTTTTACATACATAAAATCTAAAGTTTTCTTTTTGTCTTTCTGTTTGTTTACGAGAAAGAAGGGAGAATGAAAACTCTAGTTTGGATTTGAAATAAAATTGAACATCTAAAATGGAAATTCACAAATGTAGAAAGAGATAATTCCCATAAGTATCTTTAATTTTTAGGGATTGTAAACTCTTTTTATTATTTATATTTTTGGTTTCGCAATCATCAGAAAAGGGGTGCAAGAAATTGTCAATTCTTTCAAAAATTATAGCCATTACGCATCATTAATCTATCAATAACATTACAATGATCTATGATTGTTAGGTCAGCTTTTTGTAAATGGGCAAAAAGTGCCTTGTTTTACTCGGGTAAATATCCCACCGCACGTTAACAAGAGAATTTAATTTTTTCTACTCGAGTTTTTTGGATCATTAGATCATTTGCATATTCAACATGTTTCAAGTATGCATATCCATATTTAAAACTTGTTAGGATCAATTAGAAATCTCTTTCTTAAAGCTATTAGGGGTTGTACTAGTGGAATTTCCCAAACATGGATAAAAAAAATTGTGTGTTCATTTGTAGTGTGTGAATAAATTTTCTTTACTTACATTTATTATTGTTTTTATTTTTTTCTATACATAAACTCTAAAATTTTCACTTTGTTTTGAACTATTTGCATTTTTTTTTTGTTTACGAGAAAAAAGGGAGAGTGAAAACTCAAGTTTGGATTTGAAAAAAAAGTGAACACAAAAAATGAAATGCACAAATGGCAAGAGAGATAATTCCATAAAGTATATGTAATTTTTAGGACTTGTAAACTGATTTTAGTATTTATATATTTGGTTTTTCAATCATCGAAAATAGGGGGGGGGGGGGGGAGTGATTTTTAACTGAGTGTTGACTCCCAAACCATTAGACATTGCCATTATGCATAATTAATCGATCAATAACTTTATAATAATCTATGATTGTTAGGTCAGCTTTAGGTAAATGAGCAAAAAGTGGCTTGTTTAGCTTGTGTAAATATCCCACCGCACATTAATTTGAGAATTTAATTTGTTCTTCTCCTTGAAATTTTTGGATCATTAGGTCTTTTGCATCTTCAACATGTTTCATGCATGCATATCCATATTTAAAACTTGTTAGGATCAATTAGAAATCTTTTTCTTTAAAAATTCCAAGATATTAGGAGTTGTACTAGTGGAATTTCCCAAACATGGATAAAAAAACTTTGGTTTTCATTTTTAGTTATTGAATAAATTATCTTTACTTACATTTATTATTTTTTTCAATTTTTTGCATACTTAAATTTTAAAATTTTAATTTTGATGTGATCTATTTTAATTTTAACTGAGTGTTTACTCCCTATTATAGTCCTGGGAATGTTCAACACCTAGCCAATACATCCCAAAAGATCGGCCTGTTAGGAGCAGAAGGCATAGGTACTTAACCCGGGACAATAACAACACACCTCACCTTCGCGAGCCGACATCCTAGGAGGCCCACTCTAGCGATGGCCTACTCAAGTGATGACCCACTCTAGTGATGGCCCTCTCTAGCGACACTGGCCAGACCTGGGTTAAGTTCCTATGACCTACCAATAATTTTAATTTGGCCTCTAGGTCGCCCCCTCCACTAGGTCGCCTCCTCCGGGATTTGAACGTGCGACGTGGGAGCCCGCTCTGATACCAAATGTTAAGCACCTAGCAAATACTACCAAAAAGACTGGCCTATTAGGAGTAGAAGACATAGGTAGTTAACCTAGGACTATAACACTCCCATAAAAAAAGTCATTTCTTACAAAAATTATAGCTGTTACGCATCATTAATTGATCAATAACTTTACAATGATCTATGATTGCTAAGTCAGCTTTTTGTAAATGGCGAAAAAGTGGCTTGTTTGGCTTGGGTAAATATCCCACCGCATGTTAAATTGAGAATTTAATCTGTTCTACTCCAAAATTTTTGGATCATTAGGTCATTTGCATCTTCAACATGTTTCATGCATGCATATCCATATTTAAAGCATGTTAGGATCAATTATAAATCTCTTTCTTATAAAATTCCAAGCAATTAGGAAGTGTAATAGTGGAATTTCCCAAACATGGATAAAAAAATTTGGTGTTCATTTGTAATGCATGAATAAAATTTCTTTACTTACATTTATTATTTTTTTCAATATTTCACATACATAAACTGTAAAATTTTATTTTTATGTGATCTATTTGCCTTATCTTTTTGTTTACGAGAAAAATTGGAGATTGAAAACTCAAGTTTGGATTTCAAAAAAATTTGAACACCTAAAATGGAAATGCACAACTGGAGAGAGAAATAATTCCAAAAATTATCTATAATCTTTAGGGATTGTCAACTGTTTTTAGTTTTTATATATTTGGTTTTGCAATCATCGGAAAAGGGGGGCGAGGGATTTTTAATTAAGTGTTGACTCCCAAACCATATGTCATTTTATACAATAATTATAGCCATTACGCATCATTAATCGATCAATAAGTTTACAATGGTCTATGATTGTTAGGTCAACTTTTTGTAAATGGGCAGAAAGTGGCTTGTTTGGCTCATGTAAATATCTCACCGAACGTAAACTTGAGATTTTAATTTATTCTACTAGAAAGTTTTGGATCATTAGGTAATTTGAATGTTCAAAATGTTTAATACATGCATATCCATATTTAAACCATGTAAGGATCAATTAGAAATCTCTTTCTTATCAAATTCCAAGCTATTAGAGGTTGTACTAGTAGAATTTCCCAAACATGGATAAAAAAACTTTGGTGTTCATTTGTGGTGCATGAATAAAGTTTCTTTACTTAGATTTATTAATGTTTTCACCTTTTTTCATAAAATAAACTCTAAAATTTTCATTTTGTTGTGATCTATTTCCCTTATCATTTTTTTTACAAGAAAAAGGGAGAGTGAAAACTCAAGTTTGGATTTGAAAAAAAAAATTATCATCTAAAATGGAATTAAAAAATGCAGAGAAAGATAATTCCAAAAAGTATCTATAATTTTTAGGGATTGTAAACTCTTTTTAGGTATTAAATATTAGGTTTTGCAATCAACGGAAATGGGGGGTGAGAGATTTTTAACTGAGTTTTGACTCCCAAACCATAAGTCATTTCTTACAAAATTTATATCCATTACGCATCAGTAATCAATCTATAACTTTACAACGTTCTATGATTGTTAGGTCAGCTTTTTACAAATGGGCAAAAAGAGGCTTGTTTGGCTCGGGTAAATATCCCACCGCACGTTAACTTGAGAATTTAATTTGTTCTAGTCGAAATTTTTGGATCATTAGGTCATTTGCATCTTACCATTGTTTCATGCATGCCTATCCATATTCAAAACATGTTAGGATCAATTAGAAATCACTTTCTTATAAAATTCAAAGCTACTAGGGGTTGTACTAGTGGAGTTTCCTAACATGGATAAAAAAACTTTGGTCTTCATTTGAAGTGCATGAATAAAGTTTCCTTACCTATATTTATTATTGTTTTCAATTGTTTTCATATATAAAGTCTAAAATTTTCATATTTTTATGATCTGTTTGCCTTATTTCTTTTGTTTACGAGAAAAAAGGGTGAGTGAAAACTATAGTTATGATTTGAAAAAAAATATTGAACAACTAAAATGGAAATGCGCAAATGCGGTGGGAGGTAATTCAAAAAAGTATCTATAATTTTTAGGGATTGTAAACTCTGTTTAATTTTTATATATATGGTTTTGCAATCATTGGTAAAGGGAGGAGAGGGATTTTTAACTAAGTGTTAACTCTCAAACCATAAGTCATTTCTTTCAAAAAATCTAGCCATTATGCATCATTAAGGGATCAATACAACATTCTATGATTGTTAGGTCAGCTTTTTTGTAAATGGGCAAAAAGTGGCTGGTTTGGCTCGAGTAAATATCCAAGGGCATGTTAACTTGAGAATTTAATTTGTTTTACTCCTTTAAATTTTTAGATCATTAGGTCATTTGCATCTTCAACATGTTTCATGCATGCATATCCGTATTTAAAACATGTTAGGATCAATAAAAAATCTTTTTCTTATAAAATTCTAATCTATTAGAGGTTGTACTAGTGGAATTTCCCAAACATGGATAAAAAAAATTTGGTGTTCATTTGTGGTGCGTGAATAAATTTTCTTTAGTTCCATTTATTATTATTTTCCACTTTTTGCATAAATAAACTAAAAAATTTTCATTTTGTTGTGATCTATTTGCCCATTCTTTTTGTTTACGAGAAATAAGGGAGAGTGATAACTCAAGTTTGGATTTGAAAAAAAATTGATCATCGAAAATGGAAATGCACGAATAGAGAGAGAGATAATTCCAAAAAGTATCTGTAATTTTTAGGGATTGTAAACTCTTTTTTTATTATATATTAGGTTTTGCAATAATCGGAAAAGGGGGGGGGGGGGGGGGGGGGGGGGGGGGGGGGGTGAGGGATTTTTAACTGAGTGTTGACTCCCAAACCATAAGCCATTTCTTACAAAATTTGTAGCCATTGTGCATCATTAATCGATCAATTACTTGACAATGTTCTATATTGCTAGGCCAACTTTTTGTAAATGGGCAAAAAGTAGCTTGTTTGGCTCGGGTAAATATCCCACCGCACTCTAACTTGAGATTTAATTAGATCTACTCTTGAAATAATTTGTTTATTGGGTCATTTGCATCTTCAACATGTTTCATGCATACATATTTAAATTTAAAACATGTTAGGATCAATTAGAAATCTCTTTCTTATAAAATTCCAAACTATTAGGGGTTGTACTAGTTGAATTTGGCAAACATGGATAGAAAACTTTGGTGTTCATTTGTGGTGTGTGAATAAATTTTATTTACTTACATTTATTATTTTTTTCAATTATTTGCATACTTAAACTCTAAACTTTTCTTTTTGTTTTGATCTATTTGCCTTATCTGTTTGTTTACGAGAAAAAAGAGAAATTTGAAAACACAAGTTTGGATTTGAAACAAAATTGAACAAAAAAATAGAAATGCACAAATGCGGAGAGAGATAATTCCAAAAAGTATCTGTAATTTTTAGGGATTGTAAACTCTTTTTAGTTATTATATATTAGGTTTTTAAATCATCGGAAATGGGGGGGGGTATGGATTTGTACCTGATTTTTAACTCCCTAACCATTAGTCATTTCTTACAAAAATTCTATCCTTAATGCATCATTAATCGATCAATAACTTTGCAATGTTCTATGATTGTTAAGTCAACTTTTTGTAAATGGGCAAAAAGTGGCTTTTTGGCTCGGGTTAATATCCTAGCTCACATTAACTTGTGAATTTAGTTTGTTCTACTCCTTGAAATTTTTGGATCATTAGGTCATTTGCATCTTCAACATGTTTCATACATGCATATCCATATTTAAAACTTGTTAGGATCAATTCCAAATCTCTTTCTTATAAAATTCTATGCAATTAGAGGTTGTACAAGTGAAATTTCCCAAACATGGATAAAAAAAACTTTGGTGTTCATTTGTAGTTCGTGAATCATTTTGTTGTGATCTATTTGCCTTATCTCTTTGTTTACGAGAAAAAAATGGAGAGTGAAAACTGAAGTTTGGATTTGAAAAAAAATTGAACATCTAAAATAGAAATGCACAAATGCCCAAGGAGATAATTCCAAAAGTATCTGTAATTTTTAGGGATTGTAAACTCTTTTTACTTATTATATGTTAGGTTTTGCAATCCTAGGAAATGGGGATGGGGGGGAGGGGAGGGGGGCAAATATTTTTAACTGAGTATTGACTCCCAAACTATAAGTCATTTCTTAAAAACATTCTAGGCATTACGCATCATTAATCAATCAATAACTTTACAATGTTCTATGATTGTTAGGTCAATTTTTGTAAATGGGCCAAAATTGGCTTGTTTGGCTCGTGTAAATATCCCAGCACATGTTAATTTGAGAATTTAATTTTTCACTCAAAATTTTTGGATGATTAGGTCATTTGCATCATCAACATGTTTCAAGCATTTGTATCCACATATAAAACTTTTTAGGACCAATTAGAAATCTCTTTCTTATAAAATTCCAAGCTAATAGGAGTTATACTAGTGGACAAAACATGGACAAAAAAAAATTTTGGTGTTCATTTTTAGTGTGTGAATAAATTTTCTTTATTTATAGTTATTATTGTTTTCAACTTTTTTTTCATCCATAAACTCTAAAATGTTCATTTTTTCATGATTTATTTGCCTTATCTTTTTGTTTATGAGAAAAAAGGAAGAGTGAAAACTCAAGTTTGATTTGAAAAAAAATCGAACATCTAAAATGGAAATGCACTAATGCAAAGAGAGATAATTCCAAAAAGTATCAGTAATTTTTAGGGATTTTAAACTCTATTAAGTTTTTATATATTAGATTTTGCAATTACCAAAAAAGGGGGACGAGAGATTTTTAACTAAGTGTTGACTCCCAAACCATATGAAATTTCTATAAAACATTATAGCTGTTACGCATCATTAATCAATCAATAACTTTACAACGTTCTATGATTGTTAGATCAACTTTTTGTAAATGAGCAAAAAGTGGCTAGTTTGGCTCAGTTAAATATCCCATCGCACGTTAACTTGAGAATATAATTTGTTCTCCTCGAAATTTTTGGATCATTAGGTCATTTGCATCTTACCAATGTTTCATTCATGCATATCCATATTAAAAAAATGTTAGGATAAATTGGAAATATCTTTCTTATAAAATTCAAAGCTATTAGGGTTGTACTAGTGGAATTTCCCTAACATAGATAAAAAAACTTTGGTGTTCATTTTTAGTGTGTGAATAAATTTTCTTTACTTATATTTATTATTGTTTTCAATTTTTTGCATACATAAAATCTAAAATTTTCTTTTTGTTGTGTTCTTTTTGCCTTATCTGTTTGTTTACAAGAAAGGGACAATAAAAAACTCAAGTTTGAATTTGAAAAAAAATTGAACATCTAAAATGAAAATTCAGAAATGCAGAGAGAGGTAATTCCCAAAAGTTTTTTGTCATTTTTAGGATTCTAAACTCTTTTTAATTATTATATATTAGGTTTTGCAATCCTAGGAAAAGGGAGGAGGGGGGGGGGGGGGGGGGGGGGGGGTGTGGGGGGTGAGTTTTAACTGAGTGTTGACTCCCAAATTATAAGTCATTTCTTAAAAATATTCTAGCCATTACGCATCATTAATCAATCAATAACTTTACATTGTTCTATGATTGTTAGGTCAACTTTTTTGTAAAAGGGAAAAAAAGTGGTTTATTTGGCTCGTGTAATATCCCAGCGCACGTTAACTTGAGAACTTAATTTGTTCTAATCCTTGAAAATTTTGGATCATTAGGTCATTTACATCACCAACATGTTTCCTGCATGCGTATCCATATTTAAAACAGTTTAGGGGGGCCGAGGGACTTTTAACTGGTGTTGACTCCCAAATTATAAGTCATTTGTTAAAAATATTCTAGCCATTACGCATCATTAATCAATCAATAACTTTACATTGTTCTATGATTGTTAGTCAGCTTTTTTGTAAAAGGAAAAAAAGTGGTTTATTTGGCTTGTGTAAATATCCCAACGCACGTTAACTTGAGAACTTAATTTTTTATAATCCTTGAAAATTTTGGATCATTAGGTCATTTACATCATCAACATGTTTCCTGCATGCGTATCCATATTTAAAACAGTTTAGGGGGGCCGAGGGATTTTTAACTCAGTGTTGACTCCCAACCCATAAGTCATTTCATACAAAACTTCTGGCTGTTACGCATCATTAAACGATCAATAACTTTACAATGTTCTATGATTGTTAGGTAAGCTTTTTGTAAATGGGCAAAAAGGGGCTTGTTTGGCTCAGGTAAATATCCTAGCACAAGTTAACTTGAGAATTTAATTTGTTCTACTCCTAAAATTTTTTGGATCATTAGGTCATTTGCATCTTGAACATGTTTCATGCATGAATATCCATATTTAAAAATTGTTAGGATCAATTAGAAATCTCTTTCTAATAAAATTCCAAGCTATTAGGGGTTATAATAGTGGAATTTCCAAAACATGGATAAAAAACTTTGGTGTTCATTTGTGGTACGTGAATAATTTTTTTTACTTACATTTGTTATTGTTTTCCACTTTTGGCATACATGACCTATAAAATTTTCATTTTGTTGTGATCTATTTGCCTCATCTTTTTGTTTACGGGAAAAAAGGAAGAGTGAGAACTCAAGTTTGTATTTGAAAAAAAAAATTGAACATCTAAAATAGAAATGCACAAATGCAGAGAGAGATAATTCCAAAAAGTATTTGTAATTTTTAAGGATTGTAAACACTTTTTAATTATTATATGTTAAGTTTTGCAATCCTAGGAAAAGGGGGGGGAGGGGGGGCGCAAAGATTTTTAACTAAGTGTTGACTCCCAAACTATAAGTCATTTCTTAAAAAAATTCTAGCCGTTATGCATCATTAATCAATCAATAACTTTACAATGTTCTATGATTGTTAGGTCAGCTTTTTGTAAAAGGGCAAAAAATGGCTTGTTTGGCTCGTGCAAATATCCCAGCGCACGTTAACTTGAGAATTTAATTTTTTCTACTCCTTGAAAATTTGGGATCATTAGGTCATTTGCATCATCAATATGTTTCCTGCATGTGTATCCATATTTAAAACATGTTAGGACCAATTACAAATCTCTTTCTTATAAAATTCCAAGCTATTAGGAGTTTTAGTAGTGGAATTTCCAAAACATGGATAAAAAAACTTTCGTGTTCATTTGTAGTGTATGAATACATTTTCTTTACTTACATTTATTATTGTTTTCAATTTTTTGCATACATATAGTGTAAAATTTTCATTTTGATGTGATCTATTTGCCTTTTTTTTTTGTTTACGAGAAAAATGGGAGAGTGAAAACTCAAGTTTGGATTTGAAAAAAAATTGAACATCTAAAATGGAAATGCACAAATGTAGAGAGTGATAATTCCATATGTATCTGTAATTTGTAGAGATTGTAAACTCCTTTTAGTTTTTATATAATAGGTTTTGCAATCATAGGAAAAGGGTGGGCGTGGTATTTTTAACTGAGTGTTGACTCCAAAACCATAAGTAATTTTACAAAAACATTATAGTTGTTACTGATCATTAATCGATCAATAACATTACAACATTCTAAGATTATAAGGCCAACTTTTTGTAAATGGGCAAAAAGTGGTTTGTTTGGCTCTAGTAAATATCCTACCGCATGTTAATTTGAGAATTTAATTTGTTCTACTCCTTGAAATTTTTGGATCAATAGATCATTTGCATCTTACCATTGTTTCAGGCATGCATATCCAAATTCAAAACATGTTAGGATCAATTAGAAATATCTTTCTTATAAAATTCAAAGCTATTAAGGGTTGTACTAGTGGAATTTCCCTAAGATGGATAAAAAAACTTTGGTGTTCAATTGTAGTACGTGAGAAATTTTTCTTTACTTATATATATTATTGTTTTAAATTTTTTTCATACATAAACTCTAAAATTTTCTTTTTTTTGTCATCAATTTGCCTTATTTTTTTGTTTATGAGAAAAGGGTGAGTGAAAACTTAAGTTTGGATTTGAAAAAAAAAAAAACTAAAAATCTCACATGGAAATGCACAAAAGCAAAGAGAGATAATTCAAAAACGTATCTGTAATTTTTTGGGATTGTAATCTCTTTTTAGTTTTTATATATTTTGTTTTTCTATCATTGGAAAAGGGGAGAGAGCGATTTTTAACTTAGCGTAGATTCCCAAACTATAAGTCATTTCTTAAAAAAACTATAGTCGTTACGTATCATTAATCGATTCAATAACTTTACAATGATCAATGATTGTTAGGTCAACTTTTGTAAATGGCCAAAAAGTGGATTGTTTGACTCGGGTAATTAAGCCACCGCACGTTAACTTGAGAGTTTAATTTTTTCTATTCCTTGAAAATTTTGGATTATTAGGTCATTTGCATCTTCAACATGTTAGGATCAATTATAAATCTGTTTCTTATAAAATTCCAAGCTATTAGGGGTTGTACTAGTGGAATTTCCAAAACATGGATAAAAAAACTTTGGTGTTCATTTGTGGTGCGTGAAAAATTTACTTTACTTACATTTATTACTGTTTTCAACTTTTTGCATACATAAACTCTAAAATTTTCATTTTGTTGTGATTTTTTTGCCGTATATTTTTGTTTATGAGAAAAAAGGGAGAGTGGAAACTCAAATTTGGATTTGAAAAAAAATTAAACATCTAAAACAGAAATACACAAATATAGAGAGAGATAATTTCAAAAAGCTTCTATAATTTTGAGGGATTTTAAACTCTTTTTAGTTATTATATGTTAGGTTTTGCAAGCATAGGAAAAGGAGTGTCGAAGGATTTTTAACTGAGAGTTGACTTGCAAACCATAAGTCATTTTTTACAAAAATTCTAGCCATTACGCAACATTAATCGATGATTAACTGTACAATGTTCTATGATTGGTAGGTCAGCTTTTTGTAAATGGGCAAAAAGTGGCTTGTTTGGCTCAGGTAAATATCCCATCGCACGTTAACTTGAGAGTCTTATTTGTTCTACTCCTTGAAATTTTTGGATCAATAGGTCATTTGCATCTTCAACATGTTTCCTACATGTATATCCATATTTAAAACATGTTATTATCAATTAGAAATCTCTTTTTTATATAATTCCAAGTACTTTACATTGTTCTATGATTGTTAGGTCAACTTTTTGTAAATGGGTAAAAAGTGGCTTGTTTGGCTTAGGTAAATATCCAGCGCACGTTAACTTGAAAATTTTATTTGTTCTACTCCTTGAAAATTTTGGATCAATAGGTCATTTGCATCTTCAACATGTTTCCTACATGCGTATCCATAGTTAAAACATGTTATTATCAATTAGAAATCTCATTTTTATAAAATTTCAAGTCATTAGGAGTTGTACTAGTTGAATTTCCCAAACATGGATAAAAAAAATTTTGGTTTTCATTTGTTGTGCGTGAATAAATTTTATTTACATATATTTATTATTATTTTCAATATTTTGCATATGTAAACTCAAAAATTTTCATTTTTTTGTGATATATTTGCCCTATCTTTTTGTTTACGAGAAAAAATGGAGAGTGAAAACTCAAGTTTGATTTGAAAAAAAATTTAACATCTAAAATGGAAATGCACAAAAGCAAAGAGAGATAATTCCACAAAGTATCAGTAATTTTTATGGATTGTAAACTCTTTTAAGTTTTTATAATTTAGTTTTGAAATTAACGGAAAGGGGGTTGGGCGAGGGATTTTTAACTTAGTGTTGATTCCCAAACCATAAGACATTTCTAACAAAAATTTAGCCGTTACACATCATTAATCGATCAATAACTTTACAACATTCTATGATTGTGAGGTCAACTTTTCATAAAAGTGCAAAAAGTGGCTTATTTGGCTCGGGTAAATATCCTACCGCACGATAGCTTGAAAATTTAATTTGTTCTACTCCTATAAATTTTTGAATCATTAGGTCATTTGAATCTTACCATTGTTTCATGCGTGCATATCAATATTCAAAACATGTTAGGATCAATTAGAAATCTCTTTCTTATAAAATTCAAAGCTATTAGGGGTTGTTTTAGTGGAATTTCCCTAACATGGATAAAAAACTTTGGTGTTCATTTGTAGTGCGAGAATAGATTTTCTTTACTTATATTTATTATTGTTATTATTGTTTTCAATTTTTTACATACATAAAATCTAAAATCTTCATTTTTTTGTGATTAATTTGCATTATTTTTTTTTTGAGAGAAAAAAGGGTGAGTTAAAACTCAAGTTTGGATTTGAAAAAAATTGAACATCAAAATGGAAATGCGCAAATGCAGAGAGAGATAATTCCAAAAATTATGTGTAATTTTTAGGGAATGAAAAATCTTTTTTAGTTTTTATTTATTTTGTTTTGCAATCATTGGAAAAGGTATTTTTAATTGAGAGTTGAATCCCAAACCATAAGTCACTTCTTAAAAAAATTATAGCTATTATGCATCATTAATCAATCTATAACTTTAAAACGTTCTATTATTGTTAGGTCAGCTTTTTGTAAATGAGCAAAAGGTGGCTTGTTTGGGTCGAGTAAATATCCCACTGCACGTTAACTTGAGAATTTAATTGTTCTACTCCTTAAAATTTTTGGATCATTAGGTCATTTGCATCTTCAACAAGTTTCACACATACATATCCATATTTAAAACATGTTAGGATCAAATAGAAATCTCTTTCTTATAAAATTCCATACTATTAGGGGTTTTACTAGTGGTATTTCCCAAACATGGTTTAAAAAACTTTTGTGTTCATTTTTAGTGCATTAGTAAATTTTATTTTCTTATATTTATTTTTTTTCAACTTTTTACGTAAATAAACTCTAAAATTTTCATTTTGTTGTGATCTATTTGCCTTATATTTTTGTTTACGAGAAAAATGGAGAGGGAAAGCTCAAGTTTGGTTTTGAAAAAAAGTTAAACATCTAAAATGGAAATGCTCAAATGGAGAGAGAGATAATTTCAAAAGTATTTGTAATTTTTAGGGCTTGTAAACTCTTTTTAGTATTTATATATTTTGTTTTGCAATCATAGGAAAAGGGGGAGCGAGGGATTTTTAACTGAGTGTTGACTCCAAAACCATAAGTCAATTAATACAAAAATTATAACTGTTACACATAATTAATCAATCAATAACTTTACACTGATCTATGATTGTTAGGTCAGCTTTTTGTAAATGGGTAAAAAGTGGCATGTTTGGAATGGGTAAGTATCCCACCGCTCGTAAACTTGAGAATTTTAATTGTACTACTCCTTGAAAATTTTGGATCATTAGGTCATTTGCATCTTCAACATGTTTCATACATGCATACCCATATGTAAAACAAGTTAGGATCAATTAGAAATCTCTTTCTTTGAAAATTCCAATCTATTAGGGGTTGTACTAGTGGAATTTCCCAAACATGGTTAAAAAAACTTTGGTTTTCATTTGTAGTGCGTGAATAAATTTTCTTTACTTATATTTATTATTGTTTTCAACTTTTTGCATACATAAACTCTAAAATTTTCATTTTGTTGAGATCTATTGGCCTAATCTTTTTGTTTACGAGAAAAAAAGGAGAGTGAAAACTCAAGTTTGTATTTGAAAAAAAATAAACATCTAAAATGGAAATTCCCAAAAGTAGAGAGAGATAATTCCAAATAGTATCTGTAATTTGTAGGGATTGTAAACTCTTTTTAGTTTTTATATATTTGCTTTTGCAATCATCGGAAAAGGAGGCGGCGAGGGATTTTTAACAGAGTGGTGACTCCAAAACCATAAGTCATTTATACAAAAATTATGGCGATCAATAACTTTACAATGATTTATGATTGTTAGGTTAGCTTTTTGTAAATGGGCAAAAAGTCGCTTGTTTGGCAAACGTAAAAATCCCACCGTACGTAAACTTGAGAATTTAATTTTTTCTAATCCTTTTGGATCATTATGTTATTTGCTTCTTCAACATGTTTCATACATGCATATCCATATTTAAAACATTTTTTGAACAATAAGAAATCTCTTTCTTATAAAATTCCAAGCAATTAGAGGTTGTCCAAGTTGAATTTCCCAAACATTGATAAAAAAAACTTTTTGGATCATTTTGCATCTTCAACATGTTTCATACATGCATACCCATATTTAAAACAAGTTAGGATCAATTAGAAATCTCTTTCTTTTAAAATTCCAATCTATTAGGGGTTGTACTAGTGGAATTTCCCATACATGGTTAAAAAAACTTTGGTGTTCATTTGTAGTGAGTGAATAAATTTTTTTTACTTATATTTATTATTGTTTTCAACTTTTTGCATACATAAACTCTAAAATTTTCATTTTGTTGAGATCTATTGGCCTAATCTTTTTTTTTTACGAGAAAAAAAGGAGAGTGAAAACTCAAGTTTGTATTTGAAAAAAAATAAACATCTAAAATGGAAATTCCCAAATGCAGAGAGAGATAATTCCAAATAGCATCTGTAATTTGTAGGGATTGTAAACTCTTTTAGTTTTTATATATTCATTTTTGCAATCATTGAAAAAGAGGGCAGTGAGGGATTTTTAACGGAGTGGTGACTCCCAAACCATAAGTCATTCTATACAAAAATTATAGTTGTGGTGCATCATTAATCGATCAATAACTTTACAATGATCTATGAGTGTTAGGTCAGCTTTTTGTAAATGGGCAAAAAGTCTCTTGTTTGGCTAAGATAAAAACCCCACCGTACGTAAACTTGAGAATTTAATTTTTTCTAAGCCATTTGGATCATTATGTTATTTGCTTCTTCAACATGTTTCATACATGCATATCCATATTTAAAACATTTTCGGATCAATAAGAAATCTCTTTCTTATAAAATTCCAAGCAATTAGAGGTTGTCCAAGTGGAATTTCCCAAACATTGATAAAAAAAACTTTGGTGTTCATTTGTGGTGCGTGAATAAATTTTATTTACTTACATTTATTATTGTTTTAAAATTTTTGCTTAAAGAAACCCTAAATTTTCATTTTGTTGTGATCTATTTGCCTTATCCTTTTGTTTAATAGGGAGAGAGATAAAACTCAAGTTTGGATTTGAAAAAAAAAAATGAACATCTAAAATGGAAATGCACAAATATAGAGAAAGATAATTCCAAAAAGTATCTGTAATTTTTAGTGATTGTAAACTGTTTTTGTTGTTATATATTAGGTTTTGTAATAATAGAAAAAAGGGAGGGCGAGGGAATTTTCAAATGAGTGTTGACACCCAAACCATAAGAAATTTTTTACAAAAATTATAGCCATTACGCATCATTAATCGATCAAACTCTTTACAAAGTTCTATGATTGTTAGGTCATCTTTTTGAAACTTGGCAAAACGTGGCTTGTTTAGCTCTGCTAAATATCCAACACACGTTAACTTGAGAATTTAATTTTTTTCTACTCCAAATTTTTGGATTATTAGGTCATTTGCATCTTACCAATGTTTCATGCATGCATATCCATATTCAAAACATGTTAGGATCAATTAGAAATCTCTTTCTTATAAAATTCAAAGCTATTAGGGCTTTTGCTAGTGAAATTTCCTTAACATGGATTAAAAAACTTTGGTGTTCATTTGTAGTGTGTGAATAAATTTTCTTTATTTATATTTATTATTATTTTCAATTTTTTTCATACATAAACTCTAAAATTTTCTTTTTATTGTAATCCACTTGCCTAATGTTTACGAGAAAAAAAGGTGAGTGAAAATTCAAGTTTGGATTTGAAAAAAACTGAACATCTAAAATGGAAATGTACAAATGCAAAGAGAGATAATTCCAAAAAGTATAAGTAATTTTTAGGGATTGTAAACTCTTTTTAGTTTTTATATATTAGGTTTTGCAATCACCGGAAAAGGGGGGGGAGGTGGGGGAGTGGTGAAAGATTTTTAACTGAGTGTTAACTCCCAAACCAAAATTCATTGCTAACAAAAAATAATGTCGTTATGCATCATTAATTGATCAATAACTTTACAATGATCTATGGTTGTTAGATCCACTTTTTGTAAATGGGCAAAAAGTGGCTTGTTTGGCTTGGGTGAATATTCCACCACACATTAACTTGAGAATTTAAGTTGTTCTACTCCATGAAAGTTTTGGATCCTTAGGTCATTTGCATCTTAAACATGTTTCATGAATGCATATCCATATTTAAAACATGTTAGGATCAATTTGAAATCTCGTTCTTAAAGCTATTAGGGTTTGTACAAGTGGAATTTCCATCACATGGATAAAAAAACTTTGGTGTACATTTGTTTTACGTGAATAAATTTTCTTTACTTACATTTATTATTGTTTAGACTTTTTTCATACATAAGCTCTAAAATTTTTATCTTGTTGTGATATATTTGCCTTAGTTTTTTGTTCACTATAAAAAAGGGAGAACGAAAATTTATCTCACAACATGTTAACTTGAGAATTTAATTTGTTCGACTCCATGAAATGTTTTGATCATTAGGTCATTTGCATCTTCAACATGTTTCAAGCATGCATATCCATATTTAAAACATGTTAGGATAAATAAGAAATCTCTTTCTTATTAAATTCCAAGCTATTAGAAATTGCACTAGTGGAATTTCCCAAACATGGATTAAAAAACTTTGGTGTTCATTTTTAGTGCGTGAATAAATTTTCTTTACTTATATTTATTGTTGTTTTCAATTTTTTGCATACATAAACTCTAAAATTTTCATTTTTTTATCTATTTGCCTTATATTTTTGTTTTCTAGAAAAAAGGGAGAGTGAAAACTCAAGGTTGGATTTGAAAAAGAATTGATCTAAAATGGAAATGCACAAATGCAAAGAGAGATAATTCCAAAAAGGATCTATAATTTTTTGGGATTGAAGACACTTTTTAGTTTTTATATATTACGATTTGAAATCATCGAAAAAGAAGGGATGGGAGAAGGGGGGGAGTGGAGATGGATTTTTAATTGAGTGTTGACTCCCAAACCATAAGTCATTTCCTACATAATTTAAACCTATTACGCATTATTAATCGATCAATAACTTTACAATGATGTTAGGTCAGGTTTTTGTAAATGGGCAAAAAGTGGTTGTTTGTCTCGGGTAAATATCCCACTGCACATTAACTCAAGAATTTATTTTTTTCTACTCGAAATTTTTAGATCATTTGGTCATTTGCATCTTCAACATCTTTCATGCATGCATATCCTTATTTAAAATATGTCAGGATCAATAAGAAATTTCTTTCTTAAAGCTATCAGAGAGAGATAATTCCAAAAAGGATTTGTAATTTTTTGGGATTGAAAACACTTTTTAGTTTTTATATATTAGGATTTGCAATCATCGGAAAAGAGGGGTCGGGAGAATTGGGGGGGGAGGGGGGATGGTGGGAAGTGGAGATGGATTTTTAATTGAGTGTTAACTCCCAAACCGTAATTCATTTCCTACATAATTTAAACCCGTTACGCATTATTAATCGACAAATAACTTTACAATGATCAATAATTGTTAGGTCAGCTTTTTGTAAATGGGCAAAAAAGTGGGTTGTTTGGCTCGGGTAAATATCCCATTGCACATTAACTTAGAATCTATTTTTTTCTACTCCTTGAAATTTTTAGATCATTAGGTCATTTGCATCTTCAACATCTTTCATACATGCATATGCTTATTTAAAATATGTCAGGATTGATAAGAAATCTCTTTCTTAAAGCAATCAGGGGTTGAACTAGTCGAATTTCCTAAAATTGGATTAAAAAACTTTTGTGCTCATTTGTAGTGCGTGAATAAATTTTGTTTAGTTATATTTTTTTTTCAATTTGTTTCATTTATTAACGCTAAAATTTTCATTTTGTTGTGTTCAATTTTATGTTTCTTTTTGTTTACAAGAAAAAAGGGAGAATGAAAACTCTAGTTTGGATTTGAAAAAAAAGTGAACATCTAAAATGGAAATGCACAAATCAGAGAGATAATTCCAAAAATTATTCCGTAATTTTTAGGGATTGCAAACTCTTTTTAGTTTTTATATATTAGGTTATGCAATCATCGGAAAAGTGGGCGAGGGATTTTTAACTGAGTATTGACTCCCAAACCAAAATTTATTTATAAAAAAAATTATTGTCGTTATGCCTCATTAATCGATCAATAACTTTACAATGATCTATGATTGTTGGATCAACTTTTTGTAAATGGCAAAAAGAGGCTTGTTTGGCTTGCATAAATATTCCACCTCACTTTAACTTGAGAAATTAATTTGTTCTAATCGAAATTTTTGGATCATTAGGTCATTTGCATCTTCAACATGTTTCATGCATGCATATCCATATTTAAACATGTTAGGATCATTTAGAAATTTCTTTCTTAAAGCTATTAGGGTTTGTACTAGTGGAACTTCCGACACATGGATAAAAAAACTTTGGCGTACATTTGTAGTGTGTAAATAAAATTTCTTTACATAAATTTATTATTCTTTTCAATTTTTTTCATACTTAAGCTCTAAAATTTTCATTTTTTTGTGATCTATTTGCCTTATCTTTTTTTTATGAGAAAAAAAGGAGAACGAAAATTCAAGCTTGGATTTGAAAAAAAAAATTAAATCTACAATGGAAATGTACAAATACAAAGAGTGACAATTCCAAAAAGTTTCATAACTTTTAGGGATTGAAACTCTTTTTAGTTTTTATATATTAGGTTGTGCAATCATCGGAAAAGGGAAGGAGGGGGCGAGGGATTTTTAACTGAGTGTTGACACCCAAACCATAAGTTATTCTTACAAAAATTATAGATGTTACGCATCATTAATCTATCAATAACTTTTGTTTGAAGATAAGCTCAAGCCCAAAAGACCAAGGAAGGTCCACATATGTAAGATTAATATAAGATGGGCCACATAACCAAGGAAGGCCCACAAGATGGGCCCAAGGTCATAAGAAGTAGGACCCACAATGATTACTAAGAGCTAACATCCATATCACATCAATTGGAAGATCAAGAAGGACTCATAAAAGTATCTTTATCTTAGGGTCACGACCAAGAAGAGTTTTAGTTTAAGTTATATTTGTCTTTTATCAATATTGAGTTACCTAATTATGTTAGGACTTACCTTAAGTGTTAGAGTTTGGGTGTAATTTGGACAAAGGTAGTTTTATTGTAATTGGACTCTACTACCTTCCTCTATTATAAATAGATGTTCATGTACTCTGATTACAACAAGTTATTGATGTCAATGAAGTATTTCACTTTTCCATAAATTCAACATGGTATCAGAGCAGGTTTTGTGAGTTGACTTGGTCAACTCACGGAGGTAATGTGATCATTTTCTCTAAACCCTAAACCCTAGGTCTACGTTCATAGCTTTTTTTTTCAGTCCCTACACCTGTAGTTTTAGTTGCGATTTTCACCTCAATACGTAGTTTTTACATTGCAGGTTATATATTGACGGAAATATATTTGAGTGTACTTTCCAAAGAAGAACGATTTGTTCCAATCGAAGTTATCTACAGAGAGATATCGATATTTGAATGAGCAAAGGTCAGATTGCGAAAGGTTCGAGCAGCAGCAGCAATCTTCAGATTCTGAGGTATTTTTTGCTATCAAGAACTAGAATTTATATGGAGAAATATATATAAAAATAAATATATGTAATTTATTCTTTTAACTATTCAACCAAAATTTTATCTGAGTTATGTACAAAGAGAAATCGATATTTGAAGCAGCAAAGGTCAGATTGAAAAAGAGGTTTGAGCGGCAGCAGAAAGTCTCAACTTCAGAGGTATTTTAAGTTATCAATAAAGAGACTTTATATGGATAATTATATATCAAGAGAAAGGTATGTAAGTCTATTTTCGGACCTATTCAAAAAATTCTTGGTATGAGTTTTTTATAAGGAGATATTTATCTTGGAAGAGTCAATGGTCGTTCTGGAAAAACTGGAGAAACAGAACTTAGTTCGGCCAGATGACAGAGACCGAAACCTATCAGATTATTTATCTTCTGATAATTATATTTTATGAAGAGATGTTATACTTTGATTAAATTTATTTAAGTCTACTTTCAGAATAAAAAAATTTCATGTCAATCTGATCTATATTGAAAGATATATTCGATTTGGAAGAATAAAAGATCATGCTGGTATTCTGTTGTATTGAAAATTCGAATTTATACCAATTTTTTTGTGTTGCTTTTTGAGTTGATCAGGAAAATATCTCACTTCTCCCTGATTTGAGGGCTTATTTATAAATATCTATTATTTGGGCCTATTGTACATCTATGATATTTGGTTTAGCTGGAATCACTGATATTACCTCCCAGCTTGAGGGGGAGAAGTTCAAGAAGTACAAGAAAGAGATATTTTATTCCTTATGTTGTGGATCAGTTTATGTGACCAAAATATTCACGAAAGGTGGAGCACAAAAGATGAAGCTTGTGCATCAATGAAGAAAATTTTATACCGTATTATTTCATGGGTTCTTTTACAAAGTTTATTATTTGGTTCATGTTATACGTGTTGAAAGATGGTCGTGTTATATTCAGCTACAACTATTATGTCTCTTTGGGGACATTATTATTGAAGAACAGGTGGCCTCATGTCATCAGTAATTTTACCCCGTCAAAAAGATGAAAATTATTTGTGGTTGGGAGTCCATGACGAAGGAACTTCATCCCCATCAAAAAGATCAAAATTTTTTGTGGTTGAAAGTCCATGACAAAGGAACTTCATCCCCATCAAAAAGATAAAAATTAATTGTGGTTGGAAGTCCATGATGGTGGAACTTATTATTACATCTATGTTATGCCCCCCTCCCCTCCCTTTATAATGGCTTTTATGTCTCCTACCACTTGAGAGTCGTTGTCCTGTGTAGGGACACAGTGGTGGACACTTCAGAGCAATGCTGATAGATACACTACCGGTAACAGTGGAGTGTGTCCTACATCCAGCATTATGACTGGAGTATGAAGCAATGGCTTACCAGCTAGGAGTGATTTTTACTCTCACTTATAATACCTCAGGCCTCATGGAAGGACGCAACAGCATGAGGGGGAATGTTGGAAGATGAAGGCATATTGGAAGATGTGCCATTTTATACAAAAATATTTTATACATCATTTGCAGCAAGCTAGGAGTTCATGTTGTTCTCTCACCCCCAGCTTGAGGGGGAGTGTTGGAAGATAAGCTCAAGCCCAAACGACCAAGAAAGGCCCACAAGATGGGCCCAAACCCATAAGAAGTAGGACCCACAATGATTACCAAGAGCTGGCATCCTTATCACATCAATTGGAAGATCAAGAAAGACTCACAAAAGTATCTTTATCTTAGGGTCACAACCAAGAAGAGTTTTAGTTTAAGTTATATTTGTCATTTATCAATGTTACCTAATTATGTTAGGACTTACCTTAAGTGTTAGAGTTTGGGTGTAATTGGGACAAGGGTAGTTTTATTGTAATTAGACTCTACTACCTTCCTCTATTATAAATAGAGTTTCATGTACTCTGATTACAACATGTTATTGATGTCAATGAAGTATTTCACTTTTCCATAAATTCAACAACTTTACAATGATCTATGATTGTTAGGTCAGCTTTTTGTAAAAGGGCAAAAAGTGGCTTGTTTGGCTCGGGTAAATATCCCACCGCACATTAACTTGAGAATTTAATTTGTTCTACTCAAAATTTTTGGATCATTTGGTCATTTTCATCTTCAACATGTTTCATGCATGCATATCCATATTTAAAACATGTTAGGATCATTTAGAAATCACTTTCTTATAAAACTCCAAGCTATTAGAAGTTGCACTAGTTGAATTTGCCTAACATGGATAAAAAAACTTTGGTGTTCATTTTTAGTGAGTGAATAAATTTTCTTCACTTACATTTATCACTATTTTCAATTTTTTGCATACATAAACTCTAAAATTTTCATTTTTCTTTATATTTTTGTTTACAAGATAAAAGGGAGAGTGAAAACTCAAGGATGGATTTAAAAAAAAAATTGAACATAAAAAATGGAAATACACAAATGCAGAGAGAGATAATTCCATAAAGGATCTGTAATTTTTTTGGATTGTAAACTCTTTTTAGTATTATATATTAGGTTTTGCAATCATCAGAAAATGGGGGTGAGGGATTTTTAACTGAATGTTGACTCCCAAACCATAAGTGATTTCTTACAAAAATTATAGCTATTACCCATCATTAATCGATCAATAACATTACAATGATCTATGATTGTTAGGTCAGCTTTTTGTATATTGGCACAAAATGGCTAGTTTGACTCGGGTAAATATCCCCCGCACATTAACTTGAGAATTTAATTTTTTTTGCTCCTTGAAATTTTTGGATCATTAGCTCATTTGCATCTTCAACATATTTCATTCATGCATATCCATATTTAAAACCTGTTAGTATCAATTATAAATCTCTCTCTTATAAAATTCCAACCTATAAGGGGTTGTACAAGTGAAATTTTGGAAACATGGATAAAAAATTTTTGGTGTTCATTTTTAGTGCTTGAATAAATTTTCTTTACTTACATTTATTGTTGTTTTCAATTTTTTGCATACATAAACTCTAAAGTTTTCATTTTTTTGTGATGTAATTGCCTTATATTTTTGTTTATGAGAAAAAAGGGAGAGTGACAACTCAAGTTTGGACTTAAAAAAATATTGAACATCTAAAATAGAAATGAACAAATGCAGACAGAGATATATCCAAAAATTATCTTTAATTTTTAGGGATTGTAAACTCTTTTTTCTTTTTATGTATTTGGATTTGCAATCACCTGAAAAGGGGGGGCGAGGGATTTTTTACTGAGCGTTGACTCCCAAACGATTAGTCATTTCCTAAAAAATTTATACCCGTAACGCATTATTAATCAATCAAAAACTTTACAATGATCTATGATTGTTAGGTCAGATTTTGGTGAAATGGCAAAAAGTGGGTTGTTTGGCTCAGGTAAATATCCCACCGCACGTTAACATGAGAATCTAATTTGTTCTACTCCTTTAATTTTTTTTATCATTAGGTCATTTGCATCTTCAACATGTTTCATGCATGCATATCCATTTTTAAAACATGTTAGAATCAATTAGAAATCTCTTTCTTAAAGCTATTAGGGGTTGTACTAGTGGAATTTCCAAAACAAGGATTAAAAAACTTTGTTGTTCATTTGTAGCTAGTGAATAAATTTTCTTTACCTATATTTATTTATTTTTCAATTTTTTTCATTCATAAACTCTATAATTTTCATTTTGTTGTGTTCTATTTTCCTTATCTTTTTGTTGACAAGGAAAAAGAGAGAATGAAAACTATAGTTTGGATTTGAAAAAAAATTTAACATCTAAAATGGACATACACAAATGCAGAGAGAGAGATAATTCCAAAAAGTATTCTGTAATTTTATGGGATTGTAAACACTTTTTAGTGTTTAAATATTATGTTTTGCAATCATCGAAAAAGGGAGTTTTTAACTGAGTGTTGACTCCCAAACCAAAATTCATTTCTTAAAAAAAATTATAGCTGTTATGCCTCATTAATCGATCAATAACTTTACAATGATCTATGATTGTTAGATCAACTTTTTTTAAATGGGCAAAAAGTGGCTTGTTTGGCTTGGGTAAATATCCCACCACACGTTAACTTGAGAATTTAATTTGTTCTACTCTTTGAAATTTTTGGATCATTAGGTGATTTGCATCTTGAACATGTTTCATGAATGCATATCCATATTCGAAATATATTAGGATAAATTATAAATCTCTTTCTTATAAAATTCCAAGCTATTAGGAGTTGTACTAGTGGAATTTCCCAAACATGGATAAAAAAACTTTGGTGTTCATTTGTAGTGCATGAATAAATTTTCTTTACTTACATTTATTATTTTTTTAATTTTTTTCATATATAAACTCTAAATTTTCATTTTGTTTTGATCGATTTGCCTTATATTTTGTTTATGAGATAAAAGGGAGAGCGAAAACTCAAGGTTGGATTTGAAAAAGGGGGGCAATGGATTTTTAACTGAGTGTTGATGCCAAAACCATAAGACCTTTCTTATAAAAGTTATAGCCGTTACTCATCATTAATCGATCAGTAACTTTACAATGATTTATGATTGTTAGGTCAGTTTTTTGTAAATGGGCAAAAAGTGGCTTGTTTGGCTCAGGTAAATATCCCACCGCACGTTAACTTGAGAATTTAATTTGTTCCACTATTTGAAATTTTTGGATCATTAGGTGATTTGCATCTTCAACATGTTTCACGCATGCATATCCATTTTTAAAACATGTTACGATCAATTAGAAATCTCTTTCTTAAAGCTATTAAGGATTGTAATAGTGGAATTTCCTAAACATGGATAAAAAACCTTTGGTGTTCATTTGTAGTGCGTGAATAAATTTTCTTTACTTACATTTATTTTTTTTTCAATTTTTTGCATACTTAATTTCAAAAATTTTCATGTTGTTTTGATCCATTTGGCTTATTTTTTTGTTTACGAGATTAAAGGGAGAATGAAAACTCAAGGTTTGATTTAGAAAAAAGTTGAACATCTAAAATGGAAATGTACAAATGCAGAGAGAGATAATTTCGAAAAAGATCTGTAATTTTTTGGTATTGTAAACTCTCTTTAGTTTTTATATATTAGGTTTTGCAATCATCGAAAAAGAGGGGTAAGTGGTTGTAACTGAGTGTTGACTCCCAAACCGTAAGTCATTTCTTACAAAAAAAATTATAGCTGTTATGCATCAATAATCTATCAATAACTTTACAATTATATATGATTGTTATGTCAGCATTTTGTAAATGGGAAAAAAATGGTTTGTTTGGCTTGAGTAAATATCCCACCGCACGTTAACTTGAAAATTTAATTTGTTCTACTCGAATTTTTTGGATCATTTGGTCATTTGCATCTTCAACATGTTTCATGCATGCATATCCATATTTAAAACATGTTAGGAGCAATTAGAAATCTATTTCTTATAAAATTCAAGGTTATTAGGTGTTGTACTAGGGGAATTTTGAAAACATGGAGATAAATACTTTGGTGTTCATTTGTAGTTCATGAATAAATTTTCTTTACTTACATTTATTATTGTTTTCAATTTTTTGCATACAGAAACTCTAAAATTTTGATTTTGTTGTGATCTATTTGCCTTGTCCTTTTGTTTATGAGAAAAAAAGGAGAGTGAAAACTCAAGTTTGGAGTTGAAAACAAATTGAACATCTAAAATGGAAATGTACAAATGTAGAGAGAGATAATTCCAAAAAGTATATGTAATTTTTAGGTATTGTAAACTCTTTTTTTTATATATATTGTTGGAAGATAGGACCCAAGCCCACACGATAAAGGAAAGCCCACATATCCAAGTGTATTAGAAGATGGGCCCATGCCCAAATGACCAAGGAAGAGCCTTGCAACCAAGAGATATAGAAGACAAACTCAAGGCCCACATATCAAAGAGAAGGCCCATAGGCTCACAGATCAATGATAGCAGGATGGTAACTCATAGAGATGGCTTTGATGTAATTATGTTAAAGTTCCAGGGTTAAAACCCTAAACCCTAAACCTTAAGTTTAGTGGTATTACTGTAATACAGTAGTTTCATAAATATATAAATAGAGCTTCATGGGGAGGGTTAGGAATAATCAATTCCATAACCCTTCTTCCTCCTGCTTCTCCCAATGAGTTTCTTTCCCTTTTTCTCCATGAGCTAAATTCATGGAGTCCTGAAATTCAACATGGTATCAGAGATTTGATTTTCAAGACTTCGACTATGGTTTTTCAGGTATCTCTCTCCTTCATTTTTTCCCATAGTTGATGAATATTAGTTTTTAGATTTGTTCCTCGTTTTCACCCATATTTTTTTTTTACTTCTTCCAATTACCAGTATGGTACATCAAAATTTCTATTTTTTATTTTTCCCGGTTCATCTTTTTTTTCCCTTGAGGTGGAGAGCAGTGTTGAAAAAAAAAAAAACATGGCGTGATGTTGTGGGCCGAAGAGGGGAACTATTGAGGCCGTGGGCCCAGCACCCACCTCGTTCGTTTCTGAGCGTAATCGGAGTCCAACTCCGGCTTCGACTCCATGACTGTGGCCATTATCAGGTCTGTGAAGCTTGCCTTGAGGTCAAACATAGTCATGGGCATCTTCTAGTCTTCATTTTCCTCCGTGGTCTTCAGAAGTAACTGCAGAAAATCACTTGTGTCTCCAAATCTGTACATTGCCAGACATTGATCAATCACTATGTCAAAAATCCGATTTTTTGTTGTCGTTTCTGTTTTTACATTCCGCGTCGGCGTAGGGGAAGAAGATGTATCGTGGCTGTTCCACTTTGTTCGGCTGACGGGGAAAATGACCCACCATCACCAAAGAAGATGACTCAGCACCCGAGAGAAAAAAAAAAGTCTACTGCATGGTTTACGCAGGAGGATGATGACGCCGAATTATGCGAGTTGCCATTTCTGGAAGGTTTCCATCTAGAGTCCATTGGCGCCGAGAAAAATGACTACTGCTGACGGAAATTTCTCATCTTCTGCTGTCTGTTATGGACTCCATACCATCACGAGTTATCCATAGGCATACGAATTAAATTATGTCAATTTACTTTTCATGTAATTTCAATTCGGTTTGGTTTACTTTATTTGGTTTGGCTTACTTTGGGTTGGTTCAGTGTAATGTCGCGTGAACCACTTGACCTATGGGTCATCTTTGTATTTTCGTCCTCAACCCTATTTAGGGTGACGTGAAGGAGAAGAGAGGCAAGTATTGAGAAAATTATATTTTACAGGTCAGATTCTCCCTCAGAGGTCTAGGTCAGATTTCTCCCTTTGAGGTCCAAGGTTGAGCTTCCTCCAAAGCTCCTTCGTTCTAATTGAGTTCCACCATTACTCGTTCAAGAAACAAGAATTCTCTTCCAACGTCAAGATCATCCATGGAGGGAAGAGAGGAAAGAAGGGTGACTCGATCCATGGCAAGGGAAGAACCTAACATCTTGGTATCAGACAGGTCCACCCTTGGGGATTCCTCTTCCCCTGACGATTTGAGATAGTTAGTGGAAGATACTAGGCAGAGCACAGATAACCAGGCTCATGCCCTGGAAGAGGTGCGCCAAACAACCTCTGATTTGCGTGAGACAATAAAATCAATGGATGCTGCCATCCAAGCTCTCCTCCAGCGACAAGAGAACCATGATACACGAGCCCAACCACCAGGTGCCTACTCTCCATCGGCCGACCACCATCAATTCCACCCACCACCTCCCCCACAACCACCAATGCGTCAACACCATCCCCATCTGGGGTCTGCCGTTCAAGGACCAAACACTGTGCCCAGGTATTTTAAACTTGACTTTCCTACGTATGATGGGTCTAAGGACCCTTTGATTTGGTTAGCCAAGTGTGATAAGTTCTTTTATCATCAAAAAAAACCTGCGGATGAGAAAGTGTATTTGGCCGCCTAGCACATGCTCGATGAAGCGCTTCTATGGTACCACCAATTCCAAAATGACCAAGTGGTTCAAGATTGGGCAACTTTTAGACAATCTTGCATGATGAGATTTGGTCCTCCAGCTAGTAGCAATCCATTGGGAGAATTAATCAATTACAAACAAACTGGAACACTAGAGGTGTACCAAAAGACCTTCCAGGAAAGGTTAGCCCGAGCAAACCAGTTTGTTAGCCACACACAGTATGTTCATATTTTTACTGCTGGAACCTAACACTGTCATAAAATTTTCTCTATTTTTTCGCTCTATTCGAAAGCTAGCCTCACCGAAGATTTCTTACTCTTATTGGCTTTCAAGGGTCAGATTGGTTGCCGTTTTGGGAGGACGAACATGGTGTCGCCTGAGAGATATGAATTCTTGCGGGGAAAGTTTCCTCCTGAAGAGCCGAGCTCTGTTTCCACCGAGAATCAGGGAGGAAGAAGATACAAAAAAAATAGATTTCCTAAGGAAATTTAATCAGCATAGTAGAGACCAGGACTCAACTCGCCCGAGTCAACTTGGACCAGCGAGCCAGCGTACCAACAACCCAGACCACTGTTTCAACACCAGTAGACTGACTAAACCCAGTCCAGCTCGAACCAAGTGACTCGATCCGGGTCAACCTGACTCGAGCCACTTATTTTTGGCCTCGGTATATGTGTCCATGATTTCGATACGACTCGGTAAATTTTTTTCTTTGGCTGGATTATGTTTTTTTTGAAGAATTGATAGATTATTCCTTGGTCAACAAATTATTTAGAATAGATATGTGCATTGAATTATTTCATGGGTCATTTTACAAGGATTATTTCGGTTGTGTTAAATGGGCCCAAGTCAAGCCCACTTTAGCTACTGCTAAAGTGTCTCTTTTAATGAGACATAAATATTGATGAAGAGGTAGCCTCATACCATTATTTATTTGTTCCCGTCAGAAATATCAAAATTATTTGTGGTTGGGAGTCCATGACGGAGGAACATAATCCCCATAAAAAATATAAAAAAAAAATTGGTTGGGAGTCCACGACGGAGGAACTTCATCCTCGTAAAAAAAATCAAATTTATTTGTGGTTGGGAGTCCTTGACGAAGGAACTTCATCCCTGTAAAAAATATCAAATCTTTTGTGGTTGGGAGTCCATGACGGAGGAACTTCATCCCCGTCAAAATAATCAAAATTATTTGTGGTTGGGAGTCCATGACGGAGGAAATTCATCCCTGTCAAAAATATCAAAATTTTTGTGGTTGGAAGTCCATGACGGAGGAACTTCATCCCCGTAAAAAATATCATTGTTTTGTGGTTGGAAGTCCATGTCGGAGGAACTTATTATTATGTTTATGTTACTTCCCCCCCCATTAATATCATATATTACTTTACCACTTGAGAGTTGATGCTATGGAGGGACACGGTGGTGGAGGTGGATACTTCAGAGCAATGTCTTAGTGGCTAGGAGTGATTTACTCTCACTGATACCAGCTAGGCCTCATGAACGAGAGCACCAACGTAAGGGGGAGAGTTCGAAGATGTGCCAATTTATACAAAGATTTTATACATCATTTGCAGCAAGCTGGGAGTTCATGTTGTTCTCTCACCCCAGCTTGAGGGGGTGTGTTGGAAGATAGGGCCCAAGGCCACACGACCAAAGAAGACCCACATATCCAAGTATATTAGAAGATGGGCTCAAGCCCATAAGACCAAGGAAGACCCATGCAACCGAGAGATATAGAATACGGACTCAAGGCCCACAGATCAAAGAGAAGGCCCATAGGCCCATAGATCAATGATAGCAGGATGGTAAATAAAGGGTCATCTCATAGAGATGGCATTGATGTAATTAAGTTAAAGTTTCAGGGTTAAAACCCTAAGTTTAGGGGTATTATTGTAATACAGTAGTTTCATAAATCTATAAATAGAGCTTCATGGGGAGGGTTAGGAATAATCAATTCCAAAAACCTTCTTCCTCCTATTTCTCCCAATGAGTTTCTTTCCCTTTTCTCCATGAGCTAAATTCATTGAGTCCTGAAAATTAACATATATTAGATTTTACAATCATTGAGAAAAGGGGGGGAGGGCGAGGGATTTTAAACTAAGTGTTAACTCCAAAACCATAAGTCATTTCAAACAATAAATATAGCCATTACACATCATTAAGTGATCAATAACTTTACAATGATCTATGATTGTTAGGTCAGCTTTTTAAAAATAGGAAAAAACTTGCTTGTTTGGGTAGGGTAAATATCCCACCGCATATTAACTTGAGAATTTAATTTGTTCTACTCCTTTAAATTTTTGGATCATTAGGTCATTTTCATCTTCAACATGTTTCATATATGCATATCCATATTTAAAACATGTGAGGATCAATTAGAAATCTCTTTCTTATAAAATTCCAATCAATTAGGAGTTGTCCTAGTGGAATTTCCAAAACATGGATAAAAAAACTTTGGTGTTCATTTTTAGTGCCTGAATAAATTTTATTTACTTACATTTATTATTTTTTTCTATTTTTTGAATACATAAACTCTAAAAATTTTCATTTTTTTGTGATCTATTTGCCTTATCTTTTTGTTTGTGAGAAAAGAGGGAGAGTAAAACTCAAGTTTGAATTTGAAAAAAAAATAAACATCTAAAACGCAAAAACAAAAATGCTGAGAGAGATAATTCCAAAAAGTATCTGTAACTTTTTGGGTTTGTAAACTCTTTTTAGTTTTTATATATTAGGTTTTGTAATCATCAAAAAAGAGGGGGCAAGTGGTTTTAACTGAGTGTTGACTCCCAAACCATAAATCATTTCTTACAAAAAAATTATAGCCATTACGCATTATTAATCGATCAATAACTTTACAATGATCTATGATTGTTAGGTCAGCATTTTGTAAATGGGCAAAAGTGGCTAGTTTGGCTCGAGTAAATATCCCACCACACTTGAACTAGAGAATTTAATTTATTGTACTCATTGAAATTTTTGGAAGATTAGGTCATTTGCATCTTCAACATGTTTCATGCATGCATATCCATATTTAAATCATGTTAGATCAATTAGAAATATTTTTCTTATAAAATTCCATGCTACTACAGGTTGTACTAGTGGAATTTCCCAAACATCGATAAAAAATCATTGGTGTTCATTTTTAGTGCGTGAATAAATTTTCTTTACTTAAATTTATTATTGTTTTCATATTTTTGCATACGTAAACACTAAAATTTTATTTTGTTGTGATCTATTTTTTTTAATGAAAAAAAAGGGAAAGTGAAAACTCATGTTGGATTTGAAAAAAAATTGAACATCTAAAATGGAAATCCAAAAATGCAGAGAGAGATAATTCCAAACTTTATCTGTAATTTTTAGCGATTGTAAACTCTTTTTAGTTTTTATATATTAGATTTTGCAATCATCGAAAAAGGGGGGCAAAGGATTGTTAACTGAGTGTTGACTCTACATAAATCATTTCTAACAAAAAACTATAGCCGTTACACGTCATTAATTGATCAATAACTTTAACATGATCTATGATTGTTCGGTCAACTTTTGGTAAATGGGCAAAAAGTAGCTTTTTTGGCTCGGGTAATATCCCACCGCATGTTAACTTGAGAATTTTTCTTGTTCTACTTGAAATGTTTTTATCATTAGGTCATTTGTATCTTCAATACGTTTCTTGCATGCATATCCATATTTAAAACATGTTAGGATCAATTAGAAATCTCTTTCTAATAAAATTCCAAGCTATAAGGGGTTGTACTAGTGGAATTTTGCAAACATGAAAAAAAGAACTTTGGTGTTCATATTTAGTGCATGAATAAATTTTCTTTACTTACATTTATTTTTGTTTACAATTTTTTGCATACATAAACTCTAAAATTTTCATTTTTTTGTGATCTATTTGCCTTATCTTTTTTTTTATGAGAAAAAAGGGAGAGTGAAAACTCAAGTTTGGATTTGAAAAAAAAAATTAAACATCTAAAATGGAAATGCACAAATGCAAGGAGAGATATTTTGAATAAGTATCTATAATTTTTAGGGATTGTAAACTCTTTTTAGTTTTTATATATTAGGTTTTGCAATCATCGGAAAAGGAGGGTGAAGGATTTTCAACTCAGTGTTGACTCTGAAACTATAAGTCATTTCTTATAAAAATTACAGCCGTTACGCAGCATTAATCGATCAATAACTTTAAAATGATCTATAATTGTTAGGTAAGCTTTTTTTATATGGTCAAAAAGAGGCTTGTTTGGCAAGGGTAAATATCCCAATGCAAGTTAACTTGAGAATTTAATTTGTTCTACACCATGAAAGTTTTGGATCATTAGATCATTTGTATCTTCAACATATTTCATGCATGCATATCCATATTTAAAACATGTTAGGATCAATTAGAAATCTCTCTCTTAAAAAATTCCAAGCACTTGTGGAATTTCCCAAACATGGATAAAAAACCTTGGTGCTCATTTGTAATGCGTGAATAAATTTTCTTTGCTTATATTTATTATTGTTTCCAATGTTTTGAATACATAAACTCAAAAAAATTCATTTTGTTGTAATTTATTTGCCTTGTCTTTTTGTTTAGGAGAAAAAAAGGAAGAGTGAAAACTCAATTTTGGATTTCAAAAAAAAATTGAACATCTAAAATGGAAATACACTACTATAGAGAGAGATAATTCCAAAAAGTATTTGTAATTTTTAGGGATTGTAAACTCTTTTTAGTGTTTATATATTAGGTTTTGCAACCATCGGAAAAGGGTGGAGGGTGCGAGAGATTTTTAATGTAGTGTTGACTCCCAAACCATAAGTCATTTCTTAAAAATATTATAGCCGTTATGCATCATTAATCGATCAATAACTTTACAGTGATCTATGATTGTTAGGTCAAGTTTTTGTAAATGGGCAAAAGTGGCTTGTTTGGCTTGGGTAAATATCCCACCGCACATTAACTTTAGAATTTAATTTGTTCTACTCACTGAAATTTTTGGATCATTAGGTCATTTGTATCTTCAACGTGTTTCATGCATGCATATCCATATTTAAAACATATTAGGATCAATTAGAAATCTCGTTCTTATAAAATTCCTAGGTATTAGGGGTTGTACTAGGGGAATTCCAAAACATCGATAAAAAAACTTTGGTGTTCATTTGTAGTGCATAAATAAAATTTCTTTATCTACATTTATTATTGTTTTCTATTTTTTGCATACATAAACTCTAAAATTTTAATTTTTTTGTGATCTCTTTGCCTTATATTTTGGTTTACGAGAAAAGAGGGAGTGTGAAAACAGAAGTTTGGATTTGAAAAATAATTAATATCTAAAATTGAAATGCTCAAATACAGAGAGAGATAATTCCAAAAAGTATTTTTCATTTTAAGGGATTTTATACACTTTTTAGTTTTTATATATTAGGTTTTGCAATTTTCTGAAAAGGGATGCGAGGGATTTTTTACTATGTGTTGACACCCAAACCATAAGTAATTTCTAACAAAACTTATAGGTGTTACGCATCATTAATCGATCAATAATTATACAATGATCTGTGATTGTTAGGTCAACTTTTTGTCAATGGGCAAAAATTGGTTTGTTTGGCTCGGGTAAATATCCCACCGCACGTTAACTTGAGAATTTAATTTGTTCAACTCCTTCAAATTTTTGGATCATTAGGTCATTTGCATCGTCAACATGTTTCATGCTTGCATATCCATATTTAAAAATGTTAGAATCAATTAGAAATCTCTTTCTTAAAGCTATTAGGGGTTGTAGTAGTGGAATTTCACAAATGTACGTAATTTGTTCAACTCCTTGAAATTTTTGGATCATTAGGTCATTGCATCGTCAACATGTTTCATGCTTGCATATCCATATTTAAAAATGTTAGAATCAATTATAAATCTCTTTCTTAAAGCTATTAGGGGTTGTAGTAGTGGAATTTCACAAATGTAGGTAAAAAAACTTTGGGGTTCATTTGTAGTGCGTGAATAAATTTTCTTTACTTACATTTATTATTATTTTTAATTTCTTGCATACAAACTCTAAAATTTTCATTTTGTGGTGTTCTATTTGCCTTATCTTTTTGTATATGAGAAAAAGGGAGAGTGAAAAGTCAAGTTTGGATTTGAAAAAAAATTGAACATCTAAAATGGAAATGCACAAATACCGAGAGAGATAATTCAAAAAAGTATATGTAATTTTTAGGGATTGTAAACTCTTTTTAGTTTTTATATATTAGATTTTGTAATTATCTGAAAAGGGGGGTGTGGGATTTTAACCTGAGTGTTGACTCCCAAACCATAAGTCATTTCTTACAAAAATTATTGGTGTTACGCAACAATAATCGATCAAAAACTTTATAATGATCTATGATTGTTAGGTCTACTTTTTTGTAAATGGGCAAAAAGTGGCTTGTCTGGAGCAGGTAAATATCCCACCACACGTTAACAAGAGAATTTAATTTATTCTACTCCTTGAAATTTTTGGATCATTAGGTCCTTTGCATCTTCAACATGTTTCATGCATGCAATTAGAATCAATTAGAAATCTATTACTTAAAGCTATTAGAGGTTGTACTAGTGGAATTTCACAAATGTAGATAAAAAAACTTTGGGGTTCATTTGTAGTGCATGAATAAATTTTCTTTACTTACATTTATTATTTTTTTCAATTTTTCGCATACAAACTCTAAAATTTTCTTTTTGTTGCGATATTTTTGCCTTATCTTTTTGTTTACGAGAAAAAAGGGAGAGTGAAAACTCAAATTTGGATTTGAAAAAAAATTGAACATCTAAAATGGAAATGCACAAATGTAGTGAGAGATAATTCAAATAAGTATCAATAATTTTTATGGATTGTAAACTCTTTTAAGTTTTTATATATTAAAAAAGGGAGAGTGAAAACTCAAATTTGGATTTGAAAAAAAATTGAACATCTAAAATGGAAATGCACAAATGCAGTGAGAGATAATTCAAATAAGAATCAATAATTTTTAGGGATTGTAAACTCTTTTTAGTTTTTCTATATTAAATTTTATAATCATCTGAAAAGGGGGTCGAGGGATTTTTAACTGAGTGTTTAATCCCAAACCATAAGTCATTTCTTAAAAAAATTATAGTCCTTACGCATCATTAATCGATCAGTTACTTTACAATTATCTCTCACTGTTTTGTCAGTTTTTTGTAAATGGACAAAAAGGGACTTGTTTGGCTTGGGTAAATATCCCACCACCATTCTACTCATTGAAATTTTTGGAACAGGTCATTTGCTTCTTCAACAAGTTTCATGCATGCATATCCATATTTAAAACATGTTAGGATCAATTAGAAATCTCTTTCTTATAAAATTCCAAGCTACTAGTGGTATTAGTGGAATTTCCAAAACATTGATAAAAAATCATTGGTGTTCATTTTTATTGCATGAATAAATTTTCTTTACTTATATTTATTATTTTTTTAATTTATTTCATACGTAAACACTAAAATTTTTATTTTGTTGTGATCTATTTGCCTTATCTTTTTTTACGAGAAAAAAGGGAGATTGAAAACTCACGTTGGATTTGAAAAAGAAATCGAACGTCTAAAATGGAAATGCAAAAATGCAGAGAGAGATAATTCCAAAAAGTATCTGTAATTTTTAGGGATTGTAAATTCTTTTTAGTTTTTATATATTAGGTTTTGCAATCATCAGAAAATGGAGGCGAGGGATTGTTAACTGAGTGTTGACTCCTCATAAATCATTTCCAACAAAACTTATAGCCGTTACGCATCATTAATTGATCAATAACTTTAAAATGATATATGGTTGTTAGGTCAGCTTCTTGTAAATGGGCAAAAAAAGTTGCTTACTTGGCTCGAGTAAATATCCCACTGCACGTTAACTTCAAAATTTAATTTGTTCTTCTCCTTGAAATTTTTTTAATCATTAGATCATTTGCATCTTCAACATGTTTCTTGCATGCATATCCATATTTAAAACATGTTAAGATCAATTAGAAATCTCTCTCTTATAAAATTCCAAACTATAAGGGGTTGTATTATTGGAATTTTGCAAACATGAAAAAAAAAACTATGGTGTTCATTTGTAGTGTGTGGATAAATTTTCTTAACTGATTTTTTTTTGTATACATGAACTCTAACATTTTCATTTTTTTGTGATCTTTTTGCCTTATTTTTTTTATGAGAAAAAGGAGAGTGAAAAATCAAGTTTGGATTTGAAAAAAAAAATTGAACATCTAAAATTGAAATGCACAAATGCAGAGAGAGATAATTCGAATAAGTATCTCTAATTTTTAAGGATTGTAAACTCTTTTTATTTTTTATATATTAGATTTTGTAATTATCTAAAAAAGGGGGCAAGAGATTTTTAACCGAGTGTTGACTCCCAAACCATAAGTCATTTCTTACAAAAATTATAGCCATTACGCATAATTAATCGATCAATAACTTTACAATTATCTATGATTGTTAGGTAAGCTTTTTTTAAATGGGCAAAAAGAGGCTTGTTTGGTTAGGGTAAATATCCCAATGCACGTCAACTTGAGTTTGTTCTACTCATTGAAATTTTTGGAGCATGAGGTCATTTGTATATTCAACATGTTTCATGCATGCATATCCATATTTAAAACATGTTAGAATCAATTAGAAATCTCTTTCTTATAAAATTACAAGCTATTAGAGGTTGTACAAGTGGAATTTCCCAAACATGGATAAAAAAATCATTGGTGTTCCTTTTTATTGCGAGAATAAGTTTGTTGTACTTATTTTTATTATTGTTTTTAATTTTTTGTATACATAAATAGTAAAATTTTCATTTTGTTGTGATCTATTTGCCTTATCTTTTTGTCTACGATAAAAAAGGGAGAGTGAAAACTGAAGTTTTGATTTTAAAAAAAATTGAACATCCAAAATGGAAATGCACAAATAGAGAGAGAGATAATTCAAAACAGTGTCTGTAATTTGTAAGGATTGTAAACTCTTTTTAGTTTTTATATATTAAGTTTTGCAATCATCGGAAAAGAGGGGTGAGGTATTTTTAACTGAGTGTTGACTCCCCAACCATATGTCATTTCTAACAAAAACTATACCCGTTACGCATCATTAATCGATAAATAACTTTACACTAGCTAGTGAAAACCCTTCACTAGTAGGGGTCTGGGTACAAATAGTACCTGTTGTCTTTGCTTTAAGTCTTCTATTTTCTTCTTCCAAAGTCTTTATATATTCTTTCTGGAAGTCATTTTTCTCTTCTAGAAGTCTTCTTTTTTCATTGAGCCTCTGGATGGTCTTGGCTAGAGTGTCACAGTGGTCACAAAATACAATTCTTTTGTTGTCCTTGGCAACACCATAGGACACTTGGTCTTCTAGTTTTGCTGCTTCTAATGCTTCTTGGAGATTATTAAAACCTTTGTAAATAGGTCTTTTAAAATTCTGGATACTCTCAACAACTTCTGTCCAGGAATGAAAAACTCCTGGAGTATGACCTTGAAAATGACATAAAAATTAAAACTCTTCTTTTTCTGTGTAAAATATTCTGAAAGACCATTAATGCTTGCTAAGAAATATTTCTGATCTTTGGGGATTCTTTGGTAAGAAAGCCATAAATTATCTAGCAAACATTGTTCTTCTTTTGTAACCGAAACATTTGGTAAAGTCTTAAAAGTAATATTGGATTTTGGAAAAACAACTAACTTCTGATTACCAAAACTAAGAAATTCTTGTCCATAATTGTTAAATCTAGAAGAAGTTGGTCTGGAAGAGCCGTGATCTGGGAAATCCATCTGTTCAAGTAGTCATAATATGTGTGTCAAAAAACCTTCTACTAAGAGTATCTGCAAAACTATTATTTTTCCCTTTTATATGTTCAAATTCTATCTTGTATCCGTTTCCTGTAATAATGTCTACAAGATTTAACCATCTTCTTCTACTTATCTTATTTTCTTTGCTTCGCTAGAAATACCTTACTATAGCTTCACAGTCTGTTCGTAAGGTGAATTCTTGTTTATTAATGATAAACAATCTAAAGGATTCTTAAGAGTAGATTACTGCTAGAATTTTCGAATCTATACTATTCATATTTCCTTTTTCTTTAAATTTACCACTAGAATAACTACAATTTTTTTCTTGTTCTTTCTCACTGTAATTGTGGGGTTTTGATATAAGAACTGCTACCCATCCGATGTTACTACCATCTGTTTCAATAATTAGGTAGTCTGAGTCTAATGGCATTTGTAATTTTGACAATGTTTTTATTTTTTCTTTGACTTTTTTAACTAGATTTTTATATTCTTGATTAAAAAATTTCTGGCCAGTAGGAGAGGTCTTCCCATATAATGGGCCAATAATTTTCCCTATATCTTTTACAACAGGTTGGGCATAATTAAATAACCCTAAAAATCTTTGGAGCTATGTAGTGTCAGATAAGTCATCTGGCATTTCTAGTATTTTCTTGGAAATGTGTTCTTGTAATTCTATTTGTCCTTGCCCTATATTTACGCCTAGGAATTTTATATATTCTTTGAATAGTTCTATCTTTGTTTTACTAATTATAATTCCTTCTTGCATAAAGGTGGCTAAAACTAATTATAAATGTCCTATATGTTCTTCAATAGTTTTGCTAAATACTAAAATGTCATCTATGTAGACTAGGACTAATGTATCATATTTCTTGAATATATTGTCCATTTTTCTTTGAAAAATAGCTGGAGCATTTTTTAAACCAAAGGGCATAACTAACCATTCAAAATGTCCCTCTGGACAAGTAAAGGCTGTCCATTCTATGCTATTAGGATGCATTTTTACCTGCCAAAATCCTGATTTACAGTCAAACTTACAAAATATTCTTTTATCTTGGATTCTATTTGTTAACTGGGATTTATCATGTATGTTGTAACTATCTGTTACTGTGTTATCGTTTAATCTTTTATAATTTATGACCATTCTAGATTTTCCTCTTTTTTGTTCACTATGTTTTCTGACTATAAAGGCTACAGATCTATGAGGACTAATGGATTTTCTTATAATTCCTAAATTTAATAATTCTGTAATATGGAGTTTAAAATCTTCTTTATCTAATTTGGTTGCTTCTATGTTAGCTGTTTTAACTATATAATTAGGATGTAACAATTCTAGCCTACACTGTATGTGGTTATTTTCCCAGTGTTTTAAAGGGTTTTCACCAAAATATTCTAATTGATCTCATTTGTCTATGATATGCAGTAAGTGATATTTATCTTTATGGTGGATATTAATTATTTCTAAATAAAGTATCTCTGTATCTAAAAAGGTGTAATCTAAATCTATCATTCTTTCTATCCAATCATCAAAGTCTTCATTTTCTTCCATTATTTCTTCTGGATAATCTTGGGGACTAGGTAATGGTTGGATGTAGGGTTCTAGTTGTATAGAAACTTGGACTAAGCCTGTATGTGCTACAGCTTCAGAAAAAGTCTGGAAGTGTTGTATTGGAACTTTTGTCAAGGCTTCGTCTATTTCTTCATAGAATAACAATTTATTCTCTAATTTTACTATGGAGTTATTTATTTGTTGTTCTAAAGCTAGAATAGTGGAATTATTGTTTGTCTTGCAACTTCCTGGAATCTGACATGTACATCTAGTGTTGTCTTTTTCATTTTCTTTTGCTTTTGCTGTTGCTAGGGGGGCACCATGCTCCGCTGAAGAGGTGAGAGTGGGAGAATAAGTGGTCTGGACGGGTATAGTGCTAGAGTTTTTGTGAAACTATAAAAAGTCTCTGGAGATGGTAAGGGAGCCATTATTATGTAAGATAAAATTGAGTCCTAAAATAAAGTCTACTTTAAGTTTAAGGTCTCTTACCCAGGTTAGAGGTAAATAATAAGATCCAGAAAAGGTGGAGCAATTGGTAAAAAATTGGATCTTTCCTTCATTGTAGTAGGTTGTATATGGGTTATATGTTCCATCTACCTGTTGGCTAAATATTTGCTAAGTGGTTTTCTTGAGAAACTGAGGGGGAACGAGTAGCCTATGGATGATACATTTTGTACAGCCAGGGTCAACTAAAGCGTCTAAGATTAAGGACAGCTTATTAGGCAAAAGAATCTTAGCTCTAACAAGTATACTTGAAAAGGATTTGTCTTGATTACAGACATAGGATGTTTCTGGTTCTTCTATTCCTACAGTAATCCCATCATAAGAGTCTTTTTCAATTGTGTCTAATCTTTGTTTAAGGAGAGTTATCTCTGCTTCACAGTTATCTATTTTTCTAGCCATGATTTCTAACTTGGTATTATGTATCCTGTTAGGAATGGTCTGGTCTATAGGTTTGATTCCTAAAAGTTTCAAACAGGGAATGCAAGCTTCTAATAAGCACTAATTACACTTTGCTCTTTGTTTCTTGCTAGGATACCAAGCACATTTAAAACAGGGGTTGCTATCTAATCCTATATTCCAAGACCATACATGTGTACATTCTATGGTTGTATCCATAAGGTCAAGGTTTTGTTCTAGGTCAAGGTCTAGGATTAGTTCTTCATCGGAGTCTGAAGTATCTGGAGGAGCATTGGATATGCTTAAAAAACTATAAATAGATTCTGTGTCTGACATATATACGTCTACTTCAATAAGGTCTTGTTGTACATTTTCTACAAGGGTAGATCTTCTAGAGTTAATATTTTGTCTTTTAGGACAAGTATTGGCCAAATGTTATGTCTGACCACAAATATAACAAGAAAATTTGTTTTTATAAGTTATTTTTGAGTTAAATCTTCTAACATGCCTATCTTTGTTCAAATATGGTTTTCTAATTTTAGATCGTCGGAAAAAATATCCCATCTCAAAATATCTTTTTTTTCCTAGGTTTTGGTCCTGGGTCTTTTAGACCATAGGCTTGGGTGGTGTATATATGTTTACAGGATCCAAAGTCATCTCCTTTGAGTTGTCTTTGGATTTGGATATCTGTACATTTTTCTTGAAGAATTGTCATAATAAATTTTGTCCTTTGTCCTATTGAATATACTGAGGTTGGGTTTGCTGTTTCTAAGCTTTGCCATTTATCATATATTTCTATTCCTAGTGCTCCGGGTAATTTTCTAAATAGTTTGATTCCTAAGTCTTTGTTAAAAGCATTTCTTGAAATGCATGTATAATAAAAATAATCTTGGAGAAACTTTTTAACATATTTGTATTTGTAATTATGTAAACTAAGTTGTTCTAAATAAACTACTTCTGTCTTTCTATATTGTAATAGATCCTAGATTAGGGTCATCACCTATTACTAATTGATAAACTTTGTTAACAAAGTTGTATGGGTTGGATCCTAAACTCATTAAATGACCAAATTCTTCGGGATTACCTCTTTTATAACTTTCCCATAAAGCTTTTACGCTTTCTCCTAGGAATGTTTCTAAATACCTATACATTTCTTCTACGTCTTGGGCTGGATATAGTCTGATACTACTTGGTTTTTCCAAAGGTCTAGCACGGTTGTCCATTCTTGAGGATCATGGGCTGATAGATTGAGAATTTTTCCTTTGCCCATCTCTTGGAATTTTATAGGTCTTTCTACTTCTTTTCTTTTTCCCTTTGGATGGATTTTTCTATCAAAAGTTATTGGTCATTTTAAGGAATCCTCGGCATGTTTCCTGAATAATATACTTCTCTAGGTGGAGTTCTTGGGTATGTAGTATAGCTACTCCTTGGAATAGTGTTAGAACTTTCTTCGTCCATATATTCTTTAATACTTAGGGCTTCTATTTTGTCATCTTCTTTTGGTTCTAGGGGCATTTTTCCTATCCTAATATTTGTTTCATTATCATAATACAGGTATTCTTCCTCTTTTATCTTTCCATTTTTTATCAGATCTTCTTCTAGGTGAAGGAGTTCTCTTTCTGATAGTTTCAATTCTAGTTCCTTAGGGTATATTATCTCATCTATTTCTAATTCTATGTTAACTAGGTCATAATTCTCATTGGAGATTGATTATGTCTCTTCAATATTCTTTTGTTCATAAAAGACTAAATAAACGGTTCCAGAAGACTTTCTTTATTTCTTATTCCGTTCTTCTTTAGTTCTTATCTTTCTTTCTCTTTTTCATCTTTCTTTCTTTTATTTATTTTATGTTTTGATTATTTATTTATTTTTTCTTGTTCTTTATTTTTCTTATTTATTTATTTATTTTTGTTCTATATTTTGCTTATTTATTTATATTTATCTTTCTTTTGATTATTTATTTATTTTTTCTTGCTCTTTATTTTGCTGTTTCTTCTTCCATTCTTTTTTTTTATTTCTTTTTTCTGTTTTTGTTTCTTACTCTTTCTTTCTAACTTGTTTGTTTGTTTCTATCCTAATTCTTTCTTTCTTGTTTCTTGCTTTATATTTTTCTTATTTTTTATTTTTTTAAAATTTATTTCTTTCTTTAATGTTTCTTTCCTGCTCGTTTCTTTCCTACTTCTTTATTTCTTGCTTCTTTCTTTCTTGATTCTTTCATTTTTTTCGTTGTTTCTTTCTTTCTTTCTTTCTTCATTCTTTCTTTTTGTCTTCTTTCCGTAGTTTCTCTTTATTTCTTGATTCTTGCTTGTTTCGTGCTTATTTCTTTCCTTATTTCTTTCTTTCATTCTTTCTTTTATTCTTTCTTTCTAGTTTCGTTCTTTCTTCTTTCTATGTTTCTTTGTTTTCACCTCTATCTTTGTTATTTCTGTCTTTCTTTCTTACTTTTTTCTTTCTTCTATACTTTTTGTTTCTTTCATCATTCTTCCTTTCTTGTTTCTTGCCTTATATCTTTCTTATTTCTCTTTCTTTCTTCATCTTTGTTTCTTTGTTTCTTGTTGTTTTTGTCTTGGTTCTTTCTTTTTTCTTCTTTCTTTTTTTTCTTGTTCTTAGTTTCTAGCTTTTTTTATTCTTTGTTTCTTGCTTTTTTGTTTTTTTATTTCCTGATTATTTTTTTCTATCTACCTATTTATCTACGAATCTCTCTTTTTTTCTTCTTTCTTTAATCCTTATTTATTTTTTTCTTTCTTAACCTTTCTTGTTTCTATCTTGCTTTTGTCTTTCTTGATCCATTCTTTTTTCCTTTTTTTCTTTCTTTTTTTCTTTTTGTGTTCTTTCTTTCTTTCTTCCTTTCTATTTCTTTTTTCTTTCTTTATTTCTTTTTTCTTACTTACTTATCTTCGGACTTGTTTGTTTGTCTGTTTCTATCATGATTCTTTCTTTGTTCTTCTTTTCTCATTTCTAATTTCTTTCTATGTGCCTTTTTTCTTTGTTCTTTCTTGTTTCTTTCATTCTTTCTTGTTTTTCCTTTCTTCTTTTATTCTTTCTATATTTCTTGTTCTTTCTTTTATTCTTTCTGGTTTCTTTCTTTCATGTTTCTTTTTTTATATTTGTCATTCTTTCTCCCTTTCTATTTTCTTTCCTTTTTCTTTCTTCTTTCTATCTATCAGTTTTTTGCTTTATTTCTTTCTTTCTTCTTCAATTATTTTATCTTTCTTTCTTTTTTTTGGTCTTTATATCTTTCTTTCTTTCTTTCAGTCTTCTTTCTTTCTTTCAGTCTTCTTTCTTTCTTTCTTTCTTTCTTTCTTGTTTCTTTCTTTCTTTCATTCTTATTTCTATCTTTATTTATTGTTTCTTTCTTTTTTTTCAGATATTTTTTGTTTCTTTATTTCATTGTTTATGTTTCTTTCATTCTTTTTTCCTTGTTTCTTTCTTCATTCTTTCTTTCTTCCTCTCTTTTTCCTTCTTTATTTTTATCTATCTTTCTATCTTGTTTCTTGATTTTTTGTTTTTTTTTTCTATCTATCTTTCTTTGTTTCTATCTTTTGTCTTTCTTTTGTTTGTTTGTTTGTTTCTTCATTTTTTTAGTCCTATTTCTTTCTTTGTTTCTTTAATCTTTTTTTTTAATATTTCTTGCTTCATTCTTTCTTGATTCTTTATTTTCTCTTCTTTCACTTTTTTTTTTATTTTTTATTTTTTCTTTCATTCTTCTTTCTTTCTTTTTGTCTTCTTTGTTTCTTTCTTCCTCTTTTCTTGTCTATTTCTTGTTTATTTTCATCTTTCTTTCTATCTTGTTTCTTGATTTTTTGTTTCTTTTTTCTTTGGTCCTTATTTTGTCAATCTATCTTTCTTCTTTTTATCTTACTTTCTTTCTATATTGTCTTTCTTTTGTAGAAGGAAATTAGACAAAGAAGAAAATAAATAAAATAAAAAATAAAGAATGAAACAACAAATATATTTCATCTTTCTTTCTTCTGTCTTTCTTTAGGACTTCTTTCTTTTTGTCCTCTTTCTTTCTTTTCATTGTTGTTTCTTTCTTTGTTTGGCCTTTCTTTCTTTCTTTGTTTCTTTCTTTGTTTGGATTGGAAACCCTCATTAATGGGTATTGTCGAAACAAGTCTCAGTAGGGGACCTGTTTACTTTAACGTCCATCCAAATCTCACCCTATCATTAATAGATAGGAATTTGTTAGAGTCTATCCCGTTAAGGATTCCAACACATGGATACAATTTTATTCCTGGAACTGAAACCATTGCTGTAATAGCAAGGATTCATTTCAAAATCACGAATACCTTAGTCCCTAAGGTATTACACTTACCAGATTAGGGTAAGACTATTTTAATCGAGACCGATCTTATGAGTGCAAATGTTGCCACTCCAAGGATGATCAATTGGGAGGAAATTCATTTTCCAGCCAACTGGACTATTCCTCAGGCTGTTCCACCACGACTCCTGCTTAATCAGGATATTGATCAAGTCAACCAATCAGCAGATGGTGATGTGGTAATTAATTTCAAGGCCACGACTCCTTACAGGGTCTCTTTACCACCCTCATCTTCCCGATATTCGGATGTAGGCCAATCCTCTCGCCTACAGAAATTGGATGTAAAACAATCGATAAAGGGTGATTCCTCATTAAAAGGAATCCACATATCAGACACCCAAATACCTCGTGGGGTCTATAGAGAAAGGGAGCATGAAAGGACTTCTCCCTCTCCCAGTGAAATGACTGGCTTTACTCTTTGATTATGATTTTTACACCTCACCAGAGTAACCCGGACCCACCACCTTTTGTGGTGGACAGAACTGCAATTAAAGCTGAATTTTTTCACCCCAATAATCTAGGTTTCAAAAATTGGTTTTTTGACACCTATGGGGCCGCAGAACGCATGGAATTATCACATGACTTTTATCTTTATTTGGAAACTAATAAGATAATAATGTCCTTTGTTGATTGGTTCATGCAAAACAGACTTAAGCAAGCAGAGAAACGACCCTTAGTTTCTTCTACCGCCCCCACTCTTTCTACCCTTACGAAAGAATGGCACCTTATGTTTGGAATCAATATCCGATCAGTTCATCCTCCTACTGATCCAATCAGACTTGAATTTCCAAGTCCCTCAGGGAAATCCCCTGATTTTGTGGAAGCTGTTGCTTTTGTCAATCCCGAAATCTCCCTGAATCCTATGGGTCAGATCAGAAGACAAAACAACTTTACCAATTTAAATTTCCAAACGATAGGCCAACAGCTAACTCGTATTGAAGATTTATTGGATCATGGAAATCCAGAGAAATATTGTCAGAATCCTTTTGACTTATCTTCTCGTAAATTACCTTTGTTGATGAATGGTAAACCACTCATCAAACCACTTGTTCCAATTAGGAACTTTAAATTGGATAATAATTCTGAAGTTGTTGAAGAATTATTAACCAGGCTTGGAAAACTAAATCTTTCCGAAGATCAAATTAAACAAGCCCAGCAGGCTCATGAAGCCCAAGCTGAGGTGGTTCGAAAAAGTCTCCATGTGTTGGAAGCTGATGAATCACATGATGAAGCATCTCACGAAGATTCTTTATCACAAAATAATACTGAAGATTTAACTCCTTCAGTATACTTTGATTCTGATGAAGGTCAAAACTCTAATTTGCATGATCTAAGTTTAACCAATGTCAATCAGACTGAAGCAATTCTTCAAGAAATGATTCAAGACCAACCGAGTATTCAAAAGTTGGATTTTTCAAAGAAATCTACTCGGGATTGGCAACTAAAAAACAAACGCTATTATCATAGGCCTTTAGCTCAAGACCTATTATATGAAGAGAATGTTTATTTAGATAAAAAAGCTTATGATGGTAGATCCATTTATGAATGGAACATAGATACCATGTCTGAATATCAGATCTTAGAACATTGTTGAAGAATGCTTATGTATGCTACCATTTGTCGACAACATAAGAATTCAGATCAAGGTATAGCAGAAATGTTAACTGCTGGGTTTTCTGGAATCCTCAAAGGTTGGTGGGATAATATACTCACCCTGGAACAACATCATGAAATTTACAATTCAAAAAAGGTAATCAAAACTGAATCAGGCCAAGCTTTCCTTGGTGAGGATGATGCGGTTTATACCTTAATTTCATGTATTGTTCATCATTTTATTGGCAATTTGACTTCCACTACTGATAAGGGAAGAGAGGTTTTGCAAAATCTTAGATGTAGAACACTTAGCCATTTTAGATGGTATAAAGATGTTTTCATTACTAAGGTTATGCAAAGAACCGATGCCAATAATGAATATTGGAAAGCTAAATTTATTGATGGATTACCCACGCTTTTTGCTAGAAAGGTACGCAAAAGGTTAGGTAATGAGGTAGGAATTATCAACTACCAACAATATACATATGGTCTCCTTACCAGTGCTATCATCCAAGAAGGACTGACCTTATGTAATGATTTAAAACTTCAAGCTCAACTTAAGAAACAAAATCTGACTGGTACACGTGCGCTTGGTGAATTCTGTGAACAGTTTGCCTGTGACACAGGACCACTACCTTCCAATCAAAGGAAGGGCAAAGGGAAAGTTTCTCATTCTAAGAGACCAGCACCCTACTCCCACCAGAGTAGGAGATATCCCAAAAGACAGTCTCATCAAAGGACACGTCATGAAACTAGGAGACCTCCGCCATGTCAGAAACCACCTCCTAGAAGAACTCCTCCAGACAAAAAGAAAATTGTCTGTTACAAATGTGGCAAATTAGGCCACTATTCCAATCGATGCAAAACCAAAGAGAAATTGAATCAACTTCAGATTGATGAAGAATTGAGAATCCAGTTGGCTAAAATTCTCTTAAATTCTAATTCTGGGGATGATATTGATTATGCCTCATCCAGCCAATCAGAAGATGACCCAGATTGCAGCTGTTCTCATCTCCAATCTGTGGCTCAAATGCATCAGATTAATGTTCTTACTAATGATCAACAAATTATGCTAGAGAACATTGATCAAGAGGAAGATCCTCAAACCAAAAGATATTTAATCAAAGAATATCTTGAACAAATGCAAAATACTTCAAAGATACCTCCCATTCAAGGACTGAAGCCTTATTCTTTGAAGGACATCATAAGTCGTTATGAAAAAATTAATTCTTCAACACAATCAGTGTCTATCTCCTCATTACAAGGAGAAATTAAAGAAATCAAGCTGGAATTAAAAGAATTAAAATCCTTTATAAAAAGCTTGAACAAAAATATGAACAAAAACATTTGCAAGAAAAGAAATCTGAGGATTCTTTTCTTAATCAAATTACCAAAGTCATCCATCAAAGATGGCATACTATGATTAATTTAGTCATTGATCAGAACTTTGTCATTCCTAAATTGATAGCTCTGATTGAAAGTGGAGCAGACTTAAACTGCATCCAGGAAGGGTTGATTCCAACCCAATATTTTGAGAAGACAACTCAAACATTGGCCAATGCCAATGGAGAAAAAATAAAATTAAATATAAATTAAATAATGTCTCCATATGCACTAATGACCAGTGCATTATTACCGACTTTTTGTTAGTCAAAAATATGACTCAACACATCATATTAGGGACTCCTTTTCTGGAGAAAATTATTCCAATTAAGGGCATTGATAACCATGGGATTCATGGTCAGGTTAATAATAAACCTATATATTTCTCATTCAAATCTCCTCCTCAAATTAGCTTTATCAATGAGATTTCCGAATTGAGAAATGTTAAAGAACATCACCTTAGTTTCCTGCATAAAGAAATTCAATTTTTAACTCTTGAATAGCAGCTGGAAACTATAGATTTCAAAGAGAAAATTAGTTCTCTTCAGAAGATATTTGCCCAAGAAATTCGTAGTGACATTCCTATAGCTTTTTGAGACAGACATAAATATATTGTGTCTTTACCATTTATTGATGGGTTCAATGAAAGAACCATTCCTACAAAGGCACGACCTAGTCAAATGAAACATACTTTACTAGACCTCTGCAAAAAGGAAATCCAAAATCTATTGGATAAAAAATTATTTAGAAAATCTTACTCTCCATGGAGTTGTACTGCTTTTTATGTCAATAAAAATGCAGAAAAGGAATGAGGTGTTCATAGATTAGTGGTTAATTATAAACCACTCAATGATTGTTTGAGATGGATTCGTTATCCTATCCCAAATAAAAAATATTTATTAGACAGATTGTTTTCTGCTAAAATCTTTTCAAAATTTGATTTGAAATCTGGATATTGGCAAATTCAAATCAATGAAAAGGATAAATATAAGACTGCATTCACTGTCCCTTTTGGTCACTTTGAATGGAATGTTATGCCTTTCGGTTTGAAAAATGCTCCATCTGAATTTCAGAATATCATGAATGATATATTTGCTCCTTATTCTAAATTTACCATTGTTTATATTGATGATATCCTTGTTTATTCAGAATCTCTTGATGCTCATTTTAAGCATTTACATGTTTTAGAAACAGTTATTAGAAAACATGGGTTGGTGATATCGGCACCGAAAATGAAATTATTTCAGACCTCTGTTAGATTTTTAGGTCACAATATTCACAAGGGAAAAATAGTTCCCATTGATCGAAGCATTGAGTTTGCCTCCAAGTTTCCTGATGAATTATTGGAAAAAACTCAACTTCAAAGATTTTTAGGAAGTCTCAATTATATTGCGGATTATTATCCACATCTTGCCCAAGATTCTGCAATATTGCATAAAAGACTCGGAAAGAATCCTGAGCCTTGGACTCCTAAACATACACAGGCAGTCCAATTAATTAAAGGTAAGGTTAAACAACTCCCTTGTCTTAACCTGACTAACCCTTCTTATCCGAAGGTTGTAGAGACTGATGCCTCCCATATAGGCTATGGTAGCATCTTAAAACAAAGAAATCCCACAGGTAAAGAAGAACTAGTTAGATTTACCTCTGGTAATTGGCATGATGCACAAATTAATTCTTCCACAGTAAAACAAGAAATTTTGGCAATAATTAAGTGCATACATAAATTTCAAGATAATTTATTAAATCAGAAATTCCTTTTAAGAGTTGATTGTTCTGCTGCAAAATCTATTCTTAAGAAGGATGTGAAGAATCTTACTTCCAAACAAATCTTTGCCAGATGGCAGGTGGAATTAAGCGCCTTTGATTTTGATATAGAACATATCGAAGGAGAATTAAACTCCTTACCCGATTTTCTAACCTGTGAATTTCTTCAGGGTCAAAACCATGTATAACCCCGCAAGGGGCAATCCACTCCCAATGAGAGGATGTGGTAATCAACAATCCAGAGGCTGAGGCCGAAAGAATCAAGAACGAGGAAATTCCTCAGACAAGAAGGGCAAAGCCCTCGTGTCGTATAAGGAGACACTTGAAGAAGAACCAGAGTACATTACTCTTTTGGACATGGAGACAATTTTGCTCCTCAATAAAGAGGACCTGGAGGGTACATTGGATTCCTGGGAGATGTTACAGAAATGGCTTGGAGAAGCCTACTGTCCCATCCGTGCAGGAAAATGATGGTATTCCTTTGAATCCATTTTAGTTCACCTTAATTCCATATCAGTGTATCATACACTGACCAATGTGGCTAAATGGGATAGCCCAAGAGCGTACAGTAAATGTACGATACAAAGATTCATGCATCCCTCAACATGGGGAAAATTTTATTTAGCTACACCAGCTAACCTTCCTAATGATAAGGAATTTAATTATTGGGATTATATGGATTCTTGGTATAATACCTTTTATTACCAAAATCCCTCCCATAGACATTCATGGTTTTTCCAATGGGAAAAGAATGTCTTTCAGAGATCCTTACCTCCACCCAGTTGGGTATTTGCATGGTGGAACAAATTTGGGCCACCCATTTTAATATTACCTGAGCCCATTAAGGTTCGTTTTGTGAAATAGACTCACTCCAGTCCTGAGCTTAAAGCTCTGGGCTATGAAAAACCCCCCAAAGAATTGGGACAATCTTATCTTCTTTATGGTATTTTCTCTACCATGGATTTGGAGATGGGATTGTACTACAGACTTTAATGATCAAGGCCTACCAGTATTATTAATAAATTCCATGTTCGTTGGTGGAAAAATTTCCCCAACATTGATACAAAAGTAGCAGAAATTGAGTCTGCTATCATGCATAATGAAAATAATCTTGAATTGCATCACATCCCGGAAGTCCATTATGACTCCAACAATTTATTTACAAGTTTCAAAACTCAATGAAAGAGTTTGATTTCGAATATATCGGAAAATGATATTATGAAAAAATTATTAGAATCAATGAAGGATTCTATGGCTACTAAGTGCAATGAAGGCACATCATCTCACCCTGCCGATGACAACATGTCAGTTTCAGAACCATCCACTGCAGAAGATGATGAAGACATTGAGGACTTTAATAGTACCGAGCATGATGATAATGCTCATGAATTCCTACCAGATGGTCAGCCTCCTGAGGATCCTGACGAATATATTAATGCAATGAAACAGATGTTTAAAGACACATCTAAAGGACAATAATTTTGTAGGATATGACAATGACAGACACATCTATTCCAGATTCGTCGGCCAAGTCCGTCCAAAGGCAACAGAGGAAATCTTATCCCCTGGCCCATAGTTGGCCTATTTGTCACATAAATCAAGGCTCCTACAGTATATTTGGTCAGCCATTTTCCATCAAGTCACACTCATGGGATGCCCCCAGTAGCCGCCCTCAACGGATAAAAGTTAAAGCTCTTCGTCAACAAAAGCTGCTATGGGACCAAGCCCATCAAAGGTCTTGTTCCAATCTCAATCATGGAGATAACGATGATACCGATGACTCACCCAAGAATCTCAATTATAGAGATGATGACTCACAATCGCCTCAATAATAGAGGCTTCTTTATGTTTTACTGGTGGATTCCAAATATTTTAGAGTCCATGTTAGTTGACTCCTCCTATATAAGGAGTTAGTTTCCTTTGTTAAGGCATCACTTGAATCACCTTATCCTTTGTCATCAAGGTTGCCTACTCGTGTGTGGAATTTACTTGGAGTTTGCTGTAAGTATTTTATGATATTGTGAAAAGTATTACATTACTCTTGAGTTTCGTCTTTGTGTAGAAGCCTTCTATGTCTGTTTTACATTCCTTCTATGTTTCTTTGTTTTCACCTCTATCTTTCTTATTTCTGTCTTTCTTTCTTACTTTTTTCTTTCTTCTATACTTTTTCTTTCTTTCATCATTCTTCCTTTCCTGTTCCTTGCCTTATATCATTCTTATTTTTCTTTCTTTCTTCATCTTTGTTTCTTTGTTTCTTGTTGTTTTTGTCTTGGTTCTTTCTTTTTTCTTCTTTCAATTTTTTTCTTGTTCTTTGTTTCTTGCTTTTTTTATTTTTATTTCCTGATTATTTTTTTCTATCTACCTATTTATCTACGAATATCTTTTTTTTTCTTCTTTCTTTAATCCTTATTTATTTTTTTCTTTCTTAACCTTTCTTGTTTCTTTCTTGCTTTTGTCTTTCTTGATCCTTTCTTTTTTCCTTTTTTTCTTTTTGTGTTCTTTCTTTCTTTCTTCCTTTCTATTTCATTTTTCTTTCTTTATTTCTTCTTTCTATCTTACTTATCTTCGGACTTGTTTGTTTGTCTGTTTCTATCGTGATTCTTTCTTTGTTCTTCTTTTCTCATTTCTAATTTCTTTCTATGTGCCTTTTTTATTTGTTCTTTCTTGTTTCTATCATTCTTTCTTGTTTTTCCTTTCTTCTTTTATTCTTTCTTTATTTCTTGTTCTTTCTTTTATTCTTTCTGGTATCTTTATTTCATGTTTCTTTTTTTATATTTGTCATTCTCTCTCCCTTTCTATTTTCTTTCCTTTTTCTTTCTTCTTTCTATCTATCATTTTTTTGCTTTATTTATTTCTTGCTTCTTCCATTTTTTTATCTTTCTTTCTTTTTTTTGGTCTTTATATCTTTCTTTCTTTCTTTCTTTCTTGTTTCTTTTTTTCTTTTGTTCTTATTTCTATCTTTATTTATTGTTTCTTTCTTTTTTTTTCAGATATTTTTTGTTTCTTTATTTCATTGTTTATGTTTCTTTCATTCTTTTTTCCATGTTTCTTTCTTCATTCTTTCTTTCTTCCTCTCTTATTCCTTCTTTATTTTTATCTATCTTTCTATCTTGTTTCTTGATTTTTTGTTTCTTTTTTTTCTATCTATCTTTCTTTGTTTCTATCTTTTGTCTTTCTTTTGTTTGTTTGTTTGTGTCTTCATTTTTTTAATCCTATTTCTTTCTTTGTTTCTTTAATCTTTTTTAATATTTCTTGCTTCATTCTTTCTTGATTCTTTATTTTCTCTTCTTTCACTTTTTTTTTATTTTTTATTTTTTCTTTCATTCGTCTTTCTTTCTTTTTGTCTTCTTTCTTTCTTTCTTCCTCTTTTCTTGTCTATTTCTTGTTTATTTTCATCTTTCTTTCTATCTTGTTTCTTGATTTTTTGTTTCTTTTTTCTTTGGTCCTTATTTTGTCTATCTATCTTTCTTCTTTGTATCTTATTTTCTTTCTATCATGGCTCTGATACCAAATACAACGGGAAGAAGGAAATTGAAAGAAGGCAAATAAACTAAGAACAGGCAGAGAATAACTTTAACTCACTACTAATTTATTCACAAAATCATAAAGTACTTACAATAAACTCTCTGTAATGGAAACACATGAGTAGGCAACCTTGATGAGAAAGGGGAAGGTTTTTCAAGTGATGCCTTAACAAATGAAACTAACTCTTTATATAGACGGAGTGAACAAAAGTGGATTTGAAAACATTTGAAATCCACCACTACACTAAAAAGTAACCTCTATAATTGAGGTGGTGGTGAGTCATTATCTCTATAATTGAGATTCTTGGATGAGCCATCTTGATCATCCTTATCATTTTGATCTCCATGATTGAGATTAGGACAAGACCTTTGATGGGCTTGGTCCCATAACATCTTTTGTTGACGAAGAGTTATTACTCTTATCCTATGCAGGCGGCAACTAGCGGCATCCCATGAATGTGACTTTATGGAAAATGGCCGACCAAAGATACTGTATGAGCCTGGTGTGATGTGACAAATAGGCCAATTGTGGGCCCGAGGATAAGATTTCCTCTGTAGCTTTTGGACGGACTTGGCCGACGAATCTGGAGCAAATTTATCTATCATAATCATATCTTGCAAAAATTATTTTCCTTTAGATGTTGATTTAAACATCTCTATCATTGCATTGATATATTTGTCAGGATCCTCTGGGGGCTGACTGTCTGGTAAGAATTCATTAGCCTTATCATCATGCTCTGTACTAGTAAAGTCATCAATGTCTTCATCCTCTACAGCGGACGGCTCTGAGACGGACATGTTGTCATTGGCGGCAGGGTGAGAAGATGTGCCTTCATTGCACTTAGTAGCCATAGAATCCTTCATTGATTCGAATAATTTTTTCATAATATCTTTTTCCGATATATTCGGAATCAAACTCTTCAATTGATTTTTGAAACTTGCAAATAAATTATCGGAGTCATAATGGACTTCCGGGACGCGATGCAATCCAAGATTGTTTTCATTTTGCATGATAGCAAACTTAATTTCTACAACTTCGGTATCAATGTTGGGGAAATTTTTCCACCAACGAACATGAAATGTTCTTAATAACACTGGTAGGCTTTTATCATTAAAGCCTGTAGTACAATCCCTTCTCCAAATCCATGGTAGAGAAGATACCATAAAGAAGATAAGACTGTCCCAATTCTTTGGGGGTTTTTCATAACCCAGAGCTTTAAGCTCAGGACTGGATTGAGTCCATTTTATAAAATAAGCCTTAATGGGCTCAGGTAAGATAGAAATGGGTGGCCCAAATTTGTTCCACCATGCAAATACCCAACTGGGTAGAGGTAATGACCTCTGAAAAATATTCTTTTCCCATTGGAAAAACCATGAATGTCGATGGGAGGGATTTTGGTAATAAAAGGTATTATACCAAGAATCCATATAATCCCAATAATTAAATTCCTTATCATTAGGAAGGTTAGCTACTTTATCTAAATCAAATTTTCCCCATGTTGAGGGATGTATGAATTTTTGTATTGTACATTTACTATATGCTCTTGGGCTATCCCATTTAGCCACATTTGTCAGTGTATGATGCACTGAAATGGAATTAAGATGAACCAAAATGGATTCAAAGGAATACCATCGTTTTCCTGTATGGATGGGACAGTAGGCTTCTCCAAGCCATTTCTGTAACATCTCCCAGGAATCCAATGTACCCTCAAGGTCCTCTTTATTGAGGAGAAAAATAGTTTCCGTATCCGGAAGAGTAATATACTCTGGTTCTACTTCAAGTGTCTCCTTATACGACACTGGGGCTTTGCCCTTTTTGTCTGAGGAATTTCCTCTTTCTGGATTCTTTCGGCCTTGGCCTCTAGATTGTTGATTACCACGTCCTCTCATTGGGAGTGGATTGCCCCTTGCGGGGTTATACATGATTTTGACCCTGGAGAAATTCACGGGGTTAGAAAATCAGGTATGGAGTTTAATTCTCCTTTGATATGTTCTATATCAAAATCAAAGGCACTTAATTCTGCCATCTGGCAAAGATTTGTTTGGAAGTAAGATTCTTCACATCCTTCTTAAGAATCGATTTGGTTGCTGAACAATCAACTCTTAAAAGGAATTTCTGATTTAATAAATCATCTTGGAATTTATGAATGCACTTAATTATTGCCAATATTTCTTGTTTAACAGTGGAATAATTAATCTGTGCATCATGCCAATTACCAGAGGTAAATCGAACAAGTTCTTCTTTACTAGATGGATTTCTTTGTTTTAATATGCCACCATAGCCGATATGGGAGGCATCTGTCTCTACTACCTTCGGATAAGAAGGGTTGGTAAGGTTCAGACAAGGGAGTTGTTTAACCTTACTTTTGATCAATTGGACTGTTTGAGTATGTTTAGGAGTCCATGGATCAGGATTCTTTCTGAGTCTTTTGTGCAATATTGCAGAATCTTGTGCAAGATGAGGATAATAATCTGCAATATAATTGAGACTTCCTAGAAATCTCTGAAGTTGAGTTTTCTCTAGTAATTCATCAGGGAATTTAGAGGCAAACTCAATACTTCTATCTATGGGAACTATTTTTCCCTTGTGAATATTGTGACCTAAAAATCGAACAAAGGTCTAAAACAATTTCATTTTCGGGTAGAAGGAAATTGATAGAAGGAAACTAAACTAAGAATAGGCAGAGAATAACTTTAACTCACTACTAATTTATTCACAAAATCATAAAGTACTTACAATAAACTCTCAGTAATGGAAACACACGAGTAGGCAACCTTGATGACAAAGGGGAAGGTTTTTCAAGTGATATGGGACGTCACCCAAGTCGCGTTGAGGTATGCCCGTGTTGCCGTTGCCGTGGATAGGCGTAGGCATTGAAGGGCCGCTATACTCTTAAATCGTTGACAGACGTGTATCTGATAAAGAAGATGATGAACAGTAAATTAATTATAATGTTCTGAACAAAAATTTGCTTCGTTCATGATTACCATATAATCTGACTGAAGAAATTCTTTAGGAAATGATTAAAGATCAACCGAGTATTCAAAAATTGGATTATACCAAGAAATCTACTCGGCGTTGGGATCTAAATCACAAACTCTATTATCATAGGCCTACACCTCAGGACCTATTATATGAAGAGAATGTGTATATAGATAAAAAAGCCTATGATGGCAAATCAATCTATGAATGGAACATAGAGTCTGAATATCAGCTTTTAGAACATTGTCGAAGAAAGCTTATGTATGCTACCATACGTAGACAACATAAGAATTCCGATCAAGGCATAGCAGAAATGTTAACTGCTGGGTTCTCTGGAACCTTAAAAGGTTGATTGGATGACATGATCAATATCCTGATTAATCAGGAGTCGTGGAGGAACAGCCAGAGGAATAGTCCAGTTGGCTGGGAAACAAATTTCCTCCCAATTGATCATCCTTGGAGTGGAAAAATTTGCACTCATCAGATTGGTTTCAATCAAAACTATCATACCCTGATCTGGTAAGTATAATACCTTAGGGACTAAGGTATTAATAATTTTGAAATGAATCCTTGCTATGACAGCAATGGTTTTAGTTCCAGGAATAAAATTGTATCCCTGTGTTAGAATCCTCAACTAGATAGATTCTAAAAAAATCCTATTTGTTAATGATAGGGTGAGATTTGGATGGACATTAAAGTAAACAGGTCCCCTACTGAGACTTCTTTCAACCATACCCATTAATGAGGGTTTCCAATCCAAACAGCGACCATCAAGGAGTATGGCCTGCAGACATGTGTTTATCCCTAGTAAGGTCAAGGGTTTGAACACAATCTGTATGCATCCAATATACATATATTTCTTCTCAGTATCTGCTAGATACTTATTGAGATTTGTTAACTCTAATAATTTAAGAGTTGAATCTTGATTTTCAAGATTAATTGTTTGTTCCATGGTTTTGATTCCCATGGTACTAGAAAGGGTGAAGGTTCCTTTCTTGTAGATTAATGTAGGTTTGATGGACAGAATTGTCCAATCATTCAATTGTTATTGAACTTTATATTCAACTAAAGAAGCATTCTTAACCGATCCAGTACTCCTACTACTGGATACCATCTTTTGAAAAATTAAATCAAATTTAAAACACAAATAAATTAAACTAACAGGAAACTAAACTAAATTAACCTACAACTAAGAGTGGTAAAAGATAACCAGAAGGAGGAATATCCTAGTATGAAGTAAAATATTATAAACTGATTATATGGTAATCATGAACGAAGCAAACTTTTGTTCAGAACATTATAATTAATTTATTGTTCATCATCTTCTTGATCAGATACACGTCTATCAACGATTTAAGAGTATAGCGGCCCTTCAACACCTACGCCTATCCACGGCAACGGCAACACGGGCATACCTCAACGCGACTTGGGTGACGTCCCATATCATAACAAGAACGAAGATGAATAGTAAAGTATTATAACATTACAAAGTAAGTTAACTCCCCTGATGATTAAGATATAAAAAAATTATAATAGCTTACTCCATACCTGGATATTCAAGGTTTAGCCTTCCATGGCTCTGATACCAAATACAACGGGAAGAAGGAAATTGACAGAAGGCAAATAAACTAAAAACTTCAGGCTTAGCTTAAGAAATAAAACTCTACTCTTCATGATTTGGGTTTAACTAATATCAATCAGACTAAAGCAATTTAATTTTCGGTGCCAATATCACCAACCCATGTTTTCTAATAACTGTTTTGAAAACATGTAAATGCTTAAAATGACCATCAATAGATTCTAAATAAACAAAGATATCATCAATATAAACAATGGTAAATTCAGAATAAGGAGCAAAGATATCATTCATGATATTTTAAAATTCAGATGGAGCATTTTTCAAACCGAAAGGCGTAACATTTCATTCAAAGTGACCAAAAGGGACAGTGAATGCAGTCTTATATTTATCCTTTTCATTAATTTGAATTTGCCAATATCCAGATTTCAAATCAAATTTAGAAAAGATTTTAGCAGAAAATAATCTGTCTAATAAATCCTTTTTGTTTGGAATAGGATACCGAATCCATCTCAAACAATCATTGAGTGGTTTATAATTAACCACTAATCAAGGAACACCTCGTTCCTTCTCTGCATTTTTATTAACATAAAAAGCAATACAACTCCATGGGGAGTAAGATTTTCTAATTAATTTCTTATCCAACAAATTTTGGATTTCCTTTTTAGAGAGGTCTAGTAAGGCATGTTTCATTTGACTAGGCCTGGCTTTGGTGGGAATGGTTCTTTCATTGAACCCATCAATATATGGTAAAGACACAATATATTTATGTTTATCCCAAAAAGCTGTAGGAATGTCACTACAAATTTCTTGGGCAAATATCTTCTGAAGAGAACTAATTTTCTCTTTGATTTCTATAGTTTCCAGTTGTTGTTCAAGAGTTAAAAACTGGATTTCTTTATGCAGGAAACTAAGATGATGTTCTTTCACATTTCTCAATTCTGAAATCTCATTTATAAAACTAATTTGAGGTGGAGATTTGAATGAGAAATAAATAGGTTTATTATTCACTTGTCCATGAATTCCATGGTTATCAATGCCTTTAATTGGCATAATTTTCTCCAAAAACGGAGTACCTAATATGACTTGTTGAGTCATATTTTTGACTAACAAAAAGTCAGTAATAATGCACTGATCATTAGTGCAGATGTAGGCATTATTTAATTTATATTTAATTTTCATTTTGTCTCCATTAGCAATTGCTAATGTTTGAGTTGTTTTTTTCAAAATATTGGGTTGGAATCAACCCTTCCTGGATGCAGTTTAAGTCTGCTCCACTATCAATCAGAGCTGTCAGTTTAGGATTTTGACCAACATCAGAATCAGAATATGTTGAAGGAGTTAAATCTTCAGTAGTATTTTGTGATAAAGAATCTTCTTGCGACTCTTCATCTTGTGATTTGTCAGCTTCCAATACATGGAGACTTTTGCGAACCGCATTAGCTTGGGCTTCATGAGCCTGTTGGGCTTGTTTGAATTGATCTTCAGAAAAATTTAATTTTCCAAGCCTGGTTAATAATTCTACAACAACCTCAGAATTATTATCCAATTTAAAGTTCCTAATTGGAACAGGTGGTTTGATGAGTGGTTTACCATCCATCAACAAAGGTAATTTTTGAGAAGATAAGTCAAAAGGATTTTGACAATATTTCTCAGGAGTATCTTTGTCCAATAAATCTTCAATACGAGTCAGCTGTTGGCCTATCATTTGGAGATTTAAATTGGTAAAGTTGTTTTGTCTCCTGATCTGATCCATAGGATTTATGGATATTTCAGGATTAACAAAAGCAACAACTTCCAAAAAATCAGGGGATTTCCCTGAAGGACATGGAAATTCAAGTCAGATTGGATCAGTTGGAGGATGGACTGATCTGATATTGATGCCAGACATAAGGTGCCATTCTTTCGTAAGGGTAGAAAGAGTGGGGGCATTGGAAGAAACTAAGGGTCGTTTCTCCGCTTGCTTTAGTCTGGTTTGCATGAACCAATCAACAAAAGACATAATAACCTTATTTGTTTCCAAATAAAGATAAAAGTCATTTGATAATTCCATGCGTTCTGCGGCCCCATAGGTGTCAAAAAACCAATTTTTGAAACCTAAATTATCGGGGCGAAAGAATTCAGCTTTAATTGCTTCTCTGTCCACCACAAAAGGTGGTGGGTCATAGGTACTCTGTTGAGGTGTAAAAATCATAATCAACCGAGTTTCAAATAATTTTGATCAGTTCTTAGTTGATTATTCCTACCTCATTACCTAACCTTTTTCTTACCTTACTGGCAAAAAGAGTTGGTAATCCATCAATAAATTTAGCTTTCCAATATTCATTATTGGCATCGGTTCTTTGCATACCCTTAGTAAGGAAAACATCTTTATACCATCTGAAATGGCTAAGTGTTCGACATCTAAGATTTTGCAAAACCTCTCATCCCTTATCAGTAGTAGACATCAAATTGCCAATAAAATGATGAACAATACATGAAATTAAGGTATATACTACATCATCCTCACCAAGGTACGCTTGGCCTGATTCAGTCTTGATAACCTTTTTGGAATTGTAAATTTCATGATGTTGTTCCGAAGTTAGGATATTATCCCACCAACCTTTTAAGGTTCCAGAGAACCCAGCAGTTAACATTTTTGCTATGCCGTGATCTGAATTCTTATGTTGTCTATAAATGGTAGCGTACATAAGCATTCGTCGACAATGTTCTAAAATCTGATATTCAGACATAGAGTCTATGTTCCATTCATAGATTGATCTGCCATCATAGGCTTTTTCATCTATATACACATTCTCTTCATATAATAGGTCCTGAGGTGTAGGCCTATGATAATAGAGTTTGTGATTTAGATCCCAACGCCGAGTGGATTTCTTGGTATAGTCCAATTTTTGAATACTCGGCTGGTCGTTAATCATTTCCTGAAGACAACCTTCAGTCTGATTGATATTAGTGAAACCCAAATCATGTGGATTAGGGTTTTGACCTTCATCAGAATCAGAATCAGAATATGCTGAAGGAGTTAAATCTTCAGTATTATTTTGTGATAAAGACTCTTCATGAGATTTTTCATCCTGTGATTCATCAGCTGCCAAAACATGGAGACTTTTACGAACCGCATTAGCTTGGGCTTCATGAGCCTGTTGGGCTTGTTTGATTTGATCTTCGGAAAGATTTAATTTTCCAAGCCTCAATAATAATTCTTCAACAACTTCAGAATTATTATCCAATTTAAAGTTCCTAATGGGAACAGGGGTTTTGATGAGTGGTTTATCATTCATCAACAAAGGTAATTTTTGAGAAGATAAGTCAAATGGATTCTGACAATATTTCTCTGGACTATCTTTGTCCAATAAATCTTCAATACGAGTTAGCTGTTGGCCTATCGTTTGGAGATTTAAATTGGTAAAGTTGTTTTATCGTACCATCTGACCCATAGGATTCTGGGTGATTTCAGGATTGACAAAAGCAACTGCTTCCACAAAATCAGGGGATTTCCCTGAAGGACTTGGAAATTCAAGTCGGATAGGATCAGTAGGAGGATGAACTGATCTGATATTGATTCCAGACATAAGATGCCATTCTTTCGTGAGGGTAGAAAGAGTGGGAGCAGTGGAAGAAACTAAGGGTCGTTTCTCCGCTTGCTTTAGTCTGTTTTGCATGAACCAATCAACAAATGACATAATTATTTTATTCGTTTCCAAATAAAGATAAAATTCATTTGATAATTCCATGCGTTCGTCGGCCCCATAGGTGTCAAAAAACCAAATTTTGAAACCTAGATTATTTGAGGAATAGCTTACTCCATACCAATTAAAAAACCAATTTTTTGAAACCTAGATTATTGGGGTGAAAGAATTCAGCTTTAATTGCTGCTCTGTCCACCACAAAAGGCGGTGGGTCATAGGTACTCTGTTGAGGTGTAAAAATCATAATCACAGAGTAAAACCAGGCATTTCACTGGGAGTGGGAGAATTTCTGTCATGCTCCCTTTCTTGGTAGACCCCATGAGGTATCTGGGTGTCTGATAGGTGGATTCCTTTTAATGAGGAATCATCCTTGATAGATTGTTTTTCATACAATTCCTGTAGGCGAGTAGATGGGCCTACATCCGAATATTTGGATGACATGGGTGGTAAAGAGACTCGGTAAGGAGTCTTGTCTTTGAAATTGATTACCACATTGCCATCGGTTGATTGGATGACATGATCAATATCCTGATTAATCAGGAGTCGTGGAGGAACAGCCTGAGGAATAGTCCAGTTGGCTGGGAAATGAATTTCCTCCCAATTGATCATCCTTGGAGTGGCAACATTTTTACTCATAAGATTGGTCTCGATCAATACGGTCTTACCTTGATCTGGTAAGTGTAATACCTTAGGGACTAAGGTATTCATAATTTATAAATGAATCCTTGCAATAACTGCAATGGTTTCAGTTCCAGGAATAAAATTGTATCCCTATGTTAGAATCCTCAACTGGATAGATTCTAACAAATTCCTATCTGTTAATGATAGGGTGAGATTTGGATGGACATTAAAGTAAATAGGTCCCCTACTGAGACTTGTTTCAACAATACCCATTAATGAGGGTTTCCAATCCAAACAGCGACCATCACGGAGTATGGCCTGCAGACATGTGTTCATCCCTAGTAAGGTAAAGGGTTTGAACGCAATCTGTATGCATCCAATATGCATATATTTCTTCTCAGTATCTGCTAGATACTTATTGAGATCTGTTAACTCTAATAATTTAAGAGTTGAATATTGATTTTCAAGATTAATTGTTTGTTCCATGGTACTAGAAAGGGTGAAGGTTCCTTTCTTGTAGATTGATGTAGGTTTGATGGACAGAATTGTCCAATCATTTAATTGTTGTTGAACTTTATATTCAACTAAAGATGCATTCTTAACCGATCCAGTACTCCTACTACTGGATGCCATCTTTTGACAAATTAAATCAAATTTAAAACGTAAATAAATTAAACTAACAGGAAACTAAACTAAATTAACCTACAGCTAAGAGTGGTAAAAGATAACCAAAAGGAGGAATATCCTAGTATGAAGTAAAATATTATAAACTGATTATATGGTAATCATGAACGAAGCAAACTTTTGTTCATAACATTATAATTAATTAACTGTTCATCATCTTCTTGATCAGATACACGTCTGTCAATGATTTAAGAGTATAGCGGCCCTTCAACTTCTATGCCTATCCACGGCAACGGCAACGCGGGCATACCTCAATGCGACTTGGGTGACGTCCCATATCATAACAAGAACGAAGATGAATAGTAAAATATTATAACATTACGAAGTAAGTTAACTCCCCTGATGATTAAGATATAAAAAATTTATAATAGCTTACTCCATACCTGGATATTCAAGGTTTAGCTTCCATGGCTCTGATACCAAATACAGCGGGAAGAAGAAAATTGATAGAAGGCAAATAAACTAAAAACTTCAGGCTCAGCTTAAGAAACAAAACCCTACTCTTCATGATTTGGGTTTAACTAATATCAATCAGACTGAAGCAATTTAATTTTCGGTGCTGATATCACCAACCCATGTTTTCTAATAACTGTTTTGAAAACATGTAAATGCTTAAAATGAGCATCAATAGATTCTGAATAAACAAGGATATCATCAATATAAACAATGGTAAATTCAGAATAAGGAGCAGAGATATCATTCATGATATTTTGAAATTCAGATGGAGCATTTTTCATACCGAAAGGCATAACATTCCATTCAAAGTGATCAAAAGGGACAGTGAATGCAGTCTTATATTTATCCTTTTCATTAATTTGAATTTGCCAATATCCAGATTTCAAATCAAATTTAGAAAAGATTTTAGCAGAAAATAATCTGTCTAATAAATCCTTTTTGTTTGGAATACGATACCGAATCTATCTCAAACAATCATTGAGTGGTTTATAATTAACCACTAATCAAGGAACACCTCGTTCCTTCTCTGCATTTTTATTAACATAAAAAGCAGTACAACTCCTTGGGGAGTAAGATTTTCTAATTAATTTCTTATCCAACAAATTTTGGATTTCCTTTTTACAGAGGTCTAGTAAGGCATGTTTCATTTGACTAGGCCTGGCTTTGGTGGGAATGGTTCTTTCATTGAACCCATCAATATATGGTAAAGACACAATATATTTATGTCTATCTCAAAAAGCTGTAGGAATGACACTACAAATTTCTTGGGCAAATATCTTCTGAAGAGAACTAATTTTCTCTTTGATTTCTAGAGTTTCCAGTTGATGTTCAAGAGTTAAAAACTGGATTTCTTTATGCAGGAAATTAAGATGATGTTCTTTCACATTTCTCAATTCTGAAATCTCATTTATAAAACTAATTTGAGGTGGAGATTTGAATGAGAAATAAATAGGTTTATTATTCACCTGTCCATGAATTCCATGGTTATCAATGCCTTTAATTGGCATAATTTTCTCCAAAAACGGAGTACCTAATATGACTTGTTGAGTCATATATTTTACTAACAAAAAGTCAGTAATAATGCACCGATCATTAGTGCAAATGGAGGTATTATTTAATTTATATTTAATTTTCATTTTGTCTCCATTGGCATTGGCCAACGTTTGAGCTCTCTTCTCAAAATATTGGGTTGAAATTAACCCTTCCTGGATGCAGTTTAAGTCTGCTCCACTATCAATCAGAGCTTTCAATTTAGGAATGACAAAGTTCTGATCAATAACTAAATTAACCACAGTATGCCATCTCTGATGGATGACCTTAGTGATTTGATTGAGAAAAGATTCCTCAGATTTATTTTCTTTTTGTACACTATTTTGTGCACATGTTGCTTCAAGCTTTTTATAAAGGGATTTTAATTCTTTTAATTCAAGCTTGATTTCTTTAATTTCTCCTTGTAATGAGGAGATGGATATTGGTTGTTTTGAAGAGTGGGTTTCTTCATGACGGCCAATAATTTCCTTCAAAGAATAAGGTTTTACTCCTTGAATGGGAGAACTCTTTGAAGTACTTTGAATTTGAGCAAGTTATTCTTTGATTAAATATCTTTATGTTTGAGGATCTTCCTCTTGATCAATGTTCTTAAGCATAAGCTGTTGATCAGTAGTAAGAACATTAATCTGATGCTTTTGAGCCACAAATTGTAGATGAGAACAACTGCAATCTAGATCATCGTCTGATTGACTGGATGAGGCATAATCAATATCATCCCCAAAATCAGAATTTAAGAGAATTTTAGCCAACTGGATTCTCAATCCTTCATCTATTTGAAGTTGGTTTAATTTCTCTTTTGTTTTGCATCTATTGGAATAGTGGCCTAATTAACCACATTTATAACAGACAAATTTCTTTTTGTCTGGAGGTGGATTTCTTCTAGGAGGAGGTCTCGGACGATGAGATCTCCTAGCTTCAGGACGAGTCTTTTGATGAGACTGTTGGGATATCTCCTACTTTGGTGTGAGTAGGGTTCTGGTATCTTAGAATGAGAGACTTTCCCTTTGCCCTTCCTTTGATGGGAAGGGGGTGGTCCTGTGTCACAGGCAAACTGTTCACAGAATTCACCAAGCTCATGCTTTCTAGTCAGATTTTGTTTCTTAAGCTGAGCTTGAAGTTTTAAATCATTACATAAGGTCAGTCCTTCGTGGATGATGGCACTGGTAAGGAGACCGTATGTATATTGCTGGTAGTTGATTATTCCTACCTAATTACCTAAACTTTTTCTTACCTTACTGGCAAAAAGAGTTGCAAGGATTCATTTAAAAATTATGAATACCTTAGTCCCTAAGGTATTACACTTACCAGATCAAGGTAAGACCGTATTGATCGAGACCAATCTTATGAGTACAAATGTTGCCACTCCAAGGATGATCAATTGGGAGGAAATTTATTTCCCAGCCAACTGGACTATTCCTCAGGCTGTTCCTCCACAACTCCTGATTAATCAGAATATTGATCATGTCATCCAATCAACCGATGGCAATGTGGTAATCAATTTCAAAGACAAGACTCCTTACCGAGTCTCTTTACCACCCACGTCATCCAGATATTCGGATGTAGGCCCATCTACTCACCTACAGGAATTGGATGAAAAACAATCTATCAAGGATGATTCCTCATTAAAAGGAATCCACCTATCAGACACCTAGATACCTCATGCGGTTTACCAAGAAAGGGAGCATGACAAAAATTCTCCCACTCCCAGTGAAATGACAGGTTTTACTCTGTGATTATGATTTTTACACCTCAACAGAGTACCTATGACCCACCACCTTTTGTGGTGGACAGAGCAGCAATTAAAGCTGAATTCTTTCACCCCAATAATATAGGTTTCAAAAATTGGTTTTTTGACACCTATGGGGCCGTAGAACGCAAGGAATTATCAAATGACTTTTATCTTTATTTGGAAACAAATAAGGTTATTATGCCTTTTGTTGATTGGTTCATGCAAACCAGACTAAAGCAAGCAGAGAAACGACCCTTAGTTTCTTCCAATGCCCCCACTCTTTCTACCCTTACGAAAGAATGGCACCTTATGTCTGGCATCAATATCAGATCAGTCCATCCTCCAACTGATCCGATCCGACTGGAATTTCCAAGTCCTTCAGGGAAATCCCCTGATTTTGTGGAAGTTGTTGCTTTTGTTAATCCTGAAATATCCATAAATCCTATGGGTCAAATTAGGAGACAAAACAACTTTACCAATTTAAATCTCCAAACGATAGGCCAACAACTGACTCATATTGAAGATTTATTGGACAAAGATACTCCCGAGAAATATTGTCAGAATCCTTTTGACTTATCTTCTCGAAAATTACCTTTGTTGATGGATGGTAAACCACTCATCAAACCACCTGTTCCAATTAGGAACTTTAAATTGGATAATAATTCTGAAGTTGTGGAAGAATTCTTACTTCGGCTGGGCAAATTAAATCTTTCCAAAGATCAAATCAAACAAGCCCAACAGGCTCAGGAAGCCCAAGCTAATGCGGAACTGATGAATCACATGATGAAGAGTCTCAAGAAGAGTCTTTATCGCAAAATAATACAGAAGATTTAACTCCTTCAGCATACTCTGATTCTGATGAAGGTCAAAACCCTACTCTTCATGATTTGGGTTTAACTAATATCAATCAGACTGAAGCAATTCTTCAGAAAATGATTAAAGACCAACCAAGTATTCAAAAATTGGATTATACCAAGAAATCTACTCGGCGTTGGGATCTAAATCACAAACTCTATTATCATAGGCCTACACCTTAGGACCTATTATATGAAGAGAATGTGTATATAGATCAAAAAGCCTATGATGGTAGATCAATCTATGAATGGAACATAGACTCTATGTCTGAATATCAAATTTTAGAACATGAATGCTTATGTACGCTACCATTTGTAGACAACATAAGAATTCAGATCACGGCATAGCAGAAATGTTAACTGCTGGGTTCTCTGGAACCTTAAAAGGTTGGTGGGATAATATCATAACTGCTGAACAATATCATGAAATTTACAATTCCAAAAAGGTTATTAAGACTGAATCAGGCCAAGCCTACCTTGGTGAGGATGATGTAGTATATACCTTAATTTCATGTATTGTTCATCATTTTATTGGCAATTTGATGTCTACTACTGATATGGGACGAGAGGTTTTGCAAAATCTTAAATGTCGAACACTTAGCCATTTCAGATGGTATAAAGATGTTTTCCTTACTAAGGTTATGCAAAGAACCGATGCCAATAATGAATATTGGAAAGCTAAATTTATTGATGGTTTACCAACTCTTTTTTCCAGTAAGGTAAGAAAAAGGTTAGGTAATGAGGTAGGAATAATCAGCTACCAGCAATATACATATGGTCTCCTTACCAGTGCCATCATCCACAAAGGACTGACCTTATGTAATGATTTAAAACTTCAAGCTCAGCTTAAGAAACAAAATCTGACTACACAGCATGAGCTTGGTGAATTCTGTGAACAGTTTGCCTGTGACACAGGACCACCCCCTTCCCATCAAAGGAAGGGCAAAGGGAAAGTCTCTCATTCTAAGAGACCAGAACCCTACTCACACCAAAGTAGGAGATATCCCAAAAGACAGTCTCATCAAAAGACTCGTCCTGAAGCTAGGAGATCTCATCGTCCGAGACCTCCTCCTAGAAGAAATCCTCCTCCAGACAAAAAGAAAATTGTCTGTTACAAATGTGGTAAATTAGGCCACTATTCCAATAGATGCAAAACAAAAGAGAAATTAAACCAACTTCAAATAGATGAAGGATTGAGAATCCAGTTGGCTAAAATTCTCTTAAATTCTTATTCTAGGGATGATATTGATTATGCGTCATCCAGTCAATCAAACGATGATCCAGATTGCAGTTGTTCTCATCTACAATCTGTTGCTCAAATGCATCAGATTAATGTTCTTACTACTGATCAACAACTTATTCTTAAGAACATTGATCAAGAGGAAGATCCTCAAACCAAAAGATATTTAATCAAAGAATATCTTGCTCAAATTCAAAGTACTTCAAAGAGTTCTCCCATTCAAGGAGTAAAACCTTATTCTTTGAAGGCAATTATTGGTCGTCATGAAGAAACCCACTCTTCAAAACAACCAATATCCATCTCCTCATTACAATGAGAAATTAAAGAAATCAAGCTTGAATTAAAAGAATTAAAATCCTTTATGAAAAGCTTGAAGCAACATGTGCACAAAATAGTGTACAAAAAGAAAATAAATCTGAGGAATCTTTTCTCAATCAAATCACTAAGGTCATCCATCAGAGATGGCATACTGTGATTAATTTAGTTATTGATCAGAACTTTGTCATTCCTAAATTGACAGCTCTGATTGATAGTGGAGCAGACTTAAACTGCATCCAGGAAGGGTTAATTCCAACCAAATATTTTGAGAAGACAACTCAAACGTTGGCCAATGCCAATGGAGACAAAATGAAAATTAAATATAAATTAAATAATGCCTCCATCTGCACTAATGATCAGTGCATTATTACTAACTTTTTGTTAGTAAAAAATATGACTCAACAAGTCATATTAGGTACTCCGTTTTTGGAGAAAATTATGCCAATTAAAGGCATTGATAACCATGGAATTCATGGACAGGTGAATAATAAACCTATTTATTTCTCATTCAAATCTCCACCTCAAATTAGTTTTATAAATGAGATTTCAGAATTGAGAAATGTGAAAGAACATCATCTTAGTTTCCTGCATAAAGAAATCCAGTTTTTAACTCTTGAACAGCAACTGGAAACTATAGAAATCAAAGAGAAAATTAGTTCTCTTCAGAAAATATTTGCCCAAGAAATTTGTAGTGACATTCCTACAGTTTTTTGGGATAGACATAAATATATTGTGTCTTTACCATATATTGATGGGTTCAATGAAAGAACCATTCCCACCAAAGCCAGGCCTAGTCAAATGAAATATGCCTTACTAGACCTCTGTAAAAAGGAAATCCAAATTTTTTTGGATAAGAAATTAATTAGCAAATCTTACTCCATGACCTCTATCTTTCTTATTTCTGTCTTTCTTTCTTAATTTTTTCTTTCTTCTAAACTTTTTCTTTCTTTCATCATTCTTCCTTTCTTGTTTCTTGCCTTATATCTTTCTTATTTTTCTTTCTTTCTTCATCTCTGTTTCTTTGTTTCTTGTTGTTTTTTTCTTGGTTCTTTCTTTTTTTTTTCTTTCAATTTTTTTCTTGTTCTTTGTTTCTTGCTTTTTTTTTATTTCCTGATTATTTTTTTCTATCTACCTATTTATCTATGAATCTCTCTTTTTTTCTTCTTTCTTTAATCCTTATTTATTTTTTTCTTTCTTAACCTTTCTTGTTTCTTTCTTGCTTTTGTCTTTCTTGATCCTTTCTTTTTTCCTTTTTCTCTTTTTGTGTTCTTTCTTTCTTTCTTCCTTTCTATTTCATTTTTCTTTCTTTATTTCTTCTTTCTTACTTACTTATCTTCGGACTTGTTTGTTTGTCTGTTTCTATCGTGATTCTTTCTTTGTTCTTCTTTTCTCATTTCTAATTTCTTTCTATGTGCCTTTTTTATTTGTTCTTTCTTTTTTCTTTCATTCTTTCTTGTTTTTCCTTTCTTCTTTTATTCTTTCTTTATTTCTTGTTCTTTCTTTTATTCTTTTTGGTATCTTTCTTTCATGTTTCTTTTTTTATATTTGTCATTCTTTCTCCCTTTCTATTTTCTTTCCTTTTTCTTTCTTCTTTCTATCTATCATTTTTTTGCTTTATTTATTTCTTGCTTCTTCCATTTTTCTATCTTTCTTTCTTTTTTTTGGTCTTTATATCTTTCTTTCTTTCTTTCTTGTTTCTTTCTTTCTTTCATTCTTATTTCTATCTTTATTTATTGTTTCTTTCTTTTTTTTCAGATATTTTTTGTTTCTTTATTTCATTGTTTATGTTTCTTTCATTCTTTTTTCCTTGTTTCTTTCTTCATTCTTTCTTTCTTCCTCTCTTATTCCTTCTTTATTTTTATCTATCTTTCTATCTTGTTTCTTGATTTTTTTTTCTTTTTTTTCTATCTATCTTTCTTTGTTTCTATCTTTTGTCTTTCTTTTGTTTGTTTGTTTGTTTCTTCATTTTTTTAATCCTATTTATTTCTTTGTTTCTTTAATCTTTTTTTAATATTTCTTGCTTCATTGTTTCTTGATTCTTTATTTTCTCTTCTTTCACTTTTTTTATTTTTTATTTTTTCTTTCATTCTTCTTTCTTTCTTTTTGTCTTCTTTGTTTCTTTCTTCCTCTTTTCTTGTCTATTTCTTGTTTACTTTCATCTTTCTTTCTATCTTGTTTCTTGATTTTTTGTTTCTTTTTTCTTTGGTCCTTATTTTGTCTATCTATCATTCTTCTTTTTATCTTACTTTCTTTCTATATTGTCTTTCTTTTTTAGAAGGAAATTAGACAAAGAAGAAAATAAATAAAATAAATAATAAATAATGAAAAAACAAATATATTTCATCTTTCTTTCTTTAGGACTTCTTTCTTTTTGTCCTCTTTCTTTCTTTTCATTGTTGTTTCTTTCTTTCTTTCGCCTGTCTTTCTTTTTTGTTTCTCTCTTTTTTCTTTGATTATTTATTTATTATTTATTTTTCTTTATTTTGTTCTTTCTTATTCCATTGTTTTTTCTTTCTTTCTCTATTTGGTCTTTCTTTCTTTTCATCTTGTTTCTTTATTTTTCATCTTGTTTCTTTCTTCTTCTTTTTTTCATTTTTCTTTCTTTTTTTCATTTTTCTTTCTTTCTTTCTTCATTTCTTTCTTTCTTCTTTCTTTCTTACTCTTTCTTTTTGAGTTGTTTGTTTGTTTCTATCCTAATTCTTTCTTTCTAGAATAAATAAAAGAAAGAAATACGAAACAGAGAAAGAAAGATAAGAACTAAAGAAGAACGAAATTAGAAATAAAGAAAGAAACTAGAAAGAGAGAATAAAAGAAATAAATAAAGAAAGAAGAAAGACAAGAAAAAAAAGAAAGAAAGAAGAAAGAAAAAGACAGAAAGAAAGAAAGACAAAATAATGTAAAGAAAGAAGAAAAAGGAATGGAAGAAGAAGGAAAAAGGAATAAAAAAGAAAGATAGATAGAAAGAAGAAGGAATAAAGAATGAAATTAGAAAGGAAGAAAGAAACATGAAAGAGAAAAAAAATACAAGAAAGAATTAGTTGTTGGCTAATGGCGCTGTCTGTAGGTGCTTGGATTGATGTGACAAATAGGCAAGCTGTGGGCCGGAGGATAAGATTTCCTCTGTTGATTTTGGATGGACTTTGCCGAAGAATCTTGTTGTGATGATTCTAACATATCTTCAGACATCCTGCAAAGAATAAATTTATTTCTTTTTAGACTTTGATTCAAGAAGATGAATCATTGTCTCCATATAATCCACCATCGTGGGTTCATCATCAATCGACTGACTATCTGGTAATGAATCAGCAAGATCATCATCATTATCTTCTTCAATGCTGTCTTCTGCAACAGATGGATCTGATATTGACATATTGTCTTCTGCAGGCCGAGAGGAAGATGGTGTGCTCTCATTGCACAAATAAACAATAGAACCCTTCATTGATTCTAAGAGTTTCTTCATTAACTCTGCTTCCAAGATATTCAGATATTTAACTCTTAATTGAGTCTTGAAATTGCTGAATAAATTTTTCAAGTAATGGACCTCCAACACTTTATGTAATCCAAGTGTGTTCTCAATCTTGAGAATAGCAGACTTAATTTATGCAATTGTTTTATCAATATTGGGAAAATTCTTCCACCATCGAACATGAAAAGTCTGAAGTAAAATTGGAAGGCCTTCTTCATTAAATCCTGATGTACAGTCCCATTTCCAGATCCATGGTATCAAAAATATCATGAAGAAGATAAATAGGTCTACATCATTGGGTATCTTACCCAGAGCTTTCAGCTCAGGACTAGATTTAGTCCATAAATTAAATTGAACCTTTATGGGCTCAGGTAATATGGTGATGGGCGGCCCAAATTTGATCCACTAGTTGAAAACCCAGTTGCATAAAGGTAACGACATTTTGAAGACATCCTTAGTCCATTGAAAGAACTTGGAATGTCGATGTGAGGGATTCTGGTAATAAAAATTATTAGACTAGGCATCAATATAATCCCAATAATTGAATTCCTTATCATTAGGAAGCGCTACAGATTTAGCCAGTTCAAATTTTCCCCATCTCGAAGGATGCAAAAATTTCTGAATCATACACTTACTTACGCTCTTGGGCTATCCCATTTAGCCACATTGGATAGTGTATGATGCACTGCAATTGCATTGGTATGAACCAAAATGGATTCAAATGATTACCACTATTTTCTTGCTCTAATGGGATAGTAGTCTTCTCCAAGCCATTTTTGTAACATCTCCAAAGAACCCAGGGTACCATCTAACTCCTCTTTATTGAGGATCAAAATTATTTCCTGATCAGGAAGAGAAATATACTCTTGTTCTAATGTGAGTGTCTTTTTATACGACACATGGGCTTTACCCTTATTATTTGATGAATTTCCTCTTCCTTGATTCTTTTGGCCTCGTCCTCTTGATGTGGAACCTCTTCCTCTCACTAGGAGTGGGTTACCCCTGCCGGGGTTAACCATGATTTGAATCCTGAAGAAATTCATGGGTTACGAAATCAGGTAAGGAGTTCAGTTCTCCTTTGATATGGTCAACATCAAAATCAAAGGCGCTTAATTCCACCTGCCATTTGGCAAAGATTTGTTTGGAAGTAAGATTATTCACATCCTTTTTAAGAATTGATTTAGCTGCAGAACAATCAACTCTCAAAAGAAAGTTTTGATTTAATAAATCATCTTGAAATTTATTAATGCACTTAATTATTGCAAGAATTTCTTGTTTTATTGTGGAATAATTAATTTGTGCATCATGCCCATTACTAGATGTAAATATGTCAAGCTCTTCTTTACCAGCTAGATTAACTTGTTTCAAAATGCCACCATATCCAATATGGGAAGCATCTGTCCCGACGACCTTCAGATAGGAAGGATTGGTAAGGTTAAGACAAGGGAGTTGTACAACCTTTCTTTTAATTACTTGGACTGCCTGAGTATGTTTAGGGGTCCATGACTCAACAGGATTCTTTCTGAGTCGTTTGTGTAATATTGGTGAATCTTGAGCAAGATTTGGATAGTAGTCAGCAATATAATTGAGACTTCCTAGAAATCTCTGAAGTTGAGTTTTTTTCCAATATTTCAATGGGTTTGGATGCAAACTCAATGCTTCTATCAATTGGAACTATTTTTCCCTTGTGAATATTATTACCTAAAAATCTAATAGAGGTCTGAAACAATTTCATTTTGGGAGCTGATATTACCAACCCATGTTTTCTAATAACTGTTTTGAAAACATTTAAATGCTTAAAATGAGCATCAATGCATTCTAAATAAACTAATATGTCATCAATGTAAACAATGGTAAATTCAGAATAAGAGGCAAAAATATCATTCATGATATTCTGAAATTCAGATGGAGCATTCTTCAAACCAAAAGGCGTAACATTCCATTCAAAATGTCCAAAAGGGACAGTGAATGCAGTTTTATATTTATCCTTTTCATTGATTTGAATTTGCATCTATCCAAATTTCAAATCAAAATTTGAAAATACTTTAGCATAAAACAATCTATCTAATAAATCTTTTTTGTTTGGAATCGGATATCCGATCCATTTCAAACAATCATTGAGTAGTTTATAATTAACAACTAATCGAGGAACTCCTCCTTCCTTTTCTGCATTTTTATTGACTTAAAAAGTTGTACAACTCCATGGGGAGTAGGATTTTCTAATTAATTTTTTATCCAAAAGATTTTGGATTTCTTTCTTTCATATGTCTAGAAAAGTATGTTTCATTTGGCTAGGCCTAGCTTTGGTGGGAATGGTCCTTTCATTGAACCCATCAATATAGGGTAAAGACACAATATATTTATCTCTATCCCAAAATGTTGTAGGAATATCGCTACAAATTTTTGTAGAAAACAATTTATGAAGAGAACTAATTTTCTCTTTAATGTCTATAGTTTCCAATTGCTTTTATAGATTTAGAAATTGAATTTCTTTATGCAGGAAACTAATTTGGTTTACTTTAATATTTCTCAATTCAGAAATCTCATTTATAAAACTTTTGGTTGAGATTTGAAAGAGAAATATATTGGCCTTTTATTAACCTCTCCAAGGATTCCTTGGTCATCAATGCCTTTAATTGGCATAATTTTTTTCCAAAAATGGAGTGCCTAATAGGACTTGCTGAGTCATATCTTTGACTAATAGAAAATCTATAGTTATGCACTGATCATTAGTGCAGATAGAGGCATTGTTTAATTTATATTTAATTTTCATTTTCTTGCCATCTGCATTGGGCAACGATTGGGTTGTTTTTTCAAAATATTGGGTTGTGATTAACCCTTCTTGGATATAGCTTAAATCTGCTCCACTATTGATCAGAGTTGTCAAATGGGGAATGACAAAGTTCTAGTCGATAACCAAATTAATTTTGGTATGCCACTTTTGATGAGTGACTTTGGTGATTTGATTGAGAAAACTATCATCTGATGTTTTCTCCTATTTTTCAATTTGTTGTTCAAGATTTTTATACAAAGATTCTATCTCTTTTAGTTCAAGCTTGATATCTTTAATTTCTCCCTATGAAGCATTTAGAGAGACTGGTTGTTTTGAAGAAGTAGATTCTTCATAACAACTTACCACTTCCTTCAAAGAATAGGGTTTGATCCCTTGGCTATTCTTTGAAGATTTTTCAAGATATTCTTTTATTAAATATATTTTCCTCAAGGGATCTTCTTCTAGATCAATGTTCTCAAGTAAAACCTGTTGATCAGAAGTATGAACATTAATCTGATGCATTTGTGCTACAGATTTGAGATGAGAACAACTAAGATTGTGGTCTTCTTCTGATTGACTAGAGGATTGGTAGTAATAGTCATCCTCTGAATCAGTATTTAAGAGAATTTTAGCCAACTGAAGTCTTAATCTTTCATCTATTTCAAGTTGGTTAATTTTCTCCTTTGTCTTGCATCGATTTGAATAGTGGCCTAATTTCCACATTTATAACAAACAATTTTCTTTTTGTTTGGAAGATTCCTTCTAGGAGGAGGTCTTCTAGATTCATGACTAGTCTTTTTATGAGACTATCTCTTGGGATATCTCCTACTCTGGTGAGAATAGGGATCCTGTCTCCTAGAATGGGAGACTTTACCTTTTCCTTTCGTTTGATTGGAAAGTGATTGTTCTGTGTTACAGGTCAATTGTTGACAAAACTCTTGGAGCTCTTTCTTACCAGTAAGATTTTTTTTCTTGAGCTGAGCTTGGAGTTTTAAATCATTACATAAGGCCAATCCTTCTTGGATGACTGCACTTATAAGAAGGCCATATGTATATTGATGGTAGTTAATAATTCCTACCTCATTACCTATCCTCTTTCGTACCTTACTAGCAAAAAGATTTGGTAATCCATCAATATATTTTACTGTCCAATATTCATTGTTAGCATCATGTCTTTTTATAACCTTAGAAAGGAAAACATTTTTATACCATCGAAAATGGCTAAGTGTTTTGCATCTAAGATTCTACAAAATTTCTCTTCCCTTATCAATCTTGGAAGTCATATTTTTGAAAAAATGATGTAGGATACAGGAAATCAAGGTATAAACTGCATCTTCCTCTCCAATGAAGGTTTGACCAGATTCAATTTTTATAACCTTTTTTGAATTGTAAAGAATAAGTTGTTGTTCGATGGTAAGAAGATTATCCCACCAACCTTTAAGAGCTCTAGAGAACGCTACTGTAAGCATTGCGGCAATTCCTTGATCTGTATTTTTGTGTTGCCGACAATTGGTACAGTATATTAACATTCTTCGACATAATTTGAAGATTTGGTATTCAGATGAGCCATCCAAATTCCATTCATATATAGATCTGCCATCATAAGATTTTTTATCTATATATTTATTTTCTTCATACAATAATGATAATAAAATTTATGGCTCATATCCCATTTCCGAGTAGATCTATATAATCCAATTTTCAAACACTTGGTTGTTTAATCATTGTCTGAAGGATTTCTTCAGTTTGACTGACATTGGTTAATCCTAATTGTGATGCAGGATCGGAATCATCATCAGACATATTTGAAGGAGCTATTTCTCCTCAGATGGAAGAAGATGTATCCACAATCTCTTCTTCATCTGAAGATTGTTCTTTAATAACGTTTAATTCACTTAAATTTAGATTTTTCATTATGGATAATAATTCAGTGACAAATTCACTATTATTATCCACCTTAAAGTTCCTAATAGGAGCTAGAGGTTTGATGAGGGGTTTATTGTCCCGAAGTAAAGGTAATTTTTTAGAGGATCACTCATAAGAAGGAGGATTATGACTTATAACCTCTAACGAATCTTCAATATGGTTTAGTTTTTGACTAATTGTTTGAAGATTCAAATTGGTATAGTTGTTTTGTCGCCTAATCAGATTCATTGGATGAATATTGGTATCTCGATTTACAAAGGCGACAGCTTCAATAGACTCTTTTGGTGTATCTACCGAAGTGCTTGGAAATTCAATCTTCAATGGATCAGTAGGAGGAGGTACTGATTTGATTTTAATTCCAAATTGAAGCTTCCAATCTTTCGTTAGGGTTGAAAGAGTTGGAATTGGGGTAGAAGCTAAGGGTTGCTTCTGCTTCAATCTATATCGCATGAACCAGTCTACAAAAGACATAATAACTTTATTTGTTTCCAAATAAAGGTAAAATTCTTTTGAGAATGCTATGCTCTAAGCGTTCCCCTAGGTTTCATAAAACCATCGTTTGAAACCTAGATTATTGGGATAAAAAAATTCAGATTTAATTGCTGCTCTATCCACCTTAGAGGGAGGTGGATCTTGAATCTGTGTTGGTGTAAACATCATAATTATAGATTGAATCTAGTCATTTCACTGGGAGTGGGATAAGTTCTCTCATGATCCCTTTTGGTATAGACCCCATGAGGTATCTGGGTGTCTGATATGTGGATTCCTTTTAATGAGGAATCATCCTTACAGGATATTTTTTCATCCACCTCTTATAGGTGCGAGGTCTGGCCTACATCAGAGTATCTGGATGATGATGGTAAAAAGACTCGATATGGAATCTTAGTTTTGAAATTGATTACTAGGTCTGCATCTGTGGATTGAATAACTTGATCAATATCCTGATTTAACAGGAGTCTTGAAGGAACAACCTATGGAATAGTCCAGTAGGTTGGGAATTGTATTTCCTCCCAATTAATCATTCGAGGAGTGGCAACATTAGCACTCATGAGATCTGTTTCGATCAATATGGTCTTACCTTGATCTGGTAAGTGGAGTACCTTAGGAAGTAAGGTATTCATTATTTTGAAATGAATCCTAGCAATAACTACTATGGTTTCAGTTCCAGGAATAAAATTGTATCGTTGGGTTAGAATCCTCGATTGGAGAGCTTCTAACAGATTCCTATCTGTTAAAGATAGGGTGAGGTTTGGATGGACATTAAAATAAACCGGTCCCCTACTGAGACTAGTTTCAACAATACCCATCAAAGAGGGTTTCCAATCCAAACATCTTCCATCACGGAGGATGGCCAGTAAACAAGTATTCATCCCTAATAATGTTAGGGGTTTGAATGCAATTGGAATGCACCCTATATGCATATATTTCTTTTCAGTATCTGAAAGATACTTATTTAAATATGTTAACTCTAATAATTTTAGAGTTGAATCTTGATTTTCAAGATTAATTGTTTGTTCCATGGTTTTAATTCCCATGGTACTAGAAAGGGTGAAGGTTTGATGGACGGGATCGCATAATTCATCTTTCATTCTACATTTCATCTTTCTTTCTATATTTTGCCTTTTTTCTATATTTCATCTTTCTTATTATATTTTTCCTTTATTACAATATTTCGCCTTCCTTTCTATATTTTTTCTTTTTTTTTCTATATTTTGTCTTTCTTTATTTATTTCATTTTTCTTTCTATATTTTGTATTTCTTTATCTATTTCGCCTTTCATTCTATATTTCGTCTTTCTTTCTATTTTTTCGTCTTTGTTTCTGTATTTGACCTATTCTTTCTATATTTTCACCTTTTCTTTCTATATTACATCTTACTTTCTGTATTTCGTCTTTCTTTTTATATTTTACCTTTCATTATATATTTTTCCTTTCATTTTTAAATTTCACCTTTTCTTTATATATTTCACATTTTCTTTCTAAATTTTGCCTTTTCTTTCTATATTTCACCTTTTCCTTCTAAATTTCGCCTTTCATTCTATATTTCGTTTTTCTTTCTATTTTTTCGCCTTTGTTTCTGTATTTGACCTATTCTTTCTATATTTTCACCTTTTCTTTCTATATTACATCTTACTTTTTGTATTTCGTCTTTCTTTTTATATTTTGCCTTTCATTATATATTTTTCCTTTCATTTTTAAATTTCACCTTTTCTTTATATATTTCACATTTTCTTTCTAAATTTCGCCTTTTCTTTCTATGTTTCACCTTTCACCTTTTCTTTCTATATTTCACCTTTTGTTTGATAATTCCATGCGTTCTGCAGCCCCATAGGTGTCAAAAAACCAATTTTTGAAACCTAGATTATTGGGGTGAAAGAATTCCGCTTTGATGGCGGCGCAGTCCACCTCAAACGGGGGTGGATCTGGGTTACTCTGGTAAGGTGTAAAAATCATAATCACAGAGTAAAACCAGTCATTTCACTGGGAATGGGAGACGTTCGGTCTTGCTCCCTTTCTCGGTAGACCCCATGAGGTATCTGGGTGTCGGATAAGTGGATTCCTTTTAATGAGGAATCATCCTTTATGGATTGTTTTTCATCCAATTCCTGTAGGCTCGTAGATGGACCTACATCCGAATATCGGGATGACGTGGGTGGTAAAGAGACTCGGTAGGGAGTCTTGTCCTTGAAATTGATTACCACATCGCCATCGGTTGATTGGATGACATGATCAATATCCTGATTAATCAGGAGTCGGGGAGGAACAACCTGTGGAATAGTCCAGTTGGCTGGGAAATGAATTTCCTCCCAATTGATCATCCTTGGAGTGGCAACATTAGCACTCATAAGATCAGTCTCGATCAAAATAGTCTTACCTTGATCTGGTAAGTGTAATACCTTCGGGACTAAGGTATTCATAATTTTGAAATGAATCCTTGCTATGACAGCAATGGTTTCAGTTCCAGGAATAAAATTGTATACCTGTGTTAGAATCCTCAATTGGATAGATTCTAACAAATTCCTATCTGTTAATGATAGGGTAAGGTTTGGATGGACATTAAAGTAAACAGGTCCCCGACTGAGACTTGTTTCTACTATACCCATTAATGAGGGTTTCCAATCCAAACAGCGACCATCTCGAAGTATGGCCTGCAGACATGTGTTCATCCCTAGTAAGGTCAAGGGTTTGAACGCAATTTGTATGCATCCAATATGCATATATTTTTTCTCAGTATCTGCTAGATACTTATTGAGATCTGTTAACTCTAATAATTTTAGAGTTGAATCTTGATTTTCAAGATTGATGGTTTGTTCCATGGTTTTAATTCCCATGGTACTAGAAAGGGTGAAAGTTCCTTTCTTGTATATTGCTGTAGGTTTAATGGACGGAATTGTCCAATCGTTTAATTGTTGTTGAACTTTATATTCAACCAGAGAGGCATTCTTAACTGATCCAGTACTCCTACTACTGGATGCCATTTTAAAACAAATTTAAAGTAAGAACAATTAAAAGTAAACTAAATTAACCTACAGCTAAAGAGTGGTAAAAGAGAACCAGAAGGAGGAATATCCTAGTATGAAGTAAACATATTATAAACTTATTATATGAGAATCATGAAAAAAGCAAACTTTGATTCCTAATATTATAATTCATTTACGGTTCATCATCTTCTTGATCAGATACACGTCTGTCAACGATTTAAGAGTATAGCGGCCCTTCAACGGCTACGCCTATCCACGGCAACAGCAACACGGGCATACCTCAACGCGACTTGGGTGACGTCCCATATCATAACAAGAATGACGATGAATAGTAAACCATTATAACATTACGAACGAAGTTAACTCTCCTGATGATTAAAATATAAAAAATTTATAAATAGTTCACTCCATACCTGGATATTCAAGGTTTAGCCTTCCATGGCTCTGATACCAATGACAGCGGCAAGAAGGAAGATTGACAGAAGGCAAGTAAAAGGAGAAATAGGCAGAGAATAACTTTGAGAAAACCACTCAAACTTCCTTCTTGCCGCTCTCAATGAAAGCACCACGCGCCGCCATCTGGCAAATATTTGTTTGGAAGTAAGATTCTTCACATCCTTCTTAAGAATCCATTTGGCTGCTGAACAATCAACTCTTAAAAGGAATTTTTTATTTAATAAATCATCCTGAAATTTATGAATGCACTTAATTATTGCCAATATTTCTTGTTTAACAGTGGAATAATTAAGCTGTGTATCATGCCAATTTCCAGAGGTAAATCGAACAAGTTCTTCTTTACCAGAGGGATTTCTTTGTTTTAAGATGCCACCATAGCCTATATGGGAAGCATCAGTATCTACCACCTTCTGATAAGAAGGGTTAGTGAAGTTAAGACAAGGGAGTTGTTTAACCTTACTCTTAATTAATTGGACTGCCTGGGTATGTTTGGTAGTCCAGGGCTCAGGATTCTTTCTGAGTCTTTTATGCAATATTGCAGAATCTTGTGCAAGATGAGGATAATAATCTGCAATATAATTGAGACTTCCTAGAAATCTCTGAAGTTGAGTTTTCTCCAAGAGTTCATCCGGGAACTTAGAGGCAAACTCAATGCTTCTATCAATGGGAACTATTTTTCCCTTATGAATATTGTGACCTAAAAATATAACAGAGGTCTGGAACAATTTCATTTTCGGTGCCGATATCACCAACCCATGTTTTCTAATAACTGATTTGAAAACATGTAAATGCTTAAAATGAGCATCAATAGATTCTGAATAGACAAGTATATCATCAATATAAACAATGGTAAATTCAGAATAAGGAGCAAATATATCATTCATGATATTTTGAAATTTAGATGGAGCATTTTTCAAACCGAAAGGCATAACATTCCATTCAAAGTGACCAAACCGGACAGTGAATGCAGTTTATATTTATCCTGTTCATTAATTTGAATTTGCCAATATCCAGATTTCAAATCAAATTTGGAAAAGATTTTAGCAGAAAACAATCTGTCTAATAAATCTCTTTTGTTTGGGATAGGATAGCGAATCCATCGCAAACAATCATTTAGTGGTTTATAATTTACCACCAATCGTGGAACACCTCGTTCCTTTTCTGCATTTTTATTGACATAAAAAGCAGTACAACTCCATGGGGAGTAAGATTTTCTAATTAATTTCTTATCCAAAAGATTTTGGATTTCCTTTTTACACAGATCTAGTAAAGTATGTTTCATTTGACTAGGTCTGGCTTTGGTAGGAATGGTTCTTTCATTGAAGCCATCAATATAGGGTAAAGACACAATATATTTATGTCGATCCCAAAAAGCTGTAGGGATGTCACTACAAATTTCTTGGGTTAATAGTTTTTGAAGAGAACTAATTTTCTCTTTAATATCTAGAGTTTCCAACTGCTGTTCAATGGTTAAAAATTGAATTTCTTTATGCAGGAAACTAAGATGATGTTCTTTGACACTTCTCAATTCAGAAATCTCATTGATGAAACTAATTTGAGGAGGAGATTTGAATGAGAAATAAATAGGTTTATTATTAACCTGTCCATGTATTCCATGGTTGTCGATGCCTTTAATTGGCATTATTTGCTCCAGAAAAGGAGTACCTAATATGACCTGTTGTGTCATATTTTTGACTAATAAAAAGTCAGTTATAATGCACTGATTATTAGTGCATATGGAGGCATTATTTAAGGCATTATTTAATTTGTATTTAATCTTCATTTTGTCTCCATTGGCATTTGCCAAAGTTTGAGTGGTTTTCTCAAAATATTGGGTTGGAATTAACCCTTCTTGGATGCAGTTTAAATCTGCTCCACTATCGATCAGAGCGGTCAGTTTTGGAATGACAAAATTCTGATCAATAACTAAATTAATAACAGTATGCCATCTCTGATGGATGACTTTAGTCATTTGATTCAGAAAAGAGGCTTCTGAGGTCTTTTCTGGAGGCAAATGATTTTGTTCAAGCTTTTTATATAAAGATTTTAACTCTTTTAATTCTTGCTTGATTTCTTTAATTTCTCCTTGTAATGAGGAGAGAGTAACATTTTGTTTTGAAGTTACTATGTCTTCAGAACGACTAAGAATTTCCTTCAAGGAATAAGGTTTGTTGCCTTGACTGGTAGTATTCTTTGAAGTACTTTGAATTTGATCGAGATATTCTTTAATTAAATATCTCTTGGTTTGAGGATCGTCCTCTTGATCAATGTTCTCTAGCATGCTGCGTTGCATAGAAGTAAGAACATTAATTTGATACATTTGAGCGAAAGATTGGAGGTGCGAACAACTGCAATCTGGATCATCTTCTGATTGATTGGATGAGGTATACTCAATATCATCCCCAGAATCAGAATTTAAGAGAATTTTAGCCAACTGGATTCTCAATCCTTCATCAATTTGGAGTTGGTTTAATTTCTCTTTTGTTTTGCATCGATTTGAATAGTGGCCTAATTTACCACATTTATAATAGACAATTTTCTTTTTGTTTGGTTGATGTCTTCTAGGAGGATGCTTCTGACGAGGAGGAGGTCTCCTAGGTTCTGGACGAGTCTGTTTATGAGACTGTCGTTTGGGATATCTCCTACTCTGGTGTGAGTAGGGTTCTGGTCTCTTAGAATGAGAGGCCGTCCCTGTCCCTTTTCCCTTCCTTTGATGGGAAGGTGGTGGTTCTGTGCCACAAGCAAATTGGTCACAGAATTCACCAAGCTCTCGCTTGCCAGTAAGATTTTGTTGCTGAAGCTGAGCTTGAAGTTTTAAATCATTACATAAGGTCAGTCCTTGGATGATAGCACTGGTAAGGAGACCATATGTATATTGTTGGTAGTTGATAAGTCCTACCTCGTTACCTAACCTTTTGCGGACTTTACTTGAAAAAAGTGTTGGTAATCCATCAATGAATTTAGCTTTTCAATATTCATTATTGGCATCGGTTCTTTGCATAACCTTAGTTAGGAAAACATCTTTATACCATCTAAAATGGCTAAGTGTTTTACATCTAAGATTTTGCAAAACCTCACGTCCCTTATCAGTAGTGGACATCAAATGGCCAATAAAATGGTGGACAATACATGAAATCAAGGTATAGACTGCATCATCCTTGCCAAGGTAGGCTTGGCCTGCTTCAGTCTTAATAACCTTTTTTGAATTATAGATTTCATGGTGTTGGGCAGGTGTCAGGATGTTATCCCACCAACCTTTTAAGTGTCCAGAAAATCCAGCAGTTATCATTTCTGCTATTCCTTGATCAGAATTCTTATGTTGTCTACAAATAGTAGCATACATAAGCATTCTTCTACAATGTTCTAATATTTGATATTCAGACATTGTATCTATATTCCGTTCATATATGGATCTGCCATCATATTGTTTTTGATCTATATAGCAATTCTCTTCATACAACAGGTCCTGAGGTGGAGGCCTATGGTAATAGATCTTGCGATTTAGATCCCACACCTGAGTAGATTTCTTATTATAATTTAATTTGTGGATACTCGGCTGGTCCTTAATCATTTCCTGAAGAATTTCTTCAGTCTGAGTGATATTGGTTAAACCCAATTCATGAAGATCTGGAGTTTGACCTATATCAGAATCAGAGTATGCTGAAGGAGTTAAATCTTCAGAATTATTTTGTGATAAAGAACCTTCTTGAGATTCTTCATCTTGTGATTGGTCAACTTCCAAAACATGAAGAATGGGTAGATGTTTTTGGATGTGTTGACTCACCACATTAGCCGACGTTTCTGGCTTCTTTTGGGCTTGTTTGATTTGATCTTCAGAGAGATTCAATTTGCCAAGTCTGTTTAACAATTCTTCGATAACTTCAAAATTGTTATCTAATTTGAAGTTCCTTATGGGAACTGGTGGTTTGATGAGGGGTTTCCCATCCATAAACAAAGGCAATTTTCGAGAAGATAAGTCATAAGGATCTTGACAAACTTTCTCGGGGACATTTTTGTCCAATAAATCTTCAATTCGATTCAGCTGATTGCCTTTCGTTTGGAGATTTAAATTAGTGAAGTTGTTTTGTCATCTGATTTGCCCCATAGGGTTTAGGGTAACTTCAGGATTGACAAAAGGAACTGCTTCCACAAATTCAGGGGTTTTTCCTGAAGGACTTGCAAATTCAAGTCGGATAGGATCAGTCGGAGGGTGTACTGATCGTATATTGATGCCAGACATAAGATGACATTCTTTCGTTAAGGTAGAAAGAGTGGGAGTTGTTGGGGAAGAAACTAAGGGTCGTTTCTCCGCTTGCTTTAGTCTGGTTTGCATGAACCAATCAACAAAAGACATTATAACCTTATTTGTTTCCAAATAAAGATAAAAGTCGTTTGATAATTCCAATGTTTTTTCAAGTGATTTAAAGTTATTCTCTGCCTATTTCTCCTTTTACTTGCCTTTTGTCAATCTTCCTTCTTCCCGCCGCTGTCATTGGTATCAGAGCCATGGAAGGCTAAACCTTGAATATCCAGGTATGGAGTGAACTATTTATAAATTTTTTATATTTTAATCATCAGGAGAGTTAACTTCGTTCGTAATGTTATAATGGTTTACTATTCATCGTCATTCTTGTTATGATATGGGACGTCACCCAAGTCGCGTTGAGGTATGCCCGTGTTGCCGTTGCCGTGGATAGGCGTAGGCGTTGAAGGGCCGCTATACTCTTAAATCGTTGACAGACGTGTATCTGATCAAGAAGATGATGAACAGTAAATGAATTATAATATTAGGAATCAAAGTTTGCTTTTTTCATGATTCTCATATAATAAGTTTATAATATGTTTACTTCATACTAGGATATTCCTCCTTCTGGTTCTCTTTTACCACTCTTTAGCTGTAGGTTAATTTAGTTTACTTTTAATTGTTCTTACTTTAAATTTGTTTTAAAATGGCATCCAGTAGTAGGAGTACTGGATCAGTTAAGAATGCCTCTCTGGTTGAATATAAAGTTCAACAACAATTAAACGATTGGACAATTCCGTCCATTAAACCTACAACAATATACAAGAAAGGAACTTTCACCCTTTCTAGTACCATGGGAATTAAAACCATGGAACAAACCATCAATCTTGAAAATCAAGATTCAACTCTAAAATTATTAGAGTTAACAGATCTCAATAAGTATCTAGCAGATACTGAGAAAAAATATATGCATATTGGATGCATACAAATTGCGTTCAAACCCTTGACCTTACTTGCCTACTCGTGTGCTTTTCTTATTTGGCGTCTATTGTAAGTACTTTTATGATATTGTGAATAAATTAGTAGTGATTTAAAGTTATTCTCTGCCTATTTCTCCTTTTACTTGCCTTCTGTCAATCTTCCTTCTTCCCGCCGCTGTCATTGGTATTAGAGCCATGGAAGCTAAACCTTGAATATCTAGGTATGGAGTGAACTATTTATAAATTTTTTATATTTTAATCATCAGGAGAGTTAACTTCGTTCGTAATGTTATAATGGTTTACTATTCATCGTCATTCTTGTTATGATATGGGACGTCACCCAAGTCGCGTTGAGGTATGCCCGTGTTGCCGTTGCCATGGATAGGCGTAGGCGTTGAAGGGCCGCTATACTCTTAAATCGTTGACAGACGTGTATCTGATCAAGAAGATGATGAGCAGTAAATGAATTATAATATTAGGAATCAAAGTTTGCTTTTTTCATGATTCTCATATAATAAGTTTATAATATGTTTACTTCATACTAGGATATTCCTCCTTCTGGTTCTCTTTTACCACTCTTTAGCTGTAGGTTAATTTAGTTTACTTTTAATTGTTCTTACTTTAAATTTGTTTTAAAATGGCATCCAGTAGTAGGAGTACTGGATCAGTTAAGAATGCCTCTCTGGTTGAATATAAAGTTCAACAACAATTAAACGATTGGACAATTCCGTCCATTAAACCTACAGCAATATACAAGAAAGGAACTTTCACCCTTTCTAGTACCATGGGAATTAAAACCATGGAACAAACCATCAATCTTGAAAATCAAGATTCAACTCTAAAATTATTAGAGTTAACAGATCTCAATAAGTATCTAGCAGATACTGAGAAAAAATATATGCATATTGGATGCATACAAATTGCGTTCAAACCCTTGACCTTACTAGGGATGAACACATGTCTGCAAGCCATACTTCGAGATGGTCGCTGTTTGGATTGGAAACCCTCATTAATGGGTATAGTAGAAACAAGTCTCAGTCGGGGACCTGTTTACTTTAATGTCCATCCAAACCTTACCCTATCATTAACAGATAGGAATTTGTTAGAATCTATCCAATTGAGGATTCTAACACAGGGATACAATTTTATTCCTGGAACTGAAACCATTGCTGTCATAGCAAGGATTCATTTCAAAATTATGAATACCTTAGTCCCGAAGGTATTACACTTACCAGATCAAGGTAAGACTATTTTGATCGAGACCGATCTTATGAGTGCTAATGTTGCCACTCCAAGGATGATCAATTGGAAGGAAATTCATTTCCCAGCCAACTGGACTATTCCACAGGCTGTTCCTCCCCGACTCCTGATTAATCAGGATATTGATCATGTCACTCAATCAACCGATGGCGATGTGGTAATCAATTTCAAGGACTGGATTGAGTCCATTTACTAAAACAAGCCTTAATGGGCTCAGGTAATATTGAAATGGGTGGCCCAAATTTGATCCACCATGCAAATACCCAACTAGGTAGAGGTAATGACCTCTGAAAAACATTCTTTTCCCATTGGAAAAACCATGAATGCCTATGGGAAGGATTTTGATAATAAAAGGTATTATACCAAGAATCCATATAATCCCAATAATTAAATTCCTTATCATTAGGAAGATTAGCTGCTTTAGCCAAATCAAATTTTCCCCAAGTTGAGGGATGCATTGAATCTTTGTATTGTACATTTACTGTACGCTCTAGGGCTATCCCATTTAGCCACATTTGTCAGTGTATGATGCACTGATATAGAATTTAGATGAACCAAAATAGATTCAAAGGAATACCATCGTTTTCCTGCACGGATGGGACAGTAGGTTTCTCCAAGCCATTTCTGTAACATCTCCCAGGAATCCAATGTATCCTCAAGATCCTCTTTATTGAGGAGTAGAATGATTTCCGTATCCGAAAGAGTAATATACTCTGGTTCTACTTCAAGTGTCTCTTTATACGACACTGGGGCTTTGCCCTTCTTGTCTGAGGAATTTCCTCTTTCTGGATTCTTTCGGCCTCGGCCTCTTGATTGTTGATTTCCACGTCCTCTCATTGGGAGTGGATTTCCCCTTGCGGGGTGATACATGATTTTGACCCTGGAGAAATTCACGGGTTAAAAAATCAGGTAAGGAGTTCAATTCTCCTTTGATATGTTCTATATCAAAATCAAAGGCGATTAATTCCGCCTGCCATCTGGCAAATATTTGTTTGGAAGTAAGATTCTTCACATCCTTCTTAAGAATCGATTTGGCTGCTGAACAATCAACTCTTAAAAGGAATTTTTGATTTAATAAATCATCCTGAAATTTATGAATGCACTTAATTATTGCCAATATTTCTTGTTTAACAGTGGAATAATTAAGCTATGCATCATGCCAATTTCCAGAGGTAAATCGAACAAGTTCTTCTTTACCAGAGGGATTTCATTGTTTTAAGATGCCACCATAGCCTATATGGGAAGCATCAGTCTCTACCACCTTCTGATAAGAAGGGTTAGTGAGGTTAAGACAAGGGAGTTGTTTAACCTTACTCTTAATTAATTGGACTGCCTGGGTATGTTTGGTAGTCCAGGGCTCAGGATTCTTTCTGAGTCTTTTATGCAATATTGCAGAATCTTGTGCAAGATGAGGATAATAATCTGCAATATAATTGAGACTTCCTAGAAATCTCTGAAGTTGAGTTTTCTCCAAGAGTTCATCCGGGAACTTAGAGGCAAACTCAATGCTTCTATCAATGGGAACTATTTTTCCCTTATGAATATTGTGACCTAAAAATATAACAGAGGTCTGGAACAATTTCATTTTCGGTGCCGATATCACCAACCCATGTTTTCTAATAACTGATTTGAAAACATGTAAATGCTTAAAATGAGCATCAATAGATTCTGAATAGACAAGTGTATCATCAATATAAACAATGGTAAATTCAAAATAAGGAGCAAATATATCATTCATGATATTTTGAAATTCAGATGGAGCATTTTTCAAACCGAAAGGCATAACATTCCATTCAAAGTGACCAAACGGGACAATGAATGCAGTTTTATATTTATCATTTTCATTAATTTGAATTTGCCAATATCCAGATTTCAAATCAAATTTGGAAAAGATTTTAGCAGAAAACAATCTGTCTAATAAATCTTTTTTGTTTGGGATAGGATAGCGAATCCATCGCAAACAGTCATTTATTGGTTTATAATTTACCACCAATCGTGGAACACCTCGTTCCTTTTCTGCATTTTTATTGACATAAAAAGCAGTACAACTCCATGGGGAGTAAGATTTTCTAATTAATTTCTTATCCAAAAGATTTTGGATTTCCTTTTTACACAGATCTAGTAAAGTATGTTTTATTTGACTAGGTCTGGCTTTGGTAGGAATGGTTATTTCATTGAAGTCATCAATATAGGGTAAAGACACAATATATTTATGTCGATCCCAAAAAGCTGTAGGGATGTCACTACAAATTTCTTGGGTTAATAGTTTTTGAAGAGAACTAATTTTCTTTTTAATATCTAGAGTTTCCAACTGTTGTTCAATGGTTAAAAATTGAATTTCTTTATGCAGGAAACTAAGATGATGTTCTTTGACACTTCTCAATTCAGAAATCTCATTGATGAAACTAATTTGAGGAGGAGATTTGAATGAGAAATAAATAGGTTTATTATTAACCTGTCCATGTATTCCATGGTTGTCGATGCCTTTAATTGGCATTATTTGCTCCAGAAAAGGAGTACCTAATATGACCTGTTGTGTCATATTTTTGACTAATAAAAAGTCAGTTATAATGCACTGATTATTAGTGCATATGGAGGCATTATTTAATTTGTATTTAATCTTCATTTTGTCTCCATTGGCATTTGCCAAAGTTTGAGTGGTTTTCTCAAAATATTGGGTTGGAATTAACCCTTCTTGGATGCAGTTTAAATCTGCTCCACTATCGATCAGAGCGGTCAGTTTTGGAATGACAAAATTCTGATCAATAACTAAATTAATAACAGTATGCCATCTCTGATGGATGACTTTAGTCATTTGATTCAGAAAAGAGGCTTCTGAGGTCTTTTCTGGAGGCAAATGATTTTGTTCAAGCTTTTTATATAAAGATTTTAACTCTTTTAATTCTTGCTTGATTTCTTTAATTTCTCCTTGTAATGAGGAGAGAGTAACATTTTGTTTTGAAGTTACTATGTCTTCAGAACGACTAAGAATTTCCTTCAAGGAATATGGTTTGACGCCTTGACTGGGAGTATTCTTTGAAGTACTTTGAATTTGATCGAGATATTCTTTAATTAAATATCTCTTGGTTTGAGGATCGTCCTCTTGATCAATGTTCTCTAGCATGCTACGTTGCATAGAAGTAAGAACATTAATTTGATGCATTTGGGCCACAGATTGGAGGTGCGAACAACTGCAATCTGGATCATCTTCTGATTGACTGGATGAGGTATACTCAATATCATCCCCAGAATCAGAATTTAAGAGAATTTTAGCCAACTGGATTCTCAATCCTTCATCAATTTGGAGTTGGTTTAATTTCTCTTTTGTTTTGCATCGATTTGAATAGTGGCCTAATTTACCACATTTATAACAGACAATTTTCTTTTTGTCTGGTTGATGTCTTCTAGGAGGATGCTTCTGACGAGGAGGAGGTCTCCTAGGTTCTGGACGAGTCTGTTTATGAGACTGTCGTTTGGGATATCTCCTACTCTGGTGTGAGTAGGGTTCTGGTCTCTTAGAATGAGAGGCCGTCCCTGTCCCTTTTCCCTTCCTTTGATGGGAAGGTGGTGGTTCTGTGCCACAAGCAAATTGGTCACAGAATTCACCAAGCTCTCGCTTGCCAGTAAGATTTTGTTGCTGAAGCTGAGCTTGAAGTTTTAAATCATTACATAAGGTCAGTCCTTCTTGGATGATAGCACTGGTAAGGAGACCATATGTATATTGTTGGTAGTTGATAAGTCCTACCTCGTTACCTAACCTTTTGCGGACTTTACTTGCAAAAAGTGTTGGTAATCCATCAATGAATTTAGCTTTCCAATATTCATTATTGGCATCGGTTCTTTGCATAACCTTAGTTAGGAAAACATCTTTATACCATCTAAAATGGCTAAGTGTTTTACATCTAAGATTTTGCAAAACCTCACGTCCCTTATCAGTAGTGGACATCAAATGGCCAATAAAATGGTGGACAATACATGAAATCAAGGTATAGACTGCATCATCCTCGCCAAGGTAGGCTTGGCCTGCTTCAGTCTTAATAACCTTTTTTGAATTATAGATTTCATGGTGTTGGGCAGGTGTCAGGATGTTATCCCACCAACCTTTTAAGTGTCCAGAAAATCCAACAGTTATCATTTCTGCTATTCCTTGATCAGAATTCTTATGTTGTCTACAAATAGTAGCATACATAAGCATTCTTCTACAATGTTCTAATATCTGATATTCAGACATTGCATCTATATTCCATTCATATATGGATCTTCCATCATATTGTTTTTGATCTATATAGCAATTCTCTTCATACAATAGGTCCTGAGGTGTAGGCCTATGGTAATAGATCTTGCGATTTAGATCCCACACCTGAGTAGATTTCTTATTATAATTTAATTTGTGGATACTCGGCTGGTCCTTAATCATTTCCTGAAGAATTTCTTCAGTCTGAGTGATATTGGTTAAACCCAATTCATGAAGATCTGGAGTTTGACCTATATCAGAATCAGAGTATGCTAAAGGAGTTAAATCTTCAGAATTATTTTGTGATAAAGAACCTTCTTGAGATTCTTCATCTAGTGATTGGTCAACTTCCAAAACATGAAGAATGGGTAGATGTTTTTGGATGTGTTGACTCACCACATTAGCCGACGTTTCTGGCTTCTTTTGGGCTTGTTTGATTTGATCTTCAGAGAGATTCAATTTGCCAAGCCTGTTTAACAATTCTTCGATAACTTCAAAATTGTTATCTAATTTGAAGTTCCTTATGGGAACTGGTGGTTTGATGAGGGTTTCCCATCCATCAACAAAGGCAATTTTCGAGAAGATAAGTCATAAGGATCTGGTGTGGCTGCTGGGAACACCAGTGGAGTGAGGAAGAAAGAAAGAAAGAAAGAAAGAAGGCGAAAAGAAAGAAAGAAGAATGAAAGAATGAAAGACAAAAGAAAAAAAATGAAAAAAGAGAAAAGAAAGAATCAAAAAGGAAAGAAATAAGAAATATTAAATGAAGAAATAAAGAAAGAAAGAAAGATTAAAAAAATGAAAAATAAAAATAAGAAATAAATTAAACAAAAGAAAAATCATAGAAACAAAGAAAGATGGAAAGAAGAAAGATTGATAGATAGAAAGAATAAGAAAGAAAGAAAAAAAGAAACAAGATAGAAAGAAAGATGAAAATAAAAAAGAAAGACAAAAGAAGAGAGGAAGAAAGAAAGAAAGAAAGAAGAAAGGAAGAAAATAGAAGAAGAACAAAGAAAGAAAGAAAGAAGAAAGGAAGAAAATAGAAGAAGAACAAAGAAAGAAATTGGAAAGATTGAAAGAAAGTTGAAAAAATGAAGAAAGAAACAGGGAAAAATGAACGAAAGAAACATAAACAATGAAAGAAATAAAAAAAAGAACAAATGAGAGAATGAGAAAGAAGAAATAAAGAGAAAAGAATAAATCAAGAAATTAGGCACATTGAAAGAAATAGGAAAGAAGAAAGAATGAATGGAGAAAGAAAAAAACAAGAAAGTACAAATAAAGAAATCACATAGAAATAAATAATTAATATGGAAAGAAGAAGAAAGAAAGAATCACGATAGAAAGAAAGAAACAAACAAACAACAAGTTAGAAAGAAAGAATAAGAAAGAAAGAAAAAATGAAATAGATAGTCTCTGCTCGTTTTCTGTTTATTTACCTTCTGTCAATTTCCTACCTCCCGCTGTAATTGTTTCTGTATTTGACCTATTCTTTCTATATTTTCACCTTTTCTGTCTATATTTCATCTTACTTTATGTATTTTGTCTTTATTTTTATATTTTGCCTTTCATTATACATTTTTCCTTTCCTTTATAAATTTAACCTTTTCTTTCTATATTTCACCTTTTCTTTATAAATTTCACCTTTTCTTTCTATATTTCGCCTTTTCCTTTCAACAAGAAAGAAGATTGAAAGAAAGATAAAAATAAACAAGAAAGACACAAGAAGTGAGGAAGAAAGAAAGAAGGCGAAAAGAAAGGAAGAAGAATGAAAGAATGAAAGAATGAAAGACAAAAGAAAAAAATGAAAGAAGAGAAAAGAATGAATCAATAGGGAAAGAAATAAGAAATATTAAAGAAAGAAAAAATAAATAAATAAATAATGATTAAAAAGAAAAGGAAAAATAAAAATTAGCAATAAAGTAAACAAAAAAATAAAGAAAAATCATAGAAACAAAGAAAGATGGAAAGAAGAAAGATTGATAGAAAGAATAAGAAAGAAAAAAAGAAAGAAACAAAAAGCACAAGAAACAAGATAGAAAGAAAGATGAAAATAAAAAAGAAAGACAAAAGAAGAGAGGAAGAAAGAAAGAAAGAAAGAAGAAAGGAAGAAAAGAGGAGAAGCACAAAGAAAGAAATTGGAAAGATTGAAAGAAAGTTGAAGAAATGAAGAAAGAAACAGGAAAAAATGAATGAAAGAAACATAAACAATGAAAGAAATAAACAAAAAAGAACAAATGAGAGAATGAGAAAGAAGAAATAAAGAGAAAAGAATAAATAAAGAAATAAGGCACATTGAACGAAATAAGAAAGAAGAAAGAATGAATGAAGAAAGAAAAAAACAAGAAAGTACAAATAAAGAAGGAACATAGAAATAAATAATTAATATGGAAAGAAGAAGAAAAAAAGAATCACAATAGAAACAAACAAACAAACAAACAACAAGTCAGAAAGAAAGAAAATAAAAAATGAAATAGAACGGAAAAATGAAAGAAAGAAGGCAAAAAAGAAAAAAAATGAAAGAAAGAAAGAAAAAAAATAAAAATAAAAGAAAAAATAAAAAAGAAAGAATCAAAACAAAAGGAAGTAAGAAAAAAACAAGATTGAAGAAACATCAAATAAGTAAAAGGCACCTAGAAAGAAATAAGAAATAAGTGAAGAAGAAGAAAGAATCACAATAGAAACAAATAACCAAACAAGTCAAAAACAGAATAAGAAAGAAATAAGAAAAAGTAATAAAAAATGAAACAGAAAGGAAGAAAGAAAGAAAGAAGACAAAAATAAAGAAAGAAAAAAGAAAAAAGTGAAAGAAGAAAAAAGAAAAATCAATAAAGAAAGAAGTAAACTAGAAAGAAAGAACAAAATTAAATATAGGAACAAGAAAGAAAGGAAGGAAGAAAGAAAGAAAGAAGACAAAAATAAAGAAAGAAAAAAGAAAAAAGTGAAAGAAGAAAAAAGAAAAATCAATAAAGAAAGAAGTAAACTAGAAAGAAAGAACAAAATTAAATATAGGAACAAGAAAGAAAGAAAGAAAGACCAAAAAACAAGAAAAAAAAGAAAAAAAAAGAAACAATAAAGAAACAGACAAGAAAGATAAGAAAGAAAGAAGATGTAAAGAAATAAAGAATCAGAATTTAAGAAAAAAATAAACAGGAAAGAGACAAGAAAAGAGGAAGAAAGAAATAAAGAAGACAAAAAGAAAGAAAGAAGAATGAAAGAAAAAATAAAAAATAAAAAAAATTGAAAGAAGAGAAAATAAAGAATCAAGAAAGAATGAAGCAAGAAAGATTAAAGAAAGATTAAAGAAAGAAAGAAAGATATAGGATTAAAAAAGATGAAGAAACAAACAAACAAACAAAAGAAAGACAAAAGATAGAAACAAAGAAAGATAGATAGATAGATAGAAAAAAAAGAAACAAAAAATCAAGAAACAAGATAGAAAGATAGATAAAAATAAACAAGAAAGAAGGAAAAAGAGAGGAAGAAAGAAAGAATGAAGAAAGAAAGAAGGAAAAAGAATGAAAGAAACATAAACAATGAAATAAAGAAACAAAAAATATCAGAAAAAAAGAAGGAAACAATAAATAAAGATAGAAAGAAAGAAAGAAAGATATAAAGACCAAAAAAAAGAAAGAAAGATAAAAAAACGGAAGAAGAAAGAAATAAATATAGCAAAAAAATGATAGATAAAAAGAAAAAAGAAAAAGGAAAGAAAATAGAAAGGGAGAAAGAATGACAAATATAAAAAAAGAAACATGAAAGAAAGAACAAGAAATAAAGAAAGAATAAAAGAAGAAAGGAAAAACAAGAAAGAAGGAAAGAAACAAGAAAGAACAAATAAAAAAGGCACATTGCAAGAAATTGGAAATGAAAAAACAAGAACAAAGAAAGAATCACGATAGAAACAGACAAACAAACAAGTCCGAAGATAGAGTAAGAAAGAAAGAACAAATAAAGAAAGAAAAATGAAATAGAAAGGAAGGAAGAAAGAAAGAACACAAAAGAAAAAAAGAAAGAAAAAAAGGAAAAAATAAAGGATCAAGAATGACAAAAGCAAGAAAGAAACAAGAAAGGTTAAGAAAGAAAAAAATAAATAAGGATTAAGGAAAGAAGAGAAAGAGAAAGATTTGTAGATAAATAGGTAGATAGAAAAAAAATTCAAGAAATAAAAAAAACAAAAAAGCAAGAAACAAGAATGAAAGAAAGATAAAATTAAACAATAAAGACACGAGAAGTGAGGAAGAAAGAAAGAAAGAAGTCGAAAGAAAGAAAGAAGAATGAAACAAGATTGAAAGAAAGATAAAAAATAACCAAAAAAGACACAAGAAGTGAGGAAGAAAGAAAGAAAGAAAGAAATTTATTAAGATCGGTTAACTCTAATAATTTAAGAGTTGAATCTTGATTTTCAAGATTAATTGTTTGTTCCATGGTTTTAATTCCCATGGTACTAGAAAGGGTGAAAGTTCCTTTCTTGTATATTGATGTTGGTTTAATGGACGGAATTGTCCAATCATTCAATTGTTGTTGAACTTTATATTCAACCAAAGATGCATTCTTAACTGATCCAGTTATCCTACTACTGGATGCCATCTTATGACAAATTAAAATTTTAAAAACAAAATTTAAAAACACAATTAAAGTAAACTAAAAGTAAACTAACTAACACTACATCTAAGACTGGTAAAAGATAACCAGAAGGAGGAATATCCTAGTATGAAGTAAACATATTATAAACTGATTATATGGTAATCATGAACGAAGCAAACTATTGTTCAGAATATCATAATGAATGTACTATTCATCATCTTCTTGATCAGATACACGTCTGTCAACGATTTAAGAGTACAGCTGCCCTTCAACACCTACGCCTATTCACGGCAATGGCAACATAGGCATACCTCAATGCGACTTGGGTGACATCCCATATCATAACAAGAATGAAGATGAATAGTAAAATCATTATAACATTGCGAAGTAAGTTAACTCCCCTGAGGATTAAGATATAAAAAATTTATAATAGAGTACTCCATACTTGGATATTCAGGGTTTAGCCTTCCATGGCTCTAATACCAAAGTACAGTGGGAAGTAGGAATGTAAACAGCACACACAGAAGGCTTACACAAAGATGAAACTCAAGAGTAATGTAATACTTTTCACAATACAATACTTACAGCAAACTCCAAGTAACTTCAACTCACAAGTAGGCAACCTTGATGACAGAGAAGAAGATGATTCAAGTGATGCCTTAACAAATGAAACTAACTCCAAATCTCATTTATAAAACTAATTTTAGGAGGAGATTTGAAAGAGAAATATATAGGTTTATTATTAACCTATCCATGTATTCCATGGTTGTCGATGCCTTTAATTGGCATTATTTTTTCCAGAAATGGAGTACCTAATATGACTTATTGAGTCATATTTTTGACTAACAAAAAGTCGGTAATAATGCACTGATCATTAGTGTAGATGGAGGCATTATTTAATTTATATTTAATGTTCATTTTGTCTCCATTGGCATTGGCCAATGTTTGAGTTGTCTTCTCAAAATATTGGGTTGGAATCAACCCTTCCTGGATGCAGTTTAAGTATGCTCCACTATCAATCAGAGCTGTCAATTTAGGAATGACAAAATTTTGATCAATAACCAAATTTATTATAGTATGCCATCTTTGATGAATAACTTTAGTGATTTGATTTAGAAAAGATTCATCAGATTTCTTTTCTTTTTGTACACTATTTTGTGTACATTTTTTTCAAGATTTTTATAAAGGGATTTTAATTCTTTTCATTCAAGCTTGATTTCTTTAATTTCTCCTTGTAATGAGGAGATGGATACTGGTTGTTTTGAAGAATGGGTTTCTTCATAATGACCAATAATTTCCTTCAAAGAATAAGGTTTAACTCCTTGTATTGGAGGAGATATCTTTGAAGTACTTTGAATTTGATCAAGATATTCTTTGATTAAATATTTTTTGGTTTGAGGATCTTCCTCTTGATCAATGTTCTTAAGCATAAGCTGTTGATCCGTAGTAAGAACATTAATCTGATGCATTTGAGCCATAGATTGGAGATGCGAACAACTGCAATCTGGGTCATCTTCTGATGGGCTGGAGGAGGCATAATCAATATCATCCCCATAATCATAATTTAAGAGAATTTTGGCCAACTGGATTTTCAATCCTTCATCAATTTGAAGTTGGTTTAATTTCTCTTTTGTTTTGCATCTATTGGAATAGTGGCCTAATTTACCACATTTATAACACACAATTTTCTTTTTGTCTGGAGGAGGATTTCTTCTAGGAGGTGGTCTCTGACGAAAGGACTGTCGTGGAGGAGGTCTCCTAGGTTCATGACTAGTCTTATGATGAGACTGTCTTTTGGGATATCGCCTACTCTGGTGTGAGTAGGGTTCGGCTCTCCTGGAATGAGAGACTTTCCCTTTACCCTTCCTTTGATTCGAAGGCATTGGTCCTGTGTCACAGGCAAACTGCTCACAGAATTCACCAAGCTCACGTTTTCCAGTAAGATTTTGTTTCTTAAGCTGAGCTTGAAGTTTTAAATCATTACATAAGGTCAGTCCTTCTTGAATGATAGCACTGGTAAGGAGACCATATGTATATTGATGGTAGTTGATACTTCCTACCTCATTACCTAACCTTTTTCTTACCTTACTGGTAAAAAGAGTTAGTAATCCATCAATGTATTTTGCTTTCCAATATTCATTATTGGCATCAGGTCTTTGCATAAATTTTGTGAGGAAAACGTCCTTAGACCATTTAAAATGGCTAGGGGTTCTACAACGTAAGTTTTGCAAAACGTCTCCTCCCTTATCTATTTGGGAAGTCAGATTTCCATAAAATAATGAACAATACATGAAATTAAGGTATAAACTGCATCGTCATAGCCAAGGTAGGCTTGACCGGCTTCAGTTTTTATAACCTTTTTGGAATTATAAATTTTATGATGTTGTTCATTGGTAAGGATATTATCTCTCCATCCTTTGAGGATTCCAGAGAATCCAACAGTTAACATTTCTGCTATTCCTTGATCGGAATTCTAATGTTGTCGACAGATGGTAGCATACATCAGCATTCGTTGACAATGTTCCATGATCTGATATTCAGATAAGCCATCTATATTCCATTCATAGATGGTTTTGCCATCATAGGATTTTTTATCTAGATACACATTTTCTTCATATAATAGGTCCTGAGGTGTAGGCCTATGATAATAAAGTTTGTGATCTAGTCCCCATTTCCAAGTAGATTTTTTGGAATAATCTAACTTTTGAATACTCGGTTGGTCTTGAATCATTTCTTGAAGAATTGCTTCAGTTTGATTGGCATTGGTCAAACCAAAATCTTGGAGATTAGGATTTTGACCTGCATCAGAATCAGAGTATGCTGAAGGAGTTAAATCTTCAGTTGTTTGTGATAAAGAATCTTCTTCTTGAGATTCCTGAGCTTCTAAAATATGGAGGCTTTTGCGAACCTCAGAAGCTGTGGCCTCTTGGGCATGTTGGGCTTTTTTAATTTGATATTCCGAGAGATTTAATTGGCCCAAATGAGATAATAATTCCTCAACTACTTCGGAATGATTATCCAATTTAAAGTTCCTAATAGGAACGGATGGTTTGATGAGCGGTTTGTCGTTCATCAACAATGGTAATTTGCAAGAAGATAAGTCATAAGGATTTTGACAATATTTCTCAAGTGTATTTTTGTCTAATAAATCTTCAATACGGGTAAGCTGTTGTCCAATAGTTTGAAGATTTAAATTGGTAAAATTGTTTTGTCGCCTGATCTGACCCATAGGATTTAGACTAACTTCAGGATTAACAAAAGCAACTACTTCTACAAAATCAGGAGCTATGCCTGATGAACTTGAAAATTCAAGCCAAATTGGATCTGTCGGAGGATGAACTGATCGAATATTAATACCAAACATCTGCTGCCATTCTTTCGTTAGGTTTGAAAGAGTGGGCAAGGTGGAAGAAACTAAGGGTCGTTTCTCCGCTTGCTTGAGTCTGAAACGCATAAACCAATCAACAAAAGACATAATTACCTTATTTTTTTCCAAATAAAGATAAAAGTCTTGGGAAAATTCCATGTGTTCTGCGGCCCCATAGGTGTCAAAAAACCAATTTTTGAAACCTAGATTACTGGGTTGAAAGAATGCAGCTTTAATGGCTGCTCGGTCCACCACAAAAGGTGGTGGGTCTTGGTAACTCTGTTGAGGTGTAAAAATCATAATCACAGAGTAAAGCCAGTCATTTCACTGGGAGTGGGAGACGTCCTTTCATGCTTCCTTTCTCTATAGACCCCATGAGGTATCAGGGTGTCTAATATGTGGATTCCTTTTAATGAGGAATCATCCTTTATGGATTGTTTTTCATCCAATTCCTGTAGACGAGAGGATTGGCCTACATCTGAATATCTGGATGATGATGGTGGTAAAGATACTGAAGAATGGCCTATAAACATGTGTTCGTCCCTAGTAAGGTCAAGGGTTTGAACGCTACATGTATGCATCCAATATGCATATATTTCTTTTCAGTATCTGCAAGATACTTTTTAAGATCGGTTAACTCTAATCATTTAAAAGTTGAATCTTGATTTTCAAGATTAATTGTTTGTTCCATGGTTTTAATTCCCATGGTACTAGAAAGGGTGAAAGTTCCTTTCTTGTATATTGATGTTGGTTTAATGGACGGAATTGTCCAATCATTCAATTGTTGTTGAACTTTATATTCAACCAAAGATGCATTCTTAACTGATCTAGTAATCCTACTACTAGATGCCATCTTATGACAAATTAAAAATTTAAAAACCAAATTTAAAAACACAATTAAAGTAAACTAAAAGTAAACTAACAAACACTACAGCTAAGAGTGGTGAAAGATAACCAAAAGGAGGAATATCCTAGTATGAAGTAAACATATTATAAACTGATTATATGGTAATCATGAACGAAGCAAACTATTGTTCAGAATATCATAAAATGCAGAAAAGGAATGAGGTGTTCCTAGATTAGTGGTTAATTAAAAACCACTCAATGATTGTTTGAGATGGATTCAGTATCTTATTCCAAACAAAAAAGATTTATTAGACAGATTATTTTCTGTTCAAATCTTTTCCAAATTTGATTTGAAATCTGGATATTGGCAAATTCAAATTAATGAAAAGGATAAATATAAAACTAAATTCATTGTTCCTTTTGGTCACTTTGAATGGAATGTTATGCCTTTTGGTTTGAAAAATGCCCCATCTGAAATTCAAAATATCATGAATGATATTGGGATTATATGGATTCTTAGTATAATACCTTTTATTACCCAAATCCCTCCCATAGACATTCATGGTTTTTCCAATGGGAAAAGAATGTCTTTCAGAGGTCCTTACCTCTACCCAGTTGGGTATTCGCATGGTGGAACAAATTTGGGCCACCCATTTCAATATTACCTGAACCCATTAAGGTTCATTTTGTGAAATGGACTCAATCCAGTCCTATTGATGATATCCTTGTTTATTCAGAATCGATCAATGCTCATTTTAAGCATTTACATGTTTTCAAAACATTTATTCGAAAACATGGGTTGGTGATATTGGCACCGAAAATGAAATTGTTTCAGACCTCTGTTATATTTTTAGGTCACAATATTCACAAGGGAAAAATAGTTCCCATAGATAGACGCATTGAATTTGCCTCTAAGTTCCTTGATCAATTATTGGAGAAAACTCAACTTCACAGATTTCTAGGAAGTCTCAATTATATTGAGGATTATTATCCTCATCTTGCACAAGATTCCGCAATACTGCACAAAAGACTCAGAAAGAATCCTGAGCCATGGACTCCTAAACATACTCAAGCAGTCCAATTAATTAAGAGTAAGGTTAAACAACTCCCTTGTCTTAACCTGACTAACCCTTCTTATCCGAAGGTTGTAGAGATTGTTGCTTCCCATATAGGCTATGGTGGCATCTTCAAACAAAGAAATCCCACAGGTAAAGAAGAACTAGTTCGATTTACCTCTGGCAATTGGCATGATGCACAGATTAATTATTCTACTGTTAAATAGGAAATTTTGGCAATAATTAAGTGCATTCATAAATTCCAAGATGATTTATTAAATCAGAAATTCCTTTTGAGAGTTGATTGTTCTACTGCAAAATCTATTCTTAAGAAGGATGTGAAGAATCTTACTTCCAAACAAATCTTTGCCAGATGGCAGGCGGAATTAAGCGCCTTTGATTTTGATATTGAACATATCAAAGGGGAATTAAACTCCTTACCAGATTTTCTTACCAGTGAATTTCTTCAGGGTCAAAATCATGTATAACACCGCAAGGGACAATCCATTCCCAATGAGAGGACGTGGTAATCAACAATCAAGAGGCGTTATTCAACCAAAGATGCATTCTTAACTGATCCTGTAATCCTACTACTGGATGCCATCTTATGACAAATTAAAAATTTAAAAACCAAATTTAAAAACACAATTAAAGTAAACTAAAAGTGAACTAACTAACACTACAGCTAAGAGTGGTAGAAGAAACAAACAAACAAACAACAAGTCAAAAAGAAATAATAAGAAAGAAAGAATAAGAAAGAAAGAAAAAATAAAGAAAGAAAAAATAAAATAGAAAGGAAGAATGAAAGAAAGAAAGAAAAAAAAAGAAAAAAGAAAGGGTCAAGACAAAAAGAAGCAAGAAAAAACAAGAAACAAAGAAACAAAGAAGAAGAAAGAAATAAAAGTAAGAAAGATATAAGGGAGCATGAGAGACCTTCTCCCACTCCCAGTGAAATGACTGGTTTCAATCTGTAATTATGATTTTTACACCCACACAGATTGACCACGAGCCACCACCATTTGTGGTGGACAGAGCATCCATTAAAGCTGAATTCTTTCACCCTAATAATCTAGGTTTCAAAAGATGGTTTTATGAAACTTATGAGGACGCAGAACACATGGAATTCTCAAAGGACTTTTATCTTTATTTGGAAACAAACAGGATAATTATGTCTTTTGTTGATTATTTTATGCATTTTAGATTGAAGCAAGTGGAGAAACGACCATTAGTTTCTTCCACAAATTCCACTCTTTCAACCCTAACGAAAGAATGACACCTTCAATCTGGCACAACCATTCGATAAGTACATCCACCAACTAATCCGATAAAGCTTGAATTTCCAAGCTCCTCAGGGAAATCACCTGGTTATGTTGAAGCAGTTGCTTTTGTCAATCCTGAAGTCAATCTCAATCCATTAGGTCAAATCAAGAGACAAAACAACTTTACCAATTTAAATCTCAAAAAAATTAGCCAACAGCTAATTTGAATTGAAGATTTATTGGATAAAGGTAATCCAGAGAAATATTGTCAAAATCCTTATGACTGATCTTCTCAAAAATTACCTTTATTGATGAACGATAAACCGCTCATCAAACCACCCGTTTCAATTAGGAACTTTAAATTGGATAATAATTTTGAAGTTTTTGATGAATTATTATTCAGGCTTGGCAAATTAAATCTTTCCGAAGATCAATTAAAACAAGCCAAAGAAGGAAAAATCATTCAAGTTCTAGAATCTCATGAAGATTCTTCTTCATCTCCAAATAAAGAGGATTTAACTCCTTCAGTATATTCTGATTCTGATGTTGGTCTAGACTCTAATCTCAAAGATTTAGGTTTAAATAATGTCAATCAAACTGAAGAAATTCTTTAGGAAATGATACAAGACCCGAGTATACAAAAATTAGACTATGAGAAAAAGTCTACTCAGAAATGGGATCTACTTAACAAACTCTATTACCGTAGGCCTACACCTCAAGACCTATTGTATGAAGAGAATGTGTATTTAGATGAAAAAGCCTATCATGGCAAATCCATTTATGAATGGAATATAGATGGATTATCTGAATATCGGATATTGGAACATTGTCGCCACATGCTTATGTATTGTACAATTTGTCGGCAACATAAAAATTCCAATCAAGGAATTGCCGAAATGCTTACTGCAGGGTTTTCTGGAACTCTCAAAGGTTGGTGGGATAATATCCTCACCCCTGAACAACATCAAGAAATTTATAATTCAAAGAAGGTTATCAAAATTGAATCTGGCCAAGCCTACATAGGTGAGGACGATCGAGTTTATACCTTGATTTCCTGTATTGTTCATCATTTCATTGGAAATTTGACTTCCCAATCAGATAAGGGAAGGGAGGTTTTGAAAAATCTTAGATGTAGAACACTTAGCCAGTTTCGCTGGTACAAAGATGTTTTCCTCACTATGGTTATGCAAAGACCAGATGCCAAGAATGAATATTGGAAAGCAAAATTTATTGATGGTTTACCAACTCTTTTTGCCAGCAAGGTAAGAAAAAGGTTAGGTAAAGTGGTACGAATTATAAACTACCATCCATATACATATGGTCTCCTTTCTAGTGCTATCATCCAAGAAGGACTGACCTTATTTAATGATTTAAAGCTTCAAGCTCAGCTTAAGAAACAAAATCTTACTGGAAACCGTGAGATTGGTGAATTCTGTGAACAATTTGCTTGGGACACAGGACCACCACATTCCAATCAAAGGAAGAGAAAAGGTAAAGTCTCTCATTCTAAGAGATAGGAACCCTATTCACACCAGAGTAGGAGATATCCAAAATGACAGATTCATCATAAGACTCGTCATGAATTTAGGAAACCTCCTCCTCGTTCGAGACCACCTCCTAGACGAAATCCTAGACAAAAAGAAAATTGTCGGTTATAAATGTGGTAAATTAGGCCACTATTCAAATAGATGCAAAACTTAAGAGAAACTTAACCAACTTCAGATTGATGAAGGATTAAGAATTCAGTTGGCAAAAATTCTCTTAAATTCTGATTCTGGGGATGATATTAATTATGCCTCATCCAACCAATCAGAAGAAGACCAAGATTGTAGTTGTTCTCATCTACAATCTGTGGCACAAATGCATCAGATTAATGTTTTTACTAATGACCAAGAACATATGCTTAAGAACATTGATCAAGAGGAAGATCCTCTTACCAAAGATATTTAATTTAAGAATATCTTGAACAAATTCAAAGTACTTCAAAGATACCTCCCATTCAAGGAGTTAAACCTTATTCTTTGAAGGAAATTATTGGTCGTTATGAAGAAACAAACTCTTCAAAACAACCAGTATCTATCTCCTCATTACAAGGAGAAATTAAAGAAATCAAGCTTGAATTAAAAGAATTAAAATCCCTTTATAAGAAGCTTGAACAAAAATGTGAAAAAAATGTTTTGCATCAAGAAAAGAAATCTGATGATTCTTTCCTTAATCAAATCACCAAATTCATTCATCAAAGATGACATACTGTCATTAATTTGGTTATTAATCAGAACTTTTTCATTCCTAAATTGACAGCTCTCATTGATAGTGGAGCAGATTTGAACTGCATCCAGGAAGGGTTAATTCCAACCCAATATTATGAGAAAACAACTCAAACCTTAGCAAATGCTAAAGGAGACAAAAATAAAATTAAATATAAATTAAAAATGCCTCCATCTGCACTAATAATTAGTGCATCATTACAAACTTTCTGTTAGTAAAAAATATGACCCAACAAGTCATATTAGGCACTCCTTTTTTTGGAGAAAATTATGCCAATTAAAGGCATTGACAACCATGGAATTCTTGGACAGGTTAATAACAAACCTATATATTTCTCTTTCAAATCTCCACCTCAAATTAGTTTCATTAATGAGATTTCAGAATTTAGAAATGTTAAAGAACATCATCTTAGTTTCCTGCATAAAGAGAAAACTAGTTCTCTTCAGAAAGTATTTGTCCAAGAAATTTGTAGTGACATTCCTACAGCTTTTGGGATCGACATACATATAATGTGTCGTTACCATATATCATGGGTTCAACGAAAGAACCATTCCAACAAAGCAAGGCCTAGTCAAATAAAACATGCTTTACTACACCTATGCAAAAAGGAAATCCAAAATCTTACTCCCCATGGAGTTGTACTGCTTTTTAAGTCAATAAAAATGCAGAGAAGGAACGAGGTGTTCCTAGATTAGTGGTTAATCATATAATATGTTTTATGGACAGAAATTTCCAATCATTCAATTGCTGTTGAACTTTATATTCCACAAGAGAAGCATTCTTGATGGATCTAGTAATCGTACTACTAGATGCCTTTGTTTTAAAAAATTTAAAATTTAGAACAAAATTTTAAACACAATTGAAGTAAACAAAATTACACTACAATTAAGAGTGATAAAAGAGAACCAGAAGGAGGAATATCCTAGTATGAAGTAAACATATTATATTGCTGATTAATATCCTAACCTTGCTCAAGACTCAACAATATTGCATAAAAGACTCAAAAAGAATCTTGAGCCGTGGACTCCTAAACATACACAGGCAGTCCAACTCATAAAGAGTAAGGTAAGACAACTCCCTTGTCTTAACCTGACCAATCCTTCTTATCTGAAGGTTGTAGAGATAGATGTCTCCCATATAGGCTATGGTGGCATATTAAAACAAGTTAATCCAGCTGGTAAAGAAGAACTTGTAAGATTTACCTCTGGTAACTAGCATGATGCACAGATTAATTATTCCACTGTTAAATAGGAAATTTTGGCAATAACTAAGTGCATTCATAAATTTTAAAATGATTTATTAAATCAGAAATTTCTTTTAAGAGTTGATTATTCTGCTGCAAAATCGATTCTTAAGAAGGATGTGAAGAATCTTACTTCCAAACAAATCTTTGCCATATGACAGGTGGAATTAAGCGCCTTTGATTTTGATATTGAACATATCAAAGGAGAATTAAACTCTTTACCTGATTTTCTAACCCGTGAATTTCTCCAAGGTCAAAACCATGTATAACCCTGGAAGGGGCCAACCACTCCCAATCAGAGGACGTGGAAATCAATTTAGAGGCCGAGGCCGAAAAAATCAAGAACGAGGAAATTCCTCATAAAAGAAGGGCAAAGCCCCAGTGTCGTATAAAGAGACACTTGAAGCAGAACCAAAGTATATTACTCTTCCTAAAAAGGACACAATTTTGATCCTCAATGAAGAGGACTTGGATGGTACCTTGGATTCCTGGGAGATGTTACAGAAATGGCTTGGAGAAGCCTACTGTCCCATCCGTGCAGAAAAACGATGGTATTCATTTGAATCTATTTTGGTTCATCTCAATTCAATAGCAGTGCATCATACACTGGCTAATGTGGCTAAATGGGATAGCCCAAGAGCGTATAGTAAATGTATGATTCAAAGATTCATGCATCCCTAACCATGGGGAAAATTGGATTTGGCTAAAGTAGCTAATCTTCCTAATGATAAGGAATTTAATTATTGGGATTATATGGATTCTTGGTATAATACTTTTTATTACCAAAATCCCTCCCACAGAAATTCCTGGTTTTTCCACTGGGAAAAGGATGTCTACAAGAGGTCATTACCTCTACCTTCTTGGGTTTATGCATGGTGGATCAAATTTGGGCCACCCCTTGATATCTTACCAGAACCAATTAAGGTTCACTTGACAAAATGAACTAAATCCAGTCCTCAGCTTAAAGCTCTGGGGTTTAACAAACTCCCTGATCATAGTGATGTCTTCATCTTCTTTATGGTATTTTCGATACCATGGATTTGCAGAGGGGATTGCACTACAAGCTTTAATGATAAAGGCCTTCCAATATTATTACGGACTTATCATGTTCGCTGGTGGAAACATTTTCCCAATATTGATACGAAAGTTACAGAAATTACGTCTGCTATTATTAAGAATGAGAATAATCTTGGATTACATAGAATCCCAGAAGTCCATTATGACTCCACCAATTTATTTGGCACATTCAAAACTCAATTAAGGAGTATTTATCTGAATATTTTGGAGAAAGATATTTTGAAAAAATTACTTAAATCAATGAAGGATTCAATAGTTACTCAGTGCAATGAAGGCACATCCTCTCACCCAATAGACGACAATATGTCGATCTCAGAACCATCTATTGCAGAAGAAGAAGAAGAAGAAGAATAAAATATCGAAGAGCATGATCATAATGCTGCTAAGTCATTACTAAACAGTCAACCTTTGGAAGATGACGAATATATCTCTGCGAAGTTTCGTACCTTTGAAGAAAAGTCTAAATGAAAATAATGTGTTTCAAGATATGACAGACACATCCATTGCAGATTCGTTTGCCAAGTCCGTCCAAAAATAATAGAGAAAATCTTATCCTTCGGCCCACAACTGGCCTATTTGTCACATCAATCAAGGCACCTACAGTTAGTCGCTGCTCATTTTTTTGTTTATTTGCCTTCTGTCAATTTTCTACTTCCCCCTGTAATTGGTATTAGATCCACGGAAGGCTAAACCTTGAATATCTAGGTATGGAGTAATATATTATAATTTTTTTATATTTTAATCAACAGGGGAGTTAACTTACTTCGCAATGTTAGAAATTTTTTACTGTTCATCTTCGTTCTTGTTAAGATATGGGACGTCACCCAAGTTGCATTGAGTATAAGGTCGTGGAGCCAGGGGTTGCGTTGAAGGCTGCTATACTCATAAGTCATTGACAGACGTGTATCTGATCAAGAAGATGATGAACATCAAATTAATTATGATATTATGAACCAAAGTTTACTTCATTCATGATTACCATCTAATCAGTTTATAATATGTTTACTTCATATTGGGATATTCCTCCTTTTGGTTCTCTTTTATCACTCTTAGTTGTAGTGTACTTTAGTTTACTTTTAGTTTACTTCAATTGTGTTTTAAATTTTGTTCTAAATTTTTAATTTGTCAAAACAATGGCATCCAGTAGTAGGATTACTGGATCCATCAAGAATGCTTCTCTTGTTGAATATAAATTTCAACAACAATTGAATGATTGGACAATTCCGTCCATAAAACCAACTTCAACATACAAGAAAGGAACTTTCACCCTTTCTAGTACCATGGGAATTAAAACCATGGAACAAACCATTAATCTTGAAAATCAAGATTCAACTCATAAATTATTAGAGTCAATAGATCTCAACAAGTATCTGCAAGATACTGAGAAAAAATATATGCATATTGGATGTATACATATTGCATTCAAACTCTTGACCTCACTAGGGATGAACACATGTCTTCAGCCCATTCTCCGAGATGGTCGTTGTTTGGATTAGAAACCCTCATTGATGGGTATTGTGGAAACGAGTCTCAGTAGGGGACCCGTTTATTATAATGTCCATCCAAACCTTACCCTATCTTTAACAAATAGGAATATGTTAGAATCTCTCCAGTTGAGGATTCTAACACAAGGATATAATTTCATTCCTAGAACTGAAACCATTACAGTTATTACAAGGATTCATTTCAAAATTAGGAATATCTTAGTCCCTAAGGTATTACACTTACCAGATCTGGGTAAGGCAATTTTGATCGAGACAGATCTCATGAGTGCAAATGTTGCCAATCCAAGGATGATCAATTGGGAGGAAATCCATTTCCCAACAACTGGAAAATTCCCCAGACTGTTCCTCCACGACTCTTGATTAATTAGGATATTAATCAAGTTCTTCAATCCCTAGATGGAGATGTGGTTATTAATTTTAAACCTAAGACTCCCTACCGAGTCTTTTTACCACATTCACCTAGATTCTCTTATGTAGGCCAAATTATCTAAAGAATTTCTTCAGTCTGATTGTCATTTGTATCAGAGCCATGGAAGGCTAAACCATGAATATCCAGGTATGCAATATTATCTTATAAAATTTTTATATCTTAATCGTAAGGGGAGTTAACTTACTTTGCAATGTTATAATAATTTTACAATTCATCTTCGTTCTTGTTAAGATATGGGACGTCACCCAAGCCGCGTTGAGTTTAAGGCTGTGTAGCCGGGGATGGCGTTGAAGGCCGCTATACTCACAAGTCGTTGACAGACATGTATCTGATCAAGAAGATGATGAACAGTAAATTAATTATGATATTATGAACAATAGTTTGCTTCTTTCATGATTATCATATAATCAGTTTATAATCTGCTTACTTCATACTAGGATATTCCTCCTTTTGGTTCTCTTTTTGACTCTTAGTAGTAGTGTAATTTAGTTTACTAGAATTGTGTTTTAAATTTTGTTCTAAATTTTTAATTTGTTAAAACAATGGCATCCGGTAGTAGGATTACTGGATCCGTCAAGAATGCATCTCTTGTTGAATATAAAGTTCAACAACAATTGAATGATTGGACAATTCCATCCATTAAACCAACATCAATTTACAAGAAAGGTACTTTCACCTTTTCTAGTACCATGGGAATTAAAACCATGGAACAAACCATTAATCTAGAAAATCAAGATTCAACTCTTAAATTATTAGAGTTAATAGATCTCAACAAGTATCTACAAGATACTGAGAAAAAATATATGCATATTGGATGCATACAGATTGCATTCAAACCCTTGACCTTACTAGGGATAAACAAATGTCTGCAGGCCATTCTCCGAGATGGTCGTTGTTTGGATTGGAAACCCTCATTGATGGGTATTGTGGAAACGAGTCTCAGTAGGGGACCTGTTTATTATAATGTCCATCCAAACCTCACCATATCTTTAACAGCTAGGAGTATGTTAGAATCTCTCCAGTTGAGGATTCTAACACAGGGATATAATTTCATTCTTGGAATTGAAACCATTACAGTTATTGCATGGATTCATTTCAAAATTAGGAATACCCTAGTCCCTAAGGTATTACACTTAACATATCAGGGTAAGATAGTTTTGATCGAGACAGATCTCATGAGTGCAAATGTTGCCACTCCAAGGATGATCAATTGGGAGGAAATCCATTTCCCAGCCAACTGGACCATTCCCCAGGCTGTTCCTCCACGACTCCTGATTAATCAGGATATTGATCAAGTTCTTCAATCCACAGATGGAGACGTGGTTATTAATTTTAAACCTAAGACTCCCTACCGAGTCTCTTTACCACTGTCATCCAGATTCTCTGATGTAGGCCAAACCTCACGCCTACAAGAGATGGATGAACAACAATCCTGTAAGGATGATTCCTCATTAAATGGAATCCACATATCAGACAGCCAAATTCCTCATGGTGTCTATACCGAAAGGGAGCATAAGCGAACTTCTCCCATTCCCATTGAAATGAATGGTTTCAATTTGTAAGTATGATTTTAACACCCACACAGATTGACTACGATCCAACACCATTTGTAGTGGACAGAGTAGCCATTAAAGTTGAATTCTTTCATCCCAATAATCTAGGTTTCAAAAGATGGTTTTATGAAATCCATGGGGACACATAACGCATGGAATTCTCAAAGGACATTTATCTTTCTTTGGAAACAAATAGGGTAATTATGTCTTTTGTTGATTGGTCTATGCATTTTAGATTGAAGCAAGCGGAGAAACGACCATTAGTTTGTTCCCCAGATTCCACTCTTTCAACCCTAATGAAAGAATGGCACCTTCAATCTGGCACAAAAATTCGATCAGTACATCCTCCAACTGATCCGATAAAGCTTGAATTTCTAAGCTCCTCAGGGAAATCACCTGATTATGTTCAACCAGTTGCTTTTGTCAATCCTTAAGTCAATCTCAATCCATTAGGTCAAATCAGGAGACAAAACAACTTTACCAATTTAAATCTCAAAAAAATTAGCCAACAGCTAATTTGAATTGAAGATTTATTGGATAAAGGTTATCCAGAGAAATATTATCAAAATCCTTATTACTTATCTGCTCGAAAATTACCTTTATTGATGAACGATAAACCGCTCATTAAACCACCCATTCTAATTAGGAACTTTAAATTGGATAATAATTCTGAAGTTGTTGATGAATTATTATTCAGGCTTGGCAAATTAAATCTTTCTGAAGATCAAATAAAATAGGTCAAAGAAGGAAAAAGCATTCAAGTGCTAGAATCTCATGAAGATTCTTCTTCATCTCAAAATACTGAGGATTTAACTCCTTCAGCATATTCTGATTCTGATCTTGGTCAAGACTCTAATCGAATATCAAAGATTTAGGTTTAACCAATGTCAATCAGACTGAAGAAATTCTTCAGGAAATGATTCAAGACCCGAGTATACAAAAATTGGATTATGAGAAAAAGTCTACTCGAAAATGGGATCAACCTAACAAACTCTATTACCATAGGCCTACACCTCAGGACCTATTGTATGAAGAGAATGTGTATTTATATCAAAAAGCCTATCATGGAAAATCCATTTATGAATGGAATATAGATGGATTATCTTAATATCAAATATTGGAACAATGTCTCCGCATGCTTATGTATTGTACAATATGTCGGCAACATAAAAATTCCGATCAAGGAATTGCATAAATACTTACTGCAGGGTTTTCTGGAACCCTCAAAAGTGGTTGGGATAATATCCTCACCCCTGAACAACATCAAGAAATTTATAATTCAAAGAAGGTTATCAAAACTGAATCTGGCCAAGCCTACCTACATGAGGACGATGTAGTTTATACCTTGATTTCCTATATTGTTCATCATTTCATTGGAAATTTGACTTCCCAATCAGATAAGGGAATAGAGGTTTTGAAAAATCTTAGATGTATAACACTTAGCCAGTTTCGCTAGTACAAAGATGTTTTCCTCTCTAAGCTTTTGCAAAGACCAGATGCCAATAATGAATATTGGAAAGAAAAATTTATTGATGGTTTGCCAACTCTTTTTGCAAGCAAGGTAAGAAAAAGGTTAGGTAATGTGGTAGGATTTATAAACTACCATCCATATACAAATGGTCTCCTTACTAGTGCTATCATCCAAGAAGGACTGACCTTATTTAATGATTTAATGCTTCATGCTCAGCTTAAGAAACAAAATCTTATTGGAAAGCGTGAGCTTGGTGAATTCTGTGAACAATTTGCTTGTGACATAGGGCCACCACTTTCCAATAAAAGGACGGGAAAAGGTAAAGTTTCTCTTTCTAAGAGAAAGGAACCCTATTAACACCAGAGTAGGAGATATCCAAAATGACAGTCTCATCATAAGACTCGTCATGAATCTAGGAGACCTCCTCCTCGTTAGAGACCACCTCCTAGACAAAACCCTCTAGACAAAATGAAAATTGTCTGTTATAAATGTAGTAAATTAGGCCACTATTCAAATAGATGCAAAACTAAAGAGCAACTTTACCAACTTTAGATTGATGAAAGATTAAGAATTAAGTTGGCTAAAATTCTCTTAAACTCTGATTCTGGAGATGATATTGATTATGCCTCATCCAGCCAATTAGAAGAAGACCGAGATTGTAGCTGTTCTCATCTACAATCTGTGGCACAAATGCATTAGATTAATGTTCTTACTAATGACCCACAACTTATACTTAAGAACATTGATCAGGAGGAAGATCCTCTTACCAAAAGATATTTAATCAAAGAATATCTTGAACAAATTCAATGTACTTCAAAGATACCTCCCATTCAAGGAGTTAAACCTTATTCTTTGAAGGAAATTTTTGGTCGTTATGAAGAAACCAACTCTTCAAAATAACCAGTATCTATCTCCTCATTACAAGGAGAAAGTAAAGAAATCATGCTTGAATTAAAAGAATTAAAATCCCTTTATAAGAAGCTTGAACAAAAATGTGAACAAAATGGTTTGCATTAAGAAAAGAAATCTGATGTTTCTTTCCTTAAATCACCAAAGTCATCCATCAAAGATGGCATACTGTCATTAATTATGTTATTGATCAGAACTTTGTCATTCCTAAATTTACAGCTTTGATTAATAGTGGTGCCGATTTGACCTACATCCAGGAAGGGTTAATTCCAACCAAATATAATGAGAAAACCACTCAAACCTTAGCCAATGCTAATGGAGACAAAATGAAAATTAAATATAAATTAAACAATGCCTCCATCTGCACTAATAATCAGTGCATCATTACAGACTTTCTGTTAGTGACCCAATAAGTCATATTAGGCACTACTTTTTTGGAGAAAATTATGCCAATTAAAGGCATTGACAACAATGGAATTCATGGACAGGTTAATAACAAACCTATATATTTCTCTTTCAAATCTCCACCTCAAATTAGTTTCATTAATGAGATTTCAGAATTTAGAAATGTTAAAGAACATCATCCTATTTTTCTGCATAAATAAATTCAATTTCTAACTTTTGAGCAACAGCTGGAAACTACAACTATGAAAGAGAAAATTAGTTCTCTTCGGAAAGTATTTTCCCAAGAAATTTGTAGTGACATTCCTACAACTTTTTGGAATCGACATAAATATATTGTGTCTTTACCATATATTGATGGGTTCAATGAAAGAACCATTCCAACAAAAGCAAGGCCTAGTCAAATGAAACATGCTTTACTAGACCTATGCAAAAAGGAAATCCAAACTCTTTTGGATAAAAAATTAATTCGAAAATCTTACTCCCAATGGAGTTATACTGCTTTTTATGTCAATAAAAATGCAGAGAAGGAACGTGGTGTTCCTAGATTACTGGTTAATTATAAACCACTCAATGATTGTTTGAGATGGATTCGGTACCCTATCCCCAACAATAAAGATTTATTAGATAGATTATTTTCTGCTAAAATCTTTTCTAAATTTGATTTGAAATATGGATATTGGAAAATTCAAATCAATGAAAAGGATAAATTTAAGACTGCATTCACTGTCCCTTTTGGTCACTTTGAATGGAATGTTAAGCCCTTTGGTTTGAAAAATGCTCCATCTGAATTTCAGAATATCATGAATGATATCTTTGCTACTTTTTCTGAATTTAAAATTGTTTATATTGATGATATCCTTGTTTATTCAGAATCTATTGATGCTCAATTTAAGCACTTAAATATTTTCATAACAGTTATTAGAAAACATGGGTTGGTGAAATCGGCACCAAAAATGAAATTGTTTCAGACCTCTGTTAGATTCCTAGGTCACAATATTCACAAGGGAAAAATAGTTCCCATTGCACGAAGTATTGAGTTATCTTCCAAATTTCTTGATGAAATATTGGAGAAAACTCAACTTCTGAGATTTTTAGGAAGTCTCAATTATATTGCTGATTATTATCCAAACCTTGCTCAAGACTCAGCAATATTGTAGAAAAGACTCAGAAAGAATCCTGAGCCATGGACTCCTAAAGATACACAGGCAGTCCAACTCATAAAGAGTAAGGTAAGACAACTCTCTTGTCTTAACCTGACCAATCCTTCTTATCCGAAGGTTGTAGAGACAGATGTCTCCCATATAGGCTATGGTGGCATATTAAAACAAGTTAATCCAGCTGGTAAAGAAGAACTTGTAAGATTTACCTCCGGTAACTAGCATGATGCAAAAATTAATTATTCCACTGTTAAACAGGAAATTTTGGCAATAATTAAGTGCATTCATAAATTTCAAGATGATTTATTAAATCAGAAATTTCTTTTAAGAGTTGATTGTTCTGTTGCAAAATCGATTCTTAAGAAGGATGTGAAGAATCTTACTTCCAAACAAATCTTTGCTAGATGGCAGGCGGAATAAAGCTCCTTTGATTTTGATATTGAACATATCAAAGGAGAATTAAACTCCTTACCTGATTTTCTAACCAGTGAATTTCTCCAGGGTCAAAATCATGTATAACCCCTGAAGGGGCCAACCACTCCCAATCAGAGGACGAGGAAATCAATCTAGAGGCCGAAGCCGAAAAAATAAAAAAACGAGGAAATTTCACATAAAAGGAGGGCAAAGTCCCAGAGTCGTATAAAGAGACACTTGAAGCAGAACCAAAGTATATTACTCTTCCTAAAAAGGACACAATTTTGATCCTCAATAAAGAAGACTTGGATGGTACCTTGGATTCCTGGGAGATGTTACAGAAATGGCTTGGAGAAGCCTACCTTCCCATCCGTGCAGGAAAATGATGGTATTCATTTGAATCTATTTTGGTTCATCTCAATTCAATAGCAGTGCGTCATACACTGGTTAATGTGGCTAAATGGGATAGCCCAAGAGCGTACAGTTAATGTACGATTCAAAGATTCATGCATCCCTCAACATGGGGAAAATTCGATTTGGCTAAAGCCGTTAAACTTCCTAAAGATAAGGAATTTAATTATTGGGATTATATGGATTCTTGGTATAATACCTTTTATTACCAAAATCCCTCCCATAGACATTCCTGCTTTTTCCAGTGGGAAAAGGATGTTTACAAGAGGTCATTACCTCTGCCCAGTTGGGTTTATGCATGGTGGATCAAATTTGGGCTACCCCTTGATATCTTACCAGAACCAATTAAGATTCATTTTACAAAATGGACTCAATCAAGTTCTGAGCTTAAAGCTCTAGGGTTTAACAAACTCCCTGACCATAGTGATGTCTTCATCTTCTTTATGGTATTTTCGATACCATGGATTTGGAGATGGGATTGCACTACAGACTGTAATGATAAAGGCCTTCCAATATTATTACGGACTTATCATGTTCGGTGGTGGAAACATTTCCCCAATATTGATACCAAAGTTGCAGAAATTACGTCTGTTATTATTCAGAATGAGAATAATCTTGGATTACATAGAATCCCGGAAGTCCATTATGACTCCACCAATTTATTTGGCACATTCAAAACTCAATTAAGGAGTATTTATCTGAATATTTTGGAGAAAGATATTATGAAAAAATTACTTGAATCAATGAAGGATTCAATAGTTACTTAGTGCAATAAAAGGCACATCCTCTCACCCAGCAGACGACAATATGTCGATCTCATAACCATCTGCTGCAAAAGAAGAAGAAGATGAAGAAAATATCGAAGAGCATGATCATAATGTTGTTGAGTCATTACCAGACAGTCAACCTCTGGATGATGACGAATATATCGTTGTGATGTTTCGTATCTTTGAAGCAAAGTCTAAATACAAATAATGTGTTTCATGATATGATAGACACATCCATTGCAGATTCACCGGCCAAGTCCGTCCAAAAACAATAGAGGAAATCTTATCCTCCAGCCCACATGGTTCCTATTTGTCACATCAATCAAGGCACCTACAGTATCTTTGGTTGGCCATTTTCCATAAAGTCACAGCCATGGGATGCCGAATGTTGCTGCCTTCATCAGATAAGAGTTAAAGCTCTCCGAAAAAGAAAGATTCTTTGGGATCAAGCCCATCAAAGGTCTCTTTCACATCTCAATCATGGAGATAATGGACAACAAAGTCAAGATCATCTCAATTATAAAGACAACATCCAAAGCAATCTCAATAATAGAGATGACTCAGCTCAACCGCATCAATCATAGAGGCTTATCTCTTTCTTAGTGGTGGATTTAAAAATTTTTTAAATCCACTTTAGTTTCCTCTTACTATATAAGGAGTTGTTTTAGTTTGTAAAGATATAACTTGTTTTCCGGAGTTCTCTCCTTTGTACCCAAGGTTGCCTGCTTGTAAGTTGTACTTGCTTGGAGTTTTATTGTAAGTATTTTATGATATTGTGAATACGATAGTACGAGTTTACAGTTAGTCTCTGCTCGTTTTCTGTTTATTTGCCTTCTGTCAATTTTCTACCTTCCACTATAATTGGTAACAAAGCCAAGGAAGGCTAAACCTTGAATATCCAGGTATGGAGTAATATATTATTAATTTTTTATATTTTAATCATCAGGGAAGTTAACTTACTTCTCAATGTTATAATAATTTTACTATTCATCTTCATTTTTGTTAAGAAATGGGACGTCACCCATGTCGCGTTGAGTTTAAGGCCGTGTAGCCAGGGACTCCATTGAAGGCCGTTATACTCATAAGGCATTGACAGACGTGTATCTGATCAAGAAGATGATGAACAGTAAATTAATTATGATATTATGAACCCAAGTTTACTTCGTTCATGATTACCATATAATCAGTTTATAATCTGTTTACTTCATACTAGGATATTCCTCCTTTTGTTTCTCTTTTATCACTCTTAGTTGTAGTGTAATTTAGTTTACTTCAATTGTGTTTTAAATTTTGTTCTAAATTTTTAATTTGTTAAAACAATGGCTTCTAGTAGGATTACAGGATCCGTCAAGAATGCTTCTCTTGTTGAATATAAAGTTCAACAGCAGTTGAATGATTGGACAATTCCGTCCATAAAACCAACTTCAATATACAAGAAAGGAACTTTCACCCTTTCTAGTACCATGGGAACTAAAACCATGGAACAAACCATTAATCTTGAAAATCAAGATTCAACTCTTAAATTATTAGAGTTAACAGATCTCAACAAGTATCTGCAAGATACTGAGAAAAAATATATGCATATTGGATGCATACATATTGCGTTCAAACCCTTGACCTTACTAGGATGAACACATGTTTGCAGGCCATTCTCCGAGATGGTCGTTGTTTGGATTGGAAACCCTCATCGATGGGTATTGTGGAAACGAGTCTTAGTAGGAGACCCATTTATTTTAATGTCCATCCAAACCTCACCCTATCTTTAATAGATAGGAATCTATTAGAATCTCTCGAGTGGAGGATTGTAACACAGGGATATAATTTCATTCCTAGAACTGAAACCATTGCAGTTATTACAAGGATTCATTTCAAAATTAGGAATATCTTAGTCCCTAAGGTATTACACTTACCAAATCAGGGTAAGACAGTTTTGATCGAGACAAATCTCATGAGTGCAAATGTTGCCTTTCCAAGGATGATCAATTGGAAGGAAATTCATTTCCCAACCAACTGGACAATTCCCCAGGCTGTTCCTCCACGACTCCTGATTAATCAGGATATTCATCAAATTCTTCAATCCACAGATGGAGACGTGGTTATTAATTTTAAACCTAAGAATCTTTACCGAGTTTCTTTACCACCGTCATCCACATTCTCTGATGTAGGCCAAATTATCTGAAGAATTTTTTCAGTTTGATTGTCATTGGTATCAGAGCCATGGAAGGCTAGACCTTGAATATCCAGGTTTGGAGTAATATCTTATAAATTTTTTACATCTTAATCATCAAGGGAGTTAACTTACTTCGCAAAGTTATAATAATTTTACTATTCATCTTCTCTCTTGTTAAGATATGGGACGTCACCCAAGTCGTGTTGAGTTCAAGGCCATGTAGCCGGGGATGGCATTGAAGCCCGCTATACTCATAAGTCTTTGACAGACGTGTATTTGATCAAGAAGATGATGAACAGTAAATTAATTATGATATTATGAAAAATAGTTTGCTTCGTTCATGATTACCATATAATCAGTTTATAGTCTGTTTACTTCATACTTGGATATTCCTCCTTCTGGTTCTCTTTTTGACACTTAGTTGTAGTGTAATTTAGTTTACTTTTAGTTTACTTTAATTGTGTTTTAATTTTTTTTCTAAATTTTTAAATTGTTAAAACATTGTCATCCAGTAGTAGGATTACTGGATCCGACAAGAATGCTTCTCTTGTTGAATATAAAGTTCAACAACAATTGAATGATTAGACAATTTCATCCATTAAACCAACATCAATTTACAAGAAAGGAACTTTCACCCTTTCTAGTACATGGGAATTAAAACCATGGAACAAACCATTAATCTTGAAAATCAATACTCAACTCTTAAATTATTAGAGTTAACAGATCTCAACAAGTATCTGCAAGATACTGAGAAAAAATATATGCATATTGGATGCATACAGATTGTGTTCAAACCCTTGACCTTACTAGGGATGAACACATGTTTGCAGGCTATTCTTCGAGATGGTCGTTGTTTGGATTGGAAACCCTCATTGATGGGTATTGTGGAAATGAGTCTTAGTAAGGGACCCGTTTATTATAATGCCCATCCAAACGTCACCCTATCTTTAACAGATAGGAATATGTTAGAATCCCTCCAGTTGAGGATTCTAACACAGGGATATTATTTCATTCCTAGAACTGAAACCATTGCAGTTATTGCAAGGATTCATTTCAAAATTAGGAATACCTTAGTCCCTAAGGTATTACACTTACCATATCAGGGTAAGACAGTTTTGATCTGGACAGATCTCATGAGTGCAAATGTTGCCACTCCAAGGATGATCAATTGGGAGGAAATCCATTTCCCAGCCAACTGGACAACTCCCCAGGCTGTTCCTCCACGACTCCTGATTAATCAGGATATTGATCAAGTTCTTCAATCCACAGATGGAGACCTGGTTATTAATTTTAAACCTAAGACTCCCTACTGAGTCTCTTTACCACCGTCATCTAGATTCTCTGATGTAGGCCAAACTTCACGCCTACAAGAGATAGATAAACAACAATCCTGTAAATATGATTCCTCATTAAAAGGAAACCACATATTAGACACCCAAATTCCTCATGGTGTCTATACCGAAAGGGAGCATGAGCGAACTTCTCCCACTCCCAGTGAAATGACTGGTTTCAATTTGTAATTATGATTTTTAAAGCCACACAGATTGACCACGTGCCACGACCATTTGTGGTGGATAGAGCAGCCATTAAAGATGAATTATTTCACCCCAATAATCTAGGTTTCAAAATTTGGTTTTATGAAACCTATGGGGATGCAGAATGCATGGAATTTTGAAAGGACTTTTATCTTTACTTGGAAACAAATAGGGTAATTATGTCTTTTGTTGATCGGTTTATGCGTTTTAGATTGAAGCAAGCGGAGAAACGACCATTAGTGTCTTCCACAGATTCCACTCTTTCAACCCTAATGAAAGAATGGCACCTTCAATCTAGCACAAAAATTCGATTAGTACATCCTCCAACTGATCCGATAAAACTTGAATTTCCAAGCTCCTCAGGGAAATCACCTGATTAATGGGAAGCAGTTGCTTTTGTCAATCCTGAAGTCAATCTCAATCCATTAGGTCAAATCAGGAGACAAAACAACTTTACTAATTTAAATCTCATAACAATTAGCCAACAGCTAATTTGAATAGAAGATTTATTGGATAAAGGTAATCCAAAGAAATATTTTCAAAATCCTTATGACTTATCTTCTCGAAAATTACCTTTACTGATGAACGATAAACCGCTCATCAAACCACCCGTTCCAATTAGGAACTTTAAATTGGATAATAATTCTAAAGTTGTTGATGAATTATTATTCAGGATTGGCAAATTAAATTTTTCTGAAGATCAATTAAAATAGGCCAACAAAGGAAAAAGCATTCAAGTGCTAGAATCTCATGAAGATTCTTCTTCATCTCAAAATACTGAGGATTTAACACCTTCAACATATTTTGATTCTGATCTTGGTCAAGACTCTAATCTCAAAGATTTAGGTTTAACCAATTTCAATCAGATTGAAGAAATTTTTTAGGAAATGATTCAAGACCCGAGTACACAAAAATTGGATTATGAGAAAAAGTCTACACGGAAATGTGATCTACCTAACAAACTCTATTACCATATAGGCCTACACCTCAGGACCTATTGTATGAAGAGAATGTGTATTTAGATCAAAAAGCCTATGATGGAAAATCCATTTATGAATAGAATATAGATGGATTATCTGAATATCAGATATTGGAACAATATCGCCGCATGCTTATGTATTGTACAATATGTCGGCAACATAAAAATTTCGATCAAGGAGTTGCAGAAATGCTTACTGCAGGGTTTTCTAGAACCCTCAAAGGATGGTAGAATAATATCCTCACCCCTAAAAAACATCAGGAAATTTATAATTCAAAGAAGGTTATCAAAACTGAGTCTGGCCAAGCCTACCTACATGAGGACGATGCAGTTTATACCTTGATTTCCTATATTGTTCATCATTTCTTTGGAAATTTGACTTCCCAATCAGATAAGGGAAGAGAGATTTTGAAAAATCTTAGATGTAGAACACTTAGAAAGTTTCGCTGGTACAAAGATGTTTTCCTCACTAAGTTATACAAAGACCAGATGCGAATAATGAATATTGGAAAGAAAAATTTATTGATGGTTTACCAACTCTTTTTGCCAGCAAGGTAAGAAAAAGGTTAGGTAATGAGGTAGGAATTATAAACAACCATCCATATACATATGGTCTCCTTACCAGTACTATCATCCAAGAAGGACTGACCTTATGTAATGATTTAAAGCTTCAAGCTCAGCTTAAGAAACAAAATCTTACTGAAAAGCGTGAGCTTGGTGAATTCTGTGAACAATTTTCTTGTGACACTGGACCACCACCTTCCAATCAAAGGAAGGGAAAAGGTAAAGTCTCTCATTCTAAGAGAAAGGAACCCTATTCACACCAGAGTAGGAGATATCCAAAACGAAGACCATCATATCATGAATCTAGGAGACCTCCTCCTCGTCAGAGACCACCTCCTAGACGAAATCTTCCAGACAAAAAGAAAATGGTCTGTTATAAATGTGGTAAATTAGGCCACTATTCAAATAGATGCAAAACTAAAGAGAAACTTAACCAACTTTAAATTGATGAAGGATTAAGAATTTAGTTGGCTAAAATTCTCTTAAACTCTGATTCTAGGAATGATATTGATTATGCCTCATCCAGCCAATTAGAAGAAGACCAAGATTGTAGCTGTTCTCATCTACAATCTGTGGCACAAATGCATCAGATTAATGTTCTTACTAATGACCCACAACTTAAGCTTAAGAACATTGATCAAGAGGAAGATCCTCTTACCAAAAGATATTTAATCATAGAATATCTTGAACAAATTAAAAGTACTTCAAAGATACCTCCCATTCAAGGATTTAAACCTTATTCTTTGAAGGAAATTATTAGTCGGTATAAAGAAACCAACTCTTCAAAACAACCAGTATCTATCTCCTCATTACAAGGAGAAATTAAAGAAATCAAGCTAGAATTAAAAGAATTAAAATCCCTTTATAAGAAGCTTGAACAAAAATGTGAACAAAATGGTTTGCATCAAGAAGAGAAATCTGATGATTCTTTCCTTAAATCACCAAAGTCATCCATCTAAGATGGCATACTGTCATTAATTTGGTTATTAATCAGAACTTTGTCATTCCTAAATTGACAGCTCTGATTGATAGTGGAGCAGATTTGAACTGCATCCTGGAAGGGTTAATTCCAACCCAATATTATGAGAAAACAACTCAAACCTTAGCCAATGCTAATGGTAACAAAATGAAAAATAAATATAAATTAAACAATGCCTCCATCTGCACTAATAATCAGTGTATCATTACAGACTTTCTGTTAGTAAAAAATATGACCCAACAAGTCATATTAGGCACTCCTTTTTTGGAGAAAATTATGCCAATTAAAGGCATTGACAACCATGGAATTCTTGAACAAATTAATAACAAACCTACATATTTCTCTTTCAAATCTCCACCTCAAATTAGTTTCATTAATGAGATTTCAGAATTGAGAAATGTTAAAGAACATCATCTTAGTTTCCTGTATAAAGAAATTCAATTTCAACTCTTGAGCAAGAGCGGTAAACTACAGCTACGAAAGAGAAAATTATTTCTCTTCAGAAAGTATTTTCCCAAGAAATTTGTAGTGACTTTCCTACAGCTTTTTGGGATCGACATAAATATATTGTGTCTTTACCATAAATTGATGGGTTCAATGAAAGAACCATTCCAACAAAAGCAAGGCCTAGTCAAATGAAACATGCTTTACTAGACCTATGCAAAAAGGAAATCCAAAATCTTTTGGATAAAATATTAATTCAAAAATTTTACTCCCCATGGAGTTGTACTGCTTTTTATGTCAATAAAAATGCAGTGAAGGAACGAAGTGTTCCTAGATTAGTGGTTAATTATAAACCACTCAATGATTGTTTGAGATGGATTCGCTACCCTATCCCAAACAAAAAAGATTTATTAGACAAATTTTTTTCTGCTAAAATCTTTTCTAAATTTGATTTGAAATCTGGATATTGGCAAATTCAGATAGATGAAAAGGATAAATATAAGACTGCTTTCACTGTCCCTTTTGGTTTGAAAAATGCTCCATCTGAATTTCAAAATATCATCAATGATATCTTTGCTGGTTATTTTGGATTTACAATTGTTAATATTGATGATATCCTTGTTTATTCTGAATCTATTGATGCTAATTTTAAGCATTTAAATGTTTTTAAAAAAGTTATTAGAAAACATGGGTCGGTGATATCGGCACCGGAAATGAATTTGTTTCAGACCTCTATTAGATTCCTAGGTCACAATATTCACAAATGAAAAATAGTTCCCATTGATCGAAGTATTGAGTTTGCTTCCAAATTTCCTGATGAATTATTGGAGAAAACTCAACTTCAGAGATTTTTGGGAAGTCTCAATTATATTGCTGATTATTATCCTAACCTTGCTCAAGACTCAGCAATATTGCATAAAAGACTCAGAAAGAATCCTTAGCCATGGACTCCTAAACATACACAGGCAGTCCAACTCATAAAGAGTAAGGTAAGACAACTCCCTTGTCTTAACCTGACCAATCCTTCTTATCCGAAGGTTGTAGTGAGAGATGTCTCCCATATAGGCTATGGTGGCATATTAAAACAAGTTAATCCAGCTAGTAAAGAAGAACTTGTAAGATTTACCTCTGGTAACTAGCATGATGGACAGATTAATTATTCCACTGTTAAACAGGAAATTTTGGCAATAATTAAGTGCATTTATATATTTCAAGATGATTTATTAAATTAGAAATTTCTTTTAGGAGTTCATTTTTCTGCTGCAAAATCGATTCATAAGAAGGATGTTAAGAATCTTACTTCCAAACCAATCTTTGCCAGATGGTAGGTCGAATTAAGCGCCTTTGATTTTGATATTGAACATATCAAAGAAGAATTAAACTCCTTACCTGATTTTCTAACCGGTGAATTTCTCCAGGGTCAAAATCATGTTTAACCCCGGAAGGAGCCAACCACTCCCAATCAGAGGACGTTGAAATCAATCTAGAGGCCAAGGCCGAAAATATCAAGAACAAGGAAATCCCTCAGAAAAGAAGGACAAAGCCCCTATGTCGTATAAAGAGACACTTGAAGCAGAACCAGAGTATATTACTCTTCCTAAAAATGACACAATTTTGATCCTCAATAAAGAGGACTTGGATGGTACATTGGATTCCTGGGAGATGTTACAGAAATGGCTTGGAGAAGCCTATTGTCCCATCCGTGTAGGAAAACGATGGAATTCATTTGTATCTATTTTGGTTCATCTCAATTCAATAGCAGTGCATCATACATTGGCCAATGTGGCTAAATGGGATAGCCCAAGAGAGTATAGTAAATGTACGATTCAAAGATTCACGCATCCCTCAACATGGGGAAATTTTGATTTGGCTAAAGCAGCTAATCTTCCTAATGATAAGGAATTTAATTATTGGGATTATATGGATTCTTGGTATAATACATTTTATTACCAAAATCCCTCCCATAGACATTCCTGGTTTTCGCACTAGGAAAAGGTTGTCTACACGAGGTCATTACCTCTACCCAGTTGGGTTTATGCATGGTGGATCAAATTTGGGCTACCCCTTGATATCTTACCAGAACCAATTAAGGTTCATTTTACAAAATGGACTAAATCCAGTCCTGAGCTTAAAGCTCCGAGGTTTAACAAACTCCCTGATCATAGTGATGTCTTCATTTTCTTTATGGTATTTTCAATACCATGGATTTGGAGATGGGATTGCACTACAGGCTTGAATGATAAAGGTCTTCCAATATTATTACGGACTTATCATGTTCGTTGGTGGAAACATTTGCCCAATATCGATACAAAAGTTGCATAAATTACATCTGCTATTATTCAGAATGAGAATAATCTTGGATTACATAGAATCCCAGAAGTCCATTATGACTCCAATTTATTTGGCACATTCAAAACTCAATTAAGGAGTATTTATCTGAATATTTCGGAGAAAGATATTATGAAAAAATTACTTGAATCAATGAAGGATTCAACAGTTACTCAGTTCAATGAAGGCACATCCTCTCACCCAGCAGGCGACAATATGTCGCTCTCAGAACCATTTGCTGCAGAAGAAGAAGAAGAAAATATCACAGAGCATGATCATAATGTTGCTGAGTCATTACCAGACGGTCACAATCTGGATGATGAAGAATATATCGCTACGATGTTTCGTATCTTTGAAGCAAAGTCTAAATGAAAATAATGTGTTTCAGAATATGACAGACACATCCATTGTAGATTAGTCGGCCAAGTCCGTCCAAAAACAACTAAGGAAATCTTATCTTCTGGCCCACAACTGGACTATTTGTCACATCAATCAAGGGACCTACAATATCTTTGGTCGGCCATTTTCCATAGAGTCACAACCACGGGATGCCGAATATAGCCGCCTTCATCGGATAAGAGTTAGAGTTATCCGACAAAGAAAGATTCTTTGGGATCAAGCCCAACAAAGGTCTCTTTCACATCTCAATCGTGGAGATAATGGATAACAAAGTCAAGATCATCTCAATTATGGAGACAACATTCAAAGCAATCTCAATAATAGAGATGACTCAGCTCAGCCACCTCAATCATAGAGGCTTATCTCTTTCTTAGTGGTGGATTTCAAAATTGTTAAAATCCACTTTAGTTTCCTCCTACTATATAAGGAGTTGTTATAGTTTGTTAAGATAACTTGTTATAACTTGTTTTTCGGAGTTCTCTCCTTTGTACCCAAGGTTGCCTGCTTGTGTGTTGAACTTGCTTGGAGTTTTATTGTAACTATATTATAATATTGTGAATAAGATAGAAAGAGTTTACAGTTAGTCTCTGCTTGTTTTCTGTTTATTTGCCTTCTATCAATTTCCTACTTCCCGTTGTAATTGTTTCTGTATTTGACCAATTATTTCTATATTTTCACCTTTTCTTTCTATATTTCATCTTACTTTCTATATTTCGTCTTTATTTTTATATTTTGCCTTTCATTATATATTTTTCCTTTCCTTTCTAAATTTCACCTTTTCTTTCTAAATTTCACCTTTTCTTTCTAAATTTCGTCTTTTCTTTCTATATTTCGCCTTTTCCTTCAATATTTCTCCTTTTCTTTCTACATTATAGATCAGCAAGAAACAAGATTGAAAGAAAGATAAAAATAAACAAGAAAGACACAAGAAGTGAGGAAGAAAGAAAGCAAGCAAGAAAGAAAGAAGGCGAAAAGAAAGAAAGAAGAATGAAATAATGAAAGACAAAAGAAAAAAATGAAAGAAGAGAAAAGAAAGAATCAATAAGGAAAGAAATAAGAAATATTAAAGAAAGAAAGAAAGAAAGAAAGAAAGAAAGAAAGAAATAATGATTACAAAGAAAAGGAAAAATAAAAATAAGAAATAAAGTAAACAAAAAAATAAAGACAAATCATAGAAACAAAGAAAGATGGAAAGAAGAAAGATTGAAATTGATTACCACATCTTCATCTATGGATTTAATAACTTGATCAATATCCTGATTTAACAGGAGTCTTGGAGGAACAACCTGTGGAATAGTTCAGTAGGTTGGGAATTGTATTTCCTCCCAATTAATCATTTGAGGAGTGGCAACATTAGCACTCATGAGATCTGTTTCGATCAATATGGTCTTACCTTGATCTGGTAAGTGAAGTACCTTAGGAACTAAGGTATTCATTATTTTGAAATGAATCCTAGCAATAACTACTATGGTTTCAGTTCCAGAAATAAAATGGTATCCTTGGGTTAGAATCCTCAATTGGAGAGTTTCTAACAGATTCCTATCTGTTAAAGATAGGGTGAGGTTTGGATGGACATTAAAATAAATTGGTCCCCTACTGAGACTAGTTTCAACAATACCCATCAAAGAGGGTTTCCAATCCCAACATCTTCCATCACGGAGGATGGCCTATAAACAAGTATTCATCCCTAATAATGTTAGGGGTTTGAATGCAATTTGAATGCACCCTATATGCATGTAATTCTTTTCAGTATCTGAATGATACTTATTTAAATCTGTTAACTCTAATAATTTTAGAGTTGAATCTTAATTTTCAAGATTAATTGTTTGTTCCATGGTTTTAATTCCCATGGTACTAGAAAGGGTGGAGGTTCCTTTCTTGTAAATTGAAGTAGGTTTAATGGACGGGATCGCAAAATTCATCTTTCATTCTACATTACATCTTTCTTTCTATATTTTGACTTTTTTCTATTTCGTTTTTGTTTTTATATTTTTCCTTTATTACTATATTTTGCCTTCCTTTCTATACTTTTACTTTTTTTCTATATTTTGTCTTTCTTTATTTATTTCATCTTTCTTTCTATATTTCGTATTTCTTTATCTATTTCGCCTTTCATTCTATATTTCGTCTTTCTTTCTATTTTTTCGTCTTTGTTTCTGTATTTGACCTATTCTTTCTATATTTTCACCCTTTCTTTTTATATTTCATCTTACTTTCTATATTTTGTCTTTATTTTTATATTTTGCCTTTCATTATATATTTTTCCTTTCCTTTTTAAATTTTGCCTTTTCTTTCTATATTTCACCCTTTCTTTCTAAATTTCGCCTTTTCTTTCTATATTTCACCTTTTCCTTCTATATTTCTCCTTTTCTTTCTACATTATAGATCAACAAGAAACAAGATTGAAAGAAAGATAAAAATAAACAAGAAAGACACAAGAAGTGAGGAAGAAAGAAAGAAAGAAAGAAGGTGAAAAGAAAGAAAGAAGAATGAAAGAATGAAAGACAAAAGAAAAAAATGAAAAAAAAGAAAAGAAAGAATCAATAAGGAAAGAAATAAGAAATATTAAAGAAAGAAAGAAAGAAAGAAAGAAAGAAATAATGATTAAAAATAAAATGAAAAATAAAAATAAGAAATAAAGTAAACAAAAAAATAAAGACAAATCATAGAAACAAAGAAAGATGGAAAGATGGAAAGAAGAAAGATTTATAGATAGAAAGAATAAGAAAGAAAGAAAAAAAGAAACAAAAAAGCGAAAGAAACAAGATAGAGAGAAAGATAAAAATAAAAAAGAAAGACAAAAGAAGAGAGGAAGAAAGAAAGAAGAAATGAAGAAAAGAGAAGAAGAACAAAGAAAGAAATTGGAAAGATTGAAAGAAAGTTGAAGAAATGAAGAAAGAAACAGGGAAAAATGAATGAAAGAAACATAAACAATGAAAGAAATAAACAAAAAAGAACAAACAAGAGAATGAGAAAGAAGAAATAAAGAGAAAAGAATAAATAAAGAAATAAGGCAAATTGAAAGAAATAAAAAAGAAGAAAGAATGAATGAAGAAAGAAAAAAACAAGAAAGTACAAATAAAGAAGGCACATAGAAATAAATAATTAATATGGAAAGAAGAAGAAAGAAAGAATCACGATAGAAACAAACAAACAAACAAACAACAAGTCAGAAAGAAAGAAAATAAAAAATGAAATAGAACGGAAAAATGAAAGAAAGAAGGCAAAAAAGAAAAAGAATGAAAGAAAGAAAGAAAAAAAATAAAAATAAAAGAAAAAATAAAAAAGAAAGAATCAAAACAAAAGGAAGTAAGAAAAAAACAAGATTGAAGAAACATCAAATAAATAAAAGGCACCTAGAAAGAAATAAGAAATAAGTGAAGAAGAAGAAAGAATCACAATAGAAACAAATAAACAAACAAGTCAAAAAAAAAGAAATAAGAAAAACTAATGAAAAAATTGAAATAGAAAGGAAGAAAGAAAGAAAGAAGACAAAAATAAAGAAAGAAAAAAGTAAAAACTGAAAGAAGAGAAAAGAAAAATCAAGAAAGAAAGAAGCAAGAAAGAAAGAAATAAACTAGAAAGAAAGAACAAAATTAAATATAGAAACAAGAAAGAAAGAAAGAAAGACGAATAAATAAATAAAAGAAAAAAGAAAGAAAGAAGCAAGAAATAAAGAAGCAGAAAACAAAGAAGCAAGAAACCTTCCATTATTCTTTCAAAGAATAGGGTTTGACCCCTTGGCTATTCTTCTAAGATTTTTCAAGATATTATTTTATTAAATATCTTTTCCTCAAGGGATCTTCTTCTAGATCAATGTTCTCAAGTAAAACCTATTGATCAGAAGTAAGAACATTAATTTGATGCATTTGTGCCACATATTTGAGATGAGAACAACTACAACTGTGGTCTTCTTCTGATTGACTAGAGGATTGGTAGGAATAGTCATCCCCTAAATCAGAATTTAAGAGAATTTTAGCCAACTAAAGTCTTAATCCTTCATCTATTTCAGGTTGGTTAATTTTCTCCTTTATCTTGCATCGATTTGAATAGTGGCCTAATTTTCACATTTATAACAAACAATTTTCTTTTTGTCTGGAAGATTCCTTCTAGGAGGAGGTCTTCTAGATTCATGACTAGTCTTTTTATGAGATTGTCTCTTGGGATATCTCCTACTCTGGTGAGAATAGGGATTCTGTCTCCTAGAATGGGAGACTTTACCTTTTCCTTTCCTTTGATTGGAAAATGGTTGTTCTGTGTTACAGGTAAATTGTTGACAAAACTCTCCGAGCTCTTTCTTACCAGTAAGATTTTTTTTCCTGAGTTGAGCTCGGAGTTTTAAATCATTACATAAGGCCAATCCTTCTTGGATGACTGCACTAATAAGAAGGCCATATGTATATTGATGGTAGTTAATAATTCCTACCTCATTACCTATCCTCTTTTGTACCTTACTAGCAAAAAGAGTTGGTAATCCATCAATAAATTTTGTTGTCCAATATTCATTATTGGCATCATGTCTTTTTATAACCTTAGAAAGGAAAACATCTTTATACCATCGAAAATGGCTAAGTGTTCTGCATCTAAGATTATGCAAAATTTCACTTCCCTTATCAATCTGGGAAGTCAGATTTTTGCAAAAAATGATGTAGGATACAGGAAATCAAGGTATAAACTGCATCTTCCTCTCCAATGAAGGTTTGACCAGATTTGGTTTTTATAACCTTTTTTGAATTGTAAATAATAAGTTGTTGTTCGGTGGTAAGAACATTATCCCACCAACCTTTAAGAGCTCCAGAGAACCCTGCTGTAAGCATTGCAACAATTCCTTGATCTGTATTTTTGTGTTGCCGACAATTGGTACAGTACATTAACATTCTTCGACATAATTTGAAGATTTGGTATTCAAATGAGCCATCCAAATTCCATTCATATATAGATCTGCCATCATAAGTTTTTTTTATCTATATAGTTATTTTCTTCATACAATAGGTCCTACGGTGTAGGTTTATGGTAATAAAATTTATGGGTCATATCCCATTTCCGAGTAGATCTCTTGCTATAATCCAATTTTTTAACACTTGGTTGTTTAATCATTCTCTGAAGGATTTCTTCAGTTTGACTGACATTGGTTAATGCTAATTGTGATGCAGGATCGGAATCATCATCAAACATATTTGAAGGAGCTATTTCTCCTGAGATGGAAGAAGATGTATCCACAATCTCTTCTTCATCCGAAGATTGTTCCCTAATAAACTTTAATTCGCTTAAATTTAGATTTTTCATTCTGGATAATAATTCAATGACAAATTCACTATTATTATCCACCTTAAAGTTCCTAATAGGAGCTGGAGGTTTGATGAGGGTTTTATTATCCCGAAGTAAAGGTAATTTTATAGAAGATGACTCATAAGAAGGAGGATTATGAGTTATAACCTCTAACGAATCTTCAATACGGCTTAGTTGTTGACTAATTGTTTGAAGATTCAAATTGGTATAATTTTTTTGTCGCCTAATTAGATTCATTGGACAATTTGCATGTGACACAGGACCACCACCTTCCAATTGAAGAAAGGGCAAAGGTAAAGTCTCTCATTCTAAGAGACATGAATCCTATTCACACCAGAGTAGGAGACATCCAAAAAGACAGTCTCATCAAAAGACTCGTCATGAACCTAGGAGACCTCCTCCTCGTCAGAAACCACCTCCTAAAAGAAATCCGTCAGACAAAAAAAAAAAAATTTCTGTTATAAATGTGGCAAATTAAGCCACTATTCAAATAGATGCAAAACCAAAGAGAAACTTAACCAACTTCAAATTGATGAAGGATTGAGAATCCAGTTGGCTAAAATTCTCTTAAATTCTGATTCTGGAGATGATATCGATTATGCCTCATCCAACCAATCAGAAGACCAAGATTGTAGTTGTTCTCATCTACAATCTGTGGCACAAATGCATCAGATTAATGTTCTTACTCCTGAACAACAACTTATGCTTAAGAACATTGATCAAGAGGAAGATCCTCTTACCAAAAGATATTTAATCAAAGAATATCTTGAACAAATTCAAAATACTTCAAAGACACCTCCCATTCAATGAGTTAAACCTTATTCTTTGAAGGAAATTATTGGTCGTTATGAAGAAACCAATTCTTCAAAACAACCAGTATCCATCTCCTCATACAAGGAGAAATTAAAGAAATCAAGCTTGAATTAAAAGAATTAAAATATTTGTATAAAAAGCTTGAACAAAAATGTGCACAAAATGGTTTACAACAAGAAAAGAAATCTGAGGAGTCTTTTCTTAATCAAATTGCCAAAGTCATCCATCAAAGATGGCATACTATGATTAATTTAGGTATTGATCAAAACTTTGTCATTCCTAAACTGACAGCTCTGACTGATAGTGGAGCAAACTTAAACTGCATCCAGGAAGGGTTAATTCCAACCCAATACTTTGAGAAAACCACTCAAACATTGGCCAATGCCAATGGAGACAAAATGAAAATCAAATATAAATTGAATAATGCCTCCATATGCACTACTGATCAGTGCATCATTACAGACTTTTTTTTAGTAAAAAATATGACTCAACAAGTCATATTAGGCACTCCTTTTCTGGAAAAAATTATGCCAATTAAAGGCATTGACAACCATGGAATTCTTGGAAAGGTTAATAATAAACCTATATATTTCTCTTTCAATTCTCCACCACAAATCAGTTTCATTAATGAGATTTAAGAATTGAGAAATGTTAAAGAGCATCATCTTAGTTTCCTGCACAAAGAAATTCAATTCTTAACTCTGGAGCAGCAGTTGGAAACTACAGAGATAAAAGAGAAAATTAGTTCTCTATAGAAAGTATTTTTCCAAAAAAATTGTAATGAAATTCCTACAGCTTTTTGGGATAGACATAAATATATAGTGTCTTTACCATATATTGATGGGTTCAATGAAAGAACCATTCCGACAAAAGCAAGGCCTAGTCAAATGAAACATGCTTTACTAGACCTATGCAAAAAGGAAATCCCAAATCTCTTGGATAAAAAATTAATTAGAAAATCTTACTCCCCATGGAGTTGTATTGCTTTTTATGTCAATAAAAATGCAAAAATGGAACGAGGTGTTCCTAGATTAGTGGTTAATTATAAACCACTCAATGATTGTTAGATATGGATTCGATATCCTATCCCAAACAAAAAATATTTATTAGACAAATTATTTTCTGCTAAAATCTTTTCTAAATTTGATTTGATATCTGGATATTGGCAAATTCAAATCAATGAAAAGGATAAATATAAAACTGTATTCACTGTCCCTTTTGGTCACTTTGAATGGAATGTTATGCCTTTTGGTTTGAAAAATGCTCCATCTGAATTTCAGAATATCATGAATGATATATTTTCTCCTTATTCTGAGTTTACAATTGTTTATATTGATGATATCCTTGTTTATTCAGAATCTATTTATGCTTATTTTAAGCATTTACGTGTTTTCAAAATAGTTATTAGAAAACATGGGTAGGTGATATCGGCACCCAAAATGAAATTTTTTCAGACCTCTGTTAGATTCTTAGGTCACAATATTCACAAGGGAAAAATAGTTCCTATTGCACAAAGTATTGAGTTTGCTTCCAAATATCCTGATGAATTATTGGAAAAAACTCAACTTCAAAGATTTCTAAGAAGTCTCAATTATATTGCTGATTATTATCCTAACCTTGCTCAAGACTCAGAAATATTGCATAAAAGACTCAGAAAGAATCCTGAGCCATGGACTCCTAAACATACTCAGGCAGTCCAACTTATAAAGAGTAAGGTCAGACAACTCCCTTGTCTTAACCTGAGTAATCCTTCTTATCCAAAGGTTGTAGAGACAGATGTCTCCCATATAGGCTATGGTGGCATCCTAAAACAAATTAATCCAGCTGGTAAAGAAGAACTTGTTCGATTTACCTCTTGTAACTGGCATGATGCACAGATTAATTATTCCACTATTAAATAGGAAATTTTGGCAATAATTAAGTGCATTCATAAATTCCAAGATGTTTTATTAAATCAGAAATTTCTTTTAAGAGTTGATTGTTCAGCTACAAAATCGATTCTTAAGAAGGATGTGAAGAATCTTACTTCAAAACTAATCTTTGCTAGATGGCGAGCGGAATTAAGTGCCTTTGATTTTGATATTGAACATATCAAAGAAGAATTAAACTCCTTACCTGATTTTCTAACCAGTAAATTTCTCCTGGGTCAAAATCATGTATAACCCCGGAAGGGGCAATCCACCTCCAATCAGAGGTCATGAAAATCAATCCAGAGGTCGAGGCCGAAAAAATCAAGATAGAGGAAATTGCTCCAAAAAGAAGGGCAAAGCCCCAATGTCGTATAAAGAGACACTAGAAGCTGAACCAGAGTACATTACTCTTCCTGACAAGGACACAATTTTAATCCTCAATAAAGAGTACTTGGATAGTACCTTGGATTCCTGGGAGATGTTACAGAAATGGTTTGGAGAAGCCTACTCTCCCATCCATGCAGGAAAACGATGGTATTCATTTGAATCTATTTTGGTTCACTTAAATTCCATAACAGTGCCTCATACACTATCTAATGTGTCTAAATGGGATAGCCCAAGAGTGTATAGTAAATGTACTATTCAAAGATTCATGCATCCCTCAACATGGGGAAAATTTGATTTGGCTAATGCAGCCAATCTTCCTATTGATAAGGAATATTGGTATTTGGATTTACAAAGGCGACATCTTCAATAGACTCTTTTGGTGTATCTACCAAAGTTCTTGGAAATTCAATCTTCAATGGATCAGTAGGAGGATGTACTGATTTGATTTTAATTCCAGATTGAAGCTGCCAATCTTTCGTTAGGCTTGAAGGAGTTGGAATTGGGGTAGAAGCTAAGGGTTGCTTATGCTTCAATCTATATTTCATGAACCAGTCTACAAAAGACATAATAACTTTATTTTTTTCCAAATAAAGGTAAAATTATTTTGAGAATGCTATGCTCTGAGCGCTCCCATAGGTTTCATAAAACCATCATTTGAAACCTAGATTATTGGGGTGAAAAAATTCAGATTTAATTGCTGCTCTACCCACCTTAGAGGGAGGTGGATCCTGAATCTGTGTTGGTGTAAATATCATAATTATAGATTGAATCCAGTCATTTCACTGGGAGTAGGAGAAGTTCTCTCATGATCCATTTCGTTATAGACCCCATGAGGTATCTGGGTGTCTGATATGTGGATTCCTTTTAATGAGGAATCATCCTTACAGGGTATCTTTTCATCCACCTCTTGTAGGCGTGAGGTTTGGCCTACATCAGAGTATCTAGATGACGATGGTAAAAAGACTCGATATGGAATCTTAGTTTTAAAATTGATTACCACATCTCCATCTATGGATTGAATAACTTGATCAATAACTTGATTTAATAGGAGTCTTGAAGGAATAGCCTGTGGAATAGTCCAGTAGGTTAGGAATTGTATTTCCTCCCAAATAATCATTTGAAGAATGGCAATATTAACACTCATGAGATCTGTTTCGATCAATATGGTTTTACCTTGATCTAGTAAGTGGAGTACCTTAGGAACTAAGGTATTCATTATTTTGAATTGAATCCTAGCAATAACTACTCTGGTTTCAGTTCCAGGAATAAAATTGTATCCTTGGGTTAGAATCCTCAATTGGAAAGCTTCTAACAGATTCCTATTTGTTAAAGATAGGGTGAGGTTTGGATGGACATTAAAATAAACTGGTCCCCTACTGAAACTAGTTTCAACAGTACCCATCAAAGAGGGTTTCCAATCCAAACATCTTCCACCATGGAGGATGGCCTATAAACAAGTATTCATCCCTAATAATGTTAGGGGTTTGAATGCAATTTGAATGCACCCTATATGCATATATTTCTTTTTAGTATTTGAAAGATACTTATTTAAATCTGTTAACTCTAATAATTTTAGAGTTGAATATTGAATTTCAAGATTATTTGTTTGTTCCATGGTTTTAATTCCCATGGTACTAGAAAGGGTGAAGGTCCCTTTCTTGTAAATTGAAGTAGGTTTGATGGACGGGATCACATAATTCTTCTTTCATTCTACATTTCATCTTCCTTTCTATATTTTGCCTTTTTTCTATATTTCGTTTTTGTTTTTATATTTTTCCTTTATTACTATATTTTGCCTTCCTTTCTATATTTTTACTTTTTTTCTATATTTTGTCTTTCTTTATTTATTTCATCTTTCTTTCTATATTTCGTATTTCTTTATCTATTTCGCCTTTCATTCTATATTTCGTCTTTCTTTCTATTTTTTCGTCTTTGTTTCTGTATTTGACCTATTCTTTCTATATTTTCACCTTTTCTTTCTATATTTCATCTTACTTTCTATATTTCGTTTTTCTTTTTATATTTTGTCTTTCATTATATATTTTTCTTTTCCATTTTAAATTTCACATTTTCTTTCTATATTTCACCTTTTCTTTCTATATTTCAACTTTTCTTTCTTTATTTTACCTTTTCCTTCTATGTTTCTCCTTTTCTTTCTACATTATAGATCAGCAAGAAACAAGATTGAAAGAAAGATAAAAATAAACAAGAAAGACACAAGAAGTGAGGAAGAAAGAAAGAAGGCGAAAAGAAAGAAAGAAGAATGAAAGAATGAAAGACAAAAGAAAAAAATAAAAGGAGAGAAAAGAAAGAATCAATAAGGAAAGAAATAAGAAATATTAAAGAAAGAAAGAAAGAAAGAAAGAAAGAAATAATGATTAAAAAGAAAAGGAAAAATAAAAATAAGAAATAAAGTAAACAAAAAATAAAGACAAATCAAAGAAACAACGAAAGATGGAAAGAAGGAAGATGGATAGATAGAAAGAATAAGAAAGAAAGAAAAAAAGAAACAAAAAGCGCCAGAAACAAGATAGAAAGAAAGAAGAAAATAAAAAAGAAAGACAAAAGAAGAGAGGAAGAAAGAAAGAAAGAAGAAAGGAAGAAAAGAGAAGAAGAACAAAGAAAGAAATTGGAAAGATTGAAAGAAAGTTGAAGAAATGAAGAAAGAAACAGGGAAAAATGAACGAAAGAAACATAAACAAAGAAAGAAATAAACAAAAAAGAACAAATGAGAGAATGAGAAAGAAGAAATAAAGATAAAAGAATAAATAAAGAAATAAGGCACATTGAAAGAAATCGAAAAGAAGAAAGAAAAAAACAAGAAAGTACAAATAAAGAAGGCACATAGAAATAAATAATTAATATGGAAAGAAGAAGAAAGAAAGAATCACGATAGAAACAAACAAACAAACAAACAACAAGTCAGAAAGAAAGAAAAAATAAAGAAAGAAAAAATGAAATAGAAAGGAAGAATGAAATAAGGCAAAAAAAGAAAAAGAATGAAAGAAAGAAAGAAGAAAAAAGAAAAAAAAGAATGAAGAAAAAAGAAAGAATCAAGACAAAAAGAAGCAAGAAAAAATAAGAAACAAAGAAACAATGATGAAGAAAGAAAGAAAAATAAGAAAGATATAAGGCAAGAAACAAGAAAGGAAGAATGATGAAAGAAAGAAAAAGGATAGAAGAAAGAAACAAAGTAAGAAAGAAAGACAAAAATAAGAAAGATAAAGGATAGAACAAAGAGACATAGAAAGAAGAAAGAAAGAAGAAAGAAAGAAACTAGAAAGAAAGAATAAAAAAAGAAATAAGAAAAGAAATAAGCAAGAATCAAGAAATAAAGAGAAAATAAGGAAAGAAGACAAAAATAAAGAATGAAGAAAGAAAGAAAGAAAGAAAGAATGAAAAAAATGAAAGAATCAAGAAAGAAAGAAGCAAGAAATAAAGAAGCAGAAAACAAAGCAGCAAGAAAGAAACATGAAAGAAAGAAAGAAATAAGAAAAAAATTAAAAAAAATAAAGATATAAAGCAAGAAACTAGAAAGAAAGAATTAGGATAGAAACAAACAAACAAGTCAGAAAGAAAGAGTAAGAAAGAAAGAAGAAAGAAAGAAAGAAAGAAAGAAAGAAAGAAAGAAAGAAAAATGAAAAAAGAAGAAGAAGAAAGAAACAAGATGAAAAATAAAGAAACAAGATGAAAAGAAAGAAAGATGAAATAGAGAAAGAAAAATAAAAGAATGGAAGAAGAAAGCACAAAATAAAGAACAAGAAAAAATAAATAAATAATCAAAGAAAAAAGAGAGAAACAAGAAAGATAAGAAAGAAAAAGGAAAGAAAGAAACTACAAAGAAGAAATAAAAGAAACAAATAAAGACATGAGAAAGAAAGAAACAAAGAATAAAATAAATAAATAAAGAAAGAAGAAAGACAAGCGAAAGAAAGAAAGAAACAACATTGAAAAGAAAGAAAGAGGACGAAAAGAAAGAAGTCCTAAAGAAAGAAAGAAGAAAGATAAGCGAAAGAAAGAAAGAAAGAAAGAAACAACAATGAAAAGAAAGAAGTCCTAAAGAAAGAAAGAAGAAAGAAAGATAAAATATATTTCTTGTTTCATTCTTTATTTTTTATTTTATTATTTTATTATTTTATAATTATGAAAGAAAGAAAGAAAGTTGGAAGAAAGAAAGAACAAGAAACAACGAAAAATAAATAAACAAATAAAAAAAGAAACAATATAGAAACAGACAAGAAAGATAAGAAAGAAAGAAGATGAAAAGAAATAAAGAATAAAGAAAGACAATTCTTCTTCTTCTTTCTTTTTCCTTTCTTCTTGTTTATATATTTATTCTTTCTTTCTTCTTCTTTTCTCTTTTCTTTTTTTTTTCAATGTGTCTTATTTCTTAATTGATTCCTTCTTGTTTCTTTCTTTCTTCTTTTTTTCTTCTTTCATTTTTTTATTTTTTTATTTCTTTCTTTTTTTTTGTCTTCTTTAGATCTTTCTTCCTTTCCTTCTTTCTTTCTTTCTTCTTTCTTTCTAACTTATTTCCTCATTCTCTCCTTCGTTCTGTTTTTTTTTTTCGTTTATTGTTTGTGTTTATTTTATTATTTTGACCCTGTTTCTTTCTTCATTTCCTCTACTTTCTTTCATTCTTTCTAATTTCTTTCTTTCTTTCTTTATTCCTCTCTTCTTCTTTTTTTCTTGTTTATTTTTCATCTTTTTTCCTATCTAATTTCTTGCTTTTTGTTTCTTTTTTTCTTCCTTTTTTATTCTTTCTTTCTTTCTTTTCTATCTTCTTTCTTTATTTATTTCTTTAATCTTTTTTGCTTCTTTCTTTCTTGATTCTTTCTTCTTTCTTTATTCCTCTATTCTTGTTTCTTTCTTATTTTTTTTCTTTTTTTCTTTCATTCTCTCTTTTCTTTCTTTCTTTCGTTTTTTCTTTCTTTCATTCTTTCTTCCTTCTTTCTTTCATTTTGTCTTCTTTCTTTCTTTCTTCCTTTCTTCTTGTTTATTTCTTGTTTTTTTTCTTTATTTTTTTCTTTCTTTTGTGTATTTTTCTCTCTTAATTTTCTTTCTTTCTTTCTTCTTTCTATAATCCTTATTTCTTTCTTTCTTTCTTTCTTCTTTCTATAATCGTTATTTATTTATCTCTTTCTTTAATCTTTCTTGTTTTTTTCTTTCTTGCTTCTATCTTTCTAGATTATTATTTTTATTTTTTCATCCTTTTCTTTTTTCTTTCTTTCTTTCAGTCTTCTTTCTTTCTTTGTTCCCTTTTTCTTTTTTTCTTCTTTCTTTCTTACTCTTTCTTCTAACTCTTTTTGCTTTCTTTCTTTCTTTGTTCCCTTTTTCTTTCTTTCAGTCTTCTTTCTTTCTTTCTTTGTTCTCTTTTTCTTTCTTCAGTCTTTCTTTCTTTCTTTCTTCCTTTTTCTTTCTTCTTTCTTTATTTCTTCTTTCTCTCTTTCGTTCTTTTTTGTTTTTTCTTTTATTTTTTATGTTTCTTTTATTCTTTTGACCTTGTTTCTTTCTTCATTTCTTCAACTTTCTTTCGTTCTTTCTAATTTCTTTATTCTTTCTTTCTTTCTTTCTCTCTTCCTCTCTTCTTCTTTCTTTCTTCATTTCTCCAATGTTCTTTCATTCTTTCTAATTTCTTTCTTTTTTCTTCTTCTTTCTTTATTCCTTTCTAATTCTTTCTTTCTTTCTTTCTTTCTTTCTTTCTTTCTTTCGTCTTTCTATCTTTATTTCTAGTTTCTAAAAGCTCAACAGCATGTGTGTAGAGCTAAATATCTTTGAAATGTTTAGAAAAAAAATTCAAATATGTATTTAAAAGAACATTAAAAATCCAAGAGAAGAATGAATTGTCACATGCTTTAAAAGTACGGGTTAGAAAATTCTTTTAAATTTTGATTCTGGGGATGATATTGATTATGCATCTTCCAATATCTTTTCTTATTTCTAACTTCTTTCAATGTGCCTTATTTCTTTATTTATTCCTTCTTGTTTCTTTCTTTCTTCCTTTTTTCTTTCTTTCTTTCTTCCTTTTTCTTTCCTCTTTCTTTATTTCCTCATTCTCTCTTTCGTTCTGTTTTTGTTTTTTCGTTTATTGTTTATGTTTCTTTTATTATTTTGACCTTGTTTCTTTCTTCATTTCTTTTACTTTCTTTCATTCTTTCTAATTTCTTTATTTTTTCTTTCTTTCTGTCTTTATTCCTCTCTTCTTCTTTCTTTCTTGTTTATTTTTCATCTTTCTTCCTATCTAATTTCTTGCTTTTTGTTTCTTTTTTTCTTCCTTTTTTATTCTTTCTTTCTCTCTTTTCTTTCTTCTTTCTTTATTTATTTCTTTAATCTTTTTTTCTTCTTTCTTTCTTGATTCTTTCTTCTTTCTTTATTCCTCCATTCTTGTTTTTCCTTATTTTTTTCTTTGTTTTTTTCTTTCCAAATAGGATTACTATGTCTTTTGTTGATTGGTTTATGCGTTTTCGACTCAAGCAAGCGGAGAAACGACCCTTAGTTTCTTCCACCACCCCCACTCTTTCAACCTTAACGAAAGAATGGCAGCTTCAGTCAGGTATCACTATCCGATCAGTCCATCCTCCTACTGATCCGATCAAGCTTGAATTTCCAAGCTCTTCAGGGAAATTCCCTGATTATGTTGAAGCCGTTGCTTTTGCAAATCCTGAAATGAATCTAAACCCTATGGTCAGATCAGGAGACAAAACAACTTTACCGATCTAAATCTTCAAACTATTGGACAATAGCTTACGCGAATTGAAGATTTATTGGACAAAGGTACACCTGAGAAATATTGTCAAAATTCTTTCGACTTATCTTCTCGAAAGTTACCTTTATTGATGAACAATAAACCACTCATCAAACCACCTGTTCCCATAAGGAACTTTAAATTGGATAATAATTCTGAAGTTGTTGAAGAATTATTAACGAGGCTTGGAAAATTGAATCTTTCTGAAGACCAACTGAAACAAGCCAAGGAAGCCAAAGCAACCGAGATTTTAAAAATCATTCAGGTTTTAGAATCTCAAGAAGATTCTTTATCACAAAATACTGAAGATTTAACTCCTTCAGCATACTCTGATTCTGATGAAGGTCAAAACTCTAATCTCAACGATTGGGTTTAACCAATGTTAATTTGACTGAAGAAATTCTTCAAAACATGATTAGGGACCAACCGAGTATCCAAAAATTAGATTATACTAAAAAATCTACTCGTGATTGGGATGTAAATCGCAAACTCTATTATCATAGGCCAACACCTCAAGACCTATTATATGAAGAGAATGTGTATATAGATCAAAAAGCCTATGATGGAAGATCCATCTATGAATGGAACATAGATACCATGTCTGAATATCAGATTCTAGAACATTGTCGCCGAATGCTTATGTATTGTATAATTTGTCGGCAACATAAGAATACTGATCAAGGAATAGCAGAAATGTTAACTGCGGGGTTTTCTGGAACCCTCAAAGGTTGGTGGGATAATATCCTTACCCCTGAACAACATCATGAAATTTATAATTCCAAAAAGCTTATTAAAACTGAATCAGGCCAAGCCTACCTTGGTGAGGATGATGTGGTTTATACCTTAATTTCATGTATTGTTCATCATTTTATTGGTAACTTGACTTCCACTACTAATAAGGGAAGAGAGGTATTGCAAAATCTTAGGTGCAGAACACTCAGCCAGTTTCACTGGTATAAAGATGTTTTCATCACTAAGGTTATGCAAAGAACCGATGCCAATAATGAATATTGGAAAGCTAAATTTATTGATGGCTTACCACCTCTTTTTTGCCAGTAAGGTAAGAAAAAGGTTAGACAATGAGGTAGGAATTATTAACTACCATCAATATACATATGATCTCCTCACTAGTGCTACCATCCAAGAAGGATTGACCTTATGTACTGATTTAAAATTACAAGCTCAGCTAAAGAAACAAAATCTTACTAGAAAGAGAGAGCTTGGTGAATTCTGTGACCAGTTTGGCTGTGACACAGGAAGGGTAAAGGGAAAGTCTCTCATTCAAAGAGACCAGAACCCTACTCACACCAGAGTAGGAAATATCCCAAAAGACAGTCTCCTTAAAAGACTCATCATGAACCTAGGAGACCTCCTCCTCCTCCGCGGTATCCTCCTAGAAACAAGGCTCCAGACAAAAAGAAAATTGTATGTTATAAATGTGGTAAAATAGGCCACTATTCAAATAGGTGCAAAACAAAAGAGAAACTGAACCAACTACAAATTGATGAAGGCTTGAGGATCCAGTTGACCAAAATTCTCTTAAATTATGATTCTTGGGATGATATTGATTATGCATCATCCAGCCAATCAGAAGATGACCCTGATTTTAGCTGTTCACACTTACAATCTGTGGCTCAAATGCATCAGATTAATGTTCTGACCAATGAACAACAACGTATGCTAAAGGACATTGATCAAGAGGAAGATCCTCACACAAAAAGATATTTAATCAAAGAATATCTTGATCAAATTCAAAGTACTTCAAAGACACCTCCCATCCTAGGAGTAAAACCTTATTCTTTGAAGGAAATTATCGGTCGTTATGAAGACATCAATTCTTCATCACAAACCGTATCTATCTCCTCATTACAAGGAGAAATTAAAGACATTAAGCTTGAATTAAAAGAATTAAAATCCCTTTATAAAAAGCTTGAACAAAAATGTGAACAAAAATATCTACATACAGAAAAGAAACTTGAGGATCCTTTTCTGAATCAAATTACCAAGGTCATCCATTAAAGATGGCACATAGTGATTAATTTGGTTATTGATCAAAACTTTGTCATTCCTAAGCTGACAGCCCTGATTGATAGTAGATCAGAACTTTTTTTCTTCTTTCTTCCTTTTTCTTTCTTCTTTCTTTATTTCTTCGTTCTCTCTTTCATTCTTTTTTTTTCTTTAATTGTTTATGTTTCTTTTATTCTTTTGACCCCGTTTCTTTCTTCATTTCTTCAACTTTCTTTCATTCTTTCTAATTTCTTTATTCTTTCTTCCCTCCTTTTTTTCTTTCTTTCTTTCTTCCTCTCTTCTTCTTTCTTTCTTTTTTCTTTCTTCATCTCTCCAACGTTCTTTCATTCTTTCTAATTTCTTTTTTTTTCTTCGTTCTTCCTTTATTCCTTTCTAATTCTTTCTTTCTTTCATCTTTCTATATTTATTTCTAGTTTCTATCTTGATTCTTTCTTTCATTCATCTTTCTATCTATATTTCTAGTTTCTATCTTGATTCTTTCTTTCCTTCATCTTTCTATCTTTATTTCTAGTTTCTATCTTGATTCTTTCATTCTACTTCTTTTCTTCTTTCTTACTTCTTTCAATGTGCCTTATTTCTTTATTTATTCCTTCTTTTTTCTTTCTTTCTTCTTGCTTTCTTTCTTTCTTACTTCCTTTTTCTTTCTTCTTTCTTTATTTCCTCATTCTCTCTTTTGTTCTGTTTTATTTTTTTCATTTATTGTTTATGTTTCTTTTATTATTTTGACCCTGTTTCTTTCTTTATTTCTTTCTTTATTCCTCTCTTCTTCTTTCTTTCTTGTTTATTTTTCATCTTTCTTCCTATCTAATTTCTTGCTTTTTGTTTCTTTTTTTCTTCCTTTTTTATTCTTTCTTTCTTTCTTTTCTATCTTCTTTCTTTATTTATTTCTTTAATCTTTCTTGATTCTTTCTTCTTTCTTTATTCCTCTATTCTTGTTTCTTTCTTATTTTTTTGTTTTTTTCTTTCTTTTCTTTATTTTCTTTCTTTCTTTCTATTTTTATTTCTTTCATTCTTTCTTCCTTCTTTCTTTCATTTTGTCTTCATTCTTTCTTTCTTCCTTTCTTCTTGTTTATTTCTTGTTTATTTTTTTCTTTCTTTCTTTGTTCTATCTTTCTTTCTTTCTTTCGTCTTTCTATAATCCTTATATCTTTCTTTCTTTCTTTCTTCTTTCTATAATCGTTATTTATTTATCTCTTTCTTTAATCTTTCTTGTTTTTTTCTTTCAATAGAAGAGAGGAGGAAAGAAAGAAAGAAAGAAGAAAGGAAGAAAAGAGAAGAAGAACAAAGAAAGAAATTGGAAAGATTGAAAGAAAGTTAAAGAAATGAAGAAAGAAACAGGGAAAAATGAACGAAAGAAACATAAACAATGAAATAAATGAACAAAAAAGAACAAATGAGAGAATGAGAAAGAAGGAATAAAGAGAAAAGAATAAATAAAGAAATAAGGCACATTGAAAGAAATAGGAAAGAAGAAAGAATGAATGAACAAAGAAAAAAACAAACAACAAGTCAGAAAGAAAGAATAAGAAAGAAAAAATGAAATAGAAAGGAAGAATGAAATAAAGAAGGAAAAAAAGAAAAAGAATGAAAGAAAGAAAGAAAAAAAAGAAAAAAAATGAAAGAAGAAAAAAGAAAGAATCAAGACAAAAAGAAGCAAGAAAAAAACAAGAAACAAAGACACAAAGATGAAGAAAGAAAGAAAAATAAGAAAGATATAAGGCAAGAAACAAGAAAGGAAGAAGATGAAAGAAAGAAAAAGGATAGAAGAAAGACAGAAATAAGAAAGACAAAGGATAAAACAAAGAAACATAGAAAGAAGAAAGAAAGAATAAAAGAAAGAAATAAGGAAAGAAATAAGCTAGAAATAAGCAAGAATCAAGAAATAAAGAGAAAATAAGGAAAGAAGACAAAAAGAAAGAATGAAGAAAGAAAGAAAGAAAGAAAGAATGAAAAAAATGAAAGAATCAAGAAAGAAAGAAGCAAAAAATAAAGAAGCAGAAAACAAAGAAGCAAGAAAGAAACATGAAAGAAATAAATAAATAAGAAAAAAATAAAAAAATAAAGATACAAAGCAAGAAACTGGAAAGAAAGAATTAGGATAGAAACAAACAAACAAGTCAGAAAGAAAGAGTAAGAAAGAAAGAAGAAAGAAAGAAAGAAAGAAAGAAATAAAGAAAGAAAGAAAGAAAGAAAGAAAAATGAAAAAAAAAAAAAAAAACGAGAGAAGATGAAAAATAAAGAGACAAGATGAAAGAAAGAAAGAAGAAATAGAGAAAGAAAGAAAAAACAATGGAAGAAGAAAGAAAAAAATAAAGAACAAGAAAAAATAAATAAATAATCAAAGAAAAAAGAGGGAAACAAGAAAGATAAGAAAGAAAAAGGAAAGAAAGAAACTACAAAGAAGGAATAAAAGAAACAAATAAAGACATGAGAAAGAAAGAAACAAAGAATAAAATAAATAAAGAAAGAAAGAAGAAAGATGGGCTAAAGAAAGAAAGAAACAACTATGAACAGAAAGAAAGAGGACAAAAAGAAATAAGTCCTAAAGAAAGAAAGAAGAAAGAAAGAGGAAATATATTTGTTGTTTCATTCTTTATTTTTTATTTTATTTTTTTTCTTCTTTGTTTAATTATGAAAGAAAGAAAGAAAGTTGGAAGAAAGAAAGAACAAGAAACAAAGAAAAATAAATAAACAAATAAAAAAGAAAAAACTAGACAGAAAGAAAGAAAAAATAACAAACAACAAAAAATAAATAAACAAACAAAGAAGAAAGAAACAAGAAAGATAAGAAAGAAAGAAGAACGAAATAAGAAATAAAGAAAGAAAGTAGAAAGAAAGAATAAAAGAAATAAATAAAGAAAGAAGAAAGACAAAAGAAAAAAAGAAAGAAACAAGAAAGATATGAAAGAAAGAAGATAAAATATATTTTTTGTTTCATTCTTTTTTTCTTTATTCTTTTTTCTATCTTGACTCTTTCTTTCTTCTTGTCTTCTTTCTTATTTCTTTCAATGTGCCTTATTTTTTTATTTATTCTTTACCCTATATTGATGGGTTCAATGAAAGGACCACTCAATGATTATAAACCACTCAATGATTGTTTGAAATGGATCAGATATCCAATTCCAAACAAAAAAGATTTATCAGACCAATTGTTTTATTCTAAAGTCTTTTCAAAAGTTGATTTGAAATCTGGATATTGGCAAATTCAAATCAATGAAAGGATAAATATAAAACTGCATCCACTGTCTCTTTTGGACATTTTGAAAGGAATGTTATGCCTTTTGGTTTGAAGAATGCTCCATCTAAATTTCAGAATATCATGAATGATATTTCTGCCTCTTATTCTGAATTTACCATTGTTTACATTGATGACATATTAGTTTATTCAAAATCCATTGAAGCTCATTTTAAGCATTTAAATGTTTTCAAAACAGTTATTAGAAAACATGGTTTGGTAATATCAGCTCCCAAAATGAAATTGTTTCAGACCTCAGTTAGATTTTTAGGTCATAATATTCACAAGGGAAAAATAGTTCTCATTGATAGAAGCATTGAGTTTGCATCCAAACCCGATGAAATCTTGGAAAAAACCTCAACTTCAGAGATTTCTAGGAAATCTCAGTTATATTGCTGACTAGTATCCAAATCTTGCTCAAGATTCAACAATATTACACAAACGACTTAGAAAGAATCCTGAGTCATGGACCCCTAAACATACTCAGGCAGTCCAAGTAATTAAAAGAAAGGTTGTACAACTCCCTTGTCTTAACCTTAACAATCCTTCCTATCCGAAGGTTGTCGAGACAGATGCTTTCCATATTGGTTATGGTGGCATTTTGAAACAAGTTAATCTAGCTGGTAAAGAAGAATTTGATAGATTTACATCTGGTAATTGGCATGATGCACAGATTAATTATTCCACAATAAAACAAGAAATTCTTGCAATAATTAAGTGCATTAATAAATTTCAAGATGATTTATTAAATCAGAAATTTCTTTTGAGAGTTGATTGTTCTACAGCTAAATCAATTCATAAAAAGGATGTGAAGAATCTTACTTCCAAATAAATCTTTTCCAGATGGCAAGTGGAATTCAAAGGAGAATTGAACTCCTTACCTGATTTCCTAACCGTGAATTTCTTCAGGATTCAAATCATGGTTAACCCTGGCAGAGGTAACCCACTCCTAGTGAGAGGAAGAGGTTCCACATTAGGAGGACGAGGCCGAAAGAATCAAGGAAGAGGAAATTTGTCAAATAATAAGGGTAAAGCCCATGTGTCGTATAAAGAGACACTCAAATTAGAACCAAAGTGTATTACTCTTCTTGATCAGGAAATAATTTTGATCCTCAATAAAGAGGAGTTAGATGGTACCCTGGGTTCTTGGGAGATGTTACAAAAATGGCTTGGAGAAGCCTACTATCCCATTAGAGCAGGAAAATAGTGGTATTCATTTGAATCCATTTTGGTTCATACCAATGCAATTGTAGTGCATCATACACTATCCAATGTGGCTAAATGGGATAGCCTAAGAGTGTACAGTAAGTGTATGATTCAGAAATTTACGCATCCTTCGGGATGGGGAAAATTTGAACTGGCTAAATCTATAGCCCTTCCTAATGATAAGGAATTCAATTATTGGGATTATATTGATGCCTAGTCTAATACTTTTTATTACCAGAATCCCTCACATTGACATTCCTAGTTCTTTCAACGGAGTAAGGATGTCTTCAAAAGGTCATTACTTTTACCCAATTGGGTTTTGAACTGGTGGATCAAATTTGAGCTGCCCATCACCATATTACCTAAGCCCATAAAGGTTCAATTTAATTTATAGACTAAATCAAGTCCTGAGCTAAAAGCTCTGGGTAAGATACCCAATGATGCAGACTTGTTTATCTTCTTCATGATATATTTGAAACCATGGATCTGGAGATGGGACTATACACCAAGCTTTAATGAAGAAGGCCTTCCAATTTTACTTCGGACTTTTCATGTTTGATGGTGGAAGAATTTTTCCAATATTGATAAAATAAATTGCATAAATTAAGTCTGTTATTCTCACAAATGAGAACACACTTGGATTACATAAAGTGTCGGAGATCCATTATGACCCCAAAAATTTATTCAGCAATTTCAAGACTCAATTAAGAGTTAAATATCCGAATATCTCGGAAGCAGAGTTAATGAAGAAACTCTTAGAATCAATGAAGGGTTCTAATGTTTATTTGTGCAATGAGAGCACACCATCATCCTCTCGGCCTGCAGAAGACAATATGTCAATATCAAAACCATCTGCTGCTGAAGACAACATTGAAGAAGATAATGATGATGATCTTGCTGATTCATTACCAGATTGTCAACCGATTGATGATGAACTCAAGATGGTGGATTATATGGAGACAATGATTCATCTTCTTGAATCAAAGTCTAAAAGAAATAACATTATTCTTTGTAGGATGTCTGAAGATATGTTAGAATCATTACAACAAGATTCGTCGGCAAAGTCCGTCCAAAATCAACAGAGGAAATCTTATCCTCCGTCCCACAGCTGGCCTATTTGTCACATCAATCCAAGCACCTACAGTGTATTTGGTCGGCCATTTTCCATCAAGTCACATAAGTGAACTGAAGAAAGTAGCCGCCTTGCTTGTGTAAGGATTAATGCATTGAAGAAAAGAAAGATTCTCCGGGCCCAAGCACATCAAAGGTCTCTTTCCATTCTCAATAATGGAGAAAGCAATCCAACTGACCTCAATAATGGAGGTGTCTTGTCTCAACCGCCTCAATCATAGATGCTTATCTTCTATTTATTGGTGGATTTCTAAGATAGTTAGAATCCACTTTGTTCTCTCCTTCTATAAAAGGAGATAGTTTTATTTTTAGAAGGCATCACTTGAATCTCAGAGTTCGAAGTTTGTTATCAAGATTGCCTGTTGTAACGCTTGTCCTATTCTTAAGTTTATTGTAAGTACTTTTATGATATTGTAAATAAGTTTAAAGTTATTCTCTGCCCTTGCTTTTTGTTGTACTCTTCTGCCTTCTGTCTTTTATTTTTCCTTCTCTTTTATTCTTCTTTCTTTCTTTCTTTCTTCCTCACTTCTTGTGTCTTTCTTGTTTATTTTTATCTTTCTTTCAATCTTGTTTCTTTCTTTTTTGCTTTTTTATTTCCTGATTAAAGAAAGAATAAAAAGAGAGATAGGTAGATAGAAAAAATAAGGAAAAAAAATAAACCAAAGAGATATACAATTAGATGAAATCATAGATATAGACCAAGATATTACTTTATTTAGTAATAACCAACTAAACCTCCTTAATCCTAGACAATTATATCGAACATGATCATTAAACTTTAATACAGGATTATTTAAACATTATAGAGAAATCTAGATTAGTTGTGTAGGACAAGATTCTGTTAATATTAACTTAATAGCAGAACAATCTTTTAGAGAAATTAAAAAATTATATACTTTAATTCGTTTAGGTTTAATTGTAATAGGAGTAAAAGGATTAGGACAAAAACATCTAGGAACCAAAACCTTACTTAGCATCTACGATGATAGATGGGCAGACCCTAAAAAGGCAATGTTAGGAATCACTGAAGTAGATATGAATCAAAATGGAGGAATATTTTATTGCTCCCTAGACTTCCTTATTGGGTTACAAGACTTTAGAGAATATATCAAAATAGGTATTCAGACAAAAGGGTATGAATCCTTTGTAGGAAATAATCTTTTATTCTGTATTGGATTCTTAGGAAGGTGCACTACTAGGTTCAAGGTTAAAATAGATGACGTAGTTAATTTAATAGGAAACAAAAGAATAAAATTAATTAAACCTATTAAATATTCTCCAGATATTTTAGCAGGATTAGAATGGAATCTTAAATTTAGAGAAGAGAAAATAATCAGTCCTGAAGAAAGTATCATGTACACAGACACTAAACGTAACATAAACATTAGATTTAATAGTTATGAACAAAAGAATACAGAAGACACGGAATCAATTTCTAGTGAAAATTATGACCTAGTCAATATAGAATTAGAAACATATGAGATAATATACCCTAAAGAGCTAGAATTAAAATTATTAGAAAGAGAACTTCTTCATCTTGAAGAGGATTTGATAAAAAAAAAAAAAAAAGATACAAGAAGAAGAATACCTATATTATGATAATGAAGCTAATATTAGAATAGGAAAAATGCCCTTAGAACCAAAAGAAGACAAAAAAATAGAAAGAGAAGAAACCTTAAGTATTAAAAAATACATGGACGAAGAAAGTTCTAACACTATCCCTAGAAGTAGCTATACAACTTACCCAAGAACCCCTCCTAGGGAAGTATATTACTCAGGTAATATGCCAAGGATTCCATATAGTGAACCAGTACCTTATGATTGTAAGATACATCCTAAAGGAAAAAGAAAAGAAATAGAAAGACCTATAAAATTTCAGGAGATGGGCTAAGGAAAAATTCTTAATCTTTCAGCCCATGACCCTCAAGAATGGACAATAGTCCTAGACCTCTGGAGAAGCCAAGTAGTTTCATACTACATTCTGAACTTTCAATCCCAAGATGTAGAAGAAATGTATAGGTACTTAGAAACATTTTTAGGAGAAAGTGTAAAAGCTTTATGGGAAAACTATAAAAGGGGTAATCCAGAAGAATTTGGTCATTTAATGAGTTTAGGATCTAACCCATATAACTTTGTTAACAAAGTCTACCAATTAGTAATAGGAGATGATCCTAATTTAGGATTTGTTACCTTACAAAAAGATGCAGTAGTCTATTTAGAACAACTTAGCTTACACAACTACAAATATGTAAAGAAATTTCTCCAAGATTACTTCTACTATACCTGCATTTCAGGAAATGCTTTCAACAAAGATTTAGGTACTAAACTATTTAGAAAATTACCAGGAGCATTAGGAAAAGAAATTTATGATAAATGGCAAAATGTAGAAACTGCAAATCCTATGGTAGTCTATTCAATAGGACAAAGAACAAAATTCATTATGGCTATCCTTCAAGAAAAATGTACGGATATCCAAATACAAAGACAACTTAAAGGAGATGACTTTGGATTCTGTAAACAGATATATACCACCCAAGCTTATGGTTTAAAAGACTCAGGACAAAAACCTAGAAGAAATAAACGTTATTTCAAAAAAGGATATTTTATCCGAAGATCAAAAAGTAGAAAACCATATTCAAACAAAGATAGGCATGCTAGAAGATTTAACCTGAAAGGAACCTATAAGAATAAATTATCTGGTTATATTTATGGACAAACTGAACATTTAGCCAACACCTGTCCTAAAAGACAAAATATTAACTCTAGAAGATCTACTCTTGTAGAAAATGTCCAAGAAGACCTTATAGAAGTTGATGAATATATGTCCAACACAGAATCTATTTACAACATCGTAAGTATACAAAATGCTTCTCTGAACTCTTCAGATTCTGATGAAGACCTAGTCCTAGACATAGAAGACAACCTTGAACTTATGGATACAACTTCAGAATGTACACATATATGGTCTTGGAATACTGGGTTAGACAGTAACCCTTGTTTTAAGTGTGCCTGGTATCCCAGTAAGAAAAAGAGAGCCAAGTGTAACCAGTGTTTCTTAGAAGCCTGTATCCCTTGTCTAAAAATTTTAGGTATAGAACCTACAGACCAGACTATCCATTATAGGATACATAACACTAAGTTAGATATCATGGCCAGAAAAATTGAAAACTGTGAAGCAGAGATAACTCTCCTAAAACATAGATTGGACACAATAGAAAAAGATTCCTATGATGGGATTACTGTAAGCATAGAAGACCCAGAAATTTGTTACGTTTTTAACCCAGACAAATCTTTTTCTAGCATACTGGTTAGGGCTAAGATTCTTTTCCCTAATAAACAATCCTTAATCTTAGACGCCTTAGTAGACTCTGGCTGTACAAAAATGTATAATCCATAGGCGACTCGCCCGCCCCCCCCCCCAGTTTCTTAAGAAAACAACTAAACAAGTCTTAAGCCAACAAGTAGATGGTACCTATAACCCATATACCACCTATTTCGATGAAGGAAAGATCCAATTTTTTACCAATTGCTCCACCTTTTTTGGATCTTATTCTTTACCTTTAACATGGGTTAGAGACCTAAAACTTAAAGTAGACTTTATTTTAGGTCTTAATTTTATCTTACATAATATTGGCGCCCACTATTTTGCTAATGGGCAAAATTATGGTTTTTTTGACTCGGGTAAAAATCCCACTGCATGTTCACTTGAGAATTTAATGAGCATTTGTTATTCACTTTAAAATATTTGGATCCATAGGTCATTTGCATATTAAAAAAAGAAGAAATGAAAAACAAGAAAGAGTGAAAGAAACAAGAAAGAAAAAATAAAAAAGGCACATAGAAAGAAATTAGAAATTAGAAAAGAAGAACAAAGAAAGAATCACGATAGAAACAAACAAACAAACAAGTCCAAAGAAGAGTAAGAAAGAAAGAAGAAATAAAGAAAGAAAAATGAAATAGAAAGGAAGGAAAAAAGAAAGAACACAAAAAGAAAAAAAAAAAGAAAAAAAGGAAAAAAAAAGGATCAAGAAAGACACAGGCAAGAAAGAAACAAGAAAGGTTAACAAAGAAAAAAATATATAAGGATTAAAGAAAGAAGAAAAAAAGAGAGATTCGTAGATAAATAGGTAGATAGAAAAAATAATCAGGAAATAAAAAAAACAAAAAACCAAGAAACATGAATGAAAGAAAGATAAAATTAAACTAGAAACAAAGAAACAAAGAAAGAATCAAGACAAAAAAAAACAAGAAACAATGACACAAAGATGAAGAAAGAAAGAAACATAAGAAAGATATAAGGCAAGAAACAAGAAAGGAAGAATGATGAAAGAAAGAAAAAGGATAGAAGAAAGAAAAAAGAAAGAAAGAAAGACAGAGATAAGAAAGATAGAGGATAAAAAAAGAAACATACAAAGAAGAAAGAAGGAAACAAGAAAGAAAGAATAAAAGAAAGAAATAAGGAAAGAAATAAGAAAGAAATAAGCAAGAATCAAGAAATAAAGAGTGTTGGAAGATGGTCTCAAGCCCACGAGCTCAAGACAAGAAGCCCACACATCAAAGGAGTGGCATATGAGTAAAATAGGGTACTTTCCATAAAGATGGCATAGAAGTGTAAATATGTGTTCCTTTTATGTCTTTTGTTTTATCAAGTTGTAGCACTAAGGGCATTGTAAAACTATAAATAAAGGCATTGGCTAAGAGGTAGGGCATTGGAGCGCTTTCCTTTTTTTCCACAAATTCGTCCGGCCCTCATTTTTATTTTTGACGCAACCCTCTTCTTCCTTAATCCAAACTCTCTCCTTCCACGTTCTTCTTCTTTTCTTCTCCTTCTCTCTTCTTCTTCTTCTTCTTCTTTCTTGTTGATCTAAAGTTCCTTTCATGAGAACCTAAATTCTACTTGGTATCAAAGCAAGGAGTTTAGGATCTCTTAATGGAGTTATTATGAAATTTGTTCAAGAAGTTGTAAAAGGAGTTCAGTCATGAAGAGATAAGTTCATACTCTTCTTATTTACGTTTTTTTTGTTTCCTTTTCTTATTTACATACTCCTTTTTACTGTTTTTCTTTACTTCTTGAATTTTGAGTCACATCAAGTCAAGATAAATCTTTATATGTTGTAAAGATTTATTTTTATGACTAAATTGATGTTATAATTTTGACTCCTTGTAAATCAATTACAAGAGTGATCAAGATCATTTTCTGTTTGCATCTTATTAAGATTGATGAGTGAAATTCAATTACCTTTATGTAATTTGGATCCATCTCATTTGAGGTAGAATTCCAGCACATGTTGCTGTATCTTCTCCTACTTAAGGTTGCTCATGGGTTTGTGTTATGTTGTTGGATGCCCATTATATGTTTGATGAAATTCCAGCAGTCATTTACCCTTTTTAGTTCCGTTTTTTTATTTTTAACTTCAACAATTGAATTTTTTTTTACGTTGAAGTCTCCCATGAGCTGAAGATAAATCTCTTCCAAGTGTCTTGGTTTGTCATTAAATCTTCTCTAATTTTTTGTCTATTGCTCGTTTGTGTTGGTGTTTGGATTAAGGCCTAATCGGTTGCATCTACTTTCTTCTCTTTGTTCTTATGAATACAAGAGAAGTTGAGTGATGGCTGGATGTTATTATCACTTTATAAAGGCACAAATTTGTTGATAATTTGGTGTTTTCCCTTGTGAAAGAAATTGGTTCTTGTTCTCTTTTGTTGGTGATTGATTTGGTCTACGGGTTCTTCAAATTACATTGAGTAATTGTTCTTTGAAGAAGACCTTTTCCCTTGACCTCCATATTTTACTTGCCTCATCATGGAGATTGGATACAATAGTAATAAGAGTGATATACTCCATATTACTACAATTCCACTTAGAGGTCTCTCCAATTACATGAGCTGGTGACAATCAGTTCGGAGGGTTCTTATTACTCGTGACCTCTTGATGAAGAAGATGCGTCCTAGCACAAGTGGGTTAAGGATGATAACATGGTGATAAGTTGGCTCATTAATAGAATGGAAGAGTAGGTGGCCAACAATGTGGTTCACTTGGAAACCGCCAAGAACTTATGGGACACTTGTGCCAAGCTTTACTCAAGTGCTGCTTCATTACAAAAAATATATGATGTATTACAAAACATGTTGCATATGAAACAGGGAGATAATATTCATGAATTTTTGGCACAATTTTGAGGTCTTCTTCAAGAATGGAAACTAGCTCAACCATATTCCATTGATATTGTTGTTCAAGAATGACAAAGAGAAGCTTTGGCAGCTGCCATTTGCTTATCGAATATTAAACCACACCTTGAAGTGGCCAAAACTCAGCTTCTAAGTTCTTCTGTTCTTCCATCCTTTGATGATATTAGTGCTACAAAACTTTGAAAACCGGATCCATCCCCTCCTTCTCCTATTGATGCTCCAGCGGCGATGTTCTCTGGCAATCGGGGAACATCTTTCTCATCCCGAGGACGGGGCAGAAATATGAGAGGGGGTCGAACTATGAGAGGGGCTGAAAATAGAGGTGGTAGAACGGGTCAGAATTCTTTCCGTACTGAGCCTCGACTTTGCACTTATTGTGGCTATCAGAACCACCTTGTGGCATCATTCTGGAAACTTCATGGCAAGCCTGATTGGGCCACACCTAACCCAGTTTCGGTTAATGTTGAGAAAAATGAAGATAAGGCTGAATCATCATCCGAAAATGTGACTCTTACGGCTGAGGACTATGCTGCATTTCATAAAATGAAGTCCTTCATGGAATCCTCTATTCCCTCATCATCTACTGCTGCCACTACTATTGCCTCAGGTATGCTTTCTTCCTCTTCTTCCTCTTCCTCTTGGATCATCGACTCTGGGGCCTCCGAACATCTATCAGGTAACAAACACTTGTTATAGTCCTTATCTCCTTGTTATCCTCATAAATTCATTACTATTGTTGATGGTACCCAAACCAAGGTCCTTGGCAAAGGTTCCTCCTCTCTTACTTCATCTATTCCCCTTCAAGATGTTTTGTTTGTTCCTCAATTTCCTTTAAATTTGCTCTCGGTTAGCCAATTGACCAAACAATTAAATTGCTCTATCACCTTCTCACTGTCTTCTTGTGTCTTTCAGGATTTCACTACGAAGCGGGTGATTGGTGGCGGCCATGAAAAGGGGGGTTTGTACTACTTCACTCTTCCATCATTAGTTGCATTATCGTCCACTACATCTGAGGCCCAACTTTGGCACAATCGACTTGGTCATCCGTCTACCCCTTCACTTCGTTCTTTGGTTCCATCTTTAAAAAGACTTTCTAATTTCAGTTATGAGGTTTGTCAATTAAGTAAACATGTCAGGAGTAAATATTCTCGTCGTCTTACAACTACAAGTACTGCTCCATTTGAGCTAATACATTATGATGTATGGGGCCCTTTATGTGTCTCAAATATTTCCCAAGTTATATATTTTTTCATTTTTGTTGATGATTTTACTCGAGTGACTTGGTTATATCTATTTAAAGAGCGTTCCAAAATTCTTCCTTTTTTTAAAAATTTTCATGCTATGGTCTTGACACAATTTGGGAAGAAAATTCAGACCCTTAGATCTGATAATGCTAAGGAATACATGTCTCATGACTTCAAATCATTTTGTGAGAGTAATGGGGTTATTCATCAAACATCATGTGCCTATACTCCTCAACAAAATGGTGTTGCTGAAAGGAAGAATCGTCATCTTCTTGAAGTTGCTCGGGGCCTCCTCTACTCCATGAAGGTACCCTATTTCTATTGGCCTCATGCTATACTTACAACATGCTTTCTCATTAATAGGTTACCTTCATCAGTCCTTCATCATAAAACTCCTTACTCTGTGTTATTTAATGGTGAAGATCCTTTTTCTCTTCCTTTGAAAGTGTTTGGATGTACGTGCTTTGTTCATGTTACATCTCCACATAAAAATAAACTTGATCCTCGGTCTATGAAGTGCTTTTTTTGGGGATACTCTCGCACCCAGAAAGGTTATGTCTATTACAATCCTACCCTTCGGACGATGTTTATCTCTAGGGATGTGACTTTCTTTGAGGACATTCCCTTCTACTCCTCCCATGATGCTCCTTCAGGATGGACTTGTCCTTCTACTACTCTTTGTCCGCTTGTCCCGTTCAATCTTGAAGTGGATCCATCCCCTGATGCACCGGCTGTACCTTCACCTGTGGAGTTGTCGGATCCACCCGAGGTAAGTCCTTCTCCTCCTATGTATGGGCCTGAATTTGATACTCGGCCTATTGTTTTAAGAAAAGAACGTCGCTCCTGTACTACTTCGCATCCTATCTCAAATTTTATGTCTCACCATCGCTTGTCTTCCGAGTGTTTTCAGTTTCTTGCGTCCCTTTCTTCTACTTCCATTCCGTAGTCATATCAGGAGGCTCAGAGACATCCAGGATGGAAGGCGGCTATGGATGAAGAAATGCACACCTTATACGAAAACCAAACCTAGTACTTAACATCACTCCCGAAAGGTAAAAGACCGGTTGGTTGTCGATGGGTTTTTTCGGTGAAACATAATCCGGATGGATCGGTTGCTCGTCTTAAAGCTCGACTGGTTGCTAAGGGATATACACAGTGCTATGGGATAGATTATGAGGAGACCTTCTCTCCTGTTGCAAAATTGAATTCGGTACGCATCATCTTATTTATTTCTGCTAACTCCTCATGGCCCCTCTATCAGTTGGATGTTAAAAATGTTTTTTTAAATGATGATATCAGTGAGGAAATTTATATGGTTCAACCACTTGGTTATGTGGTTGAGGGGGAGTCAGTATGCCGGTTAAAAAAGTCTTTATATGGGCTTAAGCAGTCCCCTCGGGCTTGGTTTGATAAATTTAGTCAAACACTCCTACGGTTTGGTTTTCATCGGTGCTCAGTTGATCATTCTGTATATTATAAAGATACAATCAAAGGGAAAATATTATTGGCCGTATACGTGGATGATATTATCTTAACCGGTGATGATGCTTTGAAAATACAAGAGGTGAAGCAGATGATATGTCAGGAATTCAAGACTAAAGACCTTGGTATGCTTAAATATTTTTTGGGTATAGAAGTTATTCAATCCAAACAACGGATAATATTGTCTCAAAGGAAATATGTCTTGGATCTCCTTGAAGAAACATGAATGAAGGGTTGTAGACCAGTTGACACACCTATGGATACAAATGTAAAATTATGTGCCACAAATGAAGAAGATATTGATATTGGAAAATGTCAAAGACTCGTGAGAAAATTGATTTATCTCACGGTAGCTAGGCTAGACATATCATATGTTGTATGTGTGGTGAGTCAATTCATGCACAAACCAAAAATTACCCACTGGCAGGCTTTAAAGAGAATATTACGTTATCTAAAGAAACTCCAGGAAGAGGATTGCTGTATAAAAAACATAGGCACTTCAACATAGAAGGCTTCTCAGATGCAGATTGGGCTGGATCTCCTGATGATAGAAAATCTACATCAGGATATTGTACTCTGGTTGGGGGAAACTTGGTTACATGGAAAAGTAAGAAGCAAAATGTGGTTGCAAGATCTAGCACCGAAGCAGAATACAGAGCTATGGCCCATACCGTTAGTGAACTTTTATGGATCAGGACCCTTCTTACCGAACTAGGTTTTTATAAAAAGGGGTCCATGAATCTGCATTGTGATAATCAAGCAGCCATTCATATCACTTCAAATCCAGTTTTTCATGAAAGAACTAAACATATTGAGGTGGATTGTCATTTTATACGGGAGAAATTTCAAGCAGGAATAATCTCTCTCAAACATGTGTCATCTCAAGAGCAAGTAGCTGATATTCTCACTAAACCCGTTACATCTAAAATCCTATCGTTTATATGTGGCAAGCTGGGTATTTATGATGTCTTTTCTCCTCCAACTTGAGGGGGAGTGTTGGAAGATGGGATCAAGCCCACGAGCTCAAGACAAGAAGCCCACACATCAAAGGAGTGGCATATGAGTAAAATATCCATAAAGATGGCATAAAAGTGTAAATATGTGTTCCTTTTATGTCCTTTGTTTTATCAAGTTGTAGCCCTAAGGGCATTGTAAAACTATAAATAAAGGCATTGGCTAAGAGGTAGGGCATTGAAGCACTCTCCTCTTTTTCCACAAATTCATCCAGCCCTCATTTTTCTTTTTGACACAACCCTCTTCTTCCTTAATCCAAACTCTCTCCTTCCACGTTCTGATACCAATTACAGCGGGAAGAAGGAAGATTAACAGAAGGCAAGTAAAAGATGAAAGAGGCAGAGAATAACTTTAACTCACTACTAATTTATTCACAATATCATATACTTACAGAAAACTTCAAAAACTGGAAACCACACGAGTAGGCAACCTTGAATACAAAAGGGAAGGTTTTTCAAGTGATGCCTTGCCTAAAGAAACTAACTCCTTATATAGAAGGAGAGAACTAATGGGGATTTGAAAACATTTGAAATCCACCACTAATACAAAAAGTAACCTCTATGATTGAGGTGGTGAGGTATTATCTCTATAATTGAGATTCTTGGATGAGTCATCAACTTGATCATCTTTATCATCCTTATCATCTTGATCTTGATCTCCATGATTGAGAGTAGGACAAGACCTTTGATGGGCTTGGTCCCATAGCATCTTTTGTTGACGAAGAGCTTTTACTCTTATCCAATGCAGGCGGCAGCTGGCGGCATCCCATGAATGTGACTTTATGGAAAATGGCCGACCAAAGATACTGTATGAGCTTGGCGTGATGTGACAAATAAGCCATCTCAAACAGTCATTGAGTGGTTTGTAATTAACCACTAATCAAGGAACACCTCGTTCCTTTTTTGCATTTTTATTGACATAAAAAGCAGTACAACTCCATGGGGAGTAAGATTTTCTAATCAATTTCTTATCCAAGAGATTTTGGATTTCCTTTTTGCAGAGGTCTAGTAAAGCATGTTTCATTTGACTAGGCCTGGCTTTTGTGGGAATGGTTCTTTCATTGAACCCATCAATATATGGTAATGACACAATATATTTTTGTCGATCCCAAAATGTTGTAGGAATGTCACTACAAATTTCTTGGGTTAATAATTTTTGAAGAGAACGAATTTTCTCTTTGATCTCTAGAGTTTCCAACTACTGTTCAAGGGTTAAAAATTGTATTTCTTTATGCAGGAAACTGAGATGATGTTCTTTTACATTTCTCAATTCGGAAATCTCATTGATAAAACTAATTTGAGGAGGAGATTTGAAAGAGAAATATATAGGTTTATTATTAACCTGTCCATGAATTCCATGGTTATCTATGCCTTTTATTGGCATAATTTTCTCCAAAAAAGGAGTACCTAATATGACCTATTGTGTCATATTTTTTACTAATAAAAAGTCAGTAATAATGCACTGATTATTAGTGCAGATGGAGGGATTATTTAATTTATATTGAATCTTCATTTTGTCTCCATTAGCATTGGCTAAAGTTTGAGTTTTTTTCTCAAAATATTGGGTTGGAATTAACCCTTCCTGGATGCAGTTTAAGTCTGCTCCACTATCAATCAGAGCTGTCAGTTTAGGAATGACAAAGTTCTGATCAATAACCAAATTAATTACAGTATGCCATCTTTGATGGATGACTTTGGTAATTTGATTCAGAAAAGAAGCTTCAGATGTCTTTTCTGGAGGCAAATGTTTTTGTTCACATTTTTGTTCAAGCTTTTTATATAAAGATTTTAATTCTTTTAATTCTAGCTTGATTTCATTAATTTCTCCTTGTAATGAGGAGATGGATATTGGTTGTTTAGAAGAAATAATTTCTTGGAAATCAAGATTCTACTCTTAAATTATTAGAGTTAACAGATCTCAATAGGTATCTAGCAGATACTGATAAAAAATACATGCATATTGGATGCATATAGAGAGCATTCAAACCCTTGACCTTACTAGGGATGAACACATGTCAGCAAGTCATTCTATGAGATGGTCACTATTTTGATTGGAAACCTTCATTAATGGGTATAGTGGAAACGAGTCTCAGTAGGGGACCCGTTTATTTTAATGTCCATCCAAACCTTACCCTATCGTTAACAGATAGGATTTTTTTAGAATCTATCCAGTTGAGGATTCTAACACAGGGATACAATTTTATTCTTGGAACTAAAACCATTGCAGTTATTGCAAGGATTCATTTCAAAATTATGAATACTTTAGACCCTAAGGTATTACACTTACCAGATCAGGGTAAGACTGTTTTGATCGAGACAGATCTCATGAGTGCCAATGTTGCCACTCCAAGGATGATCAATTGGGAGGAAATTCATTTCCCAGCTAACTGGACCATTCCCCAGGCTATTCCTCCAAGACTCCTGATTAATCAGGATATTGATCAAGTACTTCAATCCACCGATGAAGACGTGGTTATTAATTTTAAATCTAAGAATCCCTACCGAGTATCTTTACCACCATCATCCAGATACTTGGATGTAGGCCAGACCTCGAGTCTACAAGAGGTGGTTGAACAACAATCCTGTAAGGATGATTCCTCATTAAAAGGAATCCACTTATCAGACACCCAGATACCTCATGGGGTCTACCAAGAAAGGGAGCATGAACGGACTTCTCCCACTCCCAGTGAAATGACTGGTTTCAATCTGTGACTATGATTTTTACACCTCATCAGATTGACCAAGACCCACCACCTTTTGTGGTGGATAGAGCAGCAATTAAAGCTGAATTCTTTCACCCCCATAATCTTGGTTTCAAACGATGGTTTTTTGACACCTACAGGGACGCAGAACGCATGGAATTTTCAAAGGATTTTTATCTTTATTTGGAAACAAATAAGGTTATTATGTCTTTTGTTGACTATTTTATGCGTTATAGATTGAAGCAAGCGGAGAAGCGACCATTAGTTTCTTCCCCCCATTCCACTCTTTCAACCCTAACGAAAGAATGACAACTTCAATCTGGCACAACCATCAGATCAGTACATCCTCCAACTGATCCGATCAAGCTTGAATTTCCAAGCTCCTTAGAGAAATCCCCTGATTATGTTGTAGTAGTTGCTTTTGTCAATCCTGAAGCCAATCTCTACCCCATGGGTCAAATCTGGAGACAAAACAACTTTACCAATTTAAATCTCAAAACAATTGTCCAACAACTAATTTGTATTGAAGATTTATTGGATAAAGCTAATCCAGAGAGATATTGTCAAAATCTTTATGACTTATCTTCTCGTAAATTACCTTTATTGATGAACAATAAACCGCTCATTAAACCACCTGTTCCAGTTTGGAACTTTAAATTGGATAATAATTCTGAAGTTGTTGAGGAATTATTATCTAGGCTAGGAAGATTGAATCTTTCTAAAGATCAACTCAAACAAGCCAAGGAGGCCAAAGTGGCTGAGATTTTAAAAAGCATTCAGGTTTTAGAATCTCATGAATCTCAAGAAGATTCTTTATTGCAAAATACTGAGGATTTAACTCCTTCTGCATACTCTGATTCTGATGTTGGTCAAGAATTAAATCTCAAAGATTTAGGTCTCACCAATGTTAATCAGACTGAAGATATTCTTCAGGAAATGATTCAAGACCAACCGAGTATTCAAAAATTAGATTATTCTAAAAAATCTACTCGTCGTTGGTATCTAAATCACAAACTCTATTATCATAGGCCTACACCTCCGGACCTATTATATGAAGAGATTGTGTATATAGATCAAAAAGCTTATGATGGCAAAGCCATCTATGAATGGAACATAGATGCCATGTCTGAATATAATATATTAGAACATTATCGCCGAATGCTTATGTATTGTACAATCTGTCGGCAACATAAGAATTCCGATCAAGGAATAGCAGAAATGCTTACTGCAGGGTTTTCTGGAACCCTCAAAGGTTGGTGGGATAATACCCTCACCCCTAAACAACATCAGGAAATTTACAATTCAAAAAAGGTTATTAAAACTGAATCAGGCCAAGTCTTCCTCAGCGAGGATGACGCAGTTTATACCTTAATTTCCTGTATTGTTCATCATTTCATTGGAAATTTGACTTCCACTTCAGATAAGGGAAGAGAGATTTTTCAAAATCTTAGGTGTCGAACACTTAGCCATTTTAGATGGTATAAGGATGTCTTCCTCACTAAGGTTATGCAAAGACCAGATGCCAATAATGAATATTGGAAAGCTAAATTTATTGATGGATTACCAACTCTTTTTGCCAGTAAGGTAAGAAAAAGGTTACGTAATGAGGTAGGAATTATCAACTACCATCAATATACATATGGTCTCCTTACCAGTGCTATCATCCAAGAAGGAATGACCTTATGTAATGATTTAAAGCTTAAGGCTCAGCTTAAGAAACAAAATCTTACTGGTAAGCATGAGCTTGGTGAATTCTGTGAACAATTTGCTTGTGATACAGGACCACCACTTTCCCATCAAAGGAAAGGAAAAGGTAAAGTCTCTCAATCTACGAGAAAGGAACCCTACTCTTACCAGAGTAGGAGATATCCAAAATGACAGTCTCATCAAAAGACTCGTCATGAACCTTGGAGACCTCCTCCTCGATAGAGACTACCTCCTAGAAGAAATCCTCCTCCTCCTCCAGACAAAAAGAAAATTGTCTGTTATAAATGTGGAAAGTTAGGCCACTATTCCAACAGATGCAAAACAAAAGAAAAACTTAACCAACTATAGATTGATGAAGGATTAAGAATTTAGTTGGCCAAAATTCTCTTAAATTCTTATTCTGGGGATGATATTGATTATGCCTCATCCAGCCAATTAGAAGACGACCAAGATTGTAGCTGTTCTCATCTACAATTTGTAGCACAAATGCATCAGATTAATGTTCTTACTACTGACCAACAACTTATGCTTGATCAAGAGGAAGATCCTCTTACCAAAAGATATTTAATTAAAGAATATCTTGAACAAATTCAAAGTACTTCAAAGATACCTCCCATCCAAGGAGTTAAACCTTATTCTTTGAAGGAAATTTTTGGTCATTATGAAGAAACTAATTCTTCAAAACAACCAGTAACCATCTCCTCATTACAAGGAGAAATTAGAGAAATCAAGCTTGAATTAAAAGAATTAAAATCCCTTTATAAAAAGCTTGAACAAAAATGTGAACAAAATTGTTTACAATAAGATAAGAAATCTGAGGAGTCTTTTCTTAACCAAATTACGAAAGTCATCCATAAAAGATGGCATACTATGATTAATTTGGTTATTAATCAGAAGTTTGTCATCCCTAAACTGACAACTCAAATTGATAGTGGAGTAGACTTAAACTGCATCCAGGAAGGGTTAATTCCAACCCAATATTTTGAAAAAACTACTCAAACAATGGCCAATGCCAATGGAGTCAAAATGAAAATTAAATATAAATTAAACAATGCCTCCATATGCACCAATGATCAGTGCATCATTACTGACTTTTTGTTACTCAGTATGACTCAACAAGTCATTTTAGGCACTCCTTTTCTGGAGAAAATTATGCCAATTAAAGGCATTGATAACCATGGAATTCTTGAACAGGTTAATAATAAACCTATATATTTCTCTTTCAAATCTCCACCTCAAATCAGTTTCATCAATGAGATTTCAGAATTGAGAAATGTTAAAGAACATCATCTTAGTTTCCTACATAAAGAAATTCAATTTTCAACTATTGAACAGTAGCTGGAAACAACAGAGATCAAAGAGAAAATTAGTTCTCTTCAGAAATTATTTGCCCAAGAAATTTGTAGTGACATTCCTACAACTTTTTGGGATCGACATAAATATATTGTGTCTTTACCATATATTGATGGGTTCAATGAAAGAACCATTCCGACAAAAGCAAGGCCTAGTCAAATGAAGCATGCCTTACTAGACCTCTACAAAAAGGAAATCCAATTTTTTTTGGATAAGAAATTAATTAGAAAATCTTACTCCCCATGGAGTTGTACTGCTTTTTATGTCAATAAAAATGCAGAGAAGGAATGAGGTGTTCCTAGATTAGTGGTTAATTATAAAACCCTTAATGATTGTTTGAGATGAATTCGCTATCCTATCCCAAACAAAATAGATTTATAAGACATATTGTTTTCTTCTAAAATCTTTTCCAAATTTTATTTGAAATCTGGATATTGGCAAATTCAAATCAACGAAAAGGATAAATATAAGACTGCATTCATTATTCCCTTTGGTCACTTTGAATGGAATGTTATGCCTTTTGGTTTGAAAAATGCTCCATCTGAATTTCAGAATATCATGAATGATATATTTGCTTCTTATTCTGAGTTTACAATTGTTTATATTGATGATATCCTTGTTTATTCAGAATCTCTTGATGCTCATTTTAAGCATTTACATTTTTTCAAATCCGTTATTAGAAAACATGGGTTGGTGATATCGACAACAAAAATGAATTTTTTTAGACCTCTGTAAGATTCTTAGGTCACAATATTCATAAGGGAAGGATAGTTCCCATTGATCGAAGCATTGAGTTTGCCTCTAAGTTTCTTGATGAATTATTGGAGAAAACTCAACTTCAGAGATTTCTAGGAAGTCTCAATTATATTGCTGATTATTATCCTCATCTTGCCCAAGACTCAGCAATATTGCATAAAAGCTCAGAAAGAATCCTGAGCCATGGACTCCTCAACACACTCAGGCAGTCCAACCTATCAAGAGTAAGGTACGACAACTCCCTTGTCTTAACCTAACCAATCCTTCTTATCCGAAGGTTGTAGAGACAGATGCCTCCCATATAGGCTATGGTGGCATCCTCAAACAAATTAATCCAATTGGTAAAGAAGAACTTGTTCGATTTACCTCTGGTAATTGGCATGATGCACAAATTAATTATTCCACTGTTAAACAAGAAATTTTGGCAATAATTAAGTGCATTCATAAATTTCAAGATGACTTATTAAATCAGAAATTTCTTTTAAGAGTTGATTGTTCGGCTGCAAAATCAATTCTTAAGAAGGATGTGAAAAATCTTACTTCCAAGCAAATCTTTACGAGATGGCAGGCGGAATTAAGCACCTTTGATTTTGATAATGAACATATCAAAGGAGAATTAAACTCCTTACCTGATTTTCTAACCCGTGAATTTCTCCAGGGTCAAAATCATGTATAACCCCGAAAGGGGCCAACCACTCCCAATCAGAGGACATGGAAATCAATCTAGAGGCCGAGGCCGCAAAAATCAAGAAAGAGGAAATTCCTCCGACAAAAAGGGTAAAACCCCAGTGTCTTATAAAGAGACACTTGAAGCAGAACCAGAGTATATTACTCTTTCGGATTTGGATACAATATTGATCCTCAATAAGGAGGACTTGGATAGTACCTTGGATTCCTGGGAGATGTCACAAAAATGGCTTGGAGAAGCCTACTGTCCCATCCGTGCAGGAAAACGATGGTATTCTTATGAATCTATTTTGGTTCATTTAAATTCAATAGCAGTGCATCATACACTGTCTATTGTGGCTAAATGGGATAGCCCCAGAGCATACAGTAAATGTAAGATTCAAAGATTCATGCATCCCTCAACATGGGGAAAATTTGATTTAGCTAAAGCAGTTAATCTTCCTAATGATGAGGAATTTAATTATTGGGACTATATGGATTCTTGGTATAATACCTTTTATTACCAAAATCCCTCCCATAGACATTCCTGGTTTTTCCGGGGGGAAAAGAATGTATATCAGAGGTCATTACCTCTACCCAGTTGGGTATTTGCATGGTGGAACAAATTTGGGCCACCCATTTCAATCTTACTTGAACCAATCAAGGTTCATTTTGTTAAATGGACTCAATCCAATCCTGAGCTTAAAGCTTTGGGTTTTAAAAAACCCCCAAGAAATTGTAACATCTTTATCTTCTTTATGGTATTTTCTATACCATGGATTTGGAGATGGGATTGTACTACAGGCTTTAATGATAAAGGCTTTCCATTATTATTAAGGACATTTCATGCTCGTTGGTGGAAGAATTTCCCCAATATTGATAATAAAGTTGCAGAAATTGCGTTTACTATCATTCAAAATGAAAATAATCATGGATTACATAGAATCCTGGAAGTCCATTATGACTCCACCAATTGATTTGGCACCTTCAAAACTCAATTAAGGAGTTTGTTTCCGAATATTTATGAGAAAGAGATTATGAGAAAAAATTTTAGAATCAATGAAGGATTCTATGGTTACACAGTGCAATGAAGGCACATCCTCTCATCCAGCAGAAGACAACATGTCTATTTCCGAACCATCTGCTGCCGAAGAAGAAGAAGAAGAAGAAGAAAACATTGTAGAGCATGATGATAATGCTACTGCTAATGAGTCATTACCAGATAGTCAGCCTCTGGAAGATGACAAATATATTGCTGCAATGTTTCATATGATCGAAGCAAAATCTAAAAGAAAATAATTTGTTTCAGGATATGACTATGACAGACACATCTGTACCAAATTCGTCGGCCAAGAGTGTCCAAAAGCAACAGAGGAAATGTTATCCTCCGACCCATAGCTGACCTATTTGTCACATCAATCAAGGCACCTTCAATATCTTTGGTCGGCCATTCTCCATAAAGTCACAAGCATGGGATGCCGAATGTAGCCGCCTTCATCGGATAAGAGTAAAAGCTCTTCGACAAAGAAAGATTATGTGGGACCAAACTCATCAAAGGTCTCTTTCACATCTCAATCATGGAGATAATGGACAACCAAGTCAAAAGCATCTCATTAAAGGAGATGAGTCATCTCAATCGCCTCAATTATAGAGGCTTATCTTTTGTTTATTGGTGGATTTCAAAACCCGTTCGAATCCACCGTATTTTCCTCCATATTTATTAGGAGTTATTTTCGTTTTTTAAGGCATCACTTGAATCACTTGTTAAGTGAAGCTTCCCCGTTGTACTCAAGGTTGCCTACGTGTGTGTTTGCATTACTTGGATTTTATTGTAAGTATTATATGTGAATAAGATAGTGAGATATTACTGTTAGTCTTTCCTCTTTGTGTGTTAATTTGCCTTCTGTCAATTTCCTACTTTTGCTGTAATTTGGTTTCTGAGCCATGGAAGGCTTTGAATATCCAGGTATGGAGTAATATATTATAATTTTTTTATATTTTAATCATCAGGGGAGATAACTTACTTCGCAATGTTATAATGATTTTACTATTCATCATCGTTCTTGGTATGATATGGGACGTCACCTAAGTTGCATTAAGTCAAGGCCGTGTTGCCGTTACCGTGAATAGGCATAGGCGTTGAAGGCCACTACTCATAAATCGTTGACAGACGTGTATCTGATCAAGAAGATGATGAACAGTAAATTAATTATGATATTATGAACAATAGTTTGCTTCGTTCATGATTACCATATAATCAGTTTATAATATGTTTACTTCATACTAGGATATTCCTACTTCTGGTTTTCTTTTACCACTCCTGCTGTAGTGTAATTTAGTTTACTGTTAAGTTTCTTTTAATTGTATTCATTTTTAATTTGCCAAAAAATGGCATCCAGTAGTAGGATTACTGAATCAGTTAAGAATGCTTCTCTCGTTGAATATAAAGTTCAACAAAAATTAAATGATTGGACAATTTCGTCCATTAAACCTACTTCAATATACAAGAAAGGGACTTTTACCCTTTCGAGTACCATGGGCATTAAAACCATGGAATAAACAATTAATCTTGAAAATCAAGATTCTACTCTTAAATTATTAGAGTTAATAGATCTCAATAAGTATCTAACAGATACTGAGAAAAAATACATGCATATTGGATGCATACAGATAGCGTTCAGACCCTTGACCTTACTAGGGATGAACACATGTCTGCTGGCCATTCTATGAGATGGTCACTATTTTGATTGGAAACCTTCATTAATGGGTATAGTGGAAACGAGTCTCAGTAGGGGACCCGTTTATTTTAATGTCCATCCAAACCTTACCCTATCGTTAACAGATAGGATTTTTTTAGAATCTATCCAGTTGAGGATTCTAACACAGGGATACAATTTTATTCTTGGAACTGAAACCATTGCAGTTATTGCAAGGATTCATTTCAAAATTATGAATACTTTAGACCCTAAGGTATTACACTTACCAGATCAGGGTAAGACTGTTTTGATCGAGACAGATCTCATGAGTGCCAATGTTGCCACTCCAAGGATGATCAATTGGGAGGAAATTCATTTACCAGCTAACTGGACCATTCCCCAGGCTATTCCTCCAAGACTCCTGATTAATCAGGATATTGATCAAGTACTTCAATCCACCGATGAAGACGTGGTTATTAATTTTAAATCTAAGAATCCCTATCGAGTATCTTTACCACCATCATCCAGATACTTGGATGTAGGCCAGACCTCGAGTCTACAAGAGGTGGTTGAACAACAATCCTGTAAGGATGATTCCTCATTAAAAGGAATCCACTTATCAGACACCCAGATACCTCATGGGGTCTACCAAGAAAGGGAGCATGAACGGACTTCTCCCACTCCCAGTGAAATGACTGGTTTCAATCTCTGATTATGAATTTTACACCTCATCAGATTGACCAGGACCCACCACCTTTTGTGGTGGATAGAGCAGCAATTAAAGCTAAATTCTTTTACACCCATAATCTAGGTTTCACACGATGGTTTTTTGACACCTACGGGAACACAGAACGCATGGAATTTTCAAAGAATTTTTATCTTTATTGGAAAAATATAAGGTTATTATGTCTTTTGTTGATTGGTTTATGCATTATAGATTGAAGCAAGCGGAGAAGCGACCATTAGTTTCTTCCCCCCATTCCACTCTTTCAACCCTAATGAAAGAATGGCAGCTTCAATCTGGCACAACCATCAGATCAGTACATCCTCCAACTGATTCGATCAAGCTTGAATTTCCAAGCTCCTCAGGGAAATCCCCTGATTATGTTGAAGCAGTTGCTTTTGTCAATCCTGAAGCGAATCTCAACCCCATGGGTCAAATCAGGAGACAAAATAACTTTACCAATTTAAATCTCAAAAACAATTGTCCAACAACTAATTTGTATTGAAGATTTATTGGATAAAGCTAATCCAGAGAAATATTGTCAAAATCCTTATGACTTATCTTCTCGCAAATTACCTTTATTGATGAACAATAAACCGCTCATTAAATCACCTGTTCCAGTTAGGAACTTTAAATTGGATAATAATTCTGAAGTTGTTGAGGAATTATTATCTAGGCTTGGAAGATTGAATCTTTCTAAAGATCAACTCAAACAAGCCAAGGAGGCCAAAGTGGCTGAGATTTTAAAAAGCATTCAGGTTTTAGAATCTCATGAATCTCAAGAAGATTCTTTATCGCAAAATACTGAGGATTTAACTCCTTCTGCATACTTTGATTCTGATGTTGGTCAAGAATTAAATCTCAAAGATTTAGGTCTCACCAATGTCAATCAGGCTGAAGATATTCTTCAGGAAATGATTCAAGACCAATCGAGTATTCAAAAATTAAATTATTCTAAAAAATCTACTCGTCGCTGGGATCTAAATCACAAACTCTATTATAATAGACCTATTATATGAAGAGAATGTGTATATAGATAAAAAAGCTTATGATGGCAAAGCCATCTATGAATGGAACATAGATGCCATGTCTGAATATAATATATTAGAACATTGTCGCCTAATGCTTATGTATTGTATAATCTGTCGGCAACATAAGAATTCCAATCAAGGAATAGCATAAATGCTTACTGTAGGGTTTTCTGGAATCCTTAAAGGTTGGTGGGATAATATCCTCACCTTGAACAACATCAGGAAATTTACAATTCAAAAAAGGTTATTAAAACTGCATCAGGCCTTTCCTCGGCTAGGATGAAGCAATTTTTACCTTAATTTCCTGTATTGTTCATCATTTCATTGGAAATTTGACTTCCACTTCAGATAAGGGAAGAGAGGTTTTTCAAAATCTTAGGTGTCGAACACTTAGCCATTTTAGATGGTATAAGGATGTCTTCCTCACTAAGGTTATGCAAAGACCAGATGCCAATAATGAATATTGGAAAGCTAAATTTATTGATGGATTACCAACTCTTTTTCCCAGTAAGGCAAGAAAAAGGTTAGGTAATGAGGTAGGAATTATCAACTACCATCAATATACATATGGTCTCCTTACTAGTGCTATCATCGAAGAAGGACTGACCTTATGTAATGATTTAAAGCTTCAAGCTCAGCTTAAGAAACAAAATCTTACTGGTAAGCATGAGCTTGGTGAATTCTGTGAACAATTTGCTTGTGATACAGGACCACCACTTTCCCATCAAAGGAAAGGAATAGGTAAAGTCTCTCAATCTACGAGATAGGAACACTACACTTACCAAAGTAGGAGATATCCAAAACGACAGTCTCATCAAAAGACTCGTCATGAACCTAGGAGACCTCCTCCTTGACAGAGACCACCTCCTAGAAGAAATCATCCTCCTCCTCCAGACAAAAAGAAAATTGTCTGTTATAAATGTGGAAAGTTAGGCCACTATTCCAACTAATGCAAAACAAAAGAGAAACTTAACCCGCTGCAGATTGATGAAGGATTAAGAATCCAGTTGGCCAAAATTCTCTTAAATTCTTATTCTGGGATGATATTGATTATGCCTCATCCAGCCAATCAGAAGACGACCAAGATTGTAGCTACTCTCATCTACAATCTGTGGCACAAATGCATTAGATTAATGTTCTTACTACTGACCAACAACTTATGCTTAAGAACAATGATCAAGAGGAAGATCCTCTTACCAAAAGATATTTAATTAAGAATATCTTGAACAAATTCAAAGTACTTCAAAGATACCTCCCATCCAAGGAGTTAAACCTTATTCTTTGAAGGAAATTATTGGTCGTTATGAAGAAACAAATTCTTCAAAACAACCAGTAACCATCTCCTCATTACAAGGAGAAATTAGAGAAATCGAGCTTGGCTTAAAAGAATTAAAATCCCTTTTATAAAAAGCTTGAAAAAAATGTGAACAAAATTGTTTACATCAAGAAAAGAAATATGAGGAGTCTTTTCTTAACCAAATCACGAAAGTCATCCATCAAAGATGGCATACTATGATTAATTTGGTTATTAATCAGAACTTTGTCATCCCTAAACTGACAGCTCAGATTGATAGTGGAGCAGACTTAAACTTCATCCAGGAAGGGTTAATTCCAACCCAATATTTTGAAAAAACTACTCAAACATTGGCCAATTCCAATGGAGACAAATGAAAATTAAAAATAAATTAAACAATGCCTCCATATGCACTAATGATCAGTGCATCATTACTGACTTTTTGTTAGAAAAAAATATGACTCAACAAGTCATTTTAGGCACTCCTTTTCTGGAGAAAATTATGCCAATTAAAGGCATTGATAACCATGGAATTCTTTGACAGGTTAATAATAAACCTATATATTTCTCTTTCAAATCTCCACCTCAAATCAGTTTCATCAATGAGATTTCAGAATTGAGAAATGTTAAAGAACATCATCTTTGTTTCCTACAAAAAGAAATTCAATTTTTAACTATTGAACAACAGCTAGAAACTACAGAGATCAAAGAGAAAATTAGTTCTCTCCATAAATTATTTCCCCAAGAAATTAGTAGTGACATTCCTATAGCTTTTTGGGATCGACATAAATATATTTTGTCTTTACCATATATTGATGGGTTCAGTGAAAAAACCATTCTGACAAAAGCAAGGCCTAGTCAAATGAAGCATGCCTTACTAGACCTCTGCAAAAAGGAAATCCAAAATTTGTTGGGTAAGAAGATAAGAAATTAATTAGAAAATCTTACTCCCCATGGAATTGTACTGCTTTTTATGTCAATAAAAATGCAGAGAAGGAATGAGATGTTCCTAGATTAGTGGTTAATTATAAACCCCTTAATGATTGTTTGAGATGGATATGTCATCCTATCCCAAACAAAAAATATTTATTAGACAGATTGTTTTCTGCTCAAATCTTTTCCAAATTTGATTTGAAATCTGAATATTGGCAAATTCATATCAACGAAAATGATAAATATAAGACTGCATTCACTATTCCCTTTGGTCACTTTGAATGGAACGTTATGCCTTTTGTTTGAAAAATGCTCCATCTGAATTTCAGAATATCATGAATGATATATTTTCTTCTTATTCTGAGTTTACAATTGTTTATATTGATGATATCCTTGTTTATTCAGAATCTCTTGATGCTCATTTTAGCATTTACATGTTTTCAAATCCATTATTAGTAAACATGGGTTGGTGATATCGGCACCAAAAATGAAATTTTTTCAGACCTCTGTAAGATTCTTAGGTCACAATATTCATAAGGAAAGATAGTTCCCATTGATCGAAGCATTGAGTTTGCCTCCAAGTTTCCTGATGAATTACTGGAAAAAAACTCAAATTCAGAGATTTCTATGAAGTCTCAATTACAATATTGCATAAAAGACTCAGAAAGAATCATGAGCCATGGACTCCTCAACACACTCAGGTAGTCCAACTTATCAAGAGTAAGGTACGACAACTCCCTTGTCTTAGCCTAACCAATCCTTCTTATCCGAAGGTTGTAGAGACAGATGCCTCCCATATAGGCTATGGTGGCATCCTCAAACAAATTAATCCCATTGGTAAAGAAGAACTTGTTCGATTTACCTCTGGTAATTGGCATGATGCACAAATTAATTATTCCACTGTTAAAAAAAAAATTGGCAATAATTAAGTGCATTCATAAATTTCAAGATGACTTATTAAATCAAAAATTTCTTTTAAGAGTTGATTGTTCGGCTGCAAAATCAATTCTTAAGAAGGATGTGAAGAATCTTACTTCCAAACAAATCTTTGCCAGATGGCAGGCGGAATTAAACGCCTTTGATTTTGATATTGAACATATCAAAGGAGAATTAAACTCCTTACTTGATTTTCTAACCCGTGAATTTCTCCAGGGTCAAAATCATGTATAACCCCAGAAAGGGGCCAACCAGTCCCAATCAGAGGATGTGGAAATCAATCTAGAGGCCGAGGCCGCAAAAATCAAGAAAGAGGAAATTCCTTCGACAAAAAGGGTAAAACCCCAGTGTCTCATAAAGAGACACTTGAAGCAGAACCAGAGTATATTACTCTTCCGGATTTGGATACAATATTGATCCTCAATAAGGAGGACTTGGATGGTACCTTGGATTCCTGGGAGATGTTACAGAAATGGCTTGGAGAAGCCTATTGTCCCATCCGTGCAGGAAAACGATGGTATTCATTTAAATCTATTTTGGCTCATTTAAATTCAATAGCAGTGCATCATACACTGTCTATTGTGGCTAAATGGGATAGCCCAAGAGCGTACAGTAAATGTACGATTCAAATATTCATGCATCCCTCAACATGGGGAAAATTTGATTTAGCTAAAGCAGCTAATCTTCCTAATTATAAGGAATTTAATTATTGGGACTATATGGATTCTTGGTATAATACCTTTTATTACCAAAATCCCTCCCATAGACATTCCTGGTTTTTCTAGTGGGAAAAGAATGTATTCCAGAGGTCATTACCTCTACCCAGTTGGGTATTTGCATGGTGGAACAAATTTGGGCCAGCCATTTCAATCTTACCTGAACCAATCAAGGTTAATTTTGTTAAATGGACTCAATCCAATCCTGAGCTTAAAGCTCTGGGTTTTGAAACCCCCCCCCCCCCCAAGAAATAATAACATCTTTATCTTCTTTATGGTATTTTCTATACCATGGATTTGGAGATGGGATTGTACTACAGGCTTTAATGATAAAGGTCTTCCAGTATTATAAAGGACATTTCATGTTCGTTGGTCAAAGAATTTCCCCAATATTGATACCAAAGTTACAGAAATTGCGTCTGCTATCATTCAAAATGAAAATAATCTTGGATTACATAGAATCCCGGAAGTCCATTTTGACTCCACCAATTTATTTGGCACCTTCAAAACTCAATTAAGGAGTTTGTTTCTGAATATTTCTGAGAAAGAGATTATGAGAAAAATTTTAGAATCAATGAAGGATTCTATGGTTACGCAGTGCAATGAAGGCACATCCTCTCATCCAGCAGAAGACAACATGTCTATTTTTGAACCATCTATTGTCGAAGAAGAAGAAGAAGAAAACATTGAAGAGCGTGATGATAATGCTACTACTAATGAGTCATTACCAGATGGTCAGCCTCTGGAAGATGACGAATATATTGCTGCAATGTTTCGTATGATCGAAACAAAATCTAAAAGAAAATAATGTGTTTCAGGATATGACTATGACAGACACTTCTGTACTAGATTCATCGGCCAAGTCCGTCCAAAAGCAACAGAGGAAATCTTTTCCTCCCGCCCATAGCTGGCCTATTAGTCACATCAATCAAGGCACCTACAGTATCTTTGGTCGGCCATTTTCCATAAAGTCACAATCATGGGATGCCGAATGTTGTCGCCTTCATCGAATAAGAGTAAAAGCTCTTCGACAAAGAAAGATTCTTTGGGACCAAGCCCATCAAAGGCCTCTTTCACATCTCAATCATGGAGATAATGGACAACCAAGTCAAAAGCATCTCAATAATGGAGACGAGTTATCTCAGCCCCCTCAATTATAGAGGCTTATCTTTTGTTTATTGGTGGATTTCAAAACCTGTTCAAATCCACCGTATTTTCCTCCTTCTTTATAAGGAGTTATTTTTGTTTGTTAAGGCATCACTTGAATCACTTGTTAACCGGAGCTTCCTCCATTGTACTCAAGGTTGCCTACGTGTGTGTTTGCATTACTTAGAGTTTTATTGTAAATATTTTATGTGAATAAGATAGTGAGAAAATACAATTAGTCTTTCCTCTTTGTCTGTTAATTTACCTTCTTTATTTCATTCTTCCTTTCTATTTCATTTTTTCTTTCTTTATTTTATCTTTCTTTCTATCATTCTTTTTCTTTTTTTCCTTCTTTATTTCATTCATCCTTTCTTTTTCATTTTTTATTTCTTTATTTTTTCTTTCTTTCTTATTCTTTCTTTCTGACTTGTTGTTTGTTTGTTTGTTTGTTTCTATCGTGGTTCTTGCTTTCTTCTTCTTTCCATATTAATTATTTATTTCTATGTGCCTTCTTTATTTGTACTTTCTTGTTTTTTGCTTTCTTCATTCATTCTTTCTTCTTTCCTATTTTTTTCAATGTGCCTTATTTCTTTATTTATTCTTTTCTCTTTATTTCTTCTTTCTCATTCTCTCATTTGTTCTTTTTTGTTTATTTCTTTCATTGTTTATGTTTCTTTCGTTCATTTTTCCCTGTTTCTTTCTTTATTTCTTCAACTTTCTTTCAATCTTTCCAATTTCTTTCTTTGTTCTTGTTCTCTTTTCTTCTTTTCTTCTTTCTTTCTTCCTCTCTTCTTTTGTCTTTATTTTTTATTTTCATCTTTCTTTCTATCTTGTTTCTTGAGATTTTTGTTTCTTTTTTTCTTTCTTTCTTATTCTTTCTATCTATAAATCTTTCTTCTTTCCATCTTAATTTGTTTGTATCATTTGTCTTTATTTTTATTTTTACTTTATTTCTTATTTTTATTTTTCCTTTTCTTTTTAATCATTATTTCTTTCTTTCTTTCTTCTTTAATATTTCTTATTTCTTTCCTTATTGATTTTTTCTTTTGTCTTTCATTCTTTCATTCTTCTTTCTTTCTTTTCGCCTTCTTTCTTTCTATCTTTCTTCCTCACTTCTTGTGTCTTTCTTGTTTATTTTTATCGTTCTTTCAATCTTGTTTCTTGCTGATCTATAATGTAGAAAGAAAAGGAGAAACATAGAAGGAAAAGGAGAAATATAGAAAGAAAAGGTGAAATATAGAAAGAAAAGGTGAAATTTAAAAAGGAAAGGAAAAATATGTATTGAAAGGCAAAATATAAAAAGAAAGATGAAATATAGAAAGTAAGATGAAACATAGAAAGAAAAGGTGAAAATATAGAAAGAATAGGTCAAATACAGAAACAAAGATGAAAAAATAGAAAAAAAAGACAAAATATAGAATGAAAGGCGAAAAAGATAAAGAAATATGAAATATAGAAAGAAAGATGAAATAAATAAAGAAAGACAAAATATAGAAAAAAATTAAAAATATAGATAGGAAGGCGAAATATAGTAATAACGGCAAAATAGAAAAATAAATACGAAATATAGAAAAAAGACAAAATATAGAAAGAAAGATGGAATGTAGAATGAAAGAGGAATTATGTGATCCCATCCATCAAACCTACTTCAACTTACGAGAAAGGAACCTTCACCCTTTTTAGTACCATGGGAATTAAAACCATGGAACAAACAATTAATCTTGAAAATCAAGATTCAACTCTAAAATTATTATAGTTAACAGATTTAAATAAGTATCTTTCAGAAACTGAAAAGAAATATATGCATATAGGGTGCATTCAAATTGCATTCAAAACCCTAACATTATTAGGGATGAATATTTGTTTACAGGCCATCCTCCATGATGGAAGATGTTTGGATTGGAAACCCTCTTTGATGGATACTGTTGAAACTAGTCTCAGTAGGGGACCAGTTTATTTTAATGTCTATCCAAACCTCACCCTATCTTTAACAGATAGGAATCTGTTAGAAGCTCTCCAATTGAGGATTCTAACCCAAGTATACAATTTTATTCCTGGAATTGAAACCATAGTAGTTATTGCTAGGATTCATTTCAAAATAATGAATACCTTAGTTTCTAAGGTACTCCACTTACCAGATCAAGGTAAGACAATATTGATCGAAACAGATCTCATGAGTGTTAATGTTGCCACTCCTCGAATGATTAATTGGGAGGAAATACAATTCCCAACCTACTGGACTATTCCACAGGTTGTTCCTTCAAGACTCCTATTAAATCAGGATATTGATCAAGTTATTCAATCCACGGATGGATACGTGGTAATCAATTTTAAAACTAAGATTCCATATCGAGTCTTTTTACCATCGTCATCTAGATACTCTGATGTAGGCCAGACCTCGCGCCTACAAGAGGTGGATGAAAATATATCATGTAAGGATGATTCCTCATTAAAAGGAATCCACATATCAGACAACCAGATACCTCATGGGGTCTATACCGAAAGGGATCATGAGAGAACTTCTCCCACTCCCAGTGAAATGACTGGATTCAATCTATAATTATGATGTTTACACCAACACAGATTCAGGATCCACCTCCCTCTAAGGTGGATAGAGCAACAATTAAATCTGAATTTTTTCACCCCAACAATCTAGGTTTCAAACGATAGTTTTATGAAACTTATGGGAACGCTCAGAGCATAGCATTCTCAAAAGAATTTAACCTTTATTTGGAAAAAAATAAAGTTATTATGTCTTTTGTAGACTGGTTCATGCAATATAGATTGAAGCAGAAGCAACCCTTAGCTTCTACCCCAATTCCAACTCTTTCAACCATAACGAAAGATTGGTAGCTTCAATCTGGAATTAAAATCAAATCAGCACATCCCCCTACTGATCCATTGAAGATTGAATTTCCAAGCTCTTTGGTAGATACAGCACAAGAGTCTATTGAAGATGTCGCCTTTGTAAATCCAGATACCAATATTCATCCAATGAATCTGATTAGGGGATAGAACAATTATACCAATTTGAATCTTCAAACAATTAGTCAACAACTAAACCGTATTGAAGATTCGTTAGAGGTAATAACTCATAATCCTCCTTCTTATGAGTCATCCTCTAAAAAATTACCTTTACTTCGGGATAATAAACCCCTCATCAAACCTCCAGCTCCTATTAGGAACTTTAAGGTGAATAATAATAGTGAATTTGTCACTGAATTATTATCCAGAATGAAGAATCTAAATTTAAGCGAATTAAATGTTATTAGAGAAAATCTTCGGATGAAGAAGAGATTAAGGATACATCTTCTTCCATCTCAGGAGAAATAGCTCCTTCAAATATGTCTGATGATGATTTCGATCCTGCATCACAATTAGGATTAACCAATGTCAGTCAAACTGAAGAAATCCTTTAGACAATGATTAAACAACTGACTATTCAAAAATTGGATTATAACAAGAGATCTACTCGGAAATGGGATATGACCCATAAATTTTATTACCATAGGCCTACACTGTAGGACCTATTGTATGAAGAAAATAACTATATAGATAAAAAATCTTATGATGGCAGATCTATATATGAATGAATTTGGATGGCTCATCTAAATACCAAATCTTCAAATTATGTCGAAGAATGTTAATGTAATGTACCAATTGTCGTCAACACAAAAATACAGATCAAGGAATTGTTGCAAAGCTTACAACAGGGTTCTCTGGAGCTCTTAAAGGTTGCTGGGATAAGGTTCTTACCACCGAACAACAAATTATTATTTACAATTCAAAAATGGTTATAAAAACTGAATCTGGTCAAACATTCATTGGAGAGGAAGATGCAGTTTTTACCTTGATTTCCTGTATCCTACATCATTTTTTTGAAAATCTGACTTCCCAGATTGATAAGGGAAGAGAAATTTTGCATAATCTTAGATGCAGAACACTTAGCCATTTTTGATGGTATAAAGATGTTTTCCTTTCTAAGGTTATGAAAAGATATGATGCCAATAATGAATATTGGACAACAAAATTTATTGATGGATTACCAACTCTTTTTGCTAGTAAGGTACGAAAGAGGATAGGTAATGTGGTAGGAATTATTAACTACCATCAATATACATATGGTATGGCCTTCTTCTTAGTGCAGTAATCCAAGAAGGATTGGCCTTATGTAATGATTTAAAATTTCGGGCTCACCTCAAGAAAAAAAATCTTACTTGTAAGAAAGAGCTCGGAGAGTTCTGTCAACAATTTGCATGTAATACAGAACAATCACTTTCCAATCAAAGGAAAGGACAAGGTAAAGTCTCCCATTCTAGGAGACATGATCCCTATTCTCACCAGAGTAGGAGATATCCCAAGAGACAGTCTCATAAAAAGACTAGTCATGAATCTAGAAGACCTCCTCCTAGAAGGAATCTTCCAGACAAAAAGAAAATTGTTTGTTATAAATGTGAAAATTAGGCCACTATTCAAATCGATGCAAGACAAATGAGAAAATTAAGCAACTTGAAATAGATGAAGGATTAAGACTTCAGTTGGCTAAAATTTCCTTAAATTCTGATTCAGGGGATGACTATTCCTACCAATCCTCTAGTCAATCAGAAGAAGACCACAACTGTAGTTCTTCTCATCTCAAATCTGTGGCACAAATGCATCAGATTAATGTTCTTACTTCTAATTAACATTGAGAACATTGATCTAGAAGAAGATCCCTTGAGGAAAAGATATTTAATAAAAGAATATCTTGAAAAATCTTCAAAGAATAGCCAAGGGTTCAAACCCTATTCTTTGAAAGAAGTGGTAAGTCGTTATGAAGAATCTACTTCTTCAAAACAACCAGTCTCTCTAAATGCTTCACAGGGAGAAATTAAAGATATCAAGCTTGAACTAAAAGAGTCAAAATCTTTGAATAAAAATCTTGAACAACAAATTGAAAAATAGGAGAAAACATCGGATGATAGTTTTCTCTATCAAATCACCAAAGTCACTCATCAAAAGTGGCATACCAAAATTAATTTGGTTATCGATCAGAACTTTGTCATTCCCCATTTGACAACTCTAATCAATAGTGGACCAGATTTAAGCTGTATCCAAGAAGGGTTAATCCCAACCCAGTATTTTGAAAAAACAACCCAATCATTGGCCAATGCAGAGGGCAAGAAAATGAAAATCAAATATAAATTCAATAATGCCTCTATCTGCACTAATGATCAGTGCATAACTACAGATTTTCTATTAGTCAAAGATATGACTCAGCAAGTCATATTAGGCCCTCCATTTTTGGAAAAAAATATGCCAATTAAAGGCATTGATAACCAAGGAATCCTTGGAAAGGTTAATAAAAACTCAATATATTTCTCTTTCAAATCTCAACCAAAAGTAACTTTTATAAATGAGATTTCTGAATTGAGAAATATTAAAGTAAACCAAATTAGTTTCCTGCATAAATAAATTCAATTTCTATATCTAGAAAAACAATTGGAAACTACAAACATTAAAGAGAAAATTAGTTCTCTTCATAAATTGTTTTCTACAGAAATTTGTAGCGATATTCCTACAACATTTTGGGATAGACATAAATATATTGTGTCTTTACCCTATATTGATGGGTTTAATGAAAGGACCATTCCCACCAAAGCTAGGCCTAGCCAAATGAAACATACTTTTCTAGACCTATGCAAGAAAGAAATCCAAAATCTTTTGGATAAAAAAATTAATTAGAAAATCCTACTCCCCATGGAGTTGTACTACTTTTTATGTCAATAAAAATGCAGAAAAGGAACGAGGAGTTCCTCGATTAGTGGTTAATTATAAACCACTCAATGATTGTTTGAAATGGATCAGATATCCAATTCCAAAAAAAAAAGATTTATTAGACGGATTGTTTTATGCTAAAGTCTTTTCAAAATTTGAGTTGAAATGTGGATAATGGCAAATTCAAATCAATGAAAAGGATAAATATAAAACTGCATTCACTGTCCCTTTTGGACATTTTGAATGGAATGTTACGCCTTTTGGTTTGAAGAATGCTCCATCTGAATTTCAGAATATCATGAATGATATTTTTGCCTCTTATTCTGAATTTACCATTGTTTACATTGATGACATATTAGTTTATTCAAAACCCATTGATGCTATTTTTAAGCATTTAAATGTTTTCAAAACAGTTATTTGAAAACATGGGTTGGTAATATCAGCTCCCAAAATGAATTTGTTTCAGACCTCTGTTAGATTTTTAGGTCATAATATTCATAGGGGAAAAATAGTTCCCATATCTGTATTGAGTTTGCATCCAAACCCGATGAAATCTTGGAAAAAACTCAACTTCAGAGATTTCTAGGAAGTCTCAATTATATTGCTGACTACTATCCAAATCTTGCTCAAGATTCAACAATATTACACAAACGACTTAGAAAAAATCCTGAGTCATGGACCCCTAAACATACTCAGGCAGTCCAAGTAATTAAAAGAAATGTTATACAACTCACTTGTCTTAACCTTACCAATGCTTCCTATCCGAAGGTTATCGAGACAGATGTTTCCCATATTGGATATGGTGGCATTTTGAAACAAATTAATCTAACTGGTAAAGAAGAACTTGACAGATTTACATTTGGTAATTGGCATGATGCACAAATTAATTATTCCACAATAAAACAAGAAATTCTTGCAATAATTAAGTGCATTAATAAATTTCAAGATGATTTATTAAATTAGAAATTTCTTTTGAGATTTGATTGTTCTGCAACTAAATCAATTCTTGAAAAGGATGTGAAGAATCTTACTTCCAAACAAATCTTTGCCAAATGGTAGGTGAAATTAAGCGCCTTTGATATTGATATTGAACATATTAAAGGAGAATTGAACTCCTTACCTGATTTCCTAACCCGTGAATTTCTTCAGGATTCAAATCATGGTTAACCCCGACAGCGGTAACCCACTCCTAGTGAGAGGAAGAGATTCCACATCAAGAGGACGAGGCCGAAAGAATCATGGAAGAGGAAATTCCTCAATAATAAGGGTAAAACCCATGTGTCATATAAAGAGACACTCAAATTAGAACCAGAGTATATTACTCTTCCTGATCAGGAAATAATTTTGATCCTCAATAAAGAGGAGTTAGATGGTACCCTAGGTTTTTGGGAGATGTTAAAAAAATAGCTTGGAGAAGCCTACTATCCCATTAGAGCAGGAAAACAGTGGTATTCATTTGAATCCATTTTGGTTCATACCAATGCAATTGCAGTGCATCATACACTATCCATTGTGGCTAAATGGGATAGCCCAAAAGCGTACAGTAAGTGTATGATTCAGAAATTTATGCATCCTTCGGGATGGGGAAAATTTGAACTGGCTAAACCTATAGCCCTTCCTAATGATAAGGAATTCAATTATTGGGATTATATTGATGCCTGGTCTAATACTTTTTATTACCAGAATCCCTCACATCGACATTCCCAGTACTTTCCATGGAGTAAGGATGTCTTCAAAAGGTAAACCTTTACCCAATTGGGTTTTCGACTGGTGGATCAAATTTGGGCAGCCCATCACCATATTACTGAGCCCATAAAGGTTCAATTTAATTTATGGACTAAATCCAGTCCTGAGCTAAAAGCTCTGGGTAAGATACCCAATGATGCAGACCTGTTTATCTTCTTCATGATATTTTTGATACCATGGATCTGGAGATGGGACTATACATTAGGCTTTAATGAAGAAGGCCTTCCAATTTTACTTCGGACTTTTCATGTTCGATGGTGGAAGAATTTTTCCAATATTGATTAAAAAATTACATAAATTAAGTCTGTTATTCTCACAAATGAGAACACACTTGGATTACATAAAGTGTCGGAAGTCCATTATGACCCCAAAAATTTATTCAGCAATTTCAAGACTCAATTAAGAGTTAAATATTCGAATATCTCGGAAGCAGAGTTAATGAAGAAACTCTTAGAATCAATGAAGGGTTCTATTGTTTATTTGTGCAATGAGAGCACACCATCTTCCTCTCGGCCTGTAGAAGACAATATGTCAATATCAGAACCATCTACTGCTGAAGACAGCATTGAAGAAGATAATGATGATGAACTTGCTGATTCATTACCAGATAGTCAGCCGATTGATGATGAACCCAAGATGGTGGATTATAAGGAGACAATGATTCATCTTCTTGAATCAAAGTCTAAAAAGAAATAACTTTATTCTTTACAAGTTGTCTGAAGATATGTTAGAATCATCACAACACGATTCGTCAGCAAAGTCCATCCAAAATCAATAGAGGAAATCTTATCCTTAGGCCCACAGTTGGCCTATTTATCACATCAATCCAAGCACCTACAGTGTATTTGGTTGGCCATTTTCCATCAAGTCACATAAGAGGACTGAATAAAGTAGCCGCCTTGCTTGTGTAAGGATTAATGCATTGCAGAAAAGAAAGATTCTCCAAGCCCAAGCACATCAAAGGTCTCTGTCCATTATCAATAATGAAGAAAGCAATCCAGCTAACCTCAATAATGGAGGTGTCTTGTCTCAATCGCCTCAATCAGAGAGTCTTATCTTGTGTTTATTGGTGGATTTCTAAGATAGTTAGAATCCACTTTGTTCTCTCCTTCTAAATAAGGAGATAATTTTATTTTTAGAAGGCATCACTTGAATCTCAGAGTTCGAAGTTTGTTCTCAAGGTTGCCTGTTGTAAAGCTTGTCCTATTCTGAAGTTTATTGTAAGTACTTTTATGATATTATAGATAAGTTTAAAGTTATTCTCTGCCCTTGCTTGTTGTTGTACTCTTTTTCCTTCTGTCTTTTATTTTTCCTTCTCCTTTATTCTTCTTTCTTTCTTTTCGCCTTCTTTCTTTCTTTCTTTCTTCCTCATGATAGATGCCATATTCTGATATGAGAACTAGGTTAATTATAATAGAATAACCTTTATAATTGTGTTATAGGTGGTTACTTATCGGTTTTCAAATGAAATGAGCATTTATTGAATTTGGCATTAATCACTGTCGATATTGCATATTTCTCCCTCCTAAATTATATTTCATTATTTTTTTAGTCTTATTTCTTCCTGAAATGCTTTTTATAGATTCAATTATGGAATTTCAGGAGAATTTGGGTGGAGAAGAAGATATTTACCAAAATGCCCTTAGTGAAATGGAGGTAATTTCTAGGGCAAATCGTTTTAAAATAAAAAAAATCATATTTAAAGGGAGAGGCGTCGAACGAGAGAGGGGAGGAGCGTGAAAGGAAAAGGGAGAGTATTGAAAAACAGAGGAGCACCGTCGACCGAAACAGGGGAGGATCCGAGAGGAGTTCCCCACCGCCGTTCGCCAAGCCACCGTCGCCCACCGTCGTCCACCACCATCCGGCAACCGAGAACAGACCCGAGGAGAGCTCGAGAGAGTCTCTGTCGCGGCGATTTCGACGCTGCCATTCTTTGCTCGCCAGGCCGGGAGGGGTTCCGAGAGGGCTTCTCCGGTGCCACTTCTTCTTTCCGACCATCCTCCGGCGTCGTTTACATATTCCGACCAGTCCCGGAGCCATTCCGACTCCAATTGAGACTCGAGAGAGCCGGTTAGAGAACGTCAGCTCTGTTTCGCTCTTCGCCGGACGTTACCTCCGTCCGTCGGCTTCTAACTGTCGTCGCCGGCGTCGTCTCTACCTCCGGCCATTCACTATTGCTACCTGACGCCACCAATTTCCGGAAATTGCAGCACCCGTGAGAACGAGTTGCTGCCCGAGCGAGAGGAGGAAGAAGGGGAGTAATTCGTCATTATTGAATTTAATTTTTTATATGGTTTGAACTTAGGTTTTGAATGTTAATTGAATCTGATTTGATAATTAAGGTTTATTTAAGATTTGTTTTCTTGATATTTGATTAAATTAGTTAATTAGGGTAAGATTATAATTGAGGTTGGATTTTGGTATTTTAATCCGATTTCTATCTTTAACTCTAGGCACCCGAGAGGGGCTAGACGTAAGGATTGAGAATTCGGATTCGTGGTTACGTGGTGCTCGAGAGAGGCATGAATCACGGTAAAATCCAAAGTTGATAATTTTAGCATCATCACAATAGGAAATTAATTCTCTGCATTCTATTGTAATCCGATCTTTGTCATTAACTCTAGGCGCCCGAGAGGGGCTAGACGCAAGGATTGAGAATCCGGATTCGTGGTTACGTGGCGCTCGAGAAAGGCACGAATCACGGTAAAATCCAGAGTTGACGTTTCCTGTTGTGCAAGTAGTTAATTAAATTATTGCTTGATAATTTAGGATATAATTAGTGTTTAGTTCATATTAATTCATCATATTTGGTTAGGCTAGTTGACTGAAGAATACACGAAATTCAATCCTCCCTGTGGATATGACCCTCGCTTATTGCTAGATTACATGAACGATTCGTACGCTTGCGAGGTATAAAAATCGATGTAACTAAAATTCTACATCAAGTTTTTGGTGCCATTGCCGGGGAGGCACGTATTAGGCGTATTTCTTTGTTCTCCATAGTCTTAGGTTAGATTTTTTTATTTTTATTTTATTTTATTTTTATTTTTATTTTTATTTTTATTTTTATTTTTATTTTTATTTTTATTTTTATTTTTATTTTTATTTTTTTGGAATTATTTTTATTTCTTCTAGTTAGTTCATATTTTTAGTAGCAAGTTTGTTAGCTTAATTTGATAGTTCCTTTTGTTTATTTTTGTCTTTTTGTGCACGGGCGCCGCTCCCTAGGTGGACCATTAGCTCCCTTTGTTGAAGAGGTAGAACATATTTGTAGGAAAACACCCGAAGTCAAGTTAGGAGCTACCATGGCCAATCAGGGCGAACCATTACAGTTACCTACAGCAGGTGACCGTAGAGCCCTGAGGGATTATTCTATCCCATCCCACTTCACATCACCTTCTTGCATTATATTGCCACCCACTACTGCCGCCAGTTATGAGTTGAAACCGGGTGTGATCCAACTCCTCCCTACATTCTATGGGTTGGAGAAAGAGGACCCATATTACCACATCAAGGAATTCTTAGATATTTGTGCAACTTTTAAATTCCAGAATTTCTCAGATGACTCTATCCGGTTAAGACTTTTTCCATTTTCACTTAAGGATAAGGCCAAGTCTTGGCTTAATTCCTTAGAGGTGGGCAGCATTACTTCATGGGACACATTAGTCACAAAATTTTTGTCCAAGTACTTTCCCATTCAGAGAACTACAGCCCTCAGGAGAGAAATCTCCAACTTTATGCAGCAGGAGGGTGAACACTTTTATGAGGCTTGGGAGAAATAGAAGGATTTGATCCGTAGGTGTCCTCATCATGGGTTTGAGAAATGGCATTTAGTGCAATACTTTTATCAAGGTCTTACACCTCAGGTTAGATCCATGGTAGATGCAACGAGTGGTGGGAGTTTGATGGGTAAGAGTGCTAGTGAGGCATGGGATTTTTTTGAAACGTTGAGTGATCAATCTCAGCAATGGGGTTCGTCATTTAATGTTGATAGGAGATCCCACGAAGCCAAAAGAGGGGGTCTCTATGAGGTTAGTGAAACACCTATGCTCATGGCCAAGATTGAAGGGTTGACTAGAAAAATTGATGCCCTTATGGTATCCAAGAGTTCACCTGCTCCTAACCCATCTACTGTCTGTGCCATATGCTCTGGTTCATCTCATCCCACACAAATGTGTCCATCTAGTTCATCCTACCCAGAGCTCATTGAGGACTTGAATGCAGTCCAGAATTTTCATAGACCAAACCGGAACGATCCTTTTTCAGAAACATATAATCCGGGTTGGGCTAGGCACCCAAATTTCTCATGGTCCAAGGGCCCACAGGTTGGGGGTCCTCCAGGGTTTACTCAACCCCAAGCTCTGCGCCCACACTTCACTCAACAACCATTGATTCCACAAAAACCTTCACTTGAGGATACACTTCAATTATTCATGCAGAATACATAGTCCTCCATTGCTAAACTTGAAATGCAAGTGAGTCAGTTGGCCAGCCACATGAGTGAACAAGCACAAAATAGACTCCCGAGTCAAACCATTCCTAACCCCAAAAGCACACATGAGAGTGAGTTGAGTTCCAAACCCCACCATGAGCAAGCCAAAGCCATAACCACCCTTAGGAGTGGTCGTGAGTTGAACAATGGGGTAGGGACCACTAAGTCTAAGGAGTCAAAGGATGACAATGGCGACACATCATTGAGTGAAGAACCTCCAAGTTCTCCACCAACAGCCAAGCAGATCCCTACCCAAGTCCCATTAGCTCCTTATCCGCAGAAGTTATCGGGCCCACCTAGGAAAGGAGATAGCATGCATGAAACGTTGGAACTGTTTAGTAAGGTTCACATTAACATTCCACTTCTTGATGTTATTAGGCAAGCGCCTGCCTATGCACGATTTTTGAAAGACCTTCGTACACAGAAGAGAAAACAACATGTTAACAAAAAGGTCTTTCTTACTGAGAATGTAAGCTCAATTCTGAAGCATAACACTCCTCCTAAAGTTAAAGATCCTGGATGTCCCACAATTTCATGTGTCATTGGTGAACATACCATCCAGAGAGCTCTTCTTGACTTAGGGGCAAGTGTGAATTTGCTTCCTTTCTTTGTGTACCAGCAATTAGGTTTGGGGGAATTGAAGCCTACTCCCATCACACTTCAACTAGCTGACCGTTTTGTCAAGATACCATGAGGAATAGTTGAAGATGTTTTGATAAAAGTGGACAAATTTCTGTTCCCGGTTGATTTCATTGTTCTTGATACAGAACCAGTAGTCGATGTGACCAACCAAATTCCTGTCATCCTAGGATGTCCCTTCTTAGCCACATCTAATGCTATCATTCATTGTAAAAGTGGTGAGTTGGAATTGTCTTTTGGAAATTTTAAGGTCTCATTGAATGTATTTAATGCCGGGCACCACCCACTTGAGTCTGATGATCTGCGTCCTGCATTTAATATAGAAACTGTTATGCTTGATAACGAATCCACTCTTGAATCTTTTGAGTCTTGCATAACATCTTTAGACATGGACTATTTTGATGAGGAAACATATTTTCGAGAGGTTAATTCTTTACTCAATTTTGTACCTCTGTTGGAGGAAGCTTATGAGGTTATCACAACTGAACATCCACAAGATCTTCCTCTTGACTTGGACAAACCTCTTGAAACTTCCAAGCTAGACCTTAAGCCACTTCCTCCCACATTGAAGTATGCATTCTTGGGACCCATGAACTCATTACCAGTCATTATTTCCTCTTATTTGAGTACTGAGCAGGAGGAACAATTGATTGAAGTTTTACAAGCACACAGAGAGGCATTGGGGTGGACTCTTGATGCCTTAAAAGGGATTAGCCCCTCCATATGCATGCATCGTATTCATTTGGAGGAGGGGACTAAAGCCTCACGTGAGGTACAACGTAGGTTAAATCCCCATATGCTGGAGGTTGTGAGAGAAGAAGTCATCAGGTTGCTTGTGACAGGAATCATTTACCCTATTTTCGATAGCACCTGGGTGAGTCCAATTCAAGTTGTCCCTAAGAAAGGGGGGATAACGACAATGAAAAATGAGAGTGGTGAATTGATTCCCACAAGAACTACCACCAAGTGGCGTGTCTGCATTGACTATAGAAAACTGAATTCCGCCACTCGGAAGGATCACTTCCCACTACCTTTCATTGATCAGGTACTAGAGCGATTGGCCGGCCACAATTTTTATTGCTTCTTAGATGGATACTCTGGCTACAATCAAATTCCCATTGCTCCAGAAGACCAGGAAAAGACCACAGTCACGTGTCCGTTTGGCACCTATGCTTACAGACGCATGCCTTTTGGTTTATGCAATGCGCCAGCCACTTTCCAACGATGCATGATGAGTATCTTTTCTGACATGATTGGTGAATTTTTAGAGGTCTTTATGGATGACTTTTCTGTGTTTGGCTCTAGTTTTGATACATGTCTGCACAATCTTTCACTCGTATTGTCCCGTTGCATTAAGTCCAATTTAGTCTTGAATTGGGAAAAATGCCACTTCATGGTGAAATAAGGAATTGTTTTAGGACATGTAGTGTCTGAGCGGGGTGTAGAAGTGGACAAAGCCAAGGTTGACCTAATTGCCAATCTGCCACCACCTACTTCTGTGAAGGGGTTGCGTTCTTTCCTTGGCCATGCTGGGTTCTATAGGCGTTTCATTAAAGAGTTTAGCAAAATTTCTCGTCCTTTGACGAATTTACTTGCTCAAGATGTTGCTTTCGCCTTTGATGATGCCTGTATTCATGCTTTTGAAACACTGAAGATTTGTTTGTCCACTGCACCCATTGTCCAACCCCCTATTTGGTCTTTGCCTTTTGAGTTGATGTGTGATGCCTCTGACTATGCATTGGGGGCTGTTTTGGGGCAAAAGACGGATAAAATGCCCTGTGTCATTCAATATGCTAGCCGAAATCTTCATGATGCTCAATTGAATTATACTACCACTGAGAAGGAGTTGCTAGCTATTGTGTTTGCCTTGAACAAATTCAGATCATATCTGTTAGGGTGAAAGGTTATAGTGTTCACTGATCATTCTGCTTTGAAGTACTTATTATCCATCAAGGACACTAAACCTCGCTTGATTAGATGGATCTTGCAATTGCAAGAATTTGACCTTGAGATTCGAGATAAGAAGGGTTGTGAGAATGTTGTTGCTGATCATCTATCTAGGATCTGTGTAGTACCTCAGGAAGGATTCCTTCCTTTAAGTGATTCCTTCCCTGATGAATAACTTCTCCAAGTATCCCAGTTGCCTTGGTTTGCTGACATAGTCAACTATCTTGTAACTCATAAGATTCCTGATTATTGGAGTAAACAAGATAGGTTGAAATTCTTTTCCCAAGTCAAACATTTTTTTTGGGATGACCCTTATTTGTTCAAGGTGTGTTCTGACCAAGTCATTAGGCGTTGTGTACATGAGCAAGACTTTGCCAACATTCTTGAATTTTGTCATTCCCACGCATGTGGTGGACATTTTGGTGCTAGAAAGACCGCGGCTAAAGTCTTGCAATGTGGTTTCTATTGGCCTTCATTATTTAGAGATGCCCATGAGTTTTGTCAGGTGTGTGATAAATGCCAACAAACTGGTTGTTTGTCTAGGAAGAACATGATGCCTCTTAACCCCATTCTTATTGTTGAATTGTTTGATGTGTGGGGTATTGACTTCATGGGTGCTTTTCCTGTCACGTTCGGCTATCAATACATTCTTGTTGCTGTTGAATATGTTTCTAAATGGATTGAAGCTATATCATGTAAGACAAATGATCACAAAGTGGTAGTAAAGTTTTTAAAAGAAAATATCTTTAATCGGTTTGGTACCCCGAGAGCGATCATCAGTGATGGGGGATCTCATTTTTGTAACAGAGCATTTGAGACCTTATTGAAGAAATATTCCATCACTCATCGGGTGTCCACTCCGTACCACCCGCAAACTTCTGGTCAAGTGGAAATCTCTAATAGGGAGATCAAACGGATTTTGGAGAAGTCGGTTCACTTTGATAGGAAAGATTGGTCCACTCGATTGGACGATGCTTTATGGGCCTATCGAACCGCTTATAAGACTCTGATTGGGATGTCTCCATTTCGCCTAGTATTCGGAAAAGCATGTCATCTACCTGTTGAGCTTGAGCATAGAGCTTATTGGGCCATTAAGGCTTTAAATTTTGATTTAACTCAAGCGGGTGAGGAGAGAAAGTTGCAATTGAATGAGTTGGAGGAGATACGTCATGATGCTTATGAGAATGCCAAACTGTATAAGGAGCGAACAAATCTTTTACATGATAAATCTATTTTTCGCAAGTCTTTTACTGTTGGGCAGAATGTCTTACTTTATAACTCACGATTGCATTTGTTTCCAGGGAAGCTAAGATCCAGGTGGTCCGGTCCATTTGAAGTTACACAGGTGTTTCCTCATAGCGCTATTGAGATCCGCAATCACGGAGATGGGTCGAGCTTCAAAGTTAACGGTCAGAGGCTCAAACCGTATCTTGAGAATATCCCCACACCGGAGGAAGTGATGGTGATTTTCTTGGAGGAACCTGTCATTTCATCTTGAATGCGTCAGAGTCTTGCTTACGACTATAAACTTAGCACATTGTGGGCAATCCCCACATTTCTATCCCTTTGTACATTACAGTTTTATTTTTATTTTATTTTTTTTGGTTTATTCATACTCTCTTGCCGGCTGAGAGCATAAATGGTTCCAGTAGTCGATGACCAGACTTTTGGTCCCTAGTTTGAGAGGTCTGTACTCAAACAACCATTCTGGGATTGACCAGTTCGATCTTGAAGTATTGAATGAAAACCTTATAGTGAGTAACTTAAGGACTTGTGTTCAGCGCGTGATTCCTGCTGCCTTCAGTGGCCAGTCACATGGAGATTTCTTCAAAGTGTGATGTGGGATAGCGGTTTCATCTATGGATGATTACCTACGGGTACGGTTGATACGAGTAAACCTTCTTCGAGGGAGACTATGTATCATTCCTGGGGGTCTTTATTATTCTTTTTTTTTTTTTTGTAGTCGTTATAGTGTTTTAACTTTTCCCCATTGAGGACAATGTCAGGTTTAGGTTTGGGGGGGGAAAACGACTCTTTTATGTCTTAGCAATAATTTTCTTTTGATTTCTGTTACCGGTTTTCAAATTACTCCTCTTAGTATGTGGTTAACATTAGTAGAGTTAAAATAAGTTGTTCAAATGTGTTTCAAAAATTTTCGTAAATTTGTGTAGAATATGCCTATTAGAAATCTGATATCATTTGTTGTGATTCATGAGAATTCAGTGGGATAACTTACTATTGCATTAGACTTGGAATTTAGTTGCAAAAGAGAACATGTAAATGTAGTGTTGATCTATGTTAGTCTGAATAGTCCTGTATGCCTGTTTGAACTCAATCTTTTTTATACCTCAGTGAAATTCCTTGTTGTAATGTATGAATGCGAAGGGAAATACTCTTGCTTGCAAAAGACAGATAACTTCAGAAACAGCCTGGGCAAACCCAGGGACATGCACCAGAACAGTAGGTTACTTAAAAATAAGTGCATGTGCAGTGAAGACGAATACAAAATGGTGGTAATACCAAAAGTATTCAGTGAAACAAAAATTACGCTGGTAATAGCAAAAGTGCGCTGGTAATAGTGTAAAATGGTTTTCAATCTGGAAGCAATGAGTTTCTTAACTTTGAAGATGAATTGTAATTTGAAAGAAGTTGCAAGTCAAGATTGAAATTGGTATATTTCTTCTGTGAGATTGTCAGACAACAAGCTTACTCTACTATTTTCTCTTAATTGTGATGTGACCAGGATTTTATTGTTATTTGTTGCCTCTTTGTTCTGTTGAAGTAATAGCTTATGGGTCACATTGGTTCAAGTGGAGTAACAATGAGTGTATTTGGATTGATAATAGGCTACATTTTACACAGGTTTTAATATTTCGCAAGATGTCATATGAATTTCAGATATTTTACGATACTAAGTATTAGTCATATGCTAATGAGGAGTAAATTTTCTTCAGTTTTTCTTTTTATATTATTGATTTAGATGAATTTTGTGGGTAAATTCCATGCAAACCCTCACGAGACATAACTCGTCCACTACTGCAGAGTAGGGGTTTAACGGCTTGTTGCATGCGCTAAATGCAATCGTGCTCCCTACGAAAGTGGCATTTTGTTTTCCTAGGCTTAATTTTGGTTCGATTGTTGTTTTGCTAGGGACTAGCAAAGATTTAGGTTTGGCGGTGTGATAGATGCCATATTCTGACATGAGAACTAGGTTAATTATAATAGAATAACCTTTATAATTGTGTTATAGGTGGTTACTTATCGGTTTTCAAATGAAATGAGAATTTATTGAATTTGGCATTAATCACTGTCGATATTGCATATTTCTCCCTCCTGAATTATATTTCATTATTTTTTTAGTCTTATTTCTTCCTAAAATGCTTTTTATAGATTCAATTATGGAATTTTAGGAGAATTTGGGTGGAGAAGAAGATATTTACCAAAATGCCCTTAGTGAAATGGAGGTAATTTCTAGGGCAAATCGTTTTAAAATAAAAAAAATCATATTTAAAGGGAGAGGCGTCGAACGAGAGAGGGGAGGAGCGTGAAAGGAAAAGGGAGAGTATTGAAAAACAGAGGAGCACCATCGACCGAAACAGGGGAGGATCCGAGAGGAGTTCCCCACCGCCGTTCGCCGAGCCACCGTCGTCCACCGTCGTCCACCACCATCCGGCAACCGAGAACAGACCCGAGGAGAGCTCGAGAGAGTCTCCGTCGCGGTGATTTCGACGCTGCCATTCTTTGCTCGCCAGGCCGGGAGGGGATCCGAGACGGCTTCTCCGGTGCCACTTCTTCTTTCCGACCATCCTCCGGCGTCGTTTACATATTCCGACCAGTCCCGGAGCCATTCCGACTCCAACCGAGACTCGAGAGAGCCGGTTAGAGAACGTCAGCTCTGTTTCGCTCTTCGCCGGACGTTACCTCCGTCCGTCGGCTTCTAACCGTCATCGCCGGCGTCGTCTCTACCTCCAGCCATTCACTATTGCTACCCGACGCCACCAATTTCCCAGAAATTGCAGCACCCGTGAGAACGAGTTGCTGCCCGAGCGAGAGGAGGAAGAAGGGGAGTAATTCGTCATTATTGAATTTAATTTTTTATATGGTTTGAACTTAGGTTTTGAATGTTAATTGAATCTGATTTGATAATTAAGGTTTATTTAAGATTTTTTTTCTTGATATTTGATTAAATTAGTTAATTAGGGTAAGATTATAATTGAGGTTGGATTTTGGTATTTTAATCCGATTTCTGTCTTTAACTCTAGGCGCCTGAGAGGGGCTAGACGCAAGGATTGAGAATTCGGATTCGTGGTTACGTGGCGCTCGAGAGAGACACGAATCACGGTAAAATCCAAAGTTGATAATTTTAGCATCATCACAATAGGAAATTAATTCTCTGCATTCTATTGTAATCCGATCTTTGTCATTAACTCTAGGCGCCCGAGAGGGGCTAGACGGAAGGATTGAGAATCCGGATTCGTGGTTACGTGGCGCTCGAGAGAGGCACGAATCACGGTAAAATCCAGAGTTGACGTTTCCTGTTGTGCAAGTAGTTAATTAAATTATTGCTTGATAATTTAGGATATAATTAGTGTTTAGTTCATATTAATTCATCATATTTGGTTAGGCTAGTTGATTGAAGAATACACAAAATTCAATCCTCCCTGTGGATATGACCCTCGCTTACTGCTAGATTACATGAACGATTCGTACACTTGTGAGGTATAAAAATCGATGTAACTAAAATTCTACATCACCTCACTTCTTGTGTCTTTCTTGCTTATTTTTATCTTTCTTTCAATCTTTTTTCTTGCTTTTTTGTTTTTTTTTTCATAATTACAGAAAGAATAAAAAGAGAGATAGGTAGATAGAAAAAATAAGGAAAAAAATAAAGGAAGAAAGAAATATGAAAGGAAAAAGAAGGAGAAGAGAAGAAAGAAGTGGAGAAAGAAAGAATTAAAGAAATAAAGTAAAAAGAAGAATGAAAGAAAGAAAGAAATAAAGAAAGAATGGATGAAGAAGAAAAAGGAGAAATAAAAAAGTAAGAAAAGAGAAAGATTGGAACAAGAAAGGCTTTCTTTCTTCATTTCTTCAACTTTCTTTCAATCTTACCAATTTCATTTTTTGTTCTTCTTCTCTTTTCTTCCTTTATTCTTTCTTTCTTTGTTTCTTCCTCTCTTCTTTTGTCTTTATTTTTTATTTTCATCTTTCTTTCTATCTTGTTTCTTGCGCTTTTTGTTTCTTTTTGTCTTTCTTTCTTATTCTTACTATCTATCAATCTTTCTTCTTTCTATCTTTTTTTGTTTCTATGATTTGTCTTTATTTATTTTTACTTTATTTCTTATTTTTATTTTTCCTTTTCTTTTTAATCATTATTTCTTTCTTTATGTAATATTTATTATTTCTTTCCTTATTGTTTCTTTCTTTTCTCTTCTTTCATTTTTTTCTTTTGTCTTTCTTTCTTTCATTCTTCTTTCTTTCTTTTTGCCTTCTTTCTTTCTTTCTTTCTTCCTCACTTCTTGTGTCTTTCTTGTTTATTTTTATCTTTCTTTCAATCTTGTTTCTTGTTGATCTATAATATAGAAAGAAAAGGAGAAATATTGAAGGGCAAGGCAAAATATAGAAAGAAAAGGTAAAATTTAGAAAGAAAATGTGAAATATAGAAAGAAAAGGTGAAATTTAAAAAGGAAATGAAAAATATATAATGAAAGGCAAAATATAAAAAAAAAGGCGAAATATAAAAAGTAAGATGAAATATAGAAACAAAAGGTGAAAATATAGAAAGAATAGGTCAAATACAGAAACAAAGACGAAAAAATGGAAAGAAAGATGAAATATAGAATGAAAGGCGAAATAGAAAAAGAAATACAAAATATAGAAAGAAAGATGAAATAAATAAAGAGCGACAAAATATAGAAAAAAAGTAAAAATATAGAAAGAAAGGCGAAATATAGTAATAAAGGAAAAATATTAAAAGAAAGACGAAATATAGAAAAAAGGCAAAATATAGAAAGAAAGATGAAATGTAGAATGAAAGATGAATTTTGCGATCCCGTCCATCAAACCTACTTCAATTTACAAGAAAGGAACCTTCACCCTTTCTAGTACCATGGGAATTAAAACCATGGAACAAACAATTAATCCTGAAAATCAAGATTCAACTCTAAAATTATTAGAGTTAATAGATTTAAATAAGTATCTTTCAGATACTAAAAAGAAATATATACATATTGGGTGCATTCAAATTGCATTCAAACCCCTAACATTATTAGGGACGAATACTTGTTTACAGGCCATCCTCCGTGATGGAAGATGTTTAGATTGGAAACCCTCTTTGATGGGTATTGTTAAAACAAGTCTCAGTAGGGGACCAATTTATTTTAATGTCCATCCAAACCTCACCCTATCTTTAACAGATAGGAATTTGTTAGAAGCTCTCCAATTGAGGATTCTAACCCAAGGATACAGTTTTATTTCTGGAACTAAAACCACAGTAGTTATAACTAGGATTCATTTCAAAATAATGAATACCTTAGTTCCTAAGGTACTCCACTTACCAGATCAAGGTAAGACCATATTGATCGCAACAAATCTCATGGGTACTAATTTTGCCACTCCTCGAATGATTAATTGGGAGGAAATAGAATTCCCAACCTACGGGACTATTCCACAGGCTGTTCCTCCAAGACTCCTGTTAAATCAGGATATTGATAAAGTTATTCAATCCATAGATGGAGTAATCAATTTCAACACTAAAATTCCATATCGAGTCTTTTACCATCGTCATCTAGATACTCTGATGTACGCTAGATCTCGTGCCTACAAGAGGTGGATGAAAAGATATCCTGTAAAGATGATTCCTCATTAAAAGGAATCCACATATCAGACAACCAAATACCTCATGGGGTCTAAACCGAAAGGTATCATGAGAGAACTTCTCCCACTCCCAGTGAAATGATTGGATTCAATCTATAATTATGATGTTTACACCAACATAGATTCAGGATCCACCTCCCTCTAAGGTGGATAGAGCAGCAATTAAATCTGAATTTTTTCACCCCAATAATCTAGGTTTCAAACGATGGTTTTATGAGACCTATGGGAGCGCTCAGAGCATAGCCTTATCAAAATAATTTTACCTTTATTTGGAAACAAATAAAGTTATTATGTCTTTTGTAGACTGGTTCATTCAATATAGATTGAAGCAGAAGCAACCCTTAGCTTCTACCCCAATTCCAACTCTTTCAACCCTAACGAAAGATTGGTAGCTTCAATCTGGAATTAAAATCAAACCAATACATCCTCCTACTGATCCATTGAAGATTGAATTTCAAAGCACTTCGGTAGATACACCAAAAGAGTCTATTGAAGATGTCACCTTTGTAAATCCAGATACCAATATTCATCCAATGAATCTGACTAGGCGATAAAACAATTATACCAATTTGAATCTTCAAACAATTGGTCAACAACTAAACCGTATTGAAGATTTGTTAGAGGTTATAACTCATAATCCTCCTTCTTATGAGTCATCCTCTAAAAAATTACCTTTACTTCAGGATAATAAACCTCTCATCAAACCTCCAACTCCTATTAGGAACTTTAAGGTGGATAATATTAGTGAATTTGTCACTGAATTATTATCCATAATGAAAAATCTAAATTTAAGCGAATTAAACGTTCTTAAAGAACAATCTTTGGATGAAGAAGAGATTGTGGATACATCTTCTTCCATCTCAGGAGAAATAGCTCCTTCAAATATGTCTGATGATGATTCTGATCCTGCATCACAATTAGGATTAACCAATGTCAGTCAAACTGAAGAAATCCTTTAGACAATGATTAAACAACCAAGTGTTCAAAAATTGGATTATAACAAGAGATCTACTCGGAAATGGGATATGACCCATAAATTTTATTACCAAAGGCCTACACCGCATGATCTATTGTATGAAGAAAATAACTATATAGATAAAAAATCTAATGTGGCAGATCTATATATGAATGGAATTTGGATGACTCATTTGAATACCAAATCTTCAAATTATGTTGAAGAATGTTAATGTACTGTACCAATTGTCGGCAACACAAAAATACAGATCAAGGAATTGCTGCAATGCTTACAGCAGGTTCTCTGGAGCTCTTAAAGGTTGGTGCGATAATGTTCTTACCACCGAACAACAACTTATTATTTACAATTCTAAAAAGGTTATAAAAACCGAATCTGGTCAAACCTTCATTGGAGAGGAAGATGTAGTTTATACCTTGATTTCCTGTATCCTACATCATTTTTTCGAAAATCTGACTTCCCAAATTGATATGGGAAGAGAAATTTTGCAGAATCTTAGATGCAAAACACTTAGCCTTTTTCTATGTTATAAAGATGTTTTCCTTTCTAAGGTTATAAAAATTCATGATGCCGATAATGAATATTGGACAAAAAAATTTATTGATGGATTACCAACTCTTTTTGCTAGTAAGGTACGAAAGAGGATAGGTAATGAGGTAGGAATTATTAACTACCATCAATATACATATGGCCTGCTTATTAGTGCAGTTGTCCAAGAAGGATTGGCCTTATGTAATGATTTAAAACTCCAAGCTCAGCTCAAGAAAAATATCTTACTAGTAAAAAAGAGCTCGGAGAGTTCTGTCAACAATTTGCCTGTAACACAGAGCAACCACTTTCCAATCAAAGGAAAGGAAATGGTAAAGTCTCCCATTCTAGGAGACAAGATCCCTATTCTCACCAGAGTAGGAGATATCCCAAGAGACAGTCTCATAAAAAGACTAGTCATGAATCTAGAAGACCTCCTTGAAGGAATCTTCCAGACAAAAAGAAAATTGTTTGTTATAAATGTGAAAATTAGGCCACTATTCAAATCGATGCAAGACAAAGGAGAAAATTAAGCAACTTGAAATAGATGAAGGATTAAGACTTCAGTTGGCTAAAATTCTCTTAAATTTTGATTCAGGGGATGACTATTCCTACCAACCCTCTAGTCAATCAGAAGAAGACCACAGTTGCAGTTGCTCTCATCTCAAATCTGTGGCACAAATGCATCAGATTAATGTTCTTACTTCTGATCAATAGGTTTTACTTGAGAACATTGATCTAGAAGAAGATCCCTTGAGGAAAAGATATTTAATAAAAGAATATCTTGAAAAATCTTCAAAGAATAGCCACGGGGTCAAACCCTATTCTTTGAAAGAAGTGGTAAGTCGTTATGAAGAATCTACTTCTTCAAAACAACCAGTATCTCTAAATGCTTCACAGGGAAAAATTGAAGATATCAAGCTTGAACTAAAAGAGTTAAAATCTTTGTATAAAAATCTTGAACAACAAATTGAAAAATAGGAGAAAACATTAGATGATAGTTTTCTCTATCAAAGCACCAAAGTCACTCATCAAAAGTGGCATACCAAAATTAATTTGGTTATCGATCAGAACTTTGTCATTCCCCATTTGACAACTCTGATCAATAGTGGAGCAGATTTAAGCTGTATCCAAGAAGGGTTAATCCCAACCCAGTATTTTGAAAAAACAACCCAATCGTTGGCCAATGCAGATGGCAAGAAAATGAAAATCAAATATAAATTAAACAATGCCTCTATCTACACTGATGATCAGTGCATAACTACAGATTTTCTATTAGTCAAAGATATGACTCAGCAAGTCATATTAGGCACTCCATTTTTGGAAAAATTATGCCAATTAAAGGCATTGATAACCAAGGAATCCTTGGAGAGGTTATTAAAAAACCAATATAATTTCTCTTTCAAATCTCAACCAAAAGTAAGTTTTATAAATGAGATTTCTGAATTGAGAAATAAAGTAAACCAAATTAGTTATCTGCATAAAGAAATTCAATTTCTAAATCTAGAAAAGCAATTGGAAACTAAAGATATTAAAGGAAAAACTAGTTCTCTTCATAAATTGTTTTCTACAAAAATTTGTAGCGATATTCCTACAACATTTTGGGATAGACATAAATATATTGTGCCTTTACCCTTTATTGATGGGTTTAATGAAATGACCATTCCCACCAAAGCTAGGCCTAGCCAAATAAAACATACTTTCCTAGACCTATGCAAGAAAGAAATCCAAAATCTTTTGGATAAAAAATTAATTAGAAAATCCTACTCCCATGGAGTTGTACTACTTTTTATGTCAATAAAAATGCAAAAAATGAACGAGGAGTTCCTCGATTAGTGGTTAATTATAAACCACTCAATGATTGTTTGAAAAGGATCAGATATCCAATTCCAAACAAAAAATATTTATTAGACAGATTCTTTTAAGCAAAAGTCTTTTCAAAATTTGATTTGAAATCTGGATATTGGAAAATTCAAATCAATGAAAAGGATAAATATAAAACTACATTCACTGTCCCTTTTGGACATTTTGAATGGAATGTTATGCCATTTGGTTTGAAGAATGCTCCATCTGAATTTCAGAATATCATGAAGGATATTTTTGCCTCTTATTTTGACTTTACCATTGTTTACATTGATGACATATTAGTTTATTCAAAATCCATTGATGCTCATTTTAAGCATTTAAATGCTTTCAAAACAGTTATTAGAAAACATGGGTTGGTAATATCAGCTCCCAAAATAAAATTGTTTCAGACCTCTGTTAGATTTTTAGGTCATAATATTCACAAGGGAAAAATAGTTCCCATTGATAGAAGCATTGAGTTTGCATCCAAACCCGATGAAATCTTGGAAAAAAACTCAACTTCAGAGATTTCTAGGAAGTCTCAATTATATTGCTAACTACTATCCAAATCTTGCTCAAGATTCATCAATATTACACAAACGACTCAGAAAGAATCCTGTGTCATGGACCCCTAAACATACTCAGGCAGTCCAAGTAATTAAAAGAAAGGTTATACAACTCCCTTTTCTTAACCTTACCAATCCTTCCTATCCGAAGGTCATCGAGACTGATGCTTCCCATATTGGATATGGTGGCATTTTGAAACAAGTTAATCTAGTTGGTAAAGAAGAACTTAAAAGATTTACATCTGGTAATTGGCATGATGCACAGATTAATTATTCCACAATAAAACAAGAAATTCTTGCAAAGATTAAGTGCATTAATAATTTTCAAGATGATTTATTAAATTAGAAATTTCTTTTGAGAGTTGATTGTTCTGCAGCTAAATCAATTCTTATAAAGGATGTGAAGAATCTTACTTCCAAACAAATCTTTGCTAGATGGCAGGTGGAATTAAGCGTCTTTGATTTTGATATTGAACATATTAAAGGAGAATTGAACTCCTTACCTGATTTCCTAACCCATGAATTTCTTCTGGATTCAAATCATGGCTAACCCCGGCAAGGGTAACCCACTCCTAGTGAGAGGAAGAGGTTCCACATCAAGAGGACGAGTCCGAAAGAATCAAGGAAGAGGAAATTCATCAAATAATAAGGGTAAAGCCAATGTATCGTATAAAGAGACACTCAAATTAGAACCAGCGTATACTACTCTTCCTGATCAGAAAATAATTTTGATCCTTAATAAAGAGGAGTTAGATGATACCCTAGGTTCTTGAGAGATGTTACAAAAATGGCTTGGAGAAGCCTACGATCCCATTAGAGCAGGTAAACAGTGGTATTCATTTGAATCCATTTTGGTTCATACCAATGCAAGTGCAGTGCATCATACACTATCCAATGTGGCTAAATGGATAGCCCAAGAGCGCACAGTAAGTGTATGATTCAGAAATTTATGCATCCTTCGGGATGGGAAAATTTTGAACTGGCTAAACCCATAGCCCTTCCTAATGATAAGGAATTCAATTATTGGGATTATATTGATGCCTGGTCTAATACTTTTTATTACCAGAATCCCTCACATCGACATTCCTAGTTCTTTCCATTGAGTAAGGATGTCTTAAAAAGGTCATTACCTTTACGCAATTGGGTTTTCAACTGATGGATCAAATTTGGGCAGCCCATCACCATATTACCTGAGGCCATAAAGGTTCAATTTAATTTATGGACTAAATCCAGTCCTGAGCTAAAAGCTCTGGGTAAGATACCCAATGATGCAGACCTGTTTATCTTCTTCATGATATTTTTGATACCATGGATCTGGAGATGGGACTGTACATCAGGCTTTAATGAAGAAGGCCTTCCAATTTTACTTCGGACTTTTCATGTTCGATAGTGGAAGAATTTTCCCAATATTGATAAAACAATTGCATAAATTAAGTTTGCTATTCTCACAAATGAGAACACACTTGGATTACATAAAGTGCAGGTCCATTATGACCCCAAAAATTTATTCACCAATTTGAAGATTTAATTAAGAGTTAAATATCTGAATATCTCGGAAGCAAAGTTAATGAAGAAACTCTTAGAATCAATGAAGTGTTCTATAGTTTATTTGTGCAAAGAAAACACACCATCTTCCTCTTGGCCTGCAGAAGACAATATGTCAATATCAAAACCATTCGCTACTGAAGACAAGATTGAAGAAGATAATGATGATGATCTTGCTGATTCATTATCAGATAGTCAGCCAATTGCTAATGAACCCAAGATGGTGGATTATATGGAGACAATGATTCATCTTCTTGAATCAAAGTCTAAAAAGAAATAACTTTATTCTTTGCAGAATGTCTGAAGATATGTTAGGATCAACACAACAAGATTCGTCGGCAAAGTCCGTCCAAAATCAACAAAGGAAATCTTATCCTCCGGCCCATAGCTAGCCTATGTGTCACATCAATCCAAGCACCTACAATGTATTTGGTCGGCCATTTTCCATCAAGTCACATAAGTGGACTGAAGAAAGTAGCCGCCTTGCTTGTGGAAGGATTAAGGCATTGAAGAAAAGAAAGATTCTCTGGGCCCAAGCACATCAAAGGTCTCTTTCCATTCTCAATAATGGAGAAAGCAATCTAGCTAACCTCAATACTGGGGGTGTCTTGTCTCAACCGCCTCAATCATAGAGGCTTATCTTGTGTTTGTTGGTGGATTTCTAAGATAGTTAGAATCCACTTTGTTTTGTCCTTCTATATAAGGAGATAATTTTATTTTTAGAAGACATCACTTGAATCTCAGAGTTCGATGTTTGTTCTCAAGGTTGCCTGTTGTAAAGCTTGTCCTATTCTGAAGTTTATTGTAAGTACTTTTATGATAAATAAGTTTAAAGTTATTCTCTGCCCTTGCTTGTTGTTGTACTCTTCTGCCTTCTGTCTTTTATTTTTCCTTCTCTTTTATTCTTCTTTCTTTCTTTCTTTCTTTCTTCCTCACTTCTTGTGTCTTTCTTGTTTATTTTTATCTTTCTTTCTATCTTGTTTCTTGCTTTTTCGTTTTTTTATTTTCTGATTAAAGAAAGAATAAAAAAAAGATAGGTAGATAGAAAAAATAAGGAAAAAAATAAAGGAAGAAAGAAATATGAAAGGAAAAAGAAAGAGAAGAGAAGAAAGAAGTGGAGAAAGAAAGAATTAAAGAAATAAAGAAAAAAGAAGAATGAAAGAAAGAAATAAATAAAGAAAGAATGAATGAAGAAGAAAAAGGAGAAATAAAAAAGTAAGAAAAGAGAAAGATTGGAACAAGAAAGACTTTCTTTTTGACTTATTTGTATGTTTATTTCTATCATGATTCTATATTTCTTCTTCTTTTCTTAGTTCTTATTTCTTTCTATGTGCCTTTTTTTATTTTTTCTTTCTTGTTTTTTCTTTCTTCATTCTTCCATTCGTTCTTTCGTTCTTTCGATTTCTTTCTTTCATGTTTCTTTCTTTATGTTTGTCTTTCTTTATTCCTTTGTAATTTCATTCATTTCACTTTCTTCGTTCTATCTATCTTTCTTATTATTTTTATTTCCTTCTTTTTTCCATTTCCCTTTCTTTCGTTCTTTCTTTTCTCTTTCTTTCTGTCTTCTTTCTTTCTTCATTTATGTTTTCTTTCTTTCCTGCTTGCTTCTTTCCATCTATATATCTTCTTTGTTTGTTTGTTTGTTTGTTTCTTCTTTCATTCCGTTTCTCTGTTATAGTTTTTCTTTTTTCATTATTTCTATCTTGATTCAATCTTTCTTCTTCTTTTCTCCTTTCTTGTTTTTTTCAATGTGTCTTATTTATTTATGTATTCTTTCTTGTGTATTTTTCTCTTTCTTTTTTTATTTCTTCTTTCTTTATTTCTCATTTTTTATTTATTTCTTTCATTGTTTATGTTTCTTTTGTTTCTTTTCCCTGTTTCTTTCTTCATTTCTTCAATTGTCTTTCATTCTTTCTAATTTCTTTATTTTTTATTCTTTCTTTTTTAATTTTTTCTTTCTTTCTTCGTCTTTTCTTCTTTCTTATTTCTTTCAATGAGCCTTATTTCTTTATTTATTCCTTCTTGTTTCTATTTTTCTTGTTTCTTTCTTTCTTTCTTTCTTTCTTTATATACTCTTTCTTGCTAGAAACAAACAAACAAGTAAAAAGAAAGAATAAAAAAGTAAAAAATAAAAAATGAAACTTACAGTAAGAAAGAAGACAAAAAGAAAGAAAAAATGAAAAAATAAAAACTAAAGAATCTAGAAAGAAAGAAAAAAAATACAAAAGAAAGACAAAATATAGAAAGAAAGTAAGATAAAAAGAAGAAAGATAGATAGATAGAATAAGGACCAAAGAAAAAAGAAACAAAAAATCAAGAAACAAGATAGAAAGAAAGATGAAAATAAACAAGAAAAAGACAAGAAAAGAAGTGATAGAAACAAACAAACAAACAAACAAACAAACAACAAGTCAGAAAGAAAGAATAAGAAACAAAAAAATAAAGAAAGAAAAAATGAAATAGAAAGAAAGAATGAAAGAAAGAAGGCAAAAAAGAAAAAGAATGAAAGAATCAAGACAAAAAGAAGCAAGAAAAAAAAACAAGAAACAAAGAAACAAAGATGAAGAAAGAAAGAAACATAAGAAAGATATAAGGCAAGAAAAAAGAAACAAGAAAGGAATAATGATGAAAGAAAGAAAAAGGATAGAAGAAAGAAAAAAGTAAGAAAGAAAGACAAAAATAAGAAAGATAGAGGATAAAACAATGAAACATAGAAAGAAGAAAGAAAGACACAAGAAAGAAAGAATAAAAGAAAGAATAAAATAAATAAATATGGAAAGAAAAAAGAAAGAAATAAGGAAGAATCAAGAAATAAAGAGAAAATAAGGAAAGAAGGCAAAAAGAAAGAATGAAGAAAGAAAGAAAGAAAGAAAGAAAGAATGAAAAAATGAAAGAATCAAGAAAGAGAGAAGCAAGAAATAAAGAAGCAGAAAACAAAGAAGCAAGAAACTCAATGAATTATTGGGAAAAACTCAACTTCAGAGATTTTAGGAAGTCTCAATTATATTGTTGATTATTATCCTCATCTTGCTCAAGACTCAAAAATATTACATAAAAGACTCATAAAGAATCCTGAGCCTTGGACTCCTAAACATACTCAGGCAGTCCAATTAATAAAAAATAAGGTTAAACAACTCCCTTGTTTTAACTGACTAACCTTTCTTATCCAAAGGCTATAGAGACAGATGCCTCCCATATAGGCTATGGTGGCATATTAAAATAAGTTAACCCAACAGGTAAAGAAGAACTTGTAAGATTTACCTCTGGTAATTGGCATGATGCACAGATTAATTATTCCATTGTGAAACAGGAAATTTTGGCAATAATTAAGTGCATTCATAAATTTCAAGATGATCTCTTAAATCAGAAATTTCTTTTAAGAGTTGATTGTTCTACTACAAAACCGATTCTTAAGAAGGATGTGAAGAATCTTACTTCCAAACAAATCTTTGCCAGATGGCAGGCAGAATTAAGCGCCTTTGATTTTTATATGGAACATATCAAAGGAGAATTAAATTCCTTACCTGTTTTTCTAACCCCGTGAATTTCTTCAGGGTACAAATCATGTATAACCCCAGAAGGACGTTGCAATTCAAGCCATTCTCCAATGATTGCAGAGATACTGAGAATAAATATATGCATATTGGATGCATACAGATTGCGTTCAAACCCTTGACCTTATTAGGGATGAACACATGCTTACAAGCCATTCTCCGGGATGTTCGCTGTTTGGATTGGAAACCCTCATTAATGGGTATTGTGGAAATGAGTCTTAGTAGAGGACCCATTTACTTTAATGTCCATCCAAACATCACCCTATCTTTAACAGATACGAATCTGTTAGAATCACTCCAGTTGAGGATTGTAACACAGGGATATAATTTCATTTTTGGAACTGAAACCATTGCAGTCATTGTAAGGATTCATTTCAAAATCATGCATACCTTAGTCCCTAAGGTATTACACTTACCAGATCAGGGTAAGATAGTCTTGATCGAAACTGATCTTATGAGTGCCAATGTTGCCACTCCTAGGAAGATTAATTGGAAGGAAATTCATTTCCCAGCCAACTGGACTATTCCTCAGGCTGTTCCTCCAAGACTCCTCCTTAATCAGGATATTGATCAAGTTTTTCAATCCACAGATGGAGACGTGGTTATCAATTTTAAACCTAAGACTCCCTACCGAGTCTCTTTACCACCATCCTCCAGATTCTCTGATGTAGGCCAAACCTCACACCTACACGAGGTGGATGAACAACAACCCTATAAGGATGATTCCTCATTAAAAAGAATTCACATCTCAGACACCCAAATACCTCATGATGTCTATACGGAAAGGGAGCATCAGCATACTTCCCCCACTCCCAGTGAAATGACTATCTGTGATTATGATTTACACACCTCATCATATTGATCTCCAGGATCCCCCTCCATTTGTGGTGGATCATGCAACAATTAAAGCTGAATTGTTTCACCCCAATAATCTAGATTTCAAAAGATGGTTTTATGAAACCTACGGGGAGCCAGAATGCATGGAATTTTCAAAGGAATTTTATCTTTATTTGGAAAAAAATAAGGTTATTATGTCTTTTGTTGATTGGTTTATCTTGAATAAGGTTGACCATCCAATGAGATGATGATAATGGCAATTGACATCAAAATTATTTTAAAATATTTTAAAAGAAATAAAAAATATTAATGATTGGGGGAAACATATCTCCTTCGATATACCTCCATCACTCCTTTGCAACAAGGGGTAGGGATTCTTATTGTCTTAGTCATCACTGTGTCATTGTGGGAAGGTTGAAGATCTTGTAGTGAAAGAAGAGGCAACATGCCTCCTCCCCCACCCCCTATTTGTATGCATAGAGAGGGGAACAAAGAGGGAGCCATCAATCTTCCTCGACACCTCCTCGTTGTCAATGAATATAGGGAGGTGAAGACTCCTCCCTTGTTGATGTTAAAAGTTGTAAGAGGGGGTGGCAATGCCCAGTTACTTTTTCTCGGTCACAAAAGGATATTACTAACCAATTATGAGTGGTCAAAGGGGTCAAACCTAAAGTTCACATGCATTAACTTGAAACTCATGGGTGTTTTAAGGAGTATGCACTTAATTACCCTTTTTTTATTATATAAAAATGAAATAACAACTTAAACCTCCTATCAAGGTCACTTTCTATCTTCATAACCCACTTAAGAAGGATTACTAGCTTTTACCAAATGAATCTAAGATCCAATGTTTGAGTCAAATGAGCAAATAAACTTGAGATGTATCTTTCTAGTAAACTTGAAATCTCCAAGAGAAGAGACAATTATGAAAGAAAAACAAAGGAGACAAACAAATCAAACTACTTTTTAGAATCACAAATGATCCTCATCATCTCCAAAAGATGCATATGTTTGTAATCTTTTCCTTTTGAATGAGTGATCCATCTGGGTCTTTGACCTCAAATATTATAACTCTATTTTTAACTAAGTGGCTTGAATTATGAGTAAATATTTTCTTGAGTTTAAGGTTTAAAAGAGAGGGAAAAAGAGGGAGAGAAAGGTGTTGAATGCAAATTGTACTTGGGGTTTAGAAGGTTTAAGGAGAGGAAGGGGTATGTTTAATTTTATCTTTCTTTCATTCTTGTTTCTTGCTTTTTTGTTTTTTTATTTCCTGATTATTTTTTTCTATCTACCTATTTATCTACGAATCTCTCTTTTCTTCTTCTTTCTTTAATCCTTATTTTTTGTTTCTTTCTTAACCTTTCTTGTTTCTTTCTTTCTTTTGTCTTTCTCGATCCTTTCATTTTTCCTTTTCTTCTTTATTTTTTATTTTTGTGTTCTTTCTTTCTTCCTTCCTTCCTATTTCATTTTTCTTTCTTTATTTCTTCTTTCTTTCTTACTCTATCTTCGGACTTGTTTGTTTGTTTGTTTCTATCGTGATTCTGTCTTTGTTCTTCTTTTCTCATTTCTAATTTCATTCTATGTGCCTTTTTTATTTGTTCTTTCTTGTTTCTTTCATTCTTTCTTGCTTTTCCTTTCTTGTTTTTCCTTTCGTCTTTTATTTTTTCTTTATTTCTTGTTCTTTCTTTTATTCTTTCTGGTTTCTTTCTTTCATGTTTCTTTTTTTATATAAAAAAAGAAAGAAAGAAAGATAGAAACAAGGAGAATTAAAAAAGTAAGAAAAGAGAAAGATTGGAGCAAGAAAGACTTTCTTTCTGACTTATTTGTATGTTTATTTCTATCATGATTCTATATTTCTTCTTCTTTTCTTAGTTCTTATTTCTTTTTATGTGCCTTTTTTATTTGTTCTTTCTTGTTTTTTCTTTCTTCATTCTTTCATTTGTTCTTTCGTTCTTTCGGTTTATTTCTTTCATGTTTCTTTCTTTATGTTTGTCTTTCTTTATTCCTTTCTAATTTCATTCCTTTCACTTTCTTCTTTCTATCTTTCTTATTCTTTTTTATTTCCTTCTTATTTCCTTTTCCCTTTCTTTCGTTCTTTCTTTTTTCTTTCTTTCTGTCTTCTTTCTTTCTTCATTTAATTTTTCTTTCTTTCCTTCTTGCTTCATTCCATCTATATATCTTCTTTGTTTGTTTGTTTGTTTGTTTGTTTCTTCTTTCATTCCATTTCTCCGTTATAGTTTTTCTTTTTTCATTATTTCTATCTTGATTCAATCTTTCTTTTTCTTTTCTTCTTTCTTGTTTTTTTCAATGTGTCTTATTTATTTATGTATTCTTTCTAGTTTATTTTTCTATTTCTTTTTATTTCTTCTTTCTTTATTTCTCTTTATTTATTTATTTCTTTCATTGTTTATGTTTCTTTTGTTTCTTTTCCCTGTTTCTTTCTTCATTTCTTCAATTGTCTTTCATTCTTTCTAATTTCTTTCTTTTTTTATTTTTTATTTATTTCTTCTTCTTTTCTTCTTTCTTATTTCTTTCAATGAGCCTTATTTCTTTATTTATTCCTTCTTGTTTCTATCTTTCTTGTTTCATATGAATACCTTAGTCCCTAAGGTATTACACTTACCAGATCAGGGTAAGACAATTTTGATCGAGACAGATCTCATGAGTGCAAATGTTGCCACTCCAAGGATGATCAATTGGGAGGAAATCCATTTCCCAGCTAACCGGACCATTTCCCAGGCTGTTCCTCCACGACTCCTGATTAATTAGGATATTGATCAGGTTCTTCAATCCATTGATGGCGACATGGTTATAATGATTTTACTATTCATTTTTGTTCTTGTTATGATATGGGACGTCACCCAATTCACGTTGAGTCAAGGCCGTGTTGCCGTTGGCGTGGATAGGCGTAGGCGTTGAGGCCGCTACTCATAAGTCGTTGACAGATGTGTATCGGATCAAGAAGATGATGAACTATAAATTAATTATGATATGATGAATATTAGTTCGCTTCATTTATGATTACCATATAATCAGTTTATAATATGTTTATTTCATACTAGGATATTCCTCCTTCTGGTTCTCTTTTACTACTCATGCTGTAGTGTAATTTATTTTACTTTAAGTTTAATTTAATTGTGTTTCAAATTTTAATTTGTCAAAATATGGCATCCAGTAGTAGGATTACTAGATCAATTAAAAATGCTTCTCTTGTTGAATATAAAGGTTCAACAACAATTAAATGATTGGACAATTCCATCCATAAAACCAACTTCAATATACAAGAAAGGAACTTTCACCCTTTCTAGTACCTTGGGAATTAAAACCATGGAACTAACCATTAATCTTGAAAATCAAGATTCAACTCTTAAATTATTAGAATTAACCGATCTCAAAAAGTATCTTGCAAATACTGAGAAAAAATACATGCATATTGGATGCATACAGATTGCGTTCAAACCCTTGACCTTATTAGGGATGAACACATGCTTACAGGCCATTCTCCGAGATGGTCGCTGTTTGGATTGGAAACCCTCATTGATGGGTAATGTGGAAACAAGTCTCTGTAGGGGACCTGTTTATTTTAATGTCCATCCAAACCTCACCCTATCTTTAACAGATAGGAATCTGTTAGAATCACTCCAGTTGAGGATTCTAACACAGGGATATAATTTCATTCCTGGAACTAAAACCATTGCAGTCATTGCAAGGATTCATTTTAAAATTATGAATACCTTAGTCCCTAAGGTATTACACTTACCAGATCAGGGTAAGACAGTTTTGATCAAGACAGATCTCATGAGTGCAAATGGTGCCACTCCAAGAATGATCAATTGGGAGGACATCCATTTCCCAGCTAACTGGACCATTCCCCAGGTTGTTCCTCCATGACTCCTGATTAATCAGGATAATGATCAAGTTCTTCAATCCACTGATGGCGATGTGGTTATTAATTTTAAATCCAAGACTCCATATCGAGTCTCTTTACCATAGTCATCCAGATTCTCGGATGTAGGTGAAACCTCACGCCTGTAAGAGGTGGATGAAAAAAAATCCTTTAAGGATGATTCCTCATTAAAAGGAATCCACCTATCAGACACCCAAATTCCTCATGGTGCCTATACGGAGAGGGAGCATGAGCGCACTTCTCCCACTCCCAGTGAAATGACTAGTTTCAATCTGTGATTATGATTTTTACACCTCAGCAGATTGACCAGGACCCACCACCTTTTGTGGTGGACAGAGCAACAATAAAAGCTGAATTCTTTCACCCCAATAATCTAGGTTTCAAAAGATGGGTTTTTTCCACCAATGGGGATGTCGAACGCATGGAATTCTCAGAGGACTTTTATCTTTATTTGGAAACAAATAGGGTAATTATGTCTTTTGTTGATTGGTTTCTACATTTTAGATTGAAGCAAGTGGAGAAATGACCATTAGTTTCTTCCACCAATTCCTCTCTTTCCACCCTAACGAAAGAATGGCAGCTTCAATCTGGTACATCAATCAGATCTGTACATCCTGCCACTGATTCGATCAAGCTTGAATTTCCAAGCTCGTCTGGAAAACTCCCTGATTATGTTGAGGCAGTTGCTTTTGTCAATCTTGAATCCACTCTAAACCCGATGGGTTAGATCAGGAGACAAAACAATTTCACCAATTTAAATCTCAAAACAATTGGCCAACAGCTAATATGTATTGAAGATTTATTGGATAAAGGTAATCCTGAGAAATATTGTCAAAATCCTTATGACTTATCTTCTCGCAAATTACCTTTGTTGATGAACAATAAACCACTCATTAAACCACCTGTTCCTATAAGGAACATTAAATTAGATAATAATTCTGAAGTTATTGATGAATTATTATCTCGGCTTGGAAAATTGAATCTTTCTGAAGATCAACTCAAACAAGTCAAAGAAGCTAAAACTACAAAGATTCTCAAAAGCATTCAAACGCTTGAATCTCATGAATCACATGAAGATTCTTCATCGCAAAATATGGAAGATTTAACTCCTTCAGCATATTCTGATTCTGATGTTGGTCAAGACTCGAATCTCAAAGATTTAGGTTTAACCAATGTCAACCAAACTGAAGAAATGCTTCAGGAAATGATTCATACCAAAAGATATTTAATCAAAGAATATCTTGAAAAAATTCAAAATACTTCAAAGACACCTCCCATTCAAGGAGTTAAACCTTATTCTTTGAAGGAAATTATTGGTCGTTATGAAGAAACCAATTCTTCTAAACAACTAGTATCCATCTCCTCATTACAAGGAGAAATTAAAGAAATCAAGCTAGAATTAAAAGAATTAAAATATTTGAATAAAAAGCTTGAAAAAAAAATGTGAAAAAATGGTTTACAGAAAGAAAATAAATCTGAGGAGTCTTTTCTTAATCAAATTACCAAAGTCATCCATCAAAGATGGAATACTGTGATTAATTTAGTTATTGATCAGAACTTTGTCATTCCTAAACTGACAGCTCTGATTGATAGTAGAGCAATCTTAAACTGCATCCAAGAAGGGTTAATTCCAACCCAATACTTTGAGAAAACCACTCAAACATTGGCCAATGCCAATGGAGACAAAATAAAAATCAATTATAAATTTAACAATGCCTCCATATGGACTACTGATCAGTGTATCATTACAGACTTTTTGTTACTAAAAAATATGACTCAACAAGTCAAATTAGGCACCCTTTTTCTGGACAAAAATAGGTCAATTAAAGGCATTGATAACCATGGAATTCTTGGACAGGTTAATAATAAACCTATATATTTCTCTTTCAATTCTCCACCACAAATCAGTTTCATTAATGAGATTTCCGAATTGAGAAATATTAAAGAACATCATCTTAGTTCCTATTGCACGAAGTATTGAGTTTGCTTCCAAATTTCCTGATGAATTATTGGAAAAAACTCAACTTCAGAGATTTCTAGGAAGTCTCAATTATATTGCTGATTATTATCCTAACCTTGCTCAAGACTCAACAATATTTCATAAAAGACTCAGAAATAATCCTGAGCCATGGACACCTAAACATACTCAGGCAGTCCAACTTATCAAGAGTAAGGTCAGACAGCTCCCTTGTCTTAACCTGACTAATCCTTCTTATCCGAAGGTTGTAGAGACAGATGCCTCCCATATAGGCTATGGTGGCATCCTAAAAAAAATTAATCCAGGTGGTAAAGAATAACTTGTTTGATTTACCTCTAGTAACTGGCATGATGCACAAATTAATTATTTTACTATTAAACAGGAAATTTTGGCAATAATTAAGTGCATTCATAAATTCCAAGATGATTTATTAAATCAAAAATTTCTTTTAAGAGTTGATTGTTCAGCTCCAAAATCGACTCTTATGAAGGATGTGAAGAATCTTACTTCTAAACAAATCTTTGCCAGATGGCAGGCGGAATTAAGTGCCTTTGATTTTGATATTGAACATATCAAAGAAGAATTAAACTCATTACCTGATTTTCTAACCTGTGAATTTCTCCAGGGTCAAAATCATGTATAACCCCAGAAGGGCCAATCCACCTCCAATCAAAGGTCGTGGAAATCAATCCAAAGGCCGAGGCCGAAAAAATCAAGATAGAGGAAATTCCTCCGAAAAGTAGGGCAAAGCCTCAGTGTTGTATAAAGAGACACTAGAAGCTGAACCAGAGTACATTACTCTTCCTGACAAGGACACAATTTTAATCCGCAATAAAGAGAACTTGGATGGTACCTTGGATTCGTGGGAGATGTTACAGAAATGGCTTGGAGAAGCCTACTGTCCCATCCGTGCAGGAAAACGATGGTATTCATTTGGATCTATTTTGGTTCATTTAAATTCCATAACAGTGCATCATACACTATCTAATGTGGCTAAATGGGATAGCCCAAGAGCGTACAGTAAATGTACGATTCAAAGATTCATGCATCCCTCAACATGGGGAAAATTTTATTTGGCTAAAGCAGTTAATCTTCCAACTGATAAGGAATTTAATTATTAGGACTATATGGATTCTTGGTATAATACCTTTTTATTACCAAAATCCTTCCCATAGACATTCCTGGTTTTTCCAGTGGGAAAAGAATGTCTATCAGAGGTCATTACCTCTACCCAGTTGGGCATATGCATGGTGGAACAAATTTGGGCCACCCATTTCAATTTTACCCGAACCAATCAAGGTTCATTTTGTCAAATGGACTAAATCTAGTCCTGAGCTTAAAGCTCTGGGGTTTAATAAAATCCATGATCATAGTGATGTCTTCATCTTCTTTATGGTATTTTTGATACCATAGATTTGGAGATGGGATTGCACTACAGGCATTAATGATAAAGGCCTTCCAATATTATTACGGACATTTCATGTTCGTTGGTGGAAAAATTTCCCCAATATTGATACTAAAGTTGCAGAAATTATATCTGCTATCATTCAAAATGAGAATAATCTTGGATTACATAGAATCCCGGAAGTCCATTATGACTCCACGAATTTATTTGGCACATTCAAAACTCAATTAAGGAGTTTGTTTCCGAAAATTTTGGAGAAAGATATTATGAAAAAATTACTCAAATCAATGAAGGATTATATGGTTACTCAGTGCAATGAAGGCACATCCTCTCACCCAGCAGAAGACAACATGTCTATTTCAGAACCATCGGCTGCAGAAGAAGAAGAAAATATCGAAGAGCATGATGATAATGCCAATGAGTCATTACCAAATAGCCAACCTCTGGAAGATGACGAATATATTGCTACAATGTTTCGTATGTTTGATGCAAAATCTTAACACAAATAATATGTTTTAGGATATGACTATGACAGACACATCTGTACCAGATTCGTCGGCCAAGTCCGTCCAAAACCAGTAGAGGAAATATTATCCTCTGGCCCACAGCTCGCCTATTTTTCACATCAATCAAGGCACCTACAATATCTTTGGTCGGCCATTTTTCATAAAGTCACAACCATGGGATGCCGAATGTAGCCACCTTCATCGGATAAGAGTTAAATCTCTTAGACTAATAAAGATTCTTTGGGACCGAGCCCATCACAGGTCTCTTTCACTTCTCCATCATGGAGATAATGGACAACAAAGTCAAGATCATCTCATTTATGGAGACAACATTCAAAGTAATCTCAATAACAGAGATGATTCAGCTCAGCCACCTCAATCATTGAGGCTCATCGCATTATTAGTGGTGGATTTCAAATTTATTAGAATCCACTTTAGTTTCCTCCTTCTATATAAGGAGTTGTTTTCTTTTGATAAGGCATAACTTGTTTTCTGGAGTCTTCTCCTTTGTACCCAAGGTTGCCTGCTTGTGCATTGTATTTTCTTGGAGTTTGATTGTAAGTATTGTATGAGATAGTGAGCGTTTAAAGCTATTTTCTGCCTGTTTCTTCTTTTATTTGCCTTCTGTCAATTTCCTACTTTCCCGCTATTATTGGTATCAGAGCCATGGAAGGCTAAACCGTGAATATACAGGTATGAAGGAAACTATTATAAATTTTTTTTATCTTAATCATAAGGGGAGTTAACTTACTTCGCAATGTTATAATAATTTTACTATTCATCTTCGTTCTTGTTATGATATGGGACGTCACCCAAGTCGCATTGAGTCAAGGCCGTGTTGCCATTGCCATGGATAGGCATAGGCGTTGAGGGCCGCTACTCATAAGTCGTTGATAGACGTGTATCGGATCAAGAAGATGATGAATAGTAAATAAATTATGATGTTATGAATATTAGTTTGCTTCATTTATGATTACCTTATAATTAGTTTATAATATGTTTACTTCATACTAGGATATTCCTCCTTCTGGTTCTCTTTTACTACTCCTGTTGTAGTATAATTTAGTTTACTTTAAGTTTAGTTTAATTGTGTTTTAAATTTTAATTTGTCAAAATATGGCATCCAGTAGTAGGATTACTGGATCAATTAAAAATGCTTCTCTTGTTGAATATAAATTTCAACAACAATTAAATGATTGGACAATTTTGTCTATAAAACCAACTTCAATATACAAGAAAGGAACTTTCACCCTTTCTAGTACCATGGGAATTAAAACCATGGAACAAACCATTAATCTTGAAAATCAAGATTCAACTCTTAAATTATTAGAGTTAACCGATCTCAACAAGTATCTTACAGATACTGAGAAAAACTACATGCACATTGGATGCATACAGATTGCGTTCAAACCCTTGACCTTATTAGGGATGAACACATGCTTACAGGCCATTCTCCGAGATGGTCACTGTTTGGATTGGAAACCCTCATTGATGGGTATTGTGGAAACAAGTCTCAGTAGGGGACCTATTTATTTTAATGTCCATCCAAACCTCATCCTATCTTTAACAGATAGGAATCTGTTAGAATCACTCCAATTGAGGATTCTAACACATGGATATAATTTCATCCCTGGAACTGAAACCATTGCAGTCATTGCAAGGATTCATTTTAAAATTATGAATACCTTTGTCCCTAAGGTATTACACTTACCAGATCAAGGTAAGATATTTTTTATCGAGACAGATCTCATGAGTGCAAATGTTGCCACTCCAAGGATGATCAATTGGGAGGACATCCATTTCCCAGCTAACTAGACCATTCCCCAGATTGTTCCTTCATGACTCCAGATTAATTAGGATATTGATCAAGTTCTTCAATCCACTGATGGCGACGTGGTTATTAATTTTAAATCCAAGACTCCATACTGAGTCTCTTTACCATAGTCATCCAGATTCTCGGATGTAGGCCAAACCTCACACCTACAAGAGGTGGATGAAAAACAATCCTTTAAGGATGATTCCTCATTAAAAGGAATCCACCTATCAGACACCCAAATTCCTCATGGTGTCTATACGGAAAGGGAGCATGAGCGCATTTCTCCCACTCCCAGTGAAAAAACTAGTTCCAATCTGTGATTATGATTTTTACACCTCAGCAGATTGACCAGGACCCACCACCTTTTGTGGTGGACAGAGCAGAAATAAAAGCTGAATTCTTTCACCCCAATAATCTAGGTTTCAAAAGATGGTTTTTTGCCACCTATGGGGACGCCGAACGCATGGAATTCTCAGAGAACTTTTATCTTTATTTGGAAAAAAATAGGGTAATTGGTAATGAAGATTTATTGGATAAAGGTAATCCTGAGAAATATTGTCAAAATCCTTATGACTTATCTTCCTACAAATTACCTTTGTTGATGAACAATAAACCACTCATTAAACCACCCGTTCCTATTAGGAACTTTAAATTAGATAATAATTCTGAAGTTATTGATGAATTATTATCTCGTATTGGAAAATTGAATCTTTCTGAAGATCAACTCTAACAAGCCAAAGAAGCTAAAGCTGTGAGATTCTCAAAAGCTTTCAAATGTTTGAATCTCATGAATCACATGAAGATTTAACTCCTTCAACATATTTTGATTCTGATGTTTGTCAAGACTCGAATTTCAAAGATTTAGGTTGAACCAATGTCAACCAGACTAAAGAAATTCTTCTGGAAATGATTCAAGACCCGAGTATTCAAAAATTAGAATATGAGAAAAAGTCTACTCGGCAATGGGATCTCCCTAATAAACATTATTACCATAGGCCTACACCTCAAGACCTATTGTTTGAAGAGAATGTTTATTTAGATAAAAAAAACTTATGATGGCAAATCCATTTATGAATGGAATATAGATGGATTATCTGAATATCAGATATTGGAACATTGTCGCAGAATGCTTATGTATTGTACAATCTGTCGGCAACATAAGAATTCCGATCAAGGAATTGTAGAAATGCTTACTGCAGGGTTTTCTGGAACCCTCAAAGGTTGGTGGGATAATATCCTCACCCCTGAACAACATCAGGAAATTTAAAATTCCAAAAAGGTTATCAAAACTGAATTTGGCCAAGCCTACCTCGATGAGGACGATGCAGTTTATACCTTAATTTCCTGTATTGTTCATCATTTCATTGGAAATTTGACTTCCCAATTAGATAAGGGAAGAGAAGTTTTGCAAAATCTTAGATGTTGAACTCTTAGCCACTTTCGTTGGTATAAAGATGTTTTCCTCACTAAGGTTATGCCAAGACCAGATGCCAATAATGAATATTGGAAAGCAAAATTTATTGATGGTTTACCAACTCTTTTTGCCAACAAGGTAAGAAAATGGTTAGGTAATGAGGTAGGAATAATTAACTACCATCAATATACATATGGTCTCCTTACCATTGCTATCATCCAAGAAGGACTGAGCTTATGTAATTATTGAAAGCTTCAAGCTCAGCTTAAGAAACAAAATCTTACTGGAAAGCATGAGCTTGGTGAAAGAATTCAGCTTTGATTGCTGCTCTATCTACCACAAAAGGTGGTGGGTCATAGGTACTCTATTGGGGTGTAAAAATCATAATCACAAAGTAAAACTAGTCATTTCATTGGGAGTGGGAGAAGTCCTTTCATGCTCCCTTTCTCGGTAGACCCCATGAGGTATCTGGGTGTCTAATAAGTTGATTCCTTTTAATGAGGAATCATCCTTTATGGATTGTTTTTCATCCAATTCCTGTAGGCGAGTAGATGGGCCTACATCCGAATATCTGGATGACGTGGGTGGTAAAGAGACTCGGTAGGGAGTCTTGTCTTTGAAATTGATTACCACATCGCCATCTGTGGATTGGATGACATGATCAATATCCTGATTAATCAGGAATCGTGGAGGAACAACCTGAGGAATAGTCCAGTTGGCTGGGAAATGAATTTTCTCCCAATTGATCATTCGTGGAGTGGCAACATTTGCACTCATAAGATCGGTCTCGATCAATATAGTCTTACCTTGATCTGGTTAGTGTAATACCTTAGGAACTAAGGTATTCATAATTTTGAAATGAATCCTTGCTATGACAGCAATGGTTTCAGTTCCAGCAATAAAATTTTATCCCTGTGTTAGAATCCTCAACTGGATAGATTCTAACAAATTCCTATCTGTTAATGATAGGGTAAGGTTTGGATGGACTTAAAGTAAATAGGTCCCCTACTGAGACTTGTTTCAACAATACCCATTAATGAGAGTTTCTAATCCAAACATCGACCATCTCGGAGTATGGCCTGTAGACATGTGTTCAACCCTAATAAGGTCAAGGATTTGAACGCAATCTGTATGCATCCTATATACATATATTTCTTCTCAGTATCAGCTAGATACTTATTGAGATCTGTGAACTCTAATAATTTAAGAGTTGAATCTTGATTTTCAAGATTAATTGTTTGTTCCATGGTTTTAATTCCCATGGTACTAGAAAGGGTGAAGGTGCCTTTCTTGTAGATTGATGTAGGTTTAATGGATGGAATTGTCCAATCATTCAATTGTTGTTGAACTTTATATTCAACCAAAGATGCATTTTTTACTGATCCAGTAATCCTACTACTGGATGCCATCTTTTGACAAAGTAAATCAAATTTAAAATACAAATAATTTAAACTAAATTACACTACAACGAAGAGTGGTAAAAGAGAACCAGAAGGAGGAATATCCTAGTATGGAGTAAACATATTATAAACTGATTATATGGTAATCATGAACGCAGCAAACGTTTGTTCATACTATCATAATTATTTTACTGTTCATCAATCTTCTTGATCAGATACACGTCTGTCAACAATTTAAGAGTATAGCGGCCCTTCAACACCTACGCCTATCCACGGCAACGGCAACACGGGCATACCTCAATGCGACTTGGGTGATGTCCCTTATAATAACAAGAACGATGATGAATAATAAAGCATTATAACATTACGAAGTAAGTTAACTCTCCTGATGATTAAGATATAAAAAACTTATAATAGATTACTCCATACCTGGATATTCAAGGTTTAGCCTTCCATGGCTCTGATACCAATTACAGAGATAATGACTCACAACCACCTCAATTATAGAGGATTAATTTTTGATTTTAGTGGTGGATTTCAAATGTTTTCAAATCCACTTTAGTTCTCTTCTTCTATATAGGGAGATAGTTTCTTATACTTAGGCATCACTTGAAAAACCTTCCCCTTTGTCATCAAGGTTGCCGACTCGTGTGTTTCCATTACTGAGAGTTTATTGTAAGTACTTTATGATTTTGTGAATAAATTAGTAGTGAGTTAAAGTTATTCTCTACCTGTTCTTAGTTTATTTGCCTTCTGTTAATTTTCCTTCTTCCCGCTGTAACTGGTATCAGAGCCATGGAAGGCTAAACCTTGAATATCCAGGCATGGAGTAATCTATTATAAGTTTTTTATATCTTAATCATCAGGGGAGTTAACTTACTTCGTAATGTTATAATGCTTTACTATTCATTGTCGTTCTTGTTATGATATGGGACGTCACCCAAGTCGCGTTGAGGTATGCCCGTGTTGCCGTTGCCGTGGATAGGCGTAGGTGTTGAAGGGCCGCTATACTGCACAAAAGACTCAGAAAGAATCCTGAGCCTTGGACTCCCAAACATACACAGGCAGTCCAATTAATTAAGAGTAAGGTCAAACAACTTCCTTGTCTTAACCTTACCAACCCTTCTTATCCGAAGGTTGTAGAGACCGATGCCTCCCATATAGGCTATGGTGGCATATTAAAACAAAGAAATCCATCTGGTAAAGAAGAACTTGTTTGATTTACCTCTGGTAATTGGCATGATGCACAGATTAATTATTCCACTGTTAAACAGGAGATTCTAGCAATAATTAAGTGCATTCATAAATTTCAAGATGATTTATTAAATCAAAAATTCCTTTTAAGAGTTGATTGCTCAACTGCCAAATCGATTCTTAAGAAGGATGTGAAGAATCTTACTTCCAAACAAATCTTTGCCAGATGGCAGGCGGAATTAAGCGCCTTTGATTTTGAAATAGAACATATCAAAGGAGAATTAAACTCTTTACCTGATTTTCTAACCCGTGAATTTCTCCAGGGTCAAAATCATGTATAACCCCGTAAGGGGCGATCCACTCCCAATGAGTGGACGTGGTAATCAACAATCCAGAGGTCGAGGCCGAAAGAATCCAGAAAGAGGAAATTCCTCAGAAAAGAAGGGCAAAGCCCCAGTGTCGTATAAGGAGACACTTGAAGTCGAACCAGTGTATATTACTCTTCCGGATACAGAGACATTTTTGCTCCTCAATAAAGAGGACCTTGAGGGTATATTGGATTCCTGGGAGATGTTACAGAAATGGCTTGGAGAAGCCTACTGTCCCATCCGTGCAGGAAAACGATGGTATTCCTTTGAATCCATTTTGGTTCACCTGAATTCTATATCAGTGCATCATACACTGACTAATGTGGCTAAATGGGATAGCCCAAGAGCGTACAACAAATGTACAATACAAAAGATTCATGCATCCCTCAACATGGGGAAATTTTGATTTAGCTAAAGCAGCTAACCTTCCTAATGATAAGGAATTTAATTATTGGGATTATATGGATTCCTGGTATAATACTTTTTATTACCAAAATCCCTCCCATAGGCATTCCTGGTTTTTCCAATGGGAAAAGAATTTCTTTCAGAGGTCATTACCTCTACCCAGTTGGGTATTTGCATGGTGGAACAAATTTGGGCCACCCATTTCAATCTTACCTGAGCCCATTAAGGCTTGTTTTATAAAATGGACTCAATCTAGTCCTGAGCTGAAAGCTCTGGGTTATGAAAAACCCCCAAAGAATTGGGACAGTCTTATCTTCTTTATGGTATTTTTCTTACCATGGATTTGGAGATCAGGCTTTAATGATAAAAGCCTACCAGTGTTATTAAGAACATTTCATGTTCGTTGGTGGAAAAATTGCCCCAACATTGATACAGAAGTCGCAGAAATTAAGTCTGCTATCATACAAAATAAAAATAATCTTGGATTGCATCGCGTCCCGGAAGTCCATTATGACTCCGAAAATTTATTTGCAAGTTTCAAAACTCAATTGAAGAGTTTGATTCCGAATATATCGGAAAAAGATATTATGAAAAAATTATTCGAATCAATGAAGGATTCTATGGCTACTAAGTGCAATGAAGGCACATCTTCTTACCCTACTGATGACAACATGTCAGTTTCGGAACTGTCCGCTGCAGAGGATGAAGATATTGAGGACTTTACTAGTACAGAGCATGATGATAATGCTAATGAATTCTTACCAGATAGTCAGCCCCCAGAGGATCCTGACGAATATATTAATGCAATGATAGAGATGTTTAAATCAACATCTAAAGGGAAATAATTTTTCAGGATATGACTATGACAGATAAATCTGGTCCAGATTCATCAGCCAATTCCGTCCAAAAGCTGCAGAGGAAATCTTATCCTCCGACCCACAGTTGGCCTATTTGTCATATCACGCCAGGCTCATACAGTATCTTTGGTCAGCCATTTTCCATAAAGTCACATGCATGGGATGCCGCCAGTAGCCGCCTGCACAGGATAAGAGTAAAGGCTCTTCGTCAACAAAAGATGCTATGGGACCAAGCCCATCAAAGGTCTTGTCCTAATCTCAATCATGGAGATCAAGATGATAAGGATGACCAAGATGACTCAATTCTTGATTCAATTTTTCTTCTTCTTTTCTTCTTTCTTATTTTTTATAATGTGTCTTATTTATCTATGTATTCTTTCTTGTTTATTTTTCTCTTTCTTTCTTTTTATTTCTTATTTCTTTATTTCTCATTCTTTTTTATTTCTTTCTTTCATTGTTTAGAAAGAAAGAAGAAAAAGGGATGGAAGAAGAAGGAAAAAAGGAAAAAAGGAGAAAGATAAATAGAAATAATAAGGAATAAAGACTGAAATTAGAAAGGAAGAAAGAAAAATGAAAGGGAAAACAAAAAGAATGCAAGAAAGAAACAAGAAAGAAAGAAAGAAAAATGAAAGAACAAATAAAGAAAGGCACATAAAAAGAAAGAAATAAGAAAAGAAAAACAAAGAAAGAATCATGATAGAAACAAACAAACAAACAAACAAACAAATAAGTTAGAAAGAAAGAAGAAAGAAAGAAAGAAGGAAAGGAAGAAAGATCTAAAGAAGACAAAAAAAAAAATAGAAATAAAAAAATAAAAAAAATGAAAGAAGAAAAAAGAAGAAAGAAAGAAACAAGAAGGAATCAATTAAGAAATAAGACACATTGAAAAAAATAAGAAAAGAGAAAAGAAGAAGAAAGAAAGAATAAATATATAAACAAGAAGAAAGGAAAAAGAAAGAAGAAGAATTGTCTTTCTTTATTCTTTATTTCTTTTCATCTTCTTTCTTTCTTATCTTTCTTGTCTGTTTCTATATTGTTTCTTTTTTTTATTTGTTTATTTATTTATTTTTGTTTCTTGTTCTTTCTTTCTTCCAACTTTCTTTCTTTCTTTCATAATTATAAAATAATAAAATAAAAAAATAAAAAATAAAGAATGAAACAAGAAATATATTTTATCTTGATTTCTTCTTTCTTTCTTTAGGACTTCTTTCTTTTCGTCCTCTTTCTTTCTTTTCATTGTTGTTTCTTTCTTTCTTTCGCTTGTCTTTCTTCTTTCTTTCTTTAGGACTTCTTTGTTTTCGTTCTCTTTCTTTCTTTTCATTGTTGTTTCTTTCTTTCTTTCGCTTGTCTTTCTTCTTTCTTTCTTTCTTTCTTTCTTTATTTTATTCTTTGTTTCTTTCTTTCTCATGTCTTTATTTGTTTCTTTTATTTCTTCTTTGTAGTTTCTTTCTTTCCTTTTTCTTTCTTATCTTTCTTGTTTCTCTCTTTTTTCTTTGATTATTTATTTATTTTTTCTTGTTCTTTATTTTGTTCTTTCTGCTTCCATTCTTTTATTTTTCTTTCTCTATTTCATCTTTCTTTCTTTTCATCTTGTTTCTTTATTTTTCATCTTGTTTCTTTCTTCTTCTTTTTTTTCATTTTCCTTTCTTTCTTTCTTTCTTTCTTTCTTTCTTTCTTCTTTCTTTCTTACTCTTTCTTTCTGACTTGTTTGTTTGTTTCTATCCTAATTCTTTCTTTCTAGTTTCTTGCTTTATATCTTTATTTTTTTATTTTTTTCTTATTTATTTCTTTCTTTCATGTTTCTTTCTTGCTGCTTTGTTTTCTGCTTCTTTATTTCTTGCTTCTTTCTTTCTTGATTCTTTCATTTTTTTCATTCTTTCTTTCTTTCTTTCTTTCTTCATTCTTTATTTTTGTCTTCTTTCCTTATTTTCTCTTTATTTCTTGATTCTTGCTTATTTCTTTTCTTATTTCTTTTTTTTTATTCTTTCTTTCTAGTTTCTTTCTTTCTTCTTTCTTTCATCTTTCTATGTTTCTTTGTTCTATCCTTTATCTTTCTTATTTTTGTCTTTCTTTCTTACTTTTTTTCTTTCTTCTATCCTTTTTCTTTCTTTCATCATTCTTCCTTTCTTGTTTCTTGCCTTATATCTTTCTTATTTTTCTTTCTTTCTTCATCGTTGTTTCTTTGTTTCTTATTTTTTCTTGCTTCTTTTTGTCTTGATTCTTTCTTTTTTCTTCATTCTTTTTTTCTTTTTTCTTCTTTCTTTCTTTCATTCTTTTTCTTTTTTTGCCTCATTTCATTCTTCCTTTCTATTTCATTTTTTCTTTCTTCAGTTTTTCTTTCTTTCTGACTTGTTGTTTGTTTGTTTGTTTGTTTCTATCGTGATTCTTTCTTTCTTCTTCTTTCCATATTAATTATTTATTTCTATGTGCCTTCTATATTTGTACTTTCTTGTTTTTTTCTTTCTTCTTTCCGATTTCTTTCAATGTGCCTTATTTCTTTATTTATTCTTTTATCTTTATTTCTTCTTTCTCATTCTCTCATTTGTTCTTTTTTGTTTATTTCTTTCTTTGTTTATGTTTCTTTCGTTCATTTTTCCCTGTTTCTTTCTTCATTTCTTCAACTTTCTTTCAATCTTTCCAATTTCTTTCTTTGTTCTTCTTCTCTTTTCTTCCTTTCTTCTTTCTTTCTTTCTTCCTCTCTTCTTTTGTCTTTCTTTTTTATTTTCATCTTTCTTTCTATCTTGTTTCTTGCGCTTTTTGTTTCTTTTTTTCTTTCTTTCTTATTCTTTCTATCTATCCATCTTCCTTCTTTCCATCTTTCGTTGTTTCTATGATTTGTCTTTATTTTTTGTTTACTTTATTTCTTATTTTTATTTTTCCTTTTCTTTTTAATCATTATTTCTTTCTTTCTTTCTTTAATATTTCTTATTTCTTTCCTTATTGATTCTTTCTTTTCTCTTCTTTTATTTTTTCTTTTGTCTTTCATTCTTTCATTCTTCTTTTTTTCTTTTCGCCTTCTTTCTTTCTTCCTCACTTCTTGTGTCTTTCTTGTTTATTTTTATCTTTCTTTCAATCTTGTTTCTTGCTGATCTATAATGTAGAAAGAAAAGGAGAAACATAGAAGGAAAAGGCGAAATATAGAAAGAAAAGTTGAAATATAGAAAGAAAAGTTGAAATATAGAAAGAAAATGTGAAATTTAAAATGGAAAAAAAAATATATAATGAAAGACAAAATATAAAAAGAAAGAAGAAATATAGAAAGTAAGATGAAATATAGAAAGAAAAGGTGAAAATATAGAAAGAATAGGTCAAATACAGAAACAAAGACGAAAAAATAGAAAGAAAGACGAAATATAGAATGAAAGGCGAAATAGATAAAGAAATATTTCATCCTTCTTTCTTTATTTTATTTTACTTTCTATATTTCATCTCACTTTCTATATTTCATCTTACTTTCTATTTTTCATCTTACCTTCTATTTTTCATTTTACTTTCTATATTTTATCTCTCTTTCCATTTTTCCTTTTTCTTTCAATATTTCATTTTATTTTATTTTTATTTCTTCTTTATTTCTATATTAAATTTTACTTTTTATATTTCATCTTTCTTTCTACAATTCCTTTAACTTTCTAAATATCTTCGCCACTTTTTTTTTTTTGGTCTTTTCTAACCTGTCTCTTTTCTAAAGGGAATCTTATCTTTACTTTAGTCTTTTCTAACCCGTCTCTTTTCTAATCTCTTATCTTTACTCTAGTCTTTTCTAACCAGTTTCTTTTCTATTGGGAATCTTATCTTATTTGCCATCCAAAGTGATAAGGTTCTGGATGGCTTCAGAGTCATAATCATAATCCTCATCTTCATCTTGTGAGTAGCACTGTAGTGTCTGGGTGCCCATGGATTCTGTCTTGCTGGATGACGTGTCTGAGTCCTTTTTCTCGTATCCTTGGTCTTTAAGATATTCTTTAATTTTGTCTTCATTCTTTCTTTCTTCCTTTCTTCTTGTTTATTTCTTGTTTATTTTTTTTCTGTCTTTCTTTGTTCTATCTTTTGTGTTTTTTTCTGTCTTAATTTTCTTTCTTTCTTTCTTTTTTCTATAATCCTTATTTCTTTCGTTCTTTATTTTTCTTTCTTTAATCTTTATTTAATCTTTCATTTTTTTTCTTTCTTGCTTCTATCTTTCTTGATTATTTTTTAATTTTTTCATCCTTTTCTTTTTTCTTTCTTTCTTTCAGTCTTCTTTCTTTCTTACTTTTTTCTTTCTTACTCTTTCTTTCTAACTCTTTTTTCTTTCTTTCTTTCTTTCAGTCTTCTTTCTTTCTTTCTTTGTTCCCTTTTTATTTCTTTAGTCTTTCTTTCTTTCTTTCTTCCTTTTGCTTTCTTCTTTCATTTTTTCTTCATTCTCTCTTTCGTTCTGTTTTGTTTTTTCTTTTATTGTTTATGTTTGTTTTATTCTTTTGACTTTTGGAAGAACTTCTGCAGCTGGGACGTAAAAGGGTTTTTTTTTTGCATCTTGGTTTCTATCCAGTCTCTTTGCTAAGTATACTGTCTTTTAGTCTTTTCTATCCAGTCTCTTTTCTATTTAATAGTCTTATTTGCCATCAAGTGTTGTCAAATTATGGATGACTTTTGAGTCGTAATCAAAGTCTTCATCTTCATCTTGGGAGTAGCATTATAGGGTCTGAGTACCCGTTCCTGTTGACCCAGTCTTACTAGAGGTGTCTGAATCTTTTTTCTCATATCCTTGTTCTTTTAGATATTCTTGGAAATAGTCTTGCATCATCTTTTTGATTTCTTTTGGATCAGTAAACTGTTTCTCTTTCGAGTCTGCCTATTGTTTATCTCTCTTCTTTTCTTCTGACATTTTTGGCAAATGTCTAGCCATCAACGGACTTGATGTGTCTTTACCGGCACCCGTTAGAGCCGGACTAGCTAGTGAAAACCCTTCACTAGTAGGGACCTGGGTACAAAAAGTACCTGTTGCCTTGGCTTTGAGTTTCTTAATTTCTTCTTCTAACGTCTTGATGTATTCTTTCTAAAAGTCATTTTTCTCTTCTAAGAGTCTTCTCTTCTCGTTCAGCCGTTGGATGATTCTTGCTAAAGTATCACAATGATCACAGAAAAAAATTCTCTTATTGTCCTTGGCTACGCCAAAGGACACTTGGTCTTCTCTCACATGTCTTAAAGAAGGGGCTATGTAGTAATTGGTGCCAATAGTTAACTTGGCTGCCTCTAAGGCTTCTTTGAGATTATTGAAGCCTTTGTAAATAGGTCTTTTGAAATTTTGGATGCTTTCTACGACTTCTGTCCAAGAATGGAAGACACCTGAAGTGTGACCTTGAAAGACTACATAAAAATTAAAACTTTTCTTTTTCTGGGAAAAATATTTCGAAAGACCATTGAGACTAGCTAGAAAATATTTCTGGTCTTTTGGAATTCTCTAATAAGAAAGCCAGAGATTGTCTAATAAACACTGTTCTTCTTTTGTAATAGAAATATTTGGTAAAATCTTAAACGTAATATTAGATTTAGGGAAAACTACTAATTTATGATTACCAAAACTAAGGAATTCTTGTCCATAATTATTTAATATGGAAGAAGAAGGTCTGGAAGAACCTTGGTTTGGAAAATCCATCTGTTCTATCAATCATAAGTTTAGAGTAAAAAAATCTTCTACTAAGAGTATCTGCAAATCTATTTTTTTTACCTTTGATATGTTCAAATTCAATTTTATATCCATTATCTGTAATAATATCTACCAAATTTAACCATCTTCTCCTGCTTATTTTATTTTCTTTGCTTCTTTGGAAAAATTTTACTATTGCTTCGCAGTTTGTTCTTAAACTAAATTCTTGTTTGTTAATGACAAATAATCTAAAAGATTCTAAGGAATAAATTACTGCTAGTATTTTAGAATCTATGCTACTCATGTTTCTTTTTCTTTAAATTTTCCACTAGCATAGCTACAAATTCTTTCTTGTTCCTTTTAACTATACTTGTGGGGTTTGGCTATAAGAAATCCTCCCCATCCAAAGTTACTTCCATCTGTTTCTATGATGAGATAATCAGAGTCTAAAGGCGTAATTTTGATAGTGTTTGAATTTTTTATTTAACCTTTTTGACTAATTCTTATCTTCTTGGTTAAATTTTTTTTGACCAGTAGCAGAGGTCTTTCCATATAATGGGCCAATGATTTTTCCTATGTCTTTTATAAAGGGTCTGGCATAATTAGCTAACCCTAAAAATCTTTGGGGCTGTTTTGTGTCAGATAAGTCATCTAGCATTTCTAGTATTTTCTTGGAAATATGTTCTTGTAATTCTATCTGACCTTGTCCTATATTTACTCCTAAGAATTTTATATATTCTTTGAATAATTCAATTTTTGTTTTACTACTAATGATTCCTTCTTGCATAAAGGTGGCTAATACTGATTGCAAATGACCTATATGTTCTTCAATAGTTTTACTAAACACTAAGATGTTATCTATATATACTAAAATAAATGTATCATATTTCTTGAATATATTATCCATCTTTCTTTGAAAAAAGGTTGGAGCATTTTTTAAGCCAAAAGGCATGACTAATCATTCAAAATGTCCTTCTGGACTTGTGAATGCTGTCCATTCTATACTATCAGGGTGCATTTTTACTTGCCAGAATCCTGATTTTCAATCAAACTTACTAAATATTCTTTTATCTTGAATTCTATTAATTAATTGAGACTTGTTTGGTATAAACTATGTTCTTCACTGTTGAAATGGCACCTAAGGGAATTAGGTCCTATTTATTTTATCTCCAATCTTGATGGAAGTCTAAGGTCTAGATAATCTAATTTTTTAGAAGGTTCCAGGTCTTATGGCTCTGATACCAATTTAGAGGGGGTACTGATTTACTTTAATCTGGAGTATTTAAAGGTGAATTATTTGCAAGTCTCCTTACTATTTGTCTTCTGGGTATAAAGATTTGCCCAGGAATCTCTACAAATCTTCTATAAGAGTATAACGACAAAGTAAAATAGATAATACTAAACATGAAAAAGTTACAGTTAACTATTGTTAATGCTATAAAAACAAAGTTCATATATCTGAGATTCTTCCTATAATATTAGCAATTAAAAATATATAAGAAACTAAGAGGTTTTCTAATTGTTTTGGTAAGAAAACAAAATAATTAAATAACTCAACGACAAATATAAATAAAAACAGGATGCTAGTATAAGGCCCTATATTTTAAATCTTCTACCGTAATATATAGAATTGTAAAACATAGCTAAATAGAGATAGTATATAGGTAGTACTCGTAATACTATCCTAAAAAATTGTCTTAATATTTTATTAACAAGCCAAATAAACATAAAAGTACGGCGGAGTTGTGGCTTCCGGGAGCAACGCTTGGCTCCGATGAGGCAGAGGGGTTTGTCTGGGCTTAGCCCTCACCCAGTAGTTTCCAGCCTAATATACTTTTATGTATACACACAAAACTACACACAATCAATATAATCTTAGCAGACTATAAAGGCAGTAAGAATCAAACAGGTAAGAACGATGCCTAAAGTTACAAAAAGAACAAGCATGAGATTAATACGAAAAAGATAAGATGTGTAATTCCCAAGGGGTTTTACTTTAGATCAAAGTTGTTTAGATCTTTATGCTTCCTCCTTCAGGTATGGGGAACCCAAGAAACAGTGAGGTGTGCAGTGTCCTAGCATTAAGCTTTTGCCATGGGCTCCAGCATTTAGTCCCAAGAAAAACGAAGCCCTGAAACCTCCTTGGGAATAAACGTGCAGAAACAAGGGACGCATGGACCGTGAAGCATCAGAGGACTACCACAATGCTTTTAATCTGTGTTTGGGATTAACCCCGGGTTAGAGGAGGAAGGTAAAAATCTAAGCAGTCAGGGATCTAAAGCTTCCCCTTAGGGAAGTCCCAAAAACGAAACGAAAATAACGAAGGTGGTCACTTACTTTGGGAGAACAAAGGTTGTACTTGGGTGTGATCAGGAAAAGAAGGAGAGGAGAGAACTCATGGGTGAAGAACAAACTATGCTCTGGAATTCACTCTTTCATTCATATCTTTCAAGTCTTAGATATGGCTATTTATAGCCCAAAATTGCCGACACTTGAAGGCAAAGGGAATCACTCGGGTGCTCATTGGGCCCCATCGTCAGTGATTTTCTCCTTTAGCTTTTCAAGTGTGCGGTTACAAATAATTTGTACATAGTGGGACTGTACAAAATTTAAAAGTACAATAGTGGAAACATAAAAGTCAAAAGTACAATAATGAAAACATCTTGTCTTGAAACCGTGGGCTGCTCAAATCATGTGCTGAAAAACCGTGTTTTGTCTTGAAAGCTGTGGGCTGCAAAACCGGGTGCTGAATCCGGTGTGCTAGAAATCTGTGCATCTGGTAGTTTTCTAAATAATTTGGTACCTAAGTCTTTGTTAAAAGCATTTCCTGAAATGCAGGTATAGTAGAAGTAATCTTGGAGAAACTTTTTAACATATTTGTAATTATGTAAACTAAGTTGTTCTAAATAAACTACTGCAACCTTTTGTACAAAGCCTACATTAGGATCATCTCCTGTTACTAATTGATAAACTTTATTAACAAAATTGTAAGGGTTGGATCCTAAACTCATTAAATGACCAAATTCTTCTGGATTACCTCTTTTATAACTTTCCCATCAAGCTTTTACGCTTTCTTCTAGGAATGTTTCTAAATATCTATACATTTCTTCTACATCTTGAGATTGAAAGTTCTGGATATAGTCTGAGACAACTTGGTTTTTCCAGAGATCTAGTATAGTGGTCCATTCTTGAGGATCATGGGCTGAAAGATTAAGAATTTTCCCTTGGCCCATCTCTTGAAATTTTATAGGTCTTTCTATTTCTTTTCTTTTTCTCTTAGGATGTATGTTTCGATCAAAAGTTATTGGGTCACTGTAAGGAATCCTTGGCATATTACCTGAGTAATATACTTCCCTAGGTGGGGTTCTTGGGTAAGTGGTATAGCTATTTATGGGAATAGTGTTAGAACTTTCTTCGTCCATATATTCTTTAATACTTAGGGTTTCTTCTTTTTCTATTTTTTCATCTTCTCTTGGTTCTAAGGGCATTTCTCCTATCCTGATATTTTCTTCATTATCATAATAAATATATTCTTCTTCTTTTATTTTTCTATTTTTTATCAGATCTTCTTCAAGGTGAAGAAGTTCTCTTTCTGAAAATTTCAATTCTAGTTCTTTAGGATATATTATCTCATCTATTCCTAATTCTATATTGACTAGGTCATAATTTTCACTAGAAATTGATTTGGTGTCTTCTGTATTCTTTTGTTCATAGCTATTAAATCTAATGTTTATGTTACCTTTAGTATCTGTGTACATGATACTTTCTTCAGGGCTAATTATTTTTTCTTCTCTAAATTTAAGATTCCATTCTAATCCTGCTAAAACATCTGGAGAATATTTAATAGGTTTAATTAATTTTATTCCTTTTTTTCCAATTAAATTCACTACATCATCTATTTTAACCTTGAACCTAGTAGTGCTAGAACAAGTACATCTTCCTAAGAATCCAATAAATAATAAAAAATTATTTCGTACAAAGGATTCATACCCTTTTTTCTGAATACCTATTTTGATGTATTTCCTAAAATCTTGTAACCCACTAAGGAAGTCTGGGGAGCAATAAAATATTCCTCCATTTTGATTCATATCTACCTCAGTAATTCTTAACATTGCCTTTTGAGGGTCAGCCCATCTATCATCGTAGATGCTAAGTAAGGTTTTAGTTCCTAGATGTTTTCGTCCTAATCCTTTTACCCCTATTACAATTAAACCTAAATGAATCAAAGTATATAATTTCTTAATTTCTTTAAAGGCTTGTTCTGCTATTAAGTTAATATTAACAGAATCTTGTCCTACACAGTTAATCTGGATTTCCCTGTAATGTCTAAATAATCCGGTATTAAAGTTTAATGATCCTTTTCTATATAATTGTCTAGGGTTAAAAAGGCTTAGTTGATTATTGCTAAATAAGACAATGTCTTGGTCTATATCTATTATTTCGTCTAATTGTATATCTCTCTGGTCTACACTTCTCGTACCTGTTATTCTGTCTATTATGTTAAGGTTTCTAGAAGAACTTCCTATTTTCGAGGTAAATCGTTCACCTCATTGTGAAAGTGCCATGGTTTTTTAGCTAAGGAGGTTCTAGGTTCTATTGTGATACCTTTCAATTTTTGGGATATTAAATCTATCTCTTTATCAATATTTTGTTGCGACCCTTTACTACTTTTTAGATAGTCTAAATTTTTAGAGAGTTTTTCTATTTTACTTTTTAAAGTTCTAATTTCGTCTTGTATCTTAATTAAAGTGAATTCTATTTCTGTTACTTTGTTTTGAAGATTATTACCTAAACTTATAATTAGATCTGTGATAGTATTCAGTTGAGAATTACTCCCTTGTAAGCTATGTTCTTCATTGTTGAAATGGCACCTAAGGGAATTAGGTCCTATATATTTTATCTCAAATCTTGATGGAAGTCTAAGGTCTAGATAATCTAATTTTTTAGAAGGTTCCAGGTCTTATGGCTCTGATACCAATTTAGAGGGGGTACTGATTTACTTTAATCTGGAGTATTTAAAGGTGAATTATTTGCAAGTCTCCTTACTATTTGTCTTCTGGGTATAAAGATTTGCCTAGGAGTCTCTACAAATCTTCTATAAGAATATAACGACAAAGTAAAACAGATAATACTAAATATGAAAAAGTTACAGATAACTATTGTTAATCCTATAAAAACAAAGATCATATATCTAAGATTCTTCCTATAATGTTAGCAATTAAAAATATATAAGAAACTAAGAGGTTTTCTAATTGTTCTGGTAAGAAAACAAAATAATTAAATAACTCAACGACAAATATAAAAAAAAACAGGATGCTAGTATAAGGCCCTATATTTTAAATCTTCTACCGTAATATATGGAATTGTAAAACAGAGCTAGATATATATAGTATATAGGTAGTACTCGTAATACTATCCTAAAAAATTGTCTTAATATTTTATTAACAAGCCAAATAAACATAAAAGTACGGCAGTGTTATGGCTTCCGGGAGCAACGCTTGGCTCCGATGAGGTAGAGGCGTTTGTCAGGGCTTAGCCCTCACCCAGTAGTTTCCAGCCTAATATACATTTATGTATACACACAAAAATACACACAATCAATATAATCTTAGCAGACTATAAAGGCGGTAAGAATCAAACAAGTAAGAACGATGCCTAAAGTTATAAAAAGAACATGAGATTAATACGAAAAAGATAAGATGTGTAATTCCCTAGGGGTTTTGCTTTAGATCAAAGCTGTTTAGATCTTTATGCTTCCTCCTTCAGGTATGGGGAACCCAAGACATAGTGAGGTGTACAGTGTCCTAGCATTAAGCTTATGCCCCGGGCTCCAGCATTTAGTCCCAAGAAAAACAAAGCCCTGAAACCTCCTTGGGTATAAACGGGCTGAAACAAGGGACGCATAGACCGTGCAGCGTCAGAGGACTACCACAATGCTTTTACTCTATGCTTAGGATTAACCCTGGGTTAGAGGAGGAAGGTACAGATCTAAGCAGATAGAGATCTAAAGCTTCCCCTTAGGGAAGTCCCAAAAACAAAACGAAAATAACGAAGGTGGACACTTACTTTGGGAGAACAAAGGTTGTACTTGGGTGTGATCAGGAAAATAAGGAGCGGAGAGAACTCATGGGTGAAGAAAAAAGTATGCTCAGGAATTCACTCTTTCATTCATTTCTTTTAAGTCTTACATATGGCTATTTATAGCCCAAAATTGCCGACACTTGAAGGCAAAGGGAATTACTCGGGTGCTCATTGGGCCCCATCGTCAGTGATTTTCTCCTTTAGCTTTTCAGGTGTGAGGTTACAAATAATCTGTACAAAAGAGGGGCTGTAAAAAATTTAAAAGTACAATAGTGGTAACATAAAAGTTAAAATTACAATAATGAAAACATCTTGTCTTGAAATTGTGAGCTGCTCAAACGATGTGCTGAAAATCGTGTTCTGACTTGAAAGCTGTGGGCTGCAAAACCGGGTGCTGAATCCGGTGTGCTGGAAATCTGTGTGCTACGAGCTAGAAAACTGCTTCCGGAAGATCTTCTGCTGCTGGTATGTAAAAGGGTTGCTGAATCCGGTGTGCTGGAAATCTGTGTGCTACGAGCTAGAAAACTGCTTCTGGAAGATCTTCTGCTGCTGGTATGTAAAAGGGTTTTTTTTTTATATCTTTTTTTCTATACAGTCTCTTTTCTATCCTGTCTCTTTTCTAAGTATACTGTCTTTTAGTCTTTTCTATCTAGTTTCTTTTCTATTTTGTAGTCTTATTTGCCATCAAGTGTTGTCAAATTATGGATGGCTTCTAAGTCGTAATCAAAGTCTTCGTCTTCATCTTGGGAGTAGCATTGTAGGGTCTGAGTACCCGTTCCTGTCGACCCAGTCTTACTAGAGGTGTCTGAATCGTTTTTCTCATATCCTTTTTCTTTTAGATATTCTTGGAAATAGTCTTGCATCATCTTTTTGATTTCTTCCAGATCAGTAAACTGTTTCTCTTTCAAGTCTGCCTATTTTTTATTTTTCTTCTTTTCTTCTGACTTTTTTGGCAAATGTCCAGCCATCAACGGACTTGATGTGTCTTTACCAGCTGCCGTTTGAGCCGGACTAGCTTGTGAAAACCCTTCACTAGTAGGGATCTGGGTACAAAAAATACATGTTGTCTTGCCTTTGAGTTTCTTATTTTCTGCTTCTAACGTCTTGATGTATTCTTTCTGAAATTTATTTTTCTCTTCTAAGAGTCTTCACTTCTTGTTCAACCATTGGATGGTTCTTGCTAAAGTATCACAATGACCACAGAAAATAATTCTCTTATTGTCCTTGGCTATGCCATAGAACACTTGGTCTTCTCTCACATGTCTTAAAGAAGGGGCTATGTAGTAATTGGTGCCAATAGTTAACTTGGCTGCCTCTAAGGCTTCTTGGAGATTATTGAAGCCTTTGTAAATAGGTCTTTTGAAATTTTGGATGCTTTCTACGACTTCTGTCCAGGAATGGAAGACACCTGGAGTGTGACCTTGAAAGACTACATAAAAATTAAAACTTTTCTTTTTCTGGGAAAAATATTCTGAAAGACCATTGAAACTGGCTAAAAAATATTTCTGGTCTTTTGGAATTCTCTAATAAGAAAGCCATAGATTGTCTAATAAACATTGTTTTTCTTTTTTAATAGAAATATTTAGTAAAGTCTTAAACGTAATATTAGATTTGGAGAAAACTACTAATTTCTGATTACCAAAACTAAGGAATTCTTGTCCATAATTATAGAATCTGGAAGAAGAAGGTCTGGAAGAACCTTGGTCTGGAAAATCCATCTGTTCAATCAATCATAAGTTTTGAGTCAAAAAATCTTCTACTAAGAGTTTCACCAAGCTATTGTTTTTACCTTTGATATGTTCAAATTTAAATTTATATCCATTACCTATAATAATATCTACCAAATTTAACCATCTTCTCCTGCTTATTTTATTTTCTTTGCTTCTTTGGAAATATTTTACTATTGCTTCGTAGTCTGTTCTTAATTTAAATTCTTGTTTTTTAATGATAAATAATCTAAAAGATTCTAAGGAATAAATTATTGCTAGTATTTCAGAATCTATGCTACTCATGTTTCCTTTTTCCTTAATTTTTCCACTAGCATAGCTACAAATTCTTTCTTGTTCCTTTTCACTATACTTGTGGGGTTTGGCTATAAGAACTCCTCGCCATCCGAGGTTACTTCCATCTGTTTCTATGATGAGATAATCAGAGTCTAAAGGCATTGGAAATTTTGATAGTGTTTGAATTTTTTCTTTAACCTTTTTGACTAAATTCTTATCTTCTTGGTTAAAAAACTTTTGGCTAGTAGGAGAGGTCTTTCCATATAATGGGCCGATGATTTTTCCTATGTCTTTTATAAAGGGTCTGGCATAATTAGCTAACCCTAAAAATCTTTGGAGCTATTTTGTGTCAGATAAGTCATCTGGCACTTCTAGTATTTTCTTGGAAATATGTTCTTGTAATTCTATCTGACCTTGTCCTATATTTACTCCTAAGAATTTTATATATTCTTTGAATAATTCAATTTTTTTTACTAATAATTATTCCTTCTTGTATAAAGGTGGCTAATACTAATTGCAAACGACCTATATGTTCTTCAATAGTTTTTTCTAAATGCTAAGATGTCATCTATATATACTAAAACAAATGTATCATATTTCTTGAATATATTATCCATCTTTCTTTGAAAAAAGGTTGGAGTATTTTTTAAGCCAAAAGCATGACTAACCGTTCAAAATGTCCTTCTGGACATGTGAATGTTGTCCATTCTATACTATCAAGGTGCATTTTTACCTGCCAGAATCCTGATTTTCAATCAAACTTACTAAATATTCTTTTATCTTGAATTCTATTAATTAATTGACACTTGTCTGGTATATTATAGCTATCTGTGACAGTGTTATCTTTAGCCTTTTAGAATTAATCACCATTCTAGATTTTCCTCTTTTCTGTTCTCTATGTTTTCTGACTATAAAGGTTGCTGATCTATGAGGACTTATAGATTTCCTAATAATTCCTAGACTTAATAATTCTTTGATATGAAGCTTAAAATCTTCCTTGTCTAAATTAGTGGCTTCTATATTGGCTGTTTTACAAATATAGTTAGGGTTTAATAATTCTAATCTACGCTATATATGGTTATTTTTCCAATGTTTTAAAGGGTTTTCTCTGAAATATTCTAATTGATCTAATTTTTCTATGATCTTCTGTAAGTAATGTTTATCTTGAGGATGGACATTTATTATTTCTAAATAGATTTTTTCTGTACCTAAAAAGGTATAGTCTAAATCTATCATTCTTTATATCCAATCATCAAAGTCTTCATTTTCTCCCATTATTTCTTCTAGATAATCCTGGGGACTAGGTAATGGTTGGATATAAGATTCTAGTTGAATGGAAACTTGAACTAAGCTTGTATGTGCTACTGCTTCAGGAAAAGTCTGGGAGCGTTGTATTGATACTTCTGTTAAGTCTTCATATATTTCTTCATAACAGAACAACTTATTATCTAATTTAACAATATTATTATCTAATTGTTGCTCTAAGGCTAAAATTGTAGGATTGTTAGCTTGTTTACAGCTTCCTAAAATTTTGCACTAACAACTAGTTTCTTTTGCTCAGTTGGTTTTTTCTGTATCTGTATATATGGGACCACCACGCTCCGCTGAAGAGGTGAGAGTTGGAGAATAAGTGGTTTGAACTGGAATGGTACTAGAGTTCTTGTGGAATTGTAAAAAGTCTCGGGAAATCGTAAGGGAGCCATTATTATGTAAGATAAAATTAAGTTCTAAAATAAAGTCTATTTTAAGTTTTAGGTCTCTAACCCATGTTAAAGGTAAAGAATAAGATCCAGAAAAGGTGGAGCAGTTGGTAAAAAGTTGGATCTTTCCTTCATCAAAATAGGTGGTATATGGGTTATAAGTACCATCTACCTATTGGCTAAAAACTTCTTCAGATGTTTTCTTGAGAAACTGAGGGGGAACTAATCTTCTATGGATTATACATTTTTTACAGCCGGAGTCTACTAAGGCATCTAATATTAAGGATTGTTTATTAGGCATCTTTCTTTCTTTCTTTCTTTATTTCTTTCTTTCATTCTTTCTTCCTTCTTTCTTTCATTTTGTCTTCTTTCTTTCTTTCTTTCTTTTCTTCTTGTTTATTTCTTGTTTATGTTTTTCTTTCTTTCTTTGTTCTAACTTTCTTTGTTCTATCTTTCTTTCTTTCTATCTTTTATGTTTTTTTTTTGTCTTAATTTTCTTTCTTTGTTTCTTCTTTCTATAATCCTTATTTCTTTCTCTCTTTATTCTTCTTTCTTTAATCTTTCTTGTTTTTTTCTTTCTTGCTTCTATCTTTCTTCATTATTTTTTAAATTTTTTCATCCTTTTCTTTTTTCTTTCTTTCTTTGTTCCCTTTTTCTTTCTTTCTTCTTTCTTTCTTTCTTACTCATTCTTTCTAACTCTTTTTTTTTCTTTCTTTCTTTTAGTCTTCTTTCTTTCTTTCTTTGTTCCCTTTTTCTTTCTTTAATCTTTCTTTCTTTCTTCCTTTTTCTTTCTTCTTTCTTTATTTCTTCATTCTCTCTTTCGTTCTTTTTTTTTTCTTTTATTGTTTATGTTTCTTTTATTCTTTTGACCCCGTTTCTTTATTCTTTCTTTCTTTCTTTCTTTCTTCCTGTCTTCTTTTTTCTTTCTTTTTTCTTTCTTCATTTCTCCAACATTCTTTCATTCTTTCTAATTTCTTTCTTTTTTCTTCGTTCTTTCTTTATTCCTTTCTAATTCTTTCTTTCTTTCTTTCTTTCATCTTTCTATATTTATTTCTAGTTTCTATCTTGATCCTTTCTTTCATTCATCTTTCTATCTATATTTCTAGTTTCTATCTTGATTCTTTCTTTCCTTCATCTTTCTATCTTGATTCTTTGATTCTACTTCTTTTCTTCTTTCTTACTTCTTTCAATGTGCCTTATATCTTTATTTATTCCTTCTTGTTTCTTTCTTTCTTCCTTTTTCTTCTTTCTTTATTTCCTCATTCTCTCTTTCGTTCTGTTTTTGTTTTTTTGTTTATTTTTTATGTTTCTTTTATTATTTTGACCCTGTTTCCTTCTTCATTTCTTCAACTTTCTTTCATTCTTTCTAATTTATTTATTTTTTCTTTTATTCTTTCTTTATTCCTCTCTTCATCTTTCTTTCTTGTTTATTTTTCATCTTTCATCCTATTCAATTTCTTGCTTTTTGTTTCTTTTTTTCTTCTTTTTTATTCTTTCTTTCTTGATTCTTTCTTCTTTCTTTATTCCTATATTCTTGTTTCTTTCTTGATTCTTTCTTCTTTCTTTATTCCTATATTCTTGTTTCTTTCTTATTTTTTTCTTTCTTTCTTATTATTTCTATCTGTCATTCTTTCTTTCTTTCTTTCTTTTCTTTCTTTCTTTCTTGTGATTATGATTTTTACACCTCAACAGAGTACATATGACCCACCACCTTTTGTGGTGGACAGACCGGCAATCAAAGCTGAATTCTTTCACCCCAATAATCTAGGTTTCAAAAATTGGTTTTTTGACACCTATGGGGCCACAGAACGCATGGAATTATCAAATGACTTTTATCTTTATTTGGAAACAAATAAGGTTATTATGTCTTTTGTTGACTGGTTCATGCAAACCAGACTCAAGCAGGCAGAGAAACGACCCTTAGTTTCTTCCACTACCCCCACTCTTTCTACCCTTACGAAAGAATGGCACCTAATGTCTGGAATCAATATCCGATCAGTTCACCCTCCTACTGATCCGATCTGACTTGAATTTTCAAGTCCCTCAGGGAAATCCCTTGATTTTGTGGAAGCAGTTGCTTTTGTCAATCCTAAAATCACCCAAAATCCTATGGGTCAGATTCGACGACAAAACAACTTTACCAATTTAAATCTCCAAACAATAGGCCAACAACTGACACGTATTGAAGATTTATTGGACAAATATACTCCCGATAAATATTGTCAGAATCCTTATGACTTATCTTCTCAAAAATTACCTTTATTGATGGATGGTAAACCACTCATCAAACCACCTGTTCTAATTAGGAACTTTAAATTGGATAATAATTCTGAGGTTGTTGAAGAATTATTAACCAGGCTTGGAAAATTAAATCTTTCCGAAGATCAAATCAAACAAGCCCAACAGGCTCATGAAGCCCAAGCTAATGCAGTTCGTAAAAGTCTCCATGTATTGGAAGCTGACGAATCATAGGATGAAAAGTCTAACGAAGAGTCTTTATCACAAAACAATACTGAAGCTTTAACTCCTTCAACATATTCTGATGCTGATGAAGGTCAAAATCCTAATCTTCATGATTTGGGTTTAACCAATATTAATCAGACTGAAGCAATTCTTCAGGAAATGATTAAAGAACAACCGAGTATTCAAATATTGGATTACACCAAGAAATATACTCGGCGTTGGGATCTAAATCACAAACTCTATTATCATAGGCCTACACCTCAGGACCTATTATATGAAGAGAATGTGTATATAGATCAAAAAGCCTATGATGGTAGATCAATCTATGACTGGAACATAGACTCTATGTCTGAAGATCAGATTTTAGAACATTGTCAACGAATGCTTATGTATGCTACCATTTGTAGACAACATAAGAATTCAGATCAAGGAATAGCAGAAATGTTAACTGCTGGATTTTCTGGGCTCTTAAAAGGTTGGTGGGATAATATCCTCACTCCTGCCCAACATCATGAAATTTACAATTCCAAAAAGGTTATCAAAACTGAAGCAGGCCAAGCCTACCTAGGTGAGGATGATGCAGTTTATACCTTGATTTCATGTATTGTTCATCATTTTATTGGCAATTTAATGTCCACTACTGATAAGAGACGAGAGGTTTTGCAAAATCTTAGATGTCGAATACTTAGCCATTTTAGATGGTATAAAGATGTTTTCCTTACTAAGGTTATGCAACGAACCGATGCCAATAATGAATATTGGAAAGCTAAATTTATTGATGGATTACCAACAGTTTTTGCTAGCAAAGTACGCAAAAGGTTAGGTAATGAGGTAGGAATAATCAACTACCAACAATATACATACGGTCTCTTTACCAGTGCTATCATCCAAGAAGGACTGACCTTATGTAATGATCTAAAACTTCAAGCTCAGCTTAAAAAACAAAATCTTACTGGAAAGCAAGAGCTTGGTGAATTCTGTGAACAGTTTGCCTGTGACACAGGACCACCACCTTCCCATCAAAGGAAGGGTAAAGGGAAAGTCTCTCATTCTAAGAGACCAGAACCCTACTCACACCAGAGTAGGAGATATCCCAAAAGACAGTCTCATCAAAAGACTCATCCTGAACCTAGGAGACCTCCTCGTAGAAGAAATTTTCCAGACAAAAAGAAAATTGTCTGTTATAAATGTGGTAAATTAGGCCACTATTCCAATAGATGCAAAACAAAAGAGAAATTGAACCAACTTCAAATAGATGAAGGGTTGAGAATCCAGTTGGCTAAAATTCTCTTAAATTCTGATTTTGGGGATGATATTGATTATGCCTCATCCAGCCAATCAGAAGATGACCCTGATTGTAGATGTTCACACTTACAATCTGTGGCTCAAATGCACCAAATTAATGTTCTTACCACTGATCAACAGCTTATGCTTAAGAACATTGATCAAGAGGAAGATCCTCAAACCAAAAGATATTTAATCAAAGAATATCTTGATCATATTCAAAATACTTCAAAGCTACCTCCCATTACAGGAGTAAAACCTTATTCTTTGAAGGAAATTATTGGTCGTCATGAAGAAACCCACTCTTCAAAACAACCAATATCTATCTCCTCATTACAAGGAGAAATTAAAGAAATCAAGTTTGAATTAAAAGACTTAAAATCCCTTTATAAAAAACTTGAAGAGCAATGTGCACAAAATAGTGTACAACCAGAAACGAAATCAGAGGAATCTTTTCTGAATCAGATCACTAAAGTCATCCATCAAAGATGGCATACTGTGATTAATTTAGTTATTGATCAGAACTTTGTCATTCCTAAATTGACAGCACTGATTGATAGTGGAGCAGACTTAAACTGCATCCAGGAAGGGTTAATTCCTACCCAATATTTTGAGAAAACAACTCAAACTTTAGCTAATGCTAATGGAGACAAAATGAAGATTAAATATAAATTAAATAATGCCTCCATCTGCACTAATAATCAGTGCATTATAACGGACTTTTTATTAGTAAAAAATATGACTCAACAAGTCATATTAGGTACTCCTTTTTTGGAAAACATTATGCCAATTAAAGGCATAGACAACCATGGAATTCATGGACAGGTTAATAATAAACCCATATATTTCTCTTTCAAATCTCCACCTCAAATTAGTTTAATAAATGAGATTTCAGAATTGAGAAATGTGAAAGAACATCATCTTAGTTTCCTGCATAAAGAAATTCAATTTTTAACCCTTGAACAGCAGCTGGAAACTACATATATAAAAGAGAAAATTAGTTCTCTTCAGAAATTATTAACCCAAGAAATTTGTAGTGATATTACTACAGCATTCTGGGATAGACATAAATATACTGTGTCTTTACCATATATTGATGGGTTCAATGAAAGAACCATTCCTACAAAGGCAAGGCCTAGTCAAATGAAACATACTTTACTAGACCTGTGAAAAAAGGAAATCCAATATCTGTTGGATAAGAAATTAATTAGAAAATCTTACTCCCCATGGAGCTGTACTGCTTTTTATGTCAATAAAAATGCAGAGAAGGAACGAGGTGTTCCCAGATTAGTGGTTAATTATAAACCACTGAATGATTGTTTGAGTTGGATTCGCTATCCTATCCCAAATAAAAAAGATATATTAGACAGATTGTTTTCTGCTAAAATCTTTTCAAATTTGATTTGAAATCTGGATATTGGCAAATTCAAATCAACGACATGGATAAATATAAAACTGCATTCACTATCCCTTTTGGTCACTTTGAATGGAATGTTATGCCTTTTGGTTTGAAAAATGCTCCATCTGAATTTCTAAATATCATGAATGATATATTTGCTCCTTACTCTGAATTTACCATTGTTTATATTGATGACATCCTTGTTTATTCAGAATCTATTGATGCTCATTTTAAGCAATTACATGTTTTCAAAACAGTTATTAGAAAACATGGGTTGGTGATATCGGCACCGAAAATGAAATTGTTTCAGTCCTCTTTTCGATTTTTAGGTCACAATATTCTTAAGGGAAAAATAGTTCCCATTGATAGAAGCATTGAGTTTGCCTCCAAGTTTCCTGATGAATTACTGGAGAAAACTCAACTTCAGAGATTTCTAGGAAGTCTCAATTATATTGCAGATTATTATCCTCATCTTGCACAAGATTCTGCAATACTGCACAAAAGACTCAGAAAGAATCCTGAGCCTTGGACTCCCAAACATACACAGGTAGTCCAAATCATCAAGAGTAAGGTCAAACAACTTGCTTGTCTTAACCTTACCAACCCTTCATATCCGAAGGTTGTAGAGACAGATGCCTCCCATATAGGCTATGGTGGCATATTAAAACAAAGAAATCCATCTGGTAAAGAAGAACTTGTTGGATTTACCTCTAGAAACTGGCATGATGCACACATTAATTATTCCACTGTTAAACAAGAAATATTGGCAATAATTAAGTGCATTCATAAATTCCAAGATGATTTATTAAATCAGAAATTCCTTTTAAGAGTTGATTGTTCAGCCGCGAAATCGATTCATAAGAAGGATGTGAAGAATCTTACTTCCAAACAAATCTTTGCCAGAAGGCAGGCGGAATTAAGCGCCTTTGATTTTGATATAGAACATATCAAAGGAGAATTAAACTCCTTACCTGATTTTCTAACCCGTGAATTTCTCCAGGGTCAAAATCATGCATAACCCCGCAAGGGGCAATCCACTTCCAATGAGAGGACGTGGTAATCAACAATCAAGAGGCCGAGGTCGAAAGAATTCAGAAAGAGGAAATTCCTCAGACAAGAAGGGCAAAGCCCCAGTGTCGTATAAGGAGACACTTGAAGTTCAACCAGAGTATATTACTCTTCCAGATACGGAGACTATTTTTCTCCTCAATAAAGAGGACCTTGAGGGTACATTGGATTCCTGGGAGATGTTACAGAAATGGCTCGGAGAAGCCTACTGTCCCATCCGTGCAGGAAAATGATGGTATTCCTTTGAATCTATTTTGGTTCACCTTAATTCCATATCAGTGCATCATACACTGACAAATGTGGCTAAATGGGATAGCCCAAGAGCATACAATAAATGTACGCTACAAAGATTCATGCATCCCTCAACATGGGGAAAATTTGATTTAGCTAAAGCAGCTAACCTTCCTAATGATAAGGAATTTAATTATTGGGATTATATGGATGCCTGGTATAATACCTTTTATTACCAAAATCCCTCCATAGGCATTCCTGGTTTTTCCAATGGGAAAAGAATGTCTTTCAGAGGTCATTACCTCTACCCAGTTGGGTATTTACATGGTGGAACAAATTTGGGCCACCCATTTCTATCTTACCTGAGCCCATTAAGGCTTGTTTTGTGAAATGGACTCAATCCAGTTCTGAGCTTAAAGCTCTGGGTTATGAAAAACCCCCAAAGAATTGGGACAGTCTTATCTTCTTTATGGTATTTTCTCTACCATGGATCTGGAGATGGGATTGTACAACTGGCTTTAATGATAAAAGCCTACCAGTATTATTACAAACTTTTCATGTTCGATGGTGGAAAAATTTCCCCAATATTGATACCAAAGTCACAAAAAATTAGTCTGTTATCATGCAAAATGAAAACAATCCTGGATTGCATCGCGTCCCGGAAGTCCATTATGACTCTGATAATTTATTTGCAAGTTTCAAAACTCAATTGAAGAGTTTGATTCCGAATATATCGGAAAAAGATATTATGAAAAAATTATTCGACTCAATGAAGGATTCTATGGCTACTAAGTGCAATGAAGGCACATCTTCTCACCCTGCCGATGACAACATGTCAGTTTCGGAACCGGCCGCTGCAGATGATGAAGACATTGAGGACTTTACTAGTACAGAGCATGATGATAATGCTAATGAATTCTTACCAGAAAGTTAGCCCCAAGAGGATTCTGACCAATATATTAATGCAATGATAGAGATGTTTAAATCAACATCTAAAGGGAAATAATTTTGTAGGATATGACTATGACAGACACATCTGTTCCAGATTCGTCGGCAAAGTCCATCCAAAAGTTACAGAGGAAAACTTATCCTTCGGCCCACAGTTGGCCTATTTGTCATATCACGCCAGGCTCATACAATATCTTTGGTCGGTCATTTTCCTTAAAGTCACATGCATGGGATGCCGCCAGCTACCGCCTGCATAGGATAAGAGTAAAAGCTTTGCGTCAACAAAAGATGCTATAGGACCAAGCCCATCAAAGGTCTTGTCCTAATCTCAAGCATGGAGATCATGATGGTAAGGATGATAAAGATGATGACTCATCCGAGAATCTCAATTATAGAGATAATGACTCACAACCACCTCAATCATAGAGGTTACTTTTTGTATTAGTGGTGGCTTTCAAATATTTTCAAATCCCCATTAGTCACTTCGTCTATATAAGGAGTTAGTTTTCTTTGTTAAGCATCACTTGAAACACCTTCCCCTTTGTCATCAAGGTTGCCCGTGTGTTGCAGTATTGAAGTTTTCTGTAAGAACTTTATGCTATTGTGAATATAATTGTGTTACAGTATTGAAGTTTTCTGTAAGTACTTTATGCTATTGTGAATAAAATTGTGTTACAGTATTGAAGTTTTCTGTAAGTACTTTATGCTATTGTGAATAAAATAGTAGTGTGTTAAAGTTATTCACTGCCAATTTTTCTTTTATTTGCCTTCTGTCATTTTCCCAACTTCCCGCTGTAATTGGTATCAGAGCCATGGAAGGCTAAACCCTGAATATCCAGGTATGGAGTAAGCAATTATAAATTTTTTATATCTTAATCATCAGGGGAGTTAACTTACTTCGTAATGTTATAATGCTTTACTATTCATCATCCTTCTTGTTATGATATGGGACATCACCCAAGTCGCATTGAGGTATACCCGTGTTGCCGTTGCCGTGGATAGGCGTAGGCGTTGAAGGGCCGCTATAATCTTAAATCGTTGACAGACTTGTATCTGATTAAGAAGTTGATGAACAGTAAATTCATTATGATATTATGAACAATAGTTTGCTTCGTTCATGATTCCCATATAATCAGTTTAAAATATGTTTACTTCATACCAGGATATTCCTCCTTCTGGTTATCTTTTACCACTCTTAGCTGTAGGTTAATTTAGTTTACTTTTAGTTAAATTTATTTGTGTTTTCAATTTGATTTAATTTGTTAAACGATGGCATCCAGTACTAGGAGTACTGGATCGATTAAGAATGCATCATTGGTTGAATATAAAGTTCAACAACAATTGAATGATTGGACAATTTCATCCATTAAACCTACATCAATCTACAAGAAAGGCACCTTCACCCTTTCTAGTACCATGGGAATTAAAACCAGGGAACAACAATTAATCTTGAAAATTAAGATTCCACTCATAAATTATTAGAGTTAACAGATCTCAATAAGTATCTAGCCGATACTGAGAAAAAATATATGCATATAGGATGCATACAGATTGCGTTCAAACCCTTGACTAAGCTAGGGATGAAAACATGTCTGCAAGCCATACTCCGTGATGGTCGCTGTTTGGATTGGAAACCCTCATTAATGGGTATTGTTGAAACAAGTCTCAGTAGGGCACCTGTTTACTTTAATGTCCATCCAAATCTCACCCTATCATTAACAAATAGGAATTTGTTAGAATCTATCCAGTTGAGGATTCTAACACAGGGATACAATTTTATTCCTGGAACTGAAACCATTGTAGTTATTGCAAGGATTCATTTCAAAATTATGAATACCTTAGTCCCTAAGGTATTACACTTACCCGATCAAGGTAAGACTATTTTGATCGAGACCGATCTTATGAGTGCAAATGTTGCTACTCCAAGGATGATCAATTGGGAGGAAATTCGTTTCCCAGCCAACTGGACTATTCCTCAGGCTGTTCCTCCACGACTCCTGATTAATCAGGATATTGATCACGTCATCCAATCAACAGATGGCGATGTGGTAATCAATTTCAAAGACAAGAGTCCTTATCGAGTCTCTTTACCACCCACGTCATCCAGATATTCGGATGTAGGCCCATCCACTCGCCTCCAGGAATTGGATGCAAAACAATCCATAAAGGATGATTCCTCATTAAAAGGAATCCACTTATCAGACACCCAGATACCTCATGGGGTCTACTGAGAATGGGAGCATGAAAGGACTTCCCCCACTCCCAATGAAATGACTAGTTTTACTCTGTGATTATGATTTTTACACCTCAACAGAGTACATATGACCCACCACCTTTTATGGTGGACAGAGTGGCAATCAAAGCTGGATTCTTTCACCCCAATAATCTAGGTTTCAAAAATTGGTTTTTTGACACCTATGGGCTCGCAGAACGCATGGAATTATCAAACGACTTTTATCTTTATTTGGAACAAATAAGGTTATTATGTCTTTTGTTGACCGGTTCATGCAAACCAGACTCAAGCAGGCAGAGAAACGACCCTTAGTTTCTTCCACTGCCCCCACTCTTTCTACCCTTACGAAAGAATGGCACCTAATGTCTGGAATCAATATCCGATCAGTTCACCCTCCTACTGATCCGATCCGACTTGAATTTCCAAGTCCCTTAGGGAAATCCCCTGATTTTGTGGAAGCAGTTGCTTTTGTCAATCCTGAAATCACCCAAAATCCTAAGGGTCAGATTCGACGACAAAACAACTTTACCAATTTAAATATCCAAACAATAGACCAACAACTGACACGTATTGAAGATTTATTGGACAAAGATACTCCCGAGAAATATTGTCAGAATTCTTATGACTTATGTTCTCGAAAATTACCTTTATTGATGGATGGTAAACCACTCATCAAACCACTTGTTCCAATTAGGAACTTTAAATTGGATAATAATTCTGAGGTTGTTGAAGAATTATTAACCAGGCTTGGAAAATTAAATCTTTCAGAATATCAAATCAAACAAGCCCAACAGGCTCATGAAGCCCAAGCTTATGAGGTTCATAAAAGTCTCCGTGTATTGGAACCTGACGAATCACAGGATGAAGAGTCTAACCAAGAGTCTTTATCACAAAATAATTCTGAAGCTTTAACTCCTTCAGCATATTCTAATGCTGATGAAGGTCAAAATCCTAATCTTCATGATTTGGGTTTAACCAATATTAATCAGACTGAAGCAATTCTTCTGGAAATGATTAAAGAACAACCGAGTATTCAAAAATTGGATTATACCAAGAAATCTACTCGGCGTTGGGATCTAAATCACAAACTCTATTATCATAGGCCTACACCTCAGGACCTATTATATGAAGAGAATGTGTATATAGATCAAAAAGCCTATGATGGCATATCAATCTATGAATGGAACATAGACTCTATGTCTGAATATCAGATTTTAGAACATTGTCGACGAATGCTTATGTATGCTACCATTTGTAGACAACATAAGAATTCAGATCAAGGGATAGTAGAAATGTTAACTGCTATATTTTTTGGGCTCTTAAAAGGTTGGTGGGATAATATCCTCACTCCTGCCCAACGTCATGAAATTTACAATCCCAAAAAGGTTATCAAAACTGAAGCAGGCCAAGCCTACCTAGGTGAGGATGATGCAGTTTATACCTTGATTTTATGTATTGTTCATCATTTTATTGGCAATTTAATTTCCACTACTGATAAGGGACGAGAGGTTTTGCACTACCATTTATAGACAACATAAGAATTCAGATAAAGGAATAGCAGAAATGTTAACTGCTGGATTTTCTGGGCTCATATTAGGTACTCCTTTTTTGGAAAAAATTATGCCAATTAAAGGCATAAACAACCATGGAATTCATGGACAGGTTAATAATAAACCCATATATTACTATTTCAAATCTTCACCTCAAATTAGTTTTATAAATGAGATTTCAGAATTGAGAAATGTGAAAGAACATTATATTAGTTTCCTGCATAAAGAAATTCAATTTTTACCCTTGAATAGCAGTTGGAAACTACAGATATAAAAGAGAAAATTAGTTCTCTTCAGAAATTATTAACCCAAGAAATTTGTAGTGATATTTGTACAGCATTCTGGGATAGACATAAATATATTGTGTCTTTACCATATATTGATGGGTTCAATGAAAGAACCATTCCTAGAAAGGCAAGGCCTAGTCAAATGAAACATGCTTTACTAGATCTGTTCAAATAGGAAATCAGAAATCTGTTGGATAAGAAATTAATTAGAAAATCTTACTCCCATGGAGCTGTACTGCTTTTTACGTCAATAAAAATGCATAGAAGGAACGAGGTGTCCGCTGAATGATTGTTTGAGCTGGATTCGCTATCCTATCCCAAATAAAAAAGATTTATTGGACAGATTGTTTTCTGCTAAAATCTTTTCAAAATTTGATTTGAAATCTGGATATTGGCAAATTCAAATCAACGACAAGGATAAATATAAAACTGCATTCAATGTCCCTTTTGGTCACTTTGAATGGAATGTTATGCCTTTCGGTTTGAAAAATGCTCCATCTGAATTTCAAAATATCATGAATGATATATTTGCTCCTTATTCCGAATTTACCATTGTTTATATTGATGATATCCTTGTTTATTCAGAATCTATTGATGCTCATTTTAGGCATTTACATGTTTTCAAAACAGTTATTAAAAAACATGGGTTGGTGATATCGGCACCGAAAATGAAATTGTTTCAGACCTCTGTTCGATTTTTAGGTCACAATATTCATAAGGGAAAAATAGTTCCCATTCATAGAAGCATTGAGTTTGCCTCCAAGTTTCCTGATGAATTACTGGAGAAAACTCAACTTCAAAGATTTCTAGGAAGTCTCAATTATATTGCAGATTATTATCCTCATCTTGCACAAGATTCTGCAATACTGCACAAAAGACTCAGAAAGAATCCTGAGCCTTGGACTCCCAAACATACACAGGTAGTCCAAATCATCAAGAGTAAGGTCAAACAACTTCCTTGTCTTAAACTTACCAACCCTTCTTATCCGAAGGATGTAGAGACAGATGCCTCCCATATAGGCTATGGTGGCATATTAAAACAAAGAAATCCATCTGGTGAAGAAGAACTTGTTCGAATTACCTCTGGAAACTGGCATGATGCACAGATTAATTATTCCAATGTTAAACAAGAAATATTGGCAATAATTAAGTGCATTCATAAATTCCAAGATGATTTATTAAATCAGAAATTCCTTTTAAGCGTTGAATGTTCAGCCGCCAAATCGATTCTTTAGAAGGATGTGAAGAATCTTACTTCCAAACAAATCTTTGCCAAATGGGAGGCAGAATTTAGCGCCTTTGATTTTGATATAGAACATATCAAAGGAGAATTAAATTCCTTACCTGATTTTCTAACCCGTGAATTTCTCCAGGGTCAAAATCATGTATAACCCTGCAAGGGGCAATCCACTTCCAATGAGAGGACGTGGTAATCAACAATCAAGAGGCCGAGGCCGAAAGATTCCAGAAAGAGGAAATTCCCCAGACAAGAAGGGCAAAGCCCCAATGTCGAATAAGGAAACACTTGAAGTTGAACCAGAGTATATTACTCTTCCAGATACGGAGACTATTTTGCTCCTCAATAAAGGACCTTGAGGGTACATTGGATTCCTGGGAGATGTTACAGAAATGGCTTGGAGATGCCTATTGTCCCATCCGTGCAGGAAAATGATGGTATTCCTTTGAATCTATTTTGTTTCACCTTAATTCCATATCAGTGCATCATACACTGACAAATGTGGCTAAATGGGATTGCCCAAGAGCGTACAGTAAATGTACGATACAAAGATTCATGCATCCATCAACATGGGGAAAATTTAATTTAGCTAAAGCAGCTAACCTTCCTAATGATAAGGAATTTAATTATTGGGATTATATGGATTCCTGGTATAATACATTTTATTACCAAAATCCCTCCCATAGGCATTCCTGGTTTTTCCAATGGGAAAAGAATGTCTTTCAGAGGTCATTACTTCTACCCAGTTGGGTATTTGCATGGTGGAACAAATTTGGGCCACCCATTTCATTCTTACCTGAGCCCATTAAGGCTTGTTTTGTGAAATGGACTCAATCCAGTCCTGAGCTTAAAGCTCTGGGTTATGAAAAACCCCCAAAGAATTGGGACAGTCTTATCTTCTTTATGGTATTTTCTCTACCATGGATCTGGAGATGGGATTGTACTACTGGCTTTAATGATAAAAGCCCTACAGTATTGTTACAAACTTTTCATGTTCGATGGTGGAAAAATTTCCCAATTATTGATACCAAAGTCGCAGAAATTAAGTCTGCTATCATGCAAAATGAAAACAATCTTGGATTGCATCGCATCCCGGAAGTCCATTATGACTCCGATAATTTATTTGCAAGTTTCAAAACTCAATTGAAGAGTTTGATTCCGAATATATCGGAAAAAGATATTATGAAAAATTTATTCGAAACAATGAAGGATTCTATGGCTACTAAGTGCAATGAAGGCACATCTTCTCACCCTGCCAATGACAACATGTCAGTTTCGGAACCGTCCGCTGCAGATAATGAAGACATTGAGGACTTTACCAGTACAGAGCATGATGATAATGCTAATGAATTCTTACCAGATCGTCAGCCCCCAGAGGATCCTGACGAATATATTAATGCAATGATAGACATGTTAAAATCAAAATCTAAAGGGAAATAATTTTGCAGGATATGACTATGACAGACACATATGTTCCAGATTCGTCGGCCAAGTCCGTCCAAAAGTTACAGAGTAAATCTTATCCTCCGGCCGACAGTTGGCCTATTTGTCATATCACGCCAGGCTCATACAGTATCTTTGGTCGGCCATTTTCCATAAAGTCACATGCATGGGATGCCGCCTGCATAGGATCAGAGTAAATGCTCTACGTCAACAAAAGATGCTATGGGACCAAGCCCATCAAAGGTCTTGTCCTAATCTGAATCATGGAGATCAAGATGATAAAGATGATAAAGTTGATGACTCATCCAAGAATCTCAATTATAGAGACAATTACACACAACCACCTCAATCATAGAGGTCACTTTTTGTATTAGTGGTGGATTTCAAATATTTTCAAATCCCCATTAGTCACTCCGTCTATATAAGGAGTTAGTTTTCTTTGTTAAGGCTTCACTTGAAACACCTTCCCCTTTGTCATCAAGGTTGCCCATGCGTTGCAGTATTGAAGTTTTCTGTAAGTACTTTATGCTATTGTGAATAAAATAGTAGTGAGTTAAAGTAATTCACTGCCTGTTTTTCTATTATTTGCCTTCTGTCAATTTCCCTTCTTCCCACTGTAATTGGTATTAGAGCCATGGAAGTCTAAACCCTGAATATCCAGGTATGGAGTAAGCTATTATAAATTTTTTATATCTTAATCATCAGGGGAGTTAACTTACTTCGTAATGTTATAATGCTTTACTATTCATCGTTCTTCTTGTTATGATATGGCACGTCACCCAAGTCGCGTTGAGGTATGCCCGTGTTGCCGTTGCCGTGGATAGGCGTAGGAAACCTCTCGTCCCTTATCAGTAGTGGAAATTAAATTGCCAATAAAATGATGAACAATACATGAAATCAAGGTATAAACACCATCATCCTCACCTAGGTAGGCTTGGCCTGCTTCAGTTTTGATAACCTTTTTGGAATTGTAAATTTCATGATGCTGGGCAGGAGTGAGGATATTATCCCACCAACCTTTTAAGAGCCCAGAAAATCCAGCAGTTAACATTTATGCTATTCCTTTATCTGAATTCTTATGTTGTCTATAAATGGTAGCATACATAAGCATTCGTCGACAATGTTCTAAAATCTAATATTCAGACATAGAGTCTATGTTCTATTCATAGATTGATCTGCCATCATAGGCTTTTTGATCTATATACACATTCTCTTCATATAATAGGTCCTGAGGTGTAGGCCTATGATAATAGAGTTTGTGATTTAGATCCCAACGCCGAGTAGATTTCTTGGTATAATCCAATTTTTGAATACTCGGTTGTTCTTTAATCATTTCTTGAAGAATTGCTTCAGTCTGATTAATATTGGTTAAACCCAAATGATGAAGATTAGGATTTTGACCTTTTTCAGCATCAGAATATACTGAAGGAGTTAAAGCTTCAGTATTATTTTGTGATAAAGATTCTTTGCTAGACTCTTCATCCTGTGATTCGTCAGCTTCCAATACATGGAGACTTTTACTAACCGCATTAGCTTGGGCTTCATGAACCTGTTGGGCTTGCTTGTTTGATTTGATCTTCGGAAAGATTTAATTTTCCAATCCTGGTTAATAATTCTTCAACAACCTCAGAATTATTATCCAATTTAAAGTTCCTAATTGGAACAGGTGGTTTGATGAGTGGTTTACCATCCATCAATAAAGGTAATTTTCGAGAAGATTAGTCAAAAGGATTCTGACAATATTTCTCGGGAGTATCTTTGTCCAATAAATCTTCAATACGTGTCAACTGTTGGCCTATTGTTTGGAGATTTAAATTGGTAAAGTTGTTTTGTCGTCGAATCTAACCCATATGATTTTTGGGTGATTTCAGGATTGACAAAAGCAACTGCTTCCACAAAATCAGGGGATTTCCCTAAGGGACATGGAAATTCAAGTCGGATCGGATCAGTAGGAGGGTGAACTGATCGGATATTGATTCCAGACATTAGGTGCCATTCTTTCGTAATAGTAGAAAGAGTGGGGGCAGTGGAAGAAACTAAAGGGTCGTTTCTCTGCCTGCTTGAGTCTGGTTTGCATGAACCAGTCAACAAAAGACATAATAAACTTATTTGTTTCCAAATAAAGATAAAAGTTGTTTGAAAATTCCATGCGTTCTGCGGCCCCATAGGTGTCAAAAAACCAATTTTTGAAACCTAGATTATTGGGGCGAAAGAATTCGGCTTTGATTGCCGCTCTGTCCACCACAAAAGTTTGTGGGTCATATGTACTCTGTTGAGGTGTAATAATCATAATCACAGAGTAAAACCAGTCATTTCACTGGGAGTGGGGGAAGTCTTTTCATGGTCCCTTTCTCGGTAGACCCCATGAGGTATCTGGGTGTCTGATAAGTGGATTCCTTTTAATGTGGAATCATCCTTTATGGATTGTTTTTCATCCAATTCCTGTAGACGAGAGGATGGGCCTACATCCGAATATCTGGATGACGTGGGTGGTAAAGAGACTCGATAAGGAGTCTTGTCTTTAAAATTGATTATCACATCGCCATCTGTTGGTTGGATGACATGCACAATATCCTGATTAATCAGGAGTCACGGAGGAACAGTCTGAGGAATAGTCCAGTTGGCTGGGAAACGAATTTCCTCCCAATTGATCATCCTTGGTGTAGCAACATTTGCACTCATAAGATCAGTCTCGATCAAAACAGTCTTACCTTGATCGGGTAAGTGTAATACCTTACGGACTAAGTTATTCATAATTTTAAAATGAATCCTTGAAGTAACTGCAATGGTTGCAGTTCCAGGAATAATATTGTATCCCTGTGTTAGAATCCTCAACTGGATAGATTCTAACAAATTCCTATCTGTTAATGATAGGGTGAGATTTGGATGGACATTAAAGTAAACAGGTCCCCTACTGAGACTTGTTTCAACAATACCCATTAATGAGGGTTTCCAATCCAAATAGCGACCATCACAGAGTTTGGTCTGCAGACATGTGTTCATCCCTGGTAAGGTCAAGGGTTTGAAAGCAATCTGTATGAATCCTATATGCATATATTTTTTCTCAGTATCGGCTAGATACTTATTGAGATCTGTTAACTCTAATAATTTAAGAGTTGAATCTTGCTTTTCAAGATTAATTGTTTGTTCCATGGTTTTAATTCCCATGGTACTAGAAAGGGTGAAAATTCCTTTCTTGTAGATTGATGTAGGTTTAATGGACGGAATTGTCCAGTCATTCAATTGTTGTTGAACTTTATATTCCACCAATGATGCATTCTTAACCGATCCAGTACTCCTACTACTGGATGCCATCGTTTAACAAATTAAATCAAGTTAAAAACACAAATAAATTTAACTAAAAGTAAACTAAATTAACCTACAGCTAGGAGTGGTAAAAGATAACCAGAAGGAGGAATATCCTTGTATGAAGTAAACATATTATAAACTAATTATGTGGGAATCATGAACGAAGCAAACTATTGTTCATAATATCATAATGAATTTATTGTTCATCAGCTTCTTGATCAGATACACTTCTGTCAACGATTTAAGAGTATAACGGCCCTTCAACGCCTACGCCTATCCACGGCAATGGCAACACGGGCATACCTCAACGCGACTTGGGTGACGTGCCATATCATAACAAGAATGACGATGAATAGTAAAGCATTATAACATTACAAAGTAAGTTAACTCCCCTGATGATTAAGATATAAAAAAATTGTAATAGCTTACTCCATACCTGGATATTCAGGGTTTAGTCTTCCATGGCTCTGATACCAATTACAACGGGAAGAAGGGAAATTGACAGAAGGCAAATAAAAGGAAAACAGGCAGTGAATAACATTAACTCACTACTATTTTATTCACAATAGCATAAAGTACTTACAGAAAACTTCAATACAGCAACACACGGGCAACCTTGATGACAAAGGGGAAGTTATTTCAAGTGATGCCTTAACAAAGAAAACTAACTCCTTACATAGACGAAATGACTCATGGGAATTTGAAAATATTTGAAATCCACCACTAATACAAAAAGTAACCTCTATGATTGAGGTGGTTGTGAGTCATTATCTCTATAATTGAGATTCTTGGATGAGTCATCATCTTTATCATCCTTATCATCGTGATCTCCATGATTGAGATTAGGACAAGACCTTTGATGGGCTTGGTCCCATAGCATCTTTTGTTCACACAGAACTTTTACTCTTATCCTATGCAGGCGGCAGCTGGTGGCATCCCATGCATGTGACTTTATGGAAAATGGCCGACCAAAGATACTGTATGAGCCTGGCGTGATATGACAAATATGCCAACTGTGGGCCGGAGGATAAGATTTCCTCTGTAACTTTTGGACGGACTTGGCCGACGAATCTGGAACAGATGTGTCTGTCGTAGTCATATCCTGCAAAATTATTTCCCTTTAGATGTTGATTTAAACATCTCTATCATTGCATTAATATATTCGTCAGGATCCTCGGGGGGCTGACTATCTGGTAAGAATTCATTAGCATTATCATCATACTCTGTACTATTAAAGTCCTCAATGTCTTCATCATCTGCAGCAGACGGTTTCGAAACTGACATGTTGTCATCGACAGGGTGAGAAGATGTGCCTTCATTGCACTTAGTAGCCATAAAATCCTTCATTGATTCGAATAATTTTTTCATAATAACTTTTTTCGATATATTCGGAATCAAACTCTTCAATTGAGTTTTGAAACTGGCAAATAAATTTTTGGAGTCATAATGGACTTCTAGGACGCAATGCAATCCAAGATTGTTTTCATTTTGCATGATAGCAGACTTAATTTCTGCGACTTTGGTGTCAATATTGGGGAAATTTTTCCACCATCGAACATGAAAAGTTTGTACTAATACTGGTAGGATTTTATCATTAAAGCTAGTAGTACAATCCCATCTCCAGATCCATGGCAGAGAAAATACCATAAAGAAGATAAGACTGTCCCAATTCTTTGGGGGTTTTTCATAACCCAGAGCTTTAAGCTCAGGACTGGATTGAGTCCATTTCACAAAACAAGCCTTAATGGGCTTAGGTAAGATAGAAATGGGTGGCCCAAATTTGTTCCACCGTGCAAATACCTAACTGGGTAGAGGTAATGACCTCTGAAAGACATTCTTTTCCCATTGGAAAAACCACGAATGCCTATGGGAGGGATTTTGGTAATAAAAAGTATTATACCAGGAATCCATATAATCCCAATAATTAAATTCCTTATCATTAGGAAGGTTAGCTGCTTTAGCTAAATAAAATTTTTCCCATGTTGAGGGATGCACGAATCTTTGTATCGTACATTTACTGTATGCTCTTGAGCTATCCCATTTAGCCACATTTGTCAGTGTATGATGCACTGATATGGAATTAAGGTGAACCAAAATAGATTCAAAGGAATACCATCGTTTTCCTGCACGGATGGGACAGTAGGCTTCTCCAAGCCATTTCTGTAACATCTCCCAGGAATCCAATGTACCATCAAGGTCCTCTTTATTGAGGAGCAAAATAGTCTTCGTATCTGGATGTGTAATATACTCTGGTTCAACTTCAAGTGTCTCCTTATACGACACTGGGGCTTTGCCCTTCTTGTCTGAGGAATCTCCTTTTTCTGGATTCTTTCGGCCTCGGCCTCTTGATTGTTGATTACCACGTCCTCTCATTGGAAGTGGATTGCCCCTTGCAGGGATATACATGATTTTGACCATGGAGAAATTCATGGGTAAGAAAATCAGGTAAGGAGTTTAATTCACCTTTGATATGTTCTATATCAAAATCAAAGGAGCTATATTCCGCCGGCCATCTGGCAAAGATTTGTTTGGAAGTAAGATTCTTCACATCCTTCTTAAGAATCGATTTGGCAGCTGAACAATCAACTCTTAAAAGGAATTTCTGATTTAATAAATCATCTTGGAATTTATGAATGCACTTAATTATTGCCAATATTTCTTGTTTAACAGTGGAATAATTAATCTGTGCATCATGCCAGTTTCCAGAGGTAAATCGAACAAGTTCTTCTTTACCAGATGGATTTCTTTGTTTTAATATGCCCCCATAGCCTATATGGGAGGCATCTGTCTCTACATCCTTCGGATAAGAAGGGTTGGTAAGGTTAAGACAAGGAAGTTGTTTGACCTTACTCTTGATGATTTGGACTGCCTGTGTATGTTTGGGAGTCCAAGGCTCAGGATTCTTTCTGAGTCTTTTGTGCAATATTGCAGGATCTTGTGCAAGATGAGGATAATAATCTGCAATATAATTGAGACTTCCTAGAAATCTTTGAAGTTGAGTTTTCTCCAGTAATTCATCAGGAAACTTGGAGGCAAACTCAATGCTTCTATGAATGGGAACTATTTTTCCCTTATGAATATTGTGTCCTAAAAATCGAACAAAGGTCTGAAACAATTTCATTTTCGGTGCTGATATCACCAACCCATGTTTTTTAATAACTGTTTTGAAAACATGTAAATGCCTAAAATTAGCATCAATAGATTCTGAATAAACAAGGATGTCAACAATATAAATAATGGTAAATTCAGAATAAGGAGCAAATATATCATTCAAGATATTTTGAAATTCAGATGGAGCGTTTTTCAAACCGAAAGGCATAACATTCCATTCAAAGTGACCAAAAGGGACAGTGAATGCAGTTTTATATTTATCCTTGTCGGTGATTTGAATTTGCCAATATCCAGATTTCAAATCAAATTTTGAAAAGATTTTAGCAAAAAACATTCTGTCTAATAAATCTTTTTTATTTGGGATAGGATAGCGAATCCATCTCAAACAATCATTCAGCGGACACCTCGTTCCTTCTATGCATTTTTATTGACGTAAAAAGCAGTACAACTCCATGGGAGTAAGATTTTCTAATTAATTTCTTATCCAACAGATTTTGGATTTCCTTTTTGCACAGATCTAGTAAAGCATGTTTCATTTGACTAGGCCTTGCCTTTGTAGGAATGGTTCTTTCATTGAACCCATCAATATATGGTAAAGACACAATATATTTATGTCTATCCCAGAATGTTGTACGAATATCACTACAAATTTCTTGGGTTAATAATTTCTGAAGAGAACTAATTTTCTCTTTTATATCTGTAGTTTCCAGCTTCTTTTCAAAGGTTAAAAATTGAATTTCTTTATGCAGGAAACTAAGATGATGTTCTTTCACATTTCTCAATTCTGAAATCTCATTTATAAAACTAATTTGAAGTGAAGATTTGAAATAGTAACATATGGGTTTATTATTAACCTGTCCATGAATTCCAAGGTTATTTATGCCTTTAATTGGCATAATTTTTTCCAAAAAAGGAGTACCTAATATGACTTGTTGAGTCAAATTTTTGACTAATAAAAGTCCGTAATAATGCACTGATTATTAGTGCAGATGGAGGCTTTATTTAATTTATATTTAATCTTCATTTTGCCTCCATTAGCATTAGCTAAAGTTTGAGTTGTTTTCTCAAAATATTGGGTAGGAATTAACCCTTCCTGGATGCAGTTTAAGTTTGCTCCACTATCAATCAGCGCTGTAAATTTAGGAATGACAAAGTTCTGATCAATAACTAAATTAATCACAGTATGCCATCTTTGATGGATGACTTTAGTGAGTTGATTCAGAAAAGATTCCTCTGATTTCTTTTCTGGTTGTACACTATTTTGTGCACATTGCTCTTCAAGTTTTTTATAAAGGGATTTTAAGTCTTTTAATTCAAGCTTGATTTCTTTAATTTCTCCTTGTAATGAGGAGATAGATATTGGTTGTTTTGAAGAGTGTGTTTCTTCATGACGACCAATAATTTCCTTCAAAGAATAAGGTTTTACTCCAGTAATGGGAGGTAGCTTTGAAGTATTTTTAATATGATCAAGATATTCTTTGATTAAATATCTTATGGTTTGAGGATCTTCCTCTTGATCAATGTTCTTAAGCATAAGTTGTTGATCAGTGGTAAGAACATTAATCTGATGCATTTGAGCCACAGATTGTAAGTGTGAACAACCACAATCAGGGTCATCTTCTAATTGGCTGGATGAGGCATAATCAATATCATCCCCAGAATCAGAATTTTGATTTTTAAGCTGAGCTTGAAGTTTTAGATCATTACATAAGGTCAATCCATCTTGGATTATAGCACTGGTAAGGAGACCGTACGTATATTGTTGGTAGTTGATTATTCCAACCTAATTACCTAACCTTTTGCGTACTTTTCTAGCAAAAAGTGTTGGTAATCCATCAATAAATTTAGCTTTCCAATATTGATTATTGGCATCGGTTCGTTGCATAACCTTAGTAAGGAAAACATCTTTATACCATATAAAATGGCTAAGTGTTCGACATCTATGATTTTGAAAAACCTCTCGTCCCTTATCCGTAGAGGACATTAAATTGCCAATAAAATGATGAACAATACATGAAATCAAGGTATAAACTGCATCATCCTCACCTAGGTAGGCTTGGCCTGCTTCAGTTTTGGATAGCCTTTTTGGAATTGTAAATTTCATGATGTTGGGCAGGAGTGAGGATATTATCCCACCAACCTTTTAAGAGCCCAGAAAATCCATCAGTTAACATTTCTGCTATTCCTTGATCTGAATTCTTATGTTCTCTATAAATGGTAGCATACATAAGCATTTGTCGACAATGTTCTAAAATCTGATATTCAGACATAGAGTATATGTTCCATTCATAGATTGATCTGCCATCATAGGCTTTTTGATCTATATACACATTCTCTTCATATAATAGGTCCTGAGGTGTAGGCCTATGATAATAGAGTTTGTGATTTAGATCCCAACGCCGAGTAGATTTCTTGGTATAATCCAATTTTTGAATACTCGGTTGTTCTTTAATCATTTCCAGAAGAATTGCTTCAGTCTGATTAATATTGGTTAAACCCAAATCATGAAGATTAGGATTTTGACCTTCATCAGCATCAGAATATACTGAAGGAGTTAAAGATTCAGTATTATTTTGTGATAAAGACTCTTCGTTAGACTCTTCATCATGTGATTCGTCAGCTTCCAATACATGGAGACTTTTACGAACCACATTAGCTTGGGCTTCATGAGCCTGTTGGGCTTGTTTGATTTGATCTTCAGAAAGATTTAATTTTCCAAGCCTGGTTAATAATTCTTCAACAACCTCAGAATTATTATCCAATTTAAAGTTCCTAATTGGAATGGGTGGTTTGATGAGTGGTTTACCATCCATCAATAAAGGTAATTTTCGAGAAGATAAGTCATAAGGATTCTGACAATATTTCTCGGGAGTATCTTTGTCCAATAAATCTTCAATACGTGTCAACTGTTGGCGTATTGTTTGGAGATTTAAATTGGTAAAGTTTTTTTGTCGTCGAATCTGACCCATAGGATTTTGGGTGATTTTAGGATTGACAAAAGCAACTGCTTCCACAAAATCAGGGGATTTCCTTGAGGGATTTGAAAATTCAAGTCGGATCGGATCAGTAGGAGGGTGAACTGATCGGATATTGATTCCAGACATTAGGTGCCATTCTTTTGTATGGGCAAAAAGAGTGGGGGCAGCGGAAGAAATTAAGGGTCGTTTCTCTGCCTGCTTGAGTCTGGTTTGCATGAAACAGTCAACAAAAGACATAATAACCTTATTTATTTCCAAATAAAGATAAAAGTCGTTTGATAATTCCATGCGTTCTGCGGCCCCATCGGTGTCAAAAAACCAATTTTTGAAACCTAGATTATTGGGGTGAAAGAATTCAGCTTTGATTGCTGCTCTGTCCACCACAAAAGGTTGTGGGTCATATGTACTCTGTTGAGGTGTAAAAATCATAATCACAGAGTAAAACACGTCCTTTCACTGGGAGTGGGGGAAGTCCTTTCATGCTCCCTTTCTCGGTAGACCCCATGAGGTATCTGGATGTCTGATAAGTGGATTCCTTTTAATGAGGAATCATCCTTTATGGATTGTTTTTCATCCAATTCCTGTAGGCGAGAGGATGGGCCTACATCCGAATATCTGGATGACATGGGTGGTAAAGAGACTCGATAAGGAGTCTTGTCTTTGAAATTGATTACCACATCGCCATCTGTTGGTTGGATGACATGATCAATATCCTAATTAATCAGGAGTCGTGGAGGAATAGCCTGAGGAATAGTCCAATTGGCTGGGAAACAAATTTCCTCCCAATTGATCATCCTTGGTGTAGCAACATTTGCACTCATAAGATCGGTCTCGATCAAAACAGTCTTACCTTGATCGGGTAAGTGTAATACCTTAGGGACTAAGGTATTCATAATTTTGAAATGAATCCTTGCAATAACTACAATGGTTTCAGTTCCAGGAAGAAAATTGTATCCCTGTGTTAGAATCCTCAACTGGATAGATTCTAACAAATTCCTATCTGTTAATGATAGGGTGAGATTTGGATGGACATTAAAGTAAACAGGTCCCCTACTGAGACTTGTTTCAACAATACCCATTAATGAGGGTTTCCAATCCAAATAGCGACCATCACGGAGTATGGTCTGCAGACATGTGTTCATCCCTGGTAAGGTCAAGGGTTTGAAAGCAATCTGTATGAATCCTATATGCATATATTTTTTCTCAGTATCGGCTAGATATTTATTGAGATCTGTTAACTCTAATAATTTAAGAGTTGAATCTTGATTTTCAAGATTAATTGTTTTATTTCATGGTTTTAATTCCCATGTTACTAGAAAGGGTGAAAATGCCTTTCTTGTAGATTGATGTAGGTTTAATGGACGGAATTTTCCAGTCATTCAATTGTTGTTGAACTTTATATTCAACCAATGATGCATTCTTAACCGATCCAGTACTCCTACTACTAGCTGCCATTGATTAACAAATTAAATCAAGTTGAAAACACAAATAAATTTAACTAAAAGTAAATTAAATTAACCTACAGCTAGGAGTGGTAAAAGATAACCAGAAGGAGGAATATCCTTGTATGAAGTAAACATATTATAAACTAATTATATGAGAATCATCAACGAAGAAAACTATTGTTCATAATATCATAATGAATTTATTGTTCATCAGCTTCTTGATCAGATACACGTCTGTCAACGATTTAAGAGTATAGCGGCCCTTCAACGCCTACGTCTATCCACGGTAATGGCAACACGGGCATACCTCAATGCCACTTGGGTGATGTGCCATATCATAACAAGAAGGATGATGAATAGTAAAGCATTATAACATTACGAAGTAAGTTAACTCCCCTGATGGTTAAGATAAAAAAAATTTATAGTAGCGTACTCCATACCTGGATATTCAGGGTTTAGCCTTCCATGGCTCTGATACCAATTACAGCGGGAAAAAGGGAAATTGACAGAAGGCAAATAAAAGAAAAACAGGTAGTGAATAACATTAACTCACTACTATTTTATTCACAATAGCATAAAGTACTTACATAAAACTTCAATACTGCAACACACGGGCAACCTTGATGACAAAGGGGAAGGTGTTTCAAGTGATTCCTTAACAAAGAAAACTAACTCCTTATATAGACGAAATGACTAATGGGGATTTGAAAATATTTGAAATCCACCACTGATACAAAAAGTAACCTCTATGATAGAGGTGGTTGTGAGTCATTATCTCTATAATTGCGATTCTTGGATGAGTCATAATCTTTATCATCCTTATCATCGTGATCTCCATGATTGAGATTAGGACAAGACCTTTGATGGGCTTGGTCCCATAGCATCTTTTGTTCATATAGAGCATTTACTCTTATCCTATGCAGGCGGCAGCTGGCGGCATCCCATGCATGTGACTTTATGGAAAATTGCCGACCAAAGATACTGTATGAGCCTGGCGTGATATGACAAATAGGCCAACTGTGGGCCAGAGGATAAGATTTCCTCTGTAACTTTTGGACGGACTTGGCCGACGAATCTGAAACAGATGTGTCTGTCGTAGTCATATCCTGCAAAATTATTTCCCTTTAGATGTTGATTTAAACATCTCTATCATTGCATTAATATATTCGTCTGGATCCTCTGGGGGCTGACTATCTGGTAAGAATTCATTAGCATTATCATCATGCTCTGTACTAGTAAAGTCCTCAATGTCGTCATCATCTGAAGCGGACGGTTCTGAAACTGCCATGTTGTCATCGACAAGGTGAGAAGATGTGCCTTCATTGCACTTAGTAGCCATAGAATCCTTCATTGATTTGAATAATTTTTTCATAATATCTTTTTCCGATATATTCGGAATCAAACTCTTCAATTGAGTTTTGAAAATTGCAAATAAATTATCGGAGTCATAATGGACTTCTGGGACGCGATGCAATCCAATATTTTTTTCATTTTGCATGATAGAAGACTTAATTTCTGCGACATTGGTGTCAATATTGGGAAAATTTTTCCACCATCGAACATGAAAAGTTCGTAATAATACTGGTAGGTTTTTATCATTAAAGCTAGTAGTACAATCCCATCTCCAGATCCATGGCAGAGAAAATAGCATAAAGAAGATAAGACTGTCCCAATTCCTTGGGGGTTTTTCATAACCCAAAGCTTTAAGCTCAGGACTGGATTGAGTCCATTTCACAAAACAAGCCTTAATGGGCTCAGGTAAGATAGAAATGGGTGGCCCAAATTTGTTCCACCATGCAAATGCCTAACTGGGTAGAGGTAATGACCTCTGAAAGACATTCTTTTCCCATTGGAAAAACCATGAATGCCTATGGGAGGGATTTTGGTAATAAAAGGTATTATACCAGGAATCCATATAATCCCAATAATTAAATTCCTTATCATTAGGAAGGTTAGCTGCTTTAGCTAAATCAAATTTTCCCCATGTTAAGGGATGCATGAATCTTTGTATCGTACATTTACTGTACGCTCTTGGGCTATCCCATTTAGCCACATTTGTCAGTGTATGATGCACTGATATGGAATTAAGGTGAACCAAAATAGATTCAGAGGAATACCATCGTTTTCCTGCACGGATGGGACAGTAGGCTTCTCTAAGCCATTTCTGTAACATCTCCCAGGAATCCAATGTACCCTCAAGGTCCTCTTTATTGAGGAGCAAAATAGTCTCCGTATTTGGAAGTGTAATATACTCTGGTTCAACTTCAAGTGTCTCCTGATACGACACAGGGGCTTTGCCCATCTTGTCTGAGGAATCACCTCTTTCTGGATTCTTCGGCCTTGGCCTCTTGATTGGTGATTACCACGTCCTCTCATTGGAAGTGGATTGCCCCTTGCGGGGATATACATGATTTTGACCCGGGAGAAATTCACGGGTTAGAAAATCAGGTAAGGAGTTTAATTCTCCTTTGATATGTTCTATATCAAAATCAAAGGCGCTAAATTCTGCCTGCCATCTGGCAGAGATTTGTTTGGAAGTAAGATTCTTCACATCCTTCTTAAGAATCGATTTGGCTGCTGAACAATCAACTCTTAAAAGGAATTTTTGATTTAATAAATCATCTTGGAATTTATGAATGCACTTAATTATTGCCAATATTTCTTGTTTAACAGTGGAATAATTAATATGTGCATCATGCCAGTTTCCAGAGGTAAATCGAACAAGTTCTTCTTTACCAGATGGATTTCTTTGTTTTAATATGCCACCATAGCCTATATGGGAGGCATATGTCTCTACAACCTTCGGATAAGAAGGGTTGGTAAGGTTAAGACAAGGAAGTTGTTTGACCTTACTCTTGATGATTTGGGAGTCCAAGGCTCAAGATTCTTTCTGAGTCTTTTGTGCAGTATTGCAGAATCTTGTGCAAGATGAGGATACTAATCTGCAATATAATTGAGACTTCCTAGAAATCTCTGAAGTTCAGTTTTCTCCAGTAATTCATAAGAAAACTTGGAGGAAAACTCAATGCTTCTATCAATGGGAACTATTTTTCCCTTATGAATATTGTGACCTAAAAATCGAACAGAGGTCTGAAGCAATTTCATTTTCGGTGTCGATATCACCAACCCATGTTTTCTAATAAATGTTTTGTAAACTTGTAAATGCTTAAAATGAGCATCAATAGATTCTGAATAAACAAGGATGTCATCAATATAAACAATGGTAAATTCAGAATAAGGAGCAAATATATCATTCATGATATTTTGAAATTTAGATGGAGCATTTTTCAAACCGAAAGGCATAACATTCCATTCAAAGTGACCAAAAGGGACAGTGAATGCAGTTTTATATTTATCCTTGTCATTGATTTGAATTTGCCAATATCCAGATTTCAAATCAAATTTTGAAAAGATTTTAGCAGACAACAATTTGTCTAATAAATCTTTTTTATTTGGGATAGGGTAGCGAATCCATCTCAAACAATCATTCAGTGGACACCTCGTTCCTTCTCTGCATTTTTGTTGACATAAAAATCAGTATAGCTCCATGGGGAGTAAGATTTTCTAATTAATTTCTTATCCAACAGATTTTGGATTTCCTTTTTGAACAGGTCTAGTAAAGCATGTTTCATTTGACTAGGCCTTGCCTTTGTAGGAATGGTTCTTTTATTGAACCCATCAATATATGGTAAAGACACAATATATTTATGTCTATCCCAGAATGTTGTAGGAATATCACTACAAATTTCTTAGGTTAATAAGTTCTGAAGAGAACTAATTTTCTCTTTTATATCTGTAGTTTCCAGCTGCTGTTCAAGGGTTAAAAATTGAATTTCTTTATGCAAGAAACTAAGATGATGTTCTTTCACATTTTTCAATTCTGAAATCTCATTTATAAAACTAATTTGAGGTGGAGATTTGAAAGAGAAATATATGGGTTTATTATTAACCTGTCCATGAATTCCATGGTTGTCTATGCCTTTAATTGGCATATTTTTTTCCAAGAAACGAGTACCTAATATGACTTGTTGAGTCATATTTTTGACTAATAAAAGTCCGTAATAATGCACTGATTATTAGTGCAGATGGAGGCATTATTTAATTTATATTTAATCTTCATTTTGTCTCCATTAGCATTAACTAAAGTTTGAGTTGTTTTCTCAAAATATTGGGTAGGAATTAACCCTTCCTGGATGCAGTTTAAGTCTGCTCCACTATCAATTAGCGCTGTCAATTTAGGAATGACAAAGTTCTGATCATTAACTAAATTAATCACAGTATGCCATCTTTGATGGATGACTTTAGTGATCTGATTCAGAAAAGATTCCTCTGATTTCTTTGTTGGTTGTACACTATTTTGTGCACATTGCTCTTCAAGTTTTTTATAAAGGGATTTTAAGTCTTTTAATTCAAGCTTGATTTCTTTAATTTCTCCTTGTAATGAGGAGATAGATATTGGTTGTTTTGAAGAGTGGGTTTCTTCATGACGACCAATAATTTCCTTCAAAGAATAAGGTTTTACTCCAGTAATGGGAGGTAGCTTTGAAGTATTTTGAATATGATCAAGATATTCTTTGATTAAATATCTTTTGGTTTGAGGATCTTCCTCTTGATCAATGTTCTTAAGCATAAGCTGTTGATCAGTGGTAAGAACATTAATCTGATGCATTTGAGCCACAGATTGTAAGTGTGAACAACTACAATCAGGGTCATCTTCTGATTGGCTGGATGAGGCATAATCAATATCATCCCCAGAATCGAAATTTAAGAGAATTTTAGCAAACTAGATTCTCAATCCTTCATCTATTTGAAGTTGGTTCAATTTCTCTTTTGTTTTGCATCTATTGGAATAGTGGCCTAATTTACCACATTTATAACAGACAATTTTCTTTTTGTCTGGAAAATTTCTTCTAGGAGGTGGTCGCGGACGAGGAGGTCTCCTAGGTTCAGGACGAGTCTTTTGATGAGACTATCTTTTGGGATATCTCCTACTCTGGTGTGAGTAAGGTTCTGGTCTCTTAGAATGAGAGACTTTCCCTTTACCCTTCCTTTGGGTGGAAGGTGGTGGTCCTATGTCACAGGCAAACTGTTCACAGAATTCACCAAACTCTCGCTTTCCAGTAAGATTTTGTTTTTTAAGCTGAGCTTGAAGTTTTAGATCATTACATAAGGTCAGTCCTTCTTGGATTATAGCACTGGTAAGGAGACCGTATGTATATTGTTGGTATTTGATTATTCCTTCCTCATTACCTAACCTTTTGAGCACTTCGCTAGCAAAAAGTGTTGGTAATCCATCAATAAATTTAGCTTTCCAATATTCATTATTGGCATCGGTTCGTTGCATAACCTTAGTAAGGAAAACATCTTTATACCATCTAAAATGGATAAGTGTTCGACATCTAAGATTTTGCAAAACCTCTCGTCCCTTATCAGTAGTGGACATTAAATTTTCAATAAAATGATGAACAATACATGAAATCAAGGTATAAACTGCATAATCCTCACCTAGGTAGGCTTGGCCTGCTTCAGTTTTCATAACCTTTTTGGAATTGTAAATTTCATGATGTTGGGCAGGAGTGAGGATATTATCCCACCAACCTTTTAAGAGCCCAGAAAATCCAGCAGTTAACATTTCTACTATTCCTTGATCTGAATTCTTATGTTGTCTACAAATGGTAGCATACATAAGCATTCGTCGACAATGTTCCAAAATCTGATATTCAGACATAGAGTCTATGTTCCATTCTTAGATTGATCTGCCATCATAGGCTTTTTGATCTATATACACATTCTCTTCATATAATAGGTCCTGAGGTGTAGGCCTATGACAATAGAGTTTGTGATTTAGATCCCAACGCCGAGTAGATTTCTTGGTATAATCCAATTTTTGAATACTCGGTTGTTCTTTAATCATTTCCTGAAGAATTGCTTCAGTCTGATTAATATTGGTTAAACCCAAATCATGAAGATTAGGATTTTAACCTTCATCAGCATCAGAATATGCTGAAGGAGTTAAAGCTTCAGTATTATTTTCTGATAAAGACCCTTCATTAGACTCTTCATCCTGTGATTCGTCAGCTTCCAATACATGGAGACTTTTACAAACCGCATTACTTTGGCTTCATGAGCCTGTTGGGCTTGTTTGATTTGATCTTCGGAAAGATTTAATTTTCCAAGCCTGGTTAATAATTCTTAAACAACCTCAGAATTATTATCCAATTTAAAGTTCCTAATTGGAACAGGTGGTTTGATGAGTGGTTTACCATCCATCAATAAAGGTAATTTTCAAGACGATAAGTCATAAGGATTCTGACAATATTTCTCAGCAGTATCTTTGTCCAATAAATCTTCAATACGTGTCAGCTGTTGGCCTATTGTTTGGAGATTTAAATTGGCAAAGTTGTTTTTGTCGTCGAATCTGACCCATAGGATTTTGGGTGATTTCAGGATTGACAAAAGCAACTACTTCCACAAAATCAGGGGATTTCCCTGAGGGACTTGGAAATTCAAGTCGGATCGGATAATTAGGAGGGTGAACTGATCGGATATCGATTCCAGACATTAGGTGCCATTCTTTCGTAAGGGTAGAAAGAGTGGGGGCAGTGGAAGAAACTAAGGGTCGTTTCTCTGCCTGCTAGAGTCTGGTTTGCATGAACCAGTCAACAAAAGACATAATAACCATATTTTTTTCCAAATAAAGATAAAAGTCGTTTGATAATTCCATGCGTTCTGCGGCCCCATAGGTGTCAAAAAACCAAAATTTGAAACCTAGATTATTGGGGTGAAAGAATTCAGCTTTGATTGCCGCTCTGTCCACCACAAAAGGTGGTGGGTCATATGTACTCTGTTGAGGTGTAATAATCATAATCACAGAGTAAAACCAGTCATTTCACTAGGAGTGGGGGAAGTCCTTTCATGCTCCCTTTTTCGGTAGACCCCATGAGGTATCTGGGTGTCTGATAAGTGGACTCCTTTTAATGAGGAATCATCCTTTATGGATTGTTTTTCATCCAATTCCTGTAGGTGAGAGGATGGGCCTACATCCGAATATTGGATGATGTGGGTGGTAAAGAGACTCGATAAGGAGTCTTGTCTTTGAAATTGATTACCACATCGCCATCTGTTGATTGGATGACATGATCAATATCCTAATTAATCAGGAGTCATGGAGGAACAACCTGAGGAATAGTCCAGTTGGCTAGAAAACAAATTTCCTCCCAATTGATCATCCTTGGAGTAGCAACATTTGCACTCATAAGATCGGTCTTGATCAAAACAGTCTTACCTTGATCAGGTAAGTGTAATACCTTAGGGACTAAGGTATTCATAATTTTGAAATGAATCCTTGCAATAACTGCAATGGTTTCCAGGAATAAAATTGTTTCCCTATGTTAGAATCCTCAACTGGATAGATTCTAACAAATTCCTATCTGTTAATGATAGGGTGAGATTTGGATGGACATTAAAGTAAACAGGTCCCCTACTGAGACTTGTTTCAACAATACCCATTAATGGGGGTTTCCAATCCAAACAGCGACCATCACGGAGTATGGCCTGCAGACATGTGGTCATCCCTAGTAAATTCAAAGGTTTGAACGCAATCTTTGTGCATCCTATATGCATATATTTTTTCTCAGTATCGGCTAGATACTTATTGAGATCTGTTAACTCTAATAATTTAAGAGTTGAATCTTGATTTTCAAGATTAATTGTTTGTTCCATGGTTTTAATTCCCACGGTACTAGAAAGGGTGAAAGTGTCTTTCTTGTAGATTGATGTAGGTTTAATGGACGGAATTGTCCAATCATTCAATTGTTGTTGAACTTTATATTCAACCAATGATGCATTCTTAACCGATCCAATACTCCTACTACTGGATGCCATCGTTTAACAAATTAAATCAAATTGAAAACACAAATAAATTTAACTAAAAGTAAACTAAATTAACCTATAGCAAAGAGTGGTAAAAGATAACCAGAAGGAGGAATATCCTGGTATGAAGTAAACATATTATAAACTGATTATATGGGAATCATGAACGAAGCAAACTATTGTTCATAATATCATAATGAATTTACTGTTCATCAGCTTCTTGATCAGATACACGTCTGTCAATGATTTAAGAGTATAACGGCCCTTCAACGCCTACGCCTATCCATGGCAACGGCAACACGGGCATACCTCAACGCGACTTGGGTGACGTGCCATATCATAACAAGAAGGAAGATGAATAGTAAAGCATTATAACATTACGAAGTAAGTTAACTCCCCTGATGATTAAGATATAAAAAAATTATAATAGCTTACTCCATACCTGGATATTATGGGTTTAGCCTTCCATGGGTCTGATACCAATTACAGCGGGAAGACGGGAAATTGACAGAAGGCAAATAAAACAAAAACAGGCAGTGAATAACTTTAACTCACTACTATTTTATTCACAATAGCATAAAGTACTTACAGAAAACTTCAATACTGCAACACACGGGCAACCTTGATGACAAAGGGGAAGGTGTTTCAAGTGATGCCTTAACAAAGAAAACTAACTCCTTATATAGACGGAGTGACTAATGGGGATTTGAAAATATTTGAAATCCACCACTAATACAAAAAGTAACCTCTATGATTGAGGTGGTTGTGAGTCATTATCTCTATAATTGAGATTCTTGGATGAGTCATTATCTTTATAATCCTTATCATCGTGATCTCCATGATTGAGATTAGGACAAGACCTTTGATGGGCTTGGTCCCATAGCATCTTTTGTTGACGTAGAGCTTTTACTCTTATTCTATGAAGGCGGCAGCTGGCGGCATCCCATGCATGTGACTTTATGGAAAATTGCCGACCAAAGATACTGTATGAGCCTGGCATGATATGACAAATAGGCCAACTGTGGGCCAAAGGATAAGATTTCCTCTGTAACTTTTTGACGGACTTGGCCGACGAATCTGGAACAGATGTGTCTGTCATAATCATATCCTGAAAAATTATTTCCCTTGAGATGTTGATTTAAACATCTCTATCATTGCATTAATATATTCGTCAGGATTCTTTGGGGGCTGACTATCAGGTAAGAATTCATTAGCGTTATCATCATGCTCGCAAATAAATTATCGGAGTCATAATGGACTTCCAGGACGCGATGCAATCCAAGATTGTTTTCATTTTGCATGATAGCAGACTTAATTTCTGCGACTTTTGTATCAATATTGGGGAAATTTTTGCACCACCGAACATGAAAAGTTTGTAATAATACTATTAGGCTTTTATCAGTAAAGCCAGTAGTACAATCCCATCTCCAGATCCATGGTAGAGAAAATACCATAAAGAAGATAAGACTGTCCCAATTCTTTGGGGGGTTTTTCATAACCCAGAGCTTTAAGTTCAATACTGGATTGAGTCCATTTCACAAAACAAGCCTTAATGGGCTCAGGTAAGATAGAAATGGGTGGCCCAAATTTGTTCCACCATGCAAATACCCAACTGGGTAGAGGTAATGACCTCTGAAAGACATTCTATTCCCATTGGAAAAACCAGGAATGCCTATGGGAGGGATTTTGGTAATAAAAGGTATTATACCAGGAATCCATATAATCCCAATAATTAAATTCCTTATCATTAAGAAGGTTAACTACTTTAGCTAAATCTAAATTTCCCCATGCTGAGGGATGCATAAATCTTTGTATCGTACATTTACTGTACACTCTTTGGCTATCCCATTTAGCCACATTTGTCAGTGTATGATGCACTGATATGGAATTAAGGTGAACCAAAATAGATTCAAAGGAATACCATCGTTTTCCTGCACGGATGGGAAAGTAGGCTTCTCCAAGCCATTTCTGTAACATCTCCCGGGAATCCAATGTACTCTCAAGGTCCTCTTTATTGAGGAGCAAAATAGTCTCCGTATCTGGAAGAGTAATATACTCTGGTTGAACTTCAAGTGTCTCCTTATACGACACTGGGGCTTTACCCGTCTTGTCTGAGGAATTTCCTCTTTCTGGATTCTTTCGGCCTCGGCCTCTTGATTGTTGATTACCACGTCCTCTCATTGGAAGTGGATTGCCCCTTGCGGGGTTATACATGATTTTGACCCTGGAGAAAATTCACGGGTTAGAAAATCAGGTAAGGAGTTTAATTCTCGTTTGATATGTTCTATATAAAAATCAAAGGTGCTTAATTTCGCATGCCATCTGGCAAAGATTTGTTTGGAAGTAAGATTCTTCACATCCTTCTTAAGAATCGATTTGGCAGATGAACAATCAACTCTTAAAAGAAATTTATGATTTAATAAATCATCTTGGAATTTATGAATGCACTTAATTATTTCCAATATTTCTTGTTTAATAGTGGAATAATTAATTTGTACATCATGCCAGTTTCCAGAGGTAAATCGAACAAGTTCTTCTTTACCAGATGGATTTCTTTGTTTTAATATGCCGCCATGTTTGGGAAATTCCACTAGTACAACCCACTAATAATAGCTTGGTGGAATTTTATCAGAAAAAGACTTCTAACTGATCCCAACATGCTTTAAGTGTGGTGGATGTGCAAGCCACAAGCATGTTGAGGATGCACGTGGCCTAATGATCCAAAAATTAGGGGGAGTAGAAAAAATTAAATTCTCAAGTGGTTGGATATTTACCAGAGCCAAACAACCTACTTTTGGCCTATCCTTAAAAATCACATATACTTTTTGGAATTATCTCTCTCAGCATTTGTGCATTTCCATTTTGGATGTTCAATTTTTTTTTCAGATCTAAACTTGAGTTTTGACTCTCCCATTTTTCCTCGTAAACAAAAAAGATAAAAGATCGCAACATAATGAAAATTTTAGAGTTTCTGTGTGCAAAAAAATTTGAAAACTATAATAAATAGAAAATTTTTTCATGCATTAAAAATGAACCCCCAAATCCATGTTTGGGAAATTCGACTAGTACAACCCCCTAATAATAGCTTGGTGGAATTTGATAGGAAAGAGACTTCTAACTGATCCCAACATTCTTTAAGTGTGGTGGATGTGCATGCCACAAGCATTTTGAGGATGCAAGTGGCCTAATGATCCAAAAATTAGTGGGAGTAGATAAAATTAAATTCTCAAGTGGTTCGATATTTACCCGAGCCAAACAATCCACTTTTTGCCTATCCTTTGAAATCACAATTACTTTTGGAATTAACTCTCTCAGCTTATGTGCATTTCCATTTTGGATGTTCAAATTTTTTTTTTCTGATCCAAACTTGCATTTTCACTCTCCCATTTTTCCTCGTAAACAAAAAAGATATAAAGATCGCAACAAAATGAAAATTTTAGAGTTCTTGTGTGCATAAAAAATTTGAAAACTATAATAAATAGAAAATTATTTCACGCACTAAAAATGAACCCCAAAATCCATATTTGGGAAATTCCACTAGTACAACCCACTAATAATAGCTTGGTGGAATTTTATCGGAAAGATACTTCTAACAGATCCCAACATGCTTTAAGTGTGGTGGATGTGCGTGCGACAAACATGTTGAGGATGCAAGTGGCCTAATGATCCAAAAATTAGTGGGGGGGGGGGGGGGGAGGTAGAAAAAATTAAATTCTCAAGTGGTTGGATATTTACCAGAGCCAAACAACCCACTTTTTGCCTATCCATAAAAATCACCGATACTTATTGGAATTAACTCTCTTAGCATTTGTGCATTTCCATTTTGGATGTTCAATTTTTTTTTTTTTTCAGATCCAAACTTTAGTTTTCACTCTACCATTTTTCCTCGTCAACAAAAAAGATATAAGATCACAACAAAATAAAAATTTTAGAGTTCAAGTGTGAAAAAAAATTTGAAAACTGTAATAAAAAGAAAATTATTTCACGCACTAAAAATGAACCCCAAAATCCATGTTTGGGAAATTCCACTAGTACAACCCTTTAATAATAGCTTGGTGGAATTTTATAGGAAAGAGACATGTAACTGATCCCAACATGCTTTAAGTGTGGTGGATGTGCAAGCCACAAGCATGTTGAGGATGCAAGTGGCCTAATGATCCAAAAATTAGGGGGGGTAGAAAAAATTAAATTCTGAAGTGGTTGGATATTTACCAGAGCCAAACAACCCACTTTTTGCCTATCCTTAAAAATCACAGATACTTTTTGGAATTATCTCTCTCAGCATTTGTGCATTTCCATTTTGGATGTTCAAATTTTTTTTCAGATCCAAACTTGAGTTTTCACTCTCCCATATTTCCTCGTAAACGAAAAAGATATAAGATCGCAACAAAATAAAAATTTCAGAGTTCATGTGTGCAAAAAATTTGAAAACTATAATAAATAGAAAATTATTTCACGCACTAAAAATGAATCCCAAAATCCATGTTTGGGAAATTCCACTAGTTCAACCCCCTAATAATAGCTTGGTGGAATTTTATAGGAAAGAGACTTCTAACTGATCCCAACATGCTTTAAGTGTGGTGGATGTGCATGCCAGAAGCATGTTGAGGATGCAAGTGGCCTAATGATCAAAAAATTAGAGGGGGTAGAAAAAATTAAATTCTCAAGTGGTTGGATATTTGCCACAGCCAAACAACCCACTTTTTGCCTATCCTCAAAAATCACAGATACTTTTTGGAATTATCTCTCTCAGCATTTGTGCATTTCTATTTTGGATGTTCAAATTTTTTTCTTTCAGATCCAAACGTGAGTTTTCACTCTCCCATTTTTCCTCATAAAGAAAAAAGATATAAGATCACAACAAAATGAAAATTTTATAGTTCATGTGTGCACAAAAATTTAAAAACTATAATAAATAGAAAATTATTTCACGCACTCAAAATGAACCCCAAAATCAATGTTTGGAAAATTCCACTAGTACAACCCCCTAATAATAGCTTGGCGGAATTTTATAGGAAATAGAATTCTAACTGATCCCAACATGCTTTAAGTTTGGTGGATGTGCATGCCACAAGCATGTTGAGGATGCAAGTGGCCTAATTATCATAAAATTAGAGGGGGTAGAAAAAATTAAATTCTCAAGTGGTTGGATATTTACCGTAGCCAAACAACCCACTTTTTTCCTATCCTTAAAAATCACAGATACTTTTTTGAATTATCTCTCTCAGCATTTGTGCATTTCCATTTTGGATGTTCAATTTTTTTTTTTTTAAATCCAAACTTGAGTTTTCACTCTACCATTTTTCCTCGTAAACAAAAAAGATATAACGTCGCAACAAAATGAAAATTTCAGAGTTCAAGTGTGCAAAAAAATTTGAAAACTATAATAAATAGAAAATTATTTCACGCACTAAAAATGAACCCCAAAATGCATGTTTGGGAAATTCCATTAGTACAACCCCCTAATAATAGCTTGGTGGAATTTTATAGGAAAGAGACTTCTAACTGATCCTAACATGCTTTAAGTGTGGTTGATGTGCATGCCACAGGCTTGTTGAGGATGCCATTGGCCTAATGATCCAAAAATTAGGGGTAGTAGAAAAAATTAAATTCTCAAGTGGTTGGATAGTAACCAGAGCCAAACAACCCACTTTTTCCCTATCCTTAAAAATCACAAATACTTTTTGGAATTATCTCTCTCAGCATTTGTGCATTTCCATTTTGGATGTTCAATTTTTTTTGTTCAGATACAAACTTGAGTTTTCACTCTCCCATTTTTCCTCGTAAACAAAAAAGATATAAGATCGCAACAAAATGAAAATTTTAGAGTTCATGTGTGCAAAGAAATTTGAAAACTATAATAAATAGAAAATTACTTCACGCACTAAAAATGAACCTCAAAATCCATGTTTGGGAAATTCCACTAGTACAACCCTTTAATAATAGCTTGGTGGAATTTTATAGGAAAGAGACTTCTAACTGATCCCAACAGGCTTTAAGTGTGGTGGATGTGCATGCCACAAGCATGTTGAGGATGCAAGTGGCCTAATGATCCAAAAATTAGGGGGAGGGGGGGGGGGGGGGGGAGGGGGGGGGTGTAGAAAAAATTAAATTTTCAAGTGGTTGGGTATTTACCAGAGGCAAATAACCCACTTTTTGCCAATCCTTAAAAATCACAGATACTTTTTGGAATTATCTCTCTCAGCATTTGTGCATTCACATTTTGGTTGTTCAATTTTTTTTTTTCAGATCCAAACGTGAGTTTTCACTCTCCCATTTTTCCTCGTAAACAAAAAAGATATAAGATCGCAACAAAATGAAAATTTCAGAATACATGTGTGCAAAAAACTTTGAAAACTATAATAAATAGAAAATTATTTCACGCACTAAAAATGAACCCCAAAATCCATGTTTGGGAAATTCCACTAGTACAACCCCCTAATAATAGCTTGGTGGAATTTTATAGGAAAGAGACTTCTAACTGATCCCAACATGCTTTATGTGTTGTGAATGTGCATGCCACAAGCATGTTGAGGATGCAAGTGGCCTATTGATCCAAAAATTAGGGGGGGTAGAAAAAATTAAATTCTCAAGTGGTTGGATATTTACCACAGCCAAACAACCCACTTTTTCCCTACCCTTAAAAATCACAGATACTTTGTGGAATTATCTCTCTCAGCATTTGTGCATTTCCATTTTGGATGTTGAAAATTTTCCTTTTTCAGGTCCACTCTCTTGAGTTTTGACTCTCCCATTTTTCCTCGTAAACAAAAATGATAAAAGATCGCAACTAAATGAAAATTTTAGAGTTCATGTGTGCAAAAAAATTTGAAAACTATAATAAATAGAAAATTATTTCACGCACTAAAAATGAACTCCAAAAGCCATGTTTGGGAAATTCCTCTAGTATAACCTCCTAATAATAGCTTGGTAGAATTTTATAGGAAAGAGACTTCTAACTGATCCCAACATGCTTTAAGTGCAGTGGATGTGCATGGCACAAGCATGTTGAGGATGCAAGTGGCCTAATGATCTAAAAATTAGGCGGAGTAGAAAAAATTAAAATCTCAATTGGTTGAATATTTACCATAAGAAAACAACCCACTTTTTGCCTATCCTTAAAAATCTCAGATACTTTTTGGAATTATCTATCTCAGCATTTGTGCATTTTCCATTGTGGATGTTCAAATTTTTTTTTTCAGGTCCAAACTTGTGGGTTTTCACTCTCCCATTTTACCTCGTAAAAAAAAAAATATATAAGATCGTAACAAAATTAAAATTTTAGAGTTCAAGTGTACAAAAAAAATTGAAAACTATAATAAATAAAAAATTATTCCACGCACTAAAAATGAACCCCAAAATCCATGTGTGGGAAATTCCACTAGTAGAACCCCCTAATAATAGCTTGGTGGAATTTTATAGGAAAGAGACTTCTATTTGATCCCGACAAGCTTTAAGTGTGGTGGATGTGCATGCCACAAGCATGTTGAGGATGCAAGTATCCTACTGATCCAAAAATTAGGGGGAGTAGAAAAAATAAAATTCTCAAGGGTTTGGATATTTACCAGAAGCAAACAACCCACTTTTTGCCTATCCTTTAAAATCACAGATACTTTTTGGAATTATCTATCTCAGCATTTGTGCATTTTACATTTTCGATGTTGAAATTTTTTTTTCAGGTCCAAACTTGTGAGTTTTCACTCTCCCATTTTTCGTTGTAAACAAAAAACATATAAGATAGCAACAAAATGAAAATTTTAGACTTCATGTGTTCAAAAAAAATTGAAAACTATAATAAATAGAAATTATTCCACGCACTAAAAATGAACCCCAAAATCCATGTGTGGGAAATTCCACTAGTACAACCCCCTAATAATCGATTGGTGACTTCTATCTGATCCCGACATGCTTTAAGTGTGGTGGCTGTGCATATCACAAGCATGTTAAGAATGCAAGTGGCCTAATGATCAGAAATTAGGAGGAGTAGAAAAAATTAAATTCTCAAGTGGTTGGATATTTACCAGAAGCGAACAACCCACTTTTTGCCTATCCTTAAAAATCACAGATACCTTTTGGAATTATCTATCTCAGTATTTGTGAATTTTCCATTTTGGATGTTCAAATTTTTTTTTTCAAGTCCAAACTTGTGAGTTTTCACTCTCCCATTTTACCTCGTAAACAAAAAAGATATAAGATCGCAACAAAATTATAATTTTAGAGTTCAAGTGTACAAAAAAAATTGAAAAATATAATAAATAAAAAATTATTCCACGCACTAAAAATGAACCCCAAAATCCATGTGTGGGAAATTCCACTAGTACAACCCCCTAATAATATCTTGGTGGAATTTTATAGGAAAGAGACTTCTATCTGATCCCGACATGCTTTAAGTGTGGTGGATGTGCATGCCACAAGCATGTTGAGGATGCAAGTATCCTAATGATCCAAAAATTAGGGGGAGTAGAAAAAATTAAATTCTCAAGGGTTTGGATATTTACCAGAAGCAAACTACCCACTTTTTGCCTATCCTTAAAAATTACAGATACTTTTTGGAATTATCTATCTCAGCATTTGTGCATTTTCCATTTTGGATGTTGAAATTTTTTTTTCAGGTCCAAACTTGTGAGTTTTCACTCTCCCATTTGTCCTTGTAAACAAAAAACATATAAGATCGCAACAAAATGAATATTTTAGAGTTCATGTGTTAAAAAAAAATTGAAAACAATAATAAATAGAAATTATTCCACGCACTAAAAATGAACCCCAAAATCCATGTGTGGGAAATTCCACTAGTACAACCCCCTAATAATAGCTTGGTGACTTCTGTCTGATCCCGACATGCTCTAAGTGTGGTGGCTGTGCATATCACAAGCATGTTAAGAATGCAAGTGGCCTAATGATCAGAAAATTAGGGGGAGTAGAAAAAATTAAATTCTCAAGTGGTTGCATATTTACCAGAAGCGAACAACCCACTTTTTGCCTATCCTTAAAAATCACAGATACTTTTTGGAATTATCTATCTCAGCATTTGTGCATTTTCCATTTTGGATGTTCAAATTTTTTTTTTCAGGTCCAAACTTGTGAGTTTTCACTCTCCCATTTTTCCTCGTAAACAAAAAAGATATAAGATCGCAACGAAAAGAAAATTTTAGAGATCATGTGTGCAAAAAAATTTGAAAACTATAATAAATAGAAAATTATTTCACGCACTAAAAATGAATCCCAAAATCCATGTTTCGAAAATTCCACTAGTACAACCCCCTAATAATAGCTTGGTGGAATTTTATAGGAAAGAGACTTCTAACTGATCCCGACATGCATTAAGTATGGTGGATGTGCATGCCACAAACATGTTGAGGATGCAAGTGGCCTAATGATCCAAAAAATAGGGGGAGAAGAAAAAATAAAATTCTCAAGTGGTTGGACATTTACCAGAGCCAAACAACCCAGTTTTTGCCTATCCTTAAAAATCACAGATACTTTTTGGAATTATCTCTCTCACCAATTGAGCATTTTCCATTCTGGATGTTCAAATTTTTTTTTTCAGGTCCAAACTTGTGAGTTTTCACTCTCCCATTTTTCCTCGTAAAAAAAAAGATATAAGATCGCAACAAAATGAAAATTTTAGAGTTCATGTGTGGAAAAAAAATTGAAAAATATAATAAATAGAAACTTATTTCATGGACTAAAAATGAACCCCAAAATCCATGTTAGGGAAATTCCACCAGTACAACCCCCTAAAAATAGCTTGGTGGAATTTTATAGGAAAGAGACTTCTATTTGATCCCGACATGCTTTAAGTGTGGTGGATGTGCATGCCACAAGCATGTTGAGGGTGCAAGTATCCTACTGATCCAAAAATTAGGGGGAGTAGAAAAAATAAAATTCTCAAGGGTTTGGATATTTACCAGAAGCAAACAACCCACTTTTTGCCTATCCTTAAAAATCACAGATACTTTTTGGAATTATCTATCTCAGCATTTGTGCATTTTCCATTTTGGATGTTCAAATTTTTTTTTTCAGGTCCAAACTTGTGAGTTTTCACTCTCCCATTTTTCCTCGTAAACAAAAAAGATATAAGATCGCAACGAAAAGAAAATTTTAGAGATCATGTGTGCAAAAAAATTTGAAAACTATAATAAATAGAAAATTATTTCACGCACTAAAAATGAATCCCAAAATCCATGTTTCGAAAATTCCACTAGTACAACCCCCTAATAATATCTTGGTGGAATTTTATAGGAAAGAGACTTCTAACTGATTCCGACATGCATTAAGTATGGTGGATGTGCATGCCACAAACATGTTGAGGATGCAAGTGGCCTAATGATCCAAAAATTAGGGGGAGAAGAAAAAATAAAATTCTCAAGTGGTTGGACATTTACCAGATCCAAACAACCCACTTTTTGCCTATCCTTAAAAATCACAGATACTTTTTGGAATTATCTCTCTCAGCATTTGTGCTTTTTCCATTTTGGATGTTCAAATTTTTTTTTTCATGTCCAAACTTGTGAGTTTTCACTCTCCCATTTTTCCTCGTAAACAAAAAAAATATAAGATCGCAACAAAATGAAAATTTTAGAGATCATGTGTGCAAAAAAATTTGAAAACTATAATAAATAGAAAATTATTTCACGCACTAAAAATGAATCCAGAAATCCATGTTTGGGAAATTCCACTAGTACAAACCCCTAATAATAGCTTGGTGGAATTTTATAGGAAAGTGACTACTAACTGATCCCGACATGCTTTAAGTATGGTGGATGTGCATGCCACAAATATGTTGAGGATGCAAGTGGCCTAATGATCCAAAAATTTGGGGCAGAAGAAAAAATTAAATTCTCAAATGGTTGGATATTAACCAGAGCCAAAAAACTCACTTTTTGCCTATCCTTAAAATTCATAGATACTTTTTGGAATTATCTCTCTCAACATTTGAGCATTTTCCATTTTGGATGTTCAAATTTTTCTTGATCCGGTCCAAACTTGTGAGTTTTCACTCTCCCATTTTTCCTCGTAAATAAAAAAGATATAAGATCGCAACAAAATGAAAATTTTAGAGTTCATGTGTGCAAAAAAATTTGAAAACTATAATAAATAGAAAATTATTTCACGCACTAAAAATGAACCCCAAAATCCATGTTTGGGAAATTCCACGAGTATAACCCCCTAATAATAGCTTGGTGGAATTTTATTGGAAAGAGACTTCTAACTGATCCCGACATGCTTTAAGTGTGGTGGATCTGCATGCCACAAGCTTGTTGAGGATGCAAGTGGCCTAATGAGGCAAAAAATTAGGGGGAGTAGAAAAAATTAAATTCTGAAGTGGTTGGATATTTACCAGAGCCAAACAACCCACTTTTTGCCTATCCTTAGAAATCACAGACAATTTTTGGAATTATCTCTCTCAGCATTTGTCCATTTTCCATTTTGGATGTTAAAATTTTTTTTTTTTCAGGACCAAACTTGTGAGTTCTCACTCTCCCATTTTTCCTTGTAAAAGAAAAAAGATATAAGATCGCAACAAAATGAGAAATTTAGAGTTCAGCTGTACAAAAAAATTTGAAAACTATAATAAGTACAAACTTATTTCACGCACTAAAAATGAACCCCAAAATCCATGATTGGGAAATTCCACTAGTACACCCCCTAATAATAGCTTGGTGGAATTTTATAGGAAAGAGATTTCTAACTAATCCCGTCATGCTTTAAGTGTGGTGGATGCGCATGCCACAAGCATGTTGAGGAAGCAAGTGGCCTAATGATCCAAAAATTAGGGGGACTAGAAAAAATTAAATTCTTTAGTGGTTGGATATTTACCAGAGCCAAACAACCCACTTTTTGCCTATGCTTAAAAATCACAGATACTTTTTGGAATTATCTCTCTCAGCATTTGTGCAATTTCCATTTTGGATGTTCAAATTTTTTTTTTTCATGTCCAAACTTGTGAGTTTTCACTCTCCCATTTTTCCTGGTAAACAAAAAAGATATAAGATCGCAACAAATTTTAGAGTTCATGTGTGCAAAAAAAATTGAAAACTATAATAAATAGAAAATTATTTCACGCTCTAAAAATGAACCCCAAAATCTTTGTTTAGGAAATTCCACTAGTACAACCCCCTAATAATAGCTTGGTGGAATTTTACAGGAAAGAGCCTACTAACTGATCCCAACATACTTTAAGTGCGGTGGATGTGCATGCCACAAACATGTTGAGGATACAAGTGGCCTAATGATCCAAAAATTAGGGGGAGTAGAAAAAATTAAATTCTCAAGTGGTTGGGTATTTGCCAGAGCCAAACAACCCACTTTTTGCCTATCCTTAAAAATCACAGATACTTTTTGGAATTATCTCTCTCAGCATTTCTGCATTTCCATTTTGGATGTTCAAATTTTTTTTTCAGGTCCAAACTTGTGAGTTTTCACTCTCCCATTTTCCCTCGTAGACAAAAAAGATATAAGATCGCAACAAATTGAAAATTTTAGAGTTCATGAGTGCAAAAAATTTGAAAATTAAAATAAATAGAAAATTGTTTCACACACTAAAAATGAACCCCAAAATCCATGTTTGGGAAATTCCACTAGTACAACCCCCTTACAATAGCTTGGTGGAATTTTATAGGAAAGAGACTTCTAACTGATCCCAACATGCTTTAAGTGTGGTGGATGTGCATGCCAAAAGTATGTTCAGGATGCAAGAGGCCGAATGATCCAAAAATTAGGGGGAGTAGAAAAAATTAAATTCTCAAGTGATTCGATATTTACCAGAGACAAACAACCCACTTTTTTCCTATCCTTAGAAATCACAGACACTTTTTGGAATCATCTCTCTCAGCATTTGTGCATTTTCCATTTTGGATGTTCAAATTTTTTTTTTCCGGTCCAAACTTGTGAGTTTTCACTCTCCCATTTTTCCTTGTAAAAAAAAGATATAAGATCACAACAAAATTAAAATTTTAATGTTCAGGTGTACAAAAAAATTTGAAAACAATAATAAGTACAAAATTATTTCACGCACTAAAAATGAACCCCAAAATCCATGTTTGGGAAATTCCACTAGTACACCCCCTAATAATAGCTTGGTGGAATTTTATAGGAAAGAGATTTCTAACTAATCCCGACATGCTTTAAGTGTGGTGGATGTGCATGCCACAAGCATGTTGAGGATGCAGGTGGCCAAAAATTAGGGGGAGTAGAAAAAATTAAATTCTCAAGTGGTTCGATATTTACCAGAGACAAACAAACCACTTTTTGCCTATCCTTAGAAATTACAGACACTTTTTGGAATTATCTCTCTCAGCATTTGTGCATTTTCCATTTTGGATGTTCAAATTTTTTTTTTTCCAGTCCAAACTTGTGAGTTTTCACTCTCCCATTTTTCCTTGTAAAAAAAAAGATATAAGATCGCAACAAAATTAAAATTTTAGTGTTCAGGTGTACAAAAAAATTTGAAAACAATAATAAGTACAAAATTATTTCACGCACAAAAAATGAACCCCAAAATCCATGTTTGGGAAATTCCACTAGTACACCCCCTAATAATAGCTTGGTGGAATTTTATTGGAAAGAGATTTCTAACTAATCCCGACATGCTTTAAGTGTGGTGGATGTGCATGCCACAAGCATGTTGAGGATGCAAGTGGCCTAATGATCCAAAAATTAGGAGGAGTAGAAAAAATTAAATTCTTAAGTGGTTGGATATTTGCCCGAGCCAAACAACCCACTTATTGCCTATCCTTAAAAATCACAGATACTTTTTGGAATTATCTCTCTCAGCATTTTTGTAATTTCAATTTTGGATGTACAAATTTTTTTTTTTTCAGGCCCAAACTTGTGTGTTTTCTCTCTCCCATTTTTCCTCGTAAACAAAAAAGATATAAGATCGCAACAAAATGAAAATTTTAGAGTTTATATGTGCAAAAAAATTTGAAAACTATAATAAATATAAAATTATTTCACGCACTAAAAATAAACCCTAAAATCCTTGTTTGGGAAATTCCACTAGTACAACCCGCTAATAATAGCTTGGTGGAATTTTATAGGAAAGAGCCTTCTAACTGATAGCAACATGCTTTAAGTGGGGTGGATGTGCTTGCCACAAACATGTTGAGGATGTAAGTGGCCAAATGATCCAAAAATTAGGGGGAGTAGAAAAATTTAAATTCTCACGTGGTTGGGTATTTGCCAGAGCCAAACAACCCACTTTTTGCCTATCCTTAAAAATCACAGATACTTTTTGGAATTATCTCTCTCAGCATTTGTGCATTTCCATTTTGGATGTTCAAATTTTTTTTTTCAGGTCCAAACTTGTGAGTTTTCACTCTTCCATTTTCCCTCGTAAACAAAAAAGATATAAGATCGCAACAAAATGAAAATTTTAGAGTTCATGTGTGCAAAAAAATTGAAAATTAAAATAAATAGAAAATTATTTCACGCACTAAAAATGAACCTCAAAATCCATGTTTGGGAAATTCCACTTGTACAACCCCCTAATAATAGCTTGGTGGAATTTTATAGGAAAGAGATTTCTAACTAATCCCAACATGCTTCAAATATGGTGGATGTGCATGCCAAAAGCATGTTCAGGATGCAAGAGGCCAAATGATCAAAAAATTAGGGGGAGTAGAAAAAATTAAATTCTCAAGTGGTTGGATATTTACCAGAGCCAAACAACCCACTTTTTGCCTATCCTTAAAAATCACAGATACTTTTTCGAATTATCTCTCTCAGCATTTGTGCATTTCCATTTTGGATGTTCAATTTTTTTTTTCTGGTCCAAACTTGTGAGTTTTCACTCTCCCATTTTTCCTTGTAAACAAAAAAGATATAAGATAGCAACAAAATGAAAATTTTAGAGTTCATGTGTGCAAAAAAATTGAAAACTATAATAAATAAAAAATTATTTCATGCACTAAAAATGAAGCCCAAAATCCATGTTTGTGAGATTCCACTAGTACAACCCCCTAATAATAGCTTGGTGGAATTTTTTAGGAAAGAGACTTCTAAATGATCCCGACATGCTTTATGTGTGGTAGATTTGCATGCCACAAGAATGTAGAGGATGCAAGTGGCCTAAGGATCCAAAAATTATGGGGAGAAGAAAAAATTAAATTCTCAAGTGGTTGGATATTTACCAGAGCCAAACAACCCACTTTTTGCCTATCCTTAAAAATCACATATACTTTTTGGAATAATCTCTCTCAGCATTTGTGCATTTCCATTTTGAATGTTCAAAATTTTTTTTTCTTTCAGGTCCAAACTTGTGAGTTTTAACTCTCCCATTTTTCGTCGGAAACAAAAAAGATATAAGATCGCAACAAAATGAAAATTTTAGAGATCATGTGTGCAAAAACATTTTAAAACTATAAAAAATAGAAAATTATTTCACGCACTAAAAATGAACCCCAATATCCATGTTTGGGAAATTCCACTAGCACAACCCCCTAATAATAGCTCGGTGGAATTTTATAGGAAAGAGACTTCAAACTGATCCCAACATGCTTTAAGTGTGGTGGATGTGCATGCCACAAGCATGTTGAGGATGTGTGGCCTAATGATCCAAAAATTAGGGGGAGTAGAAAAAATTAAATTCTCAAGTGGTATTATATTTACCAGAGCCAAACACCCCACTTTTTTGCCTATCCTTAAAAATCACAGATACTTTTTGGAATTATCTATCTCTGCATTTGTGAATTTTCATTTTGGTTGTTCAAATTTTTTTTTTTAAGTCCAAACTTGTGAGTTTTCACTCTCCCATTTTTCCTTGTAAACAAAAAAGATTTAAGATCGCAACAAACTGAAAATTTTAGAGTTCATGTGTGTAAAAAAATTTGAAAACTATAATAAATAGAAAATTATTTTACGCACTAAAAATGAACCCCAAAATCCATGTTTGGGAAATTCCACTAGTACAACCCCCTAATAATAGCTTGGTGGAATTTTATAGGAAAGAGACTTCTATCTGATCCCGACATGCTTTAAGTGTGGTGGATGTGCATGCCACAAGCATGTTGGGGATGCAAGTGGCCTAATGATCAGAAAATTAGGGGGAGTAGAAAAAATTAAATTCTCAAGTGGTTGGATAATTACCAGAAGCAAACAACCCACTTTTTGCCTATCCTTAAAAATCACAGATACTTTTTGGAATTATCTATCTTAGCATTTGTGCATTTTCCATTTTGGATGTTCAAATATTTTTTTTCAGGTCCAAACTTGGGAGTTTTCACTCTCCCATTTTTCCTCGTAAAGAAAAAAGATATAAGATCGCAACAAAATGAAAATTTTAGGGTTCATGTGTGCAAAAAAATTTGAAAACTACAATAAATAGAAAATTATTCCACGCACTAAAAATGAACCCCAAAATCCATGTGTGGGAAATTCCACTAGTACAACCCCTTAATAATAGCTTGGTGGAATTTTATAGGAAAGAGACTTCTATTTGATCCCGACATGCTTTAAGTGTGGTGGATGTGCTGGCCACAAGCATGTTGAGGATGCAAGTGGCTTGATCCAAAAATTAAGGGGAGTAGAAAAAACTAAATTCTCAAGTGGATGGAGATTTACCAGAGCCAAACAACCCACTTTTTGGCAATCCTTAAAAATCACAGATACTTTTTGGAAATATCTCTCTCAGCATTTGTGCTTTTTCCATTTTGGATGTTCAAATTTTTTTTTTCAAGTCCAAACTTGTGAGTTTACACTCTCCCATTTTTCCTCGTAAATAAAAAAGATATAAGATCGCAACAAAAAGAAAATTTTAGAGATCATGTGTGCAAAAAAATTTGAAAACTATAATAAATTGAAAATTAATTCACGCACTAAAAATGAATCCCAAGATCCATGTTTGGGAAATTCCACTAATACAACGCCCTAATAATAGCTTGGTGGAGTTTTATAGGAAGGAGACTTCAAACTGATCTCGACATGCTTTAAGTATGGTGGATGTGCATGCCACAAACATGTTGAGGATGCATGAGGCCTAATGATCCAAAAATTTAGGGGAGAAGAAAAAATTAAATTCTCTAGTGGTTGGATGTTAACCAGAGCCAAACAACCCACTTTTTCCCTATCCTTAAAATTCACATATACTTTTTGGAATTAACTCTCTCAGCATTTGTGCATTTTCCATTTTGGATGTTAAAATTTTTCTTTGTCAGGTCCAAGCTTTTGAGTTTTCACTCTCCCATTTTTCCTAGTAAACAAAAAAGATATAAGATCGCAACAAAATTAAAATTTTAGAGTTCATGTGTGCAAAAAGATTTGAAAACTATAATTAATAGAAAATTATTTCACGAACTAAAAATGAACCCCAAAATCCATGTTTGGGAAATTCCCCGAGTATAACCCCCTAATAATAGCTTGGTGGAATTTTATTGGAAAGAGACTTCTAAATGATCCCGACATGCTTTAAGTGTGGTGGATGTGCATGCCACATGCATATTGAGGATGCAAGTGGCCTAATGATCCAAAAATTAGGGGGAGTAGAAAAAATTAAATTATCAAGTGGTTGGATATTTGCCAGAGCCAAACAACCCACTTTTTGTCTATCTCTAGAAATCACCGACACTTTTTGGAATTGTCTCTCTCTGCATTTGTGCATTTTCCATTTTGGATGTTCAAATTTTTTTTGCAGGTCCAAACTTGTGAGTTTACACTCCCCCATTTTTCCTCGTAAACAAAAAAGATATAAAATCACAACAAAATTAAAATTTTAGAGTTCATGTGTGCAAAAAAATTTGAAAACTATAATAAGTAGAAAATAATTTCACGCACTAAAAATGAACCCCAAAATCTATGTTTGGGAAATTCCACTAGTACACCGCCTAATAATAGCTTGGTGGAATTTTATAAGAAAGAGACTACTAACTAATCCCGACATGCTTTAAGTGTGGTGGATGTGCCTGCCACAAGCATGTTGAGGATGCAAGTGGCCTATTGATCCAAAATTAGGGGGAGTAGAAAAAATTAATTTCTCAAGTGGTTGGATATTTACCAGAGCCAAACAACCACTTTTTGCCTATCCTTAAAAGTCACAGATACTTTTTCGAATTATCTCTCTCGGCATTTGTGCAATTTCCATTTTGGATGTTCAAATTATTTTTTCAGGCCCAAACTTGTGAGTTTTCACTCTCCCATTTTTCCTCGTAAACAAAAAAGATAAAAGATCGCAACAAAATGAAAATTTAAGAGTTCATGTGTGCAAAAAAATTTGAAAACTATAACAAATAGAAAATTATTTCACGCACTAAAAATGAACCCCAAAATCCATGTTTGGAAAATTCCACTAGTACAACCCCCTAATAATAGCTTGGAGGAATTTTAAAGGAAAGAGACTTCTAACTGATCCTGGCTTGCTTTAAATGCGGTGGATGTGCATGCCACAAGCATGTTGAGGATGCAAGTGGCCTAATGATCCAAAAATTAGGGGGAGTAGATAAAATTAAATTATCAAGTGGTTGGATATTTACCAGAGCCAAACAACCCACTTTTTGCCTATCCTTAAAAATCACAGATACTTTTTCGAATTATCTCTCTCAGCATTTGTGCATTTCCATTTTGGTTGTTCAAATATTTTGTTTTTCAGGTCCAAACTTGTGAGTTTTCACTCACCCATTTTTCCTCATAAACAAAACAGATATAAGATCGCAACAAAATGAAAATTTTAGAGTTCATGTGTGCAAAATTTTTTGAAAACTATAACAAATAGAAAATTATTTCACGCACTAAAAATGAACCCCAAAATCCATGTTTGGGAAATTCCACTAGCACAACCCCCTAATAATAGCTTGGTGGAATTTTATTGGAAAGAGACTTCTAACTGATCCCAACATGCTTTAAGTGTGGTGGATGTGCATGCCACAAGCATGTTGAGGATGTGTGGCCTAATGATCCAAAAATTAGGGGGAGTTGAAAAAATTAAATTCTCAAGTGGTTGGATATTTACCAGAGCCAAACAACCCACATTTTGCCTATCCCTAAAAATCACAGATACTTTTTGGAATTAACTCTGCATTTGTGCATTTCCATTTTGGATGTTGCAATTTTTTTTCAAGTCGAAAGTTGTGAGTTCTCACTCTCCCATTTTTCCTCGTAAACAAAAAAGATATAAGATCGCAACAAACTGAAAATTTTAGAGTTCATGTGTGTAAAAAAATTTGAAAACTATAATAAATAGAAAATTATTTTATGCACTAAAAATTAACCCCAAAATCCATGTTTGGGAAATTCCACTACTACAACCCCCTAATAATAGCTTGGTGGAATTTTATAGGAAAGAGACTTCTAACTGATCCCGACATGCTTTAAGTGTGGTGGATGTGCATGCCCACAAGTATGTTGAGGATGCAAGTGGCCTAATGATCCAAAAATTAGGGGGAGTAGAAAAAATTAAATTCTCAAGTGCTTGGATATTTACCAGAGCCAAACAACCCACTTTTTTCCTATCCTGGCAAATCTAAGATACTTTTTGGAATTATCTCTCACAGCATTTCTGCATTTCCATTTTGGATGTTAAATTTTTTTTTTTTTTAGGTCCAAACTTGTGAGTTTACACTCTCCCATTTTTCCTCGTAAACAAAAAAGATATAAGATCGCAACAGAATGAAAATTTTAGAGTTCATGTATGCAAAAAATTTGAAAACTATAATAAATAGAAAATTATTTTGACGCACTAAAAATGAACCCCAAAATCCATGTTTGGAAAATTCCACTAGTATAACCCCCTAATAATAGCATGGTGGAATTTTATAGGAAAGAGACTTCTAACTGATGCCAACATTCTGTAAGTGTGGTGGATGTTCATGCCAGGAGCATGTTGAGGATGCAAGTGGCCTAATGATCTAAAAATAGGGGGTGTAGAAAAAATTAAATTCTCAAGTGGTTGGATATTTACCAGAGCCAAACAACCCACGTTTTACTTATCCTTAAAAATCACAGATACTTTTTGGAATTATCTTTCTCTGCATTTGTGCATTTCCATTTTGGATGTTCAAATTTTTTTTTTCAGGTCCAAACTCTTGAGTTTTCACTCTCCCATTTTTCCTCGTAAACAAAAAAGATATAAGATCGCAACAAAATGAGAATTTTAGAGTTCATGTGTGCAAAAAAATTTGGAAAGTATAATAAATAGAAAATTATTTCACGCACTAAAAATGAACCCCAAAATCCATGTTTGGGAAATTCCACTAGTACAACCCCCTAATAATAGCTTGGTGGAATTTTATAGGAAAGGGACTTCTAACTGATCCTAACATGCTTTAAGTGCGGTGGATGTGCAAGCCACAAGCATGTTGAGGATGCAAGTGGCGTAATGATCGAAAAATTGGGGGGAGTAGAAAAAATTAAATTCTCAAGTGGTCGGATATTTACGTGAGCCAAACAATCCACTTTTTGCCTATCCTTAAAAATCACAGATACTTTTTGGAATTATCTCTCTCAGCATTTGTGCATTTCCATTTTGGATGTTCAAATTTTTCTTTTTTCAGGTCCACACTCTTGAGTTTTGACTCTCCCATTTTTCCTCGTAAACAAAAAAGATATAAGATCGCAACTAAATGAAAATTTTAGAGTTCATGTGTGGAAAAAAAATTGAAAACTATAATAAATAGAAAATTATTTCACGCACTAAAAATGAACTCCAAAAGCCATGTTTGGGAAATTCCACTAGTACAACCCCCTAATAATAGCTTGGTCGAATTTTATTGGGAAGAGACTTCTAACTGATCCCAACATGCTTTAAGTGCGGTGGATGTGCATGGCACAAGCATGTTGAGGATGCAAGTAGCCTAATGATCTAAAAATTAGGCGGAGTAGAAAAAATTAAATTTTCAAGTGGTTGGATATTTACCAAAAGCAAACAACCCACTTTTTGCCTATCCTTAAAAATCACAGATACTTTTTGGAATTATCTATCTCAGCTTTTGTGCATTTTCCATTTTGGATGTTCAAATTTGTTTTTTTCAGGTCCAAACTTTTGAGTTTTCACTCTCCCATTTTTCCTCGTAAACAAAAAAGATATAAGATCATGACAAAATGAAAATTTTAGAGTTCATGTGTGAAAAAAAAATTGAAAACTATAATAAATAGAAAATTATTCCACGCACTAAAAATTAACCCCAAAATCCATGTGTGGGAAATTCCACTAGTACAACCCCCAAATAACAGCTTGGTCGAATTTTATAGGAAAGAGACTTCTACTGGATCCCGACATGCTTTAAGTCTGGTGGATGTGCATGCCACAAGCATGTTGAGGATGCAAGTGGCCTAATGATCAAAAAATTAGGGGGAGTACAAAAAATTAAATTCTCAAGTGGTTGGATATTAACCAGAGCCAAACAACCCACTTTTTGCCTATCCTTAAAATTCATAGATACTTTTTGGAATTAACTCTCTGAGCATTTGTGCATTTTCCATTTTGGATGTTCAAATTTTTCTTTTTCATGTCCAAGCTTGTGAGTTTTGACTCTCCCATTTTTCCTCGTAAACAAAAAAGATATAAGATCGCAACTAAATGAAAATTTTAGAGTTCATGTGTGAAAAAAAATTTGAAAACTATAATAAATAGAAAATTATTTTGACGCACTAAAAATGAACCCCAAAATCCATGTTTGGGAAATTTCACTAGTACAACCCCCTAATAATAGCTTGGTGGAATTTTATAAGAGAAAGCCTTCTAACTGATCCCGACATGTTCTAAGTGTGGTGGCTGTGCATGCCACAAGCATGCATAGGTTGCAAGTGGCCTTATGATCCAAAAATTAGGGAGAGTAGAAAAAAGTAAATTCTCAAGTGGTTGGATATTTACCAGAGCCAAACAACCCACTTTTTGCCTATCCTTAAAAATCACAGATACTTTTTGGAATGATCTCTCTCTGCATTTGTACGTTTGCATTTTGGATGATAAAATTTTTATTTTTAAGGTTCAAACTTGGGAGTTTTCACTCTCCCATTTTTCCTCGTAAACAAAAAAGATATAAGATCGCAACAAAATGACAATTTTAGAGTTCATGTGTGCAAAAAAATTTCATACTATAATAAATAGAAAATTATTTCACGCACTAAAAATGTACCCCAAAATCCATGTTTGGGAAATTTCACTAGTACAACCCTCTAATAATTGCTTGGTGGAATTTTATAAGAGAGAGCCTTCTAACTGATCCCGACATGCTTTAAGTGTGGTGGATGTGCATGCCACAAGCATGTTGAGGATGCAAGTGGCCTTATGATCCAAAAATTAGGGAGAGTAGAAAAAAGTAAATTCTCAAGTGGTTGGATATTTACCAGAGCCAGACAACCCACTTTTTGCCAATCCATAAAAATCACAGATACTTTTTGGAATTATCTCTCTCAGCATTTGTGCTTTTCCATTTTGGATGTTAAAATTTTTATTTTTCAGGTCCAAACTTGTGAGTTTCACTCTCCCATTTTTCCTCGTAAACAAAAAAGATATAAGATCCCAACAAAATGAAAATTTTAGAGTTCATGTGTGCAAAAAAATTTGAAACTATAATAAATAGAAAATTATTTCACGCACTAAAAATGAACCCCAAAGTCCATGTTTGGGAAATTCCACTAGTACAACCCCCTAATAATAGCTTGGTGGAATTTTATAGGAAAGACTCTTCTATCTGATCCCAACATGCTTTAAGTGTGGTGGGTGTGCATGCCACAAGCATGTTGAGGATGCAAGTAGCCAAAAATTAGGGGGAGTAGAAAAAATAAAATTCTCAAGTGGTCAGATATTTACTAGAGCCAAACAACCCACTTTTTGCCTATCCTTAAAAATCATAGATACTTTTTGGAATTATCTCTCAGCATTTTTGCATTTCCATTTTGGATGTTCAAATTTTTTTTTTCAGGTCCAAACTCTTGAGTTTTCACTCTCCCATTTTTCTTTGTAAACAAAAAAGATATAAGATTGCAGCAAAATGAAAATTTAAGAGTTCATGTGTGCAAAAAAATTTGAAAACTATAATAAATAGACAATTATTTCACGCAATAAAAATGAACCCCAAAATCCATGTTTGGAAAATTCCAATAGTACAACCCCCTAATAATAGCTTGGTGGAATTTTATAGGAAAGAGACTTCCTGATCCCAACATGCTTTAAGTGTGGTGGATGTGCATGCCAGGAGCATGTTCATGATGCAAGAGGCCGAATGATCCAATAATTAGGGGGAGTAGAAAAAAGTAAATTTTCAAGTGGTTGGATATTTACCAGAGCCAAACAACCGACTTTTTGCCTATCCTTAAAAATCACAGATACTTTTTGGAATTATCTCTCTCAGCATTTGTGCATTTCCATTTTGGATGTTCAAATTTTTTTTTCGGGTCCAAACTTGTGAGTTTTCACTCTCCCATTTTCCCTCGTAAACAAAAAAGATATAAGATCGGAACAAAATGAAAATTTTAGAGTTCATGTGTGCAAAAAAATTTGAAAATTAAAATAAATTGAAAATTATTTCACGCACTAAAAATGAACCCCAAAATCCATGTTTGGAAAATTCCAGTACTACAACCCCCTAATAATAGCTTGGTGGAAGTTTATTGGAAAGAGACTTCTAACTGATCCCAACATGCTTTAAGTGTGGTGGATGTGCATGCAAGGAGCATGTTCAGGATGCAAGAGGCCGAATGATCCAAAAATTAGGGGGAGTAGAAAAATGTAAATTCTCAAGTGGTTGGATATTTACCAGTGCGAAACAACCCACTTTTGGCCTATCCTTAAAAATCATAGATACTTTTTGGAATTATCTCTCTCAGCATTTGTGCATTTCCATTTTGGATGTTCAAATTTTTTTTTCAGGTCCAAACTTGTGAGTTTTCACTCTCCCAATTTTCCTCGTAAAGAAAAAAGATATAAGATCGCAACAAAATTAAAATTTTAGAGTTCATGTGTGCAAAAAAAATTGAAAGCTATAATAAATAGAAAATTATATCACGCACTAAAAATGAACCCCAAAATCCGTGTTTGGGAAATTCCACTAGTACAACCCCCTAATAATAGGTTGGTGGAATTTTATAGGAAAGAGACTTCTAACTGATCTCAAGATGCTTTAAGTGCGGTGGATGTGCATGCCATAAGCATGTTGAGGAGGCAAGTGACCTAAAGATCCAAAAATTAGCAGGAGTAGAAAAAATTAAATTCTGAATTGGTTGGATATTTACCTGAGCTAAACAACCCACTTTTTGCGTATCCTTAAAAATCACAGATCTTTTTGGAATTATGTCTCTCAGCATTTGTGCATTGCCATTTTGGATGTTCAAATTTTTTTTTTCATGTCCAAATTTGTGTGTTTTCACTCTCCCATTTTCCCTCGAAATAAAAAAGATAAAAGATCGCAACAAAATGAAAATTTTAGAGTTCATGTGTGCAAACAAATTTGAAAATTAAAATAAATAGAAAATTATTTCAAGCATTAAAAATGAACCCCAAAGTCCATGTTTGGGAAATTCCACTAGTACAACCCCCTAATAATAGCTTGGTGGAATTTTATAGGAAAGAAACTTCTAACTGATCCCAACATGCTTTAAATGTGGTGGATGTGCATGGCAAAAGCATGTTCAGGATGCAAGAGGCCTAATGATCCAAAAATTAGGGGGAGTAGAAAAAATTAAATTTTCAAGTGGTTGGATATTTACTAGAGCCAAACAACCTACTTTTTGCCTATCCTTAAAAATTACAGATACTTTTTGGAATTATCTCTCTCAGCATTTGTGCATTTCCATTTTGGATGTTCAAATTTTTTTTTCAGGTCCAAACTTGTGAGTTTTCACTGTCTCATTTTTCCTCGTAAACAAAAAAGATATAAGATCGCAACAAAATGAAAATTTTTGAGTTCATGTGTGCAAAAAAAATTGAAAACTATAATAAATAGAAAATTATTTCACGCACTAAAAATGAATCCCAAAATCCTTGTTTGGGAAATTCCACAAGTTCAACCCCCTAATAATAGCTTGGTGGAATTTTATAGGAAAGAGACTTCTAACTGATCCCGACATGCTATAAGTGTGGTGGATGTGCATGCCACAAACATGTTGAGAATGCAAGTGGCCTAATGATCCAAAAATTAGGAGGAGTAGAAAAAATTAAATTCTCAGGTGGTTGGATATTAACCAGAGCCAAACAACCCAATTCTTGCCTATCCTTAAAAATCTCCGATACTTTTTGGAATTATCTCTCTCAGCTTTTGTCCATTTTCCATTTTGGAGGTTCAAAATTTTTTTTTCTGGTCCAAACTTGTGAGTTTTCACTCTCCCATTTTTTCTCGAAAAGCAAAAAAGATATAAGATCGCAACAAAATGAAAATTTTAGAGTTCAGGTGTGAAAAAAAATTTGAAAACTATAATAAATAGAAAATTATTTCATGCTCTAAAAATGAACCCCAAACTCCATGTTTTGGAAATTCCACTAGTACAACCCCCTAATAATAGCTTGGTGGAATTTTATAGGAAAGAGACTTCTAACTGATCCCAACATGCTTTAAGTGCGGTGGATGTGCATGCCACAAGCATGTTGAGGATGCATGTGGCCTAATGATCAAAAAATTAGGGGGAGTACAAAAAATTAAATTCTCAAGTGGTTGGATATTTACCAGAGCCAAACAACCCACTTTTTGCCTATCCTTAAAAATCACAGATACTTTTTGGAATTATCTCTCTCAACATTTGTGCATTTTCCATTTTGGATGTTCAAATTTATTTTTTTCAGGTCCAAACTTGTGAGTTTTCACTCTCCCATTTTTTCTCAAAAAACTAAAAAGATATAAATCGCAACAAAATGAAAATTTTAGAGTTCATGTGTGCAAGAAAATTTGAAAACTATAATAAATAGAAAATTATTGCACGCACTAAAAATGAACCCCAAAATCCATGTTCAGGAAATTCCACTAGTACAACCCCTTAATAATAGCTTGGTGAAATTTTATAGGACAGAGACTTCTAACTGATCCTGACATGCTTTAAGTGCGGTGGATGAGCATGCCACAAACATGTTGAGGATGCAAGTGGCCTAATGATCCAAAAATTAGGGGGAGTAAAAAAAATTAAATTCTCAAGTGCTTGGATATTTTCCAGAGCCAAACAACCCACTTTTTGCCTCCCCTTAAAAATCAAAGATACTTTTTGGAATTATCTCTCTCGGCATTTGTGCATTTCCATTTTGGATGTTCAAATTTTTTTTTTCAGGTCCAAACTTGTGAGTTTTCACTCTCCCATTTTTCCTCGTAAACAAAAAAGATATAAGATTGCAACAAAATGAAAATTTTAGAGTTCATGTGTGGAAAAAAATTTGAAAGCTATAATAAATTGAAAATTATTTCAGGCACTAAAAATGAACCCCAAAATCCGTGTTTGGCAAATTCCACTAGTACAACCCCCTAATAATAGCTTGGTAGAATTTTATAGGAAAGAGACTTCTAACTGATCTCAACATGCTTTAAGTGTTGTGGATGTGCATGCCATAAGCATATTGAGGATGCAAGTGGCCTATTGATCCAAAAATTAGGGGAGTAGAAAAAATTAAATTCGCAAGTGGTTGGATATTACCAGAGCCAAACAACCCACTTTTTGCCTATCCTTTAAAATCACAGATACTTTTTGGAATTATCTCTCTCAGCATTTGTGCATTTCGATATTGGATGTTCAAAATTTTTTTTTCAAGTCCAAACTTGTGAGTTTTCACTCTCCCATTTTTCCTCATAAACAAAAAAGATATAAGATGGCAACAAACTAAAAATTTTAGAGTTCATGTGTGCAAAAAAATTTGAAAACTATAATAAATAGAAAATTATTTTACGCACTAAAAATGAACCCCAAAATCCATGTTTGGGAAAGTCAACTAGTACAACCCCCTAATAATAGCTTGGTGGAATTTTATAGGAAAGAGACTTCTAACTGATCCAAACATGCTTTAAGTGTGGTGGATGTGCATTCCCACAAGCTTGTTGAGGATGCAAGTGGCCTAATGATCCAAAAATTACGGGGAGTAGAAAAAATTAAATTCTCAAGTGGTTGGATATTTACTAGAGCCAAACAACCAACTTTTTGCCTATCCTTGAAAATCACAGATACTTTTTGGAATTATCTCACTCAGCATTTGTGCAATTCCATTTTGGATGTTAAATTTTTTTTTTTTTAGGTCCAAACTTGTGAGTTTTCACTCTCCCATCTTTCCTCGTAAACAAAAAAGATATAAGATCGCAACAAAATGAAAATTTTAGAGTTCATGTGTGCAAAAAAAATTGAAAACTATAATAAATATAAAATTATTTCAAGCACTAAAAATGAACCCCAAAATCCATGTTTGGGAAATTCCACTAGTACAACCCCCTAATAATAGCGTGGTGGAATTTTATTGGAAAGAGACTTCTAACTGATCCCAACATACTTTAAGTGGGTGGATGTGTATGCCACAAGCATGTTGAGGATGCAAGTGGCCTAATGATCCAAAAATTAGGGGTAGTAGAAAAAATTAAATTCTCAAGTGGTTGGATAATTACCAGAGCCAAAACACCCACTTTTTGCCTATCCTTAAAAATCGCAGATACTTTTTGGAATTATCTCTCTCTACATTTGTGCATTTCCATTTTGGATGTTCAAATTTTTTTTTTCAGGTCCAAACTTGTGAGTTTTCATTCTCCCATTTTCCATCGTAAACAAAAAAGATATAAGATCGCAACAAAATCAAAATTTTAGAGTTCATGTGTGCAAAAAAATTTGATAATTATAATAAATAGAAAATTATTTCACGCACTAAAAATGAACCCCAAAATCCATGTTTGGGAAATTCCAGTAGTACAACCCCCTAATAATAGCTTGGTGGAATTTTATAGGAAAGAGACTTCTAACTGATCCCAACATGCTTTAAGTACGGTGGATGTGCATGCCACAAGCATGTTGAGGACGCAAGTGGCCTAATGTTCCAAAAATTAGGCGGAGAAGAAAAAATTAAATTCTCAAGTAGTTGGACAATTACCTGAGCCAAAACACCCACTTTTTGCCTATCCTTAAAAATCACAGATACGATTTGGAATTATCTCTCTCTGCATTTGTGCATTTCCATTTTGGATCTTCAAATTTTTTTTCAGGTCCAAACTTGTGAGTTTTCATTCTCCCATTTTCCTTCGTAAACAAAAAAGATATAAGATCGCAACAAAATCAAAATTTTAGAGTTCATGTGTGCAAAAAAATTCGATAATTATAATAAATAGAAAATTATTTCACGCACTAAAAATGAACCCCAAAATCCATGTTTGGGAAATTCCAGTAGTACAACCCCCTAATAATAGCTTGGTGGAATTTTATTGGAAAGAGACTTCTAACTGATCCCAACATGCTTTAAGTGCAGTGGATGTGCATGCTACCAGCATGTTGAGGATGCAAGTGGCGTAATGATCCAAAAATTAGGGAGAGTAGAAAAAATTAAATTCTCAAGTGGTTGGATATTTACCAGAGCCAAACCACCCACTTTTTGCCTATCCTTAAAAATCACAGATACTTTATGGAATTATCTCTCTCAACATTTATGCATTTTCCATTTGGATGTTCAAATTTATTTTTTTCAGGTCCAAACTTGTGAGTTTTCACTCTCCCATTTTTTCTTGAAAAACAAAAAAGATATAAGATCGCAACAAAATGAAAATTTTAGAGTTCATGTGTGCAAAAAAATTTGAAAACAATAATAAATAGAAAATTATTGCACGCACTAAAAATGAACCCCAAAATCCATGTTCGGGAAATTCCACTAGTACAACCCGCTAATAATAGCTTGGTGGAATTTTTTAGGAAAGAGACTTCTAACTGATCCCGACATGCTTTAAGTGCGGTGGATGAGCATGCCACAAACATGTTGAGGATGCAAGTGGCCTAATGATCCAAAAATTAGGGGGAGTAGAAAAAATTAAATTCTCAGTTGCTTGGATATTTTCCAGAGCCAAACAACCCGCTTTTTGCCTCCCCTTAAAAATCACAGATACTTTTTGGAATTATCTCTCTCGGCATTTGTGCATTTCCATTTTGGATGTTCAATTTTTTTTTTCAGGTCCAAACTTGTGAGTTTTCACTCTCCCATTTTTCCTCGTAAACAAAAAAGATATAAGATCGCAACAAAATGAAAATTTTAGAGTTCATCTTTGCAAAAAAATTTGAAAGCTATAACAAATTGAAAATTATTTCACTAAAAATGAACCCCAAAATCCGTGGTTGGGAAATTCCACTAGTACAACCCCCTAATAATAGCTTGGTGGAATTTTATAGGAAAGAGACTTCTAACTGATCTCTACATGCTTTAAGTGCTGTGGATGTGCATGCCATAAGCATGTTGAGGATGCAAGTGGCCTAATGATCCAAAAATTAGCAGGAGTAGAAAAAATTAAATTCTCAAATGGTTGGATATTTACCAGAGCCAAACAACTTACTTTTTGCCTATCCTTAAAAATCACAGATACTTTTTGGAATTATCTCTCTCAGCATTTGTGCATTTCCATTTTGGATGTTCAAATTTTTTTTTCAGGTCCAAACTTGTGAGTTTGCTCTCTCCATTTTTTCATCTAAAACAAAAAAGATATAAGATCGCAACAAAATGAAAATTCTACAGTTATGGTGTGCAAAAGAATTTGAAAACTATAATAAATAGAAAATTATTTCATCCACTCAAAATGAACCCGAAAATCCATGTTTGGGAAATTCCACTAGTACAACCCCCTAATATTAGCTTGGTGGAACTTAATAGGGAAGACACATCTAACTGATCCCAACATGCCTTAAGAGCGGTGGATGTGCATGCCACAAGCATGTTGAGGATGCAAGTGGCCTAATGATCCAAAAATTAGGGGGAGTAGAAAAAATTAAATTCTCAAGTGGGTAGATATTTACCAATGCCAAACAAACAACTTTTTGCCTATCCTTAAAAATCACATATACTTTTTGGAATTATCTCACTCAGCATTTTGTGCATTTCCATTTTGGATTTTCAAATTTTTTTTTTCGAGTCAAATCTTGTGAGTTTTCACTCTCCCATTTTTCCTCGGAAACAAAAAAGATAAAAGATTGCCACAAAATTAAAATTTTAGAGTTCATGTGTGCAAAAAAATTTGAAAACAATAATAAATAGAAAATTATTTCATGCACTAAAAATGAACCCCAAAATCCATGTTTGGGAAATTCCACAAGTACAACCCCCTAATAATAGCTTGGTGGAATTTTAAAGGAAAGAGACTTCTAACTGATGCCAACACTGTTTAAGTGTGGTGGATGTGCATGCCACAAGCATGTTGAGGATGCGTGGCCTATTGATCCAAAAATTAGGGGCAGTAGAAAAAATTAAATTCGCAAGTGGTTGGATATTTACCAGAGCCAAACAATCCACTTTTTGTCGATCATTGAAAATCACAGATACTTTTTGGAATTATCTCTCTCAGCATTTGTGCATTTCCATTTTGGATATTCAAATTTTTTTTTTGAAGTCCAAACTTGTGATTTTTCACTCTCCCTTTTTTCCTCGTAAACAAAAAAGATATAAGATCTCAACAAACTGAAAATTTTAGAGTTCATGTGTGCAAAAATTTTTGAAAACTATAATAAATAGAAAATTATTTTACGCACTAAAAATGAACCCCAAAATCCATGTTTGGGAAATTCCCTTAGTACAACCTCCTAATAATAGCTTGGTGGAATTTTAAAGGAAAGAGACTTCTAATTGATCCCAACATGCTTTAAGTGTGGTGGATGTGCATGCCCACAAGCATGTTGAGGATGCAAGTGGCCTAATATTCCAAAAGTAAGGGGGAGTGGAAAAAATTAAATTCTCAAGTGGTTGGATATTTACTAGAGCCAAACAACCCACTTTTTGCCTATCCTTGAAAATGACAGATACTTTTTGGAATTATCTCACTCAGCATTTGTGGATTTCCATTTTGGATGTTAAAAGTTTTTTTTTTCAGGTCCAAACTTGTGAGTTTTCACTCTCCCATCTTTCCTCGTAAACAAAAAAGATAAAAGATCGCAACAAAAAGAAAATTTTAGAGTTCATGTGTGCAAAAAAATTTGAAAACTATAATAAATAGAAAATTATTTCAAGCACTAAAAATTAACCCCAAAATCCATGTTTGGGAAATTCCACTAGTACAACCCCCTAATAATAGGTTGGTGGAATTTTAATGGAAACAAACTTCCAACTGATCCCGACATGCTTTAAGTGTGGTGGATGTGCATGCCACAAGCATGTTGAGGATTCAAGTGGCCTAATGATCCAAAAATTAAGGGGAGTAGGAAAAATTAAATTCTCGAGTGGTATGATATTTACCAGAGCCAAACAACACACTTTTTGCCTTTCATTAAAAATCACAGATACTTTTTGGAATTATCTCTCTCAGCATTTGTGCATTTTCCATTTTGGATGTTCAAATTTTTATTTTCAGGTCCAAACTTGTGAGTTTTCACTCTGCCGTTTTTCCTTGTAAACAAAAAAGATATAAGATCGCAACAAAATGAAAATTTTAGAGTTCAAGTGTGCAAAAAAATATGAAAACTATAATAAATAGAAAATTATTTCACGCACTAAAAATGAACCCCAAAATCCATGTTTGGGAAATTCCACTAGTACAACCCCTAATAATAGCTTGGTGGAATTTTATAGGAAAGAGACTTCTAACTAATTCTGACATGCATTAAGTGTGGTGGATGTGCATGGCACAAGCATGTTAAGGATGCAAGTGGCCTAATGATCCTAAAGTAGGGGGAGTAGAAAAAATTAAATTCTCAAGTGGTTGGATATTTACCAGAGCCAAACAACCCACTTTTTGCCTATCCTTAAAAATTACAGATACTTTTTGGAATTATCTCTCTCAGGATTTGTGCATTTTCCATTTTAGATGTTAAAATTTTTTTTTTTCAGGTCCAATCTTGTGAGTTTTCACTCTCCAATTTCTCCGCGTAAACAAAAAAGATATAAGATCGCAACAAAATGAAAATTTTAGAGTTCATGTGTGCAAAAAAAAATGAAAAGTATAATAAATAGAAAGTTACTTCGCGCACTAAAAATGAACCCCAAAATCCATGTTTGGGAAATTCCACTAGTACAACCCCCTAATAATAGCTTGGCCGAATTTTACAGGAAAGAGACTTCTAACTGATCCCAACATGCTTTAAGTGTGGTGGATGTGCATACCACAAACATGTTGAGGATGCAAGGGGCCTAATGATCCAAAAATTAGGGGGAGTAAAAAAAATTAAATGCTCAAGTGGTTGGATATATACCAGAGCCAAACAACCCACTTTTTGCCTCTCCTTAAAAATCACAGATACTTTTTGGAATTATCTATCTCAGCATTTGTGCATTTTCCATTTTGGATGTTCAAATTTTTTTTTCAGGTCCAAACTTGTGAGTTTTCACTCTCCCATTTTTCCTCGTAAACAAAAAAGATATAAGATCGCAACAAAATGAAAATTTTAGAGTTCATGTGTGCAAAAAAATTTGAAAACTATAATAAATAGAAAATTATTTCACGCACTAAAAATGAACCCCAAAATCCATGTGTAGGAAATTCCAATAGTACAACCCCCTAATAATAGCTTGGTGGAATTTTATAGGAAAGAGACTTCTATCTGATCCCGACATGCTTTAAATGTGGTGGATCCACAAGCATGTTGAGGATGCAAGTGGCCTAGTGATCCAAAAATTAGAGGGAGTAGAAAAAATTAAATTCTCAAGTGGTTGGATATTTACCAGAGCCAAACAACCCACTTTTTGCCTATCCTTAAAAATCACAGATACTTTTTGCAATTGTCTCTCTCAGCATTTGTGCATTTTCCATTCTGGATGTTCAAATTTTTTTCTCAGGTCCAAACTTGTTAGTTTTCACTCTCCCATTTTTCCTCGTAAACAAAAAAGATAAAAGATGGCCACAAAATGAAAATAATAGAGTCAATGTGTGCAAAAAAATTTGAAAACAATAATCAATAGAAAATTATTTCACGCACTAAAAATGAACCCCAAAATCCATGTTTGGGAAATTCCACAAGTACAACCCCCTAATAATAGCTTGGTGGAATTTTATAGGAAAGAGACTTCTAACTGATCCCGTCATGCTTTAAGTGTGGTGGATGTGTATGTCACAAACATGTTGAGGATGCAAGTGGCCTAATGATCCAAAAATTAGGGGGAGTTGACAAAATCAAATTCTAGAGTGGATGGATATTTACCAGAGCCAAACAATCCACTTTTTGCCTATCCTTAAAAATCACAGATACTTTTTGGAATTATCTCTTTCAGCATATGTGCATTTTCCATTTTGGTTGTTCAAATTTTTTTTTCAAGTGCAAACTCGTCAGTTTTCACTCTCCAATTTTTCATCGTAAACAAAAAAGATATAAGATCGCAACAAAATGAAAATTTTAGAGTTCATATGTGCAAAAAAATCTGAAAACTATAATAAATAGAAAATTATTTCAAGCACTAAAAATGAACCCCAAAATCCATGTTTGGGAAATTCCACTAGTACAACCCCCTAATAATAGCTTGGTGGAATTTTATAGGAAAGAGACTTCTAACTGATCCCAACATGCTTTAAGTGTGGTGGGTCTGCATGCCACAAGCATGTTGAGGAAGCAAGTGGCCAAAAATTTGGGGGAGTAGAAAAAATAAAATTCTCAAGTGGTCGGATATTTACCAGGGCCAAACAATCCACTTTTTGCCTATCCTTAAAAATCACAGATACTTTTTGGAATTATGTCTCTCAGCATTTGTGCATTTCACATATTGGATGTTCACATTTTTTTTTTCAGGTCCAGACTTGTGAGCTTTCACTCTCCCATTTTTACACGTAAACAAAAAAGATCAAAGATCGCAACAAAATGAAAATTTTAGAGTTCATGTGTGCAAAAAAATTTGAAAACTGTGATGAATAGAAAATTATTTTACGCACTAAAAATGAACACCAAAATCCATGTTTGGGAAATTCCACTAATACAACCCCCTAATAATAGCTTGGTGGAATTTTATAGGAAAGAGACTTCTAACTGATCCCAACATGCTTTAAGTGTGGTGGGTGTGCATGCCACAAGCATGTTGAGGATGCAAGTGGCCAAAAATTAGGGGGAGTAGAAAAATTAAATTCTTAAGTGGTTGGATATTTACTAGAGCCAAACAACCCACTTTTTGCCTATCCTTAAAATTCACAGATACTTTTTGGAATTAGCTCTCTCTACATTTGTGCATTTCCATTTTCGATGTTCAAATTTTTTTTTTCAGGTCCAAACTCTTGAGTTTTCACACTGCCATTTTTCCTCGTAAACAAAAAGGATATAAGATCGCAACAAAATGAAAATTTTAGAGATAATCTGTACAAAAAAAATTCAAAACTATGATAAATACAAAATTATTTCACGCACTAAAAATGAACCCCAAAATCCATGTTTGGGAAATTCCACTAGTACAACCCCCTAATAATAGCTTGGTTGAATTTTATAGGAAAGACACTTCTAACTGATTCCAACATGCTTTAAGTGTGGTGGATGTGCATGCCACAAGCATGTTGAGGATGCAAGTGGCCTAATGATCCAAAAATTCGGGGGAGTAGAGAAAATTAAATTCTCAAGTGGTTAGAAATTTACCAGAGCCAAACACCCACTTTTTGCATATCTTTAAAAATCACAGATACTTTTTGAAATTATCTCCCTCAGCATTTGTGCATTTCCATTTTGGATGTTCAAATTTTTTTTTTTTGAGGTCCAAACTTGTGAGTTTTCACTCTCTCATTTTTCCTTGTAAACAAAAAAGATATTAGATCACAACAAAATGAAAATTTTAGAGTTCTTGTGTGCAAAAAAAATTGAAAACTATAATATGTAGAAAATTATTTCACGCACTAAAAATGAACCCCAAAATCCATGTTTTGGAAATTCCACTAGTACAACCCCGTAATAATAGCTTGGTGGAATTTTATAGGAAAGTGACTTCTAACAGATCCGAACATGCTTTAAGTGTGGTGGGTATGTAGGCCACAAGCATGTTGAGGATGCTAGTGGCCAAAATTTAGGGGCAGTAGAAAAAATTAAATTCTCAAGTGGTTGGATATTTACCTGAGCCAAACAACCCACTTTTTGCCTATCCGTAAAAATCACAGATACTTTTTGGAATTATCTCTCTCAGCATTTGTGCATTCCCATTTTGGATGTTCAAATTTTATTTATTCAGGTCCAAACTTGTGAGTTTTCACTCTCACATTTTTCCTCGTCAACAAAAAAGACATAAGATCACAACAAAATGAAAATTTTAGAGTTCATGTGTGCAAAAAAATTTGAAAACAATAATAAATAGAAAATTATTTCACGCACTAAAAATGAACCCCAAAATCCATGTGTGAGAAATTCAACTAGTACAACCCCCTAATAATAGCTTGGTGGAATTTTATAGGAAAGAGACTTCTAACTAATCCCGACATGCTTTAAGTGTGGTGGATGTGCATGCCACAAGCATGTTGAGGATGCAAGTGGCCTAATGATCCAACAACAGGGGGAGTAGAAAAAATTAAATTTTCAAGTGGTTGGATATTTACCAGAGCCAAACAACCCACTTTTTGCCTATCCTTAAAAATCACAGATACTTTTTGGAATTATCTCTCTCAGCATTTGTGTATTTTCCATTCTGGATGTTCAAATTTTTTTTTTCAGGTCCAAACTTGTGAATTTTCACTCTCCCATTTTTCCTCGTAAAAAAAAAGATATAAGATCGCAACAAAATGAAAATTTTAGAGTTCATGTGTGGAAAAAAAATTGAAAAATATAATAAATAGAAACTTATTTCATGGACTAAAAATGATCCCCAAAATCCATGTTAGGGAAATTCCACTAGTACAACCCCCTAAAAATAGCTTGGTGGAATTTTATAGGAAAGAGACTTCTAACTGATCCCAACATGCTTTAAGTGTGGTGGATGTGCATGCCACAAACATGTTGAGATGCAAGTGGCCTAATGATCCAGAAATTAAGGGGAGAAGAACAAATTAAATTCTCAAGTGGTTGGAAAATTACAAGAGCCAAATAACCCACTTTTTGCCGATCCTTAAAAATCAGAGATACTTTTTGGAATTATCTCTCTCTGCATTTGTTCATTTTCCATTTTGGATGTTCAAATTTTTTTTTTTAGGTCCAAACTTGTGAGTTTTCTCTCTCCCATTTTTCCTCATAAAGAAAAAAGATATAAGATAGCAACAAAATGAAAATTTTAGAGTTCATGTGTGCAAAAAAAATTGAAAACTATAATAAATAGAAAATTATTTCAGGCACTAAAAATGAACCACAAAATCCATGTTTGGGAAATTCCACTAGTACAACCCCCTAATAATAGCTTGGTAGAATTTTATAGGAAAGAGACTTCTAACTGATCCCAACATGCTTTAAGTGTGGTGGGTGTGCATGCCACAAGCATGCTGAGGATGCAAGTGGCCAAAAATTCGGGGGAGTAGAAAAAATAAAATTCTCAAGTTGTCGGATACTTACCAGAGCCAAACAACCCACTTTTTGCCTATCCTTAAAAATCACAAATACTTTTTGGAATTATCTCTCTCAGCATTCGTGGATTCCCATTTTGGATGTTCAAATTTTATTTTTTTTCAGGTCCATACTTGTGAGTTTTCACTCTCCCATTTTTCCACGTAAACAAAAAAGATATAAGATCGAAACAAAATGAAAATTTTAGAGTTCATGTGTGCAAAAAATTTTGAAAACTATAATAAATAGAAAATTATTTCACGCACTAAAAATGAACCCCAAAATCCATGTTTGGGAAATTCCACTAGTACAACCCCCTAATAATAGCTTGGCAGAATTTTATAGGGAAGAGACTTCTAACTGATCCCAACATGCTATAAGTGTGGTGTCTGTGCATGCCACCAGCATGTTGAGGATGCAAGTGGCCAAAAATTAGGGGGAATAGAAAAAATTAAATTCTCAAGTGGTTGGATATTTACCAGAGCCACACTTTTTGCCTATCCTTAAAAATCACAGGTACTTTTTTGAGTTATCTTTCTTAGGATTTGTGCATTCCCATTTTGGATGTTCAAATTTTTTTTTTTCAGGTCCAAACTTGTGAGTTTTCACTCTCCCATTTTTTTTTTTTTTAGGTCCAAACTTGTGAGTTTTCACTCTCCCATCTTTCCTCGTAAACAAAAAAGATATAAGATCGCAACAAAATGAAAATTTTAGAATTCATGTGTGCAAAAAAAATTGAAAAATATAATAAATTGAAACTTATTTCATGGACTAAAAATGAACCCCAAAATCCATGTTTGGGAAATTCCAATAGTACAACCCCCTAAAAATAGCTTGGTGGAATTTTATAGGAAAGAGACTTCTAACTGATCCCAGCATGCTTTAAGTGTGGTGGATGTGCATGCCACAAACATGTTGAGATGCAAGTGGCCTAATGATCCAGAAATTAAGGGGAGAAGAAAAAATTAAATTCTCAAGTGGTTGGAAAATTACATGAGCCAAACAACCCACTTTTTGCCGATCCTTAAAAATCAGAGATACTTTTTGGAATTATCTCTCTCTGCATTTCTGCATTTTCCATTTTGGATGTTCAAATTTTTTTTTTTAGGTCCAAACTTGTGAGTTTTCTCTCTCCCATTTTTCCTCATAAAGAAAAAAGATATAAGATAGCAACAAAATGAAAATTTTAGATTTCATGTGTGCAAAAAAAATTAAAAACAATGATAAATAGAAAATTATTTCAGGCACTAAAAATGAACCACAAAATCCATGTTTGGGAAATTCCACTAGCACAACCCCCTAATAATAGCTTGGTAGAATTTTATAGGAAAGAGACTTCTAACTGATCCCAACATGCTTTAAGTGTGGTGGGTGTGCATGCCACAAGCATGCTGAGGATGCAAGTGGCCAAAAATTAGGGGGAGTAGAAAAAATAAAATTCTCAAGTTGTCGGATACTTACCAGAGCCAAACAACCCACTTTTTGCCTATCCTTAAAAATCACAAATACTTTTTGGAATTATCTCTCTCAGCATTCGTGGATTCCCATTTTGGATGGTCAAATTTTGTTTTTTTTCAGGTCCATACTTGTGAGTTTTCACTCTCCCATTTTTCCACGTAAACAAAAAAGATATAAGATCGAAACAAAATGAAAATTTTAGAGTTCATGTGTGCAAAAAAATTTGAAAACTATAATAAATAGAAAATTATTTCACGCACTAAAAATGAACCCCAAAATCCATGTTTGGGAAATTCCACTAGTACAACCCCCTAATAATAGCTTGGCGGAATTTTATAGGGAAGAGACTTCTAACTGATCCCAACATGCTATAAGTGTGGTGTGTGTGCATGCCACAAGCATGTTGAGGATGCAAGTGGCCAAAAATTAGGGGGAGTAGAAAAAATTAAATTCTCAAGTGGTTGGATATTTACCAGAGCCACACTTTTTGCCTATCCTTAAAAATCACAGGTACTTTTTTGAATTATCTCTCTTAGCATTTGTGCATTCCCATTTTGGATGTTCAAATTTTTTTTTTTCAGGTCCAAACTTGTGAGTTTTCACTCTCCCATTTTTCCTTGTAAACAAAAAAGATACAGGATCGCAACAAAATGAAAATTTTAGAGTTCATGTGTGCTAAAAAATTTGAAAACTAAAATAAATAGAAAATTATTTCACGCACTAAAAATGAACCCCAAAATCCATATTTGGGAAATTCCACTAGTACAAACCCCTAATAATAGCTTGATGGAATTTTATAGGAAAGATTCTTCTAACTTATCCCAACATGATTTAAGTGTGGTGGGTGTGCTTGCGACAAGCATGTTGAGGATGCAAGTGCCCAAAAATTAGGGGGAGTAGAAAAAATTAAATTCTCAAGTTGTTGGATATTTATCAGAGCCAAACAACCCACTTTTTACCTATCCTTAAAAATCACGGATACTTTTTGGAATTATCTCCCTCAGCATTTTTGCATTCCCATTTTGGATGTTCAAATTTTTTTTTTCAGGTCCAAACGTGTGAGTTTTCACTCTCCATTTTTTCTCGTAAACAAAAAAGATATAAGATCGCAACAAAATGAAAATTTTAGAGTTCATGTGTGCAAAACAATTTGAAACCTATAATAAATAGAAAATTATTTCACGAACTAAAAATGAACCCCAAAATCCATGTTCGGGAAATTCCACTAGTACAACCCCCTAATAATAGCTTGGTGGAACTTTTTATGAAAAAGACTTCTAACTGATCCCAACATGCTTTAAGTATGGGGGGGTGTACATGCCACAAGCATGTTGAGGATGCAAGTGGCCAAAAATTAGGTGGAGTAGAAAAAATTAAATTCTCAAGTGGTTGGATATTTACCAGAGCCAAACAACCCACTTTTTGCCTATCCTTAAAAATCACAGATACTTTTGGGAATTATCTCTCTCAGCATTTGTGCATTCCCATTTTGGATGTTCATTGTTTTTTTTCAGGTCCAAACTTGTGAGTTTTCACTCTCCCTTTTTTCCTCGTAAACAAAAAAGATATAAGAACGCAACAAAATGAATATTTTAGAGTTCATGTGTGCAAAAAAATTTGAAAACTATAATAAATAGAAAATTATTTCACGCACTAAAAATAAACCCCAAAATCCATGTTTGGGAAATTCCACTAGTACAACCCCCTAATAATAGCTTGGTGGAATTTTATAGGAAAGAGACTTCTAACTGATCCCAACATGCTTTAAGTGTGGTGGGTGTGCATGCCACAAGCATGTTGAGGATGCAAGTGGCCAAAAATTTAGGGGAGTAGAAAAAATTAAATTCACAAGTGGTGGGGTATTTACCAGAGCCAGACAACCCACTTTTTGCCTATCCGTAAAAATCACAGATACTTTTTGGAACTTTCTCTCTCAGCATTTGTGCATTCCCATTTTGGATGTTCAAATTTTTTTTTTCATGTCCAAACTTGTGAGTTTTCACTCTCCCTTTTTTCCTCAAAAAAAAAAAAGATATATGATCGCAACAAAATGAAAATTTTAGAGTTCATGTGTGCAAAAAAATTTGAAAACTATAATAAATAGAAAATTAGTTCAAACACTAAAAATGAACCCCAAAAACCATGTTTGGGAAATTCCACTAGTACAACCCCCTAATAAAGCATGGTAGAATTTTATGGGAAATAGACTTCTAACTGATCCCAACATGCTTTTAGTGTGGTGGATGTGCATGCCACAAGCATGTTGAGGATGCAAGTGGCCTAATGATCCAAAAATTAGGGGGAGCAGAAAAAATAAATTTCTCAAGTGGTTGGATATTTTCCAGAGCCAAGCAACCCACTTTTGGCCTATCTTTAAAAATCCCATATATTTTTTGGAATTGTCTCTCTCAGCATTTGTGCATTCCCATTTAGGATCTTCAAAAGTTTTTTTTTCAGGTCCAAACTTGTGAGTTTTCACCCTCCCATTTTTCCTCGTAAAAGATATAAGATCGCAACAAAATGAAAATTTTAGAGTTCATGTGCGCAAAAAAATTTGAAAACTATAATAAATAGAAAATTATTTCACTCACAAAAAATGAACCCCAAAATCCATGTTTTGGAAATTCCACTAGTACAACCCCCTAATAATAGCTTGATGGAATATTATAGGAAAGAGACTTCTAACTGATCCCAACATGCTTTAAGTGTGGTGGGTGTGCAAGCCACAAGCATGGTAATGATGCAAGTGGCCAAAAATTAGGGGGAGTCGAAAAAATTAAATTCTCAAGTGGTCGGATATTTACAAGAGCCAAGCAACCCACTTTTTGCCTATCCTTAAAAATCACAGATACTTTTTGGAATTATCTCTCTTAGCATTTGTGCATTCCCATTTTGGATGTTCAAATTTTTTTTTTCACGTCCAAACTTCTCAGCTTTCACTCTCCCATTTTTCCTCGTAAACAAAAAAGATATAAGATCGCCAAAAAATGAAAATTTTAGAGTTCATGTGCGCAAAAAAATTTGAAAACTTTAATAAATTGAAAAATATTTCATGCACTAAAAATGAACCCCAAAATCCATGTTTGGGAAATTCCACTAGTACAACCCCCTAATAATAGCTTGGTGGAATTTTATAGGAAAGAGACTTCTAACTGATCCCAACCTGCTTTAAGTGTGGTGGGTCTGCAAGCCACAAGCATGTTGAGGATGCAAGTGGCCAAAAATTAGGAGGACTAGAAAAAATTAAATTCTCATGTGGTTGGATATTTACCAGTGCTAAACAACCCACTTTTTGCCTATCCATAAAAATCACAGATACTTTTTCGAATTATCTCTCCCAGCATTTGTGCATTCCTATTTTGGATGTTCAAATTATTTTTTTTTCTGGTCCAAACTTGTGAGTTTTCACTCTCCCATTTTTCCTCGAAAAAAAAAAGATATAAGATCGCAACAAAATGGAAATTTTAGAGTTCATGTGTGCAAAAAAATTTTGAAAACTATAATAAATAGAAAATTATTTCACGCACTAAAAATGAACCCCAAAAACCATGTTTGGGAAATTCCACTAGTACAACCCCCTAATAATAGCTTGGTGGAATTTTATAGGAAAGAGACTTCTAACTGTTCCCATCATGCTTGAAGTGTGGTGGGTGTGCATGCCACAAGCATGTTGAGGATGCAAGAGGCCAAAAATTAGGGGGAGTAGAAAAAATTAAATTCTCAAGTGGTTGGATATTTACCATAGCCAAACAATCCACTTTTTGCCTATCCTTAGAGATCACAGATACTTTTTTGGAATTATCTCTCTCAACATTTGTGCATTGCCATTTTGGATGCTCTAATTTTTTTTTTCAGGTCCAAATATGTGAGTTTTCACACTCCCATTTAACCACGTAAACCAAAAATATATCTGATCGCAACAAAATGAAAATTTTAGAGTTCTTGTGTGCAAAAAAATTTGAAAACTATAATAAATAGAAAATTATTTCACGCACTAAAAAAGAAACCCAAAATCCAAGTTTGGGAAATTCCACTAGTACAGCCCCCTAATAATAGCTAGGTGGAATTTTATAGGAAAGAGACTTCTAACTGATCCCAACATGGTTTAAGTGTGGTGGGTGTGCATGCCACATGCATGTTGAGGATGCAAGTGGCCAAAAATTAGGGGGAGTAGAAAAAATTAAATTCTCAAGTTGTTGGATATTTTCCATAGCCAAACAACCCACTTTTTTCCTATCCTTAAAAATCACAGATACTTTTTGGAATTATCTCTCTCAGCATTTGTGCATTCCCATTTTGGATGTTCAAATTTTTTTTTTTTCAAGTCCAAACTTGTGAGTTTTCACTCTCCTATTTTTCTTCATAAACAAAAAAGATATAAGATCGCAACAAAAAGAAAATTTTAGACTTCATGTGCAAAAAAAAATTTGAAAAATATAATAAATACAAAATTATTTCACGTAGTAAATATGAACCCAAAAATCCATGTTTTGGAAATTCCACTAGTACAACCCCCTAATAATAGCTTGGTGGAATTTTATAGGAAAGAGACTTCCAACTGTTCCCAACATGCTTTAACTGTGGTGGGTGTGCATGCCACAAGCATGTTGAGGATGCAAGTGGCCAAAAATTAGGGGGAGTAGAAAAAATGAAATTCTCAAGTGGTCGGACATTTACCAAAGCCAAACAACCCACTTTTTGCCTATCCTTAAAAATCACAGATACTTTTTGGAATTATCTCTCTCAGCATTTGTGCATTACCATTTTGGATGCTCAAATTTTTGTTTTCAAGTCCAAACTTGTGAGTTTTCACTCTCCCATTATTCCTCGTAAATAAAAATGATATAAGATCGCAACAAAATGAAAATTTTAGAGTTCATGTGCGCAAAAAAAATTGAAAACTATAATAAATAGAAAATTATTTCACACACTAAAAATGAACCCCAAAATCCATCTTTGGGAAATTCCACTAGTACAACCCCCTAATAATAGCTTGGTGGAATTTTATAGGAAAGAGACTTCTAACTGATCCCAACATGCTTTAAGTGTGGTGGGTGTGCATGCCACAAGCATGTTGAGGATGCAAGTGGCCAAAAATAAGGGGGAGTTGAAAAAATAAAATTTTCAAGTGGTCGGATATTTACTAGAGCCAAACAACCCACTTTTTGACTATCCTTAAAAATCACAGATACTTTTTGGAATTATCACTCTTAGCATTTGTGCATTCCCATTTTGGATGTTCAAATTTTTTTTTTCAGGTCCAAACATGTGAGTTTTCACTCTCCCATTTTTCCTCGTAAACAGAAAAGATATAAGATCGGAACAAAATGAAAATTTTAGAGTTCATGTGCGAAAAAAATTTTGAAAACTATAATAAATAGAAAATTATTTCACGCACTAAAAATGAACCCCAAAATCCATGTTTGGGAAATTCCACTAGTACAAACCCCTAATAATAGCTTGGTGGAATTTTATAGGAAAGAGACTTCTAACTTATCCCAACATGCTTTAAGTGTTGTGGGTGTTCATGCCACAAGCATGTTGACGATGCAAGTGGCAAAAAATTAGGGTTAGTAGAAAACATTAAATTCTCAAGTGGTTGGAAATTTACCAGAGCCAAACAACCTACTTTTTGCCTATCCTTAAAAATCACAGATACTTTTTGGAATTATGTCTCTCAGCATTTGAGCATTCCCATTTAGGATGTTCAAATTTTCTTTTTCAGGTCCAAACCTGTGAGTTTTCAGTCTCCCATTTTTCCTCGAAAACAAAAAAGAACTAAGATCGCAACAAAATGGAAATTTCAGAGTTCATGTGTGCAAAAAAATTTGAAAACTATAATAAATAGAAAATTATTTCACGCACTGTAAATGAACCCCAAAAACCATTTTTGGGAATTCCACTAGTACAACCCCCTAATAATAGCATGATAGAATTTTATGGGAAATAGGCTTCTAACTGTTCCCAACATGCTTTTAGTGTGGTGGATGTGCATGCCACAAGCATGTTGAGGATGCAAGTGGCCTAATGATTCAAAAATTAGGGGGAGTAGAAAAAATAAAATTCTCAAGTGGTTGGATATTTACCAGAGCCAAACAACCCACTTTTGGCCTATCATTAAAAATCCCAGATACTTTTTGGAATTGTCTCTCTCAGCATTTGTGCATTCCCATTTTGGATGTTCAAATTTTTTTTTTCAGGTCCAAACTTGTGAGTTTTCACTCTCCCATTTTTCCTCGTAAACAAAAAAGATATAAGATCGCAGGACAATGAAAATTTTAGTGTTCATGCGCGCAAAAAAATTTGAAAACTATAATAGATGTAAAATTATTTCACGCACAAAAAATGAACCCCAAAATCCATGTTTGGAAAATTCCACTAGTACGACCACCTAATAATAGCTTGGTGGAATTTTATAGGAAAGGACTTCTAACTGATCCCAACATGCATCAAGTGTGGTGGGTGTGCATGCCACATGCATGTTGAGGATGCAAGTGGCCAAAAATTAAGGGGGGTAGAAAAAATTAAATTCTGAAGTGGTTGGTTATTTACCAGAGCCAAACAACCTACTTTTTTGCCTATCCTTAAAAATCACAGATACTTTTTGAAATTATCTCTCCCAGCATTTGTGCATTCCCATTTTGCATGTTCAAATTTTTTTTTTTTCAGGTCCAAACTTGTGACTCCCATTTTTCTTCGTAAACAAAAAAGATATAAGATCGCAACAAAATGAAAATTTTAGAGTTCATGTGTGCAATTTTTTTTGAAAACTATAATAATAAATAGAAAATTATTTCACGCACTCAAAATGAACCCAAAAATCCATGTTTGGGAAATTCCACTAGTACAACCCCCTAATAATAGCTTAGTGGAATTTTATAGGAAAGGGACTTCTAACTGATCCCAACAAGCTTTAAGTGTGGTGGGAGTGCATGCCACAAGCATGTTGAGGATGCAAATGGCCAAAAATTAGGGGGGGTAGAAAAAATTAAATTCTCAAGTGGTCGGATATTTACCACAGCCAAACAACCCACTTTTTATTCCTATCCTTAAAAATGAAAGATAGTTTTTGGAATTATCTCTCCCAGCATTTGTGCATTCCCATTTTGGATGTTCAAATTTTTTTTTTTTTTTTTTAGGTCAAAACTTGTGACTCCCATTTTTCCTCGTAAACAAAAAAGATAAAGATTGCAAAAAACTGAAAATTTTAGAGTTCATGTGTGCAAAAAAATTTGAAAACTATAATAATAAATAGAAAATTATTTCACGCACAAAAAATGACCCCCAAAATCTATGTTTGGGAAATTCCACTAGTACAACCCCCTAATAATAGCTTGGTGGAATTTTATAGGAAAGGGACTTCTAACTGATCCCAACATGCTTTAAGTGTGGTGGGTGTGCATGCCACAAGCATGTTGAGGATGCAAGTGGCCAAAAATTAGGGGGAGTCGAAAAAATTAAATTCTCAAGTGGTCGGTTATTTACCAGAGCCAAACAACCCCCTTTTTGCCTATCCTTAAAAATCACAGATAATTTTTGGAATTATCTCTCTCAGCATTAGTGCATTCCCATTTTGGATGTTCAAATTTTTTTTTTTTTCAGGTCCAAAAATCTCAGTTTTCACTCTCCCATTTTTCCTCGTAAACAAAAAAGAAATAAGACCGCAACAAAAAGAAAATTTTAGAGTTCATGAGCGCAAAAAAATTTGAAAACTGTAATAAATAGAAAATTATTTCACGCACTAAAAATGAACCCCAAAATCCATGTTTGGGAAATTGCACTAGTACAACCCCCTAATAATAGCTTGGTGGAATTTTATAGGAGAAAGACTTCTAACTGATCCCAACATGTTTTAAGTGTGGTGGGTGTGCATGCCACAAGCATGTTGAGGATGCAAGTGGCCAAAAATAAGGGGGAGTAGAAAAAATTAAATTCTCAAGTGGTTGGATATTTACCAGAGCCAAACAACCCATTTTTTTGCCTATCCTTAAAAATCACAGATACTTTTTGGGATTATCTCTCTCAGCATTTGCGTATTCCCATTATTGATGTTCAATTTTTTTTTTCAGGTCCGAACTCGTGATTTTTCTCTCTCCCTTTTTTTCGTAAACAGAAAAGATATAAGATCGCAACAAAATGAAAATTTTAGAGTTCATGTGTGCAAAAAAAATTGAAAACTATAATAAATAGAAAATTATTTCACATACTAAAAATGAACCCCAAAATCCTTGTTTGGGAAATTTCACTAGTACAACCCACTAATAATAGCTTGGTGGAATTTTATAGGGAAAAGACTTCCAACTGATCCCATCATGCTTTAAGTGTGGTGGGTCTGCATGCCACAAGCATGTTGAGGATGCAAGTGGCCAAAAATTAGGTGGAGTAGAAAAAATTAAATTCTCAAGTGGTGATATTACCGGAGCCAAATAACCCACTTTTTGCCTATCCTTAAAAATCATAGATAGTTTTCGGAATTATCTCTCTCAGCATTTTTGCATTCCCATTTTGGATTTCAAATTTTTTTTTCAGGTCCAAACTTGCAAGTTTTCACTCTCCCATTTTTCCTCGTAAACCAAAAAGATATAAGATCGCAACAAAATGAAAATTATAGAGTTCATGTGTGGAAAAAAATTTGAAAAATATAATAAAAAGAAAATTAATTTACGCACTAAAAATGAACCCCAAAATCGATGTTTGGGAAATTCCACTAGTACAACCCTCTAATAATAGCTTGGTGGAATTTTATAGGAAAGAGACTTCAAAATGATCCCAACATGCTTTAAGTGTGGTTGGTGTGCATGCCACAAGCATGTTGAGGATGCAAGTGGTCAAAAATTAGGGGGAGTAGAAAATATAAAATTCTCAAGTGGTTGGATATTTACCAGAGCCATACAACCCACTTTTTGCCTATCCTTAAAAATCACAGATACTTTTTGGAATTATCTCTCTCAGCATTTGTGCATTCCCATTTTGGATGTTCAAATTTTTTTTTTTCAGGTCCAAACTTGTGAGTTTTCACTCTCCCATTTTTCCTCCTAAGCCAAAAAGATATAAGATCCCAACAAAATTAAAATTATAGAGTTCATGTGAAAAAAAAATTTCAAAACTATAATAAATAGAAAATTATTTCACGCACTAAAAATGAACCCCAAAATCTGTGTTTGGGAAATTCCACTAGTACAACCCCCTAATAATAGCTTGGTGGAATTTTATAGGAAAGAGACTTCTAACTGATCCCAACATGCTTTAAGTGTGGTGGGTGTGCATGCCACAAGCATGTTGAGGATGCAAGAGGCCAAAAATTAAGGGGAGTAGAAATAATTAAATTCTCAAGTGGTTGGATATTTACCATAGCCAAACAACCCACTTTTTGCCTATCCTTAAAAATCACAGATTCTTTTTGGAATTATCTCTCTCAATATTTGTGCATTCCCATTTTGGGTATCCAAATTTTTTTTTTCAGGTCCAAACTTGTGAGTTTTCACACTCCCATTTAACCTCGTAAACAAAAAATATATCAAATCGCAACAAAATGAAAATTTTAGAGTTCATGTGTGCAAAAAAATTTGAAGACTATAATAAATAGAAAATTATTTCACGCACTAAAAATGAAACCCAAAATCCATGTTTGGGAAATTCCACTAGGACGACCCCCTAATAATAGCTTGGTGGAATTTTATAGGAAAGAGACTTCTAACTGATCCCAACATGCTTTAAGTGTGATGGGTGTGCATGCCACAAGCATGTTGAGGATGCAAGTGGCCAAAAATTAGGGGGAGTAGAAAAAATTAAATTCTCAAGTTGTGGGATATTTTCCATAGCCAAACAACCCACTTTTTGCCTATCCTTAAAAATCACAAATACTTTTTGGAATTATATCTCTCAGAATTTGTGCATTCCCATTTTCGATGTTCAAATTTTTTTTTTTCAGGTCCAAACTTGTGAGTTTTCACTCTCCCATTTTTCCTCGTAAACAAAAAATAAATAAGATCGTAACAATATGAAAATTTTAGAGTTCATTTGCGCAAAAAAATTTAAAAACTATAATAAATAAAAAATTATTTCACGCACAAAAAATGAACCCCAAAATCCATGTTTCGCAAATTCTACTAACACAACCCCCTAATAATAGCTAGGTGGAATTTTATAGGAAAGGGTCTGTTACCTGATCCCAATATGCTCTTAGTGTAGTGGGTGTGCATGCCACAAGCATGTTGAGAATGCAAGTGGCCAAAAATTAGGGGGAGTAGAAAAAATTAAATTCTAAATTTGTTCGATATTTACCAGAGCCAAAGAACCCACTTTTTGCCTATCCTTAAAAATCACAGATACTTTTTGGAATTATCTCTCTCAGCATTTGTGCATTCCCATTTTGGATGTTCAAATTTTTTTTCCAGGTCCAAACTTGTGAGTTTTCACTCTCCTATTTTTCCTCCTCAACAAAAAAGATATAAGATCGCAACAAAATGAAAATTTTTGAGTTCATGTGCGCAAAAAAATTTGAAAACTATAATAAATATAAAATTATTTCACGCACTAAAACTGAACCCCAAAATCCATGTTTTGGAAATTCCACTAGTACAACCCCCTAATAATAGCTTGGGGGAATTTTATAGGAAAGAAACTTCTAAATGTTCCCAACATGCTTTAAGTGTGGTGGGAGTGCAAGCCTCAAGCATGTTGAGGATGCAAGTGGCCAAAAATTAGGGGGAGTAGAAAAAATAAAATTCTCAAGCGGTCGGATATTTACCAGAGCCAAACAACCCACTTTTTGCCTATCCTTAAAAATCACAGATACTTTTTGGAATTATCTCTCTCAGCATTTGTGCATTACCATTTTGGATGTTCCAATTTTTTTTCCAAGTCCAAACATGTGAATTTTCACTCTCCCATTTTTCCACGTCATTAAAAAAGATATAAGATCACAACAAAATGAAAATTTTAGAGTTCATGTGCGCAAAAAAATTTGAAAACTATAATAAATAGAAAATTATTTCATGCACTAAAAATGAACCCCAAAATCCATGTTTGGGAAATTCCACTAGTACAACCCCCTAATAATAGCTTGGTGGAATTTTATAGGAAAGGGACTTCTAACTGATCCCAACATGCTTTAAGTGTGGTGGGTGCGCATGCCACAACCATGTTGAGGATGCAAGTGGCCAAAAATTAGGGGGAGTTGAAAAAATTAAATTATCAAGTGGTCGGATATTTACCAGAGCCAAACAACCCACTTTTTGCCTATCCTTAAAAATCACAGATACTTTTGGGAATTATCTCTCTCAGCATTTGTGCATTCCCATTTTAGATGTTCAAATTTTTTTTTTCAGGTCTGAACTCGTGAGTTTTCACTCTCCCAGTTTTCCTCGTAAATAGAAAAGATATAAGATCGCAACAAAATGAAAATTTTAAAGTTCATGTGTGCAAAAAAATTTGAAAACTATAATAAATAGAAAATTATTTCACGCAGTAAAAATGAACCCCAAAATCCATGTTTGGGAAATTCCACTAGTACAACCCCCCTAATAATAGCTTGGTGATATTATATAGGAAAGAGACTTCTAACTGATCCCAAAATGCATTAAGTGTGGTGGGTGTGCATGCCACAAGCATGTTGAGGATGCAAGTGGCCAAAAATTAGGGGGAGTAGAAAAAATTAAACTCTAGAGTGGTTGGATATTTACAAAAGCCAAATTACCCACTTTTTGCCTATCCTTAAAAATCACAGATACTTTTTGGAATTATCTCTCTCAGCATTTGTGCATTTCCATTTTGGATGTTCAAAATTTTTTTTTTCAGGTCCAAACTTTAAGAGTTTTCACTCTCCCATTTTTCCTCGTAAACAAAAAAGCTATAAGATCGCAACAAAATGAAAATTTTAGATTTCATGTGTGCAAAAAAAATTGAAAACTATAATAAATAGAAAATTATTTTCGCACTACAAATGAACCCCAAAATCCATGTTTGGGAAATTCCACTAGTACACCCCCCCCCTAATTATAGCCTGGTGGAATTTTATAGGAAAGAGACTTCTAACTGATCCCAACATGCTTTATGTGTGGTGGGTGTGCATGCCACAAACATGTTCAGGATGCTAGTGGCAAAAAATTAGGGAGAGTAGAGAAAATTAAATTCTCAAGCGGTTGGATATTTCCCATAGCCAAACAACCCACTTTTTGCCTCTCCTTAAAAATCATAGATACTTTTTGGAATTATCTCTCTCGGCATTTGTGCATTCCCATTTTGGATGTTCAAATTTTTTTTTCAGGTCCAAACTTGTGAATTTTCACTGTCCCATTTTTCCTCGTAACCAAAAAAGATATAAGATCGCAACAAAAAGAAAATTTTCGAGTTCATTTGTGCAAAAAAAATTGAAAACTATAATAAATAGAAAATTATTTCACGCACTAAAAATGAACCACAAAATCCATGTTTGGGAAATTCCACTAGTACAACCCCCCTAATAATAGCTTGGTGGAATTTTATAGGAAAGAGACTTCTAACTGATACCTATATGCTTTCAGTGTGGAAGGTGTGCATGCCACAAGCATGTTGAAAGTGGCCAAAAATTAGGGGGTGTAGAAAAAATTAAATTCTCAAGTGGTTGGATATTTACCAGAGCCAAACAACCCTCTTTTTGCCTACCTTTAAAAATCATAGATACTTTTTGGAATTATCTCTCTCGGCATCTATGCATTCCCATTTTGGATGTTCAATTTTTTTTTATTCCAGGTCCAAACTTGAGAGTTTTCACTCTCCCATTTTTCCTCGTAAACAAAAAATATATAAGATCGCAACAAGATGAAAATTTTAGAGTTCAATTGTGCAAAAAAATTTGAAAACTATAATAAATAGAAAATTATTTCACGAACTAAAAATGAACCCCAAAATCCATGTTTGGGAAATTCCACAAGTACAATCCCCTAATAATAGCTTGGTGGAATTTTATAGGAAAGAAACTTCTAACTGATCCCAACATGCTTTAAGTGTGGTGGATGTGCGTGCAACAAGCATGTTGAGAATGCAAGTGGCCAAAAATTCGGGGTAGTAGAAAAAATTAAATTCTCAAATGGTCGGATATTTTCCAAATCCAAACAACGCACTTTTTTCCTATCCTTAATAATCACAAATAATTTTTTGAATTATCTCTCTCAGCATTTGTGCATTCCTATTTTGGATGTTCAATTTTTTTTTTTTCAGGTTCAAACTTGTGAGTTTTCACTCTCCCATTTTTCCTCGTAAACAAAAAAGATATAAGATCGCAAAAAATCAAAATTTTAGAGTTCTTGTGTGCAAAAAAATTTGAAAACGATAATAAATATAAAATTATTTCACGCAATAAAAATGAACCCCAAAATCCATGTTTGGGAAATTCCACTAGTACAACCCCCTAATAATAGCTTTGAGGAATTTTATTGGAAAGAGACTTCTAACTGATCCCAACATGCTTTAAGTGTGGTGGGTGTGCATGCCACAAGCATGTTGAGGATGCAAGTGGCAAAAAATTAGGGGGAGTATAAAAAATTAAATTCTCAAGTGGTCGGATATTTACTAGAACCAAACAACCCACTTTTTGACTATCCTTTAAAATCACAGATACTTATTTGAATTATCTCTCTCAGCATTTGTGCTTTCCCATTTTGGATGTTCAAATTTTTTTTTTTTCTGGTCCAAACTTGTGAGTTTTCACTCTCCCATTTTTCCTCATAAACAAAAAAGATATAAGATTGCAACCAAATAAAAATTTTAGAGTTCATGTGTGCAAAAAAATTTGAAAAACAATAATAAATAGAAAATTATTTCACGCACTGAAAATGAACCCCAAAATCCATGTTTGGGAAATTCCACTAGTAGAAACCCCTAATAATAACTTGGTGGAATTTTGTAGCAAAGAGACTTCTAACTGCTCCCAACATGCTTTAAGTGTGGTGGGTATGCATGCCACAAGCATCTTGAGGATGCAAGTGGCCAAAAAATAGGGGGAGTAGAAAAAATTAAATTCTCAAGTGCTCGGATATTTACAAGAGCCAAACAACCTTAAAAATCATATATACTTTTTGGAATTATCTCTCTCAGCATTTGTGCATTCCCATTATGGATCTTCAAAAATTTTTTTTTTTCAGGTCCAAACTTGTGAGTTTTCACTCTCCCATGTTTCCTCGTAAACAAAAAAGATATAAGATCGCAACAAAATGAAAATTTAAGAGTTCGTGTGTGCAAAAAAAATTGAAAACTATAATAAATAGAAAATTATTTCACGCACTAAAAATGAACGCCAAAATCCATGTTTAGGAAATACCACAAGTACAACCCCCTAATAATAGCTTGGTGGAATTTTATAGGAAAGAGTCTTCTAACTGATCCCAACAAGTTTTCAGTGTAGTGGGTGTGCAAGCCACAAGCATGTTGAGGATACAAGTGGCCAAAAATTAGGGGGAGTAGAAAAAATTAAATTCTCAAGAGGTTGGATATTTAGCAGAGCCAAACAACCCACTTCTTGCCCATCCATAAAAATCACAGATACTTTTTGGAATTATCTCTCTCAGCATTTGTGCATTCCCATTTTGGATGGACAAATTTTTTTTTTCAGGTCCAAACTTGTGAGTTTTCACTCTACCATTTTTCCTGATAAACAAAAAAGATAAAAGATCCCAACAAAATGAAAATTTTAGAGTTCATGTTTGCAAAAAAATTTGGAAACAACAATAAATAGAAAATTATTTCACGCACTCAAAATGAACCCCAAAATCCATGGTTGGGAAATTCCACTAGTACAACCCCCTAATAATAGCTTGGTGGATTTTTATAGGAAAGAGACTTCTAACAGATCCCAACATGCTTTAAGTGTGTTGGGTGTGCATGCCACAAGCATGTTGAGGATGCAAGTGGCCAAAAATTAGGGGGAGTAGAAAAAATTAAATTCTCAAGTGGTTGGATATTTACCAGAGGCAAACAACCCACTTTTTGCCCTTCCTTAAAAATCACAGATACTTTTTGGAATTATCTCTCTCAGCATTTGTGCATTCCCATTTTGGATGTTCAAATTTTTTTTTTCAGGTCCAAATTTGTGAGTTTTCACTCTCCCATTTTTCCTCATAAACGAAAAAGATATAATATCGCAACAAAATGAAAATTTTAGAGTTCATGTGTGCAAAAATATTTGAAAACTATAATAAATAGAAAATTATTTCACACATTAAAAATGAACCCCAAAATCCATGTTTGGGAAATTCCACTAGTACAACACCATAATAATAGCTTGGTGGAATTTTTTAGGAAAGAGACTTCTAACTTATCCCAACATGCTTTAAGTGTGGTGGGTGTCCATGCCACAAGCATGTTGAGGATGCAAGTGGCAAAAAAAAATGGCGAGTAGAAAAAATTAAATTCTCAAGTGGTTGGATATTTACCAAAGCCAAACAACTCACTTTTTGCCCATCCTTAAAAATCGCAGATACTTTTTGGAATTATCTCTCTCAGCATTTGTGCATTCCCATTTTGGATGTTCAGATTTTTTTTTTCAGGTCCAAACTTGAGAGTTTTCACTCTCCCATTTTTCGTCGTAAAAAAAAAGATATAAGATCGCTACAAAATGAAAATTTTAGAGTTCATGTGTGCAAAAAAATTTGAAAACTAGAATAAATCAAAAATTATTTCAAGCACTAAAAATTAACCCCGAAATCCATGTTTGGGAAATTCCACCAGTACAACACCATAATAATAGCTTGGTGGAATTTTATAAGAAAGAGACTTCTAACTGATCCGAACATGCTTTAAGTGTGCTGGGTGTGCATGCCACAAGCATGTTGAGGATGCAAGTGGCCAAAAATTAGGGGGAGAAGAAAAAATTAAATTCTCAAGTGGTTGGATATTTACCAGAGCCAAACAACCCACTTTTTCCCGATCCTTAAAAATCACAGATACTTTTTGGAATTATCTCTCTCAGCATTTGTGCATACGCATTTTGGATGTTCAAATTTTTTTTTTTCAGGTCCAAACTTGTGAGTTTTCACTCTCCCATTTTTCCTCGTAAACAAAAAAGATATATGATCGCAACAAAATGAAAATTTTAGAGTTCGTGTGTGCAAAAAAATTTTGAAAAATATAATAAATTGAAAATTATTTCACGCACTAAAACTGAATCCCAAAATCCATGTTTGGGAATTTCCACTCGTACAACACCCTAATAATAGCTTGGAGGAATTTAATAGGAAAGAGACTTCTAACTGATCTCAACATGCTTTAAGTGCGGTGAGAGTGCATTCCACAAGTATGTTGAGGATGCAAGTGGCCAAAAATTAGGGGGCGTAGAAAAAATTATATTCTCAAGTGGTTGGATATTTACCTGAGCCAAACAACCACTTTTTGCCCATTCTTAAAAATCACAGATACTATTTGGAATTATATCTCTCAGCATTTGTGCACTCCCATTTTGGATGTTCAAATTTTTTTTTTAGGTCTAAACTTGTGAGTTTTCACTCTCCCATTTTTCCTCATAAACAAAAAAGATATAAGATCGCAACAAAATGAAAATTTTAGAGTTCATGTTTGCAATAAAATTTCAAAAGTATAATAAATAGAAAATTATTTCACGCACTAAAAATGAACCCCAAAATCCATGTTTGGGAAATTCCACTAGTGAAACCCCGTAATAATAACTTGGTGGAATTTTATTGGAAAGATACTTCTAACTGATCCCAACATGCTTTAACTGTGGTGGGTGTGCTTGCCACAACCATGTTGAGGATGCAAGTGGCCAAAAATTAGGGGCAGTAGAAAAAATTAAATTCACAAGTGGTTGGATATTTACCAGAGCCAAACAACCCACTTTTTGCCCATCCTTAAAAATCACAGATACTTTTTGGAATTATCTCTCTCATCATTTCTGCATTCCCATTTTGGATGTTCAAATTTTTTTTTCAGGTCCAAACTTGTGAGTTTTCACTCTCCCATTTTTCCTCGTAAACAAAAAAGATATAAGATCGCAAAAAAAATGAAAATTTTAGAGTTCATGTGTGCAAAAAATTTGAAAGCTACAATAAATAGGAAATTATTTCACTCACTAAAAATTAACCCCAAAATCCATGTTTGGGAAATTCCACTCGTACAACACCCTAATAATAGCTTGGTGGAATTTTATAGGAAAGAGACTTCCAACTGATCCCAACAAGCTTTAAGTGTGGTGAGTCTGCATGCCACAAGCATGTTGAGGATGCAAGTGGCCAAAAATTAGGGGGAGTAGAAAAAATTAAATTCTCAAGAGGTTGGATATTTACCAGAGCCAAACAACCCACTTTTTGCCCATCCTTAAAAATCACAGATACGTTTTGGAATTATCTCTCTCAGCATTTGTGCATTCCCAATTTGGATGTTCAAATTTTTTTTTCAGGTCCAAACTTGTGAGTTTTCACTGTCCATTTTTTCATCGTAAACAAAAAAGATATAAGATCGCAACAAAATGAAAATTTTAGTGTTCATGTGTGCAAAAAAAATTGAAAACTACAATAAATAGAAAGTTATTTCAAATTCTAAAAAAGAACCCCAAAATCCATGTTTGGGAAATTCCACTAGTACAACCCCCTAATAATAGTTTGGTGGAATTTTATGGGAAAGAGACTTCTAACTGATCCCAACATGCTTTAAGTGTGGTGCGTGTGCATGCCACAAGCATGTTGAGGATGCATGTGGCAAAAAATTTGGGGGAGTAGAAAAAATTAATTTCTCAAGTGGTTGGATAATTACCAGAGCAAAACAACCCACTTTTTGCCTATCCTTAAAAATCACAAATAGTTTTTGGAATTACCTCACTCAGTATTTGTGCATCCCCATTTTGGATGTTCAATTTTTTTTTTTCAGGTCCAAACTTGTGAGTTTTCGCTCTCCCATTTTTCCTCGAAAACAAAAAAGATATAAGATCGCAACAAAATGAAAATTTTAAAGTTCATGTGTGCAAAAAAAATTGAAAACTATAATAAATAGAAAATTATTTCACGCACTAAAAATGAACCATAAAATCCATGTTTGGGAAATTCCACCAGTACAATCCCCTAATAATAGCGTGGTGGAAATTTATAGGAAAGAGACTTCTAACTGATCCCAACATGCTTTAAGTGTGGTGGGTGTGCACGCCACAAGCATGTTGAGGATGCAAGTGGCCAAAAATTAGGGGGAGTAGAAAAAATAAAATTCTCAAGTGGTTTGATATTTACCAGAGCCAAACTACCCACTTTTTGCCTATCCTTAAAAATCACAGATACTTTTTGGAATTATCTCTCCCAGCATTTGTGCTTTCCCATTTTGGATGTTCAAATTTTTTTTTTTTCTGGTCCAAACTTGTGAGTTTTCACTCTCCCATTTTTCCTCATAAACAAAAAAGATATAAGATCACAACAAAATGAAAGTTTCAGAGTTCATGTGTGCAAAAAAATTTGAAAACTATAATAAATAGAAAATTATTTCACGCACTAAAATTGAACCCCAAAATCCATGTTTGGGAAATTCCACTAGTACAACCCCCTAATAATAGCTTAGTGGAATTTTATAGGAAAGAGACATCTAACTGATCCCAACATGCTTTAAGTGTGGTGGGTGTGCATGCCACAAGCATGTTGAGGATGCAAGTGGCCAAAAATTAGGGGGAGTAGAAAAAATTAGATTCTGAAGTGGTTGGATATTTACCAGAGCCAAACAACCCACTTTTTACCTATCCTTAAAAATGCCACAGGCATTTTGGATGCTTAAATTTTTTTTTTTTCATATCCAAACTTGTGAGTTTTCACTGTCCCATTTTTCCTTGTAAGCAAAAAAGATATAAGATCGCAACAAAATGAAAATTTTAGAGTTCATGTGTGCAAAAAAATTTGAAAACTATAATAAATAGAAAATTATTTCACGCACTAAAAATGAACCCCAAAATCCATGTTTGCGAAATTCCACTAGTACAACCCCCTAATAATAGCTTGGTGGAATTTTATAGGAAAGAGACATCTAACTGATCCCAACATGCTTTAAGTGTGGTGGGTGTGCATGCCACAAGCATGTTGAGGATGCGAGTGGCCAAAAATTAGGGGGAGTAGAAAAAATTAAATTCTCATGTGGTTGGATATTTACCAGAGCCAAACAACCCGCTTTTTGCCTATCCTTAAAAATCGTGGATACATTTTGGAATTTTCTCTCCCAACATTTGTGTATTCCCATTTTAGATGTTCAAATTTTTTTTTTCTGGTCCAAACTTGTGAGTTTTTACTCTCCCATTTTTCCTCGTAAACAAAAAAGATATAAGATCACAACAAAATGAAAATTTTAGAGTTCATGTGTGCGAAAAAAATTGAAAAACTATAATAAATAGGAAATTATTTCACGCACTAAAAATTAACCCTAAAATCCATGTTTGGGAAATTCCACTCGTACAACACCCTAATAATAGCTTGGTGGAATTTTATAGGAAAGAGACTTCTAACTGATCCCAACAAGCTTTAAGTGTGGTGAGTCTGCATGCCACAAGCATGTTGAGGATGCAAGTGGCCAAAAATTAGGGGGGGGTAGAAAAAATTAAATTCTCAAGAGGTTGGATATTTACCAGAGCCAAACAACCCACTTTTTGCCCATCCTTAAAAATCACAGATACTTTTTGGAATTATCTCTCTCAGCATTTGTGCATTCCCATTTTGGATGTTCAAATTTTTTTTTTCAGGTCCAAACTTGTGAGTTTTCACTGTCCATTTTTTCATCGTAAACAAAAAAGATATAAGATCGCAACAAAATTAAAATTTTAGTGTTCAAGTGTGCAAAAAAATTTGAAAACTACAATAAATAGAAAATTATTTCACATTCTAAAAAAGAACCCCAAAATCCATGTGTGGGAAATTCCACTAGTACAACCCCCTAATAATAGCTTGGTGGAATTTTATAGGAAAGAGACTTCTAACTGATCCCAACATGCTTTAACTGTGGTGGGTGTGCATGCCACAAGCATGTTGAGGATGCATGTGGCAAAAAATTTGGGGGTGTAGAAAAAATTAAATTCTCAAGTGGTTGGATAATTACCAGAGCCAAACAACCCACTTTTTGCCTATCCTTAAAAATCACAGATACTTTTTGGAATTACCGCACTCAGCATTTGTGCATCCCCATTTTGGATGTTCAATTTTTTTTTCAGGTCCAAACTTGTGAGTTTTCGCTCTCCCATTTTTCCTCGAAAACAAAAAAGATATAAGATTGCAACAAAATGAAAATTTTAGAGTTCATGTGTGCAAAAAAAATGAAAACTATAATAAATAGAAAATTATTTCATGCACTAAAAATGAACCACAAAATCCATGTTTGGGAAATTCCACCAGTACAATGCCCTAATAATAGCTTGGTGGAATTTTATAGGAAACAGACTTCTAACTGATTCCAACATGCTTTAAGTGTGGTGGGTGTGCATGCCTCAAGCATGTTGAAGATGCAAATGCCCAAAAATTAGGGGGAGTTGAAGAAATGAAATTCTCAAGTTGTTGGATATTTACCAGAGCCAAACAACCCACTTTTTGCCTATCCTTAAAAATCACAGATACTTTTTGGAATTATCTCTCTCAGTATTTGTGCATTCCCATTTTGGATGTTCAATTTTTTTTTTTTTTTAGGTCCAAACTTGTGAGTTTTCACTCTCCCATTTTTCCTCGTTAACAAAAAAGATATAAGATCGCAACAAAATGAAAATATTAGAGTTCGTGTGTGCAAAAAAATTTGAAAACTATAATAAATAGAAAATTACTTCACGCACTAAAAATGAACCCCAAAATCAATGTTATGGAAATTCCACTAGTACAACCCCCTAATAATAGCTTGGAGGAATTTTATAAGAAAGAGACTTCTAACTGATTCCTACATGCTTTAAGTGTGGAGGGTGTGCATGCCAAAAGCATGTTGAGGATGCAAGTGGCCAAAAATTAGGGGGAGTGGAAAAAATTAAATTCTCAACTGGTTGGATATTTATCAAAGCCAAACAACCCACTTTTTCCTTGTCCTTAATAATCACAGATACTTTTATGAATTGTCTCTCTCAGCATTTGTTCATTCCCATTTTTTTTTCAGGTCCAAACTTGTGAGTTTTCACTGTCCCATTTTTCCTCGTAGACAAAAATGATATAAGATCGCAACAAAATGAAAATTTTAGAGTTCATGTGTGCAAAAAAATTTGAAAACTATAATAAATAGAAAATTACTTCACGCACTAAAAATGAACCCCAAAATCCATATTTGGGAAATTCCACTATACAACCCCCTAATAATAGCTTGGTAGAATTTTATAGGAAAGAGACTTCTAACAAATCCCAATATGCTTATTGTGTGGTGGGTGTGCATGCCACAAGCATGTTGAGGATGCATGGGGCCAAAAATTAGGGGGGGTAGAAAAAATTAAATTCTCAAGTGGTAGGATATTTATCAGAGCCAAAACACCCAATTTTTGCCCATCCTTAAAAATCACAGATACTTTGTGGAATTATCTCTTTCAACATTTGTGCATTCCCATTTTGGATCTTCAAATTTTTTTTTTTCAAGTCAAAACTTGTGAGTGTTCACTCTCCCATGATTCCTCGTAAACAAAAAAGATATAAGATCGCAACAAAATGAAAATTTTAAAGTTCATGTGTGCAAAAAAATTTGAAAAGTTTTACAAAATAGAAAATTATTTCGCGCACTAAAAAAGAACCCCAAAATCCATGTTTGGGAAATTCCACTAGTACAACCCCCTAATAATAGCTTGGCGGAATTTTATAGGAAAGAGACTTCTAACTGATCCCAACATGCTTTAAGTCTGGTGGGTGTGCGTGTCACAAGTATGTGGAGGATGCAAGTGGCCAAAAATTAGGGGGAGTAGAAAAAATTAAATTCTCAAGTGGTTGGATATTTACCAGAGCCAAACAACCCACTTTTTGCGTATCCTAAAAAATCACAGATAATTTTTGGAATTATCTCTCTCAGCATTTGTGCATTCCCATTTTGGATGTTCAATTTTTTTTTTCTGGTCCAAACTTGTGAGTTTTCACTCTCCCATTTTTCCTCGTAAAAAAAAAAGATATAAGATCGCAACAAAATGAAAATTTTAGAGTTCATGTGCAAAAAAATTTGAAAACTCTAATAAATAGAAAATTACTTCACGCACTAAAAATGAACCCCAAAATCAATGTTATGGAAATTCCACTAGTACAACCCACTAATAATAGCTTGGAGGAATTTTATAGGAAAGAGACTTCTAACTGATTCCAACATGCTTTAAGTGTGGTGGGTGTGCATGCCAAAAGCATGTTGAGGATGCAAGTGGCCAAAAATTAGGGGGAGCAGAAAAAATTAAATTCTCAACTGGTTGGATATTAATCAGAGCCAAACATCCCACTTTTTGTCTATCCTTAATAATCACAGATACTTTTTGGAATTGTGTCTCTCAGCATTTGTGCATTCCCATTTTGGATGTTCAAATTTTTTTTTCTGGTCCAAACTTGTGAGTTTTCACTCTCCCATTTTTCATCGTAAACAAAAAAGATATAAGATCGCAAAAAAATGAAAATTTTAGAGTTCATGTGTGCAAAAAAATTTTTAAACTACAATAAATAGAAAATTATTTCACGCACTAAAAATGAACCCCAAAATCCATGTTTGGGAAATTCCACTAGTACAACCCCCTAATAATAGCTTGGTGGAATTTTATAGGAAAGAGACATCTAACTAATCCCAACATGCTTTAAGTGTGGTGGGTGTGCATGCCACAAGCATGTTGAGGACGTAAGTGGCCAAAAATTAGGGGGAGTAGAAAAAATTAAATTCTCATGTGGTTGGATATTTACAGCAGCCAAACAACCCGCTTTTTGCCTATCCTTAAAAATCGCGGATACATTTTGGAATTATCTCTCCCAACATTTGTGTATTCCCATTTTGGATGTTCAAATTTTTTTTTTCTGGTCCAAACTAGTGAGTTTTTACTCTCCCATTTTTCCTCGTAAACAAAAAAGATATAAGATCACAACAAAATAAAAATTTTAGAGTTCATGTGTGCGAAAAAAATTGAAAAACTATAATAAATACAAAATTATTTCACGCACTAAAAATGAACCCCAAAATCCATGTTTGGCAAAATTCCACTAGTACAACCCCCTAATAATAGCTTGGTGGAATTTTATTGGAAAGGGACTTGTAACTGATCCCAACATGCTTTAAGTATGGTGGGTGTGCATGCCACAAGCATGTTGAGGATGCAAGTGACCAAAAATTAGGGGGAGCAGAAAAAATTAAATTCTCAAGTGGTTGGATATTTACCAGAGCCAAACAACCCACTTTTTGCCTATCCTTAAAAATCACAGATACTTTTTGGAATTATCTCTCCCAGCATTTGTGCATTGCCATTTTGGATGTTCAAATTTTTTTTTTTCAGGTCCAAACTTGTGAGTTTTCACTCTGCATTTTTCCTCGTAAACAAAAAAGATATAAGATCGTAACAAAATGAACAATTTAGAGTTCATGTGTGCAAAAAAATTTGAAAACTATAATAAATAGAAAATTACTTCAAGCACTAAAAATGAACCCCAAAATCCATGTTTGGGAAATTCCACTAGTACAACCCCCTAATAATAGCTTTGTGGAATTTTAAAGGAAAAAGACTTCTAACTGATCCCAACATGCTTTAAGTGTGGTGGGTGTGAATGCCACAACAATGTTGAGGATTCAAGTGGGCAAAAATTAGGGGGTGTAGAAAAAATTAAATTCTCAAGTGGTTGGATATTTACCAGAGCCAAACAACCCACTTTTTGCCTATCCTTAAAAATCACAGATACTTTTGGAATTATCTCTCTCAGCATTTGTGCATTCCCATTTTGGATGTTCAAAAATTTTTTTTTTTTTTTCAGGTCCAAACTTGTGAGTTTTCACTCTCCCATTTTTCCTCGTAAAAAAAAAGATATAAGATCGCAACAAAATGAAAGTTTAAGAGTTCATGTGTGCAAAAAAATTTGAAAAATATAATAAATAGAAAATTATTTCACGCAGTAAAAATGAACCCCAAAATCCATGTTTGGGAAATTCCACTAGTACAACCCCCTAATAATAGCTTGGTGGAATTTTGTAGGAAAGAGACTTCTAACTGATCCCAACATGCTTTAAATGTGGTGGGTGTGCATGCCACAAGCATGTTGAGGATGCAAGTGGCCAAAAATTAGGGGGAGTAGAAAAAATTAAATTCTCAAGTGGTTGGATATTTACCAGGGCCAAACAACCCGCTTTTTGCTTATTGTTTAAAATGCCAGACTCTTTTTGGAATTATCTCTCTCAGCATTTGTGCATTCCCATTTTGGATGTTCAAACTTTTTTTTTTTTCAGGATCAAACTTGTGAGTTTTCACTCTCCCATTTTTCCTCATAAATAAAAAAGATAAAAGATCGCAACAAAATGAAAGTTTTAGAGTTCAACTATGCAAAAAAATTTGAAAACTATAATAAATAGAAAATTATTTCACGCACTAAAAATGAACCCCAAATTCCATGTTTGGGAAATTGCACTAGTACAACCCCCTAATAATAGCTTGGTGGAAATTTATAGGAAAGAGACTTCTAACTGATCCCAACACGCTTTAAGTGTGGTGGGTGAGCACGCCACAAGCATGTTGAGGATGGAAGTGGCCAAAAATTAGGGGGAGTAGAAAAAATTAAATTCTCAAGTGGTTGGATATTTACCAGAGCCAAACAACCCACTTTTTGCCTATCCCTAAAAATGCCACAAGCATTTTGGATGTTAAAATTTTTTTTTTTTTCAGATCCAAACTTGTGAGTTTTCACTGTCCCATTTTCCTCGTAAACAAAAAATATATAAGATCGCTACAAAATGAAAATTTTAGAGTTCATGTGTGCAAAAAAATTTGAAAACTATAATAAATAGAAAATTATTTCACGCACTAAAAGTGAACCCCAAAATCCATGTTTGGGAAATTCCACTAGTACAACCCCCTAATAATAGCTTGGTGGAAATTTATAGGAAAGAGACTTCTAACTGATCCCAACATGCTTTAAGTGTGGTGGGTGTGCCACAAGCATGTTGAGGATGCAAGTGGCCAAAAATTAGGGGGAGTAGAAAAAATTAAATTTTCTTGTGGTTGGATAATTACCAGAGCTAAACAACCCACTTTTTACCTATCCTTAAAAATGCTGCAGGCATTTTGGATGTTCAATTTTTTTTTTTTTCAGATCCAAACTTGTGAGTTTTCACTGTCCCATTTTTCCTCGTAAACAAAAAATATATATGATCGCTACAAAATGAAAATTTTAGAGTTCATGTGTGCAAAAAAATTTGAAAACTATAATAAATAGAAAATTATTTCACGCACTAAAAATGAACCCCAAAATCCATGTTTGCGAAATTCCACTAGTACAACCCCCTAATAAAAGCTTGGTGGAAAATTTATCGGAAAGAGACTTCTAACTGATCCCAACATGCTTTAAGTGTGGTGGGTGTGCCACAAGCATGTTGAGGATGCAAGTGGCCAAAAATTAGGGAGAGTAGAAAAAATTAAATTCTCATGTTGTTGGATATTTACCAGAGCCAAACAACCCACCTTTTGGCTAACCCAAAAAATGCCAGATACTTTTTGAAATTATCTCTCTCAGCATTTGTGCATTCCCATTTTGGATGTTCAAAAATTTTTTTTTTTTCAGGATCAAACTTGTGAGTTTTCACTCTCCCATTTTTCCTCGTAAACAAAAAAGATATAAGATTGCAACAAAATGAAAGTTTTAGAGTTCATATGGGCAAAAAAAATTGACAACTATAATAAATAGAAATTATTTCACGCACTAAAAATGATCCCCAAAATCCAGGTTTGGGAAATTCCACTAGTACAACCCCCAAATAATAGCTTGGTGGAATTTCATAGGAAAGAGACTTCTAACTGATCCCAACAAGCTTTAAGTGTGGTGGGTGTGCATCCCACAAGCATGTTGAGGATGCAAGTGGCCAAAAATTACGGGGAGTAGAAAAAATTAAATTCTCAAGTGGTTGGATATTTACCAGAGCAAACAACCCACTTTTTGCCTATCCTTAAAAATCACAGATACTTTTTGGAATTATCTCTCTCAGCATTTGTGCATTACCATTGTGTATATTCAAAATTTTTTTTTTTCAGGTCCAAATTGTGAGTTTTCACTCTCCCCTTTTTCCTCGTAAAAAAAAAAAGATATAAGATCGCAACAAAATGAAAGTTTTAGAGTCCATGTGTGCAAACAAAATTGAAAACTATAATAAATTGAAAATTATTTCACACACTAAAAATGAACCCCAAAATCCATGTTTGGGAAATTCCACTAGTACAACCCCCTAATAATAGCTTGTGGAATTTTATAGGAAAGGGGCTTCTAACTGATCCCAACATGCTTTAAGTGTGGTGGGTGTGCATGCGACATGCATGTTGAGGATGCAAGTGGCCAAAAATTAGGGGGAGTAGAAAAAATTAAATTCTGAAGTGGTTGGATATTTACCAGAGCCAAACAACCCATTTTTTGCCTATCCTTAAAAATCACAAATACTTTTGGGAATTATCTCTCTCAGCATTTGTGCATTCCCATTTTGGTTGTTCAATTTTTTTTTTTTCAGGTTCAAACTTATGAGTTTTCGCTCTCCCATTTTTCCTCGTAAACAAAAAAGATATAAGATCGCAACAAAATGAAAATTTTAGAGTTCATGTGTGCAAAAAAATTTGAAAACTATAATAAATAGAAAATTATTTCCCACAATAAAAAGAACCCCAAAATCAATGTTTGGGAAATTCCACTAGTACAACCCCCTAATATTAGCTTGGTGGAATTTTATAGAAAAGAGACTTCTAACTGATCCAACCATGCTTTAAGTGTGGTGGGTGTACATGCGACAAGCATGTTGAGGAAGCAAGTGGCCAAAAATTAGGGGGAGTCGAAAAAATTAAATTCTCAAGTGGTTGGTTATTTACCAAAGCCAAACAACCCTCTTTTTGCCTATCCTTAAAAATCACAGATACTTTTTGGAATTATCTCTCTCAGCAATTGTGCATTCCCATTTTGGATGTTCAAAATTTTTTTTTTTCAGGTCCAAACTTGTGAGTTTTCACTCTCCCATTTGTCCTCGTAAACAAAAATGATATAAGATATCAACAAAATGAAAGTTTTAGAGTTCATGTGTGCAAAAAAATTTGAAAACTATAATAAATAGAAAATTATTTCACGCACTAAAAATGAACCCCTAAATCCATGTTTGGGAAATTCCACTAGTACAACTCATAATAATAGCTTGGTGGAATTTTATAAGAAAGAGACTTCTAACTGATCCCAACATGCTTTAAGTGGTGGGTGTGCATGCCACAAGCATGTTGAGGATGCAAGTGGCCAAAAATAAGGGGGAGTAGAAAAAATTAAATTGTCAAGTGGTTGGATATTTACCAGAACCAAACAACCCTCTTTTTGCCTATGCTTAAAAATCACAGATACTTTTTGGAATTATCTCACTCAGCATTTGTGCATTCCCATTTTGGATGTTCAAATTTCTTCTTTTTTTAGGATCAAACTTGTGAGTTTTCACACTCCCATTTTTCCTCGTAAATAAAAAAGATATAAAATTGCAACAAAATGAAAGTTTTAGAGTTCATGTGTGCAAAAAAATTTGAAAACTATAATAAATATAAATTATTTCACGCACTAAAAATGAACCCCAAAATCCATGTTTGGGAAATTCCACTAGTACAACCCCATAATAATAGCTTGGTGGAATTTGATAGGAAAGAGACTTCTAACTGCTCCCAACATGCTTTAAGTGTGGTGGGTGTGCATGCCACAAGCATGTTGAGGATGCAGGTGGCCAAAAATTAGGGGGAGTAGAAAAAATTAAATTCTCAAGTGGTTGGATATTTACCAGAGCCAAACAACCCACTTTTTGCCTATCCTTAAAAATCACAGATACTTTTCGGAATTATCTCTCTCAGAATTTGTGCATTCGCATATTGGATGTTCAAATTATTTTTTTTTTCAAGTCCAAACTTGTGAGTTTTCACTCTCCCATTTTTCCTCATAAACAAAAAAGATATAAGATCACAATAAAATGAAAGTTTTAGAGTTCATGTGTGCAAAAATAATTGAAAACTATAATAAATAGAAAATTATTTCACACACTAAAAATGAACCCCAAAATCCATGTTTGGTAAATTCCACTAGTACAATCCCCTAATAATAGCTTGGTGGAATTTTAAAGGAAAGGGACTTCTAACTGATCCCAACATGCTTTAAGTGTGGTGGGTGTGCATGCCACAAGCATGTTGAGGATGCAACTGGCCAAAAATTAGGGGGAGAAGAAAAAATTAAATTCTCAAGTGGTTGGATATTTACCAGAGCCAAACAACCCATTTTTTGCCTATCCTTAAAAATCACAGTTACTTTTTGGAATTATCTCTCTCAGCAGTTGTGCATTCCCATTTTGGATGTTCAATTTTTTTTTTTTTTTTTCACGTTCAAACTTGTGAGTTTTCACTCACCCATTTTTCCTCTTAAAAAAAAAAGATATAAGATCGCAACAAAATGAAAATTTTAGAGTTCATGTGTGAAAAAAAATTATAAAACTAGAATAAATAGAAAATTATTTCACGCACTAAAAATGAACCCCAAAATCCATGTTTGCGAAATTCCACTAGTACAACCCCCTAATAATACCTTGGTGTAATTTTATAGGAAAGGGACTTCTAACTGATCCCAACATGCTTTAAGTGTGGTGGGTGTGTATGCAAGAAGCATGTTGAGGATGCAAGTGGCCAAAAATTAGGGGGAGTAGAAAAAATTAAATTCTCAAGTGGATGGATATTACCAGAGCCAAACAACCCACTTTTTGCCTATCCTTAAAAATCACTGATACCTTTTGGAATTATCTCTCTCATCAATTGTGCATTCCCATTTTGGATGTTCAATTTTTTTTTTCAGGTCCAAACTTGTGAGTTTTCACTCTCCCATTTTTCCTCGTAAACAAAAAAGATATAAGTCTAAAATTTTAGAGTTCATGTGTGCAAAAAAATTTGAAAACTATAATAATAGAAAATTATTTCCCGCACTAAAAAGGAACCCCAAAATCAATGTTTGGGAAATTCCACAACCCCCTAATAATAGCTTGGTGGAATTTTATGGGAAAGGGACTTGTAACTGATCCCAACATGCTTTAAGTGTGGTGGGTGTTCATGCCACAAGCATGTTAAGGATGAAAGTGGCGAAAAATTAAGGGGAGTAGAAAAAATTAAATTCTCAAGTGGTTAGATATTTACCAGAGCCTAACAACCCACTTTTTGCCTATCCCTAAAAATTACAGATACGTTTTGGAATTATCTCTCCCAGCATTTGTGTATTCCCATATTGGATGTTCAAATTTTTTTTTTCAGGTCCAAACTTGTGAGTTTTCACTCTCCCATTTTTCCTTGTAAACAAAAAAGATATAAGTTGAAAATTTTAGAGTTCTTGTTTGCAAAAAAAATTTGAAAACTATAATAAATAGAAAATTATTTCACGCACTAAAAATGAACCCCAAAATCCATGTTTGGGAAATTCCACTAGTACAACCCCCTAACAATAGCTTGGTGTAATTTTATAGGAAAGGGACTTCTAACTGATCCCAACATGCTTTAAGTGTGGTGGGTGTGCATGCCACAAGCATGTTGAGGATACAAGTGGCCAAAAATTAGGGGTTGTAGAAAAAATTAAATTCTCAAGTGGTTGGATATTTACCAGAGCCAAACAACCCACTTTTTGCCTTTCCTTAAAAATTACAGATACTTTTTGGAATTATCTCTCCCAGCATTTGGGCATTCCCATTTTGGATGTTCAAAATTTTTTTTTTCAAGTCCAAACTTGTGAGTTTTCACTCTCCCATTTTTCCTCGTAAACAAAAAAGATATAAGATCGTAACAAAATGAAAATTTTAGAGTTCATGTGTGCAAAAAAATTTGAAAACTATAATAAATAGAAAATTATTTCACGCACTAAATATGAACCCCAAAATCCATGTTTGGGCAATTCCACTAGTACAACCCCCTAATAATAGCTTGGTGGAATTTTATACGAAAGGGACTTCTAACTGATCCCAACATGCTTTAAGTGTGGTGGGTCTGCATGCCACAAGAATGTTGAGGATGCAAGTGGACACAAATTAGGGGGAGTAGATAAAATTAAATTCTCAAGAGGTTGGATATTTACCAGAGCAAAACAACCCACTTTTTGCCTATCCGTAAAAATGACTGATACTTTTTGGAATTATCTCTCCCAGCATTTGTGCATTCCCATTTTGGATGTTCAAATTTTTTTTTTCCGGTCCAAACTTGTGAGTTTTCACTGTCTCACTTTTCCTCGTAACCAACAAAGATATAAGATCGCAACAAAATGAAAATTTTAGAGTCATGTGTGCAAAAAAAATTGAAAACTATAATAAATAGAAATTTATTTCACGCACTAAAAATGAACCCCAAAATCTATGTTTGGGAAATTCCATTAGTACAACCCCCTAATAATAGCTTGGTGGAATTTTATAGGAAAGAGACTTCTAACTGATCCGAACATGCTTTAAGTGTGGTGGGTGTGCATGCCACAAGCATGTTGAGGATGCAAGTGGCCAAAAATTAGGGGGAGTAGAAAAAATTAAATTCTCATGTGGTTTGGATATTTACCAGAGCCAAACAACCCACTTTTTGCCTATCCTTAAAAATCACAGATACTTTTTGGAATTATCTATCTCAGCAGTTGTGCATTCCCATTTTGGATGTACAAATTTTTTTTTTTCAGGTCTAAACTTGGGAGTTTTCACTCTCCCATTTTTCTTCGTAAACAAAAAAGATATAAGATCGCAACAAAATGAATATTTTAGAGCTCATGTGTGGAAAAAAAATTGAAAACTACAATAATTAGAAAATTATTTCACGCACGAGAAATGAACCCCAAAATCCAATTTTTGGAAATTCCAGTAGTACAACCCCCTAAAAATAGCTTGGTGGAATTTTATAGGAAAGGGATTTCTAACTGATCCCAACATGCTTTAAGTGTGGTGGGTGTGCATGCCACAAGCATGTTGAGGATGCAAGTGGCCAAAAATTAAGGGCACTAGAAAAAATTAAATTCTCAAGTGGCGGGATATTTACCAAAGCCAAAACACCCACTTTTTGCCTATCCTTAAAAATCACGGATACTTTTTGGAATTATCTATCTCAGCATTTGTGCATTCCCATTTTGGATGTTCAATTTTTTTTTTCAGGTCCAAACATGTGAATTTTCACTCTCCCATTTTTCCACGTAAACAAAAAAGATATAAGATGAAAATTTCAGAGTTCATGTGTGCAAATAAATTTGAAAACTATAATAAATAAAAAATTATTTCACGCACTAAAAATGAACCCCAAAATCCATGTTATGGAAATTCCACTAGTACAAGCCCCTAATAACAGCTTGGTGGAATTTTATAGGAAAGAGACTTCTAACTAATCCCATTATGCTTTAAGTGTGGTGGGTGTGCATGCCACAAGCATGTTGAGGATCCAGGTGGCCCAAAATAAGGGGGAGTAGAAAAAATTAAATTCTCAAGTGGTTGGATATTTACCAGAGCCTAACAACCCACTTTTTGCCTATCCTTAAAAGTCACATATACTTTTCGGAATTATCTCTCTCAGCATTTGTGCATTCCCATTTTGGATGTTCAAAATTATTTTTTTTTTCAGGTCCAAACTTGTTAGTTTTCACTCTCCCATTTTTCCTCGTAAACAAAAAAGATATAAGATCGCAACAAAATGAAAGTTTTAGAGTTCATGTGTGCAAAAAAAATTGAAAACTATAATAAATAGAAAATTATTTCACACACTAAAAATGAACCCCAAAATCCATGTTTGGGAAATTCCACTAGTACAATCCCCTAATAATAGCTTGGTGGAATTTTATAGGAAAGGGACTTCTAACTGATCCCAACAAGCTTTAAGCGTGGTGGGTGTGCATGCCACAAGCATGTAGAGGATGCAACTGGCAAAAAATTAGGGGGAGGAGCAAAAATTAAATTCTCAAGTGGTTGGAAATTTACCAGAGCCAAACAACCCACTTTTTGCCTATCCAAAAAAAAATCACAAATACTTTTTGAAATTTTCTCTCCCTGCTTTTGTGAATTCCCATTTTGGATGTTCAAATTATTTTTTTTCAGGTCCAAACTTGTGAGTTTTCACTCTCCCATTTTTCGTCGTAAACAAAAAAGATATAAGATCGCAACAAAAAGAAAATTTTAGAGTTCATGTGTGCAAAAAAATTTGAAAAACTATAATAAATAGACAATTATTTCACGCACTAAAAATGAACCCCAAAACGCATGTTTGGGAAATTCCACTAGTACTACCCGCTAATAATAGCTTGGTGGAATTTTATCGGAACTGGACTTCTAACTGATACCAACATGCTTTAAGTGTGGTGGGTGTGCATGCCACAAGCATTTTGAAGATGCAAGTTGCCAAAAATTAGAGGGAGTAGAAAAAATTAAATTCTCATGTGGTTGGATATTTACCAGAACCAAAGAACCCACTTTTTGCCTACCCTTAAAAATCACAGATACTTTTTGGAATTATCTCTCCCAGCATTTGTGCATTCCCATTTTGGATGTTCAAATTTTTTTTTTTTCAGGTCCAAACTTGTGAGTTTTCATTCTCCCATTTTCCTCGTAAACAAAAAAGAAATAAAATCGCAAAAAAATGAAAATTTTATAGTTCATGTGTGCAAAAAAATTTGAAAAACTATAATAAATAGAAAATTATTTCACGCACTATAAATGAACACCAAAATCCATGTTTGGGAAATTCCACTAGTAGAACCCCCTAATAATAGTTTGGAGGAATTTTATAGGAAAGGGACTTCTAACTGATCCCAACATGCTTTAAGTGTGGTGGATGTGCATGCCAGAATCATGTTGAGGATGCAAGTGGCCAAAAATTAGGGGGAGTAGAAAAAATTAAATGCTCAAGTGGTTGGATATTTACCAGATCCAAACAACCCACTTTTTGCCTAACCTTAAAAATCACACATACTTTTTGGAATTAACTCTCCCAGCATTTGTGCATTCCCATTTTGGATATTCAAATTTTTTTTTTCAGGTCCAAACTTGTGAGTTTTCACTCTCCCATTTTTCCTCATAAACAAAAAAGATATAAGATCGCAACAAAATGAAAATTTTAGAGTTCAAGTGTGCAAAAAAATTTGAAAAATTATAATCAATAGAATATTATTTCACGCACTAAAAATTAACCCCAAAACCCATGTTTGGGAAATTGCACTAGTACAACCCCCTAATAATAGCTTGGTGGAATTTTATAGGAAAGGGACTTGTAACTGATCCCAACATGCTTTAAGTGTGGTGGGTGTGCATGCCACATGCATGTTGAGGATGCAAGTGGCCGAAAATTAGGGGGAGTAGAAAAAATTAAATTCTCAAGTGGTTGGATATTTACCAGAGCCAAACAACCCAATTTTTTCCTACCCTTAAAAATCACAGATACTTTATGGAATTGTCTCTCCCAGCATTTGTGCATTCCCATTTTGGATTTTCAGATTTTTTTTTTCTGGTCCAAACAAGTGAGTTTTCACTCTCCCATTTTTCCTCGTAAAGAAAAAAGATATAAGATCGCAACAAAATGAAAATTTTATAGTTAATGCTTGCAAAAAAATTTGAAAAACAAGAATAAATAGAAAATTATTTCACGTACTAAAAATGAACCCCAAAACCCTTGTTTGGGAAATTCCACTAGTACAACCCCCAAATAATAGCTTGGTGGAATTTTACAGGAAAAGGGACTTCTAACTGATCCCAACATGCGTTAAGTGTGGTTGGAGTGCATGCCACAAGCATTTTGAGGATGCAAGTGGCCAAAAATTAGGGGGAGTAGAAAAAGTTAAATTCTCAAGTGGTTGGATATTTACCAAAGCCAAACAACCCACTTTTTGCCTATCCTTAAAAATCACAGATACTTGTTGGAATTATCACTCCCATCATTTGTGCATTGCCATTTTGGATGTTCAAAATTTTTTTTTCAGGTCCAAACTTTTGAGTTTTCACTCTCTTATTTTTGCTCGTAAACAAAAAAAAAATAAGATCGCAACAAAATGAAAATTTTAGAGGTCATGTGTTCAAAAAATTTTGAAAACTATAATAAATAGAAAATTATTTCACGCACTAAAAATGAACCCCAAAATCCATGTTTGGGAAATTCCACTAGTACAACCCCCTAATAGTAGCTTGTTGGAATTTTATAGGAAAGGGACTTCTAACTGATCCCAACATGCTTTAAGTGTGGTGGGTGTGCATGCCACAAGCTTGTTGAGGATGCAAGTGGCCAAAAATTAGGGGAGTATAAAAAATTAAATTCTCAAGCGGTTGGATATTTACCAGAGCCAAACAACCCACTTTTTTCCTATCCTTAAAAATCACAGATACTTTTTGGAAATATCTCACCCAGCATTTGTGCATTCCCATTTTGGATGTTCAATTTTTTTTTTTTCTGGTCCAAACTTGTGAGTTTTCACTTTCCCATTTTTCCTCATAAAAAAAAAGATATAAGATCGCAACAAAATGAAAATTTTAGAGTTCATGCGTGCAAAAAAATTTGAAAACTATAATAAATAGAATATTATTTCACGCACTAAAAATGAACCCCAAAATCCATGTTTGGGAAATTCGACCAGTACAACCCCCTAATAATAGCTTGGGGGAATTTTACAGGAAAGGGACTTCTAACTGATCCCAACATGCTTTTAATGTGGTGGGTGTGCATGCCAGAAGCATGTTGAGGATGCAAGTGGCAAAAAATTAGGGGGAGTAGAAAAAATCAAATTCTCAAGTGGTTGGATATTTACAAGAACCAAACAACCCACTTTTTGCCTATCCTTAAAAATCACAGATACTTTTTGGACTTATCTCTCCCAGCATTTGTGCAATCCCATTTTGGATGTTCAAATTTATTTATTTTTCAGGTCCAAACTTGTGAGTTTTCACTCTTCCATTTTTCCTCGTAAACAAAAAAGATATAAGATCGCAACAAAATAAAAATTTTAGAGTTCATGTGTGCAAAAAAATTTGAAAACCATAATAAATAGAAAATTATTTGACGCACTAAAAATGAACCCCAAAATCCATGTTTGGGAAACTCCACCAGTACGACCCCCTAATAATAGCTTGGTGGAATTTTATAGGAAAGGGACTTCTAATTGATCCCAACACGCTTTAAGAGTGGTGGGTGTGCATGCCACAAGCATGTTGAGGATGCAAGTGGCCAAAAATTAGGGGGAGTAGAAAAAATTAAATTCTCAAGTGGTTGGATATTTACCAGAGCCAAACAACCAACTTTTTGCCTATGCTTAAAAATCACAGATACTTTTTGGAATTATCTCCCCCAGCATTTGTGCATTCCCATTTTGGATCTTCAAATTTTCTTTTCAGGTCCAAACTTGTGAGTTTTCACTCTCCCTTTTTTCCTCGTAAACAAAAAAGATATAAGATCGCAACAAAATGAAAATTTAAGAGTTCATGTGTGAAAAACATTTTGAAAAACTATAATAAATAAAAAATTATTTCACTCTCTAAAAATGAACCCCAAAACCCATGTTTGGGAAATTCCACTAGTACAACCTTCTAATAATAGCTTGGTGGAATTTAATAGGAAAGGGACTTCCAACTGATCCCAACATGCTTTAAGTTTGGTGGGTGTGGATGCCAGAAGCATGTTGAGGATGCAAGTGGCCAAAAATTAGAGGGAGTAGAAAAAATTAAATTCTCAAGTTCTTGGATATTTACCAGAGCCAAACAACCCACTTTTTGCCTATCCTTAAAAATCACAGATACTTTTTGGAATTATCTCTCCCAGCATTTGTGCATTCCCATTTTGGATGTTCAAATTTTTTTTTCAGCTCCAAACTTGTGATTTTTCACTCTCCCATTTTTCCTCTTAAACAAAAAAGATATAAGATCGCAACAAAATGAAAATTTTAGAGTTTATGTGTGCAAAAAAATTTGAAAAACTATAATAAATAGAAAATTATTTCACGCACTAAAAATGAACCCCAAAATCCATGTTTGGGAAATTCTACTAGTACAACCCCCTAATAATAGCTTGGTGGAATTTTATAGGAAAGGGACTTCTAACTGATCCCAACATTCTTTAAGTGTGGTGGGTGTGCATTGCACAAGCATGTTGAGGATGCAAGTGGCCAAAAATTAGGGGGAGTAGAAAAAGTTAAATTCTCAAGTGGTTGGATATTTACCAGAGCCAAACAACCCACTTTTTGCCTATGCTATAAAATCACAGATACTTTTTGGAATTATCATTCCCTGCATTTGTGCATTCCCATTTTGAATGTTCAAATTTTTTTTTTCGGGTCCAAACTTGTGAGTTTTCACTCTCCCATTTTTCCTCGTAAACTAAAAAATTATAAGATCGCAACAAAATGAAAATTTTAGAGTTCATGTGTTCAAAAAAATTTGAAAACTATAATAAATAGAAAATTATTTCACGCACTAAAAATGAAACCCAAAATCCATGTTTTGGAAATTCCACAAGTACAACCCCCTAATAATAGCGTGTTGGAATTTTATAGGAAAGGGACTTCTAACTGATCCCAACATGGTTTAAGTTTGGTGGGAGTGCATGCCACAAGCATGTTGAGGTTGCAAGTGGCCAAAAATTAGGGGGAGTAGAAAAAGTCAAATTCTCAAGTGGTTGGATATTTACAAGAACCAAACAACCCACTTTTTGCCTATCCTTAAAAATCACAGATACTTTTTGGACTTATCTCTCCCAGCATTTGTGCAATCCCATTTTGGATGTTCAAATTTATTTATTTTTCAGGTCCAAACTTGTGAGTTTTCACTCTTCCATTTTTCCTCGTAAACAAAAAAGATATAAGATCGCAACAAAATAAAAATTTTAGAGTTCATGTGTGCAAAAAAATTTGAAAACCATAATAAATAGAAAATTATTTGACGCACTAAAAATGAACCCCAAAATCCATGTTTGGGAAACTCCACCAGTACAACCCCCTAATAATAGCTTGGTGGAATTTTATAGGAAAGGGACTTCTAATTGATCCCAACATGCTTTAAGAGTGGTGGGTGTGCATGCCACAAGCATGTTGAGGATGCAAGTGGCCAAAAATTAGGGGGAGTAGAAAAAATTAAATTCTCAAGTGGTTGGATATTTACCAGAGCCAAACAACCAACTTTTTGCCTATGCTTAAAAATCACAGATACTTTTTGGAATTATCTCCCCCAGCATTTGTGCATTCCCATTTTGGATCTTCAAATTTTCTTTTCAGGTCCAAACTTGTGAGTTTTCACTCTCCCTTTTTTCCTCGTAAACAAAAAAGATATAAGATCGCAACAAAATGAAAATTTAAGAGTTCATGTGTGAAAAACATTTTGAAAAACTATAATAAATAAAAAATTATTTCACTCTCTAAAAATGAACCCCAAAACCCATGTTTGGGAAATTCCACTAGTACAACCTTCTAATAATAGCTTGGTGGAATTTAATAGGAAAGGGACTTCCAACTGATCCCAACATGCTTTAAGTTTGGTGGGTGTGGATGCCAGAAGCATGTTGAGGATGCAAGTGGCCAAAAATTAGAGGGAGTAGAAAAAATTAAATTCTCAAGTTCTTGGATATTTACCAGAGCCAAACAACCCACTTTTTGCCTATCCTTAAAAATCACAGATACTTTTTGGAATTATCTCTCCCAGCATTTGTGCATTCCCATTTTGGATGTTCAAATTTTTTTTTCAGCTCCAAACTTGTGATTTTTCACTCTCCCATTTTTCCTCTTAAACAAAAAAGATATAAGATCGCAACAAAATGAAAATTTTAGAGTTTATGTGTGCAAAAAAATTTGAAAAACTATAATAAATAGAAAATTATTTCACGCACTAAAAATGAACCCCAAAATCCATGTTTGGGAAATTCTACTAGTACAACCCCCTAATAATAGCTTGGTGGAATTTTATAGGAAAGGGACTTCTAACTGATCCCAACATTCTTTAAGTGTGGTGGGTGTGCATTGCACAAGCATGTTGAGGATGCAAGTGGCCAAAAATTAGGGGGAGTAGAAAAAGTTAAATTCTCAAGTGGTTGGATATTTACCAGAGCCAAACAACCCACTTTTTGCCTATGCTATAAAATCACAGATACTTTTTGGAATTATCATTCCCAGCATTTGTGCATTCCCATTTTGGATGTTCAAATTTTTTTTTTCGGGTCCAAACTTGTGAGTTTTCACTCTCCCATTTTTCCTCGTAAACTAAAAAATTATAAGATCGCAACAAAATGAAAATTTTAGAGTTCATGTGTTCAAAAAAATTTGAAAACTATAATAAATAGAAAATTATTTCACGCACTAAAAATGAAACCCAAAATCCATGTTTTGGAAATTCCACAAGTACAACCCCCTAATAATAGCTTGTTGGAATTTTATAGGAAAGGGACTTCTAACTGATCCCAACATGGTTTAAGTTTGGTGGGAGTGCATGCCACAAGCATGTTGAGGTTGCAAGTGGCCAAAAATTAGGGGGAGTAGAAAAAGTTAAATTCTCAAGTGGTTGGATATTTACCATAGCCAAACAACCCACTTTTTGCCTATCCTTAAAAATCACAGATACTTTTTGGAATTATCACTCCCAGCATTTGTGCATTCCCATTTTAGATGTTCAAATTTTTTTTTTTCAGGTCCAAACTTGTGAGTTTTCACTCTCCCATTTTTCCTCCTAAACAAAAAAGATATAAGATCGCGACAAAATGAAAATTTTAGAGTTCACGTGTGGAAAAAAATTTGAAAACTATAATATATAGAAAATTATTTCACGCACTAAAAATGAACCTCAAATTCCATGTTTGGGAAATTCCACCAGTACAACCCCCTAATAATAGCTTGGTGGAATTTTATAGGAAAGGGACTTGTAATTGATACCAACATGCTTTAAGTGTGGTGGGTGTGCTTGCCACAAGCATGTTGAGGATGCATGTGGCCAAAAATTAGGGGGAGTAGAAAAAATTAAATTCTCAAGTGGTTGATAATTTACAAGAGCCAAACAACCCACTTTTTGCCTATCCATAAAAATCACAGATACTTTTTGGAATTATCTCTCCCAGCATTTGTGCATTCCCATTTTGGATCTTCAAATTTTTTTTTCAGGTCCAAACTTGTGAGTTTTCACTCTCCCTTTTTTCCTCGTAAACAAAAAAGATATAAGATCGCAACAAAATGAAAATTTAAGAGTTCATGTGTGAAAAACATTTTGAAAAACTATAATAAATAAAAAATTATTTCACTCTCTAAAAATGAACCCCAAAACCCATGTTTGGGAAATTCCACTAGTACAACCTTCTAATAATAGCTTGGTGGAATTTAATAGGAAAGGGACTTCCAACTGATCCCAACATGCTTTAAGTTTGGTGGGTGTGGATGCCAGAAGCATGTTGAGGATGCAAGTGGCCAAAAATTAGAGGGAGTAGAAAAAATTAAATTCTCAAGTTCTTGGATATTTACCAGAGCCAAACAACCCACTTTTTGCCTATCCTTAAAAATCACAGATACTTTTTGGAATTATCTCTCCCAGCATTTGTGCATTCCCATTTTGGATGTTCAAATTTTTTTTTCAGCTCCAAACTTGTGATTTTTCACTCTCCCATTTTTCCTCTTAAACAAAAAAGATATAAGATCGCAACAAAATGAAAATTTTAGAGTTTATGTGTGCAAAAAAATTTGAAAAACTATAATAAATAGAAAATTATTTCACGCACTAAAAATGAACCCCAAAATCCATGTTTGGGAAATTCTACTAGTACAACCCCCTAATAATAGCTTGGTGGAATTTTATAGGAAAGGGACTTCTAACTGATCCCAACATTCGTTAAGTGTGGTGGGTGTGCATTGCACAAGCATGTTGAGGATGCAAGTGGCCAAAAATTAGGGGGAGTAGAAAAAGTTAAATTCTCAAGTGGTTGGATATTTACCAGAGCCAAACAACCCACTTTTTGCCTATGCTATAAAATCACAGATACTTTTTGGAATTATCATTCCCAGCATTTGTGCATTCCCATTTTGGATGTTCAAATTTTTTTTTTCGGGTCCAAACTTGTGAGTTTTCACTCTCCCATTTTTCCTCGTAAACTAAAAAATTATAAGATCGCAACAAAATGAAAATTTTAGAGTTCATGTGTTCAAAAAAATTTGAAAACTATAATAAATAGAAAATTATTTCACGCACTAAAAATGAAACCCAAAATCCATGTTTTGGAAATTCCACAAGTACAACCCCCTAATAATAGCTTGTTGGAATTTTATAGGAAAGGGACTTCTAACTGATCCCAACATGGTTTAAGTTTGGTGGGAGTGCATGCCACAAGCATGTTGAGGTTGCAAGTGGCCAAAAATTAGGGGGAGTAGAAAAAGTTAAATTCTCAAGTGGTTGGATATTTACCATAGCCAAACAACCCACTTTTTGCCTATCCTTAAAAATCACAGATACTTTTTGGAATTATCACTCCCAGCATTTGTGCATTCCCATTTTAGATGTTCAAATTTTTTTTTTTCAGGTCCAAACTTGTGAGTTTTCACTCTCCCATTTTTCCTCCTAAACAAAAAAGATATAAGATCGCGACAAAATGAAAATTTTAGAGTTCACGTGTGGAAAAAAATTTGAAAACTATAATATATAGAAAATTATTTCACGCACTAAAAATGAACCTCAAATTCCATGTTTGGGAAATTCCACCAGTACAACCCCCTAATAATAGCTTGGTGGAATTTTATAGGAAAGGGACTTGTAATTGATACCAACATGCTTTAAGTGTGGTGGGTGTGCTTGCCACAAGCATGTTGAGGATGCATGTGGCCAAAAATTAGGGGGAGTAGAAAAAATTAAATTCTCAAGTGGTTGATAATTTACAAGAGCCAAACAACCCACTTTTTGCCTATCCATAAAAATCACAGATACTTTTTGGAATTATCTCTCCCAGCATTTGTGCATTCCCATTTTGGATCTTCAAATTTTTTTTTTCAGGTCCAAACTTGTGAGTTTTCACTCTCCCTTTTTTCCTCGTAAACAAAAAAGATATAAGATCGCAACAAAATGAAAATTTAAGAGTTCATGTGTGAAAAACATTTTGAAAAACTATAATAAATAAAAAATTATTTCACTCTCTAAAAATGAACCCCAAAACCCATGTTTGGGAAATTCCACTAGTACAACCTTCTAATAATAGCTTGGTGGAATTTAATAGGAAAGGGACTTCCAACTGATCCCAACATGCTTTAAGTTTGGTGGGTGTGGATGCCAGAAGCATGTTGAGGATGCAAGTGGCCAAAAATTAGAGGGAGTAGAAAAAATTAAATTCTCAAGTTCTTGGATATTTACCAGAGCCAAACAACCCACTTTTTGCCTATCCTTAAAAATCACAGATACTTTTTGGAATTATCTCTCCCAGCATTTGTGCATTCCCATTTTGGATGTTCAAATTTTTTTTTCAGCTCCAAACTTGTGATTTTTCACTCTCCCATTTTTCCTCTTAAACAAAAAAGATATAAGATCGCAACAAAATGAAAATTTTAGAGTTTATGTGTGCAAAAAAATTTGAAAAACTATAATAAATAGAAAATTATTTCACGCACTAAAAATGAACCCCAAAATCCATGTTTGGGAAATTCTACTAGTACAACCCCCTAATAATAGCTTGGTGGAATTTTATAGGAAAGGGACTTCTAACTGATCCCAACATTCTTTAAGTGTGGTGGGTGTGCATTGCACAAGCATGTTGAGGATGCAAGTGGCCAAAAATTAGGGGGAGTAGAAAAAGTTAAATTCTCAAGTGGTTGGATATTTACCAGAGCCAAACAACCCACTTTTTGCCTATGCTATAAAATCACAGATACTTTTTGGAATTATCATTCCCAGCATTTGTGCATTCCCATTTTGGATGTTCAAATTTTTTTTTTCGGGTCCAAACTTGTGAGTTTTCACTCTCCCATTTTTCCTCGTAAACTAAAAAATTATAAGATCGCAACAAAATGAAAATTTTAGAGTTCATGTGTTCAAAAAAATTTGAAAACTATAATAAATAGAAAATTATTTCACGCACTAAAAATGAAACCCAAAATCCATGTTTTGGAAATTCCACAAGTACAACCCCCTAATAATAGCTTGTTGGAATTTTATAGGAAAGGGACTTCTAACTGATCCCAACATGGTTTAAGTTTGGTGGGAGTGCATGCCACAGGCATGTTGAGGTTGCAAGTGGCCAAAAATTAGGGGGAGTAGAAAAAGTTAAATTCTCAAGTGGTTGGATATTTACCATAGCCAAACAACCCACTTTTTGCCTATCCTTAAAAATCACAGATACTTTTTGGAATTATCACTCCCAGCATTTGTGCATTCCCATTTTAGATGTTCAAATTTTTTTTTTTCAGGTCCAAACTTGTGAGTTTTCACTCTCCCATTTTTCCTCCTAAACAAAAAAGATATAAGATCGCGACAAAATGAAAATTTTAGAGTTCACGTGTGGAAAAAAATTTGAAAACTATAATATATAGAAAATTATTTCACGCACTAAAAATGAACCTCAAATTCCATGTTTGGGAAATTCCACCAGTGCAACCCCCTAATAATAGCTTGGTGGAATTTTATAGGAAAGGGACTTGTAATTGATACCAACATGCTTTAAGTGTGGTGGGTGTGCTTGCCACAAGCATGTTGAGGATGCATGTGGCCAAAAATTAGGGGGAGTAGAAAAAATTAAATTCTCAAATGGTTGATAATTTACAAGAGCCAAACAACCCACTTTTTGCCTATCCATAAAAATCACAGATACTTTTTGGAATTATCTCTCCCAGCATTTGTGCATTCCAATTTTGGAAGTTCAAATTTTTTTTTTCAGGTCCAAACTTGTGAGTTTTCACTCTCCCATTTTTCCTCGTAAACAAAAAAGATATAAGATCGCAACAAAATGAAAATTTTAGAGTTCATGTGTGAAAAAATATTTGAAAACTATAATAAATAGAAAATTATTTCACGCACTAATAATGAACCCCAAAATCCATGTTTGGGAAAATCGACCAGTACAACCCCCTAATAAAAGCTTGGTGGAATTTTATAGGAAGGGACTTCTAACTGATCCCAACATGCTTTAAGTGTGGTGGGTGTGTATGCCACAAGCATGTTGAGGATGCAAGTGGCCAAAAATTAGGGGGAGTAGAAAAAATTAAATTCTCAAGTGGTTGGATATTTACTAGAGCCAAACTACCCACTTTTTGCCTATCGTTAAAAATCACAGATACTTTTTGGAATTATCACTCCCAGCATTTGTGCATTCCCATTTTAGATGTTCAAATTTTTTTTTCAGGTCCAAACTTGTGAGTTTTCACTCTCCCATTTTTCCTCCTAAACAAAAAAGATATAAGATCGCGACAAAATGAAAATTTTAGAGTTCACGTGTGCAAAAAAATTTGAAAACTATAATATATAGAAAATTATTTCACGCACTAAAAATGAACCACAAATTCCATGTTTGGGAAATTCCACCAGTACAACCCCCTAATAATAGCTTGGTGGAATTTTATAGGAAAGGGACTTGTAATTGATACCAACATGCTTTAAGTGTGGTGGGTGTGCTTGCCACAAGCATGTTGAGGATGCAAGTGCCCAAAAATTAGGGGGAGTAGAAAAAATTAAATTCTCAAATGGTTGATTATTTACAAGAGCCAAACAACCCACTTTTTGCCTATCCTTAAAAATCACAGATACTTTTTGGAATTATCTCTCCCAGCATTTGTGCATTCCAATTTTGGAAGTTCAAATTTTTTTTTTCAGGTCCAAACTTGTGAGTTTTCACTCTCCCATTTTTCCTCGTAAACAAAAAAGATATAAGATCGCAACAAAATGAAAATTTTAGAGTTCATGTGTGAAAAAAAATTTGAAAACTATAATAAATAGAAAATTATTTCACGCACTAATAATGAACCCCTAAATCCATGTTTGGGAAAATCGACCAGTTCAACCCCCTAATAAAAGCTTGGTGGAATTTTATAGGAAGGGACTTCTAACTGATCCCAACATGCTTTAAGTGTGGTGGGTGTGTATGCCACAAACATGTTGAGGATGCAAGTGGCCAAAAATTAGGGGGAGAAGAAAAAATTAAATTCTCAAGTGGTTGGATATTTACTAGAGCCAAACAACCCACTTTTTGCCTATCGTTAAAAATCACAGACACTTTTTGGAATTATCTCTCCCAGCATTTGTGCATTCCCATTTTGGATGTTCAAATTTTTTTTTTCAGGTCCAAACTTGTGAGTTTTCACTCTCCCATTTTTCCTTGTAAACAAAAAAGATATAAGATCGCAACAAAATGAAAATTTTAGAGTTCATGTGTGCAAAAAAATTTGAAAACAATAATAAATAGAAAATTATTTCGCGGACTAAAAATGAACCCCAAAATCCATGTTTGCGAAATTCCACCAGTACTCCCCCCTAATAATAGCATGGTGGAATTTTATAGGAACGGGATTTCTAACTGATCCCAACATGCTTTAAGTGTGGTGGGTGTGCATGCCACAAGCATGTTGAGGATGCAAGTGGCCAAAAATTAGGGGAAGTAGAAAAAATTAAATTCTCAAATGGTTGGATATTTACCGGAGCCAAACAACCCACTTTTTGCCTATCCTTAAAAATCACAGATACTTTTTGGAATTATCAATCCCAGCATTTGTGCATTCCCATTTTGGATGTTCAAATTTTTTTTTTTTCAGGTCCAAACTTGTGAGTTTTCACTCTCCCATTTTTCCTCGTAAAAAAAAAAGATATAAGATCGCAACAATTGAAAATTTTAGAGTTCATGTGTGCAAAACAATTTTAAAAACTAAAATAAATAGAAAATTATTTCACACACTAAAAATGAACCCCAAAACACATGTTTGGAAAATTTCACTAGTATTACCCGCTAATAATAGCTTGGTGGAATTTTATAGGAAAGGGACTTCTAACTGATCCCAACATGCTTTAAGTGTGGTGGGTGAGCATGCCACAAGCTTGTTGAGGAGGCAAGTGGCCCAAAATTAGGGGGAGTAGAAAAAATTAAATTCTGAAGTGGTTGGATATTTACAAGAGCCAAACAACCCCCTTTTTGCCTATCCTTAAAAATCACAGATACTTTTTGGAATTGTCTCTCCTAGCATTTGTGCATTCCCATTTTGGATCTTCAAATTTTTTTTTTCAGATCTAAACTTTTGACTCCCATTTTTCCTCGTAAACAAAAAAGATATAAGATCGCAACAAAATAAAAATTTAAGAGTTCATGTGTGCAAAAAAATTTGAAAAACTATAATACATAGAAAATTATTTCACGCTCTAAAAATGAACCCCAAAATCCATGTTTGGGAAATTCCACAAGTACAACCCCCTAATAATAGCTTGTTGGAATTTTATAAGAAAGGGACTTCTAATTGATCCCAACATGCTTTAAGTGTGGTGGGTGTGCATGCCACAAGCTTGTTGAGGATGCAAGTGACCAAAAATTAAGGGGAGTAGAAAAAATTAAATTCTCAAGTGGTTGGATATTTACCGGAGCCAAACAACCCACTTTTTGCCTATCCTTAAAACTCACAGATACTTTTTGGAATTATCTCTCCCAGCATTTGTGCATTCCCATTTTGGATTTTCAAATTTTTTTTTTCAGGTCCAAACTTGTGAGTTTTCTCTCTCCCATTTTTCCTCGTAAACAAAAAAGATATAAGATCGCAACAAAATGAAAATTTTAGAGTTCATATGTGCAAAAAAATTTGAAAAAATACAATAAATAGAAAATTATTTCACGCACTAAAAATGAACTCCAAAACCCATGTTTCGGAAATTCCACTAGTACTACCCCCTAATAATAGCTTGGTGGAAGTTTATAGGCAAGGGACTTCTAACTGATCCCAACATGCTTTAAGTGTGGTGGGTGTGCATGCCACAAGCATGTTGAGGATGCAAGTGGCCAAAAATTAGGGGGAGTAGAAAAAGTTAAATTCTCAAGTGGTTGGATATTTATCGGAGCCAAACAACCCACTTTTTGCCTATCCTTAAAAATCATAGATACTTTTTGGAATTGTCACTCCCAGCATTTGTGCATTCCCATTTTGGATGTTCAAATTTTTTTTTTCAAGTCCAGATTTGTGAGTTTTCACTCTCCCATTTTTCCTCGTAAACAAAAAAGATATAAGATCGCAACAAAATGAAAATTTTAGAGTTCATGTGTTCAAAAAAATTTGAAAACTATAATAAATAGAAAATTATTTCACGCACTAAAAATGAACCCCAAAATCCATGTTTGGGAAATTCCACAAGTACAACCCCCTAACAATAGCTTGTTAGAATTTTATAGGACAGGGCCTTCTAACTGATCCCAATATGCTTTAAGTGTGGTGGGTGTGCATGCCACAAGCTTGTTGAGGGTGCAAGTGACCAAAAATTAAGGGGAGTAGAAAAAATTAAATTCTCAAGTGGTTGGATATTTACCGGAGCCAAACAACCTACTTTTTGCCTATCCTTAAAAATCACAGATACTTTTTGGAATTATCTCTCCCAGCATTTGTGCATTCCCATTTTGGATGTTCAAATTTTCTTTTTTCAGGTCCAAACTTGTGAGTTTTCTCTCTCCCATTTTTCCTCGTAAAAAAAAAAGATATAAGATCGCAACAAAATGAAAATTTTAGAGTTCATGTGTGCAAAAGAATTTGAAAAACTACAATAAATAGAAAATTATTTCACCCACTAAAAATGAGCTCCAAAACCCATGTTTGGGAAATTCCACTAGTACTACCCCCTAATAATAGCTTGGTGGAATTTTATAGGAAAGGGACTTCTAACTGATCCCAACATGCTTTAAGTGTGGTGGGTTTGCATGCCACAAGCATGTTGAGGATGAAAGTGGCCAAAAATTAGGGGGAGTTGAAAAAATTAAATTGTCAAGTGGTTGGATATTTACCAGAGCCAAACAACCCACTTTTTGCCCTTCCTTAAAAATCATATATTACTTTTGAAATTGTCTCTCCCATCATTTGTGCATTGCCATTTTGGATGTTCAAAATTTTTTTTTTCAGGTCCAAACTTGTGAGTTTTCACTCTCCCATTTTTCCTCGTAAACTAAAAAGATATAAGATCGCAACAAAATGAAAATTATAGAGTTCATGTGTGCAAAAAAATTTGAAAAACAAGAATAAATAGAAAATTATTTCACGCACTAAAAATGAACCCAAAACCCATGTTTGGGAAATTCCTCTAGTACTACCCCCTAATAATAGCTTGGTGTAATTTTATAGGAAAGGCACTTCTAACAGATACCAACATGCTTTAAGTGTGGTGGGAGTGTATGCCACCAACATGTTGAGAATGCAAGTGGCCAACAATTAGGGGGAGTAGAAAAAGTTAAATTCTCAAGTGGTTGGATATTTACCAGAGCCAAACAACCCACTTTTTGCCTATCCTTAAAAATCACAGATACTTTTTGGAATTATCACTCCCAGCATTTGTGCATTCCCATTTTGGATGTTCAAATTTTTTTTTTCAGGTCCAAAGTTGTGAGTTTTCACTGTCCCATTTTTCCACCTAAACAAAAAAGATATAAGATCGCAACAAAATGAAAATTTTAGAGTTCACGTGTGCAAAAAAATTTGAAAACTATAATAAATAGAAAATTATTTCACCCACTAAAAATGAACACCAAATTCCATGTTTGGGAAATTCCACCAGTACAACCCCCTAATAATAGCTTGGTGGAATTTTATAGGAAAAGGACTTGTAACTGATCCCAACATGCTTTAAGTGGGGTGGGTGTGCATGCCACAAGCATGTTGAGGATGCAAGTGGCCAAAAATTAGGGGGAGTAGAAAAAATTAAATTCTCAAGTGATTGATTATTTACAAGAGCCAAACAACCCACTTTTTGCCTATCCTTAAAAATCACAGATACTTTTTGGAATTTTCTCACCCAGCTTTTGTGCATTCCCATTTTGGATGTTCAATTTTTTTTTTTTTTCAGGTCCAAACTTGTCAGTTTTCACTCTCCCAATTTTCCTTATAAACAAAAAGGATATAAGATCGCAACAAAATGAAAATTTTAGAGTTCATGTGTGAAAAAAATTTGAAAACTATAATAAATAGAAAATTATTTCACGCACTAATAATGAACCCCAAAATCCATGTTTGGGAAATTCGACCAGTACAACCCCCTAATAATAGCTTGGTGGAATTTTATAGGAAGGGACTTCTAACTGATCCCAACCTGCTTTAAGTGTGGTGGGTGTTCATGCCACAAGCATGTTGAGGATGCAAGTGGCCAAAAATTAGGGGGAGTAGAAAAAATTAAATTCTCAAGTGGTTGGATATTTACCAGAGCCAAACAACCCACTTTTTGCCTATCCTTAAAAATTCCAGATACTGTTTGGAATTATCTCTCCCAGCATTTGTGCATTCCCATTTTTGTTGTTCAATTTTTTTTTTCAGGTCCAAACTTGTGAGTTTTCACTCTCCCATTTTTCCTCATAAACAAAAACGATATAAGATTGCAACAAAATGAAAATTTTAGAGTTCATGTGTGCAAAAATATTTGAAAAACTATAATAAATAGAAAATTATTTCACGCACTAAAAATGAACCCCAAAACCCATGTTTGGGAAATTCCACTTGTACAACCCCCTAATAATAGCTTGGTGGAATTTTATAGGAAAGGGACTTCCAACTGATCCCAACATGCTTTAAGTGTGGTGGGTGTGCATGCCACAAGCATGTTGAGGATGCAAGTGGCCAAAAATTAGAGGGAGTAGAAAAAATTAAATTCTCAAGTTGTTGGATATTTACCAGAGCCAAACAACCCACTTTTTGCCTATCCTTAAAAATCACAGATACTTTTTGGAATTATCTCTCCCAGCATTTGTGCATTCCCAATTTGGACGTTCAAATTTTTTTTTTCAGGTCAAAACTTGTGATTTTTCACTCTCCCATTTTTCCTCATAAACAAAAAAGATATAAGATCGCAACAAAATGAAAATTTTAGAGTTCATGGGTGCAAAAAAATTTGAAAAACTATAATAAATAGAAAATTGTTTCAGGCACTAAAAATGAACCCCAAAATCCATGTTTGGGAAATTCCACTAGTACAACCCCCTAATAATAGCTTGGTGGAATTTTAGAGGAAAGGGACTTCTAACTGATCCCTACATTCTTTAAGTGTGGTGGGTGTGCATTGCACAAGCATGTTGAGGATGCAAGTGGCCAATAATTAGGGGGAGAAGAAAAAGTTAAATTCTCCAGTGGTTGGATATTTACCAGAGCCAAACAACCCACTTTTTTCCTATCCTTGAAAATCATAGATACTTTTTGGAATTATCACTCCCAGCATTTGTGCATTCCCATTTTGGATGTTCAAATTTTTTTTTTCAGGTCCAAGCTTGTGAGTTTTCACTCTCCCATTTTTCCTCGTAAAAAAAAAAGATATAAGATTGCAACAAAATGAAAATTTTAGAGTTCATGTGTGCAAAAAAATGTGAAAAACTATAATAAAAAGAAAATTATTTCACGCACTAAAAATGAACCCCACAACCCATGTTTGGGAAATTCCACTAGTACTACCCCCTAATAATAGCTTGGTGGAATTTTATAGGAAATGTTCTTCTAACTGATCCCAACATGCTTTAAGTGTGGTGGATGTGCATGCCACAAACATGTTGAGGATGCAAGGGGCCTAATGATCCAAAAATTAGGGGGAGTAAAAAAAATTAAATGCTCAAGTGGTTGGATATATACCAGAGCCAAACAACCCACTTTTTGCCTCTCCTTAAAAAGCACAGATACTTTTTGGAATTATCTATCTCAGCATTTGTGCATTTTCCATTTTGGATGTTCAAATTTTTTTTTTAGGTCCAAACATGTGAGTTTTCACTCTCCCATTTTTCCATGTAAACAAAAAAGATATAAGATCGCAACAAAATGAAAATTTTAGAGTTCATGTGTGCAAAAAAATTTGAAAACTATAATAAATAGAAAATTATTTCACGCACTAAAAATGAACCCCAAAATCCATGTTTGGGAAATTCCACTAGTACAACCCCCTAATAATAGCTTGGTGGAATTTTATAGGAAAGGGACTTCTAACAAATCCCAACATGCTTTAAGTGTGGTGGGTGTGCATGTTGAGGATGCAAGTGGCCAAAAATTAGGGGGAGTAGAAAAAATTAAATTCTCAAGTGGTTGGATATTTACCAGACCCAAACAACCCACTTTTTGCCTATCTTTAAAAATCACAGATACTTTTTGGAATTATCTCTCCTAGCATTTGTGCACTCCCATTTTGGGTGTTCAAATTTTTTTTTCAGGTCCAAACTTGTGAGTTTTCATTCTCCCATTTTCCTCGTAAACAAAAAAGATATAAGATTGCAACAAAATGAAAATTTTAGAGTTCATGTGTGCAAAAAAATTTGATAACTATAATAAATAGAAAATTATTTCACGCACTAAAAATGAACCCCAAAATCCATGTTTGGGAAATTCCACCAATACAACCTCCTAATAATAGCTTGGTGCAATTTTATAGGAAAGAGACTTCTAACTGATCCCAACATGCTTTAAGTGTGGTGGTTGTGCATGCCACAAGCATGCTGAGGATGCAAGTGGCCAAAAATTAGGGGGTGTAGAAAAAATTATATTCTCAAGTGGTTGGATATTTACCAGAGCCAAACAACCCACTTTTTGCCTATCCTTAAAAATCACAAATACTTTTTGGAATTATCACTCCCGGCATTTGTGCATTCCCATTTTGGATGCTCAAATTGTTTCTTTTTCAGGTCCAAACTTGTGAGTTTTCACTCTCCCATTTTTCCTCATAAACAAAAAAGATATAAGATGCACCAAAATGAAAATTCTAGAGTTCATGTGTTCAAAAAAATTTGAAAACTATAATAAATAGAAAATTATTTCACGCACTAAAAATGAACCCCAAAATCGATGTTTGGGAAATTCCACTAGTACAACCCCGTAATAATAGCTTGTTGGAATTTTATAGGAAAGGGACTTCTAATTGATCCCAACATGCTTTAAGTGGGGTGGGTGTGCATGCCACAAGCTTGTGGAGGATGCAAGTGGCCAAAAATTAGGGGGAGTAGAAAAAATTAAATTCTCAAGTGGTTGCATGTTTACCAGAGCCAAACAACCCACTTTTTGCCTATCCTTAAAAATCATAGATACTTTTTGGAATTATCTCTCCCAGCATTTGTGCAATCCCATTTTGGATGTTGAAATTTTTTTTTTCAGGTCCAAACTTATGAGTTTTCACTCTCCCATTTATCCTCTTAAACAAGAAACATATAAGGTCGCAACAAAATGAAAATTATACAGTTCATGTGTGCAAAAAAATTTGAAAAACTACAGTATATAGAAAATTATTTCACGCACTAAAAATGAACCCAAAACCCATGTTTGGGAAATTCCACTAGTACTAACCCCTAATAATAGCTTGGTGGAATTTTATAGGAAAGCGACTTCTAACTGATCCCAACATGCTTTAAGTGTGGTGGGTGTGCATGTTGAGGATGCAAGTGGCCAAAAATTAGGGGGAGTAGAAAAAATTAAATTCTCAAGTGGTTGGATATTTACCAGAGCCAGACAACCCACTTTTAGCCTACCAATAAAAATCACAGATACTTTTTGGAATTATCACTCCCACCATTTGTGCATTCCCATTTTGGATGATTAAAAATTTTTTTCAGGTCCAAACTTGTGAGTTTTCACTCTCCCATTTTTCCTCGTAAACAAAAAAGATATAAGATCTCAAGAAAATGAAATTTTTATAGTTCATGTGTGCAAAAAAAATAGAAAAACTATAATAAATAGAAAATTATTTCACGCACTAAAAATGAATCCCAAAATCCATGTTTGGGAAATTCCACTAGTACAATCCCCTAATAATAGCTTGGTGGAATTTTACAGAAAAGGGACTTTTAACTGATCCCAACATGCTTTAAGGGTGCTGGGTGTGCATGCCACAAGCATGTTGAGGATGCAAGTGGCCAAAAATTTGGGGGTGTAGAAAAAATTAAATTCTCAAGTGGTTGGATATTACTAGAGCCAAACAACCCACTTTTTGCGTTTCCTAATAAATCACAGATACTTTTTGGAGTTATCTCTCCCAGCATTTGTGCATTCCCATTTTGGATTTAAAAATTTTTTTTTTCAGGTCCAAACTTGTGACTCCCATTTTTCCTCGTAAACAAAAAAGATATAGGATCGCAACAAAATGAAAATTTTAGAGGTCATGTGTGCAAAAAAATTTGAAAACTATAAGAATAAATACAAAATTATTTCACGCACTAAAAATGAACCCCAAAATCCACGTTTGAGAAATTCCACTAGTATAACCCCCTAATAATAGCTTGGTGGAATTTCATAGGAAAGGGACTTCTAACTGATCCCAACTTTCTTTAAGTGTGGTGGGTGTGCATGCCACTAGCATGTTGAGGATGCAAGTGGCCAAAAATTAGGGCGGCTAGAAAAAATTAAATTCTCAAGTGGTTGGATACTTACCAGAGCCAAACAACCCACTTTTTGCCTAACCTTAAAAATCACATATACTTTTTGGAATTAGCTCTCCCAGCATTTGTGCATTCCCATTTTAGATGTTCAAATTTTTTTTTTCAGGTCCAAACTTCTGACTCCTATTTTTCCTCGTAAACAAAAAAGATATAAGATCGCAACAAAATAAAAATTTTAGAGTTCATGTGAGCAAAAAATTTGAACACTATAATAATAAATTGAAAATTATTTCACGCACTAAAAATGAACCCCAAAATCCATGTTTGGGAAATTCCACTAGTACAACCCCCTTATAATAGCTTGGCGGAATTTTATAGGAAAGGGACATCTAACTGATCCCAACATGCTTTAAGTGTGGTGGGTGTGCATGCGACAAGCATGTTGAGGATGGAAGTGGCCAAAAATTAGGGGGGGTAAAAAAAATTAAATTCTCAAGTGGTTGGATATTAACAAGAACCAAACAACCCACTTTTTGCCTTTCCTTAAAAATCACAGATACTTTTAGGAATTATCTCTCCCAGCATTTGTGCATTCCCATTTTGGATTTTCAAATTTTCTTTTTGTCAGGTCCAAACTTGTGACTCCCATTTTTCCTCGTAAACAAAAAAGATATAAGATCGCAACAAAATGAAAATTTTAGAGTTCATGTGTGCAAAAAAATTTGAAAACTATAATAATAAATAGAAAATTATTTCACGCACTAAAAATGAACTCCAAAATCCATGTTTGGGAAATTCCACTAGTAGAACCCCCTAACAATAGCTTGGTGGAATTTTATAGGAAAGGGACTTCTAACTGATCCTAACATGCTTTAAGTGTGGTGGGTGTGCATGCCACAAGTATGTTGAGGATGCAAGTGGCCAAAAATTAGGGGGGGTAGAAAAAATTAGATTCTCAAGTGGTTGGATATTTACCAGAGCCAAACAACCCACTTGTTGCCTATCCTTGAAATTCATAGATACTTTTTGGAATTATCTCTCCCAGCATTTGTGCATTCCCATTTTGGATGTTCAAATTTTTTTTTTCAGGTCGAAACTTGTGACTCCCATTTTTCCTCGTAATCAAAAATGATATAAGATCGCAACAAAATGAAAATTTTAGAGTTCATGTGTGCAAAAAAATTTGAAAACTATAATAATAAATTGAAAATTATTTCACGCACTAAAAATGAACCCCAAAATCCATGTTTGGGAAATTCCACTAGTACAACCCCCTAATAATAGATTGGTGGAATTTTATAGGAAAGGGACTTCTAACTGATCCCAACATGCTTTAAGTGTGGTGGGTGTGCATGCCACAAGCATGTTGAGGATGCATGTGGCCAAAAATTAGGGGGGGTAGAAAAAATTAAATTCTCAAGTGGTTGGATATTTACCAGACCCGAACAACTCACTTTTGGCCTATCCTTAAAATTCACAGATACTTTTTGGAATTATCTCCTCCGGCATTTGTGCAATCCAATTTTGAATGTTCAAATTTTTTTTTCAGGTCCAAACTTGTGACACCCATTTTTCCTTGTAAACGAAAAAGATATAAGATCGCAACAAAATGAAAATTTTAGAGTTCTTGAGTGCAAAAAAATTTTGAAAACTATAATAATAAATAGAAAATTATTTCTTGCACTAAAAATGAACCCCAAAATCCATGTTTGGGAAATTCCACTAGTACAACCCCCTAATAATAGCTTGGTGGAATTTTATAGCTAAGGGTCTTCTAACTGATCCCAACATGCCTTAAGTGTGGTGGGTGTGCATGCCACAAGCATGTTGAGGTTGCAAGTGGCCAAAAATTAGGGGGGGTAGAAAAAATTAAATTCTCAACAGGTTGGATATTTACCAAAGCCAAACAACCCACATTTTGCCTATCCTTAAAAATCTCACATACTTTTTGGAATAATCTCTCCCAGCATTTGTGCATTTCCATTTTTGAAGTTCAAATATTTTTTTTCAGGTCCAAACTTGTGACTCCCATTTTTCCTCGTAACCAAAAAAGATATAAGAATGCAACAAAATGAAAATTTTAGAGTTCAGGTGTGCAAAAAAATTGTAAAACTATAATAATAAATAGAAAATTATGTCACGCACTAAAAATGAACCCCAAAATCCATGTTTGGAAAATTCCACTAGTACAACTCCCTAATAACAGATTGGTGGAATTTTATAGGAAAGGGACTTCTAACTGATCCCAACATGCTTTAAGTGTGGTGGGTGTGCATGCCACAAACATGTTGAGGATGCAAGTGGCCAAAAATTTGGAGAGGTAGAAAAAATTAAATTCACAAGTGGTTGGATATTTACCAGAGCCAACAACCCACTTTTTGCCTATCCTTAAAATTCACAAATACTTTTTGGAATTATATCTCCCCGCATTTGTGCAATCCCATTTTGGATGTTCAAATGTTTTTTTTCAGGTCCAAACTTGTGACTCCCATTTTCCACGTAAACAAAAAAGATAAAAGATCGCAACAAAATGAAAATTTTAGAGTTCAGGTGTGCAAAAAAATTTGAAACGATAATAATAAATAGAAAATTATTTCACGCACTAAAAATGAACCCCAAAATCCATGTTTGGGAAATTCCACTAGTACAACCCCCTAATAATAGCTTGGTGCAATTTTATAAGAAAGGGCCTTCTAATTGATCCCAACATGCTTTAAGTGTTGTGGGTGTGCATCCCACAAGCATGTTGAGGATGCAAGTGGCCAAAAATTAGGGGGGGTAGAAAAAATTAAATTCTCAAGTGGTTGGATATTTACCAGACCCAAACAACCCACTTTTTGCTTATCCTTAAAAATCACAGATTCTTTTTGGAAATATCTCTCCCAGCATTTGTGCATTCCCATTTTGGATGTTCAAATTTTTTTTTTCAGGTACAATCTTGTGACTCCCATTTTTCCTCGTAAACAAAAAAAATATAAGATTGCTACAAAATGAAAATTTTAGAGTTAATGTGTGCAAAAACTTTTGAGAACTATAATAATAAATAGAAAATTATTTCACGCAATAAAAATAAACCCCAAAATCCATCTTTGGGAAATTCCACTAGTAGAACCCGCTAATAATAGCTTGGTGGAATTTTATAGGAAAGGGACTTCTAACTAATCCCAACAAGTTTTAAGTGTGGTGGGTGTGCATGCCACAAGCATGTTGAGGATGCAAGTGGCCAAAAATTAGGGGGAGTAGAAAAAATTAAATTCTCATGTGTTTGGATATTTACCAGAGCCAAACAACCCACTTTTTGCCTATCCTTAAAAATCACAGATACTTTTTGGAATAATTTCTCCCAGCATTTGAGCTTTCCCATTTTCGATGTTCAAAATTTTTTTTTTCAGGTCAAAACTTGTGAGTTTTCACTCTCCCATTTTTCCTCATAAGCAAAAAAGATATAAGATCGCAACAAAATGTAAATTTTAGAGTTCACGTGTGCAAAAAAATTTGAAATCTATAATAATAAATAGAAAATTATTTCACGCACTAAAAATGAACCCCAAAATCCATGTTTGGGAAATTCCACTAGTACAAGCCCCTAATAATAGCTTGGTGGAATTTTATAGGAAAGGGACTTCTAATTGATCCCAACATGCTTTATGTGCGGTGGGTGTGCCTGCCACAAGCATGTTGAGGATGCAAGTGGACAAAAATTAGGGGGGGTAGAAAAAATTAAATTCTGAAGTGGTTGGATATTTACCAGAGCCAAACAACCCACTTTTTTCCTATACTTAAAAATCACAGATACTTTTTGGAATTATCTCTCCCGGCATTTGTGCATTCCCATTTTTTATGTTCAATTTTTTTTTTTTTCAGGTTGAAACTTGGGACTCCCATTTTTCTTTGTAAAATAAAAAAGATATAAGATTGCAACAAAATAAAAATTTTAGAGTTTATGTATGCAAAAACATTTGAAAAATATAATAATAAATAGAAAATTATTTCACGCACTAAAAATGAACCCCAAAATCCTTGTTTGGGAAATTCCACTAGTACAACCCCCTAATAATAGCTTGGTGGAATTTTATAGGAAAGGGACTTCTAACTGATCCCAACATGCTTTAAGTGTGGCTGGTGTGGATGGACAATCATGTTGAGGATGCAAGTGGCCAAAAATTAGGGGGGGGGGGGGGGGGGGGGGGGGGGGAGTAGAAAAAAATTAAATTCTCAAGTGGTTGGATATTTACTAGAGCCAAACCACCCAGTTTTTGCCTATCCTTAAAAATCACAGATTCTTTTTGGAATTATCTCTCCCAGCATTTCTGCATTCCCATTTTGGATGTTCAGTTTTTTTTTTCAGGTCCAAACTAGTGACTCCCATTTTTTCTCGTAAACAAAAAAGATATAAAATCGCAATAAAATGAAAATTTTAGAGTTCATGTGTGCAAAAAAATTTGAAAACTATAATAATAAATAGAAAATTATTTCACGCACTAAAAATGAACCCCAAAATCCATGTTTGGGAAATTCCACTAGTACAACCCCCTAATAATAGCTTGGTGGGATTTTATAGGAAAGGGACTTCTAATTGATCCCAACATGCTTTAAGTGTGGTGGGTGTGCATGCCACAAGCATGTTGAGGATGCAAGTGGCCAAAAATTAGGGGGGGTAGAAAAAGTTAAATTCTCAAGTGGTTTGATATTTACCAGAGCCTAACAACCCACTTTTTGCCTATCCTTAAAAATCACAGATACTTCTTGGAATTATCTCTCCCAGCATTTGTGCATTCCAATTTTGGATGTTCAAATTTTTTTTTCTGGTCCAAACTTGTGACTCCCATTTTTCCTCGTAAACAAATAAGATATAAGATCGCAACAAAATGAAAATTTTAGAGTTCATGTGTGCCAAAAATTTTGAAAACTACAATAATAAATAGAAAATTATTTCACACACTAAAAATCAAGCCCAAAATCCATGTTTTGGAAATTCCACTAGTACAACCCCCTAAAAATAGCTTGGTGGAATTTCATGGGAAAGGGACTTCTAACTGATCCCAACATGCTTTAAGTGTGGTGGGTGTGCATGCCACAAGCATGTTGAGGATGCATGTGGCCAAAAATTAGGGGGGTAGAAAAAATTAAATTCTCAAGTGGTTGGATATTTACCAGAGCCAAACAACTCACTTTTGGCCTATCTTTAAAATTCACAGATACTTTTTGGAATTATCTACCCCGGCAATTGTGCAATCCCATTTTGAATGTTCAAATTTTTTTTTCAGGTCCAAGCTTGTGAGTTTTCACTCTCTCATTTTTCCTCGAAAACAAAAAAGATATAAGATCGCAACAAAATGAAAATTTTAGAGTTCATGAGAGCAAAAAAAATTGAAAAACTATTATATATGGAAAATTATTTCACGCACTAAAAATGAACCCCAAAACCCATGTTTGGGAAATTCCACTAGCACTACCCCATAATAATAGCTTGGTGGAATTTTATAGGAAAGGGACTTCTAACTGATCCCAACATGCTTTAAGTGTGGTGGGTGTGCATGTTGAGGATGCAAGTGGCCAAAAATTAGGGGGTGTAGAAAAAATTAAATTCTCAAGTGGTTGGAAATTTACCAGAGCCAAACAACCCACTTTTTGCCTATCCTTAAAAATCACAGATACTTTTTGGAATTTTCTCTCCCAGCATTTGTGCATTCCCAATTTGGATGTTCAAAATTTTTTTTTCAGGTCCAAACTTTTGAGTTTTCACTCTCCTATTTTTCCTCGTAAACAAAAAAGATATAAGATCACAAAAAAATAAAATTTTTATAGTTCATGTGTGCAAAAAAAATTGAAAAACTATAATAAATAGAAAATTATTTCACCACACTAAAAATGAATCCCAAAATCCATGTTTGGGAAATTCCACTAGTACAATCCCCTAATAATAGCTTGGTGGAATTTTACAGAAAAGGGACTTCTAACTGATCCCAACATGCTTTAAGTGTGGTGGGTGTGCATGCCACAAGCATGTTGAGGATGCAAGTGGCCAAAAATTTGGGGGGGGGGGGGGGGGGGGTAGAAAAAATTAAATTCTCACGTGGTTGGATATTACTAGAGCCAAACAACCCACTTTTTGCGTTTCCTAATAAATCACAGATACTTTTTGGAGTTATCTCTCCCAGCATTTGTGCATTCCCATTTTGGATTAAAAATTTTTTTTTTTCAGGTCCAAACTGGTGACTCCCATTTTTCCTCGTAAACAAAAAAGATATAGGATCGCAACAAAATGAAAATTTTAGAGTTCATGTGTGCAATAAAATTTGAAAACTATAAGAGTAGTACAAAATTATTTCACGCACTAAAAATGAACCCCAAAATCCATGTTTGGGAAATTCCACTAGTATAACCCCCTAATAATAGCTTGGTGGAATTTCATAGGAAAGGGACTTCTAACTGATCCCAACTTGTTTTAAGTGTGGTGGGTGTGCATGCCACAAGCATGTTGAGGATGCAAGTGGCCAAAAATTAGGAGGGGTAGAAAAAATTAAATTCTCAAGTGGTTGGATACTTACCAGAGCCAAACAACCCACTTTTTGCCTAACCATAAAAATCACATATACTTTTTGGAATTAGCTCTCCCAGCATTTGTGCATTCCCATTTTAGATGTTCAAATTTTTTTTTTCAGGTCCAAACTTCTGACTCCTATTTTTCCTTGTAAACAAAAAAGATATAAGATCGCAACAAAATAAAAATTTTAGAGTTCATGTGGGCAAAAAAATTTGAACACTATAATCATAAATTGAAAATTATTTCATGCACTAAAAATGATCCCCAAAATCCATGTTTGGGAAATTCCACTAGTACAACCCCCTTATAATAGCTTGGCGGAATTTTATAGGAAAGGGACTTCTAACTGATCCCAACATGCTTTAAGTGTGGTGGGTGTGCATGCCACAAGCATGTTGAGGATGGAAGTGGCCAAAAATTAGGGGGGGTAAAAAAAATTAAATTCTCAAGTGGTTGGATATTAACAAGAACCAAACAACCCACTTTTTGCCTATCCTTAAAAATCACAGATACTTTTAGGAATTATCTCTCCCAGCATTTGTGCATTCCCATTTTGGATTTTCAAATTTTTTTTTTGTCAGGTCCAAACTTGTGACTCCCATTTTTCCTCGTAAACAAAAAAGATATAAGATCGCAACAAAATGAAAATTTTAGAGTTCATGTGCGCAAAAAAATTTGAAAACTATAATAATAAATAGAAAATTATTTCACGCACTAAGAATGAACCCCAAAATCCATGTTTGGGAAATTCCACTAGTAGAACCCCCTAACAATAGCTTGGTGGAATTTTATAGGAAAGGGACTTCTAACTGATCCTAACATGCTTTAAGTGTGGTGGGTGTGCATGCCACAAGTATGTTGAGGATGCAAGAGGCCAAAAATTAGGGGGGGTAGAAAAAATTAAATTCTCATGTGGTTGGATATTTACCAGAGCCAAACAACCCACTTGTTGCCTATCCTTCAAATTCATAGATACTTTTTGGAATTATCTCTCCCAGCATTTGTGCATTCCCATTTTGGATGTTCAAATTTTTTTTTTCAGGTCCAAACTTGTGACTCCCATTTTTCCTCGTAAACAAAAAAGATATAAGATCGCAACAAAATGAAAATTTTAGTGTTCATGTGTGCAAAAAAATTTGAAAACTATAATAATAAATTGAAAATTATTTCACGCACTAAAAATCAACCCCAATATCCATGTTTGGGAAATTCCACTAGTACAACCCCCTAATAATAGATTGGTGGAATTTTATAGGAAAGGGACTTCTAACTGATCCCAACATGCTTTAAGTGTGGTGGGTGTGCATGCCACAAGCATGTTGAGGATGCATGTGGCCAAAAATTAGGGGGGGTAGAAAAAATTAAATTCTCAAGTGGTTGGATATTTACCAGAGCCAAACAACTCAATTTTGGCCTATCCTTAAAATTCACAGATACTTTTTGGAATTATCTACCCCGGCATTTGTGCAATCCCATTTTGAATGTTCAAATTTTTTTTTCAGGTCCAAATTTGTGACTCCCATTTTTCCTTGCAAACAAAAAAGATATAAGATTGCAACAAAATGAAAATTTTAGAGTTCTTGAGTGCAAAAAATTTTTGAAAACTATAATAATAAATAGAAAATTATTTCGCGCACTAAAAATGAACCCCAAAATCCATGTTTGGGAAATTCCACTAGTACAACCCCCTAATAATAGCTTGGTGGAATTTTATAGCAAAGGGACTTCTAACTGATCCCAACATGCCTTAAGTGTGGTGGGTGTGCATGCCACAAGCATGTTGAGGTTGCAAGTGGCCAAAAATTAGGGGGGGTAGAAAAAATTAAATTCTCAACAGGTTGGATATTTACCTGAGCCAAACAACCCACATTTTGCCTATCCTTAAAAATCTCACATACTTTTTGGAATAATCTCTCCCAGCATTTGTGCATTTCCATTTTTGAAGTTCAAATATTTTTTTTCAGGTCCAAACTTGTGACTCCCAATTTTCCTCGTAACCAAAAAAGATATAAGAACACAACAAAATGAAAATTTTAGAGTTCAGGTGTGAAAAAAAATTGTAAAACTTTAGTAATAAATAGAAAATTATATCACGCACTAAAAATGAACCCCAAAATCCATGTTTGGAAAATTCCACTTGTACAACCCCCTAATAATAGATTGGTGGAATTTTATAGGAAAGGGACTTCTAACTGATCCCAACATGCTTTAAGTGTGGTGGATGTGCATGCCACAAACATGTTGAGGATGCAAGTGGCCAAAAATTTGGGGAGGTAGAAAAAATTAAATTCTCTAGTGGTTGGATATTTACCAGAGCCAACAACCCACTTTTTGCCTATCCTTAAAATTCACAAATACTTTTTGGAATTATATCTCCCCGCATTTGTTCAATCCCATTTTCGATGTTCAAATATTTTTTTTCAGGTCCAAACTTGTGACTCCCATTTTCCACGTAAACAAAAAAGATAAAAGATCGCAACAAAATGAAAATTTTAGAGTTCAGGTGTGCAAAAAAATTTGAAACGATAATAATAAATAGAAAATTATTTCACGCACTAAAAATGAACCCCAAAATCCATGTTTGGGAAATTCCACTAGTACAACCCCCTAATAATAGCTTGGTGCAATTTTATAAGAAAGGACCTTCTAATTGATCCCAACATGTTTTAAGTGTTGTGGGTGTGCATCCCACAAGCATGTTGAGGATGCAAGTGGCCAAAAATTGGGGGGGTAGAAAAAATTAAATTCTCAAGTGGTTGGATATTTACCAGACCCAAACAACCCACTTTTTGCTTATCCTTAAAAATCATAGATTCTTTTTGGAAATATCTCTCCCAGCATTTGTACATTCCCATTTTGGATGTTCAAATTTTTTTTTTCAAGTACAATCTTGTTACTCCCATTTTTCCTTGTAAACAAAAAAAATATAAGATTGCTACAAAATGAAAATTTTAGAGTTAATGTGTGAAAAAACTTTTGAGAACTATAATAATAAATAGAAAATTATTTCACGCACTAAAAATGAACCCCAAAATCCATGTTTGGGAAATTCCACTAGTAGAACCCGCTAATAATAGCTTGGTGGAATTTTATAGGAAAGGGACTTCTAACTAATCCCAACAAGTTTTAAGTGTGGTGGGTGTGCATGCCACAAGCATGTTGAGGATGCAAGTGGCCAAAAATTAGGGGGAGTAGAAAAAATTAAATTCTCATGTGTTTGGATATTTACCAGAGCCAAACAACCCACTTTTTGCCTATCCTTAAAAATCACAGATACTTTTTGGAATAATCTCGCCCAGCTTTTGTGCATTCCCATTTTCGATGTTCAAATTTTTTTTTTTCAGGTCCAAACATGTGACTCCCATTTTTCCTCGTAAGCAAAAAAGATATAAGATCGCAACAAAATGTAAATTTTAGAGTGCACGTGTGCAAAAAAATTTGAAATCTACAACAATAAATATAAAATTATTTCACGCACTAAAAATGAACCCCAAAATCCATGTTTGGGAAATTCCACTAGTACAAGCCCCTAATAATAGCTTGGTGGAATTTTATAGGAAAGGGACTTCTAATTGATCCCAACATGCTTTATGTGCGGTGGGTGTGCCTGCCACAAGCATGTTGAGGATGCAAGTGGCCAAAAATTAGGGGGGGTAGAAAAAATTAAATTCTGAAGTGGTTGGATATTTACCAGAGCCAAACAACCCACTTTTTGCCTATCCTTAAAAATCACAGATACTTTTTGGAATTATCTCTCCCAGCATTTGTGCATTCCCATTTTTTATGTTCAATTTTTTTTATTCAGGACGAAACTTGGGACTCCCATTTTTCTTTGTAAAATAAAAAAGATATTAGATCGCAACAAAATGAAAATTTTAGAGTTCATGTATGCAAAAACATTTGAAAAATATAATAATAAATAGAAAATTATTTCACGCACTAAAAATGAACCCCAAAATCCTTGTGTGGGAAATTTCACTAGTACAACCCCCTAATAATAGCTTGGTGGAATTTTATAGGAAAGGGACTTCTAACTGATCCCAACATGCTTTAAGTGTGGCTGGTGTGCATGGACAATCATGTTGAGGATGCAAGTGGCCAAAAATTAGGGTGGGGGTAGAAAAAATTAAAATCTCAAGTGGTTGGATATTTACCAGAGCCAAACCACCCACTTTTTGCCTATCCTTAAAAATCACAGATTCTTTTTGGAATTATCTCTCCCAGCATTTCTGCATTCCCATTTTGGATGTTCAGTTTTTTTTTTCAGGTCCAAACTTGTGACTCCCATTTTTCCTCGTAAACAAAAAAGATATAAGATTGCAATAAAATGAAAATTTTAGAGTTCATGTGTGCAAAAAAATTTGAAAACTATAATAATAAATAGAAAATTATTTCACGCACTAAAAATGAACCCCAAAATCCATGTGTGGGAAATTCCACTAGTACAACCCCCTAATAATAGCTTGGTGGGATTTTATAGGAAAGGGACTTCTAACTGATCCCAACATGCTTTAAGTGTGGTGGGTGTGCATGCCACAAGCATGTTGAGGATGCAAGTGGCCAAAAATTAGGGGGGGTAGAAAAAGTTAAATTCTCAAGTGGTTTGATATTTACCAGAGCCTAACAACCCACTTTTTGCCTATCCTTAAAAATCACAGATACTTTTTGGAATTATCTCTCCCAGCATTTGTGCATTCCCAATTTGGATGTTCAAATTTTTTTCTTTTTCAGGTCCAAACTTGTGACTCCCATTTTTCCTCGTAAACAAAAAAAAATAAGATCGCAACGAAATGAAAATTTTAGAGTTCATGTGTGCAAAAAAATTTGAAAACTATAAGAATAAATAGAAAATTATTTCACGCACTAAAAATGAACCCCAAAATCCATGTTTGGGAAATTCCACTAGTACAACCCCCTAATAATAGCTTGGTGGAATTTTATTGGAAAGGGACTTCTAACTGATCCCAACATGCTTTAAGTGTGGTGGGTGTGCATGCCACAAGCATGTTGAGGATGCAAGTGGCCAAAAATTAGGCGGGGTAGAAAAAATCAAATTCTCAAGTGGTTGGTTATTTACCAGAGCCAAAGAACCCACTTTTTGCCTTTCCTTAAAAATCACAGATACTTTTTGGAATTATCTCTCCAAGCAATTGTACATTCCCATTTTGGACGTTCAAAATTTTTTTTTTCAGGTCCAAACTTGTGACTCCCATTTTTCCTCGTAAACAAAAAAGATATAAGATCGCAACAAAATGAAAATTTTAGAGTTCACATGTGCAAAAAAATTTGAAAACTATAATAATAAATAGAAAATTTTTTCACGCACTAAAAATGAACCCCAAAATCCATGTTTGGGAAATTCCACTAGTACAACCCCCTAATATTAAGCTTGGTAGAATTTTATAGGAAAGGGACTTCTAACTCATCCCGACATGCTTTAAGTTGGTTGGGTGTGCCTGCCACAAGCATGTTGAGGATGCAAGTGGCCAAAAATTAGAAGGGGTAGAAAAAGTTAAATTCTCAAGTGGTTGGATATTTACATGAGCCAAACAACCCACTTTTTGCCTGTCGTTAAAAATCCCAGATACTTTTTGGAATTATCTCTCCCAGCATTTGTGCATTCCCATTTTGGATGTTCAATTTTTTTTTTTTTCAGGTCCAAACTTGTGACTCCCATTTTTCCTCGTAAACGAAAAAGATATAAGATCGCAAAAAAATAAAAATTTTAGAGTTTATGTGTGCAAAAAAATTTGAAACCTATAATAATAAATAGAAAATTATTTCACGCACTAAAAATGAACCCCAAAATCCATGTTTAGGAAATTCGACTAGTACATGCCCCTAATAATAGCTTGGTGGAATTTTATAGGAAAGAGACTTCTAACTGATCCCAACATGCTTTAAGTGTGGTGGGTGTGCATGCCACAAGCATGTTGAGGATGCAAGTGGCCAAAAATTAGGGGGGGTTGTTGTGATTTTAAATCTTTTTTGTTTACGAGAAAAATGGGAGAGTGAAAACTCAAGTTTGGATTTAAAAAAAGAATTTGAACATCAGAAGTGGAAATGCACAAATGCTGTGAGAGATAATTCCAAAAAGTATCTGTGACTTTTAAGGATAGGCAAAAAGTGGGTTGTTTGGCTCTGGTAAATATCGAACCACATGTTAACTTGAGAATTTAATTTTTTCTACTCTTGAAAGTTATGGATCATTAGGCCACTTGCATCCTAAATATGTTTCTAACATGCATATCCACCACACCTAAAACATGTTAGGATCAGTTAGAAGTCTCTTTCCTATCAAATCTATTAGGGGTTGCACTAGTAGAATTTCCCAAACTTGGATAACAAAACTTTGGAGTTCATTTTTAGTGCGTGAAATAATTTTCTTCACTTACATTTATTACAGTTTTCAAATTCTTTTGCATATATAAACTCTAAAATTTTCATTTTTTGGTCATCTAATATTTTTTTTGTTTACAAGAAAAATGGGGGAGTGAAAACTCTAATTAGGATCTGAAAAAAAAATTTGAACATCCAAAACTGAAATGCACAAATAATGAGACAGATAATTTGAAAAAGTATCTGTGATTTTTAAGGATAGGAAAAAAGTGGGTTGTTATTCTCCGCCAAATATCCAACCACAAGTTAACTTGAGAATTTAATTTTTCCTACTCCTTGAAATTTTTGGATCATTAGGCCACTTGCAACCTCCACATGTTTCTGGCATGCATATCCACCACACTTAAAACATGTTAGGATCAGTTAGAAGTCTCTTTCCTATCAAATCTATAAGGGGTTGTAGTAGTGGAATTTCCAAAACATGGATAACCAAATCTTGGAGTTCATTTTTAGGGCGTGAAGTAATTTTCTTCACTTACATTTATTCTAGTTTTCAAATTCTTTTGCATACATAAACTATAAAATTTTCATTATGTTGTAATCTTGTATCTTTTTTTTTATGAGAAAAATGGGAGAGGGAAAAATCTGTGATTTTTTATGATAGTCGAAAAGTGGGTTGTTTGGCTCCGGTAAATATTCAACCACACATTAACTTGAGAATTTATGTTTTCCTACTCCAAATTTTTTGATCATTAGGCTACTTGCAACCTCAACATGTTTCTGGCATGCATATCTACCACACTTATAACATGTTAGGATCAGTTAGAAGTCTATTTACTATCAAATATATTAGGGGTTTTACTAGAGGAATTTCCAAAAACATGGATAACAAAACTTTGGAGTTCATTTTTAGTACATGAAATAATTTTATTCACTTACATTTACTATAGTTTTCAAATTCTTTTGCATCCATAAACTCTAAAATTTGCATTTTGTTGTGTTCATATATCTTTTTTGTTTACGAGAAAAATGGGAGAGTAAAAACTCAAGTTTGGATCTGAAAAAAATAAAATTTGAACATCCAAAATGGAAATGCACAAATGCTGAGAGAGATAATTCCAAAACGTATCTGTGATTTTTAAGGATTGGCAAAAAGTGGGTTGTTTGGCTCCGATAAATATCCAACCACACTTTAACTTGAGAATTTAATTTTTTCTTCTTGTTGAAATTTTTGGATCATTAGGCCACTCGCTTCCTCAACATGTTTCTTGCATGCATATCGACCACACTTAAAACATGTTAGAATCAGTTAGAAGTCTCGTTCTTATCAAATCTATAAGGGTTTGTACTAGTGAATTTCCCAAACATGGATAACCTAACTTCGGGGTTCTTTTTTAGTGTGTGAAAAAATTTTCTCCACTTACATTTATTGTAGTTTTCAAATTGTTTTGCATACATAAACTATAAAATTTTCATTTTGTTGTGATCTTGTATCTTTTTTTTTTTTACAAGAAAAATGGGAGAGTGAAAAATCAAGTTTTCATCTGAAAAAATAATTCCAACATCCAATATGGAAATTCACAAATGCTGAGAGAGACAATTTCAAAAAGTATATGTTATTTTTAAGGGTAGGCGAAAAGTGGTTTGTTTGGCTCCGGTAAATATCCAACCTCACGTTAACTTGAGAATTCAATTTTTTCTATTCCTAGAAATTTTTGGATCGTTAGGCCACTCGCATCCTCAACATGTTTCTGGCATGCATATCCCCCACAGCTAAAACATGTTAGGATCAGTTAGAAGTCTCTGTCCTATAAAATCTATTAGGGTTTGCACTAGCGAAATTTCCCAAACATGGATAACAAAACTTTGGAGTTCATTTTTAGTGCGTGAAATAATTTTCTTCACTTACATTTATTATAGTTTTCAAATTCTTTTGTATACATAAACTCTAAAATTTTCATTTTGTTGTGATCTTATATCTTTTTTGTTTACGAGAAAAATGGGAGAGTAAAAACTCAAGTTTGGATCTGAAAAAAATAAAATTTGAACATCCAAAATGAAAATGCACAAATGCTGAGAGAGATAATTCCAAAAACTATCTGTGATTTTAAAGGATAGGAAAATAGTGGGTTGTTTGGCTCTAGTATATATCCAACCACACGTTAACTTGAGAATTTAATTTTTTCTACTCCTTTAAATTTTTGGATCATTAGGCCACTTGCATCCTCATCATGTTTCTGGCTTGCATATCCACCACATTTAAAACATGTTAGGATCAGTTAGAAGTCTCTTTCCTATAAAATCTATTAGGGGTTGTACTAGTGGAATTTCACAAACATGGATAACAAAACTTTGGAGTTCATTTTTAGTGCGTGAAATAATTTTCTTCAGTTACATTTATTATAGTTTTCAAATTCTTTTGCATACAAAAACTCTAAAATTTTTATTTTGTTCTGATATTATATCTTCTTTGTTTATGAGAAAAATGGGATAGTGAAAACTCAATTTTGGATCTGAAAAAAATAAAATTTGAACATCCAAAATGCAAATGCACAAATTGTGAGAGTGATAATTCCAAAATGTATCTGTGATTTTTAAGGATTGGCAAAAAGTGGGTTGTTTGGCTCCGGTAAATATCCAACCACACTTTAACTTGAGAATTTAATTTTTTCTTCTCCTTGAAATTTTTGGATCATTAGGCCACTTGCATCCTCAACATGTTTCTTTGATGCATATCCACCACACTTAAAACATGTTAGGATGAGTTAGAAGTCCCTTTCCTATCAAATCTATTAGGGGTTGTACTAGTGGAAATTCCCAAACATGGATAACCTAACTTTGGGGTTCTTTTTTACTGCATGAAATAATTTTCTTCACTTACATTTATTGTAGTTTTCAAATTGTTTAGCATACATAAACTATAAAATTTTCATTTTGTTGTGATCTTGTATCTTTTTTGTTTTTACGAGAAAAATGGGAGAGTGAAAAATCAAGTTTGCATCTGAAAAAATAATTCTAACATCCAATATGGAAATGCGCAAATGCTGAGAGAGACAATTTCAAAAAGTATCTGTGATTTTTAAGGGTAGGCGAAAAGTGGGTTCTTTGTCTCTGGTAAATATCCAACCTCACGTTAACTTGAGAATTTAATTTTTTCTACTCCTAGAAATTTTTGGATCGTTAGGCCACTTGCTTCCTGAACATGTTTCTGGCATGCATATCCCCCACATTTACAACAAGTTAGGATCAGTTAGAAGTCTCTATCCTATAAAATATATTAGGGGTTGCACTAGCGGAATTTCCCAAACATGGATAACAAAACTTTGGAGTTCATTTTTAGTGCATGAAATAATTTTCTTCACTTACATTTATTATAGTTTTCAAATTCTTTTGCATACATAAACTCTAAAATTTTCATTTTGTTATGATCTTATATCTTTTTTGTTAACGAGAAAAATGGGAGAGTAAAAACTCAAGTTTGGATCTGAAAAAAATAAAATTTGAACATCCAAAATGAAAATGCAAAAATGATGAGAGAGATAATTCCAAAAAGTATCTGTGATTTTTAAGGATAGAAAAATAGTGGGTAATTTGTGTCTAGTATATATCCAACCACACGTTAACTTGAGAATTTAATTTTTTCTAGTCCTTGAAATTTTGGGATCATTAGGCCACTTCATCCTTATCATGTTTCTAGCTTGCATATCCACCACATTTAAAACATGTTAGGATCAGTTAAAAGTCTCTTTCCTATAAAATCTATTAGGGGTTGTACTAGTGGAATTTCCCAAACATTGATAACAAAACTTTGGAGTTCATTTTTAGTGCGTGAAATAATTTTCTTCACTTACATTTATTATAGTTTTCAAATTCTTTTGCATACATAAACTCTAAAATTTTTATTTTGTTCTGATCTTATATCTTCTTTGTTTATGAGAAAAATGGGATAGTGAAAACTCAAGTTTAGATTTGAAAAAATAAAATTTGAACATCAAAAATGGAAATGCACAAATGCAGAGAGAGATAATTCCAAAAAGTATCTGTGATTTTTAATGATAGGTAAAAAGTGGGTTGTTTGGCTCCGGTAAATATGCAACCACACGTTAACTTGAGAATTTAATTTTTTCTATTCTTTGAAATTTTTGGATCCTTAGGCCACTTGCATCCTCAACATGTTTTTGGCTTGCATATCCACCACATTTAAAACATGTTATGATCAGTTAGAAGTCTCTTTCCTATGAAATCTTTTAGGGGTTGTACAAGTGGAATTTGCCAAACATTGATAACAAAACTTTGGAGTTTATTTTTAGTGCGTGAAATAATTTTCTTCTCTTACATTTATTAAAGTCTTCTAATTCTTTTGCATACATAAACACTAAATTTTTTATTTTTTTGTGATCTTATATCCTTTTTTTTTACAAGAAAAAAGGGAGTGCGAAAATTTAAATTTGGATCTGAAAAAAAAAAATTGAACATCCAAAATGGAAATTCACAAATGCTGAGAGAGATAATTCAGAAAAGTATATGTGATTTTTAAGGATAGGCAAAAAGTGGGTTGTGTGATTCCTGTAAATATCCAACCACATGTTAACTTGAGAATTTAATTATTTCTACTCCTTGAAATTTTTGGATCATTAGGCCACTTGCAGCCTCAACATATTTTTGGCATGCAAATCCACCACATTTAAAACATGTTAGGATCAGTTACAAGTCTCTTTCCTATAAAATCTATTAAGGGTTTTAGTAGTGGAATTTCCCAAACATGGATAACAAAACTTTGGAGTTCATTTTTAGTGCGTGAAATAATTTTCTTCACTTACATTTATTATAGTTTTCAAATTCTTTTGCATACATAAACTCTAAAATTTTCATTTTGTTGTGATCTTTTATCTTTTTTGTTTATGAGAAAAATGGGAGAGTGAAAACGCATGTTTGTATCTCAAAAAAAAAAATTGAACATCCAAAATGGAATTGCACAAATGCTGGGAGAGATAATTCTAAAAAGTATCTGTGATTTTTAATGATAGGTAAAAAGTGGGTTGTTTGGCTCCGGTAAATATGCAACCACACGTTAACTTGAGAATTTAATTTTTTCTACTCCTTGAAAATTTTGGATCCTTAGGCCACTTGCATCCTCAACATGTTTTTGGCTTGCATATCCACCACATTTAAAACATGTTATGATCAGTTAGAAGTCTCTTTCGTATGAAATCTTTTAGGGGTTGTACAAGTGGAATTTGCCAAACATTGATAACAAAACTTTGGAGTTTATTTTTAATGCGTGAAAAAATTTTCTTCTTATATTTATTATAGTTTTCAAATTCTTTTGCATACTTAAACTCTAAAAGTTTCATTTTGTTGTGATCTTATATCTTTTTTGTTTACCAAAAAAATGGGAGAGTAAAAACTATTGTTTGGATCTGAAAAAAATAAAATTTTAACATGCAAAATGGTAATGCACAAATGCTGAGAGAGATAATTCCAAAAAGTATCTTTGATTATTAAGGATAGACAAATAGTGGGTTGTTTGGCTCTAGTATATATCCAACCACACGTTAACTTGAGAATTTAATTTTTTCTACTCCTTGAAATTTTTGGATCATTAGGCCACTTGCATCCTCATCATGTTTCTGGCTAGCATATCCACCACATTTAAAACATGTTAGGATCAATTAGAAATATATTTCATATAAAATCTACTAGGGGTTGTACTAGTGGAATTTCCCAAACATGGATAACAAAACTTTGGAGTTCATTTTTAGTGCCTGAAATAATTTTCTTCACTTACATTTATTATAGTTTTCAAATTATTTTGCATACATAAACTCTTAAATTTTTATTTTGTTCTAATCTTATATCTTCTTTGTTTATGAGAAAAATGGGATAGTGAAAACTCAAGTTTGGATCTAAAAAAAACACAATTTGAACATTAAAAATTGAAATGCACAAATGCTGAGAGAGATAATTCCAAAAAGTATCTGTGATTTTTAACGATAGGCAAAAAGTGGGTTGTTTGGCTCCGGTATATATGCAACCGCACGTTAACTTGAGAATTTAATTTTTTCTATTCTTTGAAATTTTTGAATCCTTAGGCCACTTGCATCCTCAAAATGTTTCTGGCTTGCACATCCACCACATTTAAAACATGTTATGATCAGTTAGAAGTCTCTTTCCTATAAAATCTTTTAGGGGTTGTACAAGTGGAATTTCCCAAACACGGATAACAAAACTTTGGATATTATTTTTAGTGCGTGAAAAAATTTTCTTCACTTACATTTATTATAGTTTTCAAATTCATTTGCATACATAAACTCTAAATTTTTTATTTTTTTATGATCTTATTTCTTTTTTGTGTACGAGAAATATGGGAGAGTGAAAACTCAAGTTTGGATCTGAAAAAAATAAAATTTCAACATAAAAAATGGAAATGCACAAATGCTGAGAGATAATTCCAAAAACTATTTGTGATTTTTAAGGATAGGCAAAAAGTGGGTTGTTTGGCTCCGGTAAATATCCAACCACACGTTAACTTGAGAATTTAATTTTTTATACTCCTTGAAATTTTCTGATCCTTAGGTCTCTTGCCTCCTCAACATGTTTCTGGCATGCATATCCACCACATTTAAAACATGTTAGGATATGTTAGAAGTCTCTTTCCTATAAAATCTATTAGGGGTTTTAGTAGTGGAATTTCCTTAACATGGATAACAAAACTTTGGAGTTCATTTTTAGTGCGTGAAATAATTTTCTTCACTTACATTTATTACAGTTTTCAAATTCTTTTGCATACACAAACTCTAAAATTTTCATTTTGTTGTGATCTTATATATTTTTTGTTTACGAGAAAAAAGGGAGTGTGAAAATTTAAATTTGGATCTGAAAAAAAAAAATTTGAACATCCAAAATGGAAATGCACAAATTCTGAGAGAGATAATTCAGAAAAGTATCTGTGATTTTTAAGGATAGGCAAAAAGTGGTTTGTTTGGTTCCTGTAAATATCCAACCACACGTTAACTTGAGAATTTAATTTTTTCTACTCCTTAAAATTTTTGGATCATTAGGCCACTTGCAGCCTCAACATGTTTCTGGCATGCATATCCACCACATTTAAAACATGTTAGGATCAGTTAGAAGTCTCTTTCCTATAAAATTTATTAGGGGTTTTAGTAGTGGAATTTCCCAAACATGGATAATAAAACTTTGGAGTTCATTTTTAGTGCGTGAAATAATTTTCTTCACTTACATTTATTATAGTTTTCAAATTATTTTGCATGCATAAATTCTAAAATTTTCTTTTTGTTGTGATCTTTTATCTTTTTTGTTTACGAGAAATCTGGGAGAGTGAAAACTCAAGTTTGGATCTGGAAAAAAAAATTGAACATCCAAAATGGAAGTGCACAAATGCTGGGAGAGATAATTCCAAAAAGTATCTATGATTTTTAAGGATTGACAAATAGTGGGTTGTTTGGCTTCGGTAAATATCCAACCACACGTAAACTTGAGAATTTAATTTTTTCTAATCCTCTAAATTTTTGGATCATTACGCCACTTGCATCCTCAACATGTTTCTCGCATGCATATCTACTACACTTAAAACATGTAAGGATCAGTTAGAAGTTTCTTTCCTATAAAATCTATTAGAGGTTGTACTAGTGGAATTTCCCAAACATGGATAACAAAACATTGGTATTCCTTTTTAGTGCCTGAAATAATTTTCTTCTCTTATATTTATTATAGTTTTTAAATTCTTTTGCGTACTTAAACTCCAAAAGTTTCATTTTGTTGTGATCTTATATCTTTTTTGTTTACCAGAAAAATGGGAGAGTAAAAACTCAAGTTTGGATCTGAAAAAAATAAAATTTGAACTTCCAAAATGGAAATGCACAAATGCTGAGAGAGATAATTCCAAAAAGTATCTGTGAATTTTAAGGATAGGCAAATAGGGGGGTGTTTGGCTCTAGTATATATCCAACCACACGTTAACTTGAGAATTTAATTTTTTTTACTCCATGAAATTTTTGGATCAATAGGCCACTTGCAGCCTCAACATATTTCTGGCATGCATATCCACCACATTTAAAACATGTTAGGATCAGTTAGAAGTCTCTTTCCTATAAAATTTTTTAGGGGTTTTAGTAGTGGAATATCCCAAACATGGATAACAAAACATTGGTATTCCTTTTTAGTGCGTGAAATAATTTTCTTCTCTTATATTTATTATAGTTTTGATATTCTTTTTCATACTTAAACTCTAAAAGTTTCATTTTGTTGTGAGCTTATATCTTTTTTGTTTACGAGAAAAATGGGAGAGTGAAAACTCAAGTTTGGATCTGAAAAAAATAAAATTTGAACATCCAAAAAGAAAATGCACAAATGCTGAGACAGATGATTCCAAAAAGTATCTGAGATTTTAAAGGAAAGGCAAAAAGTGGGATGTCTGGCTACGGTAAATATCCAACCACATGTTAACTTGAGAATTTGATTTTTTTTACTCCTTGAAATTTTTGGATCCTTAAGCCACTTGCATGCTCAACATGTTTCTGCCATGCATATCCACCACATTTAAAACTTGTTAGGATCAGTTAGAAGTCTCTTTCTGATAAAATCTATTAGGAGTTGTACTATTGGAATTTCCCAAACATGGATAACAAAAATTTGGAGTTCATTTTTAGTGCGTGCAATAATTTTCTTCCCTTACATTTATTTTAGTTTTCAAATTCTTTTGCAAACATAAACTCTAAAATTTTCATTTTGTTGTGATCTTATATCTTTTTTGTATACAAGAGAAATGGGAAAGTGAAAACTCAAGTTTGTATCTGAAAAAAATAAATTTAATCATCCTAAATGGAAATGTACAAATGCTGAGAGAGATAATTCCAAAAAGTATCTGTGATTTTTAAGGATAGGGAAAAAGTGGGTTGTTTGGCTCCTGTTAATATCCAACTACACTAACTTGAGAATTTAATTTTTTCTGCTCCTTGAAAATTTTGGATCATTAGGCCACTTGCATCCTCAACATGTTTTTGGCATGCATATCCACCACACTTAAAACATGTTAGGATCAGTTAGAAGTCACTTTCCTGTAAAATCTATTAGGGGTTGTACGAGTGGAATTTCCCTAACGTGGATAACAAAACTTTGAAGTTCAGTTTTTTTGCGTGAAATAATTTTTTTCACTTACATTTATTATATTTTTCAAATTCTTTGGCATACTTAAATTCTAAAATTTTCATTTTGTTGTGATCTTATCTCTTGTTTGTTTACGAGAAAAATGGGGGAGTGAAAACTCAAATTTGGATTTGAAAAAAAAAATTTTAACATGCAAAATTGAAATGCACAAATGCTGAGAGAGATAATTCAAAAAGGTTTCCGTGATTTTTTAGGATAGGCAAAAAGTGGGTTGTTTGGCTCCTGTAAATATCCAACCACACGTTAACTTGAGAATTTAATTTTTTCTACTCGAATTTTTTGGATCATTAGGGCACTTGCATCCTCAACATGTTTCTTGCATGCATATCCACCACATTTAAAACATGTTAGGATCAGTTAGAACATTCTTTCCTATAAAATCTATTAGAGGTTTTAGTAGTGGAAATTCCCAAACATGGTTAACCAAACTTTGGAGTTCATTTTGAGTGCGTGAAATAATTTTCTCCACTTACGTTTATTATTATAGTTTCCAATTTCTTTTGCATACATAAACTCTAAAATTTTTGTTTTGCTGTCATCTTATATCTTTCATGTTTACGAGAGAAATGGGAGTGTGAAAACTTAAGTTTGGATCTGAAAAAAAATTTGAACATCCAAAATGGAAATTCACAAATGCTGAGAGAGATAATTCCAAAAAATTTCTGTGATTTTTAAGGATAGGCAAAAAGTGGGTTGTTTGGCACCGGTAAATATCCAACTACACGTTAAATTGAGAATTTAATTTTTTCTACTCCTTGAAATTTTTGGATCATTAGGCCACTTGCATCATCAACAAGTTTCTGGCATGCATATCCACCACATTTAAAACATGTTAGGATCAGTTAGAAGTCTCTTTCCTATAAAATCTATTAGGGGTTGTACTAGTGGAATTTCCCAAACATGGATAACAAAACTTTGGAGTTCATTTTTAGTGCGTGAAATAATTTTCTTCACTTACATTTATTTTAGTTTTCAACTTCTTTTGCATACATAAACTCTAAAATTTTCATTTTTTTGTTATCTTATATCTTTTTTGTTTAGGAGAAAAATGGAAGAGTGAAAACCCAAGTATGGATCTGAAAAAATATTTGAACATAAAAAATGGAAATGCAAAAATGCAGAGAGAGACAATTCCAAAAAGTATCAGTGATTTTTAAGGATTGGCAAAAACTGGGTTGTTTGGCTCCGACAAAAATTCCAGCAACACGTTAACTTGAGAATTTAATTTTTTTTACTCTTTGAAATTTTTGTATCATTAGGCCACTTGCATCCTCAACATGTTTTGGCATGCATATCCACCACATTTAAAACAAGTTAGGATCAGTAGAAGTCTCTTTCTTATAAAATCTATTAGGGGTTGTACTAGTGGAATTTTCCAAACATGGGTAACAAAACGTTGGAGTTCATTTTAGTGCGTGAAATAATTTTCTTCACTTACATTTATTATAGTTTTCAAATTCTTTTGCATACATAAACTCTAAAATTTTCATTTTGTTGTGATCTTATATCGTTTTTTTTAGGAGAAAAATGTGAGAGTGAAAGCACAAGTTTGGATTTGAAAAAAAAATTTGAACATAAAAAATTGAAATGCACAAATTCTGAGAGAGATAATTCCAAAAAGTATCTGTGATTTTTTAGGATAGAGAAAAAGTGGGTTGTTTGGCTCCGGTAAATATCCAGCAACACGTTAACTTGAGAATTTAATTTTTTCTACTCCTTGAAATTTTTGGATCATTAGGCCACTTGCATCCTCAACATGTTTCTAGCATGCATATCCACCACATTTAAAACAAGTTAGGATTAGTAGAAGTCTCATTCCTATAAATTCTATTAGGGGTTGAACTAGTGGAATTTCCCAAACATGGGTAACAAAACTTTGGAGTTCATTTTAGAGCCTGGAATATATTTCTTCCCTTATATTTATTATAGTTTTCAAATTCTTTTGCATTCAAGAACTCTGAAATTTTCATTTTGTTGTGATCTTAAATTTTTTTTGTTTACGAGAAAAAAGGGAGAGTGAAAACTCAAGTTTAGATCTGAAGAAAAAAATTGAACAACCAAAATGGAAACGCACAACTGCTGAGAGTGATAATTCCAAAAGTATCTGTGATTTTGAAGGAGAGGCAAAAAGTGGGTTGTTTGGCTCCGGTAAATATCCAACCACAAGTTAACTTGAGAATTTAATTTTTTCTACTCCTTGAAATTTTTTGATCACTAGGCCACTTGCATCCTCATCATGTTTCTGGCATCCATATCCACCACACTTAAAACATGTTATGATCAGTTAGAAGGCTCTTTCCTATCAAATCTATTAGGGGCTGTACTAGTGGAATTTCCAAAACATCGATAACAAAACTTTGGAGTTCATTTTTAGTGCGTGAAATAATTTTCTTCACTTACATTTATAAAAGTTTTCAAATTCTTTTGCATACATAAACTCTAAAATTTTCATTTTGCTGTGATCTTATATCTTTCTTGGTTAAGAGAAAAATTGGAGAGTGAAAACACAAGTTTGGATCCAAAAAAATAAAATTTCAACATCCAAAAAGGAAATGCACAAATGCTAAGAGATATAATTCCAAAGAGTATCTATGATTTTTAAGGATAGGCAAAAAGTGGGATGTTTGGCTCCAGTAAATATCCAACCACATGTTAACTTGTGAATTTTATTTTTTCTACTCCTTAAAATTTTTGGATCCTTAGGCCACTTGCATCCTAACATGTTTCTGTCGTGCATATCCACCACACTTAAAACATGTTAGGATCAGTTAGAAGTCTCTTTCCTATCAAATCTATTAGGGGTTATACTAGTGGAATTTCCATAACATGGATAACAAAACAATGGAGTTCATTTTTAGAGCGTGAAATAATTTTCTTCTCTTAAATTAATTGTAGTCTTCAAATTCTTTTGTATACATAAACTCTAAAATTTTCATTTTGTTGTGATCTTATATCTTTTTTGTTTACGAGAAAAATGGGAGAGTGAAAACTCAAGTTTGGATCGAAAAAATAATTTGAACAACCAAAATGGAAATGCACAAATGTTGAGAGAGATAATTCAAAAAAGTATCTGGGATTTTAAGAATAGGAAAAAAGTGGTTGTTTGACTCCGATAAATATCCAACCACACGTTAACTTGAGAATTTAATTTTTTCTACTCCTAGAAATTTTTCGATCATTAGGCCACATGTATCCTCAACATGTTTCTTGCATGCATATCCACCTCATCTTAAACATGTTAGGATCACTTAGAAGTCTCTTTCCCCTAATATCTTTTAGGCGTTGTACTAGTGGAATTTCCCAAACATGGATCATAGTTTTCAAATTCTTTTGCATTCATAAACTTACATTTATCATAGTTTTCAAATTCTTTTGTATACATAAACTCTAAAATTTTCATTTTGTTGTGATCTTATATATTTTTTGTTTACGAGAAAAATGGGAGAGTGAAAACACAAGTTTGGATCTGAAAAAAAAAATTGAACATCCAAAATCTAAATGCACATATGCTGAGAGAGATAATTCCAAAAAGTATCCGTGATTTTTAAGGATAGGCAAAAAGTGGCATGTTTGGCTCTGGTAAATATCCAACCACATGTTAACTTGAGAATTTAATTTTTTCTACACCTTGAAATTTTTGGATCCTTAGGCCACTTGCATCCTCAACATGTTTCTGGCATGCATATCCCCACCACATTTAAAACATGTTAGGATAAGTTAGAAGTCTCTTTCCTGTAAAATCTATTTGGGGTTGTACTAGTGAAATTTCCCTAACAAGGATAACAAAACATTGGAGTTCATTTTTAGTGCGTGAAATAATTTTCTTCACTTACATTTATTATAGTTTTCAAATTCTTTTGCATACATAAACTCTAAAATTTTCATTTTGTTGTGATCTTATATATTTTTTTTACGAGAAAAATGGGAGAGTGAAAACTCAAGTTTGGATCTGAAAAAAATAAAATTTGAACATCCAAAATGGAAATTCACAAATGCAGAGAGAGATAATTCCAAAAAGTATCTTTGATTTTTAAGGATAGGCAAAAAGTGGGTTGTTTGGCTCCGGTAAATATCCAACCACACGTTAACTTGAGAATTTAATTTTTTTTACTCCTTGAAAATTTTGGATCATTGGGCCACTTGAATCCTCAACATGTTTCTAGCTTGCATATCCACCATACTTAAAACAAGTTAGGATCAGTTAGAAGTCTCTTTCCTATAAAATATATTAGGGGTTGTACTAGTGGAATTTCCCAAACAAGGATAGCAAAACTTTGGAGTGCATTTTTAGTGCGTGAAATAATTTTCTTCACTTACATTTATTATATTTTTCAAATTCTTTTGCAAACATAAACTCTAAAATTTTCATTTTGTTGTGATTTTTTATCTTTTTTGTTTACGAGAAAAATGGGAGAGTAAAAAATCAAGTTTGGATCTGAAGAAAAACAATTGGAACATCCAAAATGGAAATGCACAAATGGTGAGAGTGATAATTCCAAAAAGTTTCTGTGATTTTTAAAGATAGGAAATTAGTGGGTTGTTTGGCTCCGGTAAATATCATACCACTTGTTAACTTGAGAATTTAATTTTTTATACTCCTTGAAATTTTGGGATCCTTAGGCCACTTCCATCCTTAACATATTTCTGGCATGCATATCCACCACATTTAAAACATGTTAGGATCAGTTAGAAGTCTCTGCCCTATCAAATCTATTAGGGGTTGTACTAGTGGAATTTCCCTAACATGGATAACAAAACATTGGAGTTCATATTTAGTGCGTGAAATAATTTTCTTCTCTTACATTTATAATAGTTTTTAAACTCTTTTGCATACATAAACTCTAAAATTTTCATTTTCTTGTGATCGAATATCTTTTTTGGTTGCGAGAAAAATGCGAGAGTGAAAACTCAAGTTTGGATCAGAAAAAAAATTTTGAACATCCAAAATGGAAATGCACAAATGCTGAGAGGGATAATTCCAAAAAATTTCTGTGATTTTTAAGGATAGGCGAAAAGTGGGTTGTTTGGCTCCGGTAAATATCCAACCACACGTTAACTTCAGAATTTACTTTTTTCTACTCCTTGGAATTTTTGGATCATTTGGCCACTTTCATTTTCATCATGTTTTTGGCATGCAAATCCACCACATTTAAAACATCTTAGGATCAGTTAGAAGTCTCTTTCCTATAAAATCTATTAGGGGTTGTACTAGTGGAATTTTCCAAACATCGATAACAAAACTTTGGAGTTCATTTTTAGTGTGTGAAATAATTTTCTTCACTTACATTTATTATAGTTTTCAAATTCTTTTGCATACATAAACACTAAAATTTTTGTTTTATTGTGATCTTATATCTTTTTTGGTTACGTGAAAAATGGGAGAGTGAAAACTCAAGTTTGGATTTGAAAAAATAATTTGAACATCCAAAATGGAAATGCACAAATGCTGAGAGAGATAATTCAAAAAAGTATCTGTAATTTCTAAGGATAGGCTAAAAGTGGGTAGTTTGGCCCCGATAAATATCCAACCACACGTTAACTTGAGAATTTAATTTTTTCTACTCGAAATTTTTGGATCATTCGGCCACTTGCATCCTCAACAAGTTTCTTGCATGCATATCCACCAAATTTAAAACATGTTATGATCAGATAGAAGTCTTTTTCCTATAAAATTTATTTGGGGTTGTCGTAGTGGAATTTCCCAAATATGGATAACAAAACGTTGGAGTTCATTTTTAGTGCGTGAAATAATTTTCTTCTCTTTCATTTATTACAGTTTTCAAATTCTTTTTACATACATAAACTCTAAAATTTTCATTTTATTGTGATCTTATATCTTTTTTGGTTACGAGAAAAATGGGAGAGTGAAAACTCAAGTTTGGATCTAAAAAAAATAAAATTTTAACATCCAAAATGGAAATGTACAAATGCTGAGAAAGATAATTCCAAAAAGTATTAGTGATTTTTAACTAAAGGCAAAAAGTGGGATGTTTGGCTCCGGTAAATATCCAACCACATGTTAACTTGAGAATTTAATTTTTTCTACTCGAAATTTTTGGATCCTGAGGCCACTTGCATCGTCATCATGTTTCTGGCTTGCATATCCACCATACTTAAAACATGTTAGGATCAGTTAGAAGTGTCTTTCCTATGAAATCTATTAGGGGTTGTACATGTGGAATTTCCCAAAAATGGATGACAAAATTTTGGAGTTCATTTTTAGTGCGTGAAATAATTTTCTTCACTTACAATTATTATAGTTTTCAAATTCTATTGCATACATAAACTATTAAATTTTCATTTGGTTGTGATCTAATATCTTTTTTGTTTGACAATAAAAATGGGAGAGAGAAACTCAAGTTTGGATCTGAAAAAAAAAATTTGAACATCCGAAATGGAAATGCACAAATGCTGAGAGAGATAATTCCAAAATGTATCAATGATTTTTAAAGATAGGCAGAAATTGGGTGGTTTGGTTCCAGTAAATATCCAACCACACGTTAACTTGAGAATTTAATTTTTTCTACTCTTTTAAATTTTTTTATCATTAGGCCTCTTCCATCCTCAACATGTTTCTGGCATGCATATCCACCACATTTAAACATGTTAGGATCAGTTAATAGTCTCTTTCCTATCAAATCTATTAGGGGTTGTACAAGTGGAATTTCCCAAACGTGGAGTTCATTTTTAGTGCATGAAATAATTTTCTTCACTTACATTTATTATAGTTTTCAAATTCTTTTGCATATGTAAACTCTAAAAGTTTCATTTTTTTTGTGATCTTGTATCTTTTTTGTTTACGACAAAAATGGGAGAGTGAAAACTGAAGTTTGGATCTGAAAAAAAAATTTGAACATCCAAAATGGAAATGCACAAATGCTGAGAGAGATAATTCCTAAAAGTATCTGTGATTTTTAAGGATTGGCAAAAAGTGGGTTGTTTGGCTCAGGTAAATATCCAACCACACGTTAACTTGAGAATTGAAGTTTTTCTACATCTTGAAATTTTTGGATCATTTGGCCACTTGCATCCTCAACATGTTTCTGGCATGCATATCCACCAGATTTAAAACATGTTAGAATCAGTTAGAAGGCTCTTTCCTATAAAATCTATTAAGGGTTGTACTAGTGGAATTTCCCAAAGATGGATAACAAAAGTTTGGAGTTCATTTTTAGGGCATGAAATAATTTTTTTTCACTCACATTTATTACAGTTTTCAAATTCTTTTGCATACATAAAATCTAAAATTTTCATTTTGTTGTGACCTTATATCTTTTTTTTTTTACGAGAAAAATGGGAGAGTGAAAACTCAAGTTTGGATATGAAAAAAAAAAAATTGAACATCCAAAATGGAAATGCACAAATGCTGAGAAAGATAATTCCAAAAAGTATCTGTGATTTTTAAGGATAGGCAAAAAGTGGGTTGTTTGGCTCTGGTAAATATCCAACCACACAATAACTTTAGAATTTAATTTTTTCTTCTGCTTCAAATTTTTGGATCATTAGGCCACTTGCATCCTCAACATGTTTCTGGCATGCATATCTACCACATTTAAAACCTGTTAGGATCAATTAGAAGTCGCTTTCCCATAAAATCTATTAGGGGTTGGACTAGTGGAATTTCCCAAACATGGATAACAAAACTTTGGAGTTCATTTTTTGTGCGTGAAATAATTTTCTTCACTTACATTTGTTATAGTTTTCAAATTCTTTGGCATACATAAACTCTAAAATTTTTCGTTTTTTGTGATTTAATTTTTTTTTATTTTACGAGAAAAATGGGAGAGTAAAAACTCAAGCACAAATCCGAAAAAAAAATTGTACATCAAAAATGGCAATGCACAAATGCTGAGAGAGATAATTCCAAAATGTATCTGTGTTTTTTAAGGATAGGCAGAAAGTGGGTTGTTTGGCTCTGTTAAATATCCATGAACACGTTAACTTAAGAATTTACTTTTTTCTACTCCTTGAAATTTTTGGATCATTAGGCCACTTGCAACCTCAACATGTTTCTGGCATGCATATCCCCAACATTTAAAACATGTAAGGATCAGTAGAAGAAACTTTCCTATAAAATCTATTAGGGGTTGTACTAGTGGAATTTTCCAAACATGGATAACAAAACTTTGGAGATGATTTTTAGAGCGTGAAATAATTTTCTTCACTTACATTTATTATATTTTTCAAATTCTTTTCATTTTGTTGTGATCTTATATCTTTTTTGTTTATGAGAAAAATGGGAGAGTGAAACTCAAGTTTGGATTTGAAAAAAAAAAATTGAACATCCAAAAGTCAATGCACAAATGCTGAGAGAGATAATTTAAAAAAGTAAATGTGATTTTTAAGGATAGGAAAAAAGTGGGTTGTTTGGCTCCGATAAATATCCAACCACACGTTAAGTTGAGAATTTAATTTTTTCTACTCCTTGAAATTTTTAGATCATTATGCCACTTGCATCCTCAACATGTTTCTGGCTAGCATATCAACAACAGTTTAAACATGTTAGGATCACTTGGAAGTCTCTTTCCTATCAAATCTATTGGGGGTTATACTAGTGGAATTTCCCAAACATGGATAAAAAAACTTTGGAGTTCATTTCTAGTGTGTGAAATAATTTTATTCACTTACATTTATTATAGTTTTCAAATTCTTTCGCATACTTAAACTCTAAAATTTTCATTTTGTTGTGATCTTGTATCTTTTTTGTTTACGAGAAAAATAGGAGAGTGAAAACTCAAGTTTGGATCTGAAAAAATAATTTGAACATCCAAAATGGAAATGCAGAAATGCTCAGAGACAGAAATCCAAAAAGTATATGTGATTTTTTAGAATAGGCAAAAAGTGGGTTGTTTGGCTCCGGTAAATATCGAACCACACGTGAACTTGAGAATTTAATTTTTTCTACTCTTTGAAATTTTTGGATCATTAGGCCACTAGCATCCTCAACATGTTTCTGGCTAGCATATCCTCCATAGTTAAAACATGTTAGGATCAGTTAGAAGTCTATTTCCTATCAAATCTATTAGGGGTTGTACTAGTGGAATTTCCGAAACATGGATAACAAAACATTGGAGTTCATTTTTAGTGCGTGATATAATTTTCTTCTCTTACATTTATTATAGTTTTCAAATTCTTTTGCATACATAAGCTCTAAAATTTTCATTTTGTTGTGTTCTTATATCTTTTTAGTTTACGAGAAAATGGGAGAGTGAAAGCTCAAGTTTGGATCTAAAAAAAAAATATTGAAGATCCAAAATGGAAATGCACAAAAGCTGAGAGAGATAATTCCAAAAAGTATCAGAGAATTTTAAGGATAGGCAAAAAGTGGGTTGTTTGGCTCTGGTAAATATCCAACCACATGTTAACTTGAGAATTTAATTTTTTCTACTCCTTGAAATTTTGGATCATTAGGCCACTTGCATCCTCCACATGTTTCTGGCATGCATATCCAAACTTCTGACTCCAATTTTTCCTCGTAAACAAAAAAGATATAAGATCGCAACAAAATGAAAATTTTAGAGTTCATGTGAGCAAAAAAATTTGAACACTATAATAATAAATTGAAAATTATTTCACGCACTAAAAATGAACCCCAAAATCCATGTTTGGGAAATTCCACTAGTACAACCCCCTTATAATAGCTTGACGGAATTTTATAGGAAAGGGACTTCTAACTGATCCCAACATGCTTTAAGTGTGGTGGGTGTGCATGCCACAAGCATGTTGAGGATGGAAGTGGCCAAAAATTAGGGGGTGTAAAAAAAAATAAAATTCTCAAGTGGTTGGATATTAACAAGAACCAAACAACCCACTTTTTGCCTATCCTTAAAAATCACAGATACTTTTAGGAATTATCTCTCCCAGCATTTGTGCATTCCCATTTTGGATTTTCAAATTTTTTTTTTGTCAGGTCCAAACTTGTGACTCCCATTTTTCCTTGTAAACAAAAAAGATATAAGATCGCTACAAAATGAAAATTTTAGCGTTCACGTGTGCAAAAAAATTTGAAAACTATAATAATAAATAGAAAATTATTTCACGCACTAAAAATGAACCCCAAAATCCATGTTTGGGAAATTCCACTAGTAGAACCCCCTAACAATAGCTTGGTGGAATTTTATAGGAAAGGGACTTCTAATTGATCCTAACATGCTTTAAGTGTGGTGGGTGTGCATGCCACAAGTATGTTGAGGATGCAAGTGGCCAAAAATTAGGGGGGGTAGAAAAAATTAAATTCTCAAGTGGTTGGATATTTACCAGAGCCAAACAACCCACTTTTTGCCTATCCTTAAAAATCACAGATACTTTTTGGAATTATCTCTCCCAGCATTTGTGCATTCCCATTTTTTATGTTCAAATTTTTTTTTTTCAGGTCGAAACTTGGGACTCCCATTTTTCTTTGTAAAATAAAAAAGATATTAGATCGGAACAAAATGAAAATTTTAGAGTTCATGTATGCAAAAACATTTGAAAAATATAATAATAAATAGAAAATTATTTCACGCACTAAAAATGAACCCCAAAATCCTTGTTTGGGAAATTCCACTAGTACAACCCCCTAATAATAGCTTGGTGGAATTTTTTAGGAAAGGGACTTCTAACTGATCCCAACATGCTTTAAGTGTGGCTGGTGTGCATGGACAATCATGTTGAGGATGCAAGTGACCAAAAATTAGGGGGGGGGGGGGGGGGGGTGGGGTAGAAAAAATTAAATTCTCAAGTGGTTGGATATTTACCAGATCCAAACAACCCACTTTTTGCCTATCCTTAAAAATCATAGATTCTTTTTGAAATTATCTCTCCCTGCATTTCTGCATTCCCATTTTGGATGTTCAGTTTTTTTTTTTCAGGGCCAAACTTGTGACTCCCATTTTTCCTCGTAAACAAAAAAGATATAAGATCGCAATAAAATGAAAATTTTAGAGTTCATGTGTGCAAAAAAATTTGAAAACTATAATAATAAATAGAAAATTATTTCACGCACTAAAAATGAACCCCAAAATCCATGTTTGGGAAATTCCACTAGTACAACCCCCTAATAATAGCTTGGTGGGATTTTATAGGAAAGGGACTTCTAACTGATCCCAACATGCTTTAAGTGTGGTGGGTGTGCATGCCACAAGCATGTTGAGGATGCAAGTGGCCAAAAATTAGGCGGGGTAGAAAAAATCAAATTCTCAAGTGGTTGGATATTTACCAGAGCCAAAGAACCCACTTTTTGCCTTTCCTTAAAAATCACAGATACTTTTTGGAATTATCTCTCCTAGCAATTGTGCATTCCCATTTTGGACGTTCAAAATTTTTTTTTTCAGGTCCAAACTTGTGACTCCCATTTTTCCTCGTAAACAATAAAGATATAAGATCGCAACAAAATGAAAATTTTAGAGTTCACATGTGCAAAAAAATTTGAAAACAATAATAATAAATAGAAATTTTTTTCACGCACTAAAAATGAACCCCAAAATCCATGTTTGGGAAATTCCACTAGTACAACCCCCTAATAATAGCTTGGTAGAATTTTATAGGAAAGGGACTTCTAACTGATCCCGACATGCTTTAAGTTGGGTGGGTGTGCCTGCCATAAGCATGTTGAGGATGCAAGTGGCCAAAAATTAGAAGGGGTAGAAAAAGTTAAATTCTCAAGTGGTTGGATGTTTACTTGAGCCAAACAACCCACTTTTTGCCTATCGTTAAAAATCACAGATACTTTTTGGAATTATCTCTCCCAGCATTTGTGCATTCCCATTTTGGATGTTCAATTTTTTTTTTTTCAGGTCCAAACTTGTGACTCCCATTTTTCCTCGTAAATGAAAAAGATATAAGATCGCAAAAAAAAAAAAATTTAGAGTTTATGTGTGCAAAAAAATTTGAAAACTATAATAATAAATAGAAAATTATTTCACGCACTAAAAATGAACCCCAAAATTCAGGTTAAGGAAATTCGACTAGTACAAGCCCCTAATAATAGCTTGGTGGAATTTTATAGGAAAGATACTTCTAACTGATCCCAACATGCTTTAAGTGTGGTGGGTGTGCATGCCACAAGCATGTTGAGGATGCAAGTGGCCAAAAATTAGGGGAGGTAGAAAAAATTAAATTCTCAAGTGGTTGGATATTTACTAGAGCCAAAGAAACCACTTTTTGCCTATCCTTAAAAATCACATATAGTTTTTGGAATTATCTCTCCCAGCATATGTGCATTCCCATTTTGAATGTTCAATTTTTTTTTTCTTTTAGGTCCAAACTTGTGACTCCCATTTTTCCTCGTAAAGAAAAAAGATAAAAGATCGCAACAAAATGAAAATTTTAGAGTTCATGTGTGCAAAAAATTTTGAAAACTATAATAATAAATAGAAAATTATTTCACGCACTAAAAATGAACCCCAAAATTCATGTTTTGGAAATTCCACTAGTACAACCCCCTAATAATAGCTTGGTGGAATTTTATAGGAAAGAGACTTCTAACTGATCCCAACATGCTTTAAGTGTGGTGGGTGTGCATGCCACAAGCATGTTGAGGATGCAAGTGGCCAAAAATTAGGGGAGGTAGAAAAAATTAAATTCTCAAGTGGTTGGATATTTACTAGAGCCAAAGAAACCACTTTTTGCCTATCCTTAAAAATCACATATACTTTTTGGAATTATCTCTCCCAGCATATGTGCATTCCCATTTTGAACAATTTTTTTTTTCTTTTAGGTCCAAACTTGTGACTCCCATTTTTCCTCGTAAAGAAAAAAGATAAAAGATCGCAACAAAATGAAAATTTTAGAGTTCATGTGTGCAAAAAATTTTGAAAACTATAATAATAAATAGAAAATTATTTCACGCACTAAAAATGAACCCCAAAATCCATGTTTTGGAAATTCCACTAGCACAACCCCTTAATAATAGCTTGGTGGAATTTTATGGGAAAGGGACTTCTAACTGATCCCAACATGCTTTAGGAGTGGTGAGTGTGCATGCCACAAGCATGTTGAGGATGCAAGTGGCCAAAAATTACGGGGGGTAGAAAAAATTAAATTCTCAAGTGGTTGGATATTTACATGAGCCAAACAACCCACTCTTTGCATATCCTTAAAAATCACACATACTTCTTGGAATTATCTCTCCCAGCAATTGTGCCTTCACATTTTGGATGTTCAAATTTGTTTTTTTTCAGGTCCAAACTTGTGACTCCAATCTTTCGACGTAAACAAAAAAGATATAAGATCGCAGCAAAATGAAAATTTTAGAGTTCAGGTGTGCAAAAAAATTGGAAAACTCTAATAATAAATAGAAAATTATTTCACGCACTAAAAATGAACCCCAAAATCCATCTTTGGGAAATTCCACTAGTACAACCACCTAATAATAGCTTGGTGGAATTTTATAGGAAAGAGACTTCTAAATGATCCCAACATGCTTTTAGTGTGGTGGGTGTGCATGCCACAAGCATGTTGAGGATGCAAGTGGCCAAAAATTAGGGGGGGTAGAAAAAATTAAATTCTCAAGTGGTTGGATATTTACCAGAGCCAAACAACCCACTTTTTGCCTATCCTTAAAAATCACAGATACTTTTTGGAATTATCTCTCCCAACATTTGTGAATTCCCATTTTGGATGTTCAAATTTTTTTTTTTTTTTGGGGACCAATCTTGTGACTCCCATTTTTCCTCGTAAACAAAAAAGATATAAGATCGCAGCAAAATAAAAATTTTAGATTTCATGTGTGTAAAAAAATTTGAAAACTATAATAATAAATAGAAAATTATTTCACGCACTAAAAATGAACCCCAAAATCCATGTTTGGGAAGCTCCACTGGTACAACCCCCTAATAACAGCTTGGTGGAATTTTATAGGAAAGGGACTTCTAACTGATGCCATCATGCTTTAAGTGTGTTGGGTGTGCATGGCACAAACATGTTGAGGATGCAAGTGGCCAAAAATTAGGGGGGGGGGGGGGGGGGGGGGGGGGGGGGGGAGAAAAAAATTAAATTCTCAAGTGGTTGGATATTTACCAGAGCCAAACAACCCACTTTTTGCCTATCCATAAAAATCACAGATACTTCTTGGGATTATCTCTCCCAGCATTTGTGCATTCCCATTTTGGATGTTCAATTTTTTTTTCTAGGTCCAAACTTGTGACTCCCATTTTTCCTCGTAAAAAAATAAGATATAAGATCGCAACAAAATGAAAATTTTAGAGTTCATGTGTGCCAAAAATTTTGAAAACTATAATAATAAATAGAAAATTATTTCACACACTAAAAATCAAGCCCAAAATCCATGTTTTGGAAATTCCACTAGTACAACCCCCTAATAATAGCTTGGTGGAATTTCATGGAAAGGGACTTCTAACTGATCCCAACATGCTTTAAGTGTGGTGGGTGTGCATGCCACAAGCATGTTGAGGATGCAAGTGGCCAAAAATTAGGGGGGGTAGAAAAAATTAAATTCTAAAGTGGTTGGATATTTACCAGAGCCAAACAACCCACTTTTTTCCTATCCTTAAAAATCACAGATACTTTTTGGGATTATCTCTCCCTGCATTTGTGCATTTCCATTTTGGATGTTCAATTTTTTTTTTTCAGGTCCAAATTTGTGACTCCCATTTTTCCTCGTAAACAAAAGAGATATAAAATCGCAGCAAAATGAAAATTTTAGAGTTCATGTGTGCAAAAAAATTTGACAACTATAATAATAAATAGAAAATTATTTCACGCACTAAAAATGAACCCCAAAATCCATGTTTGGGAAATTCCACTGGTACAACCCCCTAATAATAGCTTGGTGGAATTTTATAGGAAAGGGACTTCTAACTGATCCCAACATGCTTTAAGTGCGGCTAGTGTGCATGCCACAAGCATGTTGAGGATGCAAGTGGCCAAAAATTAGAGGGGGTAGAAAAAATTAAATTCTCAAGTGGTTGGATATTAACCAGAGCCAAACAACCCACTTTTTTGCCTATCTTTAAAAATCACAGATACTTTTTGGAATTATCTCTCCCAGCATTTGAGCAATCCCATTTTGGATGTTGAAAATTTTTTTTTTTTTAGGTCCAAACATGTGACTCCCATTTTTCGTCGTAAAGAAAAAAGATATAAGATCGCAACAAAAGGAAAATTTTAGAGTTCATGTGTACAAAAAAATTTGAAAACTATAATAATAAATAGAAAATTATTTCACGCACTAAAAATGTACCCCAAAATCCATGTTTGGGAAATTCCACTAGTACAACCCCCTAATAATAGCTTGGTGGAATTTTATAGGAAAGGGACTTGTAACTGATCCCAACATGCTTTAAGTGTGGTAGGCGTGCATGCCACAAGCATGTTGAGGATGCAAGTGGCCAAAAATTAGGGGGGGTAGAAAAAATTAAATTCTCAAGTGGTTGGATAATTTACCAGACCCAAACAACCCACTTTTTGCCAATCCTTAAAAATCACAGATACTTTTTGGAATTATCTCTCCCAGCATTTGTGCATTCCCATTTTGGATCTTCTATTTTTTTTTTTTCAGGTCCAAACTTGTGACTCCCACTTTTCCTCGTAAACAAAAAAGATATAAGATCGCAACAAAATGAAAATTTTAGAGTTCATGTGTGCAAAAATAGTTGAAAAGTATAATAATATATAGAAAATTAATTCACGCACTAAAAATGAACCTCAAAATCCATGTTTGGGAAATTCCACTGGTACAACCCCCTACTAATAGCTTGGTGGAATTTTATAGGCAATGCACTTCTAACTGATCCCAACATGCTTTAAGTGTGGTGGGTGTGCATGCCACAAGCATGTTGAGGATGCAAGTGGCCAAAAATTAGGAGGGGTAGAAAAAATTAAATTCTCAAGTGGTTGGAGACTTACCAGAGCCAAACAACCCACTTTTTTCCTATCCTTAAAAATCACAGATACTTTTTGGGATTATCTCTTTTAGCATTTGTGCATTCCCATTTTGGATGTTCAAATTTTTTTTTTTTCAGGTCCAAACTTGTGACTCCCATTTTTCCTCGTAAACAAAAAAGATATAAGATCGCAACAAAATGAAAATTTTAGAGTTCATGTGTGCAAAAAAATTGGAAAACTCTAATAATAAATAGAAAATTATTTCACGCACTAAAAATGAACCCCAAAATCCATGTTTGGGAAATTCCACTAGTACAACCACCTAATAATAGCTTGGTGGAATTTTATAGGAAAGAGTCTTCTAAATGATCCCAACATGCTTTTAGTGTGGTGGGTGTGCATGCCACAAGCATCATGAGGATGCAAGTGGCCAAAAATTAGGGGGGGTAGAAAAAATTAAATTCTCAAGTGGTTGGATATTTACCAGAGCCAAACAACCCACTTTTTGCCTATCCGTAAAAATCACAGATACTTTTTGGAATTATCTCTCCCAACATTTGTGAATTCCCATTTTGGATGTTCAAAAATTTTTTTTTTTCGGGTCCAATCTTGTGACTCCCATTTTTCCTCGTAAACAAAAAAGATATAAGATCGCAGCAAAATAAAAATTTTAGAGTTCATGTGTGTAAAAAAATTTGAAAACTATAATAATAAATAGAAAATTATTTCACGCACTAAAAATGAACCCCAAAATCCATGTTTGGGAAGTTCCACTGGTAGAACCCCCTAATAACAGCTTGGTGGAATTTTATAGGAAAGGGACTTCTAACTGATCCCATCATGCTTTAAGTGTGTTGGGTGTGCATGGCACAAACATGTTGAGGATGCAAGTGGCCAAAAATTAGAGGGGAGGGGGGGGAGAAAATAATTAAATTCTCAAGTGGTTGGATATTTACCAGAGCCAAACAACCCACTTTTTGCCTATCCAAAAAAATCACAGATACTTTTTGGGATTATCTCCCCCAGCATTTGTGCATTCCCATTTTGGATGTTCAATTTTTTTTTTTCTAGGTCCAAACTTGTGACTCCCATTTTTCCTCGTAAAAAAATAAGATATAGGATCGCAACAAAATGAAAATTTTAGAGTTCATGTGTGCCAAAATTTTTTAAAACTATAATAATAAATAGAAAATTATTTCACACACTAAAAATCAAGCCCAAAATCCATGTTTTGGAAATTCCACTAGTACAACCACCTATTAATAGCTTGGTGGAATTTCGTGGGAAAGGGACTTCTAACTGATCCCAACATGCTTTAAGTTTGGTGGGTGTGCATGCCACAAGCATGTTGAGGATGCAAGTGGCAAAAAATTAGGGGGGGTAGAAAAAATTAAATTCTAAAGTGGTTGGATATTTACCAGAGCCAAACAACCCACTTTTTTCCTATCCTTAAAAATCACAGATACTTTTTGGGATTATCTCTCCCAGCATTTGTGCATTTCCATTTTGGATGTTCAATTTTTTTTTCTCAGGTCCAAACTTGTGACTCCCATTTTTGCTCGTAAACAAAAGAGATATAAGATCGCAGCAAAATAAAAATTTTAGAGTTCATGTGTGTAAAAAAATTTGAAAACTATAATAATAAATAGAAAATTATTTCACGCACTAAAAATGAACCCCAAAATCCATGTTTGGGAAGTTCCACTGGTACAACCCCCTAATAACAGCTTGGTGGAATTTTATAGGAAAGGGACTTCTAACTGATCCCATCATGCTTTAAGTGTGTTGGGTGTGCATGGCACAAACATGTTGAGGATGCAAGTGGCCAAAAATTAGAGGGGGGGGGGGGGGGGGGGGGGGGGAGAAAATAATTAAATTCTCAAGTGGTTGGATATTTACCAGAGCCAAACAACCCACTTTTTGCCTATCCATAAAAATCACAGATACTTTTTGGGATTATCTCTCCCAGCATTTGTGCATTCCCATTTTGGATGTTCAATTTTTTTTTTTTCAGGTCCAAACTTGTGACTCCCATTTTTGCTCGTAAACAAAAGAGATATAAGATCGCAGCAAAATGAAAATTTTAGAGTTCATGTGTGCAAAAAAAGTTGAAAACTATAATAATAAATAGAAAATTATTTCACGCACTAAAAATGAACCCCAAAATCCATGTTTGGGAAGTTCCACTGGTACAACCCCCTAATAACAGCTTGGTGGAATTTTATAGGAAAGGGACTTCTAACTGATCCCATCATGCTTTAAGTGTGTTGGGTGTGCATGGCACAAACATGTTGAGGATGCAAGTGGCCAAAAATTAGAGGGGGGGGGGGGGGGGGGGGGGGGGGGGGGGGGGAAGAGAAAAAAATTAAATTCTCAACTGGTTGGATATTTACCAGAGCCAAACAACCCACTTTTTGCCTATCCATAAAAATCACAGATACTTTTTGGGATTATCTCTCCCAGCATTTGTGCATTCCCATTTTGGATGTTCAATTTTGTTTTTCTAGGTCCAAACTTGTGACTCCCATTTTTCCTCGTAAAAAAATAAGATATAGGATCGCAACAAAATGAAAATTTTAGAGTTCATGTGTGCCAAAATTTTTTAAAACTATAATAATAAATAGAAAATTATTTCACACACTAAAAATCAAGCCCAAAATCCATGTTTTGGAAATTCCACTAGTAGAACCCCCTATTAATAGCTTGGTGGAATTTCATCGGAAAGGGACTTCTAACTGATCCCAACATGCTTTAACTGTGGTGGGTGTGCATGCCACAAGCATGTTGAGGATGCAAGTGGCCAAAAATTAGGGGGGGTAGAAAAAATTAAATTCTAAAGTGGTTGGATATTTACCAGAGCCAAACAACCCACTTTTTTCCTATCCTTAAAAATCACAGATACTTTTTGGGATTATCTCTCCCAGCATTTGTGCATTTCCATTTTGGATGTTCAATTTTTTTTTTTTCAGGTCCAAACTTGTGACTCCCATTTTTGCTCGTAAACAAAAGAGATATAAGATCGCAGCAAAATGAAAAGTTTAGAGTTCATGTGTGCAAAAAAAGTTGAAAACTATAATAATAAATAGAAAATTATTTCACGCACTAAAAATGAACCCCAAAATCCATGTTTGGGAAATTCCACTGGTACAACCCCCTAATAATAGCTTGGTGGAATTTTATAGGAAAGGGACTTCTAACTGATCCCAACATGCTTTAAGTGCGGCTGGTGTGCATGCCACAAGCATGTTGAGGATGCAAGTGGCCAAAAATTAGAGGGGGTAGAAAAAATTAAATTCTCAAGTGGTTGGATATTTACCAGAGCCAAACAACCCACTTTTTTGCCTATCTTTAAAAATCACAGATACTTTTTGGAATTATCTCTCCCAGCATTTGAGCAATCCCATTTTGGATGTTGAAAATTTTTTTTTTTTTAGGTCCAAACATGTGACTCCAATTTTTTGTCGTAAAGAAAAAAGATATAAGATCGCAACAAAATGAAAATTTTAGAGTTCATGTGTGCAAAAAAATTTGAAAACTACAATAATAAATAGAAAATTATTTCAGGCACTAAAAATGTACCCCAAAATCCATGTTTGGAAAATTCCACTAGTACAACCCCCTAATAATAGCTTGGTGGAATTTTATAGGATAGGGACTTGTAACTGATCCCAACATGCTTTAAGTGTGGTAGGTGTGCATGCCACAAGCATGTTGAGGATGCAAGTGGCCAAAAATTAGGGGGGGTAGAAAAAATTAAATTCTCAAGTGGTTGGATATTTACCAGACCCAAACAACCCACTTTTTGCCAATCCTTAAAAATCACAGATACTTTTTGGAATTATCTCTCCCAGCATATGTGCATTCCCATTTTGGATCTTCAATTTTTTTTTTTTTTCAGGTCCGAACTTGTGACTCCCACTTTTGCTCGTTAACAAAAAAGATATAAGATCGCAATCAAATGAAAGTTTTAGAGTTCATGTGTGCAAAAAAATTTGAAAAGTATAATAATAAATAGAAAATTATTTCACGCACTAAAAATGAACCCCAAAATCCATGTTTGGGAAATTCCACTGGTACAACCCCCTAATAATAGCTTGGTGGAATTTTATAGGAAAGGCACTTCTAACTGATCCCAACATGCTTTAAGTGTGGTGGGTGTGCATGCCACAAGCATGTTGAGGATGGAAGTGGCCAAAAATTAGGGGGCGTAGAAATTATTAAATTCTCAAGTGGTTGGATATTTAACAGAGCCAAACAACCCACTTTTTGCCTATCCTTAAATTTTAAAACACAGATACTTTTTGGGATTATCTCTCCCAGCATTTGTGCATTCCCATTTTGGATGTTCAAATTTTTTTTTTTTTTACGTCCAAACTTGTGACTCCCATTTTTCCTCGTAAACAAAAATGATATAAGATCGCAACAAAATGGAAATTTTAGAGTTCATGTGTCCAAAATAATTTGAAAACTATAATAATAAATAGAAAATTATTTCACGCACTAAAAATGAACCCCAAAATCCCTGTTTGGGAAATTCCACTGGTACAACCCCCAAATAATAGCTTGGTGGAATTTTATAGGAAAGGGACTTCTAACTGATCCCATCATGCTTTAAGTGTGGTAGGTGTGCATGTCACAAACATGTTGAGGATGCAAGTGGCAAAAAATTTGGGGGGGGGTAGAAAAAATTAAATTCTCAAGTGGTTGGATATTTACCAGAGCCAAACAACCCACTTTTTGCCTATACTTAAAAATACCAGATACTTTTTGGGATTATCTTTCCCAGCATTTGTGCATTCCCATTTTGGATGTTCAAATTTTTTTTGTTTCAAGTCCAAACTTGTGACTCCCATTTTTGCTCGTAAACAAAAAAGATATAAGATCGCAAAAAAATGAAAATTTTAGAGTTCATATGTGCAAAAAAATTTGAAAACTATAATAATAAATAGAAAATTATTTCATGCACTAAAAATGTACCCCAAAATCCATGTTTGGGAAATTCCACTAGTACAACCCCCTAATAATAGCTTGGTGGAATTTTATAGGAAAGGGACTTGTAACTGATCCCAACATGCTTTAAGTGTGGTAGGTGTGCATGCCACAAGCATGTTGAGGATGCAAGTGGCCAAAAATTACGGGGGGTAGAAAAAATTAAATTCTCAAGTGGTTGGATATTTACCAGACCCAAACAACCCACTTTTTGCCAATCCTTAAAAATCACAGATACTTTTTGGAATTATCTCTCCCAGCATATGTGCATTCCCATTTTGGATCTTCAATTTTTTTTTTTTTTCAGGTCCAAACTTGTGACTCCCACTATTGCTCGTAAACAAAAAAGATATAAGATCGCAACAAAATGAAAGTTTTAGAGTTCATGTGTGCAAAAAAATTTGAAAAGTATAATAATATATAGAAAATTAATTCACGCACTAAAAATGAACCCCAAAATCCATGTTTGGGAAATTCCACTGGTACAACCCCCTACTAATAGCTTGGTGGAATTTTATAGGAAAGGCAGTTCTAACTGATCCCAACATGCTTTAAGTGTGGTGGGTGTGCATGCCACAAGCATGTTGAGGATGCAAGTGGCCAAAAATTAGGAGGGGTAGAAAAAATTAAATTCTCAAGTGGTTGTATACTTACCAGAGCCAAACAACCCACTTTTTTCCTCTCCTTAAAAATCACAGATACTTTTTGGGATTATCTCTCTTAGCATTTGTGCATTCCCATTTTGGATGTTCAAATTTTTTTTTTTCAGGTCCAAACTTGTGACTCCCATTTTTCCTCGTAAACAAAAAAGATATAAGATCGCAACAAAATGAAAATTTTAGAGTTCATGTGTGCAAAAAAATTTGAAAACTATAATAATAAATAGAAAATTATTTGCGCACTAAAAATGAACCCCAAAATCCATGTTTGGGAAATTCCACTGGTACAACCCCCTAATAATAGCTTGGTGGAATTTTATAGGAAAGGCACTTCTAACTGATCCCAACATGCTTTAAGTGTGGTGGGTGTGCATGCCACAAGCATGCTGAGGATGGAAGTGGCCAAAAATTAGGGGGCGTAGAAATTATTAAATTCTCAAGTGGTTGGATATTTAACAGAGCCAAACAACCCACTTTTTGCCTATCCTTAAATTTTAAATCACAGATACTTTTTGGGATTATCTCTCCCAGCATTTGTGCATTCCCATTTTGGATGTTCAAATTTTTTTTTTTTTTACGTCTAAACTTGTGACTCCCATTTTTCCTCGTAAACAAAAATGATATCAGATCGCAACAAAATGAAAATTTTAGAGTTCATGTGTGCAAAATAATTTGAAAACAATAATAATAAATAGAAAATTATTTCACGCACTAAAAATGAACCCCAAAATCCCTGTTTGGGAAATTCCACTGGTACAACCCCCAAATAATAGCTTGGTGGAATTTTATAGGAAAGGGACTTCTAACTGATCCCATCATGTTTTAAGTGTGGTAGGTGTGCATGTCACAAACATGTTGAGGATGCAAGTAGCAAAAAATTTGGTGGGGGGGGGGGGGGGGGGTAGAAAAAATTAAATTCTCAAGTGGTTGGATATTTACCAGAGCCAAACAACCCACTTTTTGCCTATACTTAAAAATCACAGATACTTTTTGGGATTATCTTTCCCAGCATTTGTGCATTCCCATTTTGGATGTTCAAATTTTTTTTGTTTCAAGTCCAAACTTGTGACTCCCATTTTTGCTCGTAAACAAAAAAGATATAAGATCGCAAAAAAATGAAAATTTTAGAGTTCATATGTGAAAAAAATTTGAAAACTATAATAATAAATAGAAAATTATTTCACGCACTAAAAATGATCCCCAAAATCCATGTTTGGGAAATTCCACTGGGACAACCCCCTAATAATAGCTTGGTGGAATTTTATACGAAAGGGACTTCTAATTGATCCCAACATGCTTTAAGTGTGGCTGGTGTGCATGCCACAAGCATGTTGAGGATGCAAGTGGCCAAAAATTAGGGGGGGTAGAAAAAATTAAATTCTCAAGTGGTTGGATATTTACCAGACCCAAACAACACACTTTTTGCCAATCCTTAAAAATCACAGATACTTTTTGGAATTATCTCTCCCAGCATATGTGCATTCCCATTTTGGATCTTCAATTTTTTTTTTTTTTTTCAGGTCCAAACTTGTGACTCCCACTTTTGCTCGTAAACAAAAAAGATATAAGATCGCAACAAAATGAAAATTTTAGAGTTCATGTGTGCAAAAAAATTTGAAAAGTATAATAATATATAGAAAATTAATTCACGCACTAAAAATGAACCCCAAAATCCATGTTTGGGAAATTCCACTGGTACAACCCCCTACTAATAGCTTGGTGGAATTTTATAGGAAATGCAGTTCTAACTGATCCCAACATGCTTTAAGTGTGGTGGGTGTGCATGCCACAAGCATGTTGAGGATGCAAGTGGCCAAAAATTAGGAGGGGTAGAAAAAATTAAATTCTCAAGTGGTTGTATACTTACCAGAGCCAAACAACCCACTTTTTTCCTCTCCTTAAAAATCACAGATACTTTTTGGGATTATCTCTTTTAGAATTTGTGCATTCCCATTTTGGATGTTCAAATTTTTTTTTTTTCAGGTCCAAACTTGTGTCTCCCATTTTTCCTCGTAAACAAAAAAGATATAAGATCGCAACAAAATGAAAATTTTAGAGTTCATGTGTGCAAAAAAATTTGAAAACTATAATAATAAATAGAAAATTATTTCACGCACTAAAAATGAACCCCAAAATCCATGTTTGGGAAATTCCACTGGTACAACCCCCTAATAATAGCTTGGTGGAATTTTATAGGAAAGGCACTTCTAACTGATCCCAACATGCTTTAAGTGTGGTGGGTGTGCATGCCACAAGCATGTTGAGGATGGAAGTGGCCAAAAATTAGGGGGTGTAGAAATTATTAAATTCTCAAGTGGTTGGATATTTAACAGAGCCAAACAACCCACTTTTTGCCTATCCTTAAATTTTAAATCACAGATACTTTTTGGGATTATCTCTCCCAGCATTTGTGCATTCCCATTTTGGATGTTCAAATTTTTTTTTTTTTTACGTCCAAACTTGTGACTCCCATTTTTCCTCGTAAACAAAAATGATATAAGATCGCAACAACATGGAAATTTTAGAGTTCATGTGTCCAAAATAATTTGAAAACTATAATAATAGATAGAAAATTATTTCACGCACTAAAAATGAACCCCAAAATCCCTGTTTGGGAAATTCCACTGGTACAACCCCCAAATAATAGCTTGGTGGAATTTTATAGGAAAGGGACTTCTAACTGATCCCATCATGCTTTAAGTGTGGTAGGTGTGCATGTCACAAACATGTTGAGGATGCAAGTGGCAAAAAATTTGGGGGGGGGGGGGGGGGGGGGGGGGGGTAGAAAAAATTAAATTCTCAAGTGGTTGGATATTTACCAGAGCCAAACAACCCACTTTTTGCCTATACTTAAAAATCACAGATACTTTTTGGGATTATCTTTCCCAGCATTTGTGCATTCCCATTTTGGATGTTCAAATTTTTTTTGTTTCAAGTCCAAACTTGTGACTCCCATTTTTGCTCGTAAACAAAAAAGATATAAGATCGCAAAAAAATGAAAATTTTAGAGTTCATATGTGCAAAAAAATTTGAAAACTATAATAATAAATAGAAAATTATTTCATGCACTAAAAATGTACCCCAAAATCCATGTTTGGGAAATTCCACTAGTACAACCCCCTAATAATAGCTTGGTGGAATTTTATAGGAAAGGGACTTGTAACTGATCCCAACATGCTTTAAGTGTGGTAGGTGTGCATGCCACAAGCATGTTGAGGATGCAAGTGGCCAAAAATTACGGGGGGTAGAAAAAATTAAATTCTCAAGTGGTTGGATATTTACCAGACCCAAACAACCCACTTTTTGCCAATCCTTAAAAATCACAGATACTTTTTGGAATTATCTCTCCCAGCATATGTGCATTCCCATTTTGGATCTTCAATTTTTTTTTTTTTTCAGGTCCAAACTTGTGACTCCCACTTTTGCTCGTAAAAAAAAAAGATATAAGATCGCAACAAAATGAAAGTTTTAGAGTTCATGTGTGCAAAAAAATTTGAAAAGTATAATAATATATAGAAAATTAATTCACGCACTAAAAATGAACCCCAAAATCCATGTTTGGGAAATTCCACTGGTACAACCCCCTACTAATAGCTTGGTGGAATTTTATAGGAAAGGCAGTTCTAACTGATCCCAACATGCTTTAAGTGTGGTGGGTGTGCATGCCACAAGCATGTTGAGGATGCAAGTGGCCAAAAATTAGGAGGGGTAGAAAAAATTAAATTCTCAAGTGGTTGTATACTTACCAGAGCCAAACAACCCACTTTTTTCCTCTCCTTAAAAATCACAGATACTTTTTGGGATTATCTCTCTTAGCATTTGTGCATTCCCATTTTGGATGTTCAAATTTTTTTTTTTCAGGTCCAAACTTGTGACTCCCATTTTTCCTCGTAAACAAAAAAGATATAAGATCGCAACAAAATGAAAATTTTAGAGTTCATGTGTGCAAAAAAATTTGAAAACTATAATAATAAATAGAAAATTATTTCACGCACTAAAAATGAACCCCAAAATCCATGTTGGGGAAATTCCACTGGTACAACCCCCTAATAATAGCTTGGTGGAATTTTATAGGAAAGGCACTTCTAACTGATCCCAACATGCTTTAAGTGTGGTGGGTGTGCATGCCACAAGCATGTTGAGGATGGAAGTGGCCAAAAATTAGGGGGCGTAGAAATTATTAAATTCTCAAGTGGTTGGATATTTAACAGAGCCAAACAACCCACTTTTTGCCTATCCTTAAATTTTAAATCACAGATACTTTTTGGGATTATCTCTCCCAGCATTTGTGCATTCCCATTTTGGATGTTCAAATTTTTTTTTTTTTTACGTCTAAACTTGTGACTCCCATTTTTCCTCGTAAACAAAAATGATATCAGATCGCAACAAAATGAAAATTTTAGAGTTCATGTGTGCAAAATAATTTGAAAACAATAATAATAAATAGAAAATTATTTCACGCACTAAAAATGAACCCCAAAATCCCTGTTTGGGAAATTCCACTGGTACAACCCCCAAATAATAGCTTGGTGGAATTTTATAGGAAAGGGACTTCTAACTGATCCCATCATGTTTTAAGTGTGGTAGGTGTGCATGTCACAAACATGTTGAGGATGCAAGTAGCAAAAAATTTGGTGGGGGGGGGGGGGGGGGGGGGGGGCGTAGAAAAAATTAAATTCTCAAGTGGTTGGATATTTACCAGAGCCAAACAACCCACTTTTTGCCTATACTTAAAAATCACAGATACTTTTTGGGATTATCTTTCCCAGCATTTGTGCATTCCCATTTTGGATGTTCAAATTTTTTTTGTTTCAAGTCCAAACTTGTGACTCCCATTTTTGCTCGTAAACAAAAAAGATATAAGATCGCAAAAAAATGAAAATTTTAGAGTTCATATGTGAAAAAAATTTGAAAACTATAATAATAAATAGAAAATTATTTCACGCACTAAAAATGATCCCCAAAATCCATGTTTGGGAAATTCCACTGGTGGAATTTTATACGAAAGGGACTTCTAATTGATCCCAACATGCTTTAAGTGTGGCTGGTGTGCATGCCACAAGCATGTTGAGGATGCAAGTGGCAAAAAATTAGAGGGGGTAGAAAAAATTAAATTCTCAAGTGGTTGGATATTTACCATAGCCAAACAACCCACCTTTTTGCCTATCCTTAAAAATCACAGATACTTTTTGGAATTATCTCTCCCAGCAATTGTGCAATCACATTTTGGATGTTCTAAATTTTTTTTTTTTCAGGTCCAAACATGTGACTCCCATTTTTCCTCGTAAACAAAAAAGATATAAGATCGCAACAAAATGAAAATTTTAGAGTTCATGTGTGCAAAAAAATTTGAAAACTATAATAATAAATAGAAAATTATTTCACGCACTAAAAATGAACCCCAAAATCCATGTTTAGGAAATTCGACTAGTACAAGCCCCTAATAATAGCTTGGTGGAATTTTATAGGAAAGAGACTTCTAACTGATCCCAACATGCTTTAAGTGTGGTGGGTGTGCATGCCACAAGCATGTTGAGGATGCAAGTGGCCAAAAATTAGGGGAGGTAGAAAAAATTAAAGTCTCAAGTGGTTGGATATTTACTAGAGCCAAAGAAACCACTTTTTGCCTATCCTTAAAAATCACATATACTTTTTGGAATTATCTCTCCCAGCATATGTGCATTCCCATTTTGGATGTTCAATTTTTTTTTTTCTTTTAGGTCCAAACTTGTGACTTCCATTTTTCCTTGTAAAGAAAAAAGATAAAAGATCGCAACAAAATGAAAATTTTAGAGTTCATGTGTGAAAAAAATTTTGAAAACTATAATAATAAATAGAAAATTATTTCACGCACTAAAAATGAACCCCAAAATCCATGTTTTGGAAATTCCACTAGTACAACCCCCTAATAATAGCTTGGTGGAATTTTATGGGAAAGGGACTTCTAACTAATCCCAACATGCTTTAGGAATGGTGAGTGTGCATGCCACAAGCATGTTGAGAATGCAATTGGCCAAAAATTACGGGGGGTAGAAAAAATTAAATTCTCAAGTGGTTGGATATTTACATGAGCCAAACAACCCACTCTTTGCATATCCTTAAAAATCACACATACTTTTTGGAATTATCTCTCCCAACATTTGTGAATTCCCATTTTGGATGTTCAAAATTTTTTTTTTTCGGGTCCAATCTTGTGACTCCCATTTTTCCTCGTAAACAAAAAGATATAAGATCGCAGCAAAATAAAAATTTTAGAGTTCATGTGTGTAAAAAAATTTGAAAACTATAATAATAAATAGAAAATTATTTCACGCACTAAAAATGAACCCCAAAATCCATGTTTGGGAAGTTCCACTGGTACAACCCCCTAATAACAGCTTGGTGGAATTTTATAGGAAAGGGACTTCCAACTGATCCCATCATGCTTTAAGTGTGTTGGGTGTGCATGGCACAAACATGTTGAGGATGCAAGTGGCAAAAAATTAGGGGGGGTAGAAAAAATTAAATTCTCAAGTGGTTGGATATTTACCAGAGCCAAACAACCCACTTTTTGCCTATCCATAAAAATCACAGATACTTTTTGGGATTATCTCTCCCAGCATTTGTGCATTCCCATTTTGGATGTTCAATTTTTTTTTTTTTCTAGGTCCAAACTTGTGACTCCCATTTTTCCTCGTAAAAAAATAAGATATAAGATCTCAACAAAATGAAAATTTTAGAGTTCATGTGTGCCAAAATTTTTGAAAACTATAATAATAAATAGAAAATTATTTCACACACTAAAAATCAAGCCCAAAATCCATGTTTTGGAAATTCCACTAGTACAACCCCCTAATAATAGCTTGGTGGAATTTCATGGGAAAGGGACTTCTAACTGATCCCAACATGCTTTAAGTGTGGTGGGTGTGCATGCCACACGCATGTTGAGGATGCAAGTGGCCAAAAATTAGGGGGGGTAGAAAAAATTAAATTCTAAAGTGGTTGGATATTTACCAGAGCCAAACAACCCACTTTTTGCCTATCCTTAAAAATCACAGATACTTTTTGGGATTATCTCTCCCAGCATTTGTGCATTCCCATTTTGTATGTTCAATTTTTTTTTTCAGGTTCAAACTTGTGACTACCACTTTTGCACGTAAACAAAAGAGATATAAGATCGCAGCAAAATGAAAATTTTAGAGTTCATGTGTGTAAAAAAAATTAAAAACAATAATAATAAATAGAAAATTATTTCACGCACTAAAAATGAACCCCAAAATCCATGTTTGGGAAATTCCACTGGTACAACCCCCTAATAATAGCTTGGTGGAATTTTATAGGAAAGGGACTTCTAATTGATCCCAACATGCTTTAAGTGTGGCTGGTGTGCATGCCACAAGCATGTTGAGGATGCAAGTGGCAAAAAATTAGAGGGTGTAGAAAAAATTAAATTCTCAAGTGGTTGGATATTTATGATAGCCAAACAACCCACTTTTTTGCCTATCCTTAAAAATCACAGATACCTTTTGGAATTATCTCTCCCAGCATTTGTGCAATCCCATTTTGGATGTACAAAATTTTTTTTTTTTCAGGTCCAAACATGTGACTCCCATTTTTCGTCGTAAACAAAAAAGATATAAGATCGCAACAAAATGAAAATTTTAGAGTTCATGTGTGCAAAAAAATTTGAAAACTATAATAATAAGTAGAAAATTATTTCACACACTAAAAATGAACCCCAAAATCCATGTTTAGGAAATTCGACTAGTACAAGCCCCTAATAATAGCTTGTGGAATTTTATAGGAAAGAGACTTCTAACTGATCCCAACATGCTTTAAGTGTGGTGGGTGTGCATGCCACAAGCATGCTGACGATGCAAGTGGCCAAAAATTAGGGGAGGTAGAAAAAATTAAATTCTCAAGTGGTTGGATATTTACTAGAGCCAAAGAAACCACTTTTTGCCTATCCTTAAAAATCACATATACTTTTTGGAATTATCTCTCCCAGCATATGTGCATTCCCATTTTGGATGTTCAATTTTTTTTTCTTTTCGTAAAGAAAAAAGATAAAAGATCGCAACAAAATGAAAATTTTAGAGTTCATGTGTGCAAAATATTTTGAAAACTATAATAATAAATAGAAAATTATTTCACGCACTAAAATTGAACCCCAAAATCCATGTTTTGGAAATTCCACTAGTAAAACCCCCTAATAATAGCTTGGTGGAATTTTATGGGAAAGGGACTTCTAACTGATCCCAACATGCTTTAGGAGTGGTGAGTGTGCATGCCACAAGCATGTTGAGGATGCAAGTGGCCAAAAATTACGGGGGGTAGAGAAAATTAAATTCTCAAGTGGTTGGATATTTACATGAGACAAACAACCCACTCTTTGCATATCCTTAAAAATCACACATACTTCTTGGAATTATCTCTCCCAGCATTTGTGCCTTCACATTTTGGATGTTCAAATTTGTTTTTTTTCAGGTCCAAACTTGTGAGTCCAATCTTTCGTCGTAAACAAAAAAGATATAAGATCACAGCAAAATGAAAATTTTAGAGTTCAGGTGTGCAAAAAAATAGGAAAACTCTAATAATAAATAGAAAATTATTTCACGCACTAAAAATGAACCCCAAAATCCATGTTTGGGAAATTCCACTAGTACAACCACCTAATAATAGCTTGGTGGAATTTTATAGGAAAGAGTCTTCTAAATGATCCCAACATGCTTTTAGTGTGGTGGGTGTGCATGCCACAAGCATGTTGAGGATGCAAGTGGCAAAAAATTAGGGGGGGGTAGAAAAAATTAAATTCTCAAGTGGTTGGATATTTACCAGAGCCAAACAACCCACATTTTGCCTATCCGTAAAAATCACAGATACTTTTTGGAATTATCTCTCCCAACATTTGAGAATTCCCATTTTGGATGTTCAAATTTTTTTTTTTTTCAGGTCCAATCTTGTGACTCCCATTTTTCCTCGTAAACAAAAAAGATATAAGATCGCAGCAAAATAAAAATTTTAGAGTTCAAGTGTGTAAAAAAATTTGAAAACAATAATAATAAATAGAAAATTATTTCACGCACTAAAAATGAACCCCAAAATCCATGTTTGGGAAGTTCCACTGGTACAACCCCCTAATAACAGCTTGGTGGAATTTTATAGGAAAGGGACTTGTAACTGATCCCATCATGCTTTAAGTGTGTTGGGTGTGCATGGCACAAACATGTTGAGGATGCAAGTGGCCAAAAATTAGGGGGGGGGGGGGGGGTGGGGGTGAGAAAAAAATTGAATTCTCAAGTGCTTGGATATTTACCAGAGCCAAACAACCCACTTTTTGCCTATCCATAAAAATCACAGATACTTTTTGGGATTACCTCTCCCAGCATTTGTGCATTCCCATTTTGGATGTTCAATTTTTTTTTTCTAGGTCCAAACTTGTGACTCCCATTTTTCCTCGTAAAAAAATAAGATATAAGATCGCAACAAAATGAAAATTTTAGAGTTCATGTGTGCCAAAAATTTTGAAAACTATAATAATAAATAGAAAATTATTTCACACACTAAAAATCAAGCCCAAAATCCATATTTTGGAAATTCCACTAGTACAACCCCCTAATAATAGCTTGGTGGAATTTCATGGGAAAGGGACTTCTAACTGATCCCAACATGCTTTAAGTGTGGTGGGTGTGCATGCCACACGCATGTTGAGGATGCAAGTGGCCAAAAATTAGGGGGGGTAGAAAAAAATTAAATTCTCAAGTGGTTGGATATTTACCAGAGCCAAACAACCCACTTTTTGCCTATCCGTAAAAATCACAGATACTTTTTGGAATTATCTCTCCCAACATTTGTGAATTCCCATTTTGGATGTTCAAATTTTTTTTTTTTCGGGTCCAATCTTTTGACTCCCATTTTTCCTCGTAAACAAAAAAGATATAAGATCGCAGCAAAATAAAAATTTTAGAGTTCATGTGTGTAAAAAAATTTGAAAACTATAATAACAAATAGAAAATTATTTCACGCACTAAAAATGAACCCCAAAATCCATGTTTGGGAAGTTCCACTGGTACAACCCCCTAATAACAGCTTGGTGGAATTTTATAGGAAAGGGACTTCTAACTGATCCCATCATGCTTTAAGTGTGTTGGGTGTGCATGGCACAAACATGTTGAGGATGCAAGTGGCCAAAAATTTGGGGGGGGGGGGGGGGGGGGGGGCGGGGGGGGGAGAAAAAAATTGAATTCTCAAGTGGTTGGATATTTACCAGAGCCAAACAACCCACTTTTTGCCTATCCATAAAAATCACAGATACTTTTTGGGATTATCTCTCCCAGCATTTGTGCATTCCCATTTTGGATGTTCAATTTTTTTTTTTTCTAGGTCCAAACTTGTGACTCCCATTTTTCCTCGTAAAAAAATAAGATATAAGATCGCAACAAAATGAAAATTTTAGAGTTCATGTGTGCCAAAATTTTTGAAAACTATAATAATAAATAGAAAATTATTTCACACACTAAAAATCAAGCCCAAAATCCATGTTTTGGAAATTCCACTAGTACAACCCCCTAATAATAGCTTGGTGGAATTTCATGGGAAAGGGACTTCTAACTGATCCCAACATGCTTTAAGTGTGGTGGGTGTGCATGCCACACGCATGTTGAGGATGCAAGTGGCCAAAAATTAGGGGGGGTAGAAAAAATTAAATTCTAAAGTGGTTGGATATTTACCAGAGCCAAACAACCCACTTTTTGCCTATCCTTAAAAATCATAGATACTTTTTGGGATTATCTCTCCCAGCATTTGTGCATTCCCATTTTGGATGTTCAATTTTTTTTTTCAGGTCCAATCTTGTGACTCCCATTTTTGCACATAAACAAAAGAGATATAAGATCGCAGCAAAATGAAAATTTTAGAGTTCATGTGTGTAAAAAAATTTGAAAACAATAATAATAAATAGAAAATTATTTCACGCACTAAAAATGAACCCCAAAATCCATGTTTGGGAAATTCCACTGGTACAACCCCCTAATAATAGCTTGGTGGAATTTTATAGGAAAGGGACTTCTAATTGATCCCAACATGCTTTAAGTGTGGCTGGTGTGCATGCCACAAGCATGTTGAGGATGCAAGTGGCAAAAAATTAGAGGGTGTAGAAAAAATTAAATTCTCAAGTGGTTGGATATTTACGATAGCCAAACAACCCACTTTTTTGCCTATCCTTAAAAATCACAGATACTTTTTGGAATTATCTCTCCCAGCATTTGTGCAATCCCATTTTGGATGTTCAAAATTTTTTTTTTTTCAGGTCCAAACATGTGACTCCCATTTTTCGTTGTAAACAAAAAAGATATAAGATCGCAACAAAATGAAAATTTTAGAGTTCATGTGTGCAAAAAAATTTGAAAACTATAATAATAAATAGAAAATTATTTCACGCACTAAAAATGAACCCCAAAATCCATGTTTAGGAAATTCGACTAGTACAAGCCCCTAATAATAGCTTGGTGGAATTTTATAGGAAAGAGACTTCTAACTGATCCCAACATGCTTTAAGTGTGGTAGGTGTGCATGCCACAAGCATGTTGAGGATGCAAGTGGCCAAAAATTAGGGGGGGTAGAAAAAATTAAATTCTCAAGTGGTTGGATATTTACCAGACCCAAACAACCCACTTTTTGCCAATCCTTAAAAATTACAGATACTTTTTGGAATTATGTCTCCCAGCATTTGTGTATTCCCATTTTGGATCTTCAGTTTTTTTTTTTTCAGGTCCAAGCTTGTGACTCTAATTTTTCGTCGTAAACAAAAAAGGTATAAGATCGCAACAAAATGAAAATTTTAGAGTTCATGTGTGCAAAAAAAATTGAAAACTATAATAATAAATTGAAAATTATTTCACACAATAAAAATGTACCCCAAAATCCATGTTTGGGAAATTCCACTAGTACAACCCCCTAATAATAGCTTGGTGGAATTTTATAGGAAAGGGACTTCTAACTGATCCCAACATGCTTTAAGTGTGGTGGGTGTGCATGCCACAAGCATGTTGAGGTTGCAAGTGGCAAAAAATTAGGGGGGGTAGAAAAAATTAAATTCTCAAGTGGTTGGATATTTACCAGAGCCAAACAACCCCCTTTTTGCCTATCCATAAAAATCACAGATACTTTTTGGAATTATCACTCCCAGCATTTGAGCATTCCCATTTTGGATGTTCAGATTTTTTTTTCAGGTCCAAACTTGTGACTCCCTTTTTTCCTCGAAAACAAAAAAGATATAAGATCGCAACAAAATGAAAATTTTAAAGTTCATGTGTGCAAAAAAAATTGAAAACTATAATAATAAATAGAAAATTATTTCACGCACTAAAAATGAACCCAAAATCCATGTTTGGGAAATTCCACTAGTACAACCCCCTAATAATAGCTTGGTGGAATTTTATAGGAAAGGGACTTCTAACTGATCCCAACATGCTTTAAGTGTGGCTGGTGTGCATGCCACAAGCATGTTGAGCATGCAAGTGGCAAAAAATTAGAGGGGGTAGAAAAACTTAAATTCTCAAGTGGTTGGATATTTACCATAGCCAAACAACCCACTTTTTCGCCTATCCTTAAAAATCACAGATACTTTTTGGAATTATCTCTCCCAGCATTTGTGCATTCCCATTTTGGATGTTCAAAAAATTTTTTTTTTCAGGTCCAAACATGTGACTCCCATTTTTTGTCGTAAACAAAAAAGATGTAAGATCGCTACAAAATGAAAATTTTAGAGTTCATGTGTGCAAAAAAATTTGAAAAATATAATAATAAATTAAAAATTATTTCACGCACTAAAAATGAACCACAAAATCCATGTTTTGGAAATTCCACTAGTACAACCCCCTAATAATAGCTTGGTGGAATTTTATAGGAAAGGGACATCTAACTGATCTGAACATGCTTTAAGTGTGGTGGGTGTGCATGCCACAAGCATGTTGAGGATGCAAGTGGCCCAAAATTAGGGGGGGTAGAAAAAATTAAATTCTCAAGTGGTTGGATATTTACCAGAGCCAAACAACCCACTTTTTGCCAATCCTTAAAAATCACAGATACTTTTTGGAATTATCTCTCCCAGCATTTGTGCATTCCCATTTTGGATCTTCAGTTTTTTTTTTTTTTCAGGTCCAAACTTGTGACTCCCATTTTTCCTCGTAAACAAAAAAGATATAAGATCGCAACAAAATGAAAATTTTAGAGTTCATGTGTGCAAAAAAAATTGAAAACTATAATAATAAATAGAAAATTATTTCACGCACTAAAAATGAACCCCAAAATCCATGTTTGGGAAATTCCACTAGTACAACCCCCTAATAATAGCTTGGTGGAATTTTATAGGAAAGGGACTTCTAACTAATCCCAACATGCTTTAAGTGTGGTGGGTGTGCATGCCACAAGCATGTTGAGGATGCAAGTGGGCAAAAATTGGGGGGGTAGAAAAAATTAAATTCTCAAGTGGTTGGATATTTACCAGAGCCAAACAACCCACTTTTTGCCTATCCTTAAAAATCATAGATACTTTTTGGAATTATCACTCCGAGCATTAGTGCATTCCCATTTTGGATGTTCAGATTTTTTTTTTCAGGTCCAATGTTGTGACTCCCATTTTTCCTCGAAAACAAAAAAGATATAAGATCACAACAAAATGAAAATTTTAGAGTTCATGTGTGCAAAAAAATTTGAAAACTATAATAATAAATAGAAAATTATTTCACGCACTAAAAATGAACCACAAAATCCATGTTTTAGAAATTCCACTAGTACAACCCCCTAATAATATCTTGGTGGAATTTTATAGGAAAGGTACTTCTAACTGATCCCAACATGCTTTAAGTGTGGTGGGTGTGCATGCCACAAGCATGTTGAGGATGCAAGTGGCCAAAAATTAGGGGGGGTAGAAAAAATTAAATTCTCAAGTGGTTGGATATTTACCAGAGCCAAACAACCCACTTTTTGCCTATCCTTAAAAATCACATATACTTTTGGGATTATCTTTCCCAGCATTTGTACATTCCCATTTTGGATGTTCAAAATTTTTTTTTTCAAGTCCAAACTTGTGACTCCCATTTTTGCTCGTAAACAAAAAAGATATAAGATCGCAAAAAAATTAAAATTTTAGAGTTCATGTGAGCAAAAAAATTTGAAAGCAATAATAATAAATAGAAAATTATTTCACGCACTAAAAATGATCCCCAAAATCCAAGTTTGGGAAATTCCACTAGTTCAACCCCCTAATAATAGCTTGGTGGAATTTTATAGGAAAGAGACCTCTAATTGATCCCAACATGCTTTAAGTGTGGCTGCTGTGCATGCCACAAGCATGTTGAGGATGCAAGTGGCAAAAAATTAGAGGGGGTAGAAAAAATTAAATTCTCAAGTGGTTGGATATTTACCAGAGCCAAACAACCCACTTTTTTGCCTATCCTTAAAAATCACAGATACTTTTTGGAATTATCTCTCCCAGCATTTGTGCAATCCCATTTTGGATGTTCAAAATTTTTTTTTTTTTTCAGGTCCAAACATGTGACTCCCATTTTTCGTCGTAAACAAAAAAGATATATGATCGCAACAAAATGAAAATTTTAGAGTTCATGTGTGCAAAAAAATTTGAAAACTATAATAATAAATAGAAAATTATTTCACGCACTAAAAATGAACCACAAAATCCATGTTTTGGAAATTCCACTAGTACAACCCCCTAATAATATCTTGGTGGAATTTTATAGGAAAGGTACTTCTAACTGATCCCAACATGCTTTAAGTGTGGTGGGTGTGCATGCCACAAGCATGTTGAGGATGCAAGTGGCCAAAAATTAGGGGGGGTAGAAAAAATTAAATTCTCAAGTGGTTGGATATTTACCAGAGCCAAACAACCCACTTTTTGCCTATCCTTAAAAATCGCAGATACTTTTTGGAATTATCACTCCCAGCATTAGTGCATTCCCATTTTGGATGTTCAGATTTTTTTTTCAGGTCCAAACTTGTGACTCCCATTTTTCCTCGAAAACAAAAAAGATATAAGATCGCAACAAAATGAAAATTTTAGAGTTCATGTGTGTAAAAAAATTTGAAAACTATAATAATAAATAGAAAATTATTTCACGCACTAAAAATGAACCCCAAAATCCATGTTTGGGAAATTCCACTAGTAGTACCCCCTAATAATAGCTTGGTGGAATTTTATTGGAAAGGCACTTCTAACTGATCCCAACATTCTTTAAGTGTGGTGGGTGTGCATGCCACAAGCATGTTGAGGAAGCAAGTGGCCAAAAATTAGGGGGGGTAGAAAAAATTAAATTCGCAAGTGGTTGGATATTTACCAGAGCCAAACAACCCACTTTTTGCCTATCCTTAAAAATCACAGATACTTTTTGGGATTATCTCTCCCAGCATTTGTGCATTCCCATTTTGGATGTTGAAATTTTTTTTTTTTACGTCCAAACTTGTGACTCCCATTTTTCGTCGTAAACCAAAAAGATATAAGATCGCAACAAAATAAAAATTTTAGAGTTCATGTGCGCAAAATAATTTTAAAACTATAATAATAAATAGAAAATTATTTCACGCACTAAAAATGAACCCCAAAATCCCTGTTTGGGAAATTCCACTGGTACAACCCCCAAATAATAGCTTGGTGGAATTTTATAGGAAAGGGACTTCTAACTGATCCCATCATGCTTTAAGTGTGGTGGGTGTGCATGTCACAAACATGTTGAGGATACAAGTGGCCAAAAATTTGGGGGGGTAGAAAAAATTAAATTCTCAAGTGGTTGGATATTTACCTGAGCCAAACAACCCACTTTTTGCCAATCCTTAAAAATCACATATACATTTGGGATTATCTTTCCCAGCATTTGTACATTCCCATTTTGGATGTTCAAATTTTTTTTTTCAAGTCCAAACTTGTGACTCCCATTTTTGCTCGTAAACAAAAAAGATATAAGATCGCAAAAAAATAAAAATTTTAGAGTTCATGTGTGCAAAAAAATTTGAAAACTACAATAATAAATAGAAAATTATTTCACGCACTAAAATGATCCCCAAAATCCATGTTGGGGAAATTCCACTAGTACAACCCCCTAATAATAGCTTGGTGGAATTTTATAGGAAAGAGACTTCTAAATGATCCCAACATGGTTTAAGTGTGGCTGCTGTGCATGCCACAAGCATGTTGAGGATGCAAGTGGCAAAAAATTAGAGGGGGTAGAAAAAATTAAATTCTCAAGTGGTTGGATATTTACCAGAGCCAAACAACCCACTTTTTTGCCTATCCTTAAAAATCACAGATACTTTTTGGAATTATCTCTCCCAGCATTTGTGCAATCCCATTTTGGATGTTCAAAATTTTTTTTTTTTTTCAGGTCCAAACATGTGACTCCCATTTTTCGTCGTAAACAAAAAAGATATATGATCGCAACAAAATGAAAATTTTAGAGTTCATGTGTGCAAGAAAATTTGAAAACTATAATAATAAATAAAAAATTATTTCACGCACTAAAAATGAACCACAAAATCCATGTTTTAGAAATTCCACTAGTACAACCCCCTAATAATAGCTTGGTGGAATTTTATAGGATAGGGACTTCTAAGTGATCCCAACATGCTTTAAGTTTGGTGGGTGTGCATGCCACAAGCATGTTGAGGATGCAATTGGCCCAAAATTAGGGGGGGTAGAAAAAATTAAATTCTCAAGTGGTTGGATATTTACCAGAGCCAAACAACCCACTTTTTGCCAATCGTTAAAAATCACAGATACTTTTTGGAATTATCTCTCTCAGCATTTGTGCTTTCCCATTTTGGATCTTCAATTTTTTTTTCAAGTCCAAACTTGTGACTCCCATTTTTCGTCGTAAACAAAAAAGATATAAGATCGCAACAAAATGAAAATTTTAGAGTTCATGTGTGCAAAAAAATTTGAAAACTATAATAATAAATAGAAAATTATTTCACACACTATAAATGAACCCAAATTATTTCACACACTATAAATGAACCCCAAAATCCATGTTTGGGAAATTCCACTAGTACAACCCCCTAATAATAGCTTGGTGGAATTTTATAGGAAAGACACTTCTAACTGATCCCAACATGCTTTAAGTGTGGTGGGTGTGCATGCCACAAGCATGTTGAGGATGCAAGTGGCCAAAAATTAGGGGGGGGGGGGGGGTAGAAAAAATTAAATTCTCAAGTGGTTGGATATTTACCAGAGCTAAACAACCCACTTTTTGCCTATCCTTAAAAATCACAGATACTTTTTGGAATTATCACTCCCAGCATTTGTGCATTCCCATTTTGGATGTTCAAATTTTTTTTTTCAGGTCCATACTTGTGACTCCCATTTTTCATCGTAAACAAAAAAGATATAAGATAGCCAAAAAAATGAAAATTTTAGAGTTCATGTGTGCAAAAAAAATTGAAAACTAGAATAATAAATAGAAAATTATTTCACGCACTAAAAATGAACCCCAAAAGGTATGTTTGGGAAATTCCACTAGTACAACCCCCAAATAATAGCTTGGTGAAATTTTATTGGAAAGGGACTTCTAACTGATCCCAACATGCTTTGAGTCTGGTGGGGTGTGCATGCCACAAGCATGTTGAGGATGCAAGTGGCCAAAAATTAGGGGGGTTGTTGTGATTTTAAATCTTTTTTGTTTATGAGAAAAATGGGAGAGTGAAAACTCAAGTTTGGATTTAAAAAAATAATTTGAACATCAGAAGTGGAAATGCACAAATGTTGTGAGAGATAATTCCAAAAAGTATCTGTGACTTTTAAGGATAGGCAAAAAGTGGGTTGTTTGGCTCTGGTAAATATTGAACCACATGTTAACTTGAGAATTTAATTTTTTCTACTCTTAAAGTTTTGGATCATTAGGCCACTTGCATCCTAAATATGTTTCTAACATGCATATCCACCACACCTAAAACATGTTAGGATCAGTTAGAAGTCTCTTTCCTATCAAATCTATTAGGGGTTGCACTAGTAGAATTTCCCAAACTTGGATAACAAAACTTTGGAGTTCATTTTTAGTGCGTGAAATAATTTTCTTCACTTACATTTATTACAGTTTTCAAATTCTTTTGGATATATAAACTCTAAAATTTTCATTTTTCGGTCATCTAATATTTTTTTTGTTTACAAGAAAAATGGGAGAGTGAAAACTCTAATTCGGATTTGAAAAAAAAATTTGAACATCCAAAACTGAAATGCACAAATAATGAGACAGATAATTTGAAAAAGTATCTGTGATTTTTAAGGATAGGAGAAAAGTGGGTTGTTATTCTCCGCCAAATATCCAACCACAAGTTAACTTGAGAATTTAATTTTTCCTACTCCTTGAAATTTTTGGATCATTAGGCCACTTGCAACCTCCACATGTTTCTGGCATGCATATCCACCACACTTAAAACATGTTAGGATCAGTTAGAAGTCTCTTTCCTATCAAATCTATAAGGGGTTGTACTAGTGGAATTTCCAAAACATGGATAACCAAATCTTGGAGTTCATTTTTAGGGCGTGAAGTAATTTTCTTCACTTACATTTATTCTAGTTTTCAAATTCTTTTGCATACATAAACTAAAAAATTTTCATTATGTTGTAATCTTGTATCTTTTTTTTTTATGAGAAAAATGGGAGAGGGAAAAATCTGTGATTTTTTATGATAGGCGAAAAGTGGGTTGTTTGGCTCCGGTAAATATTCAACCACACATTAACTTGAGAGTTTATGTTTTCCTACTCCAAATTTTTTGATCATTAGGCTACTTGCAACCTCAACATGTTTCTGGCATGCATATCCACCACACTTATAACATGTTAGGATCAGTTAGAAGTCTATTTACTATCAAATATATTAGGGGTTTTACTAGAGGAATTTCCAAAAACATGGATAACAAAACTTTGGAGTTCATTTTTAGTACATGAAATAATTTTATTCACTTACATTTACTATAGTTTTCAAATTCTTTTGCATCCATAAACTCTAAAATTTGCATTTTGTTGTGTTCTTATATCTTTTTTGTTTACGAGAAAAATGGGAGAGTAAAAACTCAAGTTTGGATCTGAAAAAAATAAAATTTGAACATCCAAAATGGAAATGCACAAATGCTAAGAGAGATAATTCCAAAACGTATCTGTGATTTTTAAGGATTGGCAAAAAGTGGGTTGTTTGGCTCCGATAAATATCCAACCACACTTTAACTTGAGAATTTAATTTTTTCTTCTTGTTGAAAATTTTGGATCATTAGGGCACTCGCTTCCTCAACATGTTTCTTGCATGCATATCGACCACACTTAAAACATGTTAGGATCAGTTAGAAGTCTCGTTCTTATCAAATCTATAAGGGTTTGTACTAGTGAATTTCCCAAACATGGATAACCTAACTTCGGGGTTCTTTTTTAGTGCGTGAAAAAATTTTCTCCACTTACATTTATTGTAGTTTTCAAATTGTTTTGCATACATAAACTATAAAATTTTCATTTTGTTGTGATCTTGTATCTTTTTTTTTTACAAGAAAAATGGGAGAGTGAAAAATCAAGTTTTCATCTGAAAAAATAATTCCAACATCCAATATGGAAATGCACAAATGCTGAGAGAGACAATTTCAAAAAGTATATGTTATTTTTAAGGGTAGGCGAAAAGTGGTTTGTTTGGCTCCAGTAAATATCCAACCTCACGTTAACTTGAGAATTCAATTTTTTCTACTCCTAGAAATTTTTGGATCGTTAGGCCACTCGCATCCTCAACATGTTTCTGGCATGCATATCCCCCACAGCTAAAACATGTTCGGATCAGTTAGAAGTCTCTGTCCTATAAAATCTATTAGGGTTTGCACTAGCGAAATTTCCCAAACATGGATAACAAAACTTTGGAGTTCATTTTTAGTGCGTGAAATAATTTTCTTCACTTACATTTATTATAGTTTTCAAATTCTTTTGTATACATAAACTCTAAAATTTTCATTTTGTTGTGATCTTATATCTTTTTTGTTTACGAGAAAAATGGGAGAGTAAAAACTCAAGTTTGGATCTGAAAAAAATAAAATTTGAACATCCAAAATGAAAATGCACAAATGCTGAGAGAGATAATTCCAAAAACTATCTGTGATTTTAAAGGATAGGAAAATAGTGGGTTGTTTGGCTCTAGTATATATCCAACCACACGTTAACTTGAGAATTTAATTTTTTCTACTCCTTTAAATTTTTGGATCATTAGGCCACTTGCATCCTCATCATGTTTCTGGCTTGCATATCCACCACATTTAAAACATGTTAGGATCAGTTAGAAGTCTCTTTCCTATAAAATCTATTAGGGGTTGTACAAGTGGAATTTCCCAAACATGGATAACAAAACTTTGGAGTTCATTTTTAGTGCGTGAAATAATTTTCTTCAGTTACATTTATTATAGTTTTCAAATTCTTTTGCATACAAAAACTCTAAAATTTTTATTTTGTTCTGATATTATATCTTCTTTGTTTATGAGAAAAATGGGATAGTGAAAACTCAAATTTGGATCTGAAAAAAATAAAATTTGAACATCCAAAATGCAAATGCCCAAATTGTGTGAGTGATAATTCCAAAACGTATCTGTGATTTTTAAGGATTGGCAAAAAGTGGGTTGTTTGGCTCCGGTAAATATCCAACCACACTTTAACTTGAGAATTTAATTTTTTCTTCTCCTTGAAATTTTTGGATCATTAGGCCAGTTGCATCCTCAACATGTTTCTTTGATGCATATCCACCACACTTAAAACATGTTAGGATGAGTTAGAAGTCTCTTTCCTATCAAATCTATTAGGGGTTGTACTAGTGGAAATTCCCAAACATGGATAACCTAACTTCGGGGTTCTTTTTTACTGCGTGAAATAATTTTCTCCACTTACATTTATTGTAGTTTTCAAATTTTTTTGCATACATAAACTATAAAATTTTCATTTTGTTGTGATCTTGTATCTTTTTTGTTTTTACGAGAAAAATGGGAGAGTGAAAAATCAAGTTTGCATCTAAAAAAATAATTCTAACATCCAATATGGAAATGCGCAAATGCTGAGAGAGACAATTTCAAAAAGTATCTGTGATTTTTAAGGGTAGGCGAAAAGTGGGTTCTTTGTCTCTGGTAAATATCCAACCTCTCGTTAACGTGAGAATTTAATTTTTTCTACTCCTAGAAATTTTTGGATCGTTAGGCCACTTGCTTCCTGAACATGTTTCTGGCATGCATATCCCCCACATTTAAAACAAGTTAGGATCAGTTAGAAGTCTCTGTCCTATAAAATCTATTAGGGGTTGCACTAGCGGAATTTCCCAAACATGGATAACAAAACTTTGGAGTTCATTTTTAGTGCGTGAAATAATTTTCTTCACTTACATTTATTATAGTTTTCAAATTCTTTTGCATACATAAACTCTAAAATTTTCATTTTGTTGCGATCTTATATCTTTTTTGTTAACGAGAAAAATGGGAGAGTAAAAACTCAAGTTTGGATCTGAAAAAAATAAAATTTGAACATCCAAAATGAAAATGCAAAAATGATGAGAGAGATAATTCCAAAAAGTATCTGTGATTTTTAAGGATAGAAAAATAGTGGGTAATTTGTGTCTAGTATATATCCAACCACACGTTAACTTGAGAATTTAATTTTTTCTACTCCTTGAAATTTTGGGATCATTAGGCCACTTCATCCTTATCATGTTTCTGGCTTGCATATCCACCACATTTAAAACATGTTAGGATCAGTTAAAAGTCTCTTTCCTATAAAATCTATTAGGGGTTGTACTAGTGGAATTTCCCAAACATTGATAACAAAACTTTGGAGTTCATTTTTAGTGCGTGAAATAATTTTCTTCACTTACATTTATTATAGTTTTCAAATTCTTTTGTATACATAAACTCTAAAATTTTCATTTTGTTGTGATCTTATATCTTTTTTGTTTACGAGAAAAATGGGAGAGTAAAAACTCAAGTTTGGATCTGAAAAAAATAAAATTTGAACATCCAAAATGAAAATGCACAAATGCTGAGAGAGATAATTCCAAAAACTATCTGTGATTTTAAAGGATAGGAAAATAGTGGGTTGTTTGGCTCTAGTATATATCCAACCACACGTTAACTTGAGAATTTAATTTTTTCTACTCCTTTAAATTTTTGGATCATTAGGCCACTTGCATCCTCATCATGTTTCTGGCTTGCATATCCACCACATTTAAAACATGTTAGGATCAGTTAGAAGTCTCTTTCCTATAAAATCTATTAGGGGTTGTACTAGTGGAATTTCCCAAACATGGATAACAAAACTTTGGAGTTCATTTTTAGTGCGTGAAATAATTTTCTTCAGTTACATTTATTATAGTTTTCAAATTCTTTTGCATACAAAAACTCTAAAATTTTTATTTTGTTCTGATATTATATCTTCTTTGTTTATGAGAAAAATGGGATAGTGAAAACTCAAATTTGGATCTGAAAAAAATAAAATTTGAACATCCAAAATGCAAATGCACAAATTGTGAGAGTGATAATTCCAAAACGTATCTGTGATTTTTAAGGATTGGCAAAAAGTGGGTTGTTTGGCTCCGGTAAATATCCAACCACACTTTAACTTGAGAATTTAATTTTTTCTTCTCCTTGAAATTTTTGGATCATTAGGCCACTTGCATCCTCAACATGTTTCTTTGATGCATATCCACCACACTTAAAACATGTTAGGATGAGTTAGAAGTCTCTTTCCTATCAAATCTATTAGGGGTTGTACTAGTGGAAATTCCCAAACATGGATAACCTAACTTCGGGGTTCTTTTTTACTGCGTGAAATAATTTTCTCCACTTACATTTATTGTAGTTTTCAAATTGTTTTGCATACATAAACTATAAAATTTTCATTTTGTTGTGATCTTGTATCTTTTTTGTTTTTACGAGAAAAATGGAAGAGTGAAAAATCAAGTTTGCATCTGAAAAAATAATTCTAACATCCAATATGGAAATGCGCAAATGCTGAGAGAGACAATTTCAAAAAGTATCTGTGATTTTTAAGGGTAGGCGAAAAGTGGGTTCTTTGTCTCTGGTAAATATCCAACCTCTCGTTAACGTGAGAATTTAATTTTTTCTACTCCTAGAAATTTTTGGATCGTTAGGCCACTTGCTTCCTGAACATGTTTCTGGCATGCATATCCCCCACATTTAAAACAAGTTAGGATCAGTTAGAAGTCTCTGTCCTATAAAATCTATTAGGGGTTGCACTAGCGGAATTTCCCAAACATGGATAACAAAACTTTGGAGTTCATTTTTAGTGCGTGAAATAATTTTCTTCACTTACATTTATTATAGTTTTCAAATTCTTTTGCATACATAAACTCTAAACTTTTCATTTTGTTGTGATCTTATATCTTTTTTGTTAACGAGAAAAATGGGAGAGTAAAAACTCAAGTTTGGATCTGAAAAAAATAAAATTTGAACATCCAAAATGAAAATGCAAAAATGATGAGAGAGATAATTCCAAAAAGTATCTGTGATTTTTAAGGATAGAAAAATAGTGGGTAATTTGTGTCTAGTATATATCCAACCACACGTTAACTTGAGAATTTAATTTTTTTTACTCCTTGAAATTTTGGGATCATTAGGCCACTTCATCCTTATCATGTTTCTGGCTTGCATATCCACCACATTTAAAACATGTTAGGATCAGTTAAAAGTCTCTTTCCTATAAAATCTATTAGGGGTTGTACTAGTGGAATTTCCCAAACATTGATAACAAAACTTTGGAGTTCATTTTTAGTGTGTGAAATAATTTTCTTCACTTACATTTATTATAGTTTTCAAATTCTTTTGTATACATAAACTCTAAAATTTTCATTTTGTTGTGATCTTATATCTTTTTTGTTTACGAGAAAAATGGGAGAGTAAAAACTCAAGTTTGGATCTGAAAAAAATAAAATTTGAACATCCAAAATGAAAATGCACAAATGATGAGAGAGATAATTCCAAAAAGTATCTGTGATTTTTAAGGATAGAAAAATAGTGGGTAATTTGTGTCTAGTATATATCCAACCACACGTTAACTTGAGAATTTAATTTTTTCTACTCCTTGAAATTATGGGATCATTAGGCCACTTCATCCTTATCATGTTTCTGGCTTGCATATCCACCACATTTAAAACATGTTAGGATCAGTTAAAAGTCTCTTTCCTATAAAATCTATTAGGGGTTGTACTAGTGGAATTTCCCAAACATTGATAACAAAACTTTGGAGTTCATTTTTAGTGCGTGAAATAATTTTCTTCACTTACATTTATTATAGTTTTCAAATTCTTTTGCATACATAAACTCTAAAATTTTTATTTTGTTCTGATCTTATATCTTCTTTGTTTATGAGAAAAATGGGATAGCGAAAACTCAAGTTTAGATTTGAAAAAATAAAATTTGAACATCAAAAATGGAAATGCACAAATGCAGAGAGAGATAATTCCAAAAAGTATCTGTGATTTTTACGGATAGGTAAAAAGTGGGTTGTTTGGCTCCGGTAAATATGCAACCACACGTTAACTTGAGAATTTAATTTTTTCTATTCTTTGAAATTTTTGGATCCTTAGGCCACTTGCATCCTCAACATGTTTTTGGCTTGCATATCCACCACATTTAAAACATGTTATGATCAGTTAGAAGTCTCTTTCCTATGAAATCTTTTAGGGGTTGTACAAGTGGAATTTGCCAAACATTGATAACAAAACTTTGGAGTTTATTTTTAGTGCGTGAAATAATTTTCTTCTCTTAAATTTATTAAAGTTTTCTAATTCTTTTGCATACATAAACACTAATTTTTTTTTTTGTGATCTTATATCTTTTTTTTTACGAGAAAAAAGGGAGTGCGAAAATTTAAATTTGGATCTGAAAAAAAAAATTTGAACATCCAAAATGGAAATTCACAAATGCTGAGAGAGATAATTCAGAAAAGTATATGTGATTTTTAAGGATAGGCAAAAAGTGGGTTGTGTGATTCCTGTAAATATCCAACCACATGTTAACTTGAGAATTTAATTATTTCTACTCCTTGAAATTTTTGGATCATTAGGCCACTTGCAGCCTCAATATATTTTTGGCATGCAAATCCACCACATTTAAAACATGTTAGGATCAGTTACAAGTCTCTTTCCTATAAAATCTATTAAGGGTTTTAGTAGTGGAATTTCCCAAACATGGATAACAAAACTTTGGAGTTCATTTTTAGTGCGTGAAATAATTTTCTTCACTTACATTTATTATAGTTTTCAAATTCTTTTGCAAACATAAACTCTAAAATTTTCATTTTGTTGTGATCTTTTATCTTTTTTGTTTATTAGAAAAATGGGTGAGTGAAAACGCATGTTTGTATCTCGAAAAAAAAAATTGAACATCCAAAATGGAATTGCACAAATACTGGGAGAGATAATTCCAAAAAGTATCTGTGATTTTTAATGATAGGTAAAAAGTGGGTTGTTTGGCTCCGGTAAATATGCAACCACACGTTAACTTGAGAATTTAATTTTTTCTACTCCTTGAAAATTTTGGATCCTTAGGCCACTTGCATCCTCAACATGTTTTTGGCTTGCATATCCACCACATTTAAAACATGTTATGATCAGTTAGAAGTCTCTTTCCTATGAAATCTTTTAGGGGTTGTACAAGTGGAATTTGCCAAACATTGATAACAAAACTTTGGAGTTTATTTTTAGTGCGTGAAAAAATTTTCTTCTTATATTTATTATAGTTTTCAAATTCTTTTGCATACTTAAACTCTAAAAGTTTCATTTTGTTGTGATCTTATATCTTTTTTGTTTACCAAAAAAATGGGAGAGTAAAAACTATTGTTTGGATCTGAAAAAAATAAAATTTGAACTTGCAAAATGGTAATGCACAAATGCTGAGAGAGATAATTCCAAAAAGTATCTTTGATTATTAAGGATAGGCAAATAGTGGGTTGTTTGGCTCTAGTATATATCCAACCACACGTTAACTTGAGAATTTAATTTTTTCTACTCCTTGAAATTTTTGGATCATTAGGCCACTTGCATCCTCATCATGTTTCTGGCTAGTATATCCACCACATTTAAAACATGTTAGGATCAATTAGAAGTATATTTCCTATAAAATCTACTAGGGGTGGTACTAGTGGAATTTCCCAAACATGGATAACAAAACTTTGAGTTCATTTTTAGTGCCTGAAATAATTTTCTTCACTTACATTTATTATAGTTTTCAAATTATTTTGCATACATAAACTCTTAAATTTTTATTTTGTTCTAATCTTATATCTTCTTTGTTTATGAGAAAAATGGGATAGTGAAAACTCAAGTTTGGATCTAAAAAAAAACACAATTTGAACACTAAAAATTGAAATGCACAAATGCTGAGAGAGATAATTCCAAAAAGTATCTGTGATTTTTAACGATAGGCAAAAAGTGGGTTGTTTGGCTCCGATAAATATGCAACCGCACGTTAACTTGAGAATTTAATTTTTTCTATTCTTTGAAATTTTTGAATTCTTAGGCCACTTGCATCCTCAAAATGTTTCTGGCTTGCACATCCACCACATTTGAAACATGTTATGATCAGTTAGAAGTCTCTTTCCTATAAAATCTTTTAGGGGTTGTACAAGTGGAATTTCCCAAACACGGATAACAAAACTTTGGATATTATTTTTAGTGTGTGAAAAAATTTTCTTCACTTACATTTATTATAGTTTTCAAATTCATTTGCATACATAAACTCTAAAAGTTTCATTTTGTTGTGATCTTATATCTTTTTTGTTTACCAAAAAAATGGGAGAGTAAAAACTATTGTTTGGATCTGAAAAAAATAAAATTTGAACATGCAAAATGGTAATGCACAAATGTTGAGAGAGATAATTCCAAAAAGTATCTTTGATTATTAAGGATAGGCAAATAGTGGGTTGTTTGGCTCTAGTATATATCCAACCACACGTTAACTTGAGAATTTAATTTTTTCTACTCCTTGAAAATTTTGGATCATTAGGCCACTTGCATCCTCATCATGTTTCTGGCTAGCATATCCACCACATTTAAAACATGTTAGGATCAATTAGAAGTATATTTCCTATAAAATCTACTAGGGGTTGTACTAGTGGAATTTCCCAAACATGGATAACAAAACTTTGAGTTCATTTTTAGTGCCTGAAATAATTTTCTTCACTTACATTTATTATAGTTTTCAAATTATTTTGCATACATAAACTCTTAAATTTTTATTTTGATCTAATCTTATATCTTCTTTGTTTATGAGAAAAATGGGATAGTGAAAACTCAAGTTTGGATCTAAAAAAAAACACAATTTGAACACTAAAAATTGAAATGCACAAATGCTGAGAGAGATAATTCCAAAAAGTATCTGTGATTTTTAACGTTAGGCAAAAAGTGGGTTGTTTGGCTCCGGTAAATATGCAACCGCACGTTAATTTGAGAATTTAATTTTTTATACTCCTTGAAATTTTCTGATCCTTAGGCCTCTTGCCTCCTCAACATGTTTCTGGCATGCATATCCACCACATTTAAAACATGTTAGGATATATTAGAAGTCTCTTTCCTATAAAATCTATTAGGGGTTTTAGTAGTGGAAGTTCCTTAACATGGATAACAAAACTTTGGAGTTCATTTTTAGTTCGTGAAATAATTTTCTTCACTTACATTTATTACAGTTTTCAAATTCTTTTGCATACACAAACTCTAAAATTTTCATTTTGTTGTGATCTTATATATTTTTTGTTTACGAGAAAAAAGGGAGGGTGAAAATTTAAATTTGGATCTGAAAAAAAAAATTTGAACATCCAAAATGGAAATGCACAAATTCTGAGAGAGATAATTCAGAAAAGTATCTGTGATTTTTAAGGATAGGCAAAAAGTGGTTTGTTTGGTTCCTGTAAATATCCAACCACACGTTAACTTGAGAATTTAATTTTTTCTACTCCTTGAAATTTTTGGATCATTAGGCCACTTGCAGCCTCAACATGTTTCTGGCATGCATATCCACCACATTTAAAACATGTTAGGATCAGTTAGAAGTCTCTTTCCTATAAAATTTATTAGGGGTTTTAGTAGTGGAATTTCCCAAACATGGATAACAAAACTTTGGAGTTCATTTTTAGTGCGTGAAATAATTTTCTTCACTTACATTTATTATAGTTTTCAAATTCTTTTGCATACATAAATTCTAAAACTTTCTTTTTGTTGTGATCTTTTATCTTTTTTGTTTACGAGAAATCTGGGAGAGTGAAAACTCAAGTTTGGATCTGGAAAAAAAAATTGAACATCCAAAATGGAAGTGCACAAATGCTGGGAGAGATAATTCCAAAAAGTATCTATGATTTTTAAGGATTGACAAATAGTGGGTTGTTTGGCTTCGGTAAATATCCAACCACACGTAAACTTGAGAATTTAATTTTTTCTAATCCTCTAAATTTTTGGATCATTACGCCACTTGCATCCTCAACATGTTTCTCGCATGCATATCTACTACACTTAAAACATGTAAGGATCAGTTAGAAGTTTCTTTCCTATAAAATCTATTAGAGGTTGTACTAGTGGAATTTCCCAAACATGGATAACAAAACATTGGTATTCCTTTTTAGTGCCTGAAATAATTTTCTTCTCTTATATTTATTATAGTTTTTAAATTCTTTTGCGTACTTAAACTCCAAAAGTTTCATTTTGTTGTGATCTTATATCTTTTTTGTTTACCAGAAAAATGGGAGAGTAAAAACTCAAGTTTGGATCTGAAAAAAATAAAATTTGAACTTCCAAAATGGAAATGCACAAATGCTGAGAGAGATAATTCCAAAAAGTATCTGTGAATTTTAAGGATAGGCAAATAGGGGGGTGTTTGGCTCTAGTATATATCCAACCACACGTTAACTTGAGAATTTAATTTTTTTTACTCCATGAAATTTTTGGATCAATAGGCCACTTGCAGCCTCAACATATTTCTGGCATGCATATCCACCACATTTAAAACATGTTAGGATCAGTTAGAAGTCTCTTTCCTATAAAATTTTTTAGGGGTTTTAGTAGTGGAATATCCCAAACATGGATAACAAAACATTGGTATTCCTTTTTAGTGCGTGAAATAATTTTCTTCTCTTATATTTATTATAGTTTTGATATTCTTTTTCATACTTAAACTCTAAAAGTTTCATTTTGTTGTGAGCTTATATCTTTTTTGTTTACGAGAAAAATGGGAGAGTGAAAACTCAAGTTTGGATCTGAAAAAAATAAAATTTGAACATCCAAAAAGAAAATGCACAAATGCTGAGACAGATGATTCCAAAAAGTATCTGAGATTTTAAAGGAAAGGCAAAAAGTGGGATGTCTGGCTACGGTAAATATCCAACCACATGTTAACTTGAGAATTTGATTTTTTTTACTCCTTGAAATTTTTGGATCCTTAAGCCACTTGCATGCTCAACATGTTTCTGCCATGCATATCCACCACATTTAAAACTTGTTAGGATCAGTTAGAAGTCTCTTTCTGATAAAATCTATTAGGAGTTGTACTATTGGAATTTCCCAAACATGGATAACAAAAATTTGGAGTTCATTTTTAGTGCGTGCAATAATTTTCTTCCCTTACATTTATTTTAGTTTTCAAATTCTTTTGCAAACATAAACTCTAAAATTTTCATTTTGTTGTGATCTTATATCTTTTTTGTATACGAGAGAAATGGGAAAGTGAAAACTCAAGTTTGTATCTGAAAAAAATAAATTTAATCATCCTAAATGGAAATGTACAAATGCTGAGAGAGATAATTCCAAAAAGTATCTGTGATTTTTAAGGATAGGGAAAAAGTGGGTTGTTTGGCTCCTGTTAATATCCAACTACACTAACTTGAGAATTTAATTTTTTCTGCTCCTTGAAAATTTTGGATCATTAGGCCACTTGCATCCTCAACATGTTTTTGGCATGCATATCCACCACACTTAAAACATGTTAGGATCAGTTAGAAGTCACTTTCCTGTAAAATCTATTAGGGGTTGTACGAGTGGAATTTCCCTAACGTGGATAACAAAACTTTGAAGTTCAGTTTTTTTGCGTGAAATAATCTTTTTCACTTACATTTATTATATTTTTCAAATTCTTTGGCATACTTAAATTCTAAAATTTTCATTTTGTTGTGATCTTATCTCTTGTTTGTTTACGAGAAAAATGGGGGAGTGAAAACTCAAATTTGGATTTGAAAAAAAAAATTTTAACATGCAAAATTGAAATGCACAAATGCTGAGAGAGATAATTCAAAAAGGTTTCCGTGATTTTTTAGGATAGGCAAAAAGTGGGTTGTTTGGCTCCTGTAAATATCCAACCACACGTTAACTTGAGAATTTAATTTTTTCTACTCGAATTTTTTGGATCATTAGGGCACTTGCATCCTCAACATGTTTCTTGCATGCATATCCACCACATTTAAAACAAGTTAGGATCAGTTAGAACTTTCTTTCCTATAAAATCTATTAGAGGTTTTAGTAGTGGAAATTCCCAAACATGGTTAACCAAACTTTGGAGTTCATTTTGAGTGCGTGAAATAATTTTCTCCACTTACATTTATTATTATAGTTTCCAATTTCTTTTGCATACATAAACTCTAAAAATTTTGTTTTGCTGTCATCTTATATCTTTCATGTTTACGAGAGAAATGGGAGAGTGAAAACTTAAGTTTGGATCTGAAAAAAAATTTGAACATCCAAAATGGAAATGCACAAATGCTGAGAGAGATAATTCCAAAAAATTTCTGTGATTTTTAAGGATAGGCAAAAAGTGGGTTGTTTGGCACCAGTAAATATCCAACTACACGTTAAGTTGAGAATTTAATTTTTTCTACTCCTTGAAATTTTTGGATCATTAGGCCACTTGCATCATCAACAAGTTTCTGGCATGCATATCCACCACATTTAAAACATGTTAGGATCAGTTAGAAGTCTCTTTCCTATAAAATCTATTAGGGGTTGTACTAGTGGAATTTCCCAAACATGGATAACAAAACTTTGGAGTTCATTTTTAGTGCGTGAAATAATTTTCTTCACTTACATTTATTTTAGTTTTCAACTTCTTTTGCATACATAAACTCTAATATTTTCATTTTGTTGTGATCTTATATCTTTTTTGTTTACGAGAAAAATGGGAGAGTGAAAACTCAAGTTTGGATATGAAAAAAAAAATTGAACATCCAAAATGGAAATGCACAAATGCTGAGAATGATAATTCCAAAAATTTTCTATGATTTTTAAGGAAAGGCAAAAGGTGGATTGTTTGACTCCGATAAATATCCAACCACACGTTAACTTGAGAATTTAATTTTTTGAACTACTTGAAATTTTTGGTTCATTAGGCCACTTGCATCCTAAACCTATTTCTGGCATGCATATCTACCACATTTAAAACAGGTTAGGATCAGTTAGAACTCTCTTTCCTATCAAATCTATTAGGGGTTGAACTAGTGGAATTTCCCAAACATGGATAACCAAACTTTGGAGTTCATTTTTTGTGCGTGAAATAATTTTCTTCACTTACATTTGTTATAGTTTTCAAATTCTTTTGCCTACATAAACTATAAAATTTTCATTTATTTGTTATCTTATATCTTTTTTGTTTAGGAGAAAAATGGTAGAGTGAAAACCCAAGTATGGATCTGAAAAAAATATTTGAACATAAAAAATGGAAATGCAAAAATGCAGAGAGAGACAATTCCAAAAAGTATCAGTGATTTTTAAGGATTGGCAAAAAGTGGGTTGTTTGGCTCCGACAAAAATTCCAGCAACACGTTAACTTGAGAATTTAATTTTTTTTACTCTTTGAAATTTTTGTATCATTAGGCCACTTGCATCCTCAACATGTTTTGGCATGCATATCCACCACATTTAAAACAAGTTAGGATCAGTAGAAGTCTCTTTCTTATAAAATCTATTAGGGGTTGTACTAGTGGAATTTTCCAAACATGGGTAACAAAACGTTGGAGTTCATTTTAGTGCGTGAAATAATTTTCTTCACTTACATTTATTATAGTTTTCAAATTCTTTTGCATACATAGACTCTAAAATTTTCATTTTGTTGTGATCTTATATCGTTTTTTTTTAGGAGAAAAATGTGAGAGTGAAAGCACAAGTTTGGATCTGAAAAAAGAATTTGAACATCAAAAATTGAAATGCACAAATTTTGAGAGAGATAATTCCAAAAAGTATCTGTGATTTTTTAGGATAGAGAAAAGGTGGGTTGTTTGGCTCCGGTAAATATCCAGCAACACGTTAACTAGAGAATTTAATTTTTTCTACTCGAAATTTTTGGATCATTAGGCCACTTGCATCCTCAACATGTTTCTAGCATGCATATCCACCACATTTAAAACAAGTTAGGATTAGTAGAAGTCTCATTCGTATAAATTCTATTAGGGGTTGAACTAGTGGAATTTCCCAAACATGGGTAACAAAACTCTGGAGTTCATTTTAGAGCCTGGAATATATTTCTTCCCTTACATTTATTATAGTTTTCAAATTCTTTTGCATTCAAGAACTCTGAAATTTTCATTTTGTTGTGATCTTAAATTTTTTTTTGTTTACGAGAAAAAAGGGAGAGTGAAAACTCAAGTTTAGATCTGAAAAAAAAAATTGAACAACCAAAATGGAAACGCACAACTACTGAGAGTGATAATTCCAAAAGTATCTGTGATTTTGAAGGAGAGGCAAAAAGTGGGTTGTTTGGCTCCGGTAAATATCCAACCACACATTAACTTGAGAATTTAATTTTTTCTACTCCTTGAAATTTTTTGATCACTAGGCCACTTGCATCCTCATCATGTTTCTGGCATCCATATCCACCACACTTAAAACATGTTATGATCAGTTAGAAGTCTCTTTCCTATCAAATCTATTAGGGGCTGTACTAGTGGAATTTCCAAAACATCGATAACAAAACTTTGGAGTTCATTTTTAGTGCGTGAAATAATTTTCTTCACTTACATTTATAAAATTTTTCAAATTCTTTTGCATACATAAACTCTAAAATTTTCATTTTGCTGTGCTCTTATATCTTTCTTGGTTACGAGAAAAATTGGAGAGTGAAAACACAAGTTTGGATCGAAAAAAATAAAATTTCAACATCCAAAAAGGAAATGCACAAATGCTGAGAGATATAATTCCAAAGAGTATCTATGATTTTTAAGGATAGGCAAAAAGTGGGATGTTTGGCTCCAGTAAATATCCAACCACATGTTAACTTGTGAATTTAATTTTTTCTACTCCTTAAAATTTTTGGATCCTTAGGGCACTTGCATCCTACATGTTTCTGTCGTGCATATCCACCACACTTAAAACATGTTAGGATCAGTTAGAAGTCTCTTTCCTATCAAATCTATTAGGGGTTGTACTAGTGGAATTTCCATAACATGGATAACAAAACAATGGAGTTCATTTTTAGAGCGTGAAATAATTTTCTTCTCTTAAATTAATTGTAGTCTTCAAATTCTTTTGTATACATAAACTCTAAAATTTTCATTTTGTTGTGATCTTATATCTTTTTTGTTTACGAGAAAAATGGGAGAGTGAAAAATCAAGTTTGGATCGAAAAAATAATTTGAACAACCAAAATGGAAATGCACAAATGTTGAGAGAGATAATTCAAAAAAGTATCTCGGATTTTAAGAATAGGAAAAAAGTGGTTGTTTGACTCCAATAAATATCCAACCACACGTTAACTTGAGAATTTAATTTTTTCTACTCCTAGAAATTTTTCGATCATTAGGCCACATGTATCCTCAACATGTTTCTTGCATGCATATCCACCTCATCTTAAACATGTTAGGATCAGTTAGAAGTCTCTTTCCTCTAATATCTTTTAGGCGTTGTACTAGTGGAATTTCCCAAACATGGATCATAGTTTTCAAATTCTTTTGCATTCATAAACTTACATTTATCATAGTTTTCAAATTCTTTTGTATACATAAACTCTAAAATTTTCATTTTGTTGTGATCTTATATCTTTTTTGTTTACGAGAAAAATGGGAGAGTGAAAACACAAGTTTGGATCTGAAAAAAAAAATTGAACATCCAAAATCTAAATGCACATATGCTGAGAGAGATAATTCCAAAAAGTATCCGTGATTTTTAAGGATAGGCAAAAAGTGGCATGTTTGGCTCTGGTAAATATCCAACCACATGTTAACTGGAGAATTTAATTTTTTCTACACCTTGAAATTTTTGGATCCTTAGGCCACTTGCATCCTCAACATGTTTCTGGCATGCATATCCCCACCAGATTTAAAACATGTTAGGATAAGTTAGAAGTCTCTTTCCTGTAAAATCTATTAGGGGTTGTACTAGTGAAATTTCCCTAACAAGGATAACAAAACATTGGAGTTCATTTTTAGTGTGTGAAATAATTTTCTTCACTTACATTTATTATAGTTTTCAAATTCTTTTGCATACATAAACTCTAAAATTTTCATTTTGTTGTGATCTTATATATTTTTTTTACGAGAAAAATGGGAGAGTGAAAACTCAAGTTTGGATCTGAAAAAAATAAAATTTGAACATCCAAAATGGAAATTCACAAATGCAGAGAGAGATAATTCCAAAAAGTATCTTTGATTTTTAAGGATAGGCAAAAAGTGGGTTGTTTGGCTCCGGTAAATATCCAACCACACGTTAACTTGAGAATTTAATTTTTTTTACTCCTTGAAAATTTTGGATCATTGGGCCACTTGAATCCTCAACATGTTTCTAGCTTGCATATCCACCATACTTAAAACAAGTTAGGATCAGTTAGAAGTCTCTTTCCTATAAAATATATTAGGGGTTGTACTAGTGGAATTTCCCAAACAAGGATAGCAAAACTTTGGAGTGCATTTTTAGTGCGTGAAATAATTTTCTTCACTTACATTTATTATATTTTTCAAATTCTTTTGCAAACATAAACTCTAAAATTTTCATTTTGTTGTGATTTTTTATCTTTTTTGTTTACGAGAAAAATGGGAGAGTAAAAAATCAAGTTTGGATCTGAAGAAAAACAATTGGAACATCCAAAATGGAAATGCACAAATGGTGAGAGTGATAATTCCAAAAAGTTTCTGTGATTTTTAAAGATAGGAAATTAGTGGGTTGTTTGGCTCCGGTAAATATCATACCACTTGTTAACTTGAGAATTTAATTTTTTATACTCCTTGAAATTTTGGGATCCTTAGGCCACTTCCATCCTTAACATATTTCTGGCATGCATATCCACCACATTTAAAACATGTTAGGATCAGTTAGAAGTCTCTGCCCTATCAAATCTATTAGGGGTTGTACTAGTGGAATTTCCCTAACATGGATAACAAAACATTGGAGTTCATATTTAGTGCGTGAAATAATTTTCTTCTCTTACATTTATAATAGTTTTTAAACTCTTTTGCATACATAAACTCTAAAATTTTCATTTTCTTGTGATCGAATATCTTTTTTGGTTGCGAGAAAAATGCGAGAGTGAAAACTCAAGTTTGGATCAGAAAAAAAATTTTGAATATCCAAAATGGAAATGCACAAATGCTGAGAGGGATAATTCCAAAAAATTTCTGTGATTTTTAGGATAGGCGAAAAGTGGGTTGTTTGGCTCCGGTAAATATCCAACCACACGTTAACTTCAGAATTTACTTTTTTCTACTCCTTGGAATTTTTGGATCATTTGGCCACTTTCATTTTCATCATGTTTTTGGCATGCAAATCCACCACATTTAAAACATCTTAGGATCAGTTAGAAGTCTCTTTCCTATAAAATCTATTAGGGGTTGTACTAGTGGAATTTTCCAAACATCGATAACAAAACTTTGGAGTTCATTTTTAGTGTGTGAAATAATTTTCTTCACTTACATTTATTACAGTTTTCAAATTCTTTTGCATACATAAACACTAAAATTTTCATTTTATTGTGATCTTATATCTTTTTTGGTTACGTGAAAAATGGGAGAGTGAAAACTCAAGTTTGGATTTGAAAAAATAATTTGAACATCCAAAATGGAAATGCACAAATGCTGAGAGAGATAATTCAAAAAAGTATCTGTGATTTCTAAGGATAGGCTAAAAGTGGGTAGTTTGGCCCCGATAAATATCCAACCACACGTTAACTTGAGAATTTAATTTTTTCTACTCGAAATTTTTGGATCATTCGGCCACTTGCATCCTCAACAAGTTTCTTGCATGCATATCCACCAAATTTAAAACATGTTATGATCAGATAGAAGTCTTTTTCCTATAAAATCTATTTGGGGTTGTCGTAGTGGAATTTCCCAAATATGGATAACAAAACGTTGGAGTTCATTTTTAGTGCGTGAAATAATTTTCTTCTCTTTCATTTATTACAGTTTTCAAATTCTTTTTGCATACATAAACTCTAAAATTTTCATTTTATTGTGATCTTATATCTTTTTTGGTTACGAGAAAAATGGGAGAGTGAAAACTCAAGTTTGGATCTAAAAAAAATAAAATTTTAACATCCAAAATGGAAATGTACAAATGCTGAGAGAGATAATTCCAAAAAGTATTAGTGATTTTTAACTATAGGCAAAAAGTGGGATGTTTGGCTCCGATAAATATCCAACCACATGTTAACTTGAGAATTTAATTTTTTCTACTCGAAATTTTTGGATCCTGAGGCCACTTGCATCGTCATCATGTTTCTGGCATGCATATCCACCACATTTAAAACATGTTATGATAAGTTAGAAGTCTCTTTCCTATAAAATCTATTAGGGGTTGTACATGTGGAATTTTCCAAACATGGATGACAAAACTTTGGAGTTCATTTTCAGTGCGTGAAATAATTTTCTTCAATTACATTTATTATAGTTTTCAAATTTTTTTGCATACATAAACTCTAAAATTTTCATTTTGTTGTGATGTTATATCTTTTTTGGTTATGTGAAAAATGGGAGAGTGAAAAATGGGAGAGTGAAAACTCAAGTTTGGATCTAAAAAAAATAAAATTTGAACATCCAAAAAGGAAATGCATAAATGCTGAGAGAGATAATTCCAAGAGTATCTGTGATTTTTAAGGATAGGCAAAAAGTGGGATGTTTGGCACCAGTAAATATCCCACCACACATTAACTTGAGAATTTAATTTTTTATATTCCTTGAAATTTTTGGATCCATAGGCCACTTGCATCCTCAACATGTTTCTGTCTTGCATATCCACCACAATTAAAACATGTTAGGATCAATTAGAAGTCTCTTTCCTATCAAATCTATTAGGGGTTGTGCTAGTGGAATGTACCTGACATGGATAACAAAAGATTGGAGTTCATTTTTAGTGCGTGAAATAATTTTCTTCTCTTAAATTAATTATAGTCTTCAAATTCTTTTGCATCCATTAAATCTAAAATTTTCATTTTGTTGTTATCTTATATCTTTTTTGTTTACGAGAAAAATGGGAGAGTGAAAACTCTAGTTTGGATCTGAAAAAAAAAATTTGAACATCCAAAATGGAAATGCAAAAATGTTGAGTGAGATAATTCCAAAAAGTATCTGTGATTTTTAAGAATAGTAAAAAAGTGGGTTGTTTGGCTCCGATAAATATCCAACCACACGTTAACTTGAGGATTTAATATTTTCTACTACTAGAAATTTTTTTATCATTAGGCAACTTGCATCCTCAACATGTTTCTGGCATGCATATCCACGAAATTTAAAACATGTTAGGATCAGTTAGAAGTCTCTTTCCTATAATATCTATTAGGGGTTGTACTAGTGGAATTTCCCAAACATGGATAACAAAACTTTGGCGTTCATTTTTAGTGCGTGATGTAATTTGCTTTATCAACATTTATCATAGTTTTCAAATTCTTTTGCATACATTAACTCTAAAATTTTCATTTTGTTGTGATCTTATATCTTTTTAGTTTACAAGAAAAATGGGAGAGTGAAAACTCAAGTTTGGATCTGAAAAAAAAAAATTGAACATCCAAAATGGAAATGCACATATGCTAAGAGAGATAATTCAAAAAAGTTTCCTTAATTTTTAAGGATAGGCAAAAAGTGGGTTGTTTGGCTCCAGCAAAATATCCAACCACACGTTAACTTGAGAAATTATTTTTTCTACTCCTTGAAATTTTTGGATCATTAGCCCACTTGCATCCTCAACATGTTTCTGGCTTGCATATCCTCCATACTTAAAACATGTTAGGATCAGTTAGAAGTGTCTTTCCTATGAAATCTATTAGGGGTTGTACTAGTGGAATTTCCCAAACATGGGTAACAAATCTTTGGAGTTCATTTTTAGTGCGTGAAATAATTTTCTTCACTTACAATTATTATAGTTTTCAAATTATATTGCATACATAAACTATTAAATTTTCATTTGGTTGTGATGTAATATCTTTTTTGTTTGATGATAAAAATGGGAGAGAGTAACTCAAGTTTGGATCTGAAAAAAAAAATTTGAACATCCGAAATGGAAATGCACAAATGCTGAGAGAGATAATTCCAAAATGTATCAATGATTTTTAAAGATAGGCAGAAATTGGGTGGTTTGGTTCCAGTAAATATCCAACCACACGTTAACTTGAGAATTTAATTTTTTCTACTCTTTTAAATTTTTTTATCATTAGGCATCTTCCATCCTCAACATGTTTGTGGCATGCATATCCACCACATTTAAACATGTTAGGATCAGTTAATAGTCTCTTTCCTATCAAATCTATTAGGGGTTGTACAAGTGGAATTTCCCAAACGTGGATAAAAAAACTTTGGAGTTCATTTTTAGTGCATGAAATAATTTTCTTCACTTACATTTATTATAGTTTTCAAATTCTTTTGCATATATAAACTCTAAAAGTTTCATTTTTTTGTGATCTTGAATCTTTTTTGTTTACGACAAAAATTGGAGAGAGAAAACTGAAGTTTGGATCTGAAAAAAAAATTTGAACATCCAACATGGAAATGCACAAATGGTGAGAGAGATAATTCCAAAAAGTATCTGTGATTTTTAAGGATTGGCAAAAAGTGGGTTGTTTGGCTCAGGTAAATATCCAATCACACGTTAACTTGAGAATTGAAGTTTTTCTACATCTTGAAATTTTTGGATCATTTGGCCACTTGCATCCTCAACATGTTTCTGGCATGCATATCCACCACATTTAAAACATGTTAGAATCAGTTAGAAGGCTCTTTCCTATAAAATCTATTAGGGGTTGTACTAGTGGAATTTCCCAAAGATGGATAACAAAAGTTTGGAGTTCATTTTTAGGGCGTGAAATAATTTTTTTTCACTCACATTTATTTCAGTTTTCAAATTCTTTTGCATACATAAAATATAAAATTTTCATTTTGTCGTGACCTTATATCTTTTTTTTTACGAGAAAAATGGGAGAGTGAAAACTCAAGTTTGGATATGAAAAAAAAAAATTGAACATCCAAAAAGGAAATGCACAAATGCTGAGAAAGATAATTCCAAAAAGTATCTGTGATTTTTAAGGATAGGCAAAAAGTGGGTTGTTTGGCTCTGGTAAATATCCAACCACACAATAACTTTAGAATTTAATTTTTTTCTTCTGCTTCAAATTTTTGGATCATTAGGCCACTTGCATCCTCAACATGTTTCTGGCATGCATATCCACCACATTTAAAACCTGTTAGGATCAATTAGAAGTCGCTTTCCTATAAAATCTATTAGGGGTTGGACTAGTGGAATTTCCCAAACATGGATAACAAAACTTTGGAGTTCATTTTTTGTGCGTGAAATAATTTTCTTCACTTACATTTGTTATAGTTTTCAAATTCTTTGGCATACATAAACTCTAAAATTTTTCGTTTTTTGTGATTTAATTTTTTTTTTGCTTACGAGAAAAATAGGAGAGTAAAAACTCAAGCACAAATCCAAAAAAAAAATTGTACATCAAAAATGGCAATGCACAAATGCTGAGAGAGATAATTCCAAAATGTATCTGTGTTTTTTAAGGATAGGCAGAAAGTGGGTTGTTTGGTTCTCTTAAATATCCATGAACACGTTAACTTAAGAATTTACTTTTTTCTACTCCTTGAAATTTTTGGATCATTAGGCCACTTCCAACCTCAACATGTTTCTGGCATGCATATCCCCAACATTTAAAACATGTAAGGATCAGTAGAAGAAACTTTCCTATAAAATCTATTAGGGGTTGTACTAGTGAAATTTTCCAAACATGGATAACAAAACTTTGGAGATGATTTTTAGAGCGTGAAATAATTTTCTTCACTTACATTTATTATATTTTTCAAATTCTTTTCATTTTGTTGTGATCTTATATCTTTTTTGTTTATGAGAAAAATGGGAGAGTGAAAACTCAAGTTTGGATTTGAAAAAAAAAAATTGAACATCCAAAAGTCAATGCACAAATGCTGAGAGAGATAATTTAAAAAATTAAATGTGATTTTTAAGGATAGGCAAAAAGTGGGTTGTTTGGCTCCGATAAATATCCAACCACACGTTAAGTTGAGAATTTAATTTTTTCTACTCCTTGAAATTTTAGATCATTATGCCACTTGCATCCTCAACATGTTTCTGGCTAGCATATCAACAACAGTTTAAACATGTTAGGATCACTTGGAAGTCTCTTTCCTATCAAATCTATTGGGAGTTGTACTAGTGGAATTTCCCAAACATGGATAAAAAAACTTTGGAGTTCATTTCTAGTGTGTGAAATAATTTTATTCACTTACATTTATTATAGTTTTCAAATTCTTTCGCATACTTAAACTCTAAAATTTTCATTTTGTTGTGATCTTGTATCTTTTTTGTTTACGAGAAAAATATTAGAGTGAAAACTCAAATTTGTATCTGAAAAAATAATTTGAACATCCAAAATGGAAATGCAGAAATGCTCAGAGACATAAATCCAAAAAGTATATGTGATTTTTTGGAATAGGCAAAAAGTGGGTTGTTTGGCTCCGGTAAATATCGAACCACACGTGAACTTGAGAATTTAATTTTTTCTACTCGTTGAAATTTTTGGATCATTAGGCCACTAGCATCCTCAACATGTTTCTGGCTAGCATATCCACCATAGTTAAAACATGTTAGGATCAGTTAGAAGTCTATTTCCTATCAAATCTATTAGGGGTTGTACTAGTGGAATTTCCCAAACATGGATAACAAAACATTAGAGTTCATTTTTAGTGCGTGATATAATTTTCTTCTCTTACATTTATTATAGTTTTCAAATTCTTTTGCATACATAAGCTCTAAAATTTTCATTTTGTTGTGTTCTTATATCTTTTTAGTTTACGAGAAAATGGGATAGTGAAAGCTCAAGTTTGGATCTAAAAAAAAAAAAATTGAAGATCCAAAATGGAAATGCACAAAAGCTGAGAGAGATAATTCCAAAAAGTATCAGTGAATTTTAAGGATAGGCAAAAAGTGGGTTGTTTGGTTCCGGTAAATATCCAACCACACGTTAACTTGAGAATTTAATTTTTCCTACTCCTTGAAATTTTTGGATCATTAGGCCACTTGGAACCTCAACATGTTTCTGGCATGCATATCCACCACACTTAAAACAAGTTAGGATCAGTTCGAAGTCTCCTTCCTATGAAATATATTAGGGGTTGTACTAGAGGAATTTCCCAAACACGGATAACAAAACTTTTGAGTTCGTTTTTAGTGCGTGAAATAATTTTCTTCACTTACATTTATTATAGTTTTCAAATTCTTTTGCATACATAAACTCAAAAATTTTCATTTTGTTGTGATCTTATATCTTTTTTGTTTGTGAGAAAAATGAGAGAGTGAAAAATCAAGTTTGGATCTGAAAAAAAAATTTGAACATCCAAAATGGAAATGCACAAATGCTCAGAGAGATAATTCCAAAACATATCTGCGATTTTTAAGGATAGGCAAAAAGTGGTTGTTTGGCTCCAGTAAATATCCAACCACACATTAACTTGAGAATTTAATTTTTTCTACTCCTCGAAATTCTTCGATCATTAGGCCACTTGCATCCTCAACATGTTTTTGGCATGCATTTCCACCACATTTAAAACATATTACGATCAGTTAGAAGTCTCCTTCCTATAAAATATATTAGGGGATTACTAGAGGAATTTCCCAAATACGGATAACAAAACTTTGGAGTTCATTTTTAGTTCGTGAAATAATTTTCTTCACTTACATTTATTATAGTTTTCAAATTCTTTTGCATACATAAACTCAAAAATTTTCATTTTGTTGTGATCTTATATCTTTTTTTATTATGAGAAAAATGAGAGAGTGAAAAATCAAGTTTGGATCCGAAAAAAAAATTTGAACATCCAAAATGGAAATGCACAAATTCTGAGAGAGATAATTCCAAAACGTATCTATGATTTTTAAGGATAGGCAAAAAGTGGGTTGTTTGGCTCCGGTAATTATCCAACCACACGTTAACTTGAGAATTTAATTTTTTCTACTCCTTGAAATTTTTCGATCATTAGGCCACTTGCATCCTCAACATGTTTCTGGCATTTCCACCACATTTAAAACATATTACAATCAGTTAGAAGTCTCTTTCCTATAAAATCTATTAGGGGTATTAGAAGTGGAATTTCCCGAACATGGATAATAAAAATTTGGAGTTCATTTTTAGTGCGTGAAATAATTTTCTTCACTTACATTTATTATAATTTTCAAATTCTTTTGCATACATAAACTGTACAATTTTCATTTTGTTGTGATCTTTTAACTTTTTTTTTTTGAGAAAAAAAGGAGAGTGAAAACTAAAGTTTGGATCTGAAAAAAATAAAATTTGAACATCCAAAATTGAAATGCACAAATGGTGAGAGAGATAATTCCAAAAAGTATCTGTGATTTTTAAGGATAGGCAAATAGTGGGTTGTTTGGTTTCGGTAAATATCCAACCACACGTTAACTTGAGATTTTAATTTTTTCTACTCGTTGAAATTTTTGGATCCTTAGGCCACTTGCATCCTCAACATGTTTCTGGCATGCATATCCACCGCATTTAAAACAAGTTAGGATATGTTAGAAGTCTCTATCCTATCAAATCTTTAAGGGGTTCTACTAGTGGAATTTCCCAAACATGGATAACAAAACATTGGAGTTCCTTTTTAGTGTGTGAAATAATTTTCTTCACCTACATTTATTATAGTTTTCAAATTCTTATGTATACATAAACTCTAAAATTTTCATTTTGTTATGATCTTATATCTTTTTTGTTTACGAGAAAAATGGGAGAGTGAAAACTCACGTGAGGATCTGAACAAAATTCGATCATCCAAAATGGAAATGCACAAATGCTGAGAGAGATAATTCCAAAAAGTATCTACGATTTTTAAGGATAGGCAAAAAGTGGGTTGTTGGGTTCGGTAAATATACAACCACACGTTAACTTGAGAATTTAATTTTTTCTCCTCTTTAAAATTTTTGGATCATTAGGCCACTTGCATCAACAACATGTTTCTGGCTTGCATATCCACCACACTTAAAACATTTTAGGATCAGTTATAAGTCTCTTTTCTATCAAATCTATTAGGGGTTGTACTAATGGAATTTCCCAAATGTGGATAACAAAACTTTGGAGTTCATTTTTAGTGCGTGAAATAATTTTCTTCACTTACATTTATTATAGTTTTCAAATTCTTTTGCATACTTAAACTCTCAAATTTTCATTTTGTTGTGATTTTATATACTTTTTGTTTACGAGAAAAATGGCAGAGTGAAAACTCAAGTTTGGATTTAAAAAAATAATTTGAACATCTGAAGTGGAAATTCACATATGCTGTGAGAGATAATTCCAAAAAGTATCAATGACTTTTAAGGATAGGCAAAAAGTGGGTTGTTTGGCTCCGGTAAATATCGAACCACATGTTAACTTGAGAATTTAATTTTTTCTACTCATGAAATTTGTGGATCAATAGGCCATTTGCATCCTAAATATGTTTCTAACATGCATATCCACGACACCTAAAACATGTTAGGATCAGTTAGAAGACTCTTTCCTATCAAATCTATTAGGGGTTGTACAAGTAGAATTTGCCAAACTTGGATAACAAAACTTTGGAGTTCATTTTTAGTGCGTGAAATAATTTTCTTCACATACATTTATTACAGTTTTCAAATTCTTTTGCATACATAAACTCTAAAATTTTCATTTTTTGGTCATCTTATATTTTTTTTTGTTTACAAGATAAATGGGAGAGTGAAAACTCTAGTTTGGATATGAAAAAAAATTTGAACATCCAAAACTGAAATGCACGAGTAATGAGACATATAATTCGAAAAATTATCTGTGATTTTTAAGGATAGGAAAAAAGTTGGTTGTTATTCTCCGCCAAATATCCAACCACAAGTTAACTTGAGAATTTAATTTTTCCTACTCCTTGAAATTTTTGGATCAATAGGCCACATGCAACCTCCACATGTTTCTGGCGTGCATATCCACCACACTTAAAACATGTTAGGATCAGTTAGAAGTCTCTTTCCTATCACATCTATAAGGGGTTGTACTAGTGGAATTTCCCAAACATGGATAACCAAACCTTGGAGTTCATTTTTAGTGCGTGAAATAATTTTCTTCACTTACATTTATTATAGTTTTCAAATTCTTTTGCATAGATAAACTCTAAAATTTTCATTTTGTTGTGATCTTATATCTTTTTTGTTTACGAGAAAAATGGGAGAGCAAAAACTCAAGTTTGGATCTGAAAAAAATAAAATTTGAACATCCAAAATGAAAATGCACAAATGCTGAGAGAGATAATTCCAAAAACTATCTGTGATTTTTAAGGATAGGAAAATAGTGGGTTGTTTGGCTCTAGTATATATCCAACCACACGTTAACTTGAGAATTTAATTTTTTCTACTCCTTAAAATTTTTGGATCATTAGGCCACTTGCATCCTCATCATGTTTCTAGCTTGCATATCCACCACATTTAAAACATGTTAGGATCAGTTAGAAGTCTCTTTCCTATAAAATCTATTAGGGGTTGTACTAGTGGAATTTCCCAAACATGGATAACAAAACTTTGGAGTTCATTTTGAGTGCGTGAAATAATTTTCTTCACTTACATTTATTATAGTTTTCAAATTCTTTTGCGTACATAAACTCTAAAATTTTTATTTTGTTCTGATCTTATATCTTCTTTGTTTATGAGAAAAATGGGATAGTGAAAACTCAAGTTTGGATCTGAAAAAAATAAAATTTGAACATCCAAAATGGAAATGCACAAATGCTGAGAGAGATAATTCCAAAACGTATCTGTGATTTTTAAGGATTGGCAAAAAGTGGGTTGTTTGGCTTTGGTAAATATCCAACCACACTTTAACTTGAGAATTTAATTTTTTCTTCTCCTTGAAATTTTTGGATCATTAGGCCACTTGCATCCTCTACATGTTTCTTTGATGCATATCCACCACACTTAAAACATGTTAGGATCAGTTAGAAGTCTCTTTGCTATCAAATCTATTAGGGGTTGTACAAGTGGAATTTCCCGAACATGGATAACCTAACTTCAGGGTTCTTTTTTAGTGCGTGAAATAATTTTCTCCACTTACATTTATTGTAGTATTCAAATGGGAAATAATTTTCATTTTGTTGTGATCTTGTATCTTTTTTTTTTTACGAGAAAAATGGGAAAGTAAAAAATCAAGTTTGCATCTGAAAAGATAATTCTAACATTCAATAAGGAAATGCACAAATGCTGAGAGAGACAATTTCAAAATGTATCTGTGATTTTTAAGGGTAGGCGAAAAATGGGTTGTTTGTCTCCGGTAAATATCCAACCTCATGTTAACTTGAGAATTTAAATTTTTCTACACCTAGAAATTTTTGGATCGTTAGGCCACTTGCATCCTGAACATGTTTCTGGCATGCATATCCCCCACATTTAAAACATGTTAGGATCAGTTAGAAGTCGTTGTCCTATAAAATCTATTAGGGGTTGCACTAGCGGAATTTCCCAAACATGGATAACAAAACATTGGAGTTCATTTTTAGTGCGTCAAATAATTTTCTTCACTTACATTTATTATAATTTTCAAATTCTTTTGCTTACATAAACTCTAAAATTTTCATTTTGTTGTGATCTTATATCTTTTTTGTTTATGAGAAAAATGGGACAGTAAAAACTCAAGTTTGGATCTTGAAAAAATAAAATTTGAACATCCAAAATGAAAATGCACAAATGGTGAGAGAGATAATTCCAAAAAGTATCTGTGATTTTTAAGGATAGAAAAATAGTCGGTTGTTTGGCTCTAGTATATATCCAACCACATGTTAATTTGAGAATTTAATTTTTTCTACTCCTTGAAATTTTGGGATCATTAGGCCACTTGTATCCTCATCATGTTTCTTGCTTGCATATCCACCACATTTAAAACATGTTAGGATCAGTTAGAAGTCTCTTTCCTATAAAATCTATTAGGGGTTGTACTAGTGGAATTTTCCAAACATGGATAACAAAACTTTGGAGTTCATTTTGAGTGCGTGAAATAATTTTCTTCACGCACATTTATTAAAGTTTTCAAATTTTTTTGCATACATAAACTCTAAAATTTTTATTTTTTTGTGATCTTATTTCTTTTTTGTTTACAAGAAAAATGGGAGAGTGAAAACTCAAGTTTGGATCTGATAAAAAAATAAATTTGAACATCAAAAATGGAAATGCACAAATGCTGAGAGTGATAATTCCAAAAAGTATATGTGATTTTTAAGGATAGGCAAAAAGTGGGTTGTTTGGCTTCGGTAAATATCCAACCACACGTTAACTTGAGAATTTAATTTTTTCTACTCCGTAAAATTTTTGGATCCTTAGGCCACTTGCATCCTGAACATGTTTCTGGCATGCATATCCACCACTTTAAAACATGTTATGGTAAGTTAGAAGTGTCTTTCCTATAAAATCAATTAGGGGTTTTAGTAGTGGAATTTCCCGAACATGGATAACAAAACTTTGGAGTTCATTTTTTGTGCGTGAAATAATTTTCTTCACTTATATTTAATACTTTTTTCAAATTCTTTTGCATACATAAACTCCAAAATGTTCATTTTGATGTGATCTTATATCTTTTTTTTTTACGAGAAAAAGGGAGTGTGAAAATTTAAATTTGGATTTGAAAAAAAAAATTTGAACATCCAAAATTGAAATGCACAAATGGTGAGAGAGATAATTCCAAAAAGTATCTGTGATTTTTAAGGATAGGCAAATAGTAGGTTGTTGGCTCCGGTAAATATCCAACCACACGTTAACTTGAGAATTTAATTTTTTCTACTCCTTCAAATTTTTGGATCATTAGGCCACTTGCATCCTCAACATGTTTCTCGCATGCATATCCACCACACTTAAAACGTGTTAGGATCAGTTAGAAGTCTCTTTCCTATCAAATCTATTAGGGGTTGTACTAGTGGGATTTCCCAAACATGGATAACAAGACATTGGTATTCCTTTTTAGTGTGTGAAAAAATTTTCTTCTCTTATATTTATTATAGTTTTCAAATTCTTTTGCATACTTAAACTCTAAAAGTTTCATTTTGTTGAGATCTTATATCGTTTTTGTTTACCAAACAAATGGGAGAGTAAAAACTATTGTTTGGATCTGAAAAAAAATAAAATTTGAACATCCAAAATGGAAATGCACAAATGCTGAGAGAGATAATTCCAAAAAGTATCTTTCATTATTAAGGATAGGCAAATAGTGGGTTGTTTGGCTCTAGTATATATCCAACCACACGTTAACTTGAGAATTTAATTTTTTCTACTCGAAATTTTTGGATCATTAGGCCACTTGCATCCTCATCATGTTTCTGGCTAGCATATCCACCACATTTAAAACATGTTAGGATCAATTAGAAGTATATTTCCTATAAAATCTACTAGGGATTGTACTAGTGGAATTTCCCAAACATGGATAATAAAATTTTGGAGTTAATTTTTAGTGCGTGAAATAATTTTCTTCACTTACATTTATTAAAGTTTTCAAATTATTTTGCATACATAAACTCTTAAATTTTAATTTTGTTATGATCTTATATCTTCTTTGTTTATGAGAAAAATGGGATAGTGAAAACTCAAGTTTGGATCTAAAAAAAATTGAATTTGAACAATAAAAATTGAAATGCACAAATGCTGAGAGAGATAATTCCAAAAAGTATCTGTGATTTTTAACGATAGGCAAAAAGTGGGTTGTTTGGCTCCGGTAAATATGCAACCACACGTTAACTTGAGAATTTAATTTTTTCTATTCTTTGAAAATTTTGAATCATTCGGCCACTTGCATCCTCAAAATGTTTCTGGCTTGCACATCCACCACATTTAAAACATGTTATGATCAGTTAGAAGTCTCTTTCCTATAAAATCGTTTAGGGGTTGTATAAGTGGAATTTCCCAAACACGGATAACAAAACTTTGGATATTATTTTTAGTGCGTGAAAAAATTTTCTTCACTTACATTTATTATAGTTTTCAAATTCTTTTGCATACATAAACTCTAAAATTTTTTTTTTTTTTTATCTTATTTCTTTTTTGTTTACGAGAAAAATGGGAGAGTGAAAACTCAAGTTTGGATCTAAAAAAAAATAAAATTTGAACATAAAAAATGGAAATGCACAAATGCTGAGAGATAATTCCAAAAAGTATCTATGATTTTTAACGATAATCAAAAAGTGGGTTGTTTGGCTCCGGTAAATATGCAACCACACGTTAACTTGAGAATTTAATTTTTTCTATTCTTTGAAATTTTTGAATCCTTAGGCCACTTGCATCCTCAAAATGTTTCTGGCTTGCACATCCACCACATTTAAAACATGTTATGATCAGTTAGAAGTCTCTTTCCTATAAAATCTTTTTGGGGTTGTACAAGTGGAATTTCCCAAACACGGATAACAAAACTTTGGATTTTATTTTTAGTGCGTGAAAAAATTTTCTTCACTAACATTTATTATAGTTTTCAAATTCTTTTGCATACATACACTCTAAAATTTTTATTTTTTTGTGATCTTATTTCTTTTTTGTGTACGAGAAATATGGGAGAGTGAAAACTCAAGTTTGGATCTGAAAAAAATAAAATTTCAACATAAAAAATGGAAATGCACAAAAGCTGAGAGATAATTCCAAAAAGTATCTGTGATTTTTAAGGATAAGCAAAAAGTGGGTTGTTTGGCTCCGGTAAATATCCAACCACACGTTAACTTGAGAATTTAATTTTTTCATACTCCTTGAAATTTTTGGATCCTTAGGTCACTTGCATCCTCAACAAGTTTCTGGCATGCATATCTACCACATTTAAAACATGTTATGATAAGTTAGAAGTCTCTTTCCTATAAAATCTATTAGGGGTTTTCGTAGTGGAATTTCCCTAACATGGATAACAAAACTTTGGAGTTCATTTTTAGTGCGTGAAATAATTTTCTTCACTTACATTTATTACAGTTTTCAAATTCTTTTGCATACACAAACTCTAAAATTTTCATTTATTTGCGATCTTAAATCTTTTTTGTTTACGAGAAAAAAGGAAGTGTGAAAATTTAAATTTGGATCTGAAAAAGAAAAAATTTGAACATCCAAAATGGAAATGGACAAATTCTGAGAGAGATAATTCAGAAAAGTATCTGTGATTTTTAAGGATAGGCAAAAAATGGTTTGTTTGGTTCCTATAAATGTCCAACCACACGTTAACTTGAGAATTTAATTTTTTCTACTCCTTGAAATTTTTGGATCATTAGGCCACTTGCAGCCTCAACATGTTTCTGGCATGCATATCCACCACATTTAAAACATGTTAGGATCAGTTAGAAATCCCTTACCTATAAAATTTACTAGGGTTTTAGTAGTGGAATTTCCCAAACATGGATAACAAAACTTTGGAGTTCATTTTTAGTGCGTGAAATAATTTTCTTCACCTACATTTATTTTATTTTTCAAATTCTTTTCCATACATATACTCTAATATTTTCATTTTGTTGTGATCTTATATCTTTTTTGTTTACGAGAAAAATGGGAGAGTGAAAACTCAAGTTTGGATATGAAAAAAAAAATTGAACATCCAAAATGGAAATGCACAAGTGCTGAGAAAGATAATTCCAAAAAGTATCTGTGATTTTTTAGGAAAGGCAAAAAGTGGATTGTTTGACTCCGATAAATATCCAACCACATGTTAACTTGAGAATTTAATTTTTTGTACTACTTGAAATTTTTGGATCATTAGGCCACTTGCATCCTAAACATGTTTCTGTCATGCATATCTACCAAATTTAAAACAGGTTAGGATCAGTTAGAAGTCTCTTTCCTATCAAATCTATTAGGGGTTGAACTAGTGGAATTTCCACACCATGGATAACCAAACTTTGGAGTTCATTTTTTGTGCGTGAAATAATTTTCTTCACTTACATTTGTTATAGTTTTCAAATTCTTTTGCCTACATAAACTCTAAAATTTTTATTTTTTTGTTATCTTATATCTTTTTTGTTTAGGAGAAAAATGGAAGAGTGAAAACTCAAATATGGATCTGAAAAAAAAATTTTGAACCTAAAAAATGGAAATGCACAAATGCAGAGAGAGACAATTCCAAAAAGTATCGGGGATTTTTAAGGATAGGCACAAAGTGGGTTGTTTGGCTTCGATAAAAATTCCAGCAACATAACTTGAGAATTTAATTTTTTTTACTCCTTGAAATTTTTGTATCATTAGGCCACTTGCATCCTCAACATGTTTCTGGCATGCATATCCACCACATTTAAAACAAGTTAGGATCAGTAGAAGTCTCTTTCGTATAAAATCTATTAGGGGTTGTACTAGTGGAATTTTCCAAACATGGGTAACAAAACGTTGGAGTTCATTTTAGTGCGTGAAATAATTTTCTTCACTTACATTTATTATAGTTTTCAAATTCTTTTGCATACATAAACTCTAAAATTTTCATTTCATTGTGATCTTATATCGTTTTTGTTTAGGAGAAAAATTGGAGAGTGAAAGCACAAGTTTGGATCTGAAAAAAAAATTTGAACATAAAAAATTGAAATGCACAAATTCTGAGAGAGATAATTCCAAAAAGTATCGGTGATTTTTTAGGATAGGGAAAAAGTGGGTTGTTTGGCTCCGATAAATATCCAGCAACACGTTAACTTGAGAATTTAATTTTTTCTACTCCTTGAAATTTTTGGATCATTAGGCCACTTGCATCCTCAACATGTTTCTAGGATTCATTTCCACCACATTTAAAACAAGTTAGGATCAGTCGAAGTCTCATTCCTATAAATTCTATTAGGGGTTGAACTAGTGGAATTTCCCAAACATGGATAACAAAACTTGGAGTTCATTTTAGTGCGTGAAATATATTTCTTCCCTTACATTTATTATAGTTTTCAAATTCTTTTGCATACAAGAACTCTAAAGTTTTCATTTTGTTGTGATCTTAAATCTTTTTTGTTTACGAGAAAAAAGGGAGAGTGAAAACTCAAGTTTAGATCTGGAAAAAAAAATTGAACAACCAAAATAGAAATGCACAACTGCTGAGAGTGATAATTCCAAAAGTATCTGTGATTTTTAAGAAGAGGCAAAAAGTGGGTTGTTTGGCTCCAGTAAATATCCAACCACACGTTAACTTGAGAATTTAATTTTTTCTACTCCTTGAAATTTTTTGATCACTAGGCCACTTCCATCCTCATCATGTTTCTGGCATGCATATCCACCACTCTTAAAACATGTTAGGATCAGTTAGAAGTCTCTTTCCTATCAAATCTATTAGGGGCTGTACTAGTGGAATTTCCCAAACATGGATAACAAAACTTTGGAGTTCATTTTTTGTGCGTGAAATAATTTTCTTCACTTACATGTATTAAATTTTTCAAATTCTTTTGCATACATAAATACTAAAATTCTCATTTTGTTGTGATCTTATATCTTTTTTGTTTACGAGATAAATGGGAGAGAGAAAACTAAAGTTTGGATCTAAAAAAAAAAAATTTGAACATCCAAAATGGAAATGCACGAATGCAGAGAGACAAATTCCAAAAAGTATCTATGAGTTTTACGGATAGGAAAAAGTGGGTTGTTTGGCTCCCGTAAATATCCAACCACACGTTAACTTGAGAATTTTATTTTTTGTACTCCTTGAAATTTTTGGATCATTAGGCCACTTGCATCCGCAATATGTTTCTTGCATGCATATCCACCACATTTAAAACAAGTTAGGATCAGTTAGAAGTCTCTCTCCTATAAAATTTATTAGGGGTTTTAGTACTGGAATTTCCCATACAAGGATAACAAAACTTTGGAGTTCATTTTTAGTGCGTGATATAATTTTCTTCAATTACATTAATTGTTATACTTTACAAATTCTTTTGCATACATAAACTCTAAAATTTTCATTCTGTTGTCATCTTATATCTTTCTTGTTTATGAGAGAAATGGGAGAGAGAAAACTCAAGTTTGGATCTGAAAAAAAAATTGAACATCCAAAATAGAAATGCACAGATGCTGAGAGAGACAATTCGAAAAAGTATCTGTGAGTTTTAAGGATAGGCAAAAAGTGGGTTGTTTGGCTCCGATAAATATCCAACCACCTGTTAACTTTAGAATTTAATTTTTTCTTGACCATGAAATTTTTGGATCATTAGGCCACTTGCATCCTCAACATGTTTCTGGCATGCATATCTTCCACATTTAAAACATGTTAGGATAAGTTAGAAGTCTCTTTCCTATAAAATTTATTTGGGGTTGTACTTGTGGAATTTCACAAACATGGCTAACTTAACTTTGGAGTTCATTTTTAGTGCATGAAATAATTTTCTTCACTTAAATTTATTTTAGTTTTCAAATTCTTTTGCATACATAAACTCTAAAATTTTCATTTTATTGTGATCTTATATCTTTTTTGTTTACAAGAAAAAAGGGAGAGTGAAAACTCAAGTTTGGATATCAAAAAAAAAATTTTGAACATCCACAATGGAAATGCACAAATGCTGAGAAAGATAATTCCAAAAAGTATCTGTCATTTTTAAGGATAGGCAAAAAGTGGGTTGTTTGGCTCCGATAAATATCCAACCACCCGTTAACTTTAGAATTTAATTTTTTCTTGACCATGAAATTTTTGGATCATTAGGCCACTTGCATCCTCAACATGTTTCTGGCATGCATATCTTCCACATTTAAAACCTGTTAGGATAAGACAAAAGTCTCTTTCCTATAAAATCTATTAGGGGTTGAACTAGTGGAGTTTCCCAAACATGGATAACAAAACTTTGGAGTTCATTTTTTGTGTGTGAACTAATTTTCTTCTCTTAAATTTGTTATAGTTTTCAAATTCTTTTGCATACATATACTCTAAAATTTTCATTTTGTTGTGATCTTATATCTTTTTTGTTTAGGATAAAAATGGGAGGGAGAAAACTCAAGTTTGGGTATAAAAAAAAAAATTTGAACATCCAAAATGGAAATGCACAAATGGTGAGAAAGATAATTTCAAAAAGTATCTGTCATTTTTAAGGATAGGCAAAAAGTGCGTTGTTTGGCTCCGTTAAATATCGAATCACACGTTAACTTTAGAATTTTATATTTTCTTCTCCTTGAAATTTTTGGATCATTAGGCCACTTGTATCCTCAACATGTTTCTAGCATGCATATCTACCACATTTAAAACATCCTAGGATCAGTCAGAAGTTTCTTTCCTATAAAATCTATTAGGCGTTGAACTAGTGGAATTTCCAAAACATGGATAACCAAACTTTGGAGTTCATATTTTTTGCATGAAATAATTTTCTTCACTTACATTTGTTATAGTTTTCAAATTCTTTTGCATACATAAACTCTAAAATTTTCATTTTTTTGTTATCTTATTTCTTTTTTGTTTAGGAGAAACATGGAAGAGAGAAAACTCAAGTATGGATCTGAAAAAAAAAAATTTGAACATCAAAAAATGAAATGCACAAATGCTGAGGGAGACCATCCCAAAAAGTAACTGTGATTTTTAAAGATAGGCAAAAAGTGGGTTGTTTGGTTCCGATAAATATCCAGCAACACATAAACCTGAGAATTTAATTTTTTCAACCCCTTGAAATTTTTGGATCATTAGGCCACATGCATCCTCAACATGTTTCAGGCCTGCATATCCACCACATTTAAAACAAGTTAGGATCAGTAGAAGTCTCTTTCCTATAAAATCTATTAGGGGTTGTACTAGTGGAATTTCCCAAACATGGATAACAAAACTTTGGACTTCATTTTAGTGCGGGAAATAATTTTCTTCATTTACATTTATTATATTTTTCAAATACTTTTGCATACTTAAACTCTAAAATTTTCATTTTCTTGTGATCTTATATCTTTTTTATTTACGTGAAAAATGGGAAAGTGAAAACTCAAGTTTGGATTTGAAAAAAAAATTGAACAACCAAGAGGGAAATGCACAAATGCTTAGAGAGATAATTCCAAAAAGTATCTGTGATTTTTAAGGAAAGGCAAAAAGTGCGTTGTTTGACTCCGGTAAATATCCAACCACACGTTAACTTGAGAATTTAATTTTTTCTACTCCTTGAAATTTTTGGATCATTGGGCCACTTGCATCCTCATCAAGTTTCTGGCATGCATATCCACCACACTTAAAACATGTGAGGATCAATTAGAAGTCTCTTTCCTATCAAATCTATTAGGGGATGTACTAGTGGAATTTCCCAAACATGCATAACAAAACCTTGGAGTTCATTTTTTGTGCTTGAAATAATTTTCTTCACTTACATTTATTATAGTTTTCAAATTCTTTTGCATACATAAATTATAAAATTTTCATTTTGTTGTGATCTTATATCTTTTTTTTTTAAGAGAAAAATGGGAGAGTGATTAAAACTCATATTTGGATCTGAAAAAAAAAATTAAACTTCCAAAATGGAAATGCACAAATGCTGAGAGAGTTAATTCCAAAAAGTATCTGTGATTTTTAAGGATTGGCAAAAAGTGGGTTGTTTGGCTCCTGTAAATATCAAGCCACAGGTTAAGTTGAGAATTTAATTTTTTCTACTCTTTGAAATTTTTGGATCATTACGCCATTTGCATCCTCAACATGTCTCTGACATGCATATCCGCCCCATTTAAAACATGTTAGGATCGGTTAGAAGTTTCTTTCCTATAAAATCAATTAGGGGTTTTAGTAGTGGAATTTCCCAAACATGGATGAAAAAACTTTGGAGTTCACTTTTAGTACGTGAAATAATTTTCTTCACTTACATTTATTATTATATTTTCTAAATTCTTTTGCATACATAAACTCTAAAATTTTCATTTTGTTGTCATCTTATATCTTTCTTGTTTACGAGAGAAATGGGAGAGTAAAAACTCAAGTTTGGATCTGAAAAAAATAAATTTGAACATCAAAAATGGAAATCCACAGATGCTAAGAGAGATAATTCCAAAAAGCATCTGTGATTTTTAAGGATATGCAAAAAGTGGGTTGTTTGGCTCTGGTAAATATCCAACCACACGTTAACCTGAGAATTTAATTTTTTCTACTCCTTGAAATTTTAGGATTATTAGGCCACTTCCATCCTCAACATGTTTCAGGCATGCATATCCACACGTAAAACATGTTAAGATCAGTTAGAAATCTCTTTCCTGTAAAATCTATTAGGGGTTGTACATGTGGAATTTCCCAAACATGGATAACAAAACTTTGGAGTTCATTTTAGGGCGTGAAACAATTTTCTTCACTTACATTTATTATAGTTTTCAAATTCTTTTGCATAAATAAACTCTAAAACATTCATTTTGTAGTGATCTTATATCTTTTTTGTTTACGAGAAAAATGGGAGAGTGAAAACTCTAGTTTGGATATGAAAAAATAATTTGAACATCCAAAATGGAAATGCGCAAATGCTAAGAGAGATAATTCCAAAAATTATCTGTGATTTTTAAGGATAGGCAAAAAGTGGGTTGTTTGGCTCCGGTAAATATCCAACCACACGTTAACTTGAGAATTTAATTTTTTCTACTCCTTGAAATTTTTGGTTCATTAGGCCACTTGCATCCTTAACATGTTTCTCGCTAGCATATCCACCACAGTTAAAACATGTTAGGATCAGTTAGAAGTCTCTTTCCTATAATATCTGCAAGGATTTGTACTAGTGGAATTTCCCAAACATAGATAACAAAACTTTGGAGTTCATTTTTAGTGTGTAAAATAATTTTCTTCACTTACATTTATTATTATAGTTTCCAAATTCTTTTGCATACATAAACTCTAAAATTTTCATTTTGTTGTCATCTTATATCTTTCTTGTTTACGCGAGAAATGGGAGAGTGAAAACTCAAGTTTGGATATGAAAAAAAAAATTGAACATCCAAAATGGAAATCAACAAATGTTGAGAGAGATAATTCCAAAAAGTATCTGTGATTTTTAAGGATAGGCAAAAAGTGGGTTGTTTGGCTCCGTTAAATATCGAACAACACATTAACTTGAGAATATAATTTTTTATACTCCTTGAAATTTTTGGATCCTTAGGCCACTTGCATCCTCAACATGTTTCAGGGATGCATATCCACCACATTTAAAACATGTTATGATCAGTAAGAAATCTCTTTCCTATAAAATCTTTTAGGGGTTGTAAATGTGGAATTTTCCAAACATGGATAACAAAACTTTGGAGTTCATTTTTAGTGCGTGAAATAATTTTCTTCACTTACATTTATTATAGTTTTCAAATTCTTTTGCATACATAAACTCTAAAATTTTCATTTTGTTGTGATATTATATCTTTTTTGTTTACGAGAAAAATGTGAGAGTGAAAACTAAAGTATGGATCTGAAAAAAAAATTTTGAACATCCAAAATGGAAAAGCACAAATGTTGAGAGAGATAATTCCAAAAAGTATCTATGATTTTTAAGGATAGGCAAATAGTGGGTTGTTTTGCTCTTGTAAATATCCAACCACACGTTAGCTTGAGAATTTAATTTTTTCGACTCCTTGAAATTTTTGGATCATTAGGCCACTTGCATCCTCAACATGTTTCTGGCATGCATATCCACCCCATTTACAACATGTTAGGATCAGTTAGAAGTTTCTTTCCTATAAAATCTATTTGGGGTTTTAGTAGTGGAATTTCCCAAACATGGATACCAAAACTTTGGAGTTCATTTTTAGTGCGTGAAATAATTTTCTTCACTTACATTTATTACTATGGTTCCCAAATTCTTTTGCATACATAAACTCCAAAATTTTTGTTTTGTTGTCATCTTATATCTTTCTTGTTTACGAGAAAAATGGGAGAGCGAAAATTCAAGTTTGGATCTGAAAAAAAAAATTAAACTTCCAAAATCGAAATGCACAAATACTGAGAGAGATAATTCCAAAAAGTATCTGTGATTTTTAAGGATTGGGAAAAAGTGGGTTGTTTGGCTCCTATAAATATCCAACCACACGTTAACTTGAGAATTTAATTTTCTCTACTCCTTGAAACTTTTGGATCATTAGGCCCCTTGCATCCTCAACATGTTTCTGGCATACATATCCACCCCATTTAAAACATGTTAGGATCAGTTAGAAGTTTCTTTCCTATAAAATCTATTAGGGGTTTTAGTAGTGGAATTTCCCAAACATGGATAACAAAAATTTGGAGTTCATTTTTAGTGCGTGAAATAATTTTCTTCACTTACATTTATTATAGTTTTCAAATACTTTTGCATACATAAACTCTAAAATTTTCATTTTGTTGTGATCTTATATCTTTTTTGTTTACGAGAAAAATGGGAAAGTGAAAACACAAGTTTGGATCTGAAAAAATAAATTTGAACATGCAAAATGGAAATGCATAAATGTTGAGAGAGATAATTCCAAAAATTATCTGTGTTTTTTTAGGATAGGCAAAAAGTGGATTGTTTGGCTCCGGTAAATATCCAACCACATGTTAACTTGAGAATTTTATTTTTTCTACTCCTTGAAATTTTTGGATCATTAGACCACTTGCATCCTCAACATGTATCTGGCATGCATATCCACCACATTTAAAAACTTTTAGGATCGGTTAGAAATCTCTTTCCTATAAAATCTATTAGGGGTTGTACATGTGGAATTTCCCAAACATGGATAACAAAACTTTGATTTCATTTTTGATGCGTGAAATACTTTTCTTCACTTACATTTATTATAGTTTTCAAATTATTTTTCATACATAAACTCTAATATTTTCATTTTGTTGGGATCTTATATCTATTTTGTTTACGAGAAAATTGGGAGAGTGAAAACTCAAGTTTGGATTGGAAAAAAAAAATTTGAACATCCAAAATGGAAATGCACAAATGCTGATAGAGATAATTCCAAAAAATATCTGTGATTTTTTACGATAGGCAAAAAGTGGGTTGTTTGCTCTGGTAAATATCCAACCACACGTTCACTTGAGAATTTTATTTTTTTTACTGCTTAAAATTTTTGGTTCATTAGGCCACTTGCATCCTTAACATGTTTCTGGCAAGCATATCCACCACAGTTAAAACTTCTTACTATCAGTTAGAAGTCTCTTTCCTATCAAATCTATAAGGGGTTGTACTAGAGGAATTTCCCAAACATGGAAAACCAAACTTTGAAGGTCAGTTTTAGTGCGTGAAATAATTTTCTTCACTTACATTTATTCTAGTTTTCAAATTCTTATGCATACATAAACTCTAAAATTTTCATTTTGTTATGATCTTATATCTTTTTTATTTAAAGGAAAAATGGGAGAGTGAAAACTCAAGTTTGTATCTGAAAAAAAATTTGAACAACCAAAACGGAAATGCACAAATGCTGAGAGAGATAATTCCGAAAAGTATCTATGATTTTTAGCTTGAGAATTTAATTTTTTCTTCTCCTTGAAATTTTGGATCATTAGGCCACTTGCATCCTCATCATGTTTTTGGATGCATATCCACCACACTTAAAACATGTTAGGATCAGTTAGAAGTCTCTTTCCAATCAAATCTATTAGGGGTTGTACTAGTGGAATTTCCCAAACATGGATAACAAAACTTTGGAGTTCATTTTTTGTGCGTGAAATAATTTTCTGTACTTACATTTATTACAGTTTTCAAATTCTTTTGCATATATAAACTCCATAATTGTCATTTTGTTGTGATCTTATATCTTTTTTGTTTACGAGAAAAATGGAAGAGTGAAAAACCAAATTTGGATCTGAAAAAAAAAATGAACTTCCAAAATGGAAATGTCCAAATGCTGAGAGAGATAATTCCAAAAAGTAACTGTGATTTTTAAGGAATTGCTAAAACTAGGTTGTTTGGCTCCTGTAGACATCCAACCACACGTTAACTTGAGAATTTAGTTTTTTCTATTGCTTGAAATTTTTGGATCATTAGGCCACTTGCATCCTCAACATGTTTCTGGCATGCATATCCACCCTATTTCAAACATGTTAGGATCAGTTAGAAGTTTCTTTCCGATAAAATCTATTAGGGGTTTTATTAGTGGAATTTCCCAAACATGGATAAAAAACTTTGGAGTTCATTTTTAGTGCGTGAAATATTTTTCTTCACTTACATTTTATTATTATATTTTCCAAATTCTTTTTCATACATAAACTCTAAAATTTTCATTTTGTTGTCATCTTATATTTTAATGTTTATGACAGAAATGGGTGAGTGAAAACGAAAGTTTGTGTCTGAAAAAAAAATTGAACATCCTAAATGGAAATCCACAAATGGTGAGAGAGATAATTCCAAAAAGTATCTGTGATTTTTAAGGTTAGGAAAAAAGTGGGTTGTCTGGCACCGGTAAATATCCAACCACACGTTAACTTGAGAATTTAATTTTTTCTACTCCTTGAAATTTTTGGATCACTAGGCCACTTGCATCCTGAACATGTTTCAGGCATGTATATCCACCACATTTAAAACATGTTAGGATCAGTTAGAAATCTCTTTCCTATAAATTGTGGAATTTCCCAAACATGGATAGCAAAACTTTGGAGTTCACAGTGCGTGAAATAATTTTCTTCACTTACATTTATTATAGTTTTCAAATTCTTTTGCATACATAAACTCTAAAATTTTCATTTTGTTGTGATCTTATATCTTTTTTGTTTACAAGAAAAATGGGATAGTGAAAACTCAAGTTTGGATCTGAAAAAAAATTTGAACATCAAAAACGGAAAAGCACAAATGCAGAGAGAGATAATTCCAAAAAGTATCTGTGATTTTTAAGGATAGGCAAAAAGTGGGTTGTCTGGCTCTTGTAAATATCCAACCACACGTTAACTTGAGAATTTAATTTTTGCTACTCCATGAAATTTTTGGATCATTAGGCCGCTTGCATCCTCAGCATGTTTCTTGCATGCATATCCACCCCATTTACAACATGTTAGGATCAGTTAGAAGTTTCTTTCCTGTAAAATCTATTAGGGGTTTTAGTAGTGGAATTTCCCAAACATGGATACCAAAACTTTAGAGTTCATTTTTAGTGTGTGAAATAATTTTCTTCACTTACATTTATTATTATAGTTCCCAAATTTTTTTGCATACATAAACTCTAAAATTTTCGTTTTGTTGTCATCTTATATCTTTCTTGTTTACGAGAGAAATAGTAGAGAGAAAACTCAAGTTTGGATCTGCAAAACAAATTTCTATATCCAAAATGGAAATCCACAAATGCTGAGAGAGATAATTCCAAAAAGTATATGTGATTTTTAAGGATAGGCAAAAAGTGGGTTGTTTGGCTCCGGTAATTATCCAACCACTTATTAACTTGAGAATTTAATTTTTTATACTCCTTGAAATTTTTGGATCATTAGGCCACTTGCATCCTCAACATGTTTTTGGTATGCATATCCACCACATTTAAAACATATTAGGATCAGTTAGAAGCCTCTTTCCTATAATATCTATAAGGGGTTGTACATGTGGAATTTCCCAAAGATGGATAACAAAACTTTGAAGTTCATTTTTAGTGCGTGAAATAATTTTCTTCACTTACATTTATTCCAGTTTTCAAATTATTTTGCATACCTAAACTCTAATATTTTCATTTTTTTGTGATCGTATTCCTTTTTTGTTAACGACAAAAATGGATGAGTGAAAACTCAAGTTTGGATCTGAAAAAATAATTTGAACATCAAAAATTGAAATGCACAAATGCTGAGAGAGATAATTCCAAAAAGAATTTGTGATTTTTAAGGATAGGCAAAAAGTGGGTTGTTTTGCTCTGGTAAATATCCAACCACACATTAAGGTGAGAATTTAATTTTTTCTACTCGAAATTTTTGGATCATTAGGCCACTTGCATCCTCAACATGTTTCTGGCTTGCATATCCACCACCCTTAAAACATGTTAGGATCAGTTAGAACTCTCTTTCATATCAAATCTATAAGGGGTCGTTCTAGTGGAATTTCCAAAACATGGATAACAAAACGTTGGAGATTATTTTTTGTGCACGAAATAATTTTCTTCTCTTACATTTATTATAGTTTTCAAAATCTTTTGCCTACATAAACTCTAAAATTTTTATTTTGTTGTGATCTTATATCTTTTTCCTACACGAGAAAAATGGGAGATTGAAAACACAAGTTTAGATCTGAAAAAAAAAAGTTAAACCTCCAAAATGGAAATGCACAAATGCTGAGCGAGATAATTCCAAAAAGTATCTGTGATTTTTATGGATTGGGAAAAAGTGGGTTGTTTGGCTCCTATAAATATCCAACCACACGTTAACTTGAGAATTTAATTTTTTCTACTCCTTGAAATTTTTGGATCATTAGGCCACTTGCATCCTCAACATGTTTCTGGCATGCATATCCACCCCATTTAAAACGTGTTAGGATCAGTTAGAAGTTTATTTCCTATCAAATCTATTAGGGGTTTTAGTTGTGGAATTTCCCAAACATGGACAACAAAACTTTGGAGTTCATTTTTAGTACGTGAAATAATTTTCTTCACTTACATTTATTATAGTTTTCAAATTTTTTTGCATACATAAACACGAAAATTTTCATTTTGTTGTGATCTTATATCTTTTTTGTTTACGAGAAAAATGGGAGAGTGAAAACTGAAGTTTGGATCTGAAAAAAAAATTTGAACATCCAAAATGGAAATGTACAAATTCTGAGAGAGATAATTCCAAAAAGTATATGTGACTTTTTAGGATAGGCAAAAAGTGGATTGTTTGGCTCCGGTAAATATCCAACGACACGTTAACTTGAGAATTTTATTTTTCCTACTGCTTGAAATTTTTTGATCATTAGGCCACTTGCGTCCTCAACATGTTTCTGGCATGCATATCCACCACATTTAAAACATGTTAGGATCGGTTAGAAATCTCTTTCCTATGAAATCTATTATGGGTTGTACATGTGGAATTTCCCAAACATGGATAACAAAACTTTGGAGTTCATTTTTTATGAGTGAAATAATTTTCTTCACTTACATTTATTAAAGTTTTCAAATTCTTTTGCATACATAAACTCTAAAATTTTCATTTTTTTGTGATCTTATATCTTTTTTGTTTACGAGAAAAATGGGAGAGTGAAAACTCAAGTTTGGATCTAAAAAAAAAATTTGAACATCCAAATTGGCAATGCACAAATGCTGAGAGAGATAATTCCAAAAAGTATTTGTGATTTTTTAGGATAGGTAAAAAGTGGGTTGTTTTGCTCCGGTAAATATCCAACCACACGTTCACTTGAGAATTTTATTTTTTCTACTCCTTGAAATTTTTTGTTCATTAGGCCACTTCATCCTTAATATGTTTCTGGCAAGCATATCCACCACAGTTAAAACTTGTTACGATTAGTTAGAAGTCTCTTTCCTATCAAATCTATAAGGGGTTGTACTTGAGGAATTTCCCAAACATGGATAACAAAACTTTGGAGTTTATTTTTAGTGCGTGAAATAATTTTCTTCACTTACATTTATTCTAGTTTTCACATTCTTTTGCATACATAAACTCTAAAATTTTCATTTTGTTGTGAACTTATATCTTTTTTATTTACGAGAAAAATGGAAGAGAGAAAACTCAAGTTTGGATCTGAAAAAAAAATTTGAACAGCCAAAATGGAAATGCACAATTGCTGAGAGAGATAATTGCAAAGAGTATCCGTGATTTTTAAGTATGGGTAAAAAGTGGGTTGTTTGGCTCCGATAAATATCCAACCACTCGTTAGCTTGAGAATTTAATTTTTTCTACTCCTTGAAATTTTGGATCATTAGGCCACTTGCATCCTCATCATGTTTCTGGCATGCATATTCACCACACTTAAAACATGTTAGGATCAGTTAGAAGTCTCTTTCCTATCAAATCTATTAGCGGTTGTACTAGTGGAATTTCCCAAACATGGATAACAAAACTTTGGAGTTCATTTTTTGTGCGTAAAATAATTTTCTTCACTTGCATTTATTATTATATTTTTCAAATTCTTTTGCATACATAAACTCTAAAATTTTTATTTTGTTGTCATCTTATATCTTTAATGTTTAGGAGAGAAAAGGAAGAGTGAAAATGAAAGTTTGGATCTGAAAAAAAAATGTGAACATCCTAAATGGAAATCCACAAATGCTGAGAGAGATAATTCATAAAAGTATCTATGATTTTTAAGGATAGGAAAAAAGTGGGTTGTCTGGCTCCGGTAAATATCCAACCACACGTGAACTTGAGAATTTAATTTTTTCTACTCCTTGAAATTTTTGGATCATTAGGCCACTTGCATCCATAACATGTTTCTCGCATGCATATCTACCACATTTAAAACATGTTAGGATTAGTAAGAAATCTCTTTCCTATAAATTCTATTAGTGGTTGTACATGTGGAATTTCCCAAACATGGATAACGAAACTTTGGAGTTCATTTTTAGTGTGTGAAATAATTTTCTTCACTTACATTTATTATAGTTTTCAAATTCTTTTGCATACATGAACTCTAAAATTTTCATTTTGTTATGATCTTATATCTTTTTTTTTACAAGAAAAATGGGAGAGTGAAAACTCGAGTTTGGATCTGAAAAACAAAATTTGAACATCCAAACTGGAAATGCACAAATGCTGAGAAAGATAATTGCAAAAAGTATCTGTGATTTTTAAGGATATGCAAAAAGTAGGTTGTTTGGCTCCAGTAAATATCCAACCACACCTTAACACTAGAAATTAATTTTTTCTACTCGAAATTTTTGGTTCATTAGGCCACTTGCATCCTTAACAAGTTTCTGGCTAGCATATCCACCACAGTTAAAACATGTAAGAATCAGTTAGAAGTCTCTTTCCTATAAAAACTATTAGGGGCTGTACTAGTGGAATTTCCCAAACAAGGATAACAAAACTTTGGAGTTCATTTTTTTTGCGTGAAATAATTTTCTTCACTTACATTTATTATAGTTTTCAAAATCTTTTGCCTACATAAACTCGAAAATTTTCATTTTGTTGTGATCTTATATCTTTTTTCTTTACGAGAAAAATGGGAGAGTGAAAACTCAAGTATGGATTTGAAAAACAAAAATTTGAACATTCAAAATGGAAATGCACAAATACTGAGAGAGATAATTCTAAAAAGTATCTGTGATTTTTAAGGATAGGCAACAAGTGGGTTGTTTGGCTCCTTTAAATTTCCAAGCACACGTTTACTTTAGAATTTAATTTTTTCTACTCCTTGAAATTTTTGGATCATTAGGCGCATCCCCAACATGTTTCTGGCATGCAAATCCACCACATTTAAAACATGTTAGGATCAGTTAGAAGTCTCTTTCCTATAAAATCTATTAGGGGTTGTACTAGTGGAATTTCCCAAACATGGATAACAAAACTTAAGAGTTCATTTTTAGTGCGTGTAATAATTTTTTTCAGTTACATTAATTATAGTTTTCAAATTGTTTTGCATACATAAACTCTAAAATTTTCATTTTGTTGTGATCTTATATCTTTTTGTTTTTTGCGAGAAAAATGGGAGAGTGAAAACTCAAGTTCGGATATGAAAAAAAAATTCGAACATCCAAAATGGAAATGCAGAAATGCAGAGAAAGATAATTCCAAAAAGTATCTGTGATTTTTAAGGATAGGCAAAAAGTGGGTTGTTTGGCTCCGTTAAATATCCAACCACACGTTAACTTTAGAATTTAATTTTTTCTTCTCCTTGAAAATTTTGGATCATGAGGCCACTTGCATCCGCAACATGTTTCTGGCTTGCATATCCACCATACTTAAAATATGTTAGGATCAGTTAGAATTCTCTTTCCTATCAAATCTATTAGAGGCTGAATTAGTGGAATTTCCCAAACATGGATAAGAAAACTTTGGAGTTCATTTTTTGTGCGTGAAATAATTTTCTTCACTTACATTTATAATAGTTTTCAATATCTTTTTCCTACATAAACTCTAAAATTTTCATTTTGTTGTGATCTTATATCTTTTTTATTTACGTGAAAAATAGGAGAGTGAAAACTCAAGTTTGGATCTGAAAAAAAAAAATTGAACTTCCAACATGGAAATGCAGAAATGTGAGAGAGATAATTCAAAAAATTATCTGTGATTTTTAAGGATTAGAAAAAAGTTGGTTGTTTGGCTCCTGTAAATATCCAATCACACGTTAACTTGAGAATTTAATTTTTTCAACTCCTTAAAAATTTTGGTTCTTGAGGCCACTTGCATCCTTAACTTGTTTCTGGCATGCATATCCACCCCATTTAAAACATGATAGGATCAGTTAGAAGTTTCTTTCCTACAAACAATATTTGGGGTTTTAGTAGTGGAATTTCCCAAACATGGATAACAAAACTTTGGAGTTCATTTTTAGTGCGTGAAATAATTTTCTTCACTTACATTTATTATTATAGCTTCCAAATTATTTTGCATATATAAACTCTAAAATTTTTATTTTGTTGTCATCTTATATCTTTCTTGTTTACCAGAGAAATGGGAGAGTGAAAACTCAAGTTTGGAACTGAAAAAAAAAATTTGAACATCCAAAATGGAAATCCACAAATGCTGGGAGAGATAATTCCAAAAAGTATCAATGATTTTTAAGGATAGGCAAAAAGTGGGTTGTTTGGCTCCGGTAAATATCCAACCACACGTTAACTTGAGAATTTAATTTTTTCTACTCCTTGAAATTTTTGGATCATTAGGCCACTTGCATCCTCAACATGTTTCTGGTATGTATATCCACCACATTTAAAACATGTTAGGATCAGTTAGAAATCTCTTTCCTATAAAATCTATTAGGGGTTGTACATGTCGAATTTTCCAAACATGGATAACAAAACTTTGGAGTTCATTTTTAGTGCGTGAAATATTTTTTTTCAATTACATTCATTATAGTTTTGAAATTCTTTTGCATACATAAACTCTAAAATTTTCATTTTGTTGTGATCTTATATCTTTTTTGTTTGCGAGAAAAATGGGAGAGTGAAAACTCAAGTTTGGATCTGAAAATATAATTTGAACATCCAAAATGGAAATGTGCAAATGCTGAGAGAGATAATTCCAAAAAGAATCTGTGATTTTTTTGGATAGCTAAAAAGTGGGTTGTTTGGCTCCGGTAAATATCCATCCACACGTTAGCTTGAGAATTTAATTTTTTCTACTCCTTGAAATTTTTGGATCATTAGGCCACTTGCATCCTCAACATGTTTCTTGCATGCATATCCACCACATTTAAACAATGTTAGGATTAGTAAGAAGCCTCTTTCCTATAAAATCTATTAGGGGTTGTAGTAGCGGAATTTTCCAAAAGTGGATAACAAAACTTTTGAGTTCATTTTTAGTGCGTGAAATAATTTGCTTCACTTACATTTATTATAGCTTTCAAATTCTTTTGCATTCATAAATTCTAAAATTTTCATTTTTTTGTGATCTTTATCTTTGTTTTTACGAGAAAAATGGAAGAGTGAAAACTCAAATTTGGATCTGAAAAAAATGATTGAACATCCAAAATGGAACTGCACAAATGCTGAGAGGTATAATTCCATAAAGTATTTGTGATTTTTAAGGATAGGCAAAAAGTGGGTTGTTTGGCTCCGGTAAATATACAGCCACACGATAACTTGAGAATTTAATTTGTTCTACTCCTTGAATTTTTTGGATCATTAGGCCACTTGCGTCCTCAACATGATGCTGCCATGCATATCCACCATATTTAAAACTTGTTAGGACTAGTTAGAAGTCTCTTTCCTAGAAAATCTATTAGGGGTTGTACAAGTGGAATTTCCCAAACAAGGATAACAAAACTTTCGAGTTCATTCTTAGTGCATGAAATAATTTTCTACAGTTACATTTATTATATTTTTCAAATACTTTTACATACTTAAACTCTAAATTTTTCATTTTGTTGTGATCTTATATGTTTTTTGTTTACGAGAAAAATGGGAGAGAGAAAACACAAGTTTGGATCTGAAAAAAAATTTTAAAATACATAATGGAATTCACAAATGCTAAGACAGATAATTCCAAAGAGTAACTATGGTTTTTAAGGATTGGCAAAAAGTGGGTTGTATGGCTCCGGTAAATATCCAACCACACGTTAACTTGACAATTTAATTTTTTCTTCGCCTTGAAATTTTTGGATCATTAGGCCACTTGCATCCTCAACATGTTTCTGGCATGCATATCCACCACATTTAAAACATGTTAGGATCATTAAGAAATCTCTTTCCTATAAAATCTATTAGGGGTTGTACAAGTTGAATTTCCCAAACATGGATAACAAAACTTTGGAGTTCATTTTTTGTCCGTGAAAAAAATTTCTTCACTTACTTTTATTATATTTTAAATTTTTTTTTTTGCATACATAAACTCTAAAATTTTCATTGTGTTGTGATTTTATATCTTTTTTGTTTACGAGAAAAAATGGGAGAGTGGAAACTCAAGTTTGGATCTGAAAAACAAAAATTTGAACATCCAAAATGGAAATGCACAAATACTGAGAGAGATAATTCAAAAAAGTATTTGTGATTTTTAAGGATAGGCAAAAAGTGGGTTATTTGACTCCGATAAATTTCCCAGCACACGTTAACTTGAGAATTAAATTTTTTATACTCCTTGAAATTTTTGGATCATTAGGCGCATCCTCAACATGTCTCTGACATGCATATCCACCACATTTAAAACTTGTTAGGATCAGTTAGAAGTCTCTTTCCTATAAAATCTATTATGGGTTGTACTAGTGGAACTTCCCAAACATGGATAACAAAACTTTTGAGTTCATTTTTAGTGCGTGAAATAATTTTCTCCACTTACATTCATTATAGTTTTCATATTCTTTTGCATACATAAACTCTAAAATTTTCATTTTGTTGTTATCTTATATCTTTTTTTGTTTACGAGAAAAATGGGAGAGTGAAAACTTAAGTGTGGAGATGAAAAAAAATTTGAACATCCAAAATGGAAATGCACAAATTCTGAGAGAGATAATTCCAAAAAGTATATGTAATTTTTAACGATAGGCAAAAAGTGGGTTGTTTGGCTCTGGTAAATATCCAACCACACATTAACTTGGGAATTTAAGTTTTTTTACTTTGAGAAATTTTTGGATCATTAGGCGACTCTCATCCTCAACATATTTCTAGCCCGCATATCCACCACATTTAAAACATGTTAGGATCAGTTAGAAATCTTTCTCCTATAAAATCTATTAGGGGTTGTAGAAGTTGAATTTCCCAAACACGGATAACAAAACTTCTGAGTTCATTTTTTGTGCATGAAATAATTTTTTTCACTTATATTTAATATTTTTTTTCAAATTATTTTGCAAGCATAAACTCTAAAATTTTCATTTTGTATTTATCTGATATCTTTTTTTTATGAGAAAAATGGGGGAGTGAAAACTCAAGTTTGGATCTGAAAAAAAAATTTGAACATCCAAAATGGAAATGCACAAATGCTGAGAGAGATAATTCCAAAAAGTATCTATGATTTTTAAGGATAGGCAAAAAGTCGGTTGTTTGGCTCAGGTAAATATCCAACCACACGTTTACTTGAGAATTTAATTTTTTCTACTCCTTGAAATTTTTGGATCATTACGCCACTTGTGTCCTGATCATGTTTCTGGCATACATAACCACCACATTTAAAACATCTTAGGATAAGTTAGAAGTCTTTTTCCTGTAAAATCTATTGGGGGTTGTACTTGTGGAATTTCCCAAACATGGATAACAAAACTTTGGAGTTCATTTTTAATCCGTGAAATAATTTTCTGCACTTACATTTATTATAGTTTTCAAATTCTTTTGCATACCTAAAATCTAAAATTTTTATTTTGTTGAGATCATATATCTTTTTTGTTTATGAGAAAAATGGGAGAGTGAAAACTCAAGTTTGGATCTGAAAAAAAATAATTTGAACATCCAAATTGGAAATGCACAAATACTTAGAGAGATAATTCCAAAAAGTATCTGTGATTTTTAAGCATAGGCTAAAAGTAGGTTGTTTGACTCTGGTAAATATCCAACCACATGTTAACGTGAGAATTTAATGGCTCCGGTAAATATCGAACCACACGTTAACTTGAGAATTTAATTTTTTCTACTCCTTGAAATTTTTGGATCATTAGGCCACTTGCATCCTAAATATGTTTCTGGCATGCATATGTACCACATTTAAAACATGTTAGAATCAGAGAGAAGTCTCTTTCCTGTAAAATCTATTAGGGGTTATACTAGTGGAATTTCCCAAATGTGGATAACAAAACTTTTTAGTTCAGTTTTAGTGTGTGATATAGTTTTCTTCACTTACATTTATTATAGTTTTCAAATTATTTTGCATACTTAAATTCTAAAATTTTTATTTTTTTGTGATCTTTTATCTTTTTTGTTTACGAGAAAAATGGGATAGTGAAAACTCAAATTTAGATCTAAAAAAAAAATTTGAAGATCCAAAATGGAAATGCACAAAGGCTGAGAAAGATAATTCCAAAATGTATCTGTGATTTTTAAAGATAGGCAAAAGTGGGTTGTTTGGCCCCAGTAAATATCACAGCACACATTTACTTGATAATTTTTTTTTCTACTCCATGAAATTTTTGGATCATTAGGCCTCTTGCATCCTCAACATGTTTCTGGCATGCATATCCACCACACTTAAAACATGTTAGGATAAGTTAGAATTCTCTTTCCTATCAAATCTATTAGGGGTTGTACTAGTGGAAATTCCCAAACGTGGAAAACAAAACATTGGAGTTCATTTTTAGTGCGTGAAATAAATTTCTTCACTTGTATATATTATAGTTTTCAAATTCTTTTGCATCAATAAACTATAAAATTTTCATTTTCTTGTGAGCTTATATCTTTTTTTTTACGAGAAAAATGGGAGAGTGAAAACTCAAGTTTGGATCTGAAAAAAAAATTTGAACATCCAAAATGAAAATGCACAAATGCTGAGAGATAATTCCAGAAAGTATCTGTTGTTTGGCAAAATGTATGTTGTTTGGCTCCGGTAAATATCCAACCACACGTTAACTTGAGAATTTAATTTTTTTTACTGCTTGAAATATTTGGATCATTCGCCACTAGCGTCCTCAACATGTTTCTCGCATGCATATCTACCACACTTAAAACATGTTAGAATCAGTTAGAAGTCTCTTTCCTATCAAATCTATTAGGGGTTGTACTAGAGGAATTTCCCAAATGTGGATAACAAAACTTTGGAGTTCATTTTTAGTGCGTTAAATAATTTTCTTCACTTACATTTATTATAGTTTTGAAATGCTTTTGCATACATAAACTCTAAAATTTTCATTTTGTTCAGATCTTTTATCTTTTTTCTTTTACGAGATAAATGGGAGAGTGAAAACTCAAGTTTGGATCTGAAAAAAACTTTTGAACATCCAAAATGGAAATGCACAAATTCTTAGAGAGATAATTCTAAAAAGTATATGTGATTTTTAAGGATAGGAAAAAAGTGGGTTGTTTGGCTCCAAATAATAGGCAACCGCACGTTGACCTGAGAATTTAATTTTTTCTACTCCTTGAAATTTTTGTATCATTAGGCCACTTGCATACTCAACAAATTTCTGACATGCATATCCACCACATTTAAAACATGTTAGGATCAGTTAGAAATTTCTTTCTTATCAAATCTATTAGGGGTATTACTAGTGGAATTTCCCAAACGTGGATAATAAAACTTTCGAGTTCATTTCTAGTGCGTGAAATAATTTTCTTCACTTTCAAATATTATAGTTTTTAAGTTCTTTTGCATACATAAACTTTTAAATTTTCATTTTGTTGTGATCTTATATCTTTTTTGTTTAGAAGAAAAATCGAAGAGTGAAAACTCAAGTTTGGATCTGAAAAAAAAATTGAACATCCAAAATGGAAATGCACAAATGCTGAGAGAGAAAATTCCAAAAAGTATCAGTGATTTTTAAGGATAGGCAGAAAGTGGGTGGTTTGGCTCAGGTAAATATCCAACCACACGTGAACGTGAGAATTTAATTTTTTCTACTCCTTTAATTTTTTGGATCATTAGGCCTCTTGCATCCTCAACATGTTTCTAGCATGCATATCCACCACATTTAAAACATGTTAGGATCAATTAATAGTCTTTTCCTATCAAATCTATTAGGGGTTGTGCATACGTAAACTCTAAAATTTCCATTTTGTTGTGATTTTGTATCTTTTTTGTTTATGAAAAAAATGGGAGAGTGAAAACTCAAGTTTGGATCTAAAAAAAAAAATTTGAACATCCAAAATCGAAATGCACAAATGCTGAGAGAGAATATTCCAAAAAGTATCTGTGACTTTTAAGGATAGGCAAAAAGTGGGTTGTTTGGCTCCTGTAATATCCAACCACTAGTTAACTTGAGAATTTAATTTTTTCTATTCCTTGAAATTTTTCGATCATTAGGCCACTTGCATCCTCAACATGTTTTTGGGATGCATATCCTCCACATTTAAAACATGTTAGGATCAGTTAGAAGTCTCTTTCCTATAAAATCTATTAAGGGTTTTAGTAGTGGAATTTCCCAAACATGGATAACAAAACTTTGGAGTTGTTTTTTAGTGCGTGAAATAATTTTCTTCACTTACATTTATTATCATAGTTTCCAAATTATTTTGCATACATAAACTCTAAAATTTTCATTTTTTTTATTCTTCTATCTTTCTCTTTTACGAGAGAAATGGGATAGTGAAAACTGAAGTTTGGATTTGAAAAAAAAAAAATTTGAACATCCCAAATGGAAATGCACAAATGCTGAGAGACATAATTTAAAAAAGTAAAAGTGATTTTCAAGGATAGGCAAAAAGTGGGTTGTTTGGCTCAGATAAATATCCAACCACACGTTAACTTGAGAATTTAATTTTTTCTTCTCCTTGAAATTTTTGGATCATTATGCCACTAGCATCCTCAACCTGTTTCTGGTTAGCATATCAACAATAGTTAAAACATGTTAGTATCACTTGGAAGTCTCTTTCCTATCAAATCTATTAGGGGTTGTACTAGTGGAATTTCCCAAACATGGATAACAAAACTTTGGAGTTCATTTCTAGTGCATGAAGTAATTTTATTCACTTACGTTTATTATAATTTACAAATTCTTTCACATACATAAACTCTAAAATTTTCATTTTGTTGTCATATTATATCTTTTTTGTTTACGAGAAAAATAGGAGAGTGAAAACTCGAGTTTGGATCTGAAAAAATAATTTGAACATCCAAAATGGCAATGCACAAATGCTGAGAGAGATAATTCCAAAAAGTATCTGTGATTTTTAGTAATAGGCAAAAGTGGGTTGTTTGGCTCCGATAAATATCCAACCACACGTTTACTTGATAATTTAATTTTTTCTATTCCATGAAATTTTTGGATCATTAGGCCACTTGCATCCTCAACTTGTTTTTGGCTATCATATCCACCACAGTTAAAACATGTAAGGATTAGTAAGAAGTCTATTTCCTATCAAATCTATTAGCGGTTGTACTAGTGGAATTTCCCAAACATGGATAACAAAACATTGGAGTTCTTTGTTAGTGCGTGAAATAATTTACTTCTCTTACATTTATTATAGTTTTCAAATTCTTTTGCATACATAAACTCCAAAATTTTCATTTTGTTGTGATCTTATATCTTTTTTGTTTACGAAAAAAATCGAAGAGTGAAAACACAAGTTTGAATCTGAACAAAAAATTTGAACATCCAAAATGGAAATGCACAAATGCTGAGAGAGATAATTCCAAAAAGTATCTGTGATTTTTAAGGTTATGCAAAATGTGGGTTGTTCGGCTCCGGTAAATATCCAACCTCACGTTAACTTGAGAATTTAATTTTTTCTACTTTTTTAAATTTTGGGATCATTAGACCACTTGCATCATCAACATGTTTCTGGCATGCATATCCACCACATTTAAAACATGTTAGGATCAGTTAATAGTCTCTTTCCTATCAAATCTATTAGGGGTTGTACTAGTGGAATTTCCCAAACGTGGATAACAAAACTTTGGTGTTCATTTTTAGTGCATGAAATAATTTTCTTGACTTACATTTATTATAGTTTCCAAATTCTTTAGCACACGTAAACTCTAAAATTTTCATTTTGTTGTGATCTTGAATCTTTTTTGTTTACGACAAAATTGCGAGAGTGAAAACTCAAGTTTGGATCTGAAAAAAAAAAATTTGAACATCCAAAATGGAAATGCACAAATGCTAAGAGAGATAATTACAAAAAGAATCTATGACTTTTTAAGGATTGGCAAAAATGGGGTTGTTTGGCTCAATTAAATATCCAACCACACGTCAACTTGAGAATTTAATTTTTTCTACTACTTGAAATTTTTGGATCATTTTGGATCATTACCCCACTTGCATCCTCAACATGTTTCTGGCATGCATATCAACCACATTTAAAACATGTTAGGATCAGTTAGAAGTCTCTTTCCTATAAAATCTATTAGGGGTACTAGTGGAATTTTCCAAACATGGATAACAAAACTTTGGAGTTCATTTTTAGTGCGTGAAATAATTTTTTTCACCTACATTTATTATAGTTTTCAAATTCTTTTGCATACATAAATTCTAAAATTTTCATTTTGTTGTGATCTTATATCTTTTCTCTTTACAAGAAAATGGGAGAGAGAAAACTCAAGTTTGGATCTGAAAAAAAAATTTGAACATCAAAAATGGAAATGCACAAATGCTGAGAGAGATAATTCCAAAAAGTATCTGTGATTTTTAAGGTTAGGCAAAAATTGGGTTGTTTGGCTCCGGTGAATATCCAACCACACGTTAACTTGAGAATTTAATTTTTTCTACTCCTCAAAATTTTAGATCCTTAAGCCACTTGCATCCTCAACATGTTTCTAGCATGTATATCCACCACATTTAAAACATGTTAGTATCAGTTAGAAGTCTCTTTCCTATCAAATCTATTAGGGGTTGTACTAGTGGAATTTCCCAAACATGGATAACAAAACATTGGAGTTCATTTTTAGTGCGTGAAATAATTTTCTTCTCTTACATTTATTATACTTTTCAAATTCTTTCACATACTTAAACTCTAAAATTTTCATTTTGTTGTGATCTTATATCTTTTTGGTTTACGAGAAAAATGGGACAGTGAAAACACATGTTTGGATCTAAAAAATAATTTCAACATAAAAAATGGAAATGCACAAATGGTGAGAGAAGTAATTCCAAAACGTATCTCTGATTTTTAAGAATAGGCAAAAAGTGGGTTGTTTGGATTCAGTAAATATCCAACCACTCGTTAACTTGAGAGTTTAATTTTTTCTACTGCTTGAAATTTTTGGATCATTAGGCCACTTGCATCCTCAACATGTTTCTGGCTAGCATATCCACCACAGTTAAAACATGTTAGGATCAGTTAGAACTCTCTTTCCTATCAAATCTATTGCGGGTTGTACTAGTGGAATTTCTGAAACATAGATAACAATACTTTGGAGTTCATTTTTAGTGCGTGAAATAATTTTCTTCACTTACATTTATAATAGTTTTCAAATTCTTTTGCATACATAAGCTCTAAAATTTTCATTTTGTTGTGTTCTTATATATTTTTAATTTACGAGAATAATGGGAGAGTGAAAACTCAAGTTTGCATCTGAAAAAAAAAAAATTTAACATCCAAAATGGAAATGCACAAAAGCATAGAGAGATAATTCCAAAAACTATCAGTGATTTTTAAGGATAGGCAAAAAGTGGGTTGTTTGGCTCTGGTAAATATCCAACCACACGTTAACTTGAGAATTTTATTTTTTCTACTCCTTGAAATTTTTGGATAATTAGGACACTTGCATCCTCAACATATTTTTGGCATGCATATCCGCCACATTTAAAACATGTTAGGATCAGTTAGAAGTCTTTTTCTTATAAACTCTATTAGGGGTTGTAGTAGTGGAATTTCCCAAACATGGATAACAAAACTTTGGAGTTCATTTTTATTGCTTGAAAGAATTTTCTTCACTTAAGTTTATTAAAGTTTTCAAATTCTTTTGCATACCTAAACTCTAAAATTTTCATTTTGCTGCGATCTTATATCTTTTTTTGTTTACCAGAAAAATGGGAGAGTGAAAACTAAAGTTTGGATCTCAAAAAAAAATTTGAACATCCAAAAAGGAAATGCCCAAATGCAGAGAGAGATAATTCCAAAAAGTATCTGTGATTTTTAAGGATAGGCAAAAAGTGGGTTGTTTGGCTCCGGTAAATATCCAACCACACGTTAACTTGAGAATTTAATTTTTTCTACTTCGTGAAATTTTTGAATCATTAGGCGAATTGCATCCTCAACATGTTTCTGGCATGCATATCTACCACATTTAAAACATGTTAGGATCAGTTAGAAGTCTCTTTCCAATAAAATCTATTTGTGGTTGTACTTGTTGAATTCCCAAACACAGATAACAAAACTTCTGACTTCATTTTTAGTGCGTGAATATATTTCTTCATTTACATTTATAATTGTTTTCAGATTCATTTGAATACATAAACTCCAAAATTTTCATTTTGTATTTATCTTATATCTTTTTTTTTACGAGAAAAATGGCAAAGTGAAAACTCAAGTTTGGTTCTAAAAAAAAAAATTGAACATCCAAAATGAAAATGCACAAATGCTGAGAGAGATAATTCCAAAAAGTATCTGTGATTTTTAAGGATAGGCAAAAATAGGGTTGTTTGGCTCCGGTAAATATCCAACCACACGTAAACTTGACAATTTAATTTTTTCTACTCCTTGAAATTTTTGGATCATTAGGCCACTTGTATCCTCAACATGTTTCTAGCTAGCATATCCACCACAGTTAAAACATTTTAGGGTCAGTTAGAAGTCTATTTCCTATCAAATCTATTAGGGGTTGAACTAGTGGAATTTCCCAAACTTGGATAACAAAACATTGGAGTTCATTTTTAGTGCGTGAAGTAATTTTCTTCCCTTACATTTATTATAGTTTTCAAATTCTTTTGCATACCTAAACTCTAAAATTTTCATTTTGTTGTGATCTTATATCTTTTTTTGTTTACGAGAAAAAAGGGAGAGTGAAAAGTCAAGTTTGGATCTGAAAAAAAAATTTGAACATCCAAAATGAAAATGCACAAATGCTGGGAGAGATAATTCCAAAAAGTATATGTGATTTTTAAGGATAGGAAAAGAGTGGGTTGTTTGGCTCCGGTAAATATCCAACCACATGTTTACTTGAGTAATTTTTTCTTCTCCTTGAAATTTTTGGATCATTAGGCCATTTGCATCCTCAACATGTTTCTGGCAAACATATCCACCACATTTAAAACATGTTAGGATCAGTTAGAAATTACTTTCCTATAAAACCTATTAGGGATTGTACTAGTGGAATATCCCAAACATGGATAACAAAACTTTGGAGTTCATTTAAAGTGCATAAAATAATTTTCTTCACTTACATTTATTGTAGTTTTCAAATTCTTTCGTATACATAAACTCTGAAATTTTCATTTTGTTTTTATCTTATATCTTTTTTTGTTTACGAGAAAAATGGGAGAGTTAAAACTCAAGTGTGGATAGGAAAAACAATTGAACATCCAAAATGAAAAATGCACAAATGCTGAGAGAGATAATTCTAAAAAGTATCTGTGATTTTTAAGGAAAGGCAAAAAGTGGGTTGTTTGGTACTAGTAAATATCCAACCACATGTTAACTTGAGAATTTACTTTTTTCTACTCCTTTAAATTTTTTGATCATGAGGCCACTTGCATCCTCAACATGTTTCTGGCATGCATATCCACCACATTTAAAACATGCTAGGATCAGTTAGAAGTCACTTTCCTATAAAACCTATTAGGGGTTGTACTAGTGGAATTTCCCAAACATGGATAACAAAACTTTGGAGTTCATTTTTAGTGCGTGAAATAATTTTCTTCACTTACATTTATTATAGTTTTCAAATTCTTTTGCATACATAAACTCTAAAATTTTCATTTTGTTTTTATCTTATATCTTTTTTTTTTTTACGAGAAAAACCAGAGAGTGAAAACTCAAGTGTGGATATGAAAACAAATTGAACATCCAAAATGGAAATGCACAAATGCTGAGAGAGATAATTCCAAAAAGTATCTGTGATTTTTAAAGATAGGCTAAAAGTGGGTTGTTTGGCTCTGGTAATTATCCAACCACACGTTAACTTGAGAATTTCATTTTTTCTACCCTAAATTTTTTTATCATTAGGCCAGTTGCATCCTCAACATGTTTCTGGCATGCATATCCACCACATTTAAAACATGTTAGGATCAGTTAGAAGTCACTTTCCTATAAAACCTCTTAGGGGTTGTGCTAGTGGAATTTCCCAAACATGGATAACAAAACTTTGGAGTTCATTTTTAGTGCGTGAAATAATTTTCTTCACTTACATTTATTATAGTTTTCAAATTCTTTCCCATACATAAACTCTAAAATTTTCATTTTGTTTTTATCTTATATGTTTTTTTTTTTATGAGAAAAATGGGAGAGTGAAAACTCATGTGTGAATATGAAAAAAAATTGAACACATAAAATGGAAATGCACAAATGCTGAGAGAGATAATTTAAAAAAGTATCTGTGACTTTTAAGGATTGGCAAAAAGTGGGTTGTTTAGCTCTGGTAAAAATCCAACCACACGTTAACTTGAGAATTTAATTTTTTCTACTCCTTTAAATTTTTTGATCATTAGGCAACTTGCATCCTCAACATGTTTCTGGCATGCATATCCACCACATTTAAAACATGTTAGGATCAGTTAGTAGTCACTTTCCTATAAAACCTATTAGGGGTTGTACTAGTGGAATTTCCTAAACATGGATAACAAACTTTGGAGTTCATTTTTAGTGCGTGAAATAATCTTCTTCACTTACATTTATTATAGTTTTCAAATTCTTTCGCATACATAAACTCTAAAATTTTCATTTTGTTTTTATCTTATGTCTTTTTTTACGATAAAAATGGGCAAGTGAAAACTCAAGTTTGGATCTGAAAAAAAAATTTTGAACATCCAAAATGGAATGCACAAATGCTGAGAGAGAAAATTCCAAAAAGTATCTGTGATTTTTAACGATAGGCAAAAAGTGGGTTGTTTGGCTCCGTTAAATATACAACCCCACATTAAGTTGAGACTCCTTGAAATTTTCCGATCATTAGGACACTTGCATGCTCTACATGTTTTTGGCATGCATATCCACCACATTTAAAACCTGTAAGGATCAGTTAGAAGTCACTTTGCTATAAAACCTATTAGGGTTTGTACTAGTGGAATTTCCCAAACATGGATAACAAAACTTTGGAGTTCATTTTTAGTGCGTGAAATAATTTTCTTGACTTACATTTATAATAGTTTTCAATTTCTATCACATACATAAACTCTAAAATTTTCATTTTTTTTTATCTTATATCCTTTTTTGTTTACGAGAAAGATGGGATAGTGAAAACTCAAGTGTGGATATGAAAAAAAATTGAACATCCAAAATGGAAATGCACAAATGTTGCGAGAGATAATTCCAAAAAGTATCTGTGATTTTTAAGGATAGGCAAAAAGTGGGTTGTTTTGCTCTAGTAAATAGCCAACCACACGTTAACTTGAGAATTTAATTTTTTCTACTCCTTGAAATTTTTGGATCATTAGGCCACTTACATCCTCAACATGTTTCTGGCATGCATATCCACCACATTTAAAACATGTTAGGATCTGTTAGAAGTCTCTTTCATATAAAATCTTTTAGGGATTATAGTAGTGGAATTTCCCAAACATGGATAACAAAATTTTGGAGTTCATTTTTAGTGCGTGAAATAATTTTCTTCACTTTTGTTTATTATAGTTTTCAAATTCTTTTGCATACATAAACTCTAAAATTTTCATTTTGTTGTGTTCTTATATCTTTTTTTGTTTACGATGAAAATGGGTGAGTGCAACCTCAAGTATGGATCTGAAAAAAAATTTGAACATCCAAAATGGAAATGCACAAATGCTAAGAGAGATAATTCAAAAAAGTATCTGTGATTTTTAAGGATAGGCAAAAAGTGGGTTGTATGGCACCGATAAATATCCAACCGCACGTTAACTTGAGAATTTAATTTTTTCTACTCCATAAAATTTTTGGATCATTAGGCGACTTGCATCCTATACATGTTTCTGGCATGCATATCCAACACATTTAAAACTTGTTAGGATCAGTTAGAAGTCTCTTTCCTATAAAATCAATAAGGGGTTGTACTTGTTGAATTTCCCAAACACGGATATCAAAAGTTCTTCTTTCATTTTTAGAGCGCGACATATTTTTCTTCACTTAAATTTATTACAGTTTTGAAATTCTTTTGCATACATAAACTCTAAAATTTTCATTTTATATTTATCTTATATCTTTTTTTTATGAGAAACAAATTTTTGGATCATTAGGCCACTTGTATCCTCAACATGTTTCTAGCTAGCATATCCACCACAGTTAAAACATTTTAGGGTCAGTTAGAAGTCTATTTCCAATCAAATCTATTAGGGGTTGAACTAGTGGAATTTCCCAAACATGGATAACAAAACATTTGAGTTCATTTTTAGTGCGTGAAGTAATTTTCTTCCCTTACATTTATTATAGTTTTCAAATTCTTTTGCATACCTAAACTCTAAAATTTTCATTTTGTTGTGATCTTATATCTTTTTTTGTTTACGAGAAAAAAGGGAGAGTGAAAAGTCAAGTTTGGATCTGAAAAAAAAATTTGAACATCCAAAATGAAAATGGACAAATGTTGGGAGAGATAATTCCAAAAAGTATATGTGATTTTTAAGGATAGGAAAAAGTGGGTTGTTTGGCTCCGGTAAATATCCAACCACACGTTTACTTGAGAATTTAATTTTTTCTTCTCCTTGAAATTTTTGGATCATTAGGCCATTTGCATCCTCAACATGTTTCTGGCAAACATATCCACCACATTTAAAACATGTTAGGATCAGTTAGAAATTACTTTCCTATAAAACCTATTAGGGATTGTACTAGTGGAATATCCCAAACATGGATAACAAAACTTTGGAGTTCATTTAAAGTGCATGAAATAATTTTCTTCACTTACATTTATTGTAGTTTTCAAATTCTTTCGTATACATAAACTCTAAAATTTTCATTTTGTTTTTATCTTATATCTTTTTTTGTTTACAAGAAAAATGGGAGAGTTAAAACTCAAGTGTGGATAGGAAAAACAATTGAACATCCAAAATGAAAATGCACAAATGCTGAGAGAGATAATTCCAAAAAGTATCTGTGATTTTTAAGGAAAGGCAAAAAGTGGGTTGTTTGGCACTAGTAAATATCCAACCACATGTTCACTTGAGAATTTACTTTTTTCTACTCCTTTAAATTTTTTGATCATGAGGCCACTTGCATCCTCAACATGTTTCTGGCATGCATATCCACCACATTTAAAACATGCTAGGATCAGTTAGAAGTCTATTTCCTATAAAATCTATTAGGGGTTGTACAAGTGGAATTTCCCAACCATGGATAACAAAACTTTGGAGTCCATTTTCAGTGCGTGAAATAATTTTCTTCATTTACATTTATTATAGTTTTCAAATTCTTTTGCATACATAAACTATAAAATTTTCATTTTTTTGTGATCTTATATCTTTTTTGTTTACGAGAAAAATGGGAGTGTGAAAACTCAAGTTGGATCTGAAAAAAGAATTTTAACATCCAAAATGGAAATGCACAAATGATGAGAGAGATAACTCCAAAAAGTATCTATGATTTTTAAGGATAGGATAAAAGTGGGTTGTTTGTCTCTGGTAAATATCTAACCACAAGTTAACTTGAGAATTTAATTTTTTCTACTCCTTGAATTTTATGGATCATTAGGCCTCTTGCATCCTCAACATGTTTCTGGCATGCACATCCACCACATTTAAAGCATATTAGGATCAGTTAGAAGTCTCTTTCCTAGCAAATCTATTTGGGGTTGTACTAGTGGAATTTGCCAAACGTGGATAACAAAAGTTTGGAGTTCATTTTTAGTTCATGAAATAATTTTCTTCACTTTCATTTATTGTAGTTTTCAAATTCTTTTGCATACATAAACTCTAAAATTTTCATTTTGTTGAGATCTTATATCTTTTTTGTTTACGAGAAAAATAGGAGAGTGAAAACTCAAGTTTGGATCTAAAAAAAAAATTTGAACATCCAAAATGGAAATGCACAAATGCTGAGAGAGATAACTCCAAAAAGTATTTGTGATTTTTAAGGATAGGCAAAAAGTGGGTTGTTTTGCCCCGTTAAATATCCAGCCACACGTTAAGTTGAGAATTTAATTTTTTCTACTCAAAATTTTTGGATCCTTACGCCACTTGCATGCTCAACATGTTTCTGGCATGCATATCCACGACATTTAATACATGTTAGGATAAGTTAGAAGTCTCTTTCCGATAAATTCTATTAGGGGTTGTACTTGTGGAATTTCCCAAACATGGATAACAAAACTTTGGAGTTCATTTTTAGTGCGTGAAATAAATTTCTTCCCTGATATTTACTTTAGTTTTCATATTATTTTGCAAAAATAAACTCTAAAATTTTCATTTTGTTTTGATCTTATATCTTTTTTGTATACGAGAAAAATGGGAGAGTGAAAACTCAAGTTTGGATCTGAAAAAAATAAAATTTGAACATCCAAAATGGAAATGCACAAATGCTGAGAGAGATAATTCCAAAAAGTATCTATGATTTTTAAGGATAAGAAAAAAGTGGGTTGTTTGGCTCCGGTAAATATCCAACCACACGTTAACTTGAGAATTTAATTTTTTCTATTCTTTGAAAATTTTGGATCCTTAGGCCACTTGCATCCTCATCATGTTTCTGGCATGCATATCCACCACATTTTAAGCTTGTTAGGATCAGTTAAAAGTCTCTTTCCTATAAAATCTATTAGGGGTTGTACTAGTGTAATTTCCCAACCATGGATAGCAAAACTTTGGAGTTCATTTTTAGTGCGTGAAATAATTTTCTTCATTTATATTTATTATAGTTTTCAAATTCTTTTGCATACATAAACTATAAAATTTTCATTTTGTTGTGATCTTATATCTTTTTTTTACGAGAAAAATGGGAGAGTGAAAACACAAGTTAGATCTGAAAAAAAAATTAGACCTTCCTAAATGGAAATGCACAAATGCTGAGAGACATAATTCCATAAAGTATCTATGATTTTTAAGGATAGGATAAAAGTGGGTTGTTTGGCTCCTGTAAATATCTAACCACAGGTTAACTTGAGAATTTAATTTTTTCTACTCCTTGAAATTTTTGGATCATAAGGCCTCTTGCATCCTCAACATGTTTCTGGCATACACATCCACGACATTTAAAATATGTTAGGATCAGTTAGAAGTCTCTTTCCTATCAAATCTATTTGGGGTTGTACTAGTGGAATTTGCCAAACTCTGATAACAAAACTTTGGAGTTCATTTTTTAGTCCGTGAAATACTTTTCTTCACTTACACTTATTATAGTTTTCAAATTCTTTTGCGTACATAAACTCTAAAATTTTCATTTTGTTGAGATCTTATATCTTTTTTGTTTACGAGAAAAATGGGAGAGTAAAAACTCTAGTTTGGATCTGAAAAAAAAATTGAACATCCAAAATGGAAATGCACAAATGCAAACACAGATAATTCCAAAAAGTATATGTTATTTTTAAGGGTAGGCAAAAAGTGGGTTGTTTGGCCCTGATAAATATACAACCACACGTTAACTTGAGAATTTAATTTTTTCCACTCGAAATTTTTGGATCATTAGGCCAGTTGCATCCTCGACATGTTTCTGGCATGCATATCCACCACATATAAAACTTTCTAGGATTAGTTAATAGTCTTTTTCCTATCAAATCTATTAGGGGTTGTACTACTGGAATTTCACAAACGTGGATAAAAAACTTTGGAGTTTATTTTTTGTGCATGAAATAATTTTCTTCACTTACATTTATAATATTTTTAGAATTCTTTTGCATACATAAACTCTTAAATATTCATTTTGTTGTGATCTTATATCTTTTTTGTTTACGAGAAAAATTGGAGAATGAAAAGTCAAGTTTGCTTCTGAAAAAAAAATTTGAACATCCAAAATGGAAATGCACAAATGCTGAGAGAGATAATTCAAAAAAGTATCTGTGATTTTCAAAGATAGGCAAAAAGTGGGTTGTTTGGCTCCAGTAAATATCCAACCACATGTTAACTTGAGAATTTAATTCTTTCTACTCCTTGAAATATTTGGATCATTAGGCCACTTGCATCCTCAACATGTTTTTGGCATGCTTATCCACCACATTGAAAACATGTTAGGATCAGTTAGAAGTCTCTTTCCTATCAAATCTATTCGGGGTTGTACTAGTGGAATTTCCAAAACATGGATAACAAAACTTTTGAGTTCATTTTTAGTGCGTGAAATAATTTTCTTCACTTACATTTACTATAGTTTTCAAATTCTTTTGCATTCATAAACTCTAAAATTTTCCTTTTGTTGTATTCATATATCTTTTTTGATTACGAGAAAAACGGAAGAGTAAAAACTCAGGTTTTGATTTGAAAAAATAATTTGAACATCCGAAATGGAAATAAACGAATGCTGAGAGAGATAATTCCAAAAAGTATCTGTGATTTTGAAGGTTAGGGAAAAAATGGGTTGTTTGGCTCCAGTAAATATCCAACCACACATTAACTTGAGAATTTAATTCTTTCTTCTCCTTGAAATTTTTGGATTATTAGGCCGCTTGCATCCTCAACATGTTTCTTGCATGCAAATCCACCACATTTAAAACATGTTAGGAGCAATTAAAAGTCTCTTTCCTATCAAATCTATTAGGGGTTGTACTCGTGGAATTTCTGAAACGTGGATAACAAAACTTTGCAGTTCATTTTTAGTGCGTGAAATAATTTTTTTCTCATACATTTATCATAGTTTTCAAATTCTTTTGCACAGATAAACTCTAAAATTTTCATTTTGTTGTGATCTTATATCTTTTTTCTTTTACGAGAAAAATGGGGAGTGAAAAATCAAGTTTGGATCTGAAAAAATATTTGAACATTCAAAATGGAAATGCACAAATTCTGAGAGAGATAATTCCGAAAAGTATCTATGATTTTAAGGGATAGGCAAAAAGTGGGTTGTTTGGTTTCGGTAAATATCCAACCACTCGTTAACTTGTGAATTTAATTTTTTCTACTCGAAATTTTTGGGTCATTAGGCCACTTGCATCCTCAACATGTTTCTGTCATGCATATCCACCACATTTAAAACATGTTAGGATCAGTTAGAGGTCTCTATCCTATCAAATCTATTAGGGGTTGAGCTAGTGGAATTTCCCATACGTGGATAACAAAACTTTTGAGTTCATATTTCGAGCGAGAAATAATTTTTGTCATTGATATTTATTGTAGTTTTCAAATTCTTTTGCATACATAAACTCTAAAATTTTCATTTTGTTGTGATCTTATTTTTTTTTCTTTTACGAGAAAAATGGGAGAGTGGAAACTCAAGTTTGGATCTGAGAAAATAATTTGAATATCTAAAATAGAAATGCACAAATGCTGAGAGAGGTAATTCCAAAAAGTATCAGTGATTTTTAAGGATATGCAAAAAGTGGGTTGTTTGGCTCTGGTAAATATCCAACCACACGTTAACTTGAGCATTTAATTTTTTCAACTCCTCGAAATTTTTGGATCTTTAGGCCACTTGCATCCTTAACTTGTTTTTGGGTTGCATATCCACCACATTTAAAACATGTTAGGATCAGTTAGAAGTCTCTTTCCTATCACATCTATTAGGGGTTGTACTAGTGGAATTTCCAAAACATGGATAACAAAACTTTTGAGTTCATTTTTAGTGCGTGAAATAATTTTCTTCACTTACATTTATTATTGTTTTCATATTATTTTGCATACATAAACTCTTAAATTTTCATTTTCTTGTGATCTTTTATCTTTTTTGTTTACGAGAAAAACGGGAGAGTGAAAACTCAAGTTTGGATCGAAAAAAATAATTTGAAGATCCAAAATGGAAATGCGCAAATGCTGAGAGAGACAATTCCAAAAAGTATCTGTGATTTTAAGGATAGGCAAAAAGAAGGTTGTTTGGCTCCGGTAAATATCCAACCACACATTAGCTTGAGCATTTAATTCTCTCTACTCCTTGAAATTTTTTGATCATTAGGCCACTTTCATCCTCAACATGTTTCTAGCATGCATATCCACCACATTTAAAACATGTTAGGATCAGTTAGGAGTCTCTTTCCTATCAAATCTATTAGGGGTTGTACTAGTGGAATTTCCCAAACGTGGATAACAAAACTTTGGAGTTCATTTTTAGTGAGTGAAATAATTTTCTTCACTTATATTGATTATAGTTTTCAAATTCTTTTGCATACATAAAATCTAAATTGTTTATTTTGTTGTGATCTTATTTCTTTTATATTTACGAGAAAAATGGGACAGAAAAAACTCAAGTTTGTATCTGAAAAAAAATTTTGAATATCCAAAATGGAAATGCACAAATGCTGAGAGAGATAATTACAAAAAATATCAGTGATTTTTAAGGACGGTAAAAAAGTTGGTTGTTTGGCTCTGGTAAATATCCAACCACACGTTAACTTGGGAATTTAATTTTTCTACTCCTTGAAATTTTTGGATCATTAGGCCACTTGCATCCACAACATGTTTCTCGCATGCTTATCCACCACATTTAAAACATGTTAGGATCAGTTAGAAGTCTCTTTCAGATCAAATCTATTAGGGGTTGTACTAGTGGAATTTCCGAACCGTGGATAACAAAACTTTGGAGTTCATTTTTTGTGAGAGAAATAATTTTCTTCACTTTCATTTATTATAGTTTTCAAATTCTTTTGCATACACAAACTCAAAAATTTTCATTTTGTTGTGATCTTATATCTTTTCTGGTTAATAAAAAAATGGAAGAGCGAAAACTCAAGTTTGGATCTGAAAAAATAATTTCAACAACCAAAATGGAAATGCACAAATGCTTAGAGAGATAATTCCAAAAAGTGTATGTGATTTTTAAGGATAGGAAAAAAGTGGGTTGTTTGGCTTCGATAAATTTCCAACCACACGTTAACCTGAGAATTTAATTTTTTCTACTCCTTGAAATTTTTGAATCATTAGGGCATTTTCATCCTCAACATATTTCTAACATGCATGTCCATCACATTTAAAACATGTTAGGATCAGTTAGAAATTTCTTTCATATCAAATCTATTAGGGGTTGTACTAGTGGAATTTCCCAAACGTGGATAACAAAACCTGGAGTTCATTTATAGTGCATGAAATAATTTTCTTCACTTTCATTTATTATAGTTTTCAAATTCTTTTGCATACATAAACTTTTAAATTTTCATTTTATTGTGATCTTATATCTTTTTTGTTTACGAGAAAAATGGAAGAGTGAAAACTCAAGTTTGGACCTGAAAAAATATTTGAACATCCAAAATGGAAATGCACAAATGCTGAGAGAGATAATTCCAAAAAGTATCAATGATTTTTAAGGATAGGCAGAAAGTGGGTGGTTTGGCTCCAATAAATATCCAACCACACGTTAACTTGAGAATTTAATTTTTTCTACTCCTATAAATTTTCTGATCATTAGGCCTCTTGCATCCTCAACAAGTTTCTGGCATGCATATCCACCACATTTAAAACATGTTAGGATCAGTTAGAAGTCGCTTTCCTATAAAATATATTAGGGGTTGTACTAGTGGAATTTCCCAAACATGGTTTACAAAACTTTGGAGTTCATTTTTATGCGTGAAATAATTTTCTTCACTTAAGTTTATTATAGTTTTCAAATTCTTTTGCATACATAAACTCTAAAATTTTCATTTTGCTGTAATCTTATATCTTTTTGTGTTTACAAGAAAAGTAGCTGAGTGAAAACTCAAATTTGGATCTCAAAAAAAATTTGAACATCCAAAATGGAATTGCACAAATGCTGAGAGAGATAATTCCAAAAAGTATATGTGATTTTTAAGGATAGGGAAAAAGTGGGTTGTTTGGCTCATGTCATATCCAAATACACGTTAACTTGAGAATTTAATTTTTTCTACTACCTAAAATATTTGGATCATTAGGCCACTTGCATCCTCAACATGTTTTTGGGATGCATATCCACCACATTTAAAACATGTTAGGATCAGTTAGAAGTCTCTTTCCTATAAAATCTATTAGGGGTTTTAGTAGTGGAATTTCTGAAACACGGATAACAAAACTTTGGACTTCATTTCTGGCACGTGAAATAATTTTCTTCTCTTACATTTATTATCATAGTTTCCAAATTCTTTTGCAAAAATAAACTCTAAAATTTTCATTTTTTTGTCATCTTATATCTTTCATGTTTACGAGAGAAATGGGATAGCGAAAACTCAAGTTTGGATCTGAAAAAAAATTTGAACATCCAAAATGGAAATGCACAAATGCTGAGAGAGATAATTTCAAAAAGTATATTTGAATTTTAAGGATTCGCAAAAAGTGGGTTGTTTGGCTCCGGTAAATATCCAACCACACGTTAACTTAAGAATTTAATTTTTTCTACTCCTTGAAATTTTTGGATCATTAGGCCACTTGCATCCACAACATGTTTCTAGCATGCATATCCACCACATTTAAAACATGTTAGGATCAGTTAGAAGTCTCTTTCCCATAAAATCTATAAGGGGTAGTACTAGTGGAATTTCCCAAACATGGATAACAAAACTTTGGAGTTCATTTTTAGTGTGTGAAATAATTTTTTTCACTTACATTTATTATAGTATTCAAATTCTTTTGCATACATAAACTCTAAAATTTTCATTTTGTTGTGATCTTATATCTTTTTTTTTTTACGAGAAAAATGGGAGAATGAAAACACATGTTTGGATCTGAAAAAAAATTTGAACATCCAAAATGGAAATGCACAAATGCTGAGAGAGATAATTCCAAAAAGTATCTGTGATTTTTAAGGTTAGGCAAAAAGTGGGTTGTTTGGCTCCGGTAAATATCCAACCACACGTTAACTTTAGAATTTAATTTTTTCTTCTCCTTGAAATTTTTTGTTCATTAGGCCACTTGCATCCTCAACATGTTTCTGGCATGCATATCTGCCACATTTAAAACCTGTTAGGATCAGTTAGTAGTCTCTTTCCTATAAAATCTATTAGGGGTTGGACTAGTGGAATTTCCCAAACAAGGATAACAAAACTTTGGAGTTCATTATTTGTGCGTGAAATAATTTTCTTCACTTACATTTGTTGTAGTTTTCAAATTCTTTGGCATACATAAACTCTAAAATTTTAATTTTATTATTGATTTTATATCTTTTTTATTTACGAGAAAAATGGGAGTGTAAAAACTGAAGTTCGGATCTGAAAAATAAATTTGTCCATCAAAAATGGAAATGCACAAATGCTGAGAGAGATAATTCCAAAATGTATCTGTGATTTTTAAGGATAGGCAAAAAGTGGGTTGTTTGGCTCTGTTAAATATCCAGCAAGACGTTAACGTGAGAATTTAATTTTTTCTACTCGAAATTTTTGGATCATTAGGCCACTTGCATCATCAACAAGTTTCAAACATGCATATCCACCACATTTAAAACATGTTAGGATCAGTAGAAGTCTCTTTCCTATAAATTCTATTAGGGTTTTGTACCATGGGAATTTACCAAACATGGATGACAAAACTTTGGTGATAATTTTTAGTGCGTGAAATAATTTTCTTCACTTACATTTATTATATTTTTCAAAATCTTTTCCATAAATAAACTCTAAAAATTTCATTTCGTTGTGATCTTATTTCTTTTTTGTTTATGAGAAAAATGGGAGAGTGAAACTCAAGTTTGGATTTGAAAAAATAAAATTGAACATCCAAAAAGGAAATACACAAATGCTGAGAGAGATAATTTAAAAAAGTATCAGTGATTTTAAAGGATAGACAAAAAGTGGGTTTTTTGGCTCTGATAAAAATATCCAACCACACGTTAACTTGAGAATTTAATTTTTTCTACTCCTTGAAATTTTTGGATCATTATGCCACTTGGATCCTCAACATGTTTGTAGCCAGCATATCAACCACAGTTAAAACTTGTTAGGATCACTTGGAAGTCTCTTTCCTATCAAATCTATTAGGGGTTGTACTAGTGAAATTTCCAAAATATGGATAACAAAACTTTGTAGTTCATTTCTAGTGCGTGAAATAATTTTCTTCACATACATTTAATATAGTTTTCAAATTCTTTCGCATACATCAACTCGAAAATTTTTATTTTATTGTGATCATATATCTTTTTTGTTTATGAGAAAAATGGGACAGTGAAAACTCAAGTTTGGATCTGAAAAAATAATTTTAACGTCCAAAATGGAAATGCACAAATGCTAAGAGAGGTAATTCCAAAAAGTATCTGCGATTTTTAAGAATAGGCAAAAAGTCGGTTTGGCTCCGGTAAATATCCAGCCACACGTTAACTTGAGAATTTAATTTTTTCTACTCCTTGAAATTTTTGGATCTTTAGGCCACTTGCATCGTTAACATGTTTCTGGCTAGCTTATCCACCACAGTTAAAACATGTTAGGGTCAGTTATAAGTCTCTTTCCTATCAAATCTATTACAGGTTGTACTAGTGGAATTTACGAAAAAAGGATAACAAAACTTTGGAGTTCATTTTTAGTGCGTGAAATAATTTTTTTCACTTACATTTATTATTGTTTTCAAATTCTTTTGCATATATAAACTCTAAAATTTTCATTTTGTTGTGTTCTTATATCTTTTTAGTTACGCGAAAAATGGCAAAGTGAAAACTCAAGTTTGGATCTGAAAAAAAAAGAACATCCAAAATGGAAATGCACAAAAGCTGAGAGAGATAATTTCAAAAAGTATCAGTGATTTTTAAGGATAGGCAAAAAGTGGGTGGTTTGGCTTTGGTAAATATCCAACCACACGTTAACTTGAGAATTTAATTTTTTCTACTCCTTGAAATTTTTGGATCATTAGGCCACTTACATCCTCAACATGTTTCTGGCATGCATATCCACCACATTTAAAACATGTTAGGACCAGTTAGAAGTCTCTTTCCGATAAAATCTTTTAGTGGTTGTACTAGTGGAATTTCCCGAACATGGATAACAAAACTTTGGAGTTCATTTCTAGTGCGTGAAATAATTTTCTTCTCTTACATTTATTATAGTTTTCAAATTCATTTGCTTACATAAAGTTTAAAATTTTCATTTTGTTGTGATCTTACATCTTTATTGGTTACGAGAAAAATGGGAGAGTAAAAACTCAAGTTTGGATCAGAAAAAAAAAATTTGAACATCCAAAATGGAATGCGCAAATACTGATAGAGAAAATTCCAAAAAGTATCTGTGATTTTTAAGGATAGGCAAAAAGTGTGTTGTTTGGCTCCAGTAAATATCCAACGACACGTTAACTTCAGAATTTAATTTTTTCTACTCCTTGAAATTTTTGGATCATTAGGTCACTTGCATCCTCAACATGTTTCTGGTATGCATATCCACCACATTTAAAACATGTTAGGATCTGTTAGAAGTCTCTTTCCTATAAAATCTATTAGGGGTTGTACTAGTGAAATTTCCCAAACATGGATAACAAAACTTAGGAGTTTATTTTTTGTGCTTGAAATAATTTTCTTCACTTTAGTATATTATAATTTTCAAATTCTTTTGCTTACATAAACTCTACAATTTTCATTTTGTTGTGTTCTTATATCTTTTCTTGTTTACGAGAAAAATGGGAGAGTGAAAACACAAGTTAGGATCTGAAAAAAAAATTTGAACATCCAAACTGGAAATGCACAAATGCTAAGAGAGATAATTCCAAAAAGTATCTATGATTTTTAAGGATAAGCAAAAAGTGGGTTGTTTGGCACCGGTAAATATCCAACCACACGTTAACTTGAGAATTTAATTTTTTCTACTCCTTGAAATTTTTGGATCATTAGGTGACTTGCATCCTCAACATGTTTCTGGCATGCATATCCACCACATTTAAAACATGTTAGGATCAGTTAGAAGTCTCTTTCCTATAAAATCTATTACGGGTTGTACTAGTTGAATTTCCCAAACACGGATATCAAAACTTCTTAGTTCAGTAATAGAGCGTGAAATAAATTTCTTCACATACATTTATTATAGTTTTAAAATTCTTTTGCATACATAAACTCTAAAATTTTCATTTTGTATTGATCTTATATCTTTTTTGTAAGAGAAAAATGGGAGAGTGAAAACTCAAGTTTGGATCTGAAAAACAAATTTGAACATCCAAAATGGAAATCCACATATGCTAAGAGAGATAATTCCAAAAAGTATAGATGATTTTTAAGGATAGGAAAAAAGTGGGTTGTTTGGCTCCGGTAAATATCCAACCACACGTTAACTTGAGAATTTAATTTTTTCTACTCATTGAAATTTTTGGATCATTAGGCCACTTGCATCCTCATCATGTTTCTGGCATGCATATCCACCACATTTAAAACATGTTAGGATCAGTTTGAAGTCTCTTTCCTATAAAATCTATTAGGGGTTGTACAAGTGGAATTTCCCATACTTGGAAAACAAAACTTTGGAGTTCAGATTTTGTGCATGAAATAGTTTTCTTCACTAACATTTATTATAGTTTTCAAACTCTTTTGCATACATAAACTATAAAATTTTCATTTTGTTGTAATCCTATATCATTTTTGTTTACAAGAAAAATGGGAGAGTGAAAAACTCAAGTTTGGATCTGAAAAAAAAATTTGAACATCCAAAATGGAAATGCACAAATGCTGAGAGAGATCATGCCAAAAAGTATCTGTTATTTTTAAGGATAGGATAAAAGTGGGTTGTTTGGCTCCGATAAATATCTAACCACAGGATAACTTGAGAATTTAATTTTTTCCACTCCTTGAAATTTTTAGATCATTAAGCCTCTTGCATCCTCAAAATGTTTCTGGCATGCACATATACCACATTTAAAACATGTTAGGATCAGTTAGAAGTCTCTTTCCTATCAAATCTACTTGGGGTTGTACTAGTGGAATTTACAAAATGTGGATAAAAAAACTTTGGAGTTCATTTTTAATCCGTGAAATAATTTTCTACACTTACATTTATTATAGTTTTAAAATTCTTTTGCACACATAAACGCTTAAATTTTCATTTTGCTGTGATCTTATATCTTTTTTGTTTACGACAAAAAATGGATAGTGAAAACTCAAGTTTGGATCTGTAAAAGAAATTTGACTATCCAAAAAGGAAATGCACAAATGCAGAGTGAGATAATTCCAAAAAGTATCTATGTTTTTTAAGGATAGGAAAAAAAGTGGGTTGTTTGGCTCCAGTAAATATCCAGCCACACGTTAACTTGAGAATTTAATTTTTTCTACTCCTTGAAATTTTTGGATCATTAGGCCAATTGCAACCACAATATGTTTCTGGCATGCATATCCACCACATTTAAAACATGTTAGGATCAGTCAGAATTCTCTTTCCTATAATATCTATTAGGGGTTGTACCACTCGAATTTCCCAGACATAGATAACAAAACTTTGGAGTTCATTTTTAGTGCGTGAAATAATTTTCTTCACTTACATTTATTATATTTTTCAAATTCTTTAGCAAACATAAACTGTAAAATTTTCATTTTGTTGTGATCTTATATCTTTTTTGTTTGCGAGAAAAATGGCAGAGTGAAAACTCAAGTTTGGATCTAAAAAAAAAAATTGAACATCCAAATTGGAAATGCACAAAAGTTGACAGAGATAATTCCAAAAAGTATCAGTGATTTTTAAGGATAGGCAAAAAGTGGGTTGTTTGGCTTTGGTAAATATCCAACCACACGTTAACTTGAGAATTTAATTTTTTCTACTCCTTGAAATTTTTGGATCATTAGGCCACTTGCATCCTAATCATGTTTCTGGCATGCATATCCGCCACATTTAAAACATGTTAGGATCAGTTAGAAGTCTTTTTCTTATAAAATATAATAGGGGTTGTTGTAGTGGAATTTCCCAAAAATGGATAACAAAACTTTGGAGTTCATTTTTAGTGCGTGAAATAATTTTCTTCACTTAAGTTTATTATTGTTTTCAAATTCTTTTGCATACATAAACACTAAAATTTTTATTTTGCTGTGATCTTATATCTTTTTTTGTTTACAAGAAAATTCAGAGTGAAAAATCAAGTTTGGATCTCAAAAAAAAATTTGGACATCCAAAATGGAATTGCACAAATGTTGAGAGAGATAATTCCAAAAAGTATCTGTGATTTTTAAGGATAGGGAAAAAGTGGGTTGTTTGGCTCCTGTAAATATCCAACCACATGTTAACTTGAGAATTTAATTTTTTCTACTCCGTGAAATTTTTGGATCATTAGGGGACTTGCATCCTCAACATGTTTCTTGCTAGCATATCCTGCACAGTTAAAACATTTTAGGATCAGTTAGAAGTCTATTTCCTATCAAATCAATTAGGGGTAGTACTAGTGGAATTTCCCAAACATGGATAAGAAAGCTTTGGAGTTCTTTTTTAGTGCATGAATTAATTTTCTTCCCTTACATTTATTATAGTTTTCAAATTCTTTTGCATACATAAACTCTAAAATTTTAATTTTGTTCCGATCTTATATCTTTTTTTGTTTACGAGAAAAATGGGAGAGTGAAAAGTCAAGTTTGGATCTGAAAAAAAAAATGGAACATCCAAAATGGAAATGCACAACTGCTGAGAGAGATAATTCCAAAAAGTATATGTGATTTTTAAGGATAGGAAAAAAGTGGGTTGTTTGGCTCCCTTAAATATCCAACCACACGTTAACTTGAGAATTTAATTTTTTCTACTCCGTGAAACTTTTTGATCATTAGGCGACTTGCATCCTCAACATGTTTCTGGCATGCATATCCACCACATTTAAAACATGTTAGGATCAGTTAGAAGTCTCTTTCCAAAAAAATCTATTAGGGGTTGTACTAGTTGATTTCCCAAACACGGATAACAAAAATTCTGACTCCATTTTTAGTGTGTGAAATAAATTTCTTCACTTACATTTATAATAGTTTTCAAATTCTTTTGCATACATAAACTCTAACAATTTTCCTTTTCTATTTATCTTATATCTTTTTTTTTTACGAGAAAAAAGGGAGAGTGAAAACTCAAGTTTGGTTCTAAAAAAAAAAATTTGACCATCCAAAATGAAAATGCACAAATGCTAAGAGAGATTATTCCAAAAAGTTTCTGTGATTTTTAAGGATAGGCAAAAAGTGGGTTGTTTGGCTCCGGTAAATATCCAACCTCACGTTAACTTGCGAATTTAATTTTTTCTATCCTTGAAATTTTTGGATCATTAGGCCACTTGCATCCTCAACATGTTTCTGGCTAGCATATCTACCATAGTTAAAACATTTGAGGATCAGTTAGAAGTCTATTTCCTATCAAATCTATTAGGGGTTGTACTAGAGGAATTTCCCAAACATGGATAACAAAAACATTGGAGTTCATTTTTAGTGCGTGAAATAATTTTCTTCTCTTACATTTATTATAGTTTTCAAATTCTTTGCATACATAAACTCTAAAATTTTCATTCTGTTGTGATCTTATATCTTTTTTTGTTTACGAGAAAAATGGGAGAGTGAAAAGTCAAGTTTGGATTGGAAAAAAAAATTTGAACATCACAAATGCTGAGAGAGATAATTCCAAAAAGTATATGTGATTTTTAAGGATTCGCAAAAAGTGGGTTGTTTGGCTCCGGTAAATATCCAACCACACGTTAACTTGAGAATTTAATTTTTTCTTCTCCTTGAAATTTTTGGATCATTAGGCCACTTGCATCCTCAACATGATTCTAGCATGCATATCCACCACATTTAAAACATGTTAGGATCAGTTAGAAGTCTCTTTCCCGTAAAATCTAATAGGGGTTGTACTAGTGGAATTTCCCAAACATGGATAACAAAACTTTGGAGTTCATTTTTAGTGCATGAAATAATTTTTTTCACTTATATTTATTATAGTTTTCAAATTCCTTTGCGTACATAAACTCTAAAATTTTCATTTTGTTGTGACCTTATATCTTTTTTGTTTACGAGAAAAATGGGAGAGTGAAAACACAAGTTTGGATCTGAAAAAATTTGAACATCCAAAATGGAAATGCACAAATGCTGAGACAGATAATTGCAAATAGTATCTGTGATTTTTAAGGTTAGGCAAAAAGTGGGTTGTTGGGCTTCGGTAAATATCCAACCACACGTTAACTTTAGAATTTAAATTTTTCTTCTCCTTGAAAATTTTGGATCATTAGGCCACTTGCATCCTCAACATGTTTCAACCATGCATATCTGCCACATTTAAAACCTTTTAGGATCAGTTAGTAGTCTCTTTCCCATAAAATCTATTAGGGGTTGGACTAGTGGAATTTCCCAAACATGGAGAACAAAACTTTGGAGTTCCTTATTTGTGCGTGAAATAATTTTCTTCACTTACATTTGTTATAGTTTTTAAATTCTTTGGCATACATAAACTCTTAAATTTTAATTTTTTTTATTGATTTTATATCTTTTTTGTTTACGAGAAAAATGGGAGAGAAAAAACTGAAGTTCGGATCTGAAAAAAAAAATTTGTACATCAAAAATGGAAATGCACAAATGCTGAGAGAGATAATTCCAAAATGTATCTATGATTTTTAAGGATAGGCAAAAAGTGGGTTGTTTGGCTTTGTTAAATATCCAGCAACACGTTAACTTGAGAATTTAATTTTTTCTACTCCTTGAAATTTTTGGATCATTAGGCCACTTGCATCATCAACAAGTTTCAAGCATGCATATCCACCACATTTAAAACATGTTAGGATAAGTAGAAGACTCTTTTCTATAAAATCTATTAGGGGTTTGTACCAGTGGAATTTACCAAACATGGATAACAAAACTTTGGAGATAAATTTTAGTGCGTGAAATAATTTTCTTCACTTACATTTATTATATTTTTCAAAATCTTTTCCATAAACAAACTCTAAAATTTTCATTTTGTTGTGATCTTATTTCTTTTTTGTTTATGAGAAAAATGGGAGAGTGAAACTCAAGGTTGGATTTGAAAAAAATAAAATTTGAACATCCAAAATGGAAATGCACAAATGCTGAGAGAGATAATTTAAAAAAGTATCTATGATTTTAAAGGATAGACAAAAAAGTGGATTTTTTTGGCTCTGATAAATATCCAACCACACGTTAACTTGAGAATTTAATTTTTTCTACTCCTTGAAATTTTTGGATCATTATGCCATTTGCATCCTCAACATGTTTCTGGCCAGCATATCAACCACAATTAAAACATGTTAGGATAACTTGGAAGTCTCTTTCCTATCAAATCTATTAGGGGTTGTACTAGTGGAATTTCCCAAACATGGATAACAAAACTTTGTAGTTCATTCTAGTGCGCGAAATAATTTTCTTCACTTACATTTAATATAGTTTTCAAATTCTTTCGCATACATAAACTCTAAAATTTTCATTTTGTTGTGATCTTATATCTTTTTTGTTTACGAGAAAAAATGGGACAGTGAAAACTCAAGTTTGGATCTGAAAAAATAATTTCAACATCCAAAATGGAATTGCACAAATGCTGAGAGAGGTAATTTCAAAAAGTATCTCAGATTTTTTAGAATAGGCAAAAGGTCGGTTGTTTGGCTCCGGTAAATATCCAACCACACGTTAACTTGAGAATTTAACTTTTTCTTCTCCATGAAATTTTTTGATCACTAGGCCACTTGCATCCTCAACATGTTTCTGGCTAGCTTATCCACCACAGTAAAAACAACTTAGGGTCAGTTAGAAGTCTCTTTCCTATCAAATCTATTACGAGTTGTACTAGTGGAATTTCCGAAAAATGGATAACAAAACCTTGGAGTTCATTTTTAGTGCGTGAAATAATTCTTTTCACTTACATTTATTATTGTTTTCAAATTATTTTGCATATATAAACTCTAAAATTTTCTTTTTGTTGTGTTCTTATATCTTTTTTGTTACGAGAAAAATGGCAGAGTGAAAACTCAAGTTTGGATTTGAAAAAAAAAATTGAACATCCAAAATGGAAATACACAAAAGCTGAGAGAGATAATTCCAAAAAGTATCAGTGATTTTTAAGGATAGGCAAAAAGTGGGTTGTTTGGCTTTGGTAACTATCCAACCACACGTTAACTTGAGAATTTAATTTTTTCTACTCCTCGAAATTTTTGGATCATTAGGCCACTTGCATCCTCAACATGTTTCTGGCATGCATATCTGCCACATTTAAAACATGTTAGGATCAGTTAGAAGTCTTTTTCTTATCAAATCTATTAGGGGTTGTAGTAGTGGAATTTCCCAAACATGGATAACAAAACTTTGGAGTTCATTTTTAGAACGTGAAATAATTTTCTTCACTTAATTTTATGATAGTTTTCAAATTTTTTTGCATACATAAACTCTGAAATTTTCATTTTGCTGTGATCTTATATCTTTTTTTTTTTTTAACAAGAAAAATGGTAGAGTGAAAACTCAAATTTGGCTCTCAAAAATAAATTTGAACATCCAAAATGGAAATGCACAAATGCTGAGAGAGATAATTCCAAAAGTATCTGTGATTTTTAAGGATGGGAAAAAAGAAGGATGTTTGGCTCCAGTAAATATCGTACCACACGTTAACTAGAGAATTTAATTTTTTCTACTCCTTGAAATTTTTGGATCATAGGCCACTTGCATCCTCAACATGTTTCTGGCATGTAAATCCACCACACTTAAAACATGTTAGGATCAGTTAGAAGTCTCTTTCATGTCAAATCTATTAGGGGTTGTAAAAGTGGAATTTCCCAAACATGCATAACAAAACTTTGGAGTTCATTTTTTGTGCGTGAAAATTTTTTTGTAACTTATATTTATAGTTTTCAAATAATTTTGCATACATAAACTCTAAAATTTTCATTTTGTTGTGATCTTTTATCCTTTTTCTTTTACGAGAAAAATTGGAGAGTTAAAACTCAAGTTTGGATCTGAAAAAAATTTGAACATCCAAAATGGCAATGCACAATTGCTGAGAAAGAAAATTTGAAAAAGTATCAGTGATTTTTAAGAGTTGGCAAAAGTGGTTTGTTTGGCTCCGGTAAATATCCAACCACACGTTAACTTGAGAATTTAATTCTTTCTACTCCTTGAAATTTTTCGATCACTGGGCCACTTGCATCCTCAACATGTTTGTGGTTTGCATATCCACCACACTTAAAACATATTAGGATCAGTTAGAAGTCTTTTTCCTATCAAATCTATTAGGGCTTGTACTAGTGGAATTTCCAAAACTCTGATAACAAAACTTTGGAGTTCATTTTTAGTGCGTGAAATAGTTCTTTTCACTTACATTTATTATTGTTTTCAAATTCTTTTGCATATATAAACTCTAAAATTTTCTTTTTGTTGTGTTCTTATATCTTTTTTGTTACGAGAAAAATGGTAGAGTGAAAACTCAAGTTTGGATCTGAAAAAAAAAATTGAACATCCAAAATGGAAATACACAAAAGCTGAGAGAGATAATTCCAAAAAGTATCAGTGATTTTTAAGGATAGCCAAAAAGTGGGTTGTTTGGCTTTGGTAACTATCCAGCCACACGTTAACTTGAGAATTTAATTTTTTCTACTCCTTGAAATTTTCGGATCATTAGGCCACTTGCATTCTCAACATGTTTCTGGCATGCATATCCGCCACATTTAAACATGTTAGGATCAGTTAGAAGTCTTTTTCTTATAAAATCTATTAGGGGTTGTAGTAGTGGAATTTCCCAAACATGGATAACAAAACTTTGGAGTTCAGTTTTAGAGCGTGAAATAATTTTCTTCACTTAAGTTTATGATAGTTTTCAAATTTTCTTGCATACATAAACTCTGAAATTTTCATTTTGCTGTGATCTTATATCTTTTTTTTTTTAACAAGAAAAATGGCTGAGAGAAAACTCAATTTTGGATCTCAAAAATAAATTTGAACATCCAAAATGGAATTGCACAAATGCTGAGAGAGATAATTCCAAAAAGTATCTGTGATTTTTAAGGATAGGCAAAAAGTGGGTTGTTTGGCTCCGGTAAATATCCAACCACACGTTAAGTTGAGAATTTAACTTTTTCTACTCCTTGAAATTTTTGGATCACTAGGCCACTTGCATCCTCAACATGTTTCTGGCTAGCTTATCCACCACAGTAAAAACAAGTTAGGGTCAGTTAGAAGTCTCTTTCCTATCAAATCTATTACTGGTTGTACTAGTGGAATTTCCGAAAAATGGATAACAAAACCTTGGAGTTCATTTTTAGTGGGTGAAATAACTCTTTTCACTTACATTTATTATTGTTTTCCAATTATTTTGCATATATAAACTCTAAAATTTTCTTTTTGTTGTGTTCTTATATCTTTTTTGTTACGAGAAAAATGGCAGAGTGAAAACTCAAGTTTGGATCTGAAAAAAAAAATATAACATCCAAAATGGAAATACACAAAAGCTGAGAGAGATAATTCCAAAAAGTATCAGTGATTTTTAAGGATGGGCAAAAAGTGTGTTGTGTGGCTTTGGTAACTATCCAACCACACGTTAACTTGAGAATTTAATTTTTTCTATCCTCGAATTTTTTGGATCATTAGGCCACTTGCATCCTCAACATGTTTCTGGTAGCATATCCACCACAGTTAAAACATTCTAGGATCAGTTTGAAGTTTATTTCCTATCAAATCTATTAGGGGTTGTAGTAGTGGAATTTCACAAACATGGATAAGAAAACATTAGAGTTCATTTTTAGTGCGTGAAATACTTTTCTTCTCTTACATTTATTATAGTTTGCAAATTCTTTTGCATACATAAATTCTAAAATTTTCATTTAGTTGTGATCTTATATCTTTATTGGTTACGAGAAAAATGGGAAAGTAAAAACTCAAGTTTGGATCTGAAAAAAAATATTTGAACATCGAAAATAGGAATTCACAAATGCTGAGAGAGATTATTCGAAAATGTATCTGTGACATTTAAGGATAGACAAAAACTGGGTTGTTTGACTCCGGTAAATATCCAACCACATGTTAACTTGACAATTGAATTTTTTCTACTCCTTGAAATTTTTGGATCCTTAGGCCAATTGTATCCTCAACATGTTTCTGGCATGCATATCCAGCACATTTAAAACATATTAGGATCAGTTAGAATTATCTTTCCTATCAAATCTATTAGGGGTTGTACTAGAGGAATTTCCAAAACATGGATAACAAAACTTTGGAGTTCATTTTAGTGCATGAAATAATTTTCTTCACTTACATTTATTATAGTTTCCAACCTCACGTTAACTTGAGAATTTAATTTTTTCTATCCTTAAAATTTTTGGATCATTAGGCTACTTGCATCCTCAACATGTTTCTGGCTAGCATATCCACCACAGTTAAAACATTTTAGGATCAGTTTGAAGTCTATTTCCTATCAAATCTATTAGGGGTTGTACTAGTGGAATTTCCCAAACATGGATAAGAAAACATTGGAGTTCATTTTTAGTGCGTGAAATAATTTTCTTCCCTTACATTTATTATAGTTTTCAAATTGTTTTGCATACATAAAGTTTAAAATTTTCATTTTGTTGTGATCTTATATCTTTATTGGTTACGAGAAAAATGGGAGAGTAAAAACTCAAGTTTGGATCTAAAAAAAACATATTTGAACATCGAAAATAGGAATGCACAAATGCAGAGAGAGATTATTCCAAAATGTATCTATGACATTTAAGGATAGGCAAAAAGTGGGTTGTTTGGCTCCGGGAAATATCCAACCACACGTTAACTTGACAATTGAATTTTTTCTACTCCTTGAAATTTTTGGATCCTTAGGCCAATTGTATCCTCAACATGTTTCTGGCATGCATATCCACCACATTTAAAATATATTAGGATCAGTTAGAATTATCTTTCGTATCAAATCTTTTAGGGGTTGTACTAGAGGAATTTCCAAAACATGGATAACAAAACTTTGGAGTTCATTTTTAGTGCATGAAATAATTTTCTTCACTTACATTTATTATAGTTTCCAAATTCTTTTTGCATACATAAACTCTAAAATTTTCATTTTTTTGTGATCTTATATCTTTTTTGTTTGCGAGAAAATTGGAGAGAGAAAACTCATGTTTGGATTTGAAAAAAAAAAATTTGAACACCCAAAATGGAATGGACAAATGCTGATAGAGAAAATCCCAAAAAGTATCTGTGATTTTTATGGATAGGCAAAAAGTGTGTTGTTTGACTCCGATAAATATACAACCCCACGTTAAGTTGAGAATTTAATTTTTTCTACTCCTTGAAATTTTGGATCATTAGGCCACTTGCATCCTCAACAATTTTCTGGCATGCATATCCACCACATTTAAAACATGTTAGTATCAGTTAGAAGTCACTTTCCTATAAAACCTATTAGGGGTTGTACTAGTGGAATTTCCAAAATATGGATAACAAAACTTTGGAGTTCATTTTTAGTGCGTGAAATAATTTTCTTCACTTACATTTATTATAGTTTTCAAATTCTTTGGCATACATAAACTCTAAAATTTTCATTTTGTTTTTATCTTATATCTTTTTCTGTTTACGAGAAAAATGGGAGAGTGAAAACTCAAGTGTGGATATGAAAAAAAATTGAACATCCAAAATGGAAATGCACAACGGCTGAGAGAGATAATTCCTAAAAGTATCTGTGATTTTTAAGGATAGGCAAAAAGTGGGATGTTTGGCTCCGGTAAATATCATACCACACGTTAAGTGGAGAATTTAATTTTTTCTACTCCTTGAAATTTTTGGATCATAGGTCACTTGAGTCCTCAACATGTTTCTGGCATGTATATCCACCACACGTAAAACATGTTAGGATCAGTTAGAAGTCTCTTTCATGTCAAATCTATTAGGGGTTGTACAAGTGGAATTTCCCAAACATGGATAACAAAACTTTTGAGTTCATTTTTAGTGCGATAAATAATTTTCTTCACTTATATTTATCGTTTTCAAATTCTTTTGCATACATAAACTCTTAAATTTTCATTTTGTTGTGATCTTTTATCCTTTTTCTTTTACGAGAAAAATTGGAGAGTTAAAACTCAAATTTGGATCTGAAAAAAAAGGTTAACATCCAAAATGAAAATGCACAAATGCTGAGAGAGATCATTCCAAAAAGTATCAGTGATTTTTAAGAATAGGCAAAAAGTGGTTTGTTTGGGTCCAGTAAATATTCAACCACACGTTAACTTGAGAATTTATTTCTTTCTACTCCTTGAAATTTTTCGATCATTAGGCAACTGGCATCCTCAACATGTTTGTGGTTTGCATAACCACCACACTTAAAACATGTTAGGATCAGTTAGAAGTCTCTTTCCTATCAAATCTATTAGGCGTAGTACTAGTGGAATTTCCCAAACTTGGATAACAAAACTTTGGAGTTCATTTTTAGAATGTGTAATAATTTTCTTCACTTACATTTATTATAGTTTTCAAATTCTTTTGCACACATAAACTCTAAAACTTTCATTTTGTTGTGATCTTATATCTTTTTTTGTTGATGAGAAAAATGGGAGAGTGAAAACTCAAGTTTGGATCTGAAAAAAAAAAATTGAACATCCAAAATGGAAATCCACAAATGCTCACAGAGATAATTCCAAAAAGTATCTATGATTTTTAAGGATAGGCAAAAAGAGGGTTGTTTGGCTCCAGTAAATATCCAACTACACGTTAACTTGAGAATTCAATTTTTCTACTCGTTGAAATTTTTGGATCAATAGGCCATTTGCATCCTTAACCTGTTTCAGGCATGTATATCCACCAAATTTAAAACATGTTAGGATCAGTTAGAAGTCTCTTTCCTATCAAATCTATTAGGGGTTGTACTAGTAGAATTCCCAAATGTGGATAACAAAACTTTGGAGTTCATTTTTAGTGCGTGAAATAATTTTCTTCACTTACATTTATTATAGTTTTCAAATTCTTTTGAATACATAAACTCTAAAATTTTCATTTTTTTGTGATCTTATATCTTTTTTGTTTGCGAGAAAAATGGGGGAGTGAAATCTCAAGTTTGGATCTGAAAAAAATAAATTTGAACATAAAAAATGGAAATACCCAAATGCTGAGAGAGATAATTTCAAAAAGTATCTGTTATTTTTAAGGATAGGAAAAAAGTGGGTTTTTTGGTTCCGGTAAATATCCAACCACATATTAACTTGAGAATTTAATTTTTTCTACTCCTAGAAATTTTTGTGTCAGTAGGCCACTTGCATTCTTAACATGTTTCTGGCATGCATATCCACAACATTTAAAACATGTTAGGATCAGTTAGAAGTCTCTTTCCAATCAAATCTAATAGGGGTTGTACTAGTGGAATTTCCCAAACGTGGACAACAAAATTTTGTATTTCATTTTTAGTGCGTGAAAAAAATTTCTGCACTTACATTTATTATGTTTTCAAATTCTTTTGCATACATAAAATCTAAAACTGTCATTTTGTTGTGATCTTATATCTTTTTTTGTTTTTATTGAGAAAAATAGGAGAGAACCTCAAGTTTTGATCTGAAAAAATAATTTGAACATCCAAAATGGAAATGCACAAACGTTGAGAGAGATAATTCCAAAAACTATCTGTGATTTTTGAGGATGGGCAGAAAGTGGGTTGTTTGGCTCCGGTAAATATCCAACCACACGTTAACTTGAGAATTTAATTTTTTCTACTCCTTGAAATTTTTGGATCATGAGGCCATTTGCATCCTCAAAATGTTTCTGGCATGCATCTTCACCACACTTAAAACAAGTTAGGATCAGTTGGAAGTCTCTTTCCTATCAAATTTATTAGGGTTTGTACAAGTGGAATTTCCCAAACATGGATAACAAAACTTTCGAGTTCATTTTTAGTGTGAGAAATAATTTTCTTCCCTTACATTTACTATAGTTTTTAAATTGTTTTGCATACATAAAATCTAAAATTTTCATTTTGTTGTGATCTTATATCTTTTTTGTTTACGAGAAAAATGGGAGAGTGAAAAATGAAGTTTGGAACTAAAAAAAAAATTTGAACATCCAAAATGGAAATGCACAAACGCTGAGAGAGATAATTCCTAATAGTATCCAAGATTTTTAAGGATAGGCAAAAAGTGGGTTGTTTGGCTCTGGTAAATATCCAACCACACGTAACTTCAGAATTTAATTTTTTCTACTCCTTGAAATTTTTGGAACATGTGGCCACTTGCATCCTCAAAATGTTTCTGGCATGCATCTCCACCACACTTAAAACATGTTAGGATCAGTTAGAAGTCTTTTTCCTATCAAATCTATTATTGGTTGTACTAGTGGAATTTCTCAAACGAGGATAACAAAACATTTGGAGTTCATTTTTAGTGTGTGAAATAATTTTCTTCACTTACATTTATTATAGTTTTCAAATTCTTTTGCATACATAAACACAAAATTTTCATTTTTCTGTGATTTTATATCTTTTTTGTTGACGAGAAAAATGGGAGAGTGAAAACTCAAGTTTGGATCTGAAAAAAAAATTTGAACATCCAAAATGGAAATGCACAAATGCTGAGAGAGATAATTCCAAAAAGTATCAGTGATTTTTAAGGATAGGAAAAATTTGGGTTGTTTGGCTCAGGTAAATATCCAACCACACGTTAACTTGAGAATTTAATTTTTTCTACTCTTTGAAAATTTTGGATTATTCGGCCACTTGCATCCTCAACTTGTTTCTGCCATGCATATCCACCACAATTAAAACATGTTAGGATCAGTTAGAAGTCTCTTTCCTATCAAATCTATTAGGGGTTGTACTAGTGGAATTTCCCAAACATGGATAACAAAACATTGGAGTTCTTTTTTAGTGCATGAAATAATTTTCTTCACTTACATGTATTATAGTTTTCAAATTCTTTTGCATACATAAAGTGTAAAATTATCCTTTTGTTGTGATCTTATATCTTTTTTGTTTACGAGAAAAATGAGAGAGTGAAAACTCAATTTAGGATCTGAAAAAATAATTTGAACATCCAAAATGGAAATGCACAAATGTTGAGAGAGATAATTCCTAAAAGTATCGCTGATTTTTAAGGATAGGAAAAAAAGGGGTTGTTTGGCACCGGTAAATATCCAACCACATGTAAACTTGAGAATTTAATTTTTTCTACTCCTTGAAATTTTTGGAGCATGAGGTCACATGCATCCTCAACATGTTTCTGGAAAGCATATCCACCACACTTAAAACATGTTAGGATCAGTTAGAAGTCTCTTTCCTATCAAATCTTTTAGGGGTTGTACTAGTGGAATTTCCCAAACGTGGATAACATAACATTGGAGTTCATTTTCAGTGCATGAAATAATTTTCTTCACTTACATTTATTATAGTTTTCAAATTCTTTTGCATACATAAGCTTTAAAATTTTCATTTTGTTGTGATCTTATATCTTGTTTGTTTACGAGAAAAATGGGAGAGTGAAAACTCAAGTTTTGATCTGAAAATAAAAAATTGAACATCCAAAATGGAAATTCACAAATGCTGAGAGAGATAATTCCAAAAAGTATCAGTGATTTTTAAGGATTGGCAAAGAGTGGGTTGTTTGGCTCTGGTAAATATCCAACCACACGTTAACTTGAGAATTTAACTTTTTTCAACTCCTCTAGGCCACTTGCATCCTCAACATGTTACTGGAATGCATATCCACCACACTTAAAACATGTTAGGATCAGTTAGAAGTCTCTCCTATCAAATATTTTAGGGGTTGTACTAGTGGAATTTCCCAAACATGGATAACAAAACTTTAGAGTTAATTTGTAGTGTGTGAATTAATATTCTTCACTTACATTTATTATATATTTCATATTCTTTTGCACACTTAAACTCTAAAACTTTTATTTTGTTGTGATCTTATATCTTTTTTATTTATGAGAAAAATGGGGGAGTGAAAACTCAAGTTTAGATCTTAAAAAGAAATTTGAACATCTAAAATAGAAATGCGCAAAGGCTGAGAGAGAGAATTCCTAAAAGTATCTGTGATTTTTAAGGATAGGCAAAAAGTGCGATGTTTGGCTCCGGTAAATATCGTACCACACGTTAACTGGAGAATTTAATTTTTTCTACTCCTTGAAATTTTTGGATCATAGGCCACTTGCATCCTCAACATGTTTCTGGCATGTAAATCCACCACACTTAAAACATGTTAGGATCAGTTAGAAGTCTCTTTCATGTCAAATCTATTAGGGGTTGTACAAGTGGAATTTCCCAAACATGCATAACAAAACTTTGGAGTTCATTTTTAGTGCGTGAAAAAATTTTCGTAACTTATATTTATAGTTTTCAAATTATTTTGCATACATAAACTCTAAAATTTTCATTTTGTTGTGATCTTTTATCCTTTTTCTTTTACGAAAAATATTGGAGAGTTAAAACTCAAGTTTGAATCTGAATAAAATTTGAACGTCCAAAATGGAAATGCAATATTGCTGAGAAAAAAAATTTCAAAAAGTATCAGTGATTTTTAAGAGTTGGCAAAAAGTGGTTTGTTTGGCTCCAGTAAATATCCAACCACACGTTAACTTGAGAATTTAATTCTTTCTACTCCTTGAAATTTTTCGATCACTGGGCCACCTGCATCCTCAACATGTTTGTGGTTTGCATATCCACCACACTTAAAATATTTTAGGATCAGTTAGAAGTCTCTTTCCTATCAAATCTATTAGGGTTGTACTAGTGGAATTTCCAAAACTCTGATAAATAAACTTTGGAGTTCATTTTTAGTGCGTGAAATAATTCCTTTCACTTACATTTATTATTGTTTTCAAATTCTTTTGCATATATAAACTCTAAAATTTTCTTTTTGTTGTGTTCTTATATCTTTTTTGTTACGAGAAAAATGGGAGAGTGAAAACTCAAGTTTGGATCTGAAAAAAAATATTCAACATCCAAAATGGAAATACACAAAAGCTGAGAGAGATAATTCCAAAAAGTATCTGTGATTTTTAAGGATAGGCAAAAAGTGGGTTGTTTGGCTTTGGTAACTATCCAACCACACGTTAACTTGAGAATTTAATTTTTTCTACTCCTTGAAACTTTTGGATCATTAGGCCACTTGCATCCTCAACATGTTTCTGGCATGCATATCCGCCACATTTAAAACATGTTAGGATCAGTTAGAAGTCTTTTTCTTATAAATTCTATTAGGGGTTGTAGTAGTGGAATTTCCCAAACATGGATAACAAAACTTTGGAGTTCATTTTTAGGGCGTGAAATAATTTTCTTCACTTAAGTTTATGATAGTTTTCAAATTTTTTTGCATACATAAACTCTGAAATTTTCATTTTGTTGTGATCTTATATCCTTTTTTTTTTTACAAGAAAAATGGCAGAGTGAAAACTCAAATTTGGATCTCAAAAATAAATTTGAACATCCAAAATGGAATTGCACAAATGCTGAGAGAGATAATTCCAAAAAGTATCTGTGATTTTTAAGGATGGGAAAAGGTGGGTTGTTTGGCTCCGGTAAATATCCAACCACACGTTAACTTGAGAATTGAATTTTTTCTACTCTGTGAAATTTTTGGATCATTAGGCGACTTGCATCCTCAACAGGTTTCTGGCATGCATATCCACCACATTGAAAACATGTTAGGATCAGTTAGAAGTCTCTTCCTAATAAAATCTATTAGGGGTTGTACTAGTTGAATTCCCAAACACGGATAACAAAACTTCTGACTTTATTTTTAGTGTGTGAAATAAATTTCTTCACTTACATTTATAATAGTTTCCAAATTCTTTTGCATACATAAGCTCTAATATTTTCATTTTGTATTTATCTTATATCTTTTTTTACGAGAAAAAAGGGAGAATGAAAACTCAAGTTTGGTTATAAAAAAAAAATTTGAAAATTCAAAAAGAAAATGCACAAATGCTGAGAGAGATAATTCCAAAAAGTATATGTGATTTTTAAGGATCGGCAAAAAGTGGGTGGTTTGGCTCCGGTAAATATCCAACAACACGTTAACTTGAGAATTTAACTTTTTCTACTCCTTGAAATTATTGGATCACTAGGACACTTGCTTCCTCAACATGTTTCTGGCTAACTTATCCACCACAGTAAAAACAAGTTAGGGTCAGTTAGAAGTCTCTTTCCTATCAAATCTATTACGGGTTGTACTAGTGGAATTTCCGAAAAAGGGATAACAAAACCTTGGAGTTCATTTTTAGTGCGTGAAATAATTCTTTTCACTTACATTTATTATTGTTTTCAAATTCTTTTGCATATATAAACTTTTCATTCATTTTGTTGTGATCTTTTATCCTTTTTCTTTTACGAGAAAAATTGGAGAGTTAAAACTCAAGTTTGGATCTGAAAAAAATTTGAACATCCAAAATGGAAATGCATAATTGCTGAGAAAGAAAATTTCAAAAAGTATCAGTGATTTTTAAGAGTTGGCAAAAAGTGGTTTGTTTGGCTCCGGTAAATATCCAACCACACGTTAACTTGAGAATTTAATTCTTTCTACTCCTTGAAATTTTTCGATCACTGGGCCACTTGCATCCTCAACATGTTTGTGGTTTGCATATCCACCACACTTAAAACATGTTAGGATCAGTTAGAAGTCTCTTTCCTATCAAATCTATTAGGGGTTGTACTAGTGGAATTTCCAAAACTCTGATAACAAAACTTTGGAGTTCATTTTTAGTGCGTGAAATAATTTTCCTCACTAACATTTATTATAGTTTTCAAATTTTTTTGCACACATAAACTCTAAAACTTTCATTTTGTTGTGATCTTATATCTTTTTTTGTTGACGAGAAAAATGGGAGAGTGAAAACTCAAGTTTGGATCTAAAAAAAAAAAATGAACATCCAAAATGGAAATCCACAAATGCTCACAGAGATAATTCCAAAAAGTATATGTGATTTTTAAGGATAGGCAAAAAGTGGGTTGTTTTTCTCCGGTAAATATCGTTAACTTGAGAATTTAATTTTTCTTCTCCTTGAAATTTTTGGATCAATAGGCCATTTGCATCCTCAACCAGCTTTTGGCATGTGTATCCACCACATTTAAAACATGTTAGGATCAGTTAGAAGTCTCTTTCCTATCAAATCTATTAGGGGTTGTACTAGTGGAATTTCCCAAATGTGGATAACAAAACTTTGGAGTTCATTGTTAGTGCGTGAAATAATTTTCTTCATTTACATTTATTATAGTTTTCAAATTCTTTTGCATACATAAACTCTAAAATTTTTATTTTGTTGTGAACTTATATCTTTTTTGTTTACGAGAAAAATGGGGGAGTGAAATCTCAAGTTTGGATCTGAAAAAAATAAAATTTGAACATCAAAAATGGAAATACACAAATGCTGAGAGAGATAATTTCAAAAAGTATCTATGATTTTTAAGGATAGGCAAAAAGTGGGTGGTTTGGCTACTGTAAATATCCAACCACACGTTAACTTGAGAATTTAATTTTTTCTAATCCTAGAAATTTTTGTGTCATTAGGCCATTTGCATCCTTAACATGTTTATTGGAAGTCTCTTTCCAATCAAATCTAATAGGGGTTGTACTAGTGGAATTTTCCAAATGTGGATAACAAAACTTTGTAGTTCATTTTTAGTGCGTGGAATAATTTTCTTCACTTACATTTATTATAGTTTTCAAATTCTTTTGCATACATAAACTCTAAAAATTTCATTTTGTTGTGATCTTATATCTTTTTTTCTTTTTACTGAGAAAAATAGGAGAGTGAAAACTCAAGTTTGGATCTGAAAAAATAATTTGAACATCCAAAATGGAAATGCACAAATGCTGAGAGAGATAATTCCAAAAAGTATATGTGATTTTTAAGGATAGGCAAAAAGTGGGTTGTTTGGCTCCGGTAAATATCCAACCGCATGTTAACTTGAAAATTTAATTTTTTCTACTACTTGAAATTTATGGATCATTAGGGAACTTGCATACTCAACATTTTTTCTGGCATGGATATCCACCACATTTAAAACATGTTAGGATCAGTTAGAAGTCTCTTTCCTATCAAATCCATTAGGGGTTGTACTAGTGGAATTTCCCAAACGTGGATTGAAAAACATTGGAGTTCATTTTTAGTCCGTGAAATAATTTTCTTCGCTTACATTTATTATAGTTTTCAAATTCTTTTGCATACATAAACTCTAAAATTTTCATTTTGTTGTGATCTTATATCTTGATTGTTTACGAGAAAAATGGGAGAGTGAAAGTTCAAGTTTGGATCAGAAAAAAAAATTTTGAACATCTAAAAAGGAAATGCACAAATGCTGAGAGAGGTAATTCCAAAAAGTATCTGTGATTTTTAAGGATATGCGAAAAGTTGGTTGTTTGTCTCTGTTAAATATCCAACCACACGTTAATTTGAGCATTTAATTTTTTTTACTCCTCAAAATTTTTGGATCAGTAGGCCACTTGCATCCTCAACTTGTTTTTGGCTTGCATATCCACCACATTTAAAACATGTTTGGATCAGTTAGAAGTCTCTTTCCTATCAAATCTATTAGGGGTTGTACTAGTTGAATTTCCAAAACGTGGATAACAAAACTTTTGAGTTAATTTTTAGTGTGTGAAATAATTTTCTTCACTTACATTTATTATAGTTTTCAAATTCTTTGGCATACATAAACTCTAAAATTTTCATTTTTTTGTGATCTTTTATCGTTTTTGTTTACGTGAAAAACGGGAGAGAGAAAACTCAGGTTTGGATCGAAAAAAATAATTTGAACATCCAAAATGGAAATGCACAAATGCTGAGAGAGACAATTCCAAAAAGTATCTGTGATTTTTAAGGATAGGCAAAAAGTTGGTTGTTTGGCTCCAGTAAATATCCAACCACACATTAGCTAGAGCATTTAATTCTTTCTACTCCTTGAAATATTTGGATCATTAGGCCACTTCATCCTCAACATGTTTCTGGCTTGCATATCCACCACATTTAAAACATGTTAGGATCAGTTAGAAGTCTTTTTCCTAACAAATCTACTAGGGGTTGTTTTAGTGGAATTTCCCAAACGTGGATAACAAAACTTTGGAGTTCATTTTTAGTGCGTGAAATAATTTTCTTCACTTACATTTATTATTGTTTTCAAATTCTTTTGCATACATAAACTCTAAATTTTTCATTTTTTTGTGATGCTATATCTTTTTTCATTTACGAGAAAAATGGGAGAGTGAAAACTCAAGTTTGGATCTAAAAAAATAATTTGAATATCCAAAATGGAAATGCACAAATACTGAGAGAGACAATTCAAAAAAGTATCTAAGATTTTTAAGGATAGGCGAAAAGTGGGTTGTTTGGCTAATGTAAATATCCAACCACACGTTAACTTGAGAATTTAATTTTTTCTACTCCTTGAAGTTTTTGGATCAATAGGCCACTTGCATCCTCAACATGTTTCTGGCATGCATATCCACCACATTTAAAACATGTTAGGATCAGTTAGAAGTGTCTTTCCTATAAAATCTATTAGGGTTGTAATAGTGGAATTTACCAAACATGGATAACAAAACTTTGGAGTTCATATTTACTGCGTGAAATAATTTTCTTCACTTATAATTATTATAGTTTCAGTTTTCTTTTGCACACATAAACTTTAAAATTTTCATTTTGTTGTGATCTTATATCTTTTTTGTTTACGATAAAAATGGGAGAGTGTAAACTCAAGTTTGGATCTGAAAAAAAAAAATTCAACATCCAAAATGGAAATGCACAAATGTGGAGAGAGATAATTCTAAAAAGTATCTATGATTTTTAAGGATAGGGAAAAAATGGGTTGTTACCTCCAGCAAAATATCCAACCACACGTTAACTTGAGAGTTTAATTTTTCTTCTCCTTGAAATTTTTGGATCATAGGCCACTTGCATCCTCAACTTGTTTCTGGCATGTAAATCCACCACACTTAAAACATGTTAGGATCAGTTAGAAGTCTCTTTCCTGTCAAATCTATTAGGGGTTGTACAAGTGGAATTTCCCAAACATGGATAACAAAACTTTGGAGTTCATTTTTAGTGCATGAATTAATTTTTTTCACCTATATTTATTATAGTTTTCAAATTCATTTGCTTACATAAACTCTAAAATTTTCATTTTGTTGTGATCTTTTATCTTTTTTCTTTTACGAGAAAAATGGGAGAGTTAAAACTCAAGTTTGGATCTGAAAAAAAATTTGAACATCCAAAATGGAAATGCACAAATGCTTAGAGAGATAATTCCAAAAAGTATCAGTGACTTTTAAGAATAGGCAAAAAGTGGTTTGTTTGGTTTCGGTAAATATCCAACCACACGTTAACTTGAGAATTTAATTCTTTCTACTCCTTGAAATTTTTTGACCATTAAGTGACTTGCATCCTCAACATGTTTGTGGTTTGCATATCCACCACACTTAAAACATGTTAGGATCAGTTAGAAGTCTCTTTCCTATCAAATCTATTAGGGGTTGTACTAGTGGAATTTCCCAAACTTGGATAACAAAACTTTGGAGTTCATTTTTAGTGCGTGAAATAATTTTCATCACTTACATTTATTATAGCTTTCAAATTCTTTTGCATACATAAACTCTAAAACTTTCATTTTGTTGTGATCTCATATCTTTTTTTGTTTACGAGAAAAATGGGAGAGTGAAAACTCAAGTTTGGATCTGAAAAAAAAAATTGAACATCCAAAATGGAAATCCACAAATGCTCACAGAGATAATTCCAAAAAGTATCTATGATTTTTAAGGATAGGCAAAAAGTGGGTTGTTTTGATCTTGTAAATATCCAACCACTCGTTAACTTGAGAATTTAATTTTTTCTACTCCTTGAAATTTTTTGTTCATTAGGCCACTTGCATCCGCAACATGTTTTTGGCATGCATATCCACCACATTTAAAATATGTTAGGATCAGTTAGAAGTTTTTTTCCTATCAAATCTATTAGGGGTTGTACAAGTGGATTTTCCCAAACGTGGATAACAAAACTTTGGAGTTAATTTTTTGTGCATGAAATAATTTTCTTCATTTACATTTATTATAGATTTCAAATTATTTTGCATAAATAAACTCTAAAATTTTCATTTTTTTGTGATCTCATTTCTTTTATCTTTTACGAGAAAAATGGGAGAGTGAAAACTCAAGTTTGGATCTAAAAAATTAATTTGAACATCCAAAAAGGAAATGCACAAATACTAAGAGAGACAATTCAAAAAAGTATCTAAGATTTTTAAGGATAGGCAAAAAGTGGGTTGTTTGGCTTATGTAAATATCCAACCACACGTTAACTTGAGAATTTAATTTTTTCTACTCCTTGAAGTTTTTTGATCAATAGGCCACTTGCATCCTCAACATGTTTCTGGCATGCATATCCACCACATTTAAAACATGTTAGGATCAGTTAGAAGGGTCTTTCCTATAAAATCTATTAGGGTTGTAATAGTGGAATTTCTCAAACTTGGATAACAAAACTTTGGAGTTCATATTTAGTGCGTGAAATAATTTTCTTCACTTATAATTATTATTGTTTTAAAATTCTTTTGCATACATAAACTTTAAAATTTTCATTTTGTTGTGATCTTATATCTTTTTTGTTTACGATAAAAATGGGAGAGTGTAAACTCTAGTTTGGATCTTAAAAAAAAAAATTTCAACATCCAAAATCAAAATGGTCAAATGCTGAAAGAGATAATTCCAAAAAGTATCTGTGATTTTTAAGGATAGGCAAAAAGTGGGTTGTTTGGCTCCAGCAAAATATCCAACCACACGTTAACTTGAGAATTTATTTTTTCTACTCCTTGATATTTTTCGATCATTAGGCCACTTGCATCCTCAACATGTTTCTTGCATGCATATCCAGCACATTTAAAACATGTTAGGATGAGTTAGAAGTCTCATTCCTATAAAATCTATTAGGGGTTGTACCAGTGGAATTTCCCAAACATGGGTATCAAAACTTTGGAGTTCATTTTTAGTGTGAGAAATAATTTTCTTCACTCACGATCATTATAGTTTTCAAATTCATTTGCATACATAAACTCTAAAATTTTCTTTTTTTTTTTTGGATCTTTGATCTTTTATGTTTACGAGAAAAATGGGATAGTGAAAACTCAAGCTTGGATCTAAAAAAAAAATTTGAACATCCAAAATGGAAATGCACAAATGATGAGAGAGATAATTCCAAAAGGTATCTATGATTTTTAAGGATAGGCAAAAAGTGAGTTGTTTGGCTCCAATAAATATCCAGCCGCACCTTAACTTGAGAATTTAATCTTTTCAATTCCTTGAAATATTTGGATCATTAGGCCACTTGCATCCTCAACATGTTTCTGACATGCATATCCACCACATTTAAAACATGTTAGGATCAGTTAGAAGTCTCTTTCCTATAAAATCTATTAGGGTTATACTAGTGGAATTTCCCAAACATGGATAACAAAACTTTGAAGTTCATTTTTAGTGTGTGAAATAATTTTTTTCACTTACAATTATTATAGTTTTCAAATTCTTTTGTGTACATAAACTGTAAAATTTTCATTTTGTTGTGATCTTATATCTTTTTTGTTTACATTAAAAATGGGAGAGTGTAAACTCAAGTTTGGATCTGAAAAAAAAAATTTAAACATCCGAAATGGAAATGCACAAATGCTGAGAGAGATAATTCTAAAAAGTATCTGCGATTTATAAGGTTAGGCAAAAAGTGGGTTGTTTGGCTCCAACAAAATATCCAACCACACATTAACTTGAGAATTTATTTTTTCTACTCGAAATTTTTGGATCATTAGGCCACTTGCATCCTCAACATGTTTCTGGCATGCATATCCACCACATTTAAAACATTTTAAGATCAGTTAGAAGTCTCTTTCCTATAAAATCTATTTGGGGTTGAACTAGTGGCAATTCAAAAACATGGATAACAAAACTTTGGAGTTCATTTTAATGTGTGAAATAATTTTCTTCTCTTACATTTATTATAGTTTTCAAATTCTTTTGCATATAAATGCTAAAATTTTGATTTTTTTTGTGATCTCACATCTTATTTGTTTATGAGAAAAATGGGAGAGAGAAAACTCAAGTTTGGATCAGAAAAAAAAAAAATTTAACATCCAGATTGGTAATGCACAAATGCTGAGAAAGATAATTCCAAAAAGTATATGTGATTTTTAAGGATAGGCAACAAGTGGGTTGTTTGGCTCCGATAAATATCCAGCCACACCTTAACATGAGAATTTAATTTTTTCTACTCCTTTAAATTTTTGGATCATTAGGCCACTTGCATCCTCAAAATGTTTCTGGCATGCATATCCACCACATTTAAAACATGTTAGGATCAGTTAGAGGTCTCTTTCCTATAATATCAATTAGGGATTGTACTAGTGGAATTTCCCAAACATGGGTAACAAAACTTTGGAGTTCATTTTTAGTGCGTGAAATAATTTTTTTTACTTAAATTTATTATATTTTTCAAATTGTTTTGTACACATAAATTCTAAAATTATCATTTTGTTGTGATCTTATATCTTTTTTGATTACGAGAAAAAAGGGGGAGTGAAAAGTCAAGTTTGGATCTGAAAAAAATAAAATTTGAACATCCAAAATTGAAATGCTCAAATGTTGAGAGAGATAATTCCAAAACGTATCTGTGATTTTTAAGGATAGGCAAAAATTGGGTTGTTTGGCTCCGGTAAATATCCAACCACACGTTAACTTGAAAATTTAATCTTTTCTACACGAAATTTTTGGATCATTAGTCCACTTGCATCCTCAATATGTTTCTGGCATCCATATCCACCACATTTAAAACATGTTAGGATCAGTAAGAAGTCTCTTTCCTATCAAATCTATTAGGGGTTGTACTAGTTGAATTCCCAAACACGGATAACAAAACATCTGACTTTATTTTTAGTGTGTGAAATAAATTTCTTCACTTACATTAGTTATATTTTTCAAATTATTTTGCATACATGAACTCTGAAAATTTCTTTTTGTGGTGATCTTATATCTTTTTTGTTTACGAGAAAAGTGGGGGAGTGAAAACTCAAGTTTGGATTTGAAAAAAATAAAATTTGAACTTCCAAAATTTAATTGGACAAATGCTGAGAGAGATAATTCCAAAAAGTATCTGTGATTTATAAGGATAGGCAAAATCTGAGTTGTTTGGCTCCGATAAATATCCAACCACACGTTAACTTGAGAATTTAATTTTTTCTACTGCTCGAAATTTTTAGATCATTAAGCCACTTGCATCCTCAACATGTTTCTGGCATGCATATCCACCCCATTTAAAACATGTTAGTATCAATTAGAAGTCTCTTTCCTATAAAATCTAATAGCGGTTGTACAATTGGAATTTCCAAAACATGGATAACAAAACTTTGGAGTTCATTTTTAGTGCCTGAAATAATTTTCTTCACTTACATTTATTATAGTTTTTAAATTCTTTTGCATTTATAAACTCTAAAATTTTCATTTTGTTGTGATCTTCTATCTTTTTTGTTTACGAGAAAAATGGGGGAGTGAAAACTCCAGTTTGGATCTGAAAAAAATAAAATTTGAACATCCAAAATGGAAATGCACAAATGTTGAGAGAGATAATTCCAAAAAGTATCTGTGATTTTTAACGATAGGCAACAAATGGGTTGTTTGGCTCCGGTAAATATCTAACCACACATTAACTTCATAATTTATTTTTTTCTACTCAAAATTTAAGGATCATTAGGCCACTTGCATCCTCAACATGTTTCTGGAATGCATATCCACCACACTTAAAACATGTTAGAATCTGTTAGAAGTCTCCTTCCTATAAAATCTATTAGGGGTTGTATTAGTGGAATTTCCCAAACATGGATAACAAAACTTTGGAGTTCATTTTTAGGGCGTGATATAATTTTCTTCACTTACATTTATCATAGTTTTCATATTGTTTTGCATACATAAACTCTAAAATTTTCATTTTGTTGTGATCTTATATCTTTTTTGTTTACGAGAAAATGGGGGAGTAAAAACTCAAGTTTGGATCTGAAAAAAATAAAACTTTAACATCCAAAATGGAAATGGACAAATGCTGAGAGTGATAATTCCAAAAAGTATCTATGATTTTTAAGGATAGGCAAAAATTGGGTTGTTTGGCTCCGGCAAATATCCAACTACACGTTAACTTCAGAAATTAATTTTTCTACTCCTTGAAATTTTTGGATGATTAGGCCACTTGCATCCTCATCATGTTTCTGGCATGCAAATCCACCACATTTAAAACATGTTAGGATCAGTTAGAATTCTCTTTCCTATAAAATATATTACGGGTTGTACTAGTGGAATTTCCGAAACATGGATAACAAAACATTGGAGTTCATTTTTAGTGCGTGAAATAATTTTCTTCTCTTACATTATTTATACTTTTCAAATTATTTTGCATACATAAACTCTAAAATTTTCATTTTGTTGTGATCTTATATTTTTTTGTTTACGAGAAAAATGGGAGAGTAAAAACTCAAATTTGGATCTGAAAAAAATAAAATTTGAACATCCAAAATGGAAATGCAAAAATGCTGTGAGAGAATATTCCAAAAAGTATCTGTGATTTTTAAGGATAGGCAAAAAGTGGGTTTGTTTGGCTCCGAAAAATATCCAACCACACGTTAACTTGAGAATTTATTTTTTTCTACTCCTTGAAATTTTTGGATCATTTGGCCACTTGCATCCTCAACATATTTCTATCTTGCATCTCCACCACACTTTAAACATGTTAGAATCAGTTAGAAGTCTCTTTCCTATCAAATCTATTAGTGGTTGTACTAGAAGAATTTCCCAAACATGGATAACAAAACATTGGAGTTCATTTTTAGTGCGTGAAATAATTTTCTTCTCTTACATTATTTATACTTTTCAAATTCTTTTGCATACATAAACTCTAAAATTTTCATTTTGTTGTGATCATATATTTTTTTGTTTACGAGAAAAATGGGAGATTGAAAACTCGTGTTTGGATTTGAAAAAATAATTTGAACATCCAAAATGGAAATGCACAAATGTTGAGAGAGATAATTCCAAAAAGTATCTGTGATTTTTAAGGATAGGAAAAAAGTGGGTTGTTTGGCTCCGATAAATATCTAACCACACGTTAACTTGAGAATTTAATTTTTTCTACTCCCTGAAATTTTTGGATCATTACGCTACTTGCATCCTCAACATGTTTCTGGCATGCATGTCCACCATATTTAAAAAATGTTAAAATCAGTTAGAAGTCTTTTTCCTATAACATCTATTAGGGGTTGTAGTAGTGAAATTTCTCAACCATGGATAACAAAACTTTGGAGTTCATTTTAAGTGCGTGAAATAATTTTCTTCTCTTACATTTATAATAGTTTTCAAATTCTTTTGCATACATAAACTCTAAAATTTTAATTTTGTTGTGTTCTTAAATCATTTTTGTTTACGAGAAAAAAGGGAGAGTGAAAACTCAAGTTTCAATCTGACAAAAAAATTTTGAACATCCAAAATGGAAATGCACAAATATTGAGAGAGATAATTCCAAAAATGTTTCTGTGATTTTAAAGGATAGGCGAAAAGTGGGTTGTTTGGTTCCGATAAATATCCAACCACACGTTAACTTCAGAAATTCATTTTTCTACTCCATGGAATTTTTGGATCATTAGGTCATTTGCATCCTCTTCTTGTTTCTGACATGCAAATCCACCACATTTAAAACATGTTGGATCAGTTAGAAGTCTCTTTCCTATAAAATCTATTAGGGGTTGTACTAGTGGAATTTTCCAAACATGGATAACAAAACTTTGGAGTTCATTTTTAGTGCGTGAAATAATTTTCTTCACTTATATTTATTATAGTTTTCAAATTCTATTGCATACATAAACTCTAAAATAAAATTTGGTTGTGAACTTATTTCTTTTTTGGTTACGAGAAAAATGGGAGAGTGATAACTCAAGTCTGGAGCTGAAAAAAAAAATGAACATCCAAAATGGAAATGCTCAAATGCTGAGAGAGATAATTCCCAAAATTATCTTTGATTTTGAAGGTTAGGCCAAAAGTGGGATGTTTGGCTCCGGTAAATATCCAACCACACGTTAACTTGAGAATTTAATTTTTTCTACTCCTTGAAATTTTTGGATCCTTAGGCCACTTGCATCCTCAACATGTTTCTAGCATGCATATCCACCACATGTAAATCATGTTAGGATCAGTTAGAAGTCTCTCTCCTATAAAATCTATTTGGGTTGTACTAGTGGAATTTCCCAAACATGGATAACAAAACTTTGAAGTTCAGTTTTAGTGCGTAAAATAATTTTCATCAATTACATTTATTATATTTTTCAAATTCTTTTGCATACATAAACTCTAAAATTTACATTTTGTTGTGATCTTTTTTTTTTTTTTTCGAGAAAAATGGGTGAGTGAAAAGTCAAGTTTGGATCTGAAAAGAATAAAATTTGAACATCCAAAATGGAAATGCACAAATGCTGAGAGAGATAATTCCAAAAAGTATCTGTGTTTTTTAAGGATAGGCAAAAAGTGGGTTGTTTGGCTCCGGAAATGATCCAACCACACGTTAACCTGAGAATTTAACTTTTTCTACTCCATGAAATTTTTGGATCATTAGGCCACTTGCATCCTCAACAAGTTTCTTGCATGCATATCCTCCACATTTAAAACATGTTAGGATTAGTTAGAAGTCTCTTTCATATAAAATATATTAGGGGTTGTACTAGTGCAATTTCCCAAACATGGTTACCAAAACTTTGGAGTTCAGTTTTAGTTCGTGAAATAATTTTCTTCACTTACATTTATTATATTTTTCAAATTCTTTTGCATACATTCAATTTAAAATTTTTATTTTGTTGTGTTCTTAAATCTATTTTGTTGATGAGAAAAATGGGAGATTGAAAACTCAAGTTTGGATCTGGAAAAAAAAAATTGAACTTCCAAAGTGGAAATGCACAAATGTTGAGAGAGATAATTCCAAAAAGTTTCTGTGATTTTTAAGGATACGCGAAAAGTGCGTTGTTTGGCTCCGATAAATATCCATCCACACGTTAACTTCAGAATTTCATTTTTCTACTCCTTGAAATTTTTGGATCATTAGGCCACTTGCATCCTCATTTTGTTTTTTGCATGCAAATCCACCACATTTAAAACATGTTGGGATCAGTTAGAAGTCTCTTTCCTATAAAATCTATTAGGGGGTGTGCTTGTGGAATTTCCCAAAAATGGATAACAAAACTTTGAAGTTCAGTTTTAGTGCGTGAAATAATTTTCTTCTCTTACATTTATAATAGTTTTCAAACAATTTTGCATACATAAACTCTAAAATTTTCATTTTGTTGTGATCTTATTTTTTTTTTGGTTGCCAAAAAAATGGGAGAGTGAAACCTCAAGTTTGGATGTGAAAAAAAAAAATTGAACATCCAAAATGGAAATGCACAAATGCTGAGAGAGATAATTCCAAATTACATGTGATTTTTAAGGATAGGTAAAAAGTGGGATGTTTGGCTCCGGTAAATATCCAACCACACGTTAACTTGAGAATTTAATTTTTTCTACTCCTTGAAATTTTTGGATCCTTAGGCCACTTGCATCCTCAACATGTTTCTGGCATACTTATCCACCACATTTAAAACATGTTAAGATCAGTTAGAAGTCTCTTTCCTATAAAATCTATTAGGGGTTGTACTACTGGAATTTCCCAAACATGGATAACAAAACTTTGGAGTTCATTTTTAGTGCGTGAAATAAATTTCTTCACTTACAGTTACTATAGTTTTCAAATTCTTTTGCATACATAAACTCTAAAATTTTCATTGGTTGCGATCTTTTTTTTTTTTTTTCGAGAAAAATGGGAGAGTGAAAACTCAAGTTAGGATCTGAAAAAATAAAATTTGAACATCCAAAATGGAAATGCACAAATGCTAAGAGAGATAATTCCAAAAAGTATCTGCGATTTTTAAGGATAGGCAAAAAGTGGGTTGTTTGGCCCCGGTAAAGATCCAACCACACGTTAACTTGAGAGTTTAATTTTTTCTAGTCCATGAAATTTTTGGATCATTAGGCCACTTGCATCCTCAACATGTTTCTGGCATAGATATGCACCACATTTAAAACATGTTAGGATCAAATAGAAGTCTCTTTCCTATAAAATATATTAGGGGTTGTTCTAGTGGAATTTCCCAAATATGGTTACCAAAACTTTAGAGTTCATTTTTAATGTGTGAAATAATTTTCTTCACTTACATTTATTATAGTTTTAAAATTCTTTTGCATGGGTAAACTCTAAAATTTTCATTTTGGTTTGATCTTTTATCTTTTTTAGTTACGAGAAAAATGGGAGATTGAAAACTCAAGTTTGGATTTGAAAAAAATAAAATTTGAACTTCCAAAATGGAAATACACAAATGCTGAGAGAGATAATTCCAAAAAGTATCTGTGATTTTTAAGGATAGGAAAAAAGTGGGTTGTTTGGCTCTGGAAAATATCCAACCACACGTTAACTTGAAAATTTTAATTTTTCTACTCCAAATTTTTGGATCATTTGGCCACTTGCAGCCTCAACATGTTTCTATCTTGCATATCCACCACGCTTTAAACATGTTAGGACCAGTTAGAAGTCTCTTTCCTATCAAATCTATTAGGGGTTGTACTAGTGGAATTTCCCAAACTTGGATAACAAAACATTGGAGTTCATTTTTAGTGCGTGAAATAATTTTCTTCTGTTACATTAATTATACTTTTCAAATTTTTTTGCATGCATAAACTCTAAAATTTTCATTTTGTTGTGATCTTAAATTTTTTTTATTTACGAGAAAAATGGGAGAGTGAAAACTCAAGTTTGGATCTCAAAAAATAATTTGAACATCCAAAATTGAAATCCACAAATGCTGAGAGAGATAATTCCAAAAAGTATCTGTGATTTTTAAGGATAGGAAAAAAGTGGGTTGTTTGGCTCCGATAAATATCTAACCACACGTTAACTTGAGAATTTAATTTTTTCTACTCCTTGAAATTTTTGGATCATTAGGCCACTTGCATCCTCAACATGTTTCTGGCATGCATATCCACCACATTTAAAATATGTTAAGATCATTTAGAATTCTTTTTCCTATAAAATCTTCTAGAGGTTGTAGTAATGGAATTTCTCAAACAAGGATAACAAAACTTTAGAGTTCATTTTAGTGCGTGAAATAATTTTCTTCAATAACATTTGATATAGTTTTCAAATTCTTTTGCATACATCAACTCTAAAATTTTCATTTTGTTGTGATCATGTATCTTTTTTGTTTACGAGAAAAATGAGAGAGTACTCAAGTTTGGTTCTGAAAAAAAAAAAAATTAACATCCAAAATGGAAATGCACAAATGCTGAGAGAGATAATTCCAAAAAGTATCTGTGATTTTTTAGGGTAGGCAAAAGATGGGTTGTTTGGCTCCGGTAAATATCCAACCACATGTTAACATGAGAATTTAATTTTTTGTACTCGAAATTTTTGGATCATGAGGCCACTTGCATCCTCAACATGTTTCTGGCTTGCATATCCACCCCATTTGAAACCTGTTAGGATCAGTTAGAAGTCTCTTTCCTATAAAAATATATTAGGGGTTGTACTAGTGGAATTTCCCAAACATGGATAGCAAAACTTTGGATTTCAATTTTAGTGCGTGAAATAATTCTCTTCACTTACATTTATTATATTTTTCAAATTCTTTTGCATACATAAACTCTAAATTTTTCATTTTTTGTGATTTTTTATCTTTTTTGTTTACGAGAAAAATGGGAGAGTGAAAAATCAAGTTTGGATCTGAAGAAAAAAAATTTGAACATCCAACATGGAAATGCACAAATGGTGAGAGAGATAATTCCAAAAAGTTTCTGTGATTTTTAAAGTTAGGAAAATAGTGGGTTGTTTGGCTCCGGTAAATATCCAACCACATGTTAACTTGAGAATTAAATTTTTTATACTCCTTGAAATTTTGGGATCCTTAGGCCACTTCCATCCTCAACATATTTCTGGCATGCATATCCACCACATTTCAAACATGTTACGATCAGTTAGAAGTCTCTGCCCTATCAAAGCTATTAGAGGTTGTATTAGTGGAATTTCCCTAACATGGATAACAAAACATTGGAGTTCATATTTAAAGCGTGAAATAATTTTCTTCTCTTACATTTATAATAGTTTTTAAACTCTTTTGCATACATAAACTCTAAAATTTTCATTTTCTTGTGATCTAATATCTGTTTTGGTTGCGAGAAAAATGGGAGAGTGAAAACTCAAGTTTGGATCAGAAAAAAAAATTTTGAACATCCAAAATGGAAATGCCCAAATGTTGAGAAAGATAATTCCAAACATTTTCTGTGATTTTTAAGGATAGGCGAAAAGTGGGTTGTTTGACTCCGGTAAATATCCAACCACACGTTAACTTCAGAATTTAATTTTTCTACTCCTTAGAATTTTTGGATCATTAGGCCACTTTCATCCTCATCATGTTTCTGGCATGCAAATCCACCACATTTAAAACATGTTAGGATCAGTTAGAAGTCTCTTTCCTATAAAATCTATTAGGGGTTGTACTAGTGGAATTTCCCAACATGGATAACAAAACTTTGGAGTTCATTTTTACTGCGTGAAATAATTTTCTTCTCTTGCATTTATTATAGTTTTCAAATTCTTTTGCATACATTAACTCTAAAATTTTCGTTTTGTTGTGATCTTATATCTTTTTTGGTTACGAGAAAAATGGGAGAGTGAAAACTCAAATTTGGATCTGACAAAATAATTTGAACATCCAAAATGGAAATGCACAAATGCTGACAGAGATAATTCAAAAAAGTATCTGTGATTTTTAAGGATAGGCAAAAAGTGGGTTGTTTGGCTCTAATAAATATCCAACCACACGTTAATTTGAGAATTTAATTTTTTCTACTCGAAATTTTTGGATCATTCGGCCACTTGCAACCTCAACATGTTTCTTGCATGCATATCCACCATATTTAAAACAAGTTAAGATCAGTTAGAAGTCTTTTTCCTATAAAATCTATTTGGGGTTGTAGTAGTGGAATTTCCCAAATATGGATAACAAAATGTTGGAGTTCATTTTTAGTGCGCGAAATAATTTTCTTCTCTTACATTTATAATTGTTTTCAAATTCTTTTGCATACATAAACTCTAAAATTTTCATTTTATTGTGATCTTATATCTTTTTTGGTTACGAGAAAAATGGGAGAGTGAAAACTCAAGTTTGGATCTAAAAAAAATAAAATTTTGACATCCAAAATGGAAATGCGCAAATGCTGAGAGAGATAATTCCAAAAAGTATTTGTGATTTTTTAGGATAGGCAAAAAGTGGGATGTTTGGCTCCAGTAAATATCCAACCACATGTTAACTTAAGAATTTAATTTTTTCTACTCGAAATTTTTGGATCCTTAGGCCACTTGCATCCTCATCATGTTTCTAGCATGCATACCCACCACATTTAAAACATGTTATGATCAGTTAGAAGTCTTTTTCCTATAAAATCTATTAGGGGTTGTACATGTGGAATTTTCAAAACATGGATAACAAAACTTTGCAGTTGATTTTCAGTCAGTGAAATAATTGTCTTTAATTACATTTATTATAGTTTTCAAATTTTTTGGCATATATAAGCTCAAAAATTTTCATTTTGTTGTGATCTTATATCTTTTTTGGTTACGAAAAAAATGGGAGAGTGAAAATTCAAGTTTGGATCTAAAAAAAATAAAATTTGAACATCCAAAAAGGAAATGCATAAATGCTGAGAGAGATAATTCCAAAGAGTATCTGTGATTTTTAAGGATAGGCAAAAAGTGGGATGCTTGGCACCAGTAAATATCCAACCACACATTAACTTGAGAATTTAATTTTTTCTATTCCTTGAAATTTTTGGATCATTAGGCCACTTGCATCCTCAACATGTTTCTGACATGTATATCCACCAAATTTAAAACATGTTAGGATCAGTTAGAAGTCTCTTTCCTATAATATCTATTACGGGTTGTACTAGTGGAATTTCCCAAACATGGATAACAAAACTTTGGAGTTCCTTTTTAGTGCGTGATGTAATCTTCTATACCTACATTTATCATAGTTTTCAAATTCTTTTGCATACATTAACTCTAAAATTTTCATTTTATTCTGATCTTATATCTTTTTAGTTTACGAGAAAAATGGGAGAGTGAAAAGTCAAGTTTGGATAAAAAAAAAAAAAAATTGAACATCCAAAATGGAAATGCACATATGCTGAGAGAGATAATTCAAAAAAGTTTCCTTAATTTTTAAGGATAGGCAAAAAGTGGGTTGTTTGGCTCCAGCAAAATATCCAACCACACGTTAACTTGAAAATTTATTTTTTCTACTCCTTGAAATTTTTGGATCATTAGGCCACTTGCATCCTCAACATGTTTCTGGCATGCATATCCACCACATTTAAAACATGTTAGGATCAGTTAGAAGTATCTTTCCTATAAAATCTATTAGGGGTTGTACTAGTGGAATTTCCCAAACATCGGTAACAAACTTTGGAGTTCATTTTAAGTGCGTCAAATAATTTTTTTCACTTACATTTATTATATTTTTCAATTTTTTTCAAACATAAATTCTAAAATTATCATTTTGTTGTGATCTTATATCTTTTTTGTTTACGAGGAAAATGGGAGAGTGAAAACACAAGTTTGGATCTGAAAAAAAAATTTGAACAATCAAAATGGAAATGCACAAATGCCGAGAGAGATAATTCCGAATAGTATCTGTGATTTTTAAAGATAGGCAAAAATTGGGTTGTTTGGCTCTGGTAATTATCCAACCACATGTTAACATGAGAATTTAATTTTTTCTACTCCTTGATATTTTTTGATCATTAGGCTACTTGCATCCTCATAATATTTCTTTCAAGCATATCCATCACATTTAAAACGTGTTAGTATCAGTTGGAAGTCTTTTTTCTACAAAATCTATTAGGGGTTGTACTAGTGGAATTTCCCAAACATGGATAACAAAACTTTGGAGTTCGTTTTTAGTGCATTAAATAATTTTCTTCACTTACATTTATTATAGTTTTCAAATTCCTTTGCATACATAAACTCTAAAATTTTAATTTTGTTGTGATCTTATATCTTTTTTGTTTACGAGAAAAATGGGAGAGCGAAAACTCAAGTTTGGATCTGAATAAAATAAAATTTGTACATCCAAAATTGAAATGGACAAATGCTGAGAGAGATAATTTCAAAAAGTATCTGTGATTTTTAAGGATAGGCAAAAAGTGGGTTGTTTGGCTCCTGTAAATATCCAAGCACACGTTAGCTTGAGAAATTAATTTTTTGTAGTTCCTAAAATTTTTGGATCATTAGGCCACTTGCATCCTCAATATGTTTCTTGCATGCATATCCACCACATTTAAATCATGATAGGATAAGTTAGAAGTCTCTTTCCTATCAAATCTATTTGGGGTTGTACTAGTGGAATTTCCCAAACATGGATAACAAAACATTGAGTTCATTTTTAGAGCGTGAAATAATTTTTTTCTCCTATATTAATTATAATTTTCAAATTCTTTTGCATACATAAACTCTAAAATTTTCATTATGTTGAGATCTTATATTTTTTTTGTTTTCGAGAAAAATGGGAGAGTGAAAACTCAAGTTTGGATCTGCAAAAATAATTTGAACATTCTAAATAGAAATGCACAAAGACTGAGAGAGATAATTCCAAAAAGTATCTGTGATTTTAAAGATAGGCAAAAAGTGGGTTGTTTGGCTCCAATAAATATTCAACCACACGTTAACTTGAGAATTTAATATTTTTCTACTCCTTGAAATTTTTGGATCATTAGGCCACTTGCATCCTCAACATGTTTCTGGCATGCATATCCACAACATTTGAAACTTGTTAGGATCAGTTAGAAGTCTTTTTCCTATAAAATCTATTAGGGGTTGTAGCAGTGGAATTTTCCAAACAGGGACAACAAAACTTTGGAGTTCATTTTTAGTGCGTGAAATAATTTTCTTCACATACATTTATAATAGTTTTCAAATTCTTTTGCATACATAAACTCTAAAATTTACATTTTGTTATGATCTTATATCTTTTATGGTTACAAGAAAAAAGGGAGAGTGAAAACTCAAGTTTGGATATGAAAAGAAAAAATTGAACATCCAAAATGGAAATCTACATATGCTGAGAGAGATAATTCTAAAAAGTATCCGTGATTTTTAAGGATAGGCAAAAAGTTGGATGTTTGGCTCCGGTTATCTTCCAACCACACGTTAACTTGAGAATTTAATTTTTTCTACTCCTTCAAATTTTTGGATCAGTCGGCCACTTGCATCGTCAACATGTTAGGATTAGTTAAAAGTCTCTTTCCTATCAAATCAATTAGGGGTTGTACTAGTGGAATTTCCCAAACATGGATAACAAAACTTGGGAGTTCATTTTTAGTGCGTGAAATAATTTTCTTCACAAACATTTATTATATTTTTCAAATTCTTTTGCATATATTTACTGTAAATTTTCATTTTGTTTTGATCTTGTAACTTTTTTGTTTACGAGAAAAATGGGGGAGTGAAAACTCAAGTTTGGATCTGAAAAAAATAAAATTTGAACACCCAAAATTGAAATTGAAAAATGCTGAGAGAGATAATTCCAAAAAGTATCTATAATTTTTAAGGGTAGGCAAAAAGTGGGTTTTTTGGCTCCGGTAAATTTCCAACGACACGTTAACTTGAGAATTTAATTTTTTCTACTCCTTCAAATTTTAGGATCATTAGGCCACTTGCAACCTCAACATGTTTCTGGCAAGCATACCCTACACATTTAAAACTTGTTAGGATCAGTTAGAAGTCTTTTTCAAATAAAATCTATTAGGGGTTGTTGGAGTGGAATTTTTCAAACAGGGATAACAAAACTTTGGAGTTAATTTTTAGTGCGTAAAATAATTTTCTTCACTTACGTTAATTATAGTTTTCAAGTCTTTGCATACATAAAAACTAAAATTTACATTTTGTTGTGATCTTATATATTTTCTGGTTACCAGAAAAATGGGAGAGTGAAAAATCTAGTTTGGATATGAAAAGAAAAAATTGAACATCCAAAATGGAAATGCACCTATGCTGAGAGAGATAATTCCAAAAAGTATCCGTGATTTTTAAGGATAAGACAAAAGTGGGATGTTTGGCTCCAGTAAATAACCAACTACATGTTAACTTGAGAATTTATTTTTTCTACTCCTTGAAAATTTTGGATCTGTAGGCCACTTGCATCCTCAACATGTTGCATGCATACATATCCGCCACATTTAAAACATGTTAGGATTAGTTAGAAGTCTCTTTCCTATCAAATCTATTAGGGGTTGTACTAGTGGAATTTCCCAAACATGAATAACAAAACTTTGGAGTTCATTTTTTGTGCATGAAATAATTTTCTTCACTTACATTTATTATAGTTTTCGAATTCTTTTGGACAGATAAACTCTAAAATTTTCAATTTGTTGTGATCTTATATCTTTTTTGTTTACAAGAAAAATGGAGAGTTAAAACTCAAGGTTGGATTTGAAAAAAATAAATTTTGAACATCCAAAATGGAAATGCACAAATGCTGAGAGAGATAATTCTAAAGAGTATCTGTGATTTTTAAGGATTGGCAAAAAGTGGGTTGTTTGCTTTCGGTAAATATCCAACCACACATTAACTTGAGAATTTAATTTTTTCTACTCCTTGAAATTTTTGGATCATTAGGCCACTTGCATCCTCAACATGTTTCTGTCTTGTATATCCACCACACTTAAAACATGTTATGATCAGTTAGAAGTCTCTTTCAGATCACATCTATTAGGGGTTGTACTGGTGGAATTTCCCTATCATGGATAACAAAACATTGGAGTTCATTTTTAGAGTGTGAAATAATTTTCTTCTCTTAAATTAATAACAGTTTTCAACTTCTTTTGCATTCATAAACTCTAAAATTTTCATTTTGTTGTGATCTTATATTTTTTTGTTTACGAGAAAAATGGGAGAGTGAAAGTTCAAGTTTGGATCTGAAAAAATAATTTGAACAACCGAAATGGAAATGCACAAATGGTGAGAGAGATAATTCATAAAAGTATCTGTGATTTTAAAAAAAAGGCAAAAAGTGGGTTGTTTGGCTCCGATAAATATCCAACCACACGTTAACTTGAGAATATAATATTTTCTACTCCTTGAAATTTTTTGATCATTCGGCCACTTACATCCTCAACATGTTTATGGCATGCATATCCACCACATTTAAAACATGTTAGGATCAGTTAGAAGTCTTTTTCCTATAAAATCTATTAGGCATTGTAGTAGTGGAATTTCCCAAACATGGATAAAAAAACTTTGGACTTCATGTTCAGTGCGTGAAATAATGTTCTTCACTTACATTTATAATATTTTTCAAATTCTTTTGCATACTTAAACTCAAAAATTTTCATTTTGTTGTGATCTTATATCTTTTTTGGTTACGAGAAAAATGGGAGAGTGAAAACGTAAGTTTGGATCTGAAAAAATAAATTGAACAACCGAAATAAAAATGCACAAATGCTACGAGAGATAATTCCAAAAAGTATCTATTTTTTTAAAAATAGGCAACAAGTGGGTTGTTTGGCTCCGATAAATATCCAACCACTCGTTAACATAAGAATTTAAAATTTTCTACTCCTTGAAATTTTTAGATCATTCGGCCACTTACATCCTCAACATGTTTCTGGCATGCATATCCACCACATTTAAAATATGTTAGGATCAGTTAGAAGTCTCTTTCCGGTCAAATCGATTAGGGGTTGTACTAGCGGAATTTCCCTAACATGGATAACAAAACATTGGACTTCATTTTTAGTGCGTAAAATAATTTTATTCTCTTAAATTAATTATAGTTTTCAAATTCTTTTGCATACATAAACTCTAAAATTTTCATTTAGTTGTTATCTTATATTTTTTTTTGTTTACGAGAAAAATGGGAGAGTGAACACTCAAGTTTGGATCTGAAAAAATAATCTGAACAACCTAAATGGAAATGCACAAATGCTGAGGGAGATAATTCCAAAAAGTATTCGTGATTTTTAAGGATAGGCAAAGAGGGTGATGTTTGGATCCGGTAAATATCCAACGACACGTTAACTTGAGAATTTAATTTTTTCTACTCCTAGAAATTTTTGGATCCTAAGGCCACTTGCATCCTCAACATGTTTCGGGCTTGCATATCCACCACATTTAAAACATGTTTGGATCAGTTAGAAGTCACTTTCCTATCAAATCTATTAGGGGTTGTACAAGTGGAATTTCCAAAACAATGTTACAAAACTTTGGAGTTCATTTTTAGTGCGTGAAATAACTTTCTTCACTTACATTTATTATAGTTTTCAAATTCTTTTGCATGCAAAAACTCTAAAATTTTCAATTTGTTGTGATCTTATATCTTTTTTGCTTATGAGAATAATGGGAGAGTGAAAACTTAAGTTTGGATCTGAGAAAAAAAAATTTGAACCTCCAAAATGGAAATGCACAAATGCAGAGGGAGATAATTCTAAAAAGTATCTGAGATTTTTAAGGATAGGCAAAAAGTGGGATGTTTGGCTCCGGTAAATATCCAACCACACGTTAACTTGAGAATTTAATTTTTTCATCTCCCTGAAATTTTTGGATCCTTGGGTCACTTCCATCGGCAACATGTTTCTGGCATGCATATCCACCATATTTAAAACATGTTAGGATCAGTTAGAAGTCTCTTTCCTATAAAATCTATTAGGGGTTGTACTAGTAAAATTTCCCAAACATGGACAACAAAACTTTGGAGTTCATTTTTAGTGCCTCAAATAATTTTCTTCTCTTACATTTATTATAGTTTTCAAATTCTTTTGCATATTTATTCTCTAAAATTTTTGATTTGTTGTGATCTTATATTTTTTTGTTTTCAAGAAAAAAAGGAGAGTGAAAACTCAAGTTTGGATCGGAAAAAAATAAAATTTGAACATCCAAAATGGAAATGCACAAATGCTGAGAGAGATAATTCCAAAAAGTATATGTGATTTTTTAGGATAGGCAAAAAGTGGGTTGTTTGGCTCCGGTAAATATCCAACCACACGTTAACTTGAGAATTTAATTTTTTCTACTCCTTGAAATTTTTGGATCATTAGGCCACTTGCATCCTCAACATGTTTTTGGCATGCATATCCCCCACACTTAAAACTTGTTAGGATTAGTTACAAGTCTCTTTCCTGTCAAATTGATTAGGGGTTGTACTAGTGGAAATTCCCAAACATGGATAACAAAACTTTGAAGTTCAGTTTTAGTGCGTGAAATAATTTTATTCACTTACATTTATCATAGTTTTCAAATTCTTTTGCATACATGAACTCTAAAATTTTCATTTTGTTGTGATCTTTTATCTTTTTTTTATGAGAAAAATGAGAGAATGAAAACTCAAGTTTGGATCTGAAAAAAATAAAATTTGATCTTCCAAAATGGAAATGCACAAATGCTGAGAGTGATAATTCCAAAAATTATTTGTTATTTTTAAGGATAGGAAAAAAGTGGGTTGTTTGGCTCCGGTAAATATCCAACCACACGTTAACTTGAGAATTGAATTTTTTCTACTCCTTGAAATTTTTGGATCATTAGGCCACTTGCATCCTCAACATGTTTCTGGCATGCATATCCACCACACTTAAAACAAGTTAGGATCAGTTAGAAGTCTATTTCCTATCAAATCTATTAGGGGTTGTACTAGTGGAATTTCCCTAACATGGATAACAAAACATTGGAGTTCATTTTTAGAGCGTGAAATAATTTTTTTCTCTTAAATTAATTATAGTCTTCAAATTCTTTTGCATACATAAACTCTAAAATTTTCCTTTTGTTGTGAACTTAAATCTTTTTTGTTTACGAGAAAAATGGGAGAGTGAAAACTCAAGTTTGGATATGAAAAAATAATTTGAACAACAAAAATGGAAATGCAAAAATGTTGTGAGGGATAATTCAAAAAGTATCTGTGATTTTAAGGATTGGCAAAAAGTGGGTTGTTTGGCTCCAATAAACATCCAACCACACGTTAACTTGAGAATTTCATTTTTTCTACCTCTAGAAATTTTTTGATAATTAGGCGACTTGTATCTTCAACATGTTTCTGGCATGCATATCCACCTCATTTAAAACATGTTAGGATCAGTTAGAAGTCTCTTTCCTCTAATATCTATTAGGGGTTCTACTACTGGAATTTCCCAAAAATGGATAACAACACTTTGGAGTTCATTTTTAGTGTGTGAAATAATTTTCTTGATTTACATTGATCATAGTTTTCAAATTCTTTTGCATACTTAATCTCTAAATTTTTCATTTTGTTGTGATCTTATATCTTTTTTGTTTACGAGAAAAATGGGAGAGTGAAAACTCAAGTTTGGATCTGAAAAAAATAAAATTTGAACATCAAAAATGGAAATGCACAAATGCTGAGAGAGATAATTCCAAAAAGTATCTGAGATTTTTAAGGATACGCAAAAAGTGGGTTGTTTGGCTCCGATGAATTTCCAACCACACGTTAACTTGAGAATTTAATTTTTTTTTCTCCTAGAAAGTTTTTGATCATTAGGCCACTTGCAACCTCAACATGTTTATGGCATGCATATCCACCACATTTAAAACATGTTAGGATCAGTTAGAAGTCTCTTTCCTATAATATCTACTAGGGGTTGTACTAGTGGAATTTCCCAAACATGGATAACAAAAATTTGGAGTTCATTTTTCGTGCGTGAAGTAATTTTATTCACTTACATTTATCATAGTTTTCAAATAATTTTGCATACATAAACTCTAAAATTTCCATTTTGTTACGATCTTATATCTTTTTTGTGTACGAGAAAAAAGGGAGATTGAAAACTCAAGTTTGGTTCTGAAAAAAAAAATTGAACATCCAAAATGGAAATGCATATATGCTGATTGAGATAATTTAAAAAAGTATTCGTAATTTTTAAGGATAGGCAAAAAGAGGGATGTTTGGCTCCGGTAAATATCCAACCACACGTTAACTAGAGAATTTAATTTTTTCTACTCCTTGAAATTTTTTGATCCTTTGGCAACTTGCATCCTCAACATTTTTTCTGGTTTGCATATCAACCACATTTAAAACATGTTAGGATCAGTTAGAAGTCTCTTTCCTATCAAATCTATTAGGGCTTGTACTAGTGGAATTTCCCAAACATTGACAAAAAAACTTTGGAGTTCATTTTTAGTGCAAGAAATAATTTTCTTCACTTACATTTATTATAGTTTTCAAATTCTTTTGCATACATAAACTAGAAAATTTTCATTTTCTCGTGATCTTATATCTTTTTTGTTTACGAGAAAAATGGGAGAGTGAAAACTCAAGTTTGGATCTGAAAAAAATAAAATTTGAACATCCAAAACGGAAATGCCCAAATGCTGAGAGAGATAATTCGAAAAAGAATCATTGATTTTTAAGGATAGGCAAAAAGGGGGTTATTTGGCTCCGATAAATATCCAATTACACGTTAACTTGAAAATTTAATTTTTTCTACTCCTTGAAATTTTTGGATCATTAGGCCACTTGCATCCTCCACAAGTTTCTTTCTTGCATATCCACCACACTTAAAACATTTTCAGATCAATTAGAAGTCTCTTTCCTATCAAATCAATTAAGGGTTGCACTAGTGGAATTTTCCAAACATGGATAACAAAACTTTTGTGTTCATTTTTAGTGTGTGAAATAATTTTCTTCACTAAGATTTATCATAGTTTCCAAATTATTTTGCATACATAAACTATAAAATTTTAATTTTTTTGTGATCTTATATCTTTTTTGTTTACGAGAAAAATGGGGGACTGAAAACTCAAGTTTGGTTCTAAGAAAGATAAAATTTGAAGATCCAAAATGGAAACGCACAATTGCTGAGAGAGATAATTCCAAAAAGTATCTGTGATTTTTGAGGATAGGCAAAAAGTGGGTTGTTTGGCTCAGGTAAATATCCAACCACACGTTAACTTCAGAATTTAATTTTTCTACTCCTTGATATTTTTGGATCATTAGGCCACTTGTATCCTCATCATGTTCCTGGCATGCATATCCACCACATTTAAAACATTTTAGGATCAGTTAGAAGTCTCTTTCCTATAAAATCTCTTAGGGGTTGTAGTAGTGGAATTTCCCAAACATGGATAACAAAACTTTAAAGTTCAGTTTTAGTGCGTGAAATAATTTTCTTTACTTACATTTATTATAGTTTTAAAATTCTTTTGCATACATAAACTCTAAAATTTTCATTTTGTTGAGATCTTATATCTTTTTTGGTAATAAGAAAATGGGAGAGTGAAAACATAAGTTTGGATATGAAAAAAAAAAAATTGAACATCCAAAATGGAAGTGCACCAATGCTGAGAGAGATAATTCCAAAAATCATCTGTGATTTTTAACGATAGGCAAAAAGTGGGTTGTTTGGCTCCGTAAAATATCCAACCACATGTTAACTTGAGAATTTAATTTTTCCTAGTCCTTGAAATTTTTTATGATTAGGCCACTTGCATCCTCAACAAGTTTCTGGCATGCATGTCCACCACATTTAGAACATGTTAGAATCAGTTAGAAGTCTCTTTCCTATAAAATATTTTAGGGGTTGTACTAGTGGAATTTCCCAAACATGGATAACCAAACTTTGGAGTTTATTTTTAGTGCGTGAAATAATTTTCTTCACTTACATTAATTATATTTTTCAAATTCTTTTACATACATAAACTCTAAAATTTTCATTTTGTTGTGGTCTAATAACTTTTTTGTTTACGAGAAAAATGGGAGAGAGAAAACTCAAGTTTGGATCTGATAAAAAAAATATGAACATCCAAAATGGAAATGCACAAATGTTGAGAGAGATAACTCGTAAAAGTTTTTTTGGATTTTTAAGGACAGGCAAAAAGTGGGTTCGTTTGGCTCCGGTAAATATCTAACCACATATTAACTTGAGAATTTATTTTTTTCTACTCGATGAAATTTGTGGATTCTTAGGCCACTTGCCTCCTCAACATGTTTCTGGCAAGCATATCCACCACATTAAAAATATGTTATGATCAGTTAGGAGTCTCTTTCCTACATAATCTATTAGGGGTTGTACAAGTGGAATTTCCCAAACATGGATAACAAAACTTTGGAGTTCATTTTTAGTGCGTGAAATAATTTTCTTCACTCACATTTATTATAGTTTAAAAATTCTTTTGCATACATAAACTCTAAAATTTTCATTTTGCTGTGATCCTATATCTTTTTTGTTTACGAGAAAAGTGGGGGAGTGAAGACTCTTGTTTGGATCTAAAAAAAATAAAATTTGAACATCCAAAATGGAAATGCACAAATGCTGAGAGAGATAATTCTACAAAGTATCTATGATTTTTAAGGATAGGAAAAAAGTGGGTTGGTTGTCTCCGATAAATATCCAACCACAACTTAACTTGAGAATTTAATTTTTTCAAGTCCCTGAAATTTTTGAATGATTAGGCCACTTGAAACCTCAACATGTTTCTGGTATGCATATCCACCACATTTGAAACGTGTTAGGATCTGTTAGAAGTCTGTTTCCTATAATATCTATTAGGGGTTGTACTAGTGGAATTTCCAAAACAAGGATAACAAAACTTTGGAGTTCATTTTTAATGCATGAAATTATTTTCTTCACTTACATTTGCATAGTTTTCAAATTCTTTTGCTTACATAAACTCTAAAATTTTCATTTTGTTGTGATCTTATATCTTTTTTGTTTACGAGAAAAATGGGGGAGTGAAAACTCAAGTTTGGATCTGAAAAAAATAAAATTTGATCATCCAAAATGGAAATGGACAAATGCGGAGAGAGATAACTCCTAAAAGTTTCTATGATTTTTAAGGAAAGGCAAAAAGTAGGTTGTTTGGCTCCGGTAAATATCCAACCACACGTTAACTTCAGAATTTAATTTTTTCTACTCCTTGGAATTTTTGGATCATTAGGCCACTTTCATCCTCATCATGTTTCTGGCATGCATATGCATGACATTTAAAACATGTTAGGATCAGTTAGAAGTCTCTTTCCTATAAAATCTATTAGGGGTTGTACTTGGGGAATTTCCCGAACATGGATAACAAAAGTTTGGAGTTCATTTTTAGTGCGTGAAATAATTTTCTTCACTTACATTTATTATTTTTTCAAATTCTTTTGCATACATAAACTTTAAAATTTTCATTTTGTTGTGATCTTAAATCTTTTTTGTTTACGAGAAAAATGGGAGAGTGAAAACTCAAGTTTGGATCAGAAAAAAAAATTTGAACATCCAAAATGGAAATGCACAAATGCTGAGAGAGATAATTCTAAAAAGTTTCTGTGATTTTCAAGGATAGGCAAAAAGTGGGTTGTTTGGCTCTGCTAAATATCCAACCACACGATAACTTGAGAATTTAATTTTTTCTACTCCTTGAAATATTATGATCCTTTGGCCACTTGCATCCTCAACATCTTTCTAGCATGCATATCCACCACATTTAAAATATGTTAGGATCAGTTAGAAGTCTCTTTCCTATCAAATCTATTAGGGGTTGTACTATTGGAATTTCCCAAACATGGATAACAAATCTTTAGAGTTCATTTTTAGTGCATGAAATAATTTTCTTCACTAACATTTATCATAGTTTCCAAATTTTTTGCATACATAAACTATCAAATTTTCATTTTGTTGTGATCTTATATCTTTTTTGTTTACGAGAAATATGGTGGAGGGAAAACTCAAGTTTGGATTTTAAAAAAATAAAATTTGAAGATCCAAAATGGAAACGCACAATTGCTGAGAGAGATAATTCCACAAAGTATCTGTGATTTTTATGGATAGGCAAAAAGTGGGTTGTTTGGCTCCAACAAATAACCAACCACATGTTAACTTCAGAATTTAATTTTTCTACTCCTTGAAATTTTTGGATCATTAGGCAACTTGCATCCTCATCATGTTCTTGGCATGCATATCCACCACACTTAAAACATGTTAGGATCAGTTAGAAGTCTCTTTCCTATAAAATCTATTAGGGGTTGTACTAATGGAATTTCTCAAACATGGATAACAAATATTTGAAATTCAGTTTCAGTGTGTAAAATAATTTTCTTCACTTACATTTATTATAGTTTTAAAATTCTTTTGCATACATAAACTCTAAAATTTTCTTTTTGTTGTGATCTTATATATTTTTTGGTTATGAGAGAAAAGGGAGAGTGAAAACTCAAGTTTGGATCTGAAAAAAAAAAATTTGAACATCCAAAATGGAAGTGCACAAATACTGAGAGAGATAATTCAAAAACAATCTATGATTTTTAACGATAGGCTAAAAGTTCGTTTTTTGGCTCCGGAAAATATCCAACCACAGGTTAACTTGAGAATTTAATTTTTTCTAGACCTTGAAATTTTTTATCATTAGGCCTCTTGCATCCTCAACATGTTTCTGGCATGCATATCCACCTCATTTAAAACATGTTAGGATCAGTTAGAAGTCTCTTTCCTATAAAATATATTAGGGTTGTACAAGTGGAATTTTCCAAACATGGATAACCACAATTTGGAGTTCAGTTTTAGTGCGTGAAATAATTTTCTTCACTTACATTAATTATATTTTTCAAGTTCTTTTGCATACATAAACTCTAAAAATTTTATTTTGTTGTCATATAATATCTTTTTTGTTTACAAGAAAAATGGGAGAGAGAAAACTCAAGTTTTGGATCTGATAAAAAAAAATTTGATCATCAAAAATGGAAATGCACAAATGCTCAGAGAGATAACTACAAAAAGTTTTTTTTTATTTTTAAGGATAGGCAAAAAGTGGGTTGTTTGGCTCCGGTAAATATCGAACCACACATTAACTTGAGAATTTAATTTTTTCTAATCCTTGAAATTTTTGGATCCTTAGGCCACTTGCATCCTCACCATGTTTCTGGCATGCATATCCACCACATTTAAAACATGTTATGATCAGTTAGAAGTCTCTTTCCTATAAAATCTATTAGGGGTTGTACAAGTGGAATTTCCCAAACATGGATGACAAAACTTTGGAGTTCATTTTTAGTGTTTGAAATAATTTTCTTCGCTCACATTTATTATAGTTTTCAAATTCTTTTGTATACATAAACTCTTAAATTTTTATTTTGTCGTGATCTTATATCTTTGTTGTTTACGAGAAAAATAGGACAGTGAATACTCTAGTTTGGATCTGAAAAAAATAAAATTTGAACATCCAAAAAGGAAATGGACAAATGCTAAAGGAGATAATTCCTAAAAGTATCAGTGATTTTTAAGGATAGGCAAAAAGTAGGTTATTTGGCTCCGGTAAATATCCAACCACACGTTAACTTCAGAATTTAATTTTTTCTACTCCTTGAAATTTTTGGATCATTAGGCCACTTGCATCCTCATAATGTTTCTTGCATGCATATCCACCACATTTAAAACATTTTAGGATCAGTTGGAAGTCTCTTTCCTATAAAATCTATTTGGGGTTGTACTAGTGGAATTTCCCAAACATGGATAACAAAACTTTGAAGTTCCGTTTTAATGCGTGAAATAATTTTCTTCACTTACATTTATTATAGTTTTAAAATTCTTTTGCATACATAAACATTAAAATTTTCATTTTGTTGCGATCTTATATCTATTTTGGTTTCGAGAAAAATGGGAGAGTGAAAACTCAAGTTGGGATTTGAAAAAAATAAAATTTGAACATCCAAAATGGAAATGCACAAATGCTCAGAGAGATAATTCCAAAAAGTTTCTGTGATTTTTAAGGATAGGCAAAAAGTGGGTTGTTTGGCTCTGGTAAATATCCAACCACACGTTAACTTGAGAATTTAATTATTTCTACTCCTTGAAATTTTTGGATCCTTAGGCCACTTGCATCCTCAACATCTTTCTAGCATGCATATCCACCACATTTAAAAGATGTTAGGATCAGTTAGAAGTCTCTTTCCTATCAAATCTATTAGGGGTTGTACTAGTGGAATTTCCCAAACATGGATAACAAAACTTTGGAGTTCATTTTTCATGCGTGAAGTAATTTTATTCACTTACATTTATCTTAGTTTTTAAATAATTTCGTAGACTTAAACTCTAAAATTTTCATTTTGTTGTGATCTTATATCTTTTTTGTTTACGCGAAAAATGGGAGAGTGAAAACTTAAGTTTGGTTCTGAAAAAAAAAATTGAACATAAAAAATGGAAATGCACATTTGCTAAGAAAGATAATTCAAAAATGTTTTCGTAATTTTTAAGGATAGGCAAAAAAAGGGATGTTGGGCTCCGGTAAATATCCAACCACACGTTAACTAGAGAATTCAATTTTTTATACTCCTTGAAATTTTTGGATCCTTAGGCCACTTGCATCCTCAACATCTTTCTACCATGCATATCCACCAAATTTAAAACATGTTAGGATCAGTTAGAAGTCTCTTTCCTATCAAATCTATTAGGGCTTGTACTAGTGGAATTTCCCAAACATTGACAAAAAAACTTTGGAGTTCATTTTTAGTGCAAGAAATAATTTTCTGCACATACATTTATTATAGTTTTCAAATTCTTTTGCATACATAAACTAGAAAATTTTCATTTTCTGGTGATCTTATATCTTTTTTGTTTATGAGAAAAATGGGAGAGTGAAAACTCAAGTTTGGATCTGAAAAAAATAAAATTTGAACATCCAAAATGGAAATGCATAAATGCTCAGAGAGATAATTCCGAAACGTATCAGTGATTTTTAAGGTTAGGAAAAAAGGGGGTTATTTGGCTTCGTTAAATATGCAACCACACGTTAACTTGAGAATTTAATTTTTTCTACTCCTTGAAATTTTTGGATCATTAGGCCACTTGCATCCTCCACAAGTTTCTGTCTTGCATATGCACCACACTTAAAACATGTTCGGATTAGTTAGAAATCTCTTTCCTATCAAATCAATTAGGGGTTGTACTAGTGGAATTTCCCAAACATGGATAACAAAACTTTGGAGTTCATTTTTAGTGCGTGAAATAATTTTCTTCACTAAGATTTATCATAGTATCCAAATTCTTTTGCATACATAAACTATAAAATTTTCATTTTGTTGTGATCTTATATCTTTTTTGTTTACGAGAAAAATGGGGGAGTGAAAACACAAGTTTGGATCTGAAAAAAATAAAATTTGAAGATCCAAAATGGAAATGCACAATTGCTGAGAAAGATAATTCCAAAAATTATCTGTGATTTTTAAGGATAGGCAAAAAGTGGGTTGTTTGGCTCCGGTAAATGTCCAACCACACGTTAACTTCAGAATTTAATTTTTCTACTCGTTGAAATTTTTGTATCATTAGGCCACTTGCATCCTCATCATGTTCCTGGCATGCATATCCACCACATTTAAAACATGTTAGGATCAATTAGAAGTCTCTTTCCTATAAAATCTCTTAGGGGTTGTACTAGTGGAATTTCCCAAACATGGATAACAAAACTTTGAAGTTCAGTTTTAGTGCGTGAAATATTTTTCTTTACTTAACATTTATTATAGTTTTAAAATTCTTTTGCATACATAAACTCTAAAATTTTCATTTCGTTGAGATCTTATATCTTTTTTGGTTGTAAGAAAAAAGGGAGAGTGAAAACACAAGTTTGGATCTGAAAAAAAAAAAAAATTTGAACATCCAAAATGGAAGTGCACAAATGCTGAGAGTGATAATTCCAAAAAGTATCTTTGATTTTTAATGATAGGCAAAAAGAGGGTTGTTTGGCTCTGGAAAATATCCAACGACATGTTAACTTGTGCATTTAATTTTTTCTAGTTCTTGAAATTTTTTGATGATTAGGCCACTTGCATCCTAAACATGTTTCTGGCATGCATGTCCACCACATTTAAAACATGTTAGGATCAGTTACAAGTCTCTTTCCTATCAAATCTATTAGGGGTTGTACTAGTGGAATTTCCCAAACATGGATAACCAAACTTTGGAGTTCATTTTTAGTGCGTGAAATAATTTTCTTCACTTACATTTATTATATTTTTCAAATTCTTTAGCATACATAAACTCTAAAATTTTCATTTTGTTGTGATCTATTATCTTTTTTGTTTACGAGAAAAATGGGAGAGAGAAAACTCAAGTTTGGATCTGAAAAAAATAAAATTTGAACATCCAAAATGGAAATGGACAAATGCTGAGAGAGATAATTCCTAAAAGTATCTGTGATTTTTAAGGATAGGCAAAAAGTAGGTTGTTTGGCTCCGGTAAATATCCAACCACACGTTAACTTCAGAATTTAATTTTTTCTACTCGGAATTTTTGGATCATTAGTCCACTTTCATCCTCATCATGTTTCTGGCATGCATATGCATCACATTTAAAGCATGTTAGGATCAATTAGAAGTCTCTTTCCTATAAAATCTATTAGGGGTTGTACTAGTGGAATTTTCCAAACAAGGATAACAAAGCTTTGGAGTTCATTTTTAGTGCGTGAAATAATTTTCTTCACTTACATTTATTATATTTTTCAAATTCTTTTGCATACATAAACTTTAAAATTTTCATTTTTTTGTGATCTTAAATCTTTTTTGTTTACGAGAAAAATGGGAGAGTGAAAACTCAAGTTTGGATCAGAAAAAAAAAAATTCAACATCCAAAATGGAAATACACAATTGCTGAGAGAGATAATTCCAAAAAGTTTCTTTGATTTTTAAGGATAGGTAAAAAGTGGGATGTTTGGCTCCGATAAATATCCAACCACACGTCAACCTGAGAATTTAATTTTTTCTACTCCTTGAAATATTATGATCCTTAGGCCACTTGAATCCTCAACATCTTTCTAGCATGCATATCCATCACATTTAAAAGATGTTAGGATCAGTTAGAAGTCTCTTTCCTATCAAATCTATTAGGGGTTGTACTAGTGGAATTTCCCAAACATGGATAACAAATCTTTGGAGTTCATTTTTAGTGCGTGAAATAATTTTCTTCACTAACATTTATCATAGTTTCCAAATTCTTTTGCATACGTAAACTATAAAATTTTCATTTTGTTGTGATCTTATATCTTTTTTGTTTACGAGAAAAATGGGGGAGTGAAAACTCTAGTTTGGATTTGAAAAAGATAAAATTTGAAGATCCAAAATGGAAGCGCACAATTGCTAAGAGAGATAATTTCAAAAAGTATCTGTGATTTTTATGGATAGGCAAAAAGTGGGTTGTTTAGGTCCGATAAATATCCAACCACATGTTAACTTCAGAATTTAATTTTTCTACTCCTTGAAATTTTTGGATCATTAGGCCACTTGCATCCTATTATGTTCCTGGCATGCATATCCACCACATTTAAAACATGTTAGGATATGTTAGAAGTCTCTTTCCTATAAGATCTCTTAGGAGTTGTACTAGTGGAATTTCCTAAACATGGATAACAAAACTTTGAAGTTCAGTTTTAGTGCATGAAATAATTTTCTTTACTTACATTTATCATAGTTTTAAAATTCTTTTGCATACATAAACTCTAAAATTTTCTTTTTGTTGAGATCTTATATCTTTTTTGGTAATAAGAAAAATGGGACAGTGAAAACAGAAGTTAGGATCTGAAAAAGAAAAAATTTACCATGCAAAATGGAAGTGCACAAATGCTGAGAGGGATAATTCCAAAAAGTATCTGTGATTTTTAACGATAGGCAAAAAGCAGGTTGTTTGGCTCCGGAAAATATCCAACCACATGTGAACTTGAGAATTTAAATTTTTCTAGGCCTTGAAATTTTTTGATGATTAGGCCACTTGCATCCTCAACATGTTTATGCATGCATGTCCACCACATTTAAAACATGTTAGGATAAGTTATAAGTCTCTTTCCTATAAAATATATTAGGGGTTGTACAAGTGAAATTTCCCAAACATGGATAACCAAACTTTGGAGTTCATTTTTAGTGCGTGAAATAATTTTCTTCACTTACATTAATTATATTTTTCAAATTCTTTTGCATACATAAAGTCTAAAATTTTCATTTTGTTGTGATCTAATATCTTTTTTTTTACGAGAAAAATGGGAGAGAGAAAACTCAAGTTTCGATCTGATAAAAAAAAATTTGAACATCCAAAATGGAAATGCACAAATACTGAGAGAGATAACTCGAAAAGTTTTTTTGGATTTTGAAGGATAGGCAAAAAGTGGGTTGTTTGGCTCCGATAAATATCGAACCACACATTAACTTGAGAATTTAATTTTTTCTACTCCATGAAATTTTTTGATCCTTAGGCCACTTGCATCCTCAACATGTTTCTGGCATGCATATCCACCACATTTAAAACATGTTATGATTAGTTAGAAGTATCTTTCCTACAAATTCTATTAGGGGTTGTACAAGTGGAATTTCCCAAACATGGATGACAAAACTTTGGAGTTCATTTTTAGTGCGTGAAATAATATTCTTCACTCACATTTATTATAGTTTAAAAATTCTCTTGCATACATAAACTCTAAAATTTTCATTTTGTTGTGACCTTATATCTTTTTTGTTTACGAGAAAAATGGGAGAGTGAAGACTCTAGTTTGGATCTGAAAAAAATAAAATTTGAACATCCAAAATTGAAATGCACAAATGTTGAGAGAGATAATTCCAAAAAGTATCTCTGATTTTTAAGGATAGGAAAAAGGTGGGTTGGTTGTCTCCGGTAAATATCCAACCACAGATTAACTTGAGAATTTAACTTTTTCTAGTCCCTGAAATTTTTGGATCATTAGGCCACTTGCATCCTCAACATGTTTCTGGCATGCATATCCACCACATTTAAAACAAGTTAGGATCTATTAGAAGTCTCTTTCCTATAATATCTATTAGGGGTTGTACCAATGGAATTTCCCAAACAAGGATAACAAAACTTTGGAGTTCATTTTTAGTGCGTGAAATAATTTTCTTCGCTTACATTTATCATTGTTTTCAAATTCTTTTGCATACATAAAGTCTAAAATTTTCATTTTGTTGTGATCTTATATCTTTTTTGTTTACGAGAAAAATGGGGGAGTGAAAACTCAAGTTTGGAACTGAAAAAAATAAAATTTGAACATCGAAAATGGAAATGGACAAATGCTGAGAGTGATAATTCATAAAAGTATCTGTGATTTTTAAGGATAGGCAAAAAGTAGGTTCTTTGGCTCCGGTAAATATCCAACCACAAGTTAACTTCAGAATTTAATTTTTTCTACTCCTTGGAATTTTTGGATCAGTAGGCCGCTTTCATCCTCATCATGTTTCTGGCATGCATATGCATCACATTTAAAACATGTTAGGATCAGTTAGTAGTCTTTTCCCAATAAAATCTATTAGGGGTTGTACTAGTGGAATTTCCCAAACATGGATAACAAAATTTTGGAGTTCATTTTTACTACGTGAAATAATTTTCTTCACTTACATTTATTATATTTTTCAAATTCCTTTGCATACATAAACTTTAAAATTTTCATTTTGTTGCGATTTTAAATCTTTTTTGTTTACGAGAAAAATGGGAGAGCGAAAACTCAAGTTTGGATCAGAAAAAAAAAAATTTGAACATCCAAAACTGAAATGCACAAATGCTAGGGAGATCAAAAAAATTTCTATGATTTTTAAGGAAAGGCAAAAAGTGGGTTGTTTGGCTCTGGTAAATATCCAACCACACGTTAACATGAGAATTTAATTTTTTCTACCCCTTGAAATATTATGATCCTTGGGCTACTTGCATCCTCAACATCTTTCTAGCATGCATATCCACCACATTTAAAAGGTGTTAGGATCAGTTAGAAGTCTCTTTCCTATCAAATCTATTTGGGGTTGTACTAGGGGAATTTCCCAAACATGGATAACAAATCTGTGGAGTTCATTTTTAGTGCATGAAATAATTTTTTGCACTAACATTTATCATAGTTTCAAATTCTTTTGCATACATCAACTATAAAATTTTCTTTTTGTTGTGATCTTATATCTTTTTTGTTTACGAGAAAAATGGGGGAGTGAAAACTCAAGTTTGGATCTGAAAAAAAAATTTGAAGATCCAAAATGGAAACGCACAATTGCTGAGAGAGATACTTCCAAAAAGTATCTGTGATTTTTATGGATAGGCAAAAAGGAGGTTGTTTGGTTTCGGTAAATATCCAACCACACATTAACTTCAGAATTTAATTTTTCTACTCGAAATTTTTGGATCATTAGGCCACTTGCATCCTCATCATGTTCTTGGCATGCATATCCTCCACACTTAAAACATGTTAGGATCAGTTAGAAGTCTCTTTCCAATAAAATCTATTAGGGGTTGTACTAGTGGAATTTGCCAAACATGGATAACAAAACTTTGAAGTTCAGTTTTAGTGTGTGAAATAATTTTCTTCACTTACATTTATTATAGTTTTAAAATTCTTATGCATACATAAACTCTAAAATTTTCTTTTTGTTGTGATCTTATATCTTTTTTGGTTATGAGAAAAATGGGGGAGTGAAAACACAAATTTGGATCTTACAAAAAAATTTTGAACATTCAAAGTGGAAGTGCACAAAAGCTGAGAGAAATAATTCCAAAAACAATCTGTGAATTTTAATGATAGACTAAAAGTGGGTTGTTTGGCTCCGGAAAATATCCAACCACATGTTAACTTGAGAATTTAATTTTTTCTAGACCTTGAAATTTTTTTATCATTAGGCCTCTTGCATCCTCAACATGTTTCTTGCATGCATATCCACCACATTTAAAACATGTTAGGATCAGTTAGAAGTCTCTTTCCTATAAAATATATTAGGGGTGTTACTAGTGGAATTTCCCAAACATGGATAACCATAATTTGGAGTTTATTTTTAGTGCGTGAAATAATTTTCTTCACTTACATTAATTATATTTTTCAAATTCTTTTGCATACATAAACTCCAAAATTTTTATTTTGTTGTCATCTAATATCTTTCTTGTTTACGAGATAAATAGGAGAGAGAAAACTCAAGTTTGGATCTGATAAAAAAAAAATTTGAACATCCAAAATGGAACTGCACAAATGCTGAGAGAGACAACTCCAAAAAGGTTTTTTTGATTTTTAAGGATAGGCAAAAAGTAGGTTGTTTGGCTCTGGTAAATATCGAACCACACATTAACTTGAGAATTTAATTTTTTCTACACCTTGAAATTTTTGGATCCTTAGGGCACTTGCATCCTCACCATGTTTCTGGCATGCATATCCACCACATTTAAAACATGTTATGATCAGTTAGAAGTCTCTTTCCTATAAAATCTATTAGGGGTTGTACAAGTGGAATTTCCCAAACATGGATGACAAAACTTTGGAGTTCAGTTTTAGTGCTTGAAATAATTTTCTTCACTCACATTTGTTATAGTTTTCAAATTCTTTTGCATACATAAACTCTAAAATTTTCATTTTGTCGTGATCTTATATCTTTGTTGTTTACGAGAAAAATGGGAGAGTGAATACTCTAGTTTGGATCTGAAAAAAATAAAATTTGAACATCCAAAATGGAAATGCACAAATACTGAGAGAGATAATTTCAAAAAGTATCTATGATTTTTAAGGATAGGCAAAAAGTGGATTGTTTGGCTCCGGTAAATATCCACACATTAACTTGAGAATTTAATTTTTTCTAGTCCTTGAAATTTTTAGATCATTGGGCCACTTGCATCCTCAACATGTTTCTGGCATGCTTATCCTCCACATTTAAAACATGATAGGATCTGTTAGAAGTCTCTTTCCTATAATATCTATTAGGGGTTGTACTAGTGGAATTTCCCAGACAAGGATAACAAAACTTTGGAGTTCATTTTTAGTGTGTGAAATAATTTTCTACACTTACATTTACATAGTTTTCAAATTCTTTGCCATACATAAAGTCTAAAATTCTCATTTTGTTGTGATCTTATATCTTTTTTGTTTACGAGAAAAATGGGGGAGTGAAAACTCAAGTTTGGATCTAAAAAAAATAAAATTTGAACATCCAAAATGGAAATAGACAAATACTGAGGGAGATAATTCCTAAAAGTATCTGTGATTTTTAAGGATAGGTAAAAAGTAGGTTATTTGGCTCCGGTAAATATCCAACCACACATCAACTTCAGAATTTAATTTTTTCTACTCCTCGAAATTTTTGGATCATTAGGCCACTTGCAGTCATGTTTCTGGCATGGATATCCACCACATTTAAAACAAGTTAGGATCAGTTAGAAGTCTGATCCTATAAAATCTATTAGTGGTTGTACCAGTGGAACTTCCCAAACATGGATAAAAAAACTTTGAAGTTCATTTTTAGTTCGTGAAAGAATTTTCTTCACTTACATTTATTATATTTTTAAAATTCTTTTGCTTACATAAACTCTAAAACTTTATTTTTTTTGCGATCTTATATCTCTTTTGGTTATGAGAAAAATGGGAGAGTGAAAACACAAGTTTGGAACTGAAAAAAAAAATTTGAACATCCAAAATGGAAGTGCACAAATGCTGAGAGAGATAATTCCAAAAAGTATCTATGATTTTAAACGATTGGCAAAAAGTGGGTTGTTTGGCTCGGGTAATTATCCAACCACATGTTAACTAGAGAATTTTATTTTTTGTAGTCCTTGAAATTTTTTGATCATTAGGCTACTTGCATCCTCAACATGTTTCTGGCATGCATATCCACCACATTTAAAACATGTTAGGATCAGTTAGAAGTCTCTTTCCTATAAAATATATTAGGGGTTATACTAGTGGAATTTTCCAAACATGGATAAGCAAACTTTGGAGTTCATTTTTAGTGTGTGAAATAATTTTCTTCACTTACATTAATTATATTTTTCAAATTCTTTTGCATCCATAAACTCTAAAATTTTCATTTTGTTGTGATCTAATATCTATTTTGTTTACGAGAAAAATGGGAGAGAGAAAACTCAAGTTTGGATTTGATAAAAAAAATTTGAACATCCAAAATGGAAATGCGCAAATGCTGAGACAGATAATTCCAAAACGTTTTATTTTTATTTTTAAGGATAGGCAAAAAGTGGGTTGTTTGGCTCCAGTAAATATTGAACCACACATTAAATTGAGAATTTAATTTTTTCTTCTCCATGAAATTTTTGGATCATTAGCCCACTTGCATCCTCAACATGTTTCTAGCATACATATCCACCACACATAAAACGTGTTAGCATCAATTACATGTCTCTTTCCTATCAAATCTATTACGGGTTGTACTAGTGGAACATCTCAAACATGGATAACAAAACTTTGGAGTTTATTTTTTAGTGCGTGAAATAATTTTATTCACCAACATTTATTATAGTTTCCAAATTCTTTTGCTTACATAAACTCTCAAATTTTCATTTTTTTGTGATCTTATATCTTTTTTCTTTACGAGAAAAATGGGAGAGTGAAAACTCGGGTTTGGATCTCTAAAAAAAATTTGAATATCCAAAATGGAAATGCACAAATGCTGAGAGAGATAATTCCAAAAAGTATCTATCATTTTTAAGGATAGGAAAAAAGTGGGTTGTTAGACATCGGTAAATATCCAACCACACGTTAACTTGAGAATTTAATTTTTTCTACTCCTTGAAATTTTAGGACCATTACCCCAATTGCATCCTCAACATGTTTCTGGCATGCATATCCACTGCATTTAAAACGTGTTAGGATCAGTTACAAGTCTCTTTCCTATCAAATCTATTAAGGGTTGTACTAGTGGAACTGCCCAAACATGGATTACAAAACGTTGGAGTTCATTTTTTAGTGCATGAAATAATTTTCTGCACCTACATTTTTTATAGTTTCCAAATTTGTTTGCATACATAAAATCTAAAATTTTCATTTTGTTGTGAACTTATATCTTTTTTCTTTACGAGAAAAATAGGAGAGTGAAAACTCAAGTTTGGATCTGAAAAAAATATTTGAACATCCAAAATGGAAATGTACAAATGCTGAGAGAGATAATTCCAAAAAGTACCTGTGATTTTTAAGGATAGGCAAAAAGTGGATTGTTGGGCTCCGGTAAATATCCAACCACATGTTAACTTGAGAATATAATTTTTTCAACTCCTTCAAATTTTTGGATCTGGCCACTTGCATCCTCAACATGTTTCTGGCATGCATTTCCACCACACTTAAAACATGTTAGGATCAGTTACAAGTTTCTTTCCTATGAAATCTATTAGAGGTTGTACTAGTGGAACTTCCCAAAGACAGATAGAAAAACTTTGGAGTTCATTTTTTAGTGCGTGAAATAATTTTCCATTCTTACATTTGTTATAGTTTCCAAATTCTTTTGCATAAATAAACTCTGAAATTTTCATTTTGTTGTGTTCTTATATCTTTTTTCTTTACGAAAAAAATGGGAGAGTGAAAACTCAAGTTTGGATCTGAAAAAAAAATTTGAACATCAAAAATGGAAATGCATAAATGTTGAGAGAGATAATTCCAAAAAGTATCTGTGATTTTTAAGGATAGGCAAAAAGTGGGTTGTTGGGCTCCAGTAAATATCCAACCACAAGTTAACTTGAGAATTTAATTTTTTCTGCTCATTGAAATTTTTGGATCATTAGCCCACTTGCATTCTCAACATATTTTTGGCATGCATATCCACCACACTTAAAACATGTTAGCATCAGTTACATGTCTCTTTCCTATCAAATCTATTACGGGTTGTACTAGTGGAACATCTCAAACATGGATAACAAAACTTTGGAGTTCATTTTTTAGTGCGTGAAATAATTTTCTTCACCAACATTTATTATAGTTTCCAAATTCTTTTGCTTACATAAACTCTAAAATTTTCATTTTGTTGTGATCTTATATCTTTTTAATTTATGAGAAAAATGGGAGAGTGAAAGCTCAGGTTTGGATCAATAAAAAAAATTTGAACATCCAAAATGGAAATGCACAAATGCTGAGAGAAATAATTCCAAAAAGTATCTGTGATTTTTAAGGATAGGCAAAAAGTTGGTTGTTGGGCTCCGGCAAATATCTAACAACACGTTAACTTGAGAATTTAATTTTTGCTACCCCTTGAAATTTTTGGATAATTAGCCCACTTGCATCCTCAACATGTTTCTGGCTTGCATATCCACTACACTTAAAACATGTTAGGATCAGTTACAAGTCTCTTTCCTATCAAATCTTTGAGGGGTTGTACTAGTGGAACTACCCCAACATGGATAACAAAACTTTGGAGTTCATTTTTTAGTGCGTGACATAATTTTCTCTACCAACATTTATCATAGTTTCCAAATTCTTTTGCATACATAAACTACAAAATTTTAATTTTGTTGTGATCTTATATTTTTTTCTTTACGAGAAAAATGGGAGAGTGAAAACTCAAGTTTGTATCTGAAAAAAAAATTTGAACATCCAAAATGGAAATGCACAAATGCTGAGAGAGAAAATTTCAAAAAGCATATGTGAGTTTTAAGGAAAGGCAAAATGTGGGTTGTTGGGCTCCGGTAAATATCTAGCCACTCGTTAACTTGAGAATTTAATTTTTTCTACTCCTTGAAATTTTTGGATCTTTAGCCCACTTGCATCGTGAACTTGTTTCTGGCATGCATAGCCACCACAATTAAAACATGTTAGGATCAGTTACAAGTCTATTTCCTATCAAATCTATTAGGGGTTGTACTAGTGGAACTTCCCCAACATGGATAACAAAACTTTGGAGTTCATTTTTTAGTGCGTGAAATAAATTTCTTCAGCTGCATTTATTATAGTTTCCAAATTCTTTTGCATACATAAACTCTAAAATTTTCATTTTGTTGTGATCTTATATCTTTTTTCTTTACCAAAAAAATGTGAGAGTGAAAACTCAAGATTGGATCTAAAAAAATATATGAACATCCAAAATGGAAATACACAAATGCTATGAGAGATAATCCAAAAAGTATTTGTGATTTTTAAGGATAGGGAAAAAGTGGGTTGTTGGGCTCCGGTAAATATCCAACCAAACATTAATATGAGAATTTAATTTTTTCTACTCCTTGAAATTTTTGGATAATTAGGCCACTTGCATCCTCAACATGTTTCTGGCATGCATATCCACCACATTTAAAACATGTTAGGATCAGTTACAAGTCTCTTTCCTATCAAATCTATTAGGGGTTGCACTAGTGGAACTTCCCAAACATGGATAACAAAACTTTGGAGTTCATTTTTTAGTGCGTTAAACAATTTTCTTCACCTACATTTATTATAGTTTCCAAATTCTTTTGCTTACATAAACTTTAAAATTTTCATTATGTTGTGATCTCATACCTTTTTTCTTTATGACAATAATGGGAGAGTGAAAACTCAAGTTTGGATCTGAAAAAAAAATTTGAACATCCAAAATGGAAATGCACAAATGTGGAGAGAGAAAATTCCAAAAAGCATATGTGAGTTTTAAGGATAGGCAACAAGTAGGTTGTTGGGCTCCGGTAAATATCTAACCACACGTTAACTTGAGAATTAAAATTTTTCTACTCCTTGAAATTTTTGGATCTTTAGACCACTTGCATCGTCAACTTGTTTCTGGCATGCATAGCCACCACACTTAAAACATGTTAGGATCAGTTACAAGTCTATTTCCTATCAAATCTATTAGGGGTTGTACTAGTGGAACTTCCCCAACATGGATAACAAAACTTTGGAGTTCATTTTTTAGTGCGTGAAATAAATTTCTTCAGCTGCATTTATTATAGTTTCCAAATTCTTTTGCATACATAAACTCTAAAATTTTCATTTTGTTGTGATCTTATATCTTTTTTCTTTACAAAAAAAATGTGAGAGTGAAAACTCAAGATTGGATCTAAAAAAAAAATGTGAACATCCAAAATGGAAATACACAAATGCTATGAGAGATAATCCAAAAAGTATTTGTGATTTTTAAGGATAGGGAAAAAGTGGGTTGTTGGGCTCCGGTAAATATCCAACCAAACATTAATATGAGAATTTAATTTTTTCTACTCCTTGAAATTTTTGGATAATTAGGCCACTTGCATCCTCAACATGTTTCTGGCATGCATATCCACCACATTTAAAACATGTTAGGATCAGTTACAAGTCTCTTTCCTATCAAATCTATTAGGGGTTGTACTAGTGGAACTTCCCAAACATGGATAACAAAACTTTGGAGTTCATTTTTTAGTGCGTTAAATAATTTTCTTCACCTACATTTATTATAGTTTCCAAATTCTTTTGCTTACATAAACTTTAAAATTTTCATTTTGTTGTGATCTCATACCTTTTTTCTTTATGACAATAATGGGAGAGTGAAAACTCAAGTTTGGATCTGAAAAAAAAATTTGAACATCCAAAATGGAAATGCACAAATGTGGAGAGAGAAAATTCCAAAAAGCATATGTGAGTTTTAAGGATAGGCAACAAGTAGGTTGTTGGGCTCCGGTAAATATCTAACCACACGTTAACTTGAGAATTTAAATTTTTCTACTCCTTGAAATTTTTGGATCTTTAAACCACTTGCATCGTCAACTTGTTTCTGGCATGCATAGCCACCACACTTAAAACATGTTAGGATCAGTTACAAGTCTATTTCCTATCAAATCTATTAGTGGTTGTACTAGTTGAACTACCCCAACATGGTTAACAAAACTTTGGAGTTCATTTTTTAGTGCGTGAAATAATTTTCTTCAACTACATTTATTATAGTTTCCAAATTCTTTTGCATATATAAACTCTAAAATTTTCATTTTGTTGTGATCTTTTATCTTTTTTCATTACGAAAAAAATGGGATAGTGAAAACTCAAGATTGGATCTGAAAAAAAAATTGAACATCCAAAATGGAAATACACAAATGCTAAGAGAGATAATTCCAAAAAGTATCTGTGATTTTTATGGATAGGGAAAAAGTGGGTTGTTGGGCTCCGGTAAATATCCAACCAAACGTTAATATGAGAATTTAATTTTTTCTACTCCTTGAAATTTTTGGATAATTAGGCCACTTGCACCCTCAACATGTTTCTAGCATGCATATCCACCACACTTAAAACTTTTTAGGATCAGTTACAAGTCTCTTTCCTATCAAATCTATTAGGGGTTGTCCTTGTGGAACTTCCCAAACATGGATAACAAAACTTTGGAGTTCATTTTTTAGTGCGTGAAATAATTTTCTTCACCTACATTTATTTTAGTTTCCAAATTCTTTTGCATAAATAAACTCTAAAATTTTCATTTTGTTGTGATCTTATACCTTTTTTCTTTATGAGAATAATGGGAGAGTGAAAACTCAAGTTTGGATCTGAAAAAAAATTTGAACATCCAAAATGGACATGCACAAATGCTGAGAGAGAAAATTCCAAAAAGCATATGTGATTTTTAAGGATAGGCAAAAAGTGGGATGTTGGGCTCCGGTAAATATCTAACCACACGTTAACTTGAGAATTTAAATTTTTCTACTCCTTGAAATTTTTGGATAATTAGGCCACTTGCATCCTCAACATGTTCTGGCAAGCATATCCACCACACTTAAAACATGTTAGGATCAGCTACAAGTCTCTTTCCTATCAAATCTATTAGGGGTTGCACTAGTGGAACTTCCCAATAATTGGATAACAAAACTTTGGAGTGAAATAATGTTCTTCACCTACATTTATTATATTTTCCAAATTCTTTTGCATACATAAAGTCTAAAATTTTCATTTTATTGTGATCTTATATCATTTTTCTTTACGAGAAAAATGGGAGAGTGAAAACTAAAGTTTTGATCTGAAAAAAATAATTGAACATTCAAAATGCAAAGGCACAAATTCTAAGAGAGATAATTCCAAAAAGTATCTGTAAGTTTTAAGGATAGGCAAAAAGTGGGTTGTTGGTGTCCTGTAAATATCCAACCACACGTTAACTTGAGAATTTAATTTGTTCAGCTCCTTGAAATTTTTGGATCGTTAGCCCACTTGCGTCCTCGACATGTTTCTGGCATGCATATATCCACCACACTTAAAACATGTTAGGATAAGTTAGAAGTCTCTTTCCTATAAAATCTATCGGGGGTTGTACTACTGGAACTTCCCAAACATGGATAAGAAAACTGAGTTCATTGTTTAGTGCGTGAAATAATTTTCTTCAGCTATATTTAAAATAGTTTCCAAATTCTTTTGCATACATAAACTCTAAAATTTTCATTTCGTTGTGATCTTATATCTTTTTTCTTTACGAGAAAAATGGAAGAGTGAAAACTCAAGTTTGGATCTGAAAAAAAAATTTGAACATCCAAAATGGAAATGCACAAATGCCGAGAGAGATAATTCCAAAAACTATATGTGAGTTTTAAGGATAGGCAACAAGTGGGTTGTTGGTCTCCGGTAAATATCCAACCACACGTTAACTTGAGAATTTAATTTTTTCTACTCCTTGAAATTTTTGGAACATTAGCCCTCTTGCATCCTCAACATGTTTCTGGCATGCATATCCACCACACTTAAAACATGATATGATCAGTTACAAGTCTCTTTCCTATCAAATCTATTAAGGGTTGTACTAGTGGAACTTCCCAAACATGGATAACAATACTTTGGGGTCCATTTTTGAGTGTGTGAAATAATTTTCTTCACCAACATTTATTATAGTTTCCAAATTCTTTTGCTTACATAAACTCTAAAATTTTAATTTTGTTGTGATCTTTTATTTTTTTCTATACGAGAAAAATGGGAGAGTGAACACTCAAGTTTGGATATGGAAAAAAATTTTGAACATCCAAAATGGAATTGCACAAATGCTGAGAGACATAATTCAAAAAAATTATCTATGATTTTTAAGGATAGGAAAAAAGTGGGTTGTTGGGCTCCTGTAAAGATCCAACCACTCGTTAACATGAGAATTTAATTTTTTCTACTCCTGGAAATTTTTGGATAATTAGCCCACTTGCATCCTCAACATGTTTCTGGCATGTATATCCACCAAACTTAAAACATGTTAGGATCTGTTACAAGTCACTTTCCTATCAAATCTATTGGGGGTTGTACAAGTGAAACTTTCTAAACATGGATAACAAAACTTTGAAGTTCATTTTTTAGTGCGTGAAATAATTTTCTTCACCTACATTTATTAAAGTTTCCAAATTCTTTTGCATACATAAACTCTAAAATTTTCATTTTGTTGTGATCTTGTATCTTTTTCTTTACGAGAAAAAAGGGAGAGTGAAAACTCAAGTTTGGATCTGAAAAAAAAATTTGAACATCTAAAATGGAAATGCGCAAATGCTAAGAGAGATAATTCCAAAAAGTATCTGTGAGTTTTAAGGATAGGCAAAAAGTGGATTGTTGGTCTCCGATAAATATCCAACCACACATTAACTTGAGAATTTAATTTTTTCCACTCCTTGAAATTTTTGGATCACTAGCCACTTGCATCCTGAATATGTTTCACGCATGCATATCCACCAGAATTAAAACATCTTAGGATTAGTTACAAGTCTATTTCCTATCAAATCTATTAGGGGTTGTACGAGTGGAACTTCCCTAACATGGATAACAAAACTTTGGAGTTCCTTTTTTAGAGTGTGAAATAATTTTCTTCTTCTTAATTTATTATAGTTTCCAAATTCTTTTGCTTACTTCAACTCTAAAATTTTCATTTTGTTGCGATCTTATATCTTTGTTCTTTACGAGAAAAATGGGAGAGTGAAAACTCAAGTTTGGATCTGAAAAAAAAATTTGAACATCCAAAATGGAAATGCACAAATGTTGAAAGAGATAATTCCAAAAAGTATCTGTGAATTTTAAAAATGGGCAAAAAGAGGGTTATTGATCTCCGGTAAATATCCAACCAAACCTTAACTTGAGAATTTAATTTTTTCTACTCCTTGAAATTTTTGGATCATTAGCCCACTTGCATCCTCAACATGTTTCTGGCATGCATATCCACCACACTTAAAACATGATAGGATCAGTTACAAGTCTGTTTCCTATCAAATCTAGTAAGGGTTGTACTAGTGGAACTTCCCAAACATGGATAACAAAACTTTGGAGATCAGTTTTGAGTGCGTGAAATAATTTTCTTCACCAACATTTATTATAGTTTCCAAATTCTTTTGCTTACATTAACTCTAAAATTTTCATATTGTTGTGATCTTATATTTGTTTCTTTATTAGAAAAATGGGAGAGTGAAAACTCAAGTTTGGATCTGAAAAAAAAATTTGAACATCCAAAATGGAATTGCACAAATGCTGTGAGAGATAATTAAAAAAAGTATCTATGATTTTTAAGGATAGGAAAAAGGTGGGTTGTTGGCGTCCGGTAAAGATCCAACCACTCGTTAACATGAGAATTTAATTTTTTCTACTTTTGTAAATTTTTGGATAATTAGCCCACTTGCATCCTCAACATGTTTCTGGCATGCATATCCGCCACACTTAAAACATGTAAGGATCTGTTACAAGTCTCTTTCCTATCAAATCTATTGGGGTTTGAACTAGTGGAACTTCCCAAACATGGATAACAAAACTATGGAGTTCATTTTTTAGTGCCTGAAATAATTTTCTTCACCTACATTTATTATTGTTTCCAAATTCTTTTGCATACATAAACTCTTAAATTTTCATTTTGTTGTGATCTTGTATCTTTTTTCTTTACGTGAAAAAAAGGAGAGTGAAAACTCAAGTTCGGATCTTAAAAAAAAAATTTGAACATCCAAAATGGAAATTCGCAAATGCAAAGAGAGATAATTCCAAAAAGTATCTGTGAGTTTTAAGGATAGGCAAAAAGTGGATTGTTGGTCTTCGATAAATATCCAACCACACGTTAACTTGAGGATTTAATTTTTTCCACTCCTTGAAATTTTTGGATCACTAACCCACTTGCATCCTGAACATGTTTCACACATGCATATCCACCACAATTAAAACATGTTGGGATTAGTTACAAGTCTATTTCCTATCAAATCTATTAGGGGTTGTACGAGTGGAACTTCCCTAACAAGGATAACAAAACTTTGGAGTTCATTTTTTAGAGTGTGAAATAATTTTCTTCATCTAAGTTTATTATAGTTTCCAAATTCTTTTGCTTACTTCAAATAAAAAATTTTCATTTTGTTGTGATCTTATATCTTTTTTCTTTTCGAAAAAAAATGGGAGAGTGAAAACTAGAGTTTGGATCTGAAAAAAAAATATGAACATCCAAAATGGAAATGCACAAATTCTGAGAGAGATAATTCCAAAAAGTATCTGTTAGTTTTAAGGATAGGCAAAAAGTGGGTTGTTGGTCTCTAGTAAATATCCCACCACACGTTTACTTGAGAATTTAATTTTTTCTACTCTTTGATATTTTTGGATCATTCGTCCACTTGCATCCTCAACATGATTCTAGCATGCATATCCACCACACTTAAAACTTGTTAGGATCAGTTACAAGTCTCCTTCCTATCAAATCTATTAGGGGTTGTACTAGTGGAACTTCCTAAACATGGATAACGAAACTTTGGAGTTGAGTGCGTGAAATAATTTTCTTCATCTACATTTATTATAGTTTCCGAATTCTTTTGCATACATAAACTCCAATATTTTCATTTTGTAGTGATGTTATATCTTTCTTCATTACGAGAAAAAAGGGAGAGTGAAAACTCAATTTTGGATCTGACAAAAAAATTTCAACATCCAAAATGGAAATGCACAAATACTAAGAGAGATAATTCCAAAAAGTATATGTGATTGTTAAGGATAGGCAAAAAGTGGGTTGTTGGGCACCAGTAAATATCCAACCACACGTTAACTTGAGAATTTAATTTTTTCTACTCGAAATTTTTGGATAATTAACCCCCTTGCATCCACAACATGTTTCAGGCATGCATATCCACCACACTTAAAACTTGTTAGGACCAATTACAAGTCTCTTTCCTATCAAATCTATTAGGGGTCGTACTAGTGGAACTTCCCAAACATGGATAACAAACTTTGGAGTTCATTTTTTAGTGCGTGAAATAATTTTCTTCACCTACATTTATTATAGTTTCCAAATTCTTTTATGTTCCTAAACTCTAAAATTTTCATTTTATTGTGATCTTAAATCGTTTTTCTTTACGAGAAAAATGGGAGAGTGAAAACTCAAGTTTCGATCTGAAAAAAAAATTAGAACATCCAAAATAGAAATTCACAAATTCTAAGAGAGATAATTCAGAAAATTATCTATGATTTTTAAGGATAGGCAAAAAGTGGGTTGTTGGGCTCCGGTAAATCATTAGGCCTCTTGCATCCCAAATATGTTTCTGGCATGCATATGCAGCATACTTAAACATTGTTAGGATCAGTTACAAGTCTCTTTCCTATCAAATCTATTAGGGGTTGTACTAGTGGAACTTCCCAAATATGGATAACAAAACTTCAGAATTCATTTTTTAGTGCGTGAAATAATTTTCTTCACCTACATTTATTATAGTTTCCAAATTCTTTTGCATACATAAACTCTAAAATTTTCATTTTGTTGTGATATTATATCTTTTTTCTTTACGAGAAAAATGGGAGAGTGAAAATTTAAGTTTGGATCTGAAAAAAAAATTGAACATCCAAAATGGAAATGCACAAATGCTGAGAGAGATAATTCCAAAAAGTATCTGTGGGTTTTAAGGATAGGAAAAAAGTGGGTTGTTGGTCTCCGTTAAATATCCAACCACAAGTTAACTTGAGAATTTGATTTTTTCTACACCTTGAAATTTTTGGATCGTTAGCCCACTTGCATCCTCAACATGTTTCTGGAAAGCATATCCACCACACTTAAAACATGTTAGGATCAGTTACAAGTCTCTTTCCTATCAAATCTATTAGGGGTTGTACTAGTGGAACTTCCCAAACATGGATAACAAAACTTTGGAGTTCATTTTTTAGTGCATGAAATAATTTTCTTCACTTACAATTGTTATAGTTTCCAAATTCTTTTGCATACCTAAACTCTAAAATTTTTCTTTTGATGTGATCTTATATCTTTTTTCTTTACGAGAAAAATGGGAGAGCGAAAACTCAAGTTTGTATCTGAAAAAAAAAATTTGAACATCCAAAATGGAAATTCACAAAGGCTGAGAGAGATAATTCAGAAAATTATCTGTGATTTTTAAGGATAGGGAAAAAGTGGGTTGTTGGGCTCCGGTAAATAAGCAACCACACGTTAACTTGAGAATTTAATTTTTTCTACTCCTTGAAATTTTTGGATCATTAGGCCACTTGCATCCTGAATATGTTTCTGGCATGCATATCGACCACACTTAAAACATGTTAGGATCAGTTACATGTCTCTTTCCTATCAAATCTGTTAGAGGTTGTACGAGTGGAACTTCCCAAACATGGATAACAAAACCTCAGAGTTCATTTTTTAGTGTGTGGAATAATTTTCTTCACCAACATTTATTATAGTTTCCAAATTCTTTTGCAACATAAACTCCAAAATTTTCATTTTGTTGTGATATTATATCTTTTTTCTTTAACAGAAAAATGGGAGAGTGAAAACTTAAGTTTGGATCTCAAAAACAAAATTGAACATCCAAAATGGAAATGCCCAAATGCTGAGAGAGATAATTCCAAAAAGTATCTGTGGGTTTTAAGGATAGGAAAAAAGTGGGTTGTTGGTCTCCGTTAAATATCCAACCACATGTTAAATTGAGAATTTAATTTTTTCTACTCCTTGAAATTTTTTGATCATTAGCCCACTTACATCCTCAACATGTTTCTGGCAAGAATATCCACCACACTAAAAACATGTTAGGATCAGTTACAAGTCTCTTTCCTGTCAAATCTGTTAGGGGTTGTACTAGTGGAACTTCCCAAACATGGATAACAAAACTTTGGAGTTCATTTTTTAGTGCGTGAAATAATTTTCTTCACCTACATTTATTACAGTTTCATAATTCTTTTGCATACATAAACTCTAAAATTTTCATTTTGTTGTAATCTTATTTCTTTTTTCTTTACGAGAAAAATGGGATAGTGAAAACTCATGTTTGAATCTGAAAAAAAAAAATTTGAACATCCAAAATGGAAATGCACAAATGCTGAGAGGGATGATTCCAAAAAGTATCTGTGAGTTTTAAGGATAGGCAAAAAGTGGGTTGTTGGTCTCTGGTAAATATCAACCACACGTTAACTTGAGAATTTAATTTTTTCTACTCTTTGAAATTTTTGGATCATTAGTCCACTTGAGTTCTCCACATGTTTTCGGCATGCATATCCACCACACTTAAAACATGTTAGGACCAATTAAAAGTCTCTTTCCTATCAAATCTATTAGAGGTTGTACTAGTGGAACTTGCCAAACATGGATAACAAAACTTTGGAGTTCATTTTTTAGTGCGTGAAATAATTTTCTTCACCTACATTTATTATAGTTTCCAAATTCTTTTATATACATAAACTCTAAAATTTTCATTTTGTTGTGATCTTAAATCTTTTTTCTTGACGAGAAAAATGGGAGAGTGAAAACTCAAGTTTCGATCTGAAAAAAAAATTTGAACATCCAAAATGGAACTTCACAAATGCTGAGAGAGATAATTCAGAAAATTATAAGTGATTTTTAAGGATAGGCAAAAAGTGGGTTGTTGGGCTCCGGTAAATATCCAACCACACGTTAACTTGAGAATTTAATTTTTTCTACTCCTTGAAATTTTTGGATCATTAGGCCACTTGCATCCTGAATATGTTTATTGCATGCATATCCACCATACTTAAAACATGTTAGGATCAGTTACAAGCCTCGTTCCTATCAAATCTATTAGGGGTTGTACTAGTGGAACTTCCCAAACATAGATAACAAAACTTCGGAGTTCTTTTTTTAGTGCGTGAAATAATTTTCTTCACCTACATTTATTATAGTTTCAAATTCCTCCATACATAAACTCTAAAATTTTCATATTGTTGTGATATTATATCTTTTTTCTTTACGAGAAAAATGGGAGAGTGATAACTTAAGTTTGGATCTGAAAAAAAAAATTGAACATCCAAAATGGAAATGCACAAATGCTGAGAGAGATAATTCCAAAAAAGTATCTGTGGGTTTTAAGGATATGAAAAAAGTGGGTTGTTGGTCTTCGTTAAATATCCAACCACATGTTAACTTGAGAATTTAATTTTTTCTACTCCTTGAAATTTTTGGATCATTAGCCCACTTGGATCCTCGACATGTTTCTGGCAAGCATATCCACCACACTTAAAACATGTTAGGATTAGTTACAAGTCTCTTTCCTATCAAATCTATTAGGGGTTGTACTTGTGGAACTTCCCAAACATGGATAACAAAACTTTGGAGTTCATTTTTTAGTGTGTGAAATAATTTTCTTCACCTACATTTATTACAGTTTCAATTTCTTTTGCATACATAAACTCTAAAATTTTCATTTTGTTGTAATCTTATATCTTTTTTCTTTACCAGAAAAATGGGAGAGTGAAAACTCAAGTTTGGATTTGAAAAAAAAAAAATTTGAACATCCAAAATGGAAATACACAAATGGTGAGAGAGATAATTCCAAAAAGTATATGTGATTTTTAAGGATGGGCAAAAAGTGGGTTTTTGGGCTCTAGTTAATATCCAACCGCACTTTAACTTGAGAAGTTAATTTTTTCTACTCCATGAAATTTTTGGATCATTAGTCTACTTGCGTCCTCAACATGTTTTTGGCATGCATATCCACCACACTTAAAACTTCTGAGGATCAGTTACATGTCTCTTTCCTATCAAATCTATTAGAGGTTGTACTAGTGGAACTTCCTAAACATGGATAACAAAACTTTGGAGTTCATTTGTTAGTGCGTGAAGTAATTTTCTTCACCTACATTTATTATAGTTTCCAAATTATTTTATATACATAAACTCTAAAATTTTCATTGTGTTGTGATCTTAAATCTTTTTTTTTTACGAGAAAAATGGGAGAGTGAAAACTCAAGTTTGGATCTGAAAAAAAAATTTGAACATCCAAAATGGAAATTCACAAATGCTGAGGGAGATAATTCAGAAATGTATCTATGATTTTTAAGGATAGGCAAAAAGTGGGTTGTTGGGCTCTGGTAAATATCCAACCACACGTTAACTTGAGAATTTAATTTTTTCTACTCCTTGAAATTTTTGGATCATTAGCCCACTTGCGTCCTCAGCATTTTTCTGGCATGCATATCCCCCACACTTAAAACATGTTAGGATTCATTACAAGTCTTTTTCCTACCAAATCTATTAGGGGTTGTACATGAGGAACTTCCCAAAACATGGATACCAAAACTTTGGAGTTCATTTTTTAGTGCGTGAAACAATTTTCTTCACCTACATTTATTATACTTTCAAAATTCATTTGCATATATTAACTTTAAAGTTTTCAGTTTTTTGTGATCATATATCTTTTTTCTTTACGAGAAAAATGGGAGGGTGAAAACACAAGTTTGGTTCTGAAAAAAAAAAAATTTGAACATCCAAAATGAAAATGCACAAATGCTGATAATGATAATTGAGAAAAGTACTTATGATTTTTAAGGATAGGCAAAAAGTGGGTTGTTGGGCTCCGGTAAATATCCAACCACACGTTAACTTGAGAATTTAATTTTTTCTACTCCTTGAAATTTTTGGATCATTAGGCCACTTGCATCCTCAACATATTTCTGGCAAGCATATCCACCACACTTAAAACATGTTAGGATCCGTTACAAGTCTCTTTCCTAGCGAATCTATTAGGGGTTGTACTAGTGGAACTTCCCAAACATGGATTACAAAACTTTGGAGTTCATTTTTTAGTGCCTGAAATAATTTTCTTCACCTACATTTATTATAGTTTCCAAATTCTTTTGCATACTTAAACTCTACAATTTTCATTTTGTTGTGATCTTATATCTTTTTTCTTTACAAGAAAAAAAGCAGAGTAAAAACACAAGTTTGGATCTGAAAAAAAAAATTTAACATCCAAAATGGAAATGCACAAATGGTGAGAGAGATAATTCCAAAAAGTATCTATGATTTTTAAGGATAGGCAAAAAGTGGGTTGTTGGGCTCCGGTATATATCCAACCACACTGTAATATGAAAATTTCATTTTTCTACTCCTTCAAATTTTTGGATCATTAGGGCACTTGCATCCTCAACATGTTTCTGGCATGCATATCCACCACACTTGAAACATGTTAGGATCAGTTACAAGTCTCTTTCCTATAAAATCTATTAGGGGTTGTACTAGTGGAACTTCCCAAACTTGGATCACAAAACTTTGGAGTTCATTTTTTAGTGCGTGAAATAATTATCTTCACTTACATTTGTTATAGTTTCCAAATGCTTTTGCATACATAAACTCTAAAATTTTCATTTTGATGTGATCTTTTATCTTTTTTGTTTACGAGAAAAATGGGAGAGAGAAAACTCAAGTTTGGATCTGAAAAAAAAATTTGAACATCCAAAATGGAAATGTAAAAATGCTGAGAGAGATAATTCCAGAAAGTATCTGTGACTTTTAAGGATAGGCAAAAATTGAGTTGTTGGTCTCCAGTAAATATCCAACCACACGTTCAGTTGAGAATTTAATTTTTTCTACACCTTAAAATTTTTGGATCATTAGCCCACTTGCATCCTACGCATAGTGGTCGTACCAGTTGAACTTCCCAAACATGGAGAACAAAACTTTGGAATTCATTTTTTAGTGCAATGAATAATTTTCTTCACCTACATTTATTATAGTTTCCAAATTCTTTTGCATACATAAACTCTAAAATTTTCTTTTTTTTATGATCTTATATCTTTTTTCTTTATGAGAAAAAAGGGAACGTGAAAACTCAAGTTTGAATCTAAAAAAAAAATTTTAACATCCAAAATGGAAATGCACAAATGCTGAGAGAGATAATTCCAAAAAGTGTCTGTGATTTTTAAGGATAGGCAAAAAGTGGGTTATTGGGCTCCAGTAAATATCCAACCACACGTTAACTTGAGAATTTCATTTTTTCTTCTCCTTGAAATTTTTGGATCATTAGCCCACTTGCATCCTCAACATGTTTCTGGCATGCATATCCACCTCACTTAAAACATGTTAGGATAGGTTACAAGTCTCTTTCCTTTCAAATCTATTAGGGGTTGTACTAGTGGAACTTCCCAAACATGGTTAACAAAACTTTGGAGTTAATTTTTTAGTGCGCGAAATAATTTTCTTCACCTACATTTATTAAAGTTTCGAAATTCTTTTGCATACATAAACTCTAAAATTTTCATTTTGATGTGATCTTATATCTCTTTTTTTACGAGAAAAATGGGAGAGTGAAAACTCAAGTTTGGATCTGAAAAAAAAATTCAACAACCAAAATGGAAATGCACAAATGATGAGAGAGATAATTCCCAAAAGTATCTGTGAGTTTTAAGGATAGGCAAATATTGGGTTGTTGGTCTCCGGGAAATATCCAACGACAAGTTAAGTTGAGAATTTAATTCTTTCTACTCCTTGAAATTTTTGGATCTTTAGCCCACTTGGATGCTACACATGTTTCTGGCATGCATATCCACCACACTTAAAACATGTTAGGATCAGTTACAAGTGTCTTTCCCATCAAATCTATTAGAGGTTGTACTAGTGGAACTTCCCAAACATGGATAACAAAACTTTGGAGTTCATTTTTTAGTGCATAAAATAATTTTCTTTACCTAAATTTATTATAGTTTCCAAATTCTTTTGCATACATAAACTCTAAAATTTTCAGTTTGTTGTGATCTTATATCTTTTTGTTTCACGAGAAAAAAGGGAGAGTGAAAACTCAAGTTTGGATCTGAACAAAAATTTGAACATCTAAAATGGAAATACACAAATGCTGAGAGAGATAATTTCAAAAAGTATCTATGATTTTGAAGGATAGGGAAAAAGTGGGATATTTGGCTCAGGTAAATCTCCAACCACACGTCAACTTGAGAATTTCATTTTTTCTACCCCTTGAAATTTTTGGATCATTAGCCCACTTACATCCTCAACATGTTTCTAGCAAGCATATCCATCTCACTTAAAACATGTTAGGATAGGTTACAAGTCTCTTTGATATAAAATTTATTAGGGGTTGTACTAGTGGAACTTCCCAAACATGGATAACAAAACTTTCGGGTTCATCTTTAAGTGCGTGAAATAATTCTCTTCACCTACATTTATTATTGTTTCGAAATTCTTTTGCAAACATAAACTCTAAAATTTTCATTTTGTTGTGATCTTATATCTTTTTTCTTTACGAGAAAAATGGGAGAGAGAAAACTCATGTTTGGATATGAAAAAAAATTGGAACAACCAAAAGGGAAATGCACAAAAGCTGAGACAGATAATTCCAAAAAGTATCTGTGCATTTTAAGGATTGGCAAAATGTGGGTTGTTGGTCTCCAGTAAGTATCCAACAACACGTTAACTTGAGAATTTAATTTTTTCTACTCGAAATTTTTGGATCTTTAGCCCACTTGCATCCTCAACATGTTTCTGGCATGCATATCCACCACACTTAAAACATGTTAGGATCAGTTACAGGTCTCTTTCCAAACAAATCTATTAGGGGTTGCACTAGTGGAACTTGCCAAACATGGATAACAAAACTTTGGAGTTCATTTTTTAGTGCATGAAATAATTTTCTTCACCTACATTTATAATAGTTTCCAAATTCTTTTGCATGCTTAAACAGTAAATTTTTCATTTTGTTGTGATCTTATATCTTTTTTCTTTATGAGAAAAATGGGAGAGTGAAAACTCAAGTTTGGATCTGAAAAAAAAATTTTAACATCCAAAATGGAAATGCACAAATGCTGAGAGAGATAATTTCAAAAAGTATCTGTGATTTTTAAGGATAGGCAAAAAGTGGGTTGCTGGGCTCCGATAAATATCCAACCACACGTTAACTTGAGAATTTCATTTTTTCTAGTCCTTGAAATTTTTGGATCATTAGCCCACTTGCATCCACAACATGTTTCTGGCATGCATATCCACCACACTTACAACATGTTAGGATCAGTTACAAGTCTCTTTCCTATCAAATCTGTTAGGGGTTGTACTAGTGGAACTTCCCAAACTTGGATAACAAAACTATTTAACTCATTTTTTAGTGCATGAAATAATTTTCTTCACCTACATTTATTATAGTTTCCAAATTCTTTTGCGTACTTAAACTCTAAAATTTTCATTTTGTTGTGAACTTATATCTTTTCTCTTTATGAAAAAAAGGGAGAGTGAAAACTCAATTTTGGATCTGAAAAAAAAATTTTAACATCCAAAATGGAAATGCACAAATGCTGAGAGAGTTAATTCCAAAAAGTGTCTTTGATTTTTAAGGATTGCCAAAAAGTGGGTTGTTGGGCTCCGGTAAATATCCAACCACACGTTTACTTGAGAATTTAATTTTTCTACTCCAAATTTTTGGACCATTAGGCCACTTGCATCCTCAATATGTTTCTGGCGTGCATAACCACTACACTTAAAACATGTTAGGATCAGTTACAAGTCTCTTTCCTATCAAATCTATTAGGGGTTATACTAGTGAAACTTTGCAAACATGGATAACAAAAATTTGGAGTTCATTTTTTAGTGCATGAAATAATTTTCTTCACTTACATTTGTTATAGTTTCAAAATTCTTTTCCATACATAACCTCTAAAATTTTCATTTTGTTGTGATCCTATATTATTTTTCTTTACGTGAAAAATGGGAGATTGAAAACTCAAGTTTGGATCTCCAAAAAAAATTTGAACTTCCAAAATGGAAATGCACAAATGCCGAGAGATATAATTCCAAAAAGTATCATTGATTTTTAAGCATAGGCAAAAAGAGGGTTGTTGGCTCCGGTAATTATCCAACCACACGTTAATTTAAGAATTTAATTTTTTCTACCCCTTAAAATTTTTGGATCATTAGCCCACTTGCATCCTCAACATGTTTCTAGGATGCTTATCCACCACTCTTAAAACATGTTAGGATCAGTTACAAGTCTCTTTCCTATGAAATCTATTAGGGGTTGTACTTGTGGAACTTCCCAAACATGGATAACAAAGCTTTGGATATCATTTTTTAGTGCCTGAAATAATTTTCTTCACCAACATTTATTATAGTTTCCAAATTCTTTTGTATGCATAAACTATAAAATTTTCATTTTGTTGTGATATTATATATTTTTCTTTTAGAGAAAAATGCGAGAGTGAAAACTCTAGTTTGGATCCTAAAAAAAAAATTTTAACATCCAAAATGGAAATGCACAAATGCTGAGAGAGATAATTCCAAAAAGTGTCTGTGATTTTTAAGGATAGGCAAAAAGTGGGTTATTGGGCTCCAGTAAATATCCAACCACACGTTAACTTGAGAATTTCATTTTTTCTTCTCCTTGAAATTTTTGGATCATTAGCCCACTTGCATCCTCAACATGTTTCTGGCATGCATATCCACCTCACTTAAAACATGTTAGGATCGGTTACAAGTCTCTTTCCTTTCAAATCTATTAGGGGTTGTACTAGTGGAACTTCCCAAACATGGATAACAAAACTTTGGAGTTCATATTTTAGTGCGTGAAATAATTTTCTTCACCTACATTTATTAAAGTTTCGAAATTCTTTTGAATACATAAACTCTAAAATTTTCATTTTGATGTGATCTTATATCTCTTTTTTTACGAGAAAAATGGGAGAGTGAAAACTCAAGTTTGGATCTGAAAAAAAAATTCAACAACCAAAATGGAAATGCACAAATGATGAGAGAGATAATTCCCAAAAGTATCTGTGAGTTTTAAGGATAGGCAAATATTGGGTTGTTGGTCTCCGGGAAATATCCAACGACAAGTTAAGTTGAGAATTTAATTCTTTCTACTCCTTGAAATTTTTGGATCTTTAGCCCACTTGGATGCTACACATGTTTCTGGCATGCATATCCACCACACTTAAAACATGTTAGGATCAGTTACAAGTGTCTTTCCCATCAAATCTATTAGAGGTTGTACTAGTGGAACTTCCCAAACATGGATAACAAAACTTTGGAGTTCATTTTTTAGTGCATAAAATAATTTTCTTTACCTAAATTTATTATAGTTTCCAAATTCTTTTGCATACATAAACTCTAAAATTTTCAGTTTGTTGTGATCTTATATCTTTTTGTTTCACGAGAAAAAAGGGAGAGTGAAAACTCAAGTTTGGATCTGAACAAAAATTTGAACATCTAAAATGGAAATACACAAATGCTGAGAGAGATAATTTCAAAAAGTATCTATGATTTTGAAGGATAGGGAAAAAGTGGGATATTTGGCTCAGGTAAATATCCAACCACACGTCAACTTGAGAATTTCATTTTTTCTACCCCTTGAAATTTTTGGATCATTAGCCCACTTACATCCTCAACATGTTTCTAGCAAGCATATCCACCTCACTTAAAACATGTTAGGATAGGTTACAAGTCTCTTTGATATAAAATCTATTAGGGGTTGTACTAGTGGAACTTCCCAAACATGGATAACAAAACTTTCGGGTTCATCTTTACGTGCGTGAAATAATTCTCTTCACCTACATTTATTATTGTTTCGAAATTATTTTGCAAACATAAACTCTAAAATTTTCATTTTGTTGTGATCTTATATCTTTTTTCTTTACGAGAAAAATGGGAGAGAGAAAACTCATGTTTGGATATGAAAAAAAATTGGAACAACCAAAAGGGAAATGCACAAAAGCTGAGACAGATAATTCCAAAAAGTATTTGTGCATTTTAAGGATTGGCAAAATGTGGGTTGTTGGTCTCCAGTAAGTATCCAACCACACGTTAACTTGAGAATTTAATTTTTTCTACTCGAAATTTTTGGATCTTTAGCCCACTTGCATCCTCAACATGTTTCTGGCATGCATATCCACCACACTTAAAACATGTTAGGATCAGTTACAGGTCTCTTTCCAAACAAATATATTAGGGGTTGCACTAGTGGAACTTGCCAAACATGGATAACAAAACTTTGGAGTTCATTTTTTAGTGCACGAAATAATTTTCTTCACCTACATTTATAATAGTTTCCAAATTCTTTTGCATACTTAAAATGTAAATTTTTCATTTTGTTGTGATCTTATATCTTTTTTCTTTATGAGAAAAATGGGAGAGTGAAAACTCAAGTTTGGATCTGAAAAAAAAATTTTAACATCCAAAATGGAAATGCACAAATGCTGAGAGAGATAATTTCAAAAAGTATCTGTGATTTTTAAGGATAGGCAAAAAGTGGGTTGCTGGGCTCCGATAAATATCCAACCACACGTTAACTTGAGAATTTCATTTTTTCTAGTCCTTGAAATTTTTGGATCATTAGCCCACTTGCATCCACAACATGTTTCTGGCATGCATATCCACCACACTTACAACATGTTAGGATCAGTTACAAGTCTCTTTCCTATCATATCTGTTAGGGGTTGTACTGGTGGAACTTCCCAAACTTGGATAACAAAACTATGGAATTCATTTTTTAGTGCATGAAATAATTTTCTTCACCTACATTTATTATAGTTTCCAAATTCTTTTGCGTACTTAAACTCTGAAATTTTTATTTTGTTGTGAACTTATATCTTTTCTCTTTACGAAAAAAAGGGAGACTGAAAACTCAAGTTTGGATCTGAAAAAAAATTTTTAACATCCAAAATGGAAATGCACAAATGCTGAGAGAGTTAATTCCAAAAAGTGTCTTTGATTTTTAAGGATTGCCAAAAAGTGGGTTGTTGGGCTCCGGTAAATATCCAACCACACGTTTGCTTGAGAATTTAATTTTTCTACTCCAAATTTTTGGACCATTAGGCCACTTGCATCCTCAATATGCTTCTGGCATGCATAACCACCACACTTAAAACATGTTAGGATCAGTTACAAGTCTCTTTCCTATCAAATCTATTAGGGGTTATACTAGTGGAACTTTGCAAACATGGATAACAAAAATTTGGAGTTCATTTTTAGTGCATGAAATAATTTTCTTCACTTACATTTGTTATAGTTTCAAAATTCTTTTGCATACATAACCTCTAAAATTTTCATTTTGTTGTGATCCTATATTATTTTTCTTTACGTGAAAAATGGGTGATTGAAAACTCAAGTTTGGATCTCCAAAAAAAATTTGAACTTCCAAAATGGAAATGCACAAATGCCGAGAGATATAATTCCAAAAAGTATCATTGATTTTTAAGGATAGGCAAAAAGAGGGTTGTTGGCTCCGGTAATTATCCAACCACACGTTAATTTAAGAATTTAATTTTTTCTACCCCTTAAAATTTTTGGATCATTAGCCCACTTGCATCCTCAACATGTTTCTAGGATGCTTATCCACCACTCTTAAAACATGTTAGGATCAGTTACAAGTCTCTTTCCTATGAAATCTATTAGGGGTTGTACTTGTGGAACTTCCCAAACATGGATAACAAAGCTTTGGATATCATTTTTTAGTGCCTGAATTAATTTTCTTCACCAACATTTATTATAGTTTCCAAATTCTTTTGTATGCATAAACTTTAAAATTTTCATTTTGTTGTGATCTTATATATTTTTCTTTTAGAGAAAAATGAGAGAGAGAAAACTCCAGTTTGGATCCGAAAAAAAAATTTTAACATCCAAAATGGAAATGCACAAATGCTGAGATAGATAATTCCAAAAAGCATCTGTGACTTTTAAGGATAGGCAAAAAGTGGGTTGTTGGCCTCCGGTAAATATCCAACCACACGTTAACTTGAGAATTTAATTTTTCTACTCTAAATTTTTGGATCATTAAGCCACTTGCATCCTCAACATGTTTCTAGCATGCATATCCACCACACTTAAAACATGTTAGGATCATATACAAGTCTCTTTCCTATCAAATCTGTTAGGGGTTGTACTAGTGGAACTTCCCAAACATGGATAACAAAACTTTGGAGTTCAATTTTTAGTGCATGAAATAATTTTCTTGACTTACATTTGTTATAGTTTCAAAATTCTTTAGCATACATAAACTCTAAAATTTTCATTTTGATGTGATCTTATATCTTTTTTCTATACGAGAAAAATGGGAGACTGAAAACTCAAGTTTGGATGTGAAAAAAAATTTCAAAATCCAAAATGGTAACGCACAAATGCTGAGGGGGATAATTCCAAAAAGTATTTGTGAGTTTTAAGGATAGGCAAAAATTGGGTTGTTGGTCTCCGGTAAATATCCAACCACACGTTAACTTGAGAATTTAATTTTTTCTACTCCTTGAAATTTTTGGATCATTAGCCCACTTGCATCTTACACATGTTTCTGGCATGCATATCCCCCACACTTAAAACATGTTAGGATCAGTTACAGGTCTCTTTCCTATCAAATCTATTAGGGGTTGTACTAGTGGAACTTCCCAAACATGGATAAAAAAACATTGGAGTTTCTTTTTTAGTGTGTGAAATAATTTTCTGGACCTACATTTATTATAGTTTCCAAATTCTTTTGCATACATAAACTCCAAAATTTTCAGTTTGTTGTGATCTTATATCTTTTTTCTTTACGAGAAAAAAGGGAGAATGAAAACTCAAGTTTGGATCTGAACAAAAAATTTGAACATCCAAAATGGAAATGCACAATTGCTGACAGAGATAATTTCAAAAAGTATCTGTGATTTTTCAGGATAGGCAAAAAGTGGGTTGTTTGGCTCCGGTAAATATCCAACCACACGTTAACTTGAGAATTTCATTTTTTCTACTCGAAATTTTTGGATCATTAGCCCACTAGCATCTATAACATGTTTCTGGCGTGCATATCCACCACACTTACAACATGTTAAGATCAGTTACATGTGTCTTTCCTATCGAATCTATTAGGGGTTGTACTAGTCGAATTTCCAAACAAGGATAACTAAACTTTGGAGTTCATTTTTAAGTGCGTGAAATGTTTTTCTTCACCTCCATTTATTATAGTTTCCATATTCTTTTGCATACATAAACTCTAAAATTTTCATTTTGTTGTGATCTTATATCTTTTTTCTTTACGAGAAATATGGGAGAGTGAAAACTCAAGTTCCAATCTGAAAAAAAAATTTGAACATCCAAAATGGAAATGCACAAATGCCGAGAGAGATAATTCCAAAATGTATCTATGATTTTTAAGGATAGGCAAAAAGTGGGTTGTTGGGCTCTGGTAAATATCCAACCACACGTTAACTTGAGAATTTCATTTTTTCCGCTCCTTGAAATTTTTGGATCATTTGCCCACTTGCAACCTCGACATATTTCTAGCATGTTAGGATCAGTTACAAGTCTCTTTCCTATCAAATCTATTAGGGGTGGCACTAGTGGAACTTCCCAAACATGGATAACAAAACTTTGGAGTTCATTTTTTAGTGCATGAAATAATTTTCTTCACCAACATTTATTATAGTTTCCAAATTCTTTTTCATTCTTAAACTGTAAATATTTCATTTTGTTGTGACATTATATCTTTTTTCTTTACGAGAAAAATGGGAGAGTGAAAACTCAAGTTTGGATCTGAAAAAAAAAATTAGAACATCCAAAATGGAAATGCACAAATGCTGAGAGACATAATTCTAAAAAGTATCTGTGATTTTTAAGGATAGGCAAAAAGTGGGTTGTTGGGCTCCGGTAAATATCCAACCACACGTTAAATTGAGACTTTCATTTTTTCTACTCCTTGAAATTTTTGGATCATTAGCCCACTTGCATCCTACAAATGTTTCTAGCATGCATATCCACCTCACTTAAAACATGTTAGGATAGGTTACAAGTCTCTTTCCTATCAAGTTTATTAGGGGTTGTGCCAGTGGAACTTCCCAAACATGGATAACAAAACTTTGGAGTTCATTTTTAATGTGAAATAATTTTCTTCACCTACATTTATTATAGTTTCTAAATTCTTTTGCATACATAAACTCTAAAATTTTCATTTTGTTGTGACCTTATATCTTTTTTCTTTATGAGAAAAATGGGAGAGAGAAAACTCATGTTTGGATATGAAAAAAAAATTTGAACAACCATATGGAAATACGCAAAAGCTGCGAGAGATAATTCCACAAAAGTATCAATGAATTTTAAGGATTGGCAAAATGTAGGTTGTTGGTCTCCAGTCAATATCCAACCACATGTTAACTTGAGAATTTAATTTTTTCTGCTCCTTGAAATTTTTGGAACATTCGCCCACTTGCATCCTCAACATGTTTCTGGCATGCATATCCACCACACTTAAAACATGTTTGGATCAGTTACAAGTCTCTTTTATATCAAATCTATTAGGGGTTGTACTAGTGGAACTTCCCAAACATGCATAACAAAACTTTGGAGTTCATTTTTTAGTGTGTGAAATATTTTTCTTCACATACATTTATTATAGTTTCCAAATTCTTCTGCATACATAAACTCTAAAATTTTCATTTTGTTGTGATCTTATATCTTTTTTCATTAGGAGAAAAATGGGAGAGTGAAAACTCAAGTTTGGATCTAAAAAAATAAAATTGAACATCCAAAATGGAACTGCACAAATGCTGAGAGAGATAATTCCAAAAAGTATCTGTGATTTTTAAGGATAGGCAAAAAGTGGGTTATTGGGCCCTGGTAAATATCCAACCACACGTTAACTTGAAAATTTCATTTTTTCCACTTCTTGAAATTTTTGGATCATTAGCCCACTTGCAACCTCAACTTGTTTCTGGCATGCATATCCACCTCACTTAAAACATGTTAGGATCAGTTGCAAGTCTCTTTCCGATCAAATCTATTAGGGGTTGTACTAGTGGAACTTCCCAAACATGGATAACCAAACTTTGAAGTTCATTTTTTAGTGAATGAAATAATTTTCTTCACCTACATTTATTATAGTTTCCAATTATTTTCTATACACAAACTCTAAAATTTTCATTTTGTTGTGATCTTATATCTTTTTTCTTTACGAGAAAAATGGGAGACTGAAAAATCAAGTTTGGATCTGAAAAAAAATTTTTAACATCCAAAATGGAAATGCACAAATGCAGAGAGAGATAATTCGAAGAAGTCTCTGTGATTTTTAAGGATAGGCAAACAAAGGGTTGTTGGGCTCTGGTAAATATCCAACCACACGTTAACTTGAGAATTTAATTTTTCTACTCCATCAAATTTTTGGATCATTAGGCCACTTGCATCCACAACATGCTTCTGGCCAGCATATCTACCACACTTAAAACAAGTTAGGATCAATTACAAGTCTCTTTCGTATCAAATCTATTAGGGGTTGTACTAGTGGAACTTCCCAAACATGGATAACAAAACTTTGGAGTTCATTTTTTAGTGCGTGAAATAATTTTCTTCATTTACATTTGTTATATTTTCCAAATTCTTTTGCATACATCAAATCTAAAATTTTCATTTGGTTGTGATCTTATATCTTTTTTCTTTGCGAGAAAAATGGGGAGTGAAAACTCAAGTTTGGATCTGAAAAAAAAATTTGAACATCCAAAATGGAAATGCACCAAAGCAGAGAGAGGTAATTCCAAAAAATATCTATTAGTTTTAAGGATAGGCAAAAATTGGGTTGTTGGGCTCCGATAAATATCCAACCACACGTAAAGTTGAGAATTTATTTTTTCTACTCCTTGAAATTTTTGGATCATTAGCCCACTTGAATCCTCAACATGTTTCTGGCATGCATATCCACCACACTTACAACATATTAGGATGAGTTACAAGTCTTTTTCCTGTCAAATCTATTAGGGGTTGTACAAGTGGAACCTCCCAAACATGGATAACAAAACTTTGGAATTCATTTTTAGTGCATGAAATAATTTTCTTCACCTACATTTGTTATAGTTTCCAAATTCTTTTGCATACAAAAACTCTAAAATTTTCATTTGGTTGTGATCTTATATCTTTTTTCTTTGCGAGAAAAATGGAGAGTGAAAACTCATGTTTGGATCTGAAAAAAAAAATTTGAACATCCAAAATGGAAATGCACAAAAGCTGAGAGCGATAATTCCAAAAAGTATCTATAAGTTTTAAGGATAGGCAAAAATTGGGTTGTTGGTCTCCGGTAAATATCAACCCACACGTAAACTTGAGAATTTAATTTTTTCTACTCCTTCAAATTTTGGGATCATTAGCCCACTTGCATCCTACACATGTTTTTGGCACGGATATCAACCACACTTAAAACATGTTAGGATCAGTTACAAGTCTCTTTCCTATCAAATCTATTTGGGGTTGTACTAGTGGAACTTCCCAAACATGGATAACAAAACTTTGGAGTTCATTCTTTAATGCATGAAATAATTTTCTTCACCTACATTTATTATAGTTTCCAAATTCTTTAGCATACATAAACTCTAAAATTTTCATTTGGTTGTGATCTTATATCTTTTTTCTTTGCGAGAAAAAAGAAAGAGTGAAAACTTAAGTTTGGATCTAAAAAAAACATTTGAACATCCAAAATGGACATGCACAAATGCTAAGAGAGATAATTTCAAAAAGTATCGGTGATTTTTAACGATAGGCAAAAAGTGGGTTGTTGGGCCCCTGTAAATATCCAACGACATGTTAATTTGGGAATTTCATTTTTTCTACTCCTTGAAACTTTTGGATCATTTGGCCACTTGCAACCTCAACATGTTTCTGGCATGCATATCCACCACACTTACAACATGTTAGGATCAGTAACAAGTCTCTTTCCTATCAAATATATTAGGGGTTGTACTAGTGGAACTTCCCAAACATGGATAACAAAACTTTGGAGTTCATTTTTTAGTGTGTGAAATATTTTTCTTCACGTACATTTATTATAGTTTCCAAATTCTTTTGCATACATAAACTCTAAAATTTTCATTTTGTTGTGATCTTATATCTTTTTTCTTTAGGAGAAAAATGGGAGAGTGAAAACTCAAGTTTGGATCTAAAAAAAAAAATTGAACATCCAAAATGGAACTGCACAAATGCTGAGAGAGTTAATTCCAAAAAGTATCTGTGATTTTTAAGGATAGGCAAAAAATGGGTTATTGGGCCTTGGTAAATATCCAACAACACGTTAACTTGAGAATTTCATTTTTCTACTCCTAAAATTTTTTGGATCATTAGGCCCTTTGCATCCTCAACATGTTTCTGGCATGCATATCTACCACCCTTAAAATATGTGAGGATCAGTTACAAGGCTCTTACCTATCAAATCTATTAGGGGTTTACTAGTGGAACTTCCCAAACATAGATAACAAAACTTTGGAGTTCATTTTTTAGTGCATGAAATAAATTTCTTTACTTACATTTCTTATAGTTTCCAAATTCTTTTGCATCCATAAACTCTAAAATTTTCATTTTGTTGTGATATTGTATCTTTTTTCTTTACGAGAAAAATGAGTGAGTGAAAACTCAAGTTTGGATCTGAAAAAAAAACTTTGAATATCCAAAATGGGAATGCACAAATGCTGAGAGAGATAATTCCGAAAAGTATTTGTGAGTTTGAAGGATAGGCAAAAATTGGGTTGTTGGTCTCCGGTAAATATCCAACCACATGTTAACTTGAGAATTTAATTTTTTCTACTCCTTGAAATTTTTGGATCATTATCCCACTTGCGTCCTACACATGTTTCTGGCATGCATATCCACCACACTTAAAACATGTTAGGATCAGTTACAAGTGTCTTTCCTATCAATCCTGCTAGGGGTTGTACTAGTGGAACTTCCCAAACATGGATAATAAAAATTTGGAGTTAATATTTTTGTGCTTGAAATAATTTTCTTGACCTACATTTATTATAGTTTCCAAATTCTTTTGCATACATAAACTCTAAAATTTAAATTTTATTGTGATCTTATATAATTTTTCTTCACGAGAAAAAAGGAAGAGTGAAAACTTAAGTTTGGATCTGAAAAAGAAATTTGAACATCCAAAATGGAAATGCACAAATGCTGAGAGAGATAATTTCAAAAAGTATCTGTGATTTTTAAGGATAGGCAAAAAGTGGGTTGTTGGGCTCCGGTAAATATCCAACCACACGTTAATTTGAGAATTTCATTTTTTCTTCTCCTTGAAATTTTTGGATCATTAGCCCACTTGCATCCTCAACATGTTTTTGGCATGCATATCCACCACACTTACAACATGTTAGGATCAGTTACAAGTCTCTTTCCTATCAAATCTATTTGGGGTTGTACTAGTGGAACTTCCCAAACATGGATAACAAAACATTGGAGTTCATTTTTTAGTGCATGAAATAATTTTCTTCACCTACATTTGTTATAGTTTCCAAATTCTTTTGCATACTTAAACTCTAAAATTTTCATTTTGTTGTGATCTTATATCTTTTTTATTTACGTGAAAAATGAAAGAGTGGAAACCCAAGTTTGGTTCTAAAAAAAAATTTTACATCCAAATGTGAAAATCTTAAATGTTGAGAGTGATAATTCCGAAAAGTATCTGTGATTTTTATGGATAGGCAAAAAGTGGGTTGTTGGGCTCCGATAAATATCCAACCACACGTTAACTTGAGCATTTAATTTTTCTACTACTAAAATTTTTTGGATCATTAGACCCTTTGCATCCTCAACATGTTTCTGGCATGCATATCCACCACCCTTAAAACATGTGAGGATTAGTTAAAAGGCTCTTACCTTTCAAATCTATTAGGGGTTTACTAGTGGAACTTCCCAAACATAGATAACAAAACTTTGGAGTTCATTTTTTAATGCATGAAACAAATTTCTTTACTTACATTTCTTATAGTTTCCAAATTCTTTTGCATACATAAACTCTAAAATTTTCATTTTGTTGTGATGTTATATCTTTTTTCTTTACGAGAAAAATGAGTGAGTGAAAACTCAAGTTTGGATCTGAAAAAAAAATTTGAACATCCAAAATGGAAATGCACAAATGCTGAGAGAGATAATTTCAAAAAGTATCTGTGATTTTTAAGGATAGGCAAAAAGTGGGTTGTTGGGCTACGGTAAATATCCAACCTCACGTTAATTTGAGAATTTCATTTTTTCTACACCTTGAAATTTTTGGATCATTAGCCCACTTGCATCCTCAACATGTTTCTGGCATGCATATCCACCACACCTACAACATGTTAGGATTAGTTACAAGTCTCTTTCCTATCAAATCTATTAGGGGTTCTACTAGTGGAACTTCCCAAACATGGATAACAAAACTTTGGAGTTCATTTTTTAGTGCATGAAATAATTTTCTTCAGCTACATTTATTGTAGTTTCCAAATTCCTTTGCATATTTAAACTCTAAATTTTTCATTTTGTTGTGATCTTATATCTTTTTTTCTTTACGAGAAAAATGGGAGAGTGTAAACTCAAGTTTGGATCTGAAAAAAAAAAAAAACTTAACGTGCATAATGGAAATGCACAAATGCTGTGAGAGATAATTCCAAAAAGTATCTGTGATTTTCCAGGATAGGCAAAAAGTGGGTTGTTGGGCTCCGGTAAATATCCAACCACACGTTAACTTGAGAATTTAATTTTTCAACTCCTTCAAATTTTTGGATCATTAGGCCACTTGCATCCTCAACATTTTTCTGGCATGCATATCCACCACACTTAAAACATGTTAGGATAAGTTACAAGTCTCTTCCCTATCAAATCTATTAGGGGTAGTACTAGTGGAACTTCCCAAACATGGCTAACAAAACTTAGGAGTTCAGTTTTTAGTGCGTGAAATAATTTTCTTCACTTACATTTGTTATTGTTTCCAAATTCTTTTGCATACATAAACTCTGAAAATTTCATTTTGTTGTGATCTTATATCTTTTTTCTTTACGTGAAAAATGGGAGAGTGAAAACTCAAGTTTTGATCTGAAAAAAAATTTTGAACATCCAAAATGTAAATGTACAAATACTGAGAGAGATAATTCCAAAAAGTATCTGTGAGTTTTAAGGATAGGAAAAAATTGGGTTGTTGGTCTCCCCTAAATATCCAACCTCACGTTAACTTAAGAATTTAATTTTTTCTACTTCTTGAAATTTTTGGATCAGTAGCCCACTTGCATCCTACACAAGTTTCTGACATGCATATCCACTACACTTAAAACATGTTAGGATCAGTTACAATCTCTTTCCTATCAAATCTATTAGGGGTTGTACTAGTGGAACTTCCCAAACATTGGACAACAAAACTTTTGACTTCATTTTTTAGTGCGTGAAATAATTTTCTTCACCTACATTTATTATAGTTTCCAAATTCTTTTGCTTACATAAACTCTTAAATTTTCAGTTTGTTGTGGTCTTATATCTTTTTTCTTTACGAAAAAAAAGGGATAGTGAAAACTCAAGTTTGGATTTGAAAAAAAAATTTGAACATCCAAAATGGAAATGCACAAATGCTGAGAGAGATAATTTCAAAAAGTATCTGTGATATTTAGAGATAGGCAAAACGTGGTTTGTTGGGCTCCGGTAAATATCCAACCACACGTTAACTTGAGAATTTCATTTTTTCTACTCCTTGAAATTTTTTGATCATTAGCCCACTTGCATCCTCAACATGTTTCTGGCATGCATATCCACCACACTTACAACATGTTAGGATCAGTTACAAGTCTCTTTCCTATCTAATCTATTAGGGGTTGAACAAGTGGAACTTCTCAAACATGGATAACAAAATTTTGAGTTCATTTTTTTCTGCGTGAAATAATTTTCTTCACCTACATTTATTATAGTTTCCAAATTCTTTTGCATACATAACTCTAATTTTTCATTTTGTTGTGATCTTATATTTTTTTTCATTACGAGAAAAATGGGAGAGCGAACACTGAAGTTTGGATCTGAAAAAAAAAATTTAACATCCAACTTGGAAATGCACAAATGCTGAGAGAGATAATTCCAAAAAGTATCTGTGATTTTTAAGGATAGGCAAAAAGTGGGGGTTTGGGCTTCGGTATATATCCAACAGCACTTTAACTTGAGAATTTTATTTTTCTACTCCTTGAAATTTTTGGATCATTAGCCCACTTGCATCCTCAACAAGTTTTTGGCATGCATATCCACCACACTTACAACATGCTAGGATCAGTTACAAGTCTCTTTCCTATGAAATCTATTAGGGGTTGTACTAGTGGAACTTCCCAAACATGGATAACAAAACTTTGGAGTTCATTTTTTAGTGTGTGAAATAATTTTCTTCACTTACATTTGTTATGGTTTCTAAATTCTTTTGCATACATAAACTCTAAAATTTTCATTTTGTTGTGATCTTATATCTTTTTTCTTTACGAAAAAAATGGGAGAGTGAAAACTCAAGTTTGGATCTGAAAAAAAAAATTTGAACATCCAAAATGGAAATGCACAATTGCAGAGAGAGATAATTCAAAAAAGTATCTGTGAGTTTTAAGGATAGGCAAAAATAGGGTTGTTGGTCTCCGGAAGTATCCAACCTCACGTTAACTTGAGAATTTAATTTTTTCTACTCCTAGAAAATTTTGGATCATTAGCCTAGTTACATCCTACACATGTTTCCTGCTTGCATATCCACCACACTTAAAACATGTTAGGATCAGTTACAAGTCTCTTTCCTATCAAATCTATTAGGGGTCGTACTATTGGAACTTCCCAAACATGGAAAACAAAACTTTGGAGTTCATTTTTTACTGTGTGAAATAATTTTCTTCACCAACAATTATTATAGTTTCCAAATTCTTTTGCATACATAAACTCTAAAATTTTCATTTTGTTGTGATCTTTTATCTTTTTTCTTTCAGAGAAAAATGGGAGTGTGAAAACTCAAGTTTGGATCTGAAAAAAAAATTTGAATATCCAAAATTGAAATGCACAAATGCTGGGAAAGATAATCCCAAAAAGTATCTGAGATTTTTAAGGATAGGCAAAAAGTGGGTTGTTGGGCTCTTGTATATATCCAACCACAGGTTGACTTGAGAATTTCATTTTTGCTACTCTTTGAAATTTTTGGATCATTAGTCCACTTGCATCGTCAACATCTTTCTGGCATGCATATCCACCACACTTAAAACATGTTAGGATAGGTTAGAAGTCTCTTTCCTATCTAATCTATACGGGTTGAACTAGTGGAACTTCCCAAACGTGGATAACCAAACTTTGGACTTCATTATTTAGTGCGTGAAATAATTTTTTTCACCTACATTTATTATAATTTTCAAATTCGTTTGCAAACGTAAACATTAAAATTTTCATTTTGTTGTGATCTTTTATCTTTTTTCTTTCAGAGAAAAATGGGAGAGTGAAAACTGAATTTTGGATCTGAAAAAAAAATTTGAACATCCAAAATGGAAATGCACAAATGCTGAGAGAGATATTTCCAAAAAGTATCTGTGATTTTTAAGGTGAGGCAAAAAGTGGGTTGTTGGGCTCCTGTGAATATCCAAGCACACGTTAACTTGAGAATTTCATTTTTTCTACTCCTTAAATTTTTTGGATCATTAGCCCACTTGCATCCTCAACATGTTTCTGGCATGCATATCCACCACACTTAAAACATGTTAGGATCAGTTACAAGTCTCTTTCCTATCAAATCTATTAGGGGTTGAACTAGTGGAACTTCCCAAACATGCATAACAAAAACTTTGGAGTTCATTATTTAGTGCGTGAAATAATTTTTTTCACATACATTTATTATAGTTTCCAAATTCTTTTGCATACATAAACTCTAAAATATTCATTTTGTTGTCACCTTATATCTTTTTTCTTTACTAGAAAAAAGGGAGAGTGAAAACTCACTTTTGGATCTAAAAAAAAAATATTACCATCCAAAATGGAAATGCACAAATGCTGAGAGAGATAATTCCAAAAAGTATCTGTGATTTTAAGGATAGGCAAAAAGTGGGTTGTTGAGCTCCGGTAAATATCCAACCACACATTAACTTGAGAAATTCATTTTTTCTACTCCTAGAAATTTTTGGAGCATTAGCCCACTTGCATCCTACACATGTTTCTGGCATGCATATCCACCAAAGTTAAAACATGTTAGGATCAGTTAGAAGTCTCTTTCCTATCAAATCTATTAGGGGTTGTACTAGTGGAACTTCCCAACCATGCATAACAAAACATTGGAGTTCATTTTTTACTGCATGAAATAATTTTCTTAACCGACATTTATTGTAGTTTCCAAATTCTTTTGCATACATAAACTCTAAAATTTTCATTTTGTTGTGATCTTATATATTTTTTCTTTAAGAAAAAAGTGGGAGAGTGAAAACTCAAGTTTGGATCAGAAAAAAAATTTGAACATCCAAAATGAAAATTCACAAATGCTGAGAGAGATAATTCCAAAAAGTATCTATGATTTTTAAGAATAGGCAAAAAGTGGGTTGTTGGGCTCAGGTAAATATCCAACCACACGTTAACTTGAGAATTTCATTTTTTTACTCAAAATTTTTGGATCATTAGCCCACTTGCATCGTCAACATGTTTCTGGCAAGCATATCCACCTAACTTAAAACATGTTAGGATTGGTTACAAGTCTCTTTCTTACCAAATCTATTAAGGGTGGTACCAGTGGAACTTCCCAACCATGGATAACAAAACTTTGGAGTTCATTTTTTAGTCCGTGAAATAATTTTCTTCTCCCACATTTATTATAGCTTCCAAATTCTTTGGCATAGATAAACTCAAAAATTTTTATTTTGTAGTGATCTTATATTTTTTTTCTTTACGAGAAAAAAGGGAGAGTGAAAACTGAAAGTTTGATCTGAAAAAAAAAATTGAACATCCAAAATGGAAATGCACAAATACTGAGAGAGATAATTCCAAAAAGTATATGTGATTTTTAAGGATAGGCAAAAAGTGGGTTGTTGGGCTCCGACAAATATCCAACCACACGTTAACTTGAGAATTTAGTTTTTCTACTCCTTCAAATTTTTGGATCATTGGGCCACACGCATCCACAACATGTTTTTGGCATGCATATCCACAACACTTAAAACATGCTAGGATCAGTTACAAGTCTCTTTCCTATCAAATATATTAGGGGTTGTACTAGTGGAACTTCCCAAACATGCATAACAAAACATTGGAGTTCATTTTTTAGTGCATGAAACAATTTTCTTCACCGACATTTATTGTAGTTTCAAAATTATTTGGCATACATAAACTTTAAAATTTTCATTTTGTTGTGATCTTATATCTTTTTTCTTTACGAAAAAAATGGGAGAGTGAAAACTCAAGTTTGGATTTGAAAAAAAAATTTGAACATCCAAAATGGAAATTCACAAATGCTGAGAGAGATAATTCCAAAAAGTATCCGTGATTTTTAAGGATAGGCAAAAAGTGGGTTGTTGGGCTCCGGTAAATATCCAACCACACGTTAACTTGAGTATTTCTTTTTTTCTACTCCTTGAAATTTTTGGATCATTAGCCCACTTGTATCCTCAACATGTCTCTGGCAAGCATATCCACCTCACTTAAAACTTGTTAGGATACGTTACAAGTCTCTTTCCAATCAAATCTATTTTGGGTTGTACTAGTGGAACTTCCCAAATATGGATAACAAAACTTTGGAGTTCATTTTTTTGTGCGTGAAATGATTTTCTTCTGCTACATTTATTATAATTTCCAAATTCATTGGCATAAGTAAACTCAAAAATTTTCATTTTGTTGAGATCTTATATTTTTTTCTTTCCGAAAAAAAAGGGAGAGTGAAAACTGAAGTTTGGATCTGAAAAAAAAATTGAACATCCAAAATGGAAATGCACAAATGCTGTGAGAGATAATTCCAAAAAGTATATGTGATTTTTAAGCATAGCCATAAAGTGGGTTGTTGGGTTCCGGTAAATATCCAACCACACGTTAACTTGAGAATTTAATTTTTCTACTCCTTCAAATTTTTGAATCATCAGGCCACTTGCATCTTCAGCATGTTTCTGGCATGCATTTCCACCACACTTAAAACATGTTAGGATCTGTTACAAGTCTCTTTCCTATCAAATCTATTAGGAGTTGTACTAGTGTAACTTCCCAAACATGGAAAACAAAACTTTGGAGTTCAATTTTTAGTACATGAAATAATTTTCTTCACCTACACTATTATAGTTTCCAAATTCTTTTGCATACATAAACTCTAAAATTTTCATTTTGTTGTGAGCTTATATTTTTTTCTTTACAAGAAAAAAGGGAGAGTGAAAACCCAAGTTTGGATTTGAAAAAAAAATATTAACATCTAAAATGGAAATGCACAAATGCTGAGAGAGATAATTTCATAAAGTATCTGCGATTTTTAAGGATAGGAAAAAAGTGGGTTGTTGGGATCCGGTAAATATCCAACCACACGTTAACCTGAGAATTTAATTTTTCTACTCCTTCAAATTTTTGGATCAATAGGCCACTTGCGTCCTCAATATGTTTCTGGCATGCATATCCACCACACTTAAAACTTGTTAGGATCAGTTAAAAGTCTCTTTCTGATCATTTCTATTAGGGGTTGTACCAGTGGAACTTCCCAAACATGGAAAACAAAACTTTGGAGTTTACTTTTTAGTGCATGAAATATTTTTTTCACTTACATTTGTTATAGTTTTAAAATTCTTTTGCATACATAAACTCTAAAATATTTATTTTGTTGTGATATTATATCTTTTTTCTTTACGAGAAAATTTGGAGAGTCAAAACTCAAGTTTGGATATGAAAAAAAAAATTTTGAACATCCAAAAAGGAAATGCACAAATGCTGAGAGAGATATTTCAGAAAAGTATCTGCGAGTTTTGAGAATAGGCAAAAATTGGGTTGTTGGTCTCTGGTAAATATCCAACCACACGTTAACTTGAAAATTTAATTTTTTCTACTCGAAATTTTTGGATCATTAGCCCGCTTGCATCCTACACATATTTCTGGCATGCATATCCGCCACACTTAAAACATGTTCGGATCAGTTACAAGTCTCTTTCCTATCAAATCTATTAGGGGTTGTACTATTGGAACTTCCCAAACATGGAAAACAAAACTTTGGAGTTCATTTTTTACTGTGTGAAATAATTTTCTTCACCTATATTTATTATAGTTTCCAAATTCTTTTGCGTACGTAAACTCTAAAATTTTCATTTTTGTTGTGATCTTATAACCTTTTTCTTTACCAGAAAAATGGGGGATTGAAAACTCAAGTTTAGATCTGAAAAAAAAATTTGAACATCCAAAATGGAAATGCACAAATTCTGAGAGAGATAATTCCAAAAAGTATCTGTGATTTTTAAGGATAGGCAAAAAGTATCTGTGATTTTTAAGGATAGGCAAAAAGTGGATTGTTGGGCTTCGATAAATATCCAACCACACGTTAACTTGAGAATTTCATTTTTTCTACTCCTTGAAATTTTTGGATCATTAGCCCACTTGCAACCCCAACTTGTTTCTGGCGTGCATATCCACCAAACTTAAAACAAGTTTGGATCAGTTACAAGTCTATTTCCTATCAAATCTATTAGGAGTTGTACTAGTGTAACTTCCCTAACATGCATAACAAAACATTGGAGTTTATTTTTTAGTGCGTGAAATAACTTTCTTCATCGACATTTATTATAGTTTCAAAATTTTTTTTTCCATATATAAACTCTAAAATGTTCATTTTGTTGTGATCTTATATCTTTTTTCTTTACGAGAAAAATGGAAGAGTGAAAACTCAATTTTGGATTTGACATCCAAAATGGAAATGCACAAATGCTGAGAGAGATATTTCCAAAAAGTATCTGTGATTTATAAGGTGAGGCAAAAAGTGGGTTCTTGGGCTCTTGTAAATATCCATCCACATGTTAACTTGAGAATTTCATTTTTTCGACTCCTTGAAATTTTTGGATCATTAACCCACTTGCATCCACAACATGTTTTTGGCATGCATATCCACCACACCTAAAACATGTTAGGATCAGTTATGAGTCTCTTTCCTATCAAATCTATTAGGGGTTGAACTAGTGGAACTTCCCAAACAAGGTTAACAAAACTTTCGAGTTCATTATTTAGTGTGTGAAAATTTTTTTTTCACGTACATTAATTATAGTTTCCAAATTCTTTTGCATACATAAACTCTAAATTTTTCATTTTGTTATCATCTTATATCTTTTTTCTTTTTGAGAAAAAAGGGAGAGTGAAAACTCAAGTTGGATCTGAAAAAAAAATTTGAACATCCAAAATGGAAATGCACAAATGCTGAGAGAGATAATACAAAAAAGTATCTGTGATTTTTAAGGATAGAAAAAAAGTGGGTTGTTGGGCTTCGATAAATATCCAACCACACGTTAACTTGAGAATTTAATTTTTTTACTCCTTCAAATTTTAGGATCATTAGGCCACTGGCATCCTCAACATGTTTCTGGCATGAATATCCACCACACCTAAAACATGTTAGGATCAGTTACAAGTCTCTTTCCTATCAAATCTCTTAGGGGTTGTACTAGTGGAACTTCCCAAACAGGCATAACGAAACATTGGAGTTCATTTTTTAGTGCGTGAAATAATTTTCTTCACCCACATTTATTGTAGTTACAAAATTCTTTTGCATACATAAACTCTAAAATTTTCATTTTTTTGTGATCTTATATCTTTTTTCTTTACGAGAAAAATGGAAGTGTGAAAACTCAAGTTTGGATCTGAAAAAAAAATTTGAACATCCAAAATGGAAATTCACAAATGCTGAGAGAGATAATTCGAAAAAGTATCTGTGATTTTTAAGCATAGGCAAAAAGTGGGTTGTTGGGCTCCAGTAAATATCCAACCACATGTTAACTTGAGAGTTTCTTTTTTTCTACTCCTTGAAATTTTTGGATCATTAGCCCACTTGCTTCCCCAACATGTTTCTGGCAAGCATATCCACCTCACTTAAAACATGTTAGGATAGGTTACAAGTCTCTTTCCTATCAAATCTATTAGGGGTTGTACTAGTGGAACTTCCTAAATATGGATAACAAAACTTTGGAGTACATTTTTTTTGTGTGTGAAATGATTTTCTTCTCCTACATTTATTATAGTTTCCAAATTCTTTGGCATAAATAAACTCAAAAATTTTCTTTTTGTTGTGATCTTATATTGTTTTTCTTTACGAGAAAAAAGGGAGAGTGAAAACTGAAGTTTGGATAAGAAAAAAAAATTGAACATCCAAAATTGAAATGCACCAATGCTGAGAGAGATAATTCCAAAAAGTATCTACGATTTTTAAGGATAGCCGAAAAGTGGGTTTTTGAGTTCCGGTAAATATCCAGCCACACGTTAACTTGAGAAATTCATTTTTTGTACTCCTTGAAATTTTTGGATCATTATCCCACTTGCATCCTCAACAAGTTTCTGGCATGCATATCCACCACACTTAAAACATGTTAGGATCAATTACAAGTCTCTTTCCTATCATTTCTATTAGGGGTTGTGCTAGTAGAACTTCCCAATCATGGATACCAAAACTTTGTAGTTCATTTTTTAGTGCGTGAAATGATTTTCTTGACTTACATTTGTTATAGTTTTAAAATTCTTTTGCATACATAAACTCTAAAATTTTCATTTTGTTGTGATCTTATATCTTTTTTCTATATGAGAAAAATTGGAAAGTGAAAACTCAATTTTGGATCTAAAAAAAAAAAATTGAACATCCAAAATGGAAATGCACAAATGCTGAGAGAGATAACTCCAAAAAGTATCTCCGAGTTTAACGGATAGGCAAAAATTGGGTTGTTGGTCTCCGGTATATATCCAACCACAGGTTAACTTGAGAATTTATTTTTTTCTACTCCTCAAAATTTTTGGATCATTAGCCCACTTGCATCCTACACATGTCTCTGGCATGCATATCCACCACACTTAAAACATGTTTGGATCAGTTACAATTCTCTTTCCTATCAAATCTATTAGGGGTTCTACTAGTGGAACTTCCCAAACAGGGATAACAAAACTTTGGAGTTCAGTTTTTAGTGTGTGAAGTAAATTTCTTCACCTATATTTATTATAGTTTCCAAATTCTTTTGCATACGTAAACTCTAAAATTTTCATTTTCTTGTGATCTTATAACTTTTTTATTTACTTGAAAAATGGGAGATTGAAAACTCAAGTTTGGATCTGAAAAAAAAATTTGAACATCCAAAATGGAAATGCACAAATGCTGAGAGAGATAATTCCAAAATGTATCTGTGATTTTTAAGGATAGGCAAAAAGTGGATTGTTGGGCTTCGGTAAATATCCAACCACACGTTAACTTGAGAATTTCATTTTTTCTACTCCTTGAAATTTTTGGATCACTAGCCCACTTGCATCCCCAACTTGTTTCTGTCATGCATATCCACCAAACTTAAAACAAGTTTGGATCTGTTACAAGTCTCTTTCCTATCAAATCTATCAGGAGTTGTACTAGTGTAACTTCCCTAACATGCATAACAAAACATTGGAGTTCATTTTTTAGTGCGTGAAATAACTTTCTTCATCGACATTTATTATAGTTTCAAAATTCCTTTCCATACATAAACTCTAAAATGTTCATTTTGTTGTGATCTTATATTTTTTTCCTTTACGAGAAAAATGGGAGAGTGAAAACTCAATTTTGGATTTGAAAAAAAAAAATTGAACATCCAAAATGGAAATGCACAAATGCTGAGAGATATATTTCCAAAAAGTATCTGTGATTTTTAAGGTGAGGTAAAAAGTGGGTTGTTGGGCTCCTGTAAATATCCAACCACACGTTAACTTGAGAATTTCATTTTTTCTACTCCTTGAAATTTTTGGAGCATTAGCCCACTTGCATCCTCAAAATGTTTCTGGCATTCATATCCACCACAGTTAAAACATGTTAGGATCAGTTACAAGTCTCTTTCCAATCAAATCTATTGGGGGTTGTAGTAGTGGAACTTCCAAAACATGCATAACAAAACAGTGGAGTTCGTTTTTTAATGCGTGAAATAATTTTCTTCTCCGAAATTTATTGTAGTTTCCAAATTCTTTTGCATACATAAACTCTAAAATTTTCATTTTGTTGTGAACTTATATCTTTTTTCTATACGTGAAAAATGGGAGAGTGAAAACTCAAGTTTGGATCTGAAAAAAAATTTTGAACACCCAAAATGGAAATTCACAAATGCTGAGAGAGATAATTCCAAAAAGTATCAGTGATTTTTAAGGATAGGCAAAAAGTGGGTTGTTGGGCTCCGATAATTATCCAACCACACGTTAACTTGAGAATTTCATTTTTTCTACTCCTTGAAAATTTTGGATCATTAGCCCACTTGCATCCTCAACATGTTTCTGGCAAGCATATCCACCTAACTTAAAGCATGTTAGGATAGGTTACAAGTCTCTTTCCTATCAAATCTATTAGGGGTTGTACTAGTGGAACTTCCCAAATATAGATAGCAAAACTTTGGAGTTCATGTTTTAGTACGTGAAAAATTTTTCTTCTCCCACAATATAGTTTCCAAATTCTTTTGCATAAATAAACTCAAAAATTTTCATTTTGTTCTGGTCTTTCATTTTTGTTCTTTACGAGAAAAAAGGGAGAGTTAACACTGAAGTTTCGATCTGAAAAAAAAAATTCAACATCCAAAATGGAAATGCACAAATGCAGAGAGAGATAATGCCAAAAAGTATCTGTGATTTTTAAGGATAGGCAAAAAGTGGGTTGTTGGGCACCGATAAATATCCAACCACACGTTAGCTTGAGAATTTAATTTTTCTACTACTTATTTTTGGATCATTAGGCCACTGGCATCCTCAACATGTTTCTGGCATGCATATCCACCACACTTAAAACATGTTAGGATCAGTTACAAGTCTCTTTCCTATCAAATCTATTAAGGGTTGAAGTAGTGGAACTTCCCAAACATGCATTACAAAACATTGGAGTTCATTTTTCAGTGAGTGAAATCATTTTCTTCACCGACATTTATTGTAGTTTCAAAATTCTTTTGCATACATAAGATCTAAAATTTTCATTTTGTTGTGATGTTATATCTTTTTTCTTTACGAGAAAAATGGGAGAGTGAAAACTTATGTTTGGATCCAAAAAAAAAATTTTGACATCCTAAACGGAAATGCTCAAATGCTGAGAGAGATAATTCCAAAAAGTATCTGTGATTTTTAAGGATAGGCAAAAAGTGGGTTGTCGGGCTGCGGTAAATATCCAACCACATGTTAACTAGATAATTTGATTTTTTCTACTCCTTGAAATTTTTGGATCATTAGGCCACTTGCATCCTCAACATGTTTCTAGTATCCATATCCAACACACTTAAAACTTGCTAGGATCAGTTACAAGTCTCTTTCATATCAAATCTATTAGGAGTTGTACTACTGGATCTTCCCAAACATGGATAACAAAACTTTGGATTTCATTTTTTTGTGCGTGAAATAATTTTCTTCACTTACATTTATTATAGTTTCGAAATTATTTTGCATACATAAACTCTAAAATTTTCATTTTGTTGTGATCTTATATCTTTATTCTTTACGAGAAAAATTGTAGAGTGAAAACTCAAGTTTGGATATGAAAAAAAAATTTTAACATCTAAAATGAAAATGCACAAATGTTGAGAGAGATAATTCAAAAAAATTTTTGTGATTTTTAACGATAGGCAAAAAGTGAGTTGTTTGTCTCCGGTAAATATCCAACCACACGTTAACTTGAGAATTTAATTTTTTCATCTTCTTGAAATTTTTGGATCATTCGGCCACTTGCATCCTCAACATGTTTCTGGTATGCATTTCCACCACACTTAAAACATGTTCGGATTAGTTACAAGTCCCTTTCTTATCAAATCTATTAGGGGTTTACTAGTGGAACTTCCCAAACATGGATAACAAAACTTTGGAGTTCATTTTTTAGTGCGTGAAATATTTTCTTCACTTACATTTGTTATAGTTTCCAAATTCTTTTGCATACATAAACTCTAAAATTTTCATTTTGTTGTGATCATATATCTTTTTTCTTTAAAAGAAAAAAGGGAGAGTGCAAAACTCAAGTTTGGATCTGAAAAAAAAATTGAACATCCAAAATGGAAATGCACAAATGCTGAGAGAGATAATTCCAAAAAAGTATCTGTGAGTTTTAAGGATAGGCAAAATTTGGGTTGTTGGACTCCGATAAATATCCAACCACACGTTAACTTGAGAATTTAATTTTTTCTACTCCATGAAATTTTTAGATCGTTAGGCCACTTGCATCCTCAACATGTTTCTGGCATGCATATCACCGCACTTAAAACATGTTAGGATCAGTTACAAGTCTCTTTCCTATATAATCTATTAGGGGTTGTACTAGTGGAACTTCCCAAACATGGATAACAAAACTTTGGACTTCATTTTTTAGTGCGTGAAATAATTTTCTTCACTTACATTTATTGTAGTTTCCAAATTCTTTTCCATACATAAAGTCTTAAGTTTTCATTTTGTTGTGATCTTACATATTTTTTCTATACGAGAAAAATGGGAGAGTGAAAACTCAAGTTTGGATCTGAAAAAAAAATTTGAACATCCAAAATGGAAATGCACAAATGCTATGAGAGATAATTCCAAAAAGTATCTGTGATTTTTACGGATAGGCAAAAAGTGGGTTGTTGGGCTCCGGTAAATATCCAACCACACGTTAACTTGAGAGTTTAATTTTTTCTACTCCTTGAAATTATTGGATCAATAGGCCACTTGCATCCTCAACATGTTTCTGGCATGCATATCCACCACACTTAAAACATGTTAGGATCAGTTACAAGTCTCTTTGCTATCAAATCTATTAGGGTTGTACTAGTGGAACTTCCCAACCATGTATAACAAAACTTTGGAGTTTATTATTTAGTGCGCGAAATAATTTTCTGCACTTACATATATTATAGTTTCCAAATTCTTTTGCAAACATAAACTCTAAAATTTTCATTTTGTTGTCATCTTATATCTTTTTTTTTACGAGAAAAATGGTTGAGAGAAAACTCATGTTTGGATTTGAGGAAAAAAATTTGAACATCCAAAATGGAAATGCACAAATGCTGAGAGAGATAATTCCAAATAGTTTCTATGATTTTTAAGGATAGGCAAAAAGTGGGTTGTTGGGCTCCGGTAAATATCTAACCATATGTTAACTTTAGAATTTAATTTTATCTACTCCTTGAAATATTTGGATCAATAGGCCACTTGCGTCCTTAACATGTTTCTGGCATGCATATACACCACACTTAAAACATGTTAGGATCAGTTACAAGTCTCTTTCCTATCAAATCTATTAGGGGTTGTACAAGTGGAACTTCCTAAACATGGGTAACAAAACTTTGGAGTTCATTTTTTAGGGTTTCAAATAATTTTTTTCAATTTCATTTATTGTAGTTTCAAAATTCTTTTGCATACATACAGTCTAAAGTTTTAATTTTGTTGTGATCTTATATCTTTTTTCTTTACGAGAAAAATGGGAGAGTGAAAACTTAAGTTTGGATCTGAAAACAAAAGTTGGACAACCAAAATGGAAATGCACAAATGCTGAGAGAGATAATTCCAAATAGTTTCTGTGATTTTTAAGGATAGGCAAAAAGTGGGTTGTTGGGCTTCGGTAAATATCCAACCACACGTTAACATGAGAATTTAATTTTTTCTACTCCTTGAAATTTTTTGATCATTAGGCCACTTGCATCCTCAACATGTTCTAGCATGCATATCCACCACACTTAAAACATGTTAGGATCAGTTACAAGTCTCTTTGCTATCAAATCTATTAGGGGATGTACTAGTGGAAATTCCCAAACATGGATAACTAAACTTTGGAGTTCAGTTTTTAGTGCGTCAAACAATTTTATTCACTTACATTTATTATAGTTTCCAAATTCTTTTGCATACATAAACTCTAAAATTTTCATTTTATTGTGATCTTCTATCTTTTTTATTTACGAGAAAAATGGGATAGTGAAAACTTAAGTTTGGATCTGAAAACAAAAGTTGGACAACCAAAATGGAAATGCACAAATGCTGAGAGAGATAATTCCAAAAAGTATCTGTGATTTTTAAGGATAGGCAAAAGGTGGGTTGTTCGGCTGCGGTAAATATCCAACCGAATGTTAACTAGAGAATTTGATTTTTTCTACGCTTTGAAATTTTTGGATCATTAGGCCACTTCCATCCTCAACATGTTTTTGGTATCCATATCCAACACACTTAAAACTTGTTACGATCAGTTACAAGTCTCTTTCCTATCAAATCTATTAGGGGATGTACTAGTGGAACTTTCCAAACATGGAAAACAAAAGTTTGGAGTTCATTTTTTAGTGCGTGAAATGAATTTCTTCTCTTACATTTATTGTAATTTCCAAATTCTTTTGTATACATAAACTCAAAAATTTTCATTTTGTTGATTCTTATATCTTTTTTCTTTACGAGAAAAATGGGAGAGTGAAAACTCCTGTTTGGATCTGAAAAAAAAATTTGAACATCCAAAATGGAAATGCACAAATGCTGAGATAGATAATTCCAAAAAGTATCTGTGATTTTTATGGTACGCAAAAAGGGGGTTGTTGGGCTACGGTAAATATCCAACCACACGTTAACTTGAGAATTTAATTTTTTCTGCTTCTTGAAATTTTTTTATCATTAGGCCTCTTGCCTCCTCAACATGTTTTTGGCATGCATATCCACCACACTTGAAATATGTTAGGATCAGTTACATGTCTCTTTTCTATCACATCTATTAGGGGTTGTACTAGTGGAACTTCTCAAACTCGGATAACAAAAGTTTGGAGTTCATTTTTTACTGTGTCAAATAATTTTCTTTAGTTACATTTATTGTAGTTTCCAAATTATTTTGCATACTAAAACTCTAAAATTTTCATTTTTTTGTGATCTTATGTCTTTTTTCTTATCGAGAAAAAAGGGAGTGAAAACTCAAGTTTGGATCTGAAAAAAAATTTGAACATCCAAAATGGAAATGCACAAATGCTGAGAGAGATAATTCCAAAAAGTATCTGTGATTTTAAAGGATAGGCAAAAAGTGGGTTGTTGGGCTATGCTAAATATCCAACGACACGTTAACTTGAGAATTTAAATTTTTCTACTCCTTGAAATTTTTTAATCATTAGGCCACTTGCATCCTTAACAAGTTTCTAGCATGCATATCCACCACACTTAAAACATGTTAGGATCAGTTCCAAGTCTCTTTGCTATCAAATCTATTAAGGGATGTACTAGTGGAAATTCCCAAACATGGATAACTAAACTTTGGAGTTCATTTTTTAGTGCGTGAATCAATTTTCTTCACTTACATTTATTATAGTTTCCAAATTCTTTTGCATACATCAACTCTAAAATTTTCATTTTGTTGTGATCTTATATCTTTTTTCTTGACGAGAAAAATGGGAAAGTGAAAACTTAAGTTTGGATCTGAAAACAAAAGCTTGATATCCAAAATGGAAATGCACAAATGCTGAGAGAGATAATTCCAAAAAGTATCTGTGATTTTAAAGGATAGGCAAAAAGTGGGTTGTTGGGCTGCGGTAAATATCCAACCACATGTTAACTAGCGAATTTGATTTTTTCTACTCCTTGAAATTTTTGGATCATTAGCCTGCTTGCATCCTCAACATGTTTCTGGCCTGCATATCCACCACACATAAAACATGTTAGGATCAGTTACAAGTCTCTTTCCTATCAAATCTATTAGGGGTTGTACTAGTGGAACTTCCCAAACGTGGATACCAAAACTTTGCAGTTCATTTTTTAGTGCATGAAATAATTTTTTTCGCCTACATTTATTATAGTTGCCAAATTCTTTTGCATACATAAACTCTAAAATTTTCATTTTGTTGTGATCTTATATCTTTTTTCTTTTCGAGAAAAACGGGAGAGTGAAAACTCAAGTTTGGATCTGAAAAAAATAATTGAACATCCAAAATGGAAATGCACAAATGCTGAGAGAGATAATTCCAAAAAGTATCTGTGATTTTTAAGGATACGCGAAAACTGGATTGTTGGGGTCCGGTAAATATCCAACCACACGTTAACTTGTGAATTTCATTTTTTCAACTCCTTGAAATTTTTGGATGATTAGCCCGCTTGCATCCTCGACATGTTTCCTGCATGCATATCCCGCACACTTAAAACATGTTGGGATCAGTTACACGTCTCTTTCCTATCAAATCTACTAGGGGTCTTACTAGTGGAACTTCCATAACATGCTTTACAAAACATTGGAGTTCATTTTTTAGTGCGTGAAATAATTTTCTTCACCGACATTTATTATAGTTTCCAAATTCTTTTTCATAAATAAACTCTAAAATTTTCATTTTGTTGTGATCTTATTTCTTTTTTCTTTATGAGAAAAATGGGAGGGTGAAAACTCAATTTTGGATCTTATAAAAAAAAATTTAACATCCAAAATTGAAATGCACAAATGCAGAGAGAGATAATTCCAAAAAGTATCTGTGATTTTTAAGGATAGGCAAAAAGTGGGTTGTTGGGCTCCGGTAAATATCCAACCACACGTTAATTTGTGAATTTCATTTTTTTTACTCCTTGAAATTTTTGGATCATTAGGCCACTTGCATCCTCAATATGTTTTTGGCATGCATATCCACCACACTTAAAACATGTTAGGTTCAGTTACAAGTCTCTTACCTATCAAATCCATTAGGTGTTGTACTAGTGGAACTTCCCAAACATGGATAACAAAACTTTGGAGTTCATTTTTTAGTGCGTGAAATAATTTTCTTCGCCTACATTTATTATAGTTTCCAAATTCTTTTGCATACATAAAGTTTAAAATTTTCATTTTGTTGTGATCTTATATCTTTTTTCTTTACGAGAAAAATGGGAGAGTGAAAACTCAATTTTGGATCCGAAAAAAAATTTTCAACATCCAAAATGGAAATGCACAAATGCTGAGAGAGATATTTCCGAAAAGTATCTGTGATTTTTAAGGAGAGGGAAATAGTGGGTTGTTGGGCTCCAGTAAATATCCAACCACATGTTAACTTGAGAATTTAATTTTTCTACTGCTTCAAATTTTTGGATCATTAGCCCACTTGCATCGTCAACATGTTTCTGGCATGCATATCCACGTCACTTAAAACATGTTAGGATTGGTTACAAGTCTCTTTCCTATCAAATATATTAGGGGTTCTACTAGTGGAACATGCCAAACATGGATAACAAAACTTTTGAGTTCATTTTTTAGTACGTGGAATAATTTTCTTCACCTACATTTAATCTAGTTTCCAAATTCTTTTGCATACATAAAGTCTAAAATTTTCATTTTTTGTGATCTAACAATTTTATTCCTTACGAGAAAAATGGGAGAGTGAAAACTCAATCTTGGATATGAAAAAAAAATTTGACCATCCTAAATGGAAATGAATAAATGCTCAGAGAGATCATTCCAAAAAGTATCTGTGATTTTTAAGGATCGGCAAAAAGTGGGTTGTTGGGCTTCAGTAAATATCCAACTACATGTTAACTTGAGCTTTTAATTTTTCTACTCCTTCAAATTTTTGGTTCATTAGGCCACTTGCATCCTCAACAATTTTCTGGCATGCATATCCACCACAGTTAAAACATGTTAGGATAAGTTAGAAGTCTCTTTCCTATAGAATCTATTAGGGGTTGTACTAGTGGAACTTCCCAAACATGGATACCAAAACTTTGGAGTTCATTTTTTAATGCGTGAAATAATTTTCTTCACCTACATTATTTATAGTTTCATAATTCATCTGCATACATGAACTCTAAAATTTTCATTTTGTTGTGATCTTATATCTTTTTTCTTTACGAGAAAAATAGGAGAGTGAAAACTCTAAGTTTGGATCTGAAAAAAAAATTTGAACGTCCAAAATGGAAATGCACAAATGTTGAGAGAGATAATTCCAAAAGGTATCTGTGATTTTTAAGGATAGGCAAAAAGTGGGTTGTTGGGCTTCGGTAAATATCCAACCACACGTTAACTTGAGAATTTAATTTTTTTACTCCTTCAAATTATTGGATAATTAGCCAAATTGCATCCTGAACATGTTTCTGGCATGCATATCCACCACAAGTAAAACATGTTAGGATTAGTTAAGAGTCTCTTTCCAATCAAATCTATTAGGGATTGTACTAGTGGAACTTCCCAAACATGGATAACAAAACTTTGGAGTTCCATTTTTTGTGCGTGAAATAATTCTCTTCACTTACATTTATTATAGTTTCCAAATTCTTTTCATACATTAAGTCAAAAAAATTTATTTTGTAGTGATCTTATATCTTTTTTCTTTAAGAGAAAAACGGGAGAGTGAAAACACAAGTTTGGATCTGAAAAAAAATTTTGAACATCCAAAATGGAAATGCACAAATGCTGAAAGAGATAATTCCATAAAGTATCTGTGATTTTTAAGGATAGGAAAAAAGTGGGTTGTTGGGCACCCGTAAATATCCAACCACACGTTAAGTTGAGAATTTAATTTCTTCTAGTCCTTGAAATTTTTGGATCAATAGCCCACTTGCATCCTCAACATGTTTCTGGCATGCATATCCACCACACTTAAAACATGTTAGGATCAGTTACAAGTCTCTTTCCTATCAAATCTATTAGGGGTTGAACTAGTGGAACTTCCCAAACATGGATAACAAAAGTTTGGAGTTCAGTTTTTTAGTGCGTGAAATTATTTTCTTCACCTACATTTATTATATTTTTGCTTGCATAAACTCTAAAATTTTCATTTTGTTGAGATCTTATATCTTTTTTCTTTACGAGAAAAATGGGACAATGAAAACTCAAGTTTGGATCTGAAAAAAAAATTTGAACATCCAAAATGGAAATGCACAAATGCTGAGAGTGATAATTCAAAAAAGTATCTGTGATTTTTAAGGATAGGCAAAAAGTGGGTTGTTGGGCTATTGTAAATATCCAACCACACGTTAACTTCAGAATTTAATTTTTTCTGCTCCTTGAAATTTTTTGATCATTAGGCGACTTGCATCCTTAACGTGTTTCTGGCCTGCATATCCACCACACTTAAAAAATGTTATGATCAGTTTGATGTCTCTTTCCTATCAAATCTATTAGGGAAATTCCCAAACATGGATAACTTAACTTTGGAGTTCATTTTTTAGTGCGTGAAAAAATTTTCTTCACTTACATTTATTATAGTTTCCAAATTCTTTTGCATACATAAACTCTAAAATTTTCATTTGGTTGTGATCTTATATCTTTTTTCTTTACGAGAAAAATGGGAGAGAGAAAACTTAACTTTGGATCTGAAAAAAAAATTTGCACATCCAAAATGGAAATGCACAAATGCTGAGAGAGATAATTCCAAAAAGTATCTGTGATTTTTAAGGACAGGCAAAATGTGGGTTGTTGTGCTGCGGTAAATATCCAACCACATGTTAACTAGAGAATTTGATTTTTTCTACTCCTTGAAATTTTTGGATCACTAGGGCACTAGCATCCTCAACATGTTTCTGGTATCCATATGCAACACACTTAAAACTTGTTAGGGTCAGTTACAAGTCTCTTTCCTATAAAATCTAGTAGGGGTTGTACAAGTGGAACTTCCGAAACATGGATAAATAATATTTGGAGTTCATTTTTTAGTGCATGAAATAATTTTCTTCTCTTACATTTATTATAGTTTCCAAATTCTTTTGCATACATAAACTGTAAAATTTTCATTTTGTTGTGATCTTATATATTTTTTCTTTACGAGAAAAATGGGAGAGTGAAAACTCAAGTTTGGATCTAAAAAAAAAATTTGAACATCCAAAATGGAAATGCACAAATGTTGTACAAGATAATTCCAAAAAATATCTGTGATTTTTAAGGATAGGCAAAAAGTGGGTTGTTGGGCTTCGGTAAATATCCAACCACACGTTAACTTGGGAGTTTAATTTTTTCTTCTCCTTGAAATTTTTGGATTATTAGGCCACTTGCATCCTCAACATGTTTCTGGCATGCATATCCACCACACTTAAAACATGTTAGGATCAGTTACAAGTCTCTTTCGTATCAAATCTATTAGGGGTTGTACTAGTGTAACTTCCCAAACATTGATAACAAAACTTTGGAGTTTTTTTTTTAGTGCGTGAAATAATTTTCTTCACTTACTTTTGTTATAGTTTCCAAATTCTTTTGCAAACATAAACTCTGAAATTTTCGTTTTGTTGTGATCTTATATCTTTTTTCTTTTTGAGAAAAATGGGAGAGAGAAAATTCAAGTTTGGATCTTAAGAAAAAAATTTGAAAATCCAAAATGGAAATGCACAAATGCTGAGAGAGATAATTCCAAATAGTATCTGTGATTTTTAAGGATGGGTAAAAAGTGGGTTGTTGGGCTCTCGTTAATATCCAACCATACGTTAACTTGAGAATTTAATTTTTTCTACTCCTTGAAATTTTTGGATCAATAGGCCACTTGCATCCTCAACATGTCTCAGGCATGCATAACCACCACACTTAAAACAGGTTAGGATCAGTTACAAGTCTCTTCATTACCAAATCTAATAGGGGTCATACATGTGGAACTTCCCAAACATGGATAACAAAACTTTGGAGTTCATTTTTTAGTATGTCAACAATTTTCTTTAATTACATTTATTATAGTTTCATAGTTCTTTTGCATACTTAAACTCTAAAATTTTTATTTATATGTGAACTTATATCTTTTTTCTTTTCGAGAAAAATGGGAGTAAAAACTTGAGTTCGGATCTGAAAAAAAAATTTTGAATATCCAAAATGGAAATGCACAAATGCTGAGAGAGATAATTCCAAAAAGTATCTGTGATTTTTTAGGATAGGCAAAAAGTGGGTTGTTGGGCTCTGGTAAATATCAACCCACACGTTAACTTGAGAATTTAATTTTTTCTACTCCTTGAAATTTTTTTATCATTAGGCCACTTGCATCCTCAACACGTTTCTGGCATGCATATCCAACACACTTAAAACAAATTAGGATCAGTTACAAGTCTCTTTCCTATCAAATCTATTAGGGGTTGTACTATTGGAAATTCACAAACATGGATAACTAAACATTGGAGTTCATTTTTTAGCGTGTGTAATAATTTTCTTCACTGACAATTATTATAGTTTCCAAATTCTTTTCCATACAAAAACTCTAAAATTTTAATTTTTTTGTGATCTTATATCTTTTTTCTTAACGATAAAAATGGGAAAGTGAAAACTTATGTTTGGATCTGAAAAAAAAATTTGGACATCCAAAATGGAAATGCACAAATGCTGAGAGAGATAATTCCAAAAACTATCTGTGATTTTTAAGGATAGGCAAAAAGTGGGTTTTCGGGCTACGGTAAATATCCAATAAAATGTTAACTAGAGAATTTGATTTTTTCTACTCCTTGAAATTTTTGGATCATTAGGGCACTTTCATCCTCAATATGTTTCTAGTATCCATATCCAACACACTTAGAACTTGTTAGGATCAGTTACAAGTCCCTTTCGTATCAAATCTATTAGGGGTTGTACTAGTGGAACTTCCCAAACATGGATAACAGAACTTTGGAGTTCATTTTTTGTGCGTGAAATAATTTTCTTCACTTACATTTATTATAGTTTCCAAATTGTTTTGCATACATAAACTCTAAAATTTTCAATTTGTTGTGATCTTATATCTTTTTCTTTACTAGAAAAATTGGAGATTGAAAACTTGAGTTTGGATATGAAAAAAAAATTTGAACATCCAAAATGGAAATGCACAAATGCTGAGAGTGATAATTCCAAAAAGTATCTGTGATTTTTAAGGATAGGAAAAAAGTGGGTTGTTGGGCACCCATAAATATCCAACCACACGTTAACTTGACAATTTAATTTCTTCTTCTCCGTGAAATTTTTGGATCATTAGCCCACTTGCATCCTCAACATGTTTCTGGCATGCATATCCACCACACTTAAAACATGTTAGGATCAATTACAAGTCTCTTTCCTATCAAATCTATTAGGGGTTGAACTACTGGAACTTCCCAAACATGGATGAGAAAACTTTGGAGTTCAGTTTCTTAGTGCGTGAAATTATTTTCTTCACCTACATTTATTATAGTTTCCAAATTCTTTTGCATACATAAAATCTAAAATTTTCATTTGGTGTGATCTTATATCTTTTTTCTTTACGAGAAAAATGGGAGAGTGAAAACTTAAGGTTGGATCTGAAAAAAAAATTTGGACATCCAAAATGGAAATGCACAAATGCTGAGAGAGATAATCCCAAAAAGTATATGTGATTTTTAAGGATAGGCAAAAAGTCAGTTGTTGTGCTGCGGTAAATATCCAACCACATGTTAACTAGAGAATTTGATTTTTTCTACTCCTTGAAATTTTGGATCATTAGGCCACTTGCATCCTCAACATGTTTCTGGTATCCATATGCAACACACTTAAAACCTGTTAGGATCAGTTACAAGTCTCTTTCCTATCAAATCTAGTAGGGGTTGTACAAGTGAAACTTACGAAACATATGGATAAATAAACTTTGGAGTTCATTTTTTAGTGCATGAAATAATTTTCTTCTCCTACATTTATTATAGTTTCCAAATTCTTTTGCATACTTAAACTGTAAAATTTTCATTTTGTTGTGATCTTATATATGTTTTCTTGCCGAGAGAAATGGGAGAGTGAAAACTCAAGTTTGGATCTGAAAAAAAATTTGAACATCCAAAATGGAAATGCACAAATGTTGTACAAGATAATTCCAAAAAATATATGTGATTTTTAAGGACAGGCAAAAAGTGGGTTATTGGGCTCCGGTAAATATCCAACCACACGTTAACTTGAGAGTTTAATTTTTTCTACTCCTTGAAAATTTTGGATCATTAGGCCACTTGCATCCTCAACATATTTCTGGCATGCATATCCACCACACTTAAAACATATTACAATCAGTTACAAGTCTCTTTCGTATCAAATCTATTAGGGGTTGTACTAGTGGAACTTCCCAAACATTGATAACTAAACTTTAGAGTTTTTTTTTTAGTGCGTGAAATAATTTTCTTCACTTACATTTGTTATAGTTTCCAAATTCTTTTGCAAACATAAACTCTGAAATTTTCTTTTTGTTGTGATCTTATATCTTTTTTCTTTGTGAGAAAAATGGGAGAGAGAAAACTCAAGTTTGGAACTAAAGAAAAAAATTTGAACATCCAAAATGGAAATGCACAAATGCTCAGAGAGATAATTCCAAATAGTATCTGTGATTTTTAAGGATGGGCAAAAAGTGGGTTATTGAGCTCGGGTAAATATCAAACCATACGTTAACTTGAGAATTTAATTTTTTTTACTTCTTGAAATTTTTGGATTAATAGGCCACTTGCATCCTCAACTTGTTTCAGGCATGCATAACCACCCCACATAAACCAGGTTAGGATCAGTTACAAGTCTCTTCGCTATCAAATCTATTAGGGGTCGTACAAGTGGAACTTCCCAAACATGGATAACAAAACTTTGGAGTTCATTTTTTAGTGTGTCAAATAATTTTCTTTATTTACATTTATTATAGTTTCATAGTTCTTTTGCATACTTAAACTCTAAATTTTTTATTTATATGTGATCTTATATCTTTTTTCTTTTCGAGAAAAATGGGAGTGAAAACTTGAGTTCGGATCTGAAAAAAAAAATTTGAATATCCAAAATGGAAATGCACAAATGCTGAGAGAGATAATTCCAAAAAGTATCTGTGATTTTTTAGGATAGGCAAAAAGTGGGTTGTTGGGCTCCGGGAAATATCCAACCACACGTTAACTTGAGAATTTAATTTTTTCTACTCCTTGAATTTTTTTTTATCATTAGGCCACTAGTATCCTCAACATGTTTCTGGCATGCATATCCACCACACTTAAAACAAATTAGGATCAATTACAAGTCTCTTTCCTATCAAATCTATTAGGGGTTGTACTATTGGAAATTCACAAACATGGATAACTATACATTGGAGTTCATTATTTAGTGCGTGAAATAATTTTCTTCACTGACAATTATTATAGTTTCCAAATTCTTTTCCATACAAAAACTCTAAAATTTTAATTTTTTTGTGATCTTATATCTTTTTTCTTAACGAGAAAAATGGGAAAGTGAAAACTTATGTTAGGATCTGAAAAAAAAATTTGGACATCCAAAATGGAAATGCACAAATGCTGAGAGAGATAATTTCAAAAAGTATCTGTGATTTTTAAGGATAGGCAAAAAGTGGGTTGTTGGGCTACAGTAAATATCCAACCACATGTTAACTAGAGAATTTGATTTTTTCTACTCCTTGAAATTTTTGGATCATTAGGCCACTTGCATCCTCAATATGTTTCTGGTATCCATATCCAACACACTTAAAACTTGTTAGGATCAGTTACAAGTCCCTTTCGTATCAAATCTATTAGGGGTTGTACTAGTGGAACTTCCCAAGCTTGAATAACAAAACTTTGGAGTTCAATTTTTTGTTGGTGAAATAATTTTCTTCACTTACATTTATTATAGTTTCCAAATTGTTTTGCATACATAAACTCTAAAATTTTCATTTTGTTGTGATCTTATATCTTTTTTCTTTACAAGAAAAATTGGAGAGTGAAAACTTGAGTTTGGATATGAAAAAAAAATTTCAACATCCAAAATGGAAATGCACAAATGTTGAGAGAGATAATTCCAAAAAGTTTCTGCGATTTTTAAGGATAGGAAAAAAGTGAGATGTTGGTCTCCGGTAAATATCCAACCACACGTTAACTTGAGAATTTAATTATTTCATCTCCTTGAAATTTTTGAACCATTAGGCCACTTGCATCCTCAACATATTTCCAGCATGGATTTCCACCACACTTAAAACATGTTTGGATTAGTTACAAGTCCCTTTCTTATCAAATCTATTAGGGGTATACTAGTGGAACTTCCCAAACATTGATAAGAAAACATTGGAGTTCATTTTTTAGTGCGTGAAATATTTTCTTCACTTACATTTGTTATACTTTCCAAATTCTTTTGCATACATAAACTCTAAAATTTTCATTTTGTTTTGACCTTACATCTTTTTTTTTACGAGAAAAATGGGAGAGTGAAAACTCAAGTTTGGATCTGAAAAAAAAATTTGAACATCCAAAATGGAAATGCACAAATGCTGATAATTCCAAAAAATATCTGTGAGTTTTTAGGATAGGCAAAAATTGGGTTGTTGGTCTCCGATAAATATCCAACCACACGTTAACTTCAGAATTTAATTTTTTCTACTCCATGAAATTTTTGGATCGTTAGGCCACTTGCATCCTCAACATGTTTCTGGCATGCATATCACCACACTTAAAACATGTTAGGATCAGTTCCAAGTTTCTTTCCTATCAAATCTATTAGGGGTTGTACTCGTGGAACTTACCAAACATGGATAACAAAACTTTGGACTTCATTTTTTAATTCGTGAAATAATTTCTTCACTTACATTTATTGTAGTTTCCAAATTCTTTTGCATACATAAAGTCTAAATTTTCATTTTGTTGTGATCTTACATATTTTTTCTTTACGAGAAAAATGGGAGAGTGAAAACTCAAGTTTGGATCAGAAAATAAAATTTGAACATCCAAAATGATAATGCACAAATGCTGTGAGTGATAATTCCAAAAAGTATCTGTGATTTTTATGGATAGGCAAAAAGTGGGTTGTTGGGCTCCGGTAAATATCCAACAACAAGTTAACTTGAGAATTTAATTTTTCTACTCCTTCAAAATTTTTGGATCATTAGACCACTTGCATCCTCAACATGTTTTTGGCATGCATATCCACCATAGTTGAAACATGTTAGGATCAGTTACAAGTCTCTTTCCTATCAAATCTAAGAGGGGTTGTACTAGTGGAACTTCCCAAAGATGGATAACAAAACTTTGAAGTTCATTTTTTGGTGCGTGAAATAATTTTCTTCACTGACATTTATTATAGTTTCCAAATTCTTTTGCATACATAAAGTCCAAAATTTTCATTTTGTTGTGATTTATATCTTTTTTCTTTACAAGAAAATTGGAAGAGTGAAAACTCAAGTTTGGATCTGAAAAAAAAATTGAAAATCTAAAATGGTAATGCGCAAATGCTGTGAGAGATAATTCCAAAAAGTGGGTTGTTGGGCTCCGGTAAATATCCAACCACACGTTAACTTGAGAGTTTAATTTTTTCTACTCCTTGAAATTTTAGGATCATTAGGCCACTTGCATCCTCAACATGTTTCTGGCATGCATATCCACCATAGTTGAAACATGTTAGCATCAGTTACAAGTCTCTTTCCTATCAAATCTATTAGGTGTTGTACTAGTGGAACTTCCCTAACATGGATAACAAAACTTTGGAGTTCGTTTTTTAGTGCGTGAAATAATTTTCTTCACCGACATTTATTATAGTTTCCAAATTCTTTTGCATACATTAACTCTAAAACTTTCATTTTGTTCTGATCTTATATCTTTTTTCTTTACTACAAAAATGGCAGAGTAAAAACTCAAGTTTGGATCTAAAAAAAGATTTGAACGTCGAAAATGGAAATGCACAAATGCTAAGAGAGATAATTCCAAAAAGTATTTGTGATTTTTAAGGATAGGCAAAAAGTGGGTTGTTGGGCTACGGTAAATATCCAACCACACGTTAACTTGAGAATTTCATTTTTTCTACTCCTAGAAAATTTTGGATCAATAGCCCACTTGCATCCTCAACATGTTTCTGGCATGCATATCCACCACAGTTAAAACATGTTAGGATCAGTTATCTCTTTCCTATCAAATCTATTAGTGGTTCTACTAGTGGCACTTCCCAAACATGGAGAACAAAACTTTCGAGTTCATTCTTTAGTGCGTGAAATAATTTTCTTCACCCACATTTGTTAAAGTTTCCAAAATCTTTTGCATACATAAAGTCTAAAATTTTCATTTTGTTGTGATCTTATATCTTTTTTCTTTACGAGAAAAATGGGAGAGAGAAAACTCAAGTTTGGATCTTAAAAAAAATTTTAAATCCAAAATGGAAATGCACAAATGTTGAGAAAGATAATTCCAAAAAGTATCTGTGACTTTTAAGGATAGGCAAAAAGTGGGTTGTTGGGCTCCGGTAAATATCCAACAACAAGTTAACTTGAGAATTTAATTTTTCTACTCCTTCAAAATTTTTGGATCATTGGGCCACTTGCATCCTCAACATGTTTCTGGCATGCATATCCACCATAGTTAAAACATGTTAGGATCAGTTATAAGTCTCTTTCCTATCAAATCTAATAGGGGTTGTACTAGTGAAACTTCCCAAACATGGATAACAAAACTTTGGAGTTCATTTTTTAGTGCATGAAATAATTTTCTTCACCGACATTTATTATAGTTTCCAAATTCTTTTTCATACATTAACTCTAAAATCTTCATTTTCTTGTGATTTATATCTTTTTTCAATACTAGAAAATTGTGAGAGTGAAAACACAAGTTTGGATCTGAAAAAAGATTTGAACGTCGAAAATAGAAATTCACAAATGCTGAGAGTGATAATTTCAAAAAGTATCTGTGATTTTTAAGGATAGGCAAAAAGTGGGTTGTTGGGCTGTGGTAAATATCCAACCACACATTAACTTGAGAATTTAATTTTTTCTACTCGAAATTTTTGGATCATTAGGCCACTTGCATCCTCAACATGTTTCTGGCATGCATATCCTCCACAGTTAAAACATGTTAGGATCAGTTACAAGTCTCTTTCCTATAAAATCTATTAGTGGTAGTACTAGTGGAACTTCCCAAACATGGTTAATTAAACTTTGGAGTTCATTTTTTAGAGCGTGAAATAAATTTCTTCACCTACATTTATTATAGTTTCCAAATTCTTTTCATACATAAAGTCTAAAATTTTTATTTTGTTGTGATCTTATATAAGTTTTCTTTAGGAGAAAAATGGGAGAGTGAAAACTCAAGTTTGGATCTGAAAAAAAAATTTTAACATCCAAAATGGAAATGCACAAATGCTGAGAGAGATAATTCCAAAAACTATCTGTGATTTTTAAGGAAACGCAAAAAGTGGGTTGTTGGGCACATGTAAATATCCAACCACACGTTAACTTGAGAATTTAATTTTTCTACTCCTTTGAATTTTAGGATCATTAGGCCACTTGCATCCTCAACATGTTTCTGGCATGCATATCCACCACACTTAAAACATGTTAGGATCAGTTAGAAGTATCTTTCCTATAAAATCTATTAGGGGTTGTACTAGTGGAACTTCCCAAACATGGATAACAAAACTTTGGAGTTCATTTTTTAGTGCATTAAATAATTTTCTTCACTTGCATTTGTTATAGTTTCCAAATTCTTTTGGATATGTTAACTGTAAAAATTTTATTTTATTGTGATCTTATATCTTTTTTCTTTATGAGAAAAATGGGAGAGTGAAAACTCTATTTTGGATCTGAACAAAAAATTTTAACATCCAAAATGGAAATGCACAAATGCTGAGAGAGATAATTCACAAAAGTATCTGTGATTTATAAGGATAGGAAAAAATTGGGTTGTTGGGCTCCAGTAAATATCCAACCAGACGTTAACTTTAGAATTTCATTTTTTATGCTCGTTCAAATTTTTGGATCATTAGCCTACTTGCATCCTCAACATGTTTCTGGCATGCACATCCACAACACTTAAAACATGTTAGGATTAGTTAAAAATCTCTTTCCTATCAAATCTATTCGGGGTTGTACTGGTGGAACTTCCCAAACTTGGAAAACAAAACTATGGAGTTCTATTTTTAGTGCGTGAAATAATTTTCTTCACTAACATTTATTATAGTTTCCAAATTATTTTGCATACATAAAGTCTAAAATTTTCATTTTGTTGTGATCTTATATCTTTTTTCTTGACGAGAAAAATGGGAGAGTGCAAACTCAAGTTTGGATCTAAAAAAAGAATTTGAACATCCAAAATGGAAATGCAGAAATGCAGAGAGAGATAATTCCAAAAAGTATCTATGATTTTTATGGATAGGCAAAAAGTGGGTTGTTGGGCTCCGGTAAATATCCAACCACACGTGAACTTGAGAATTTAATTTTTTCTACTCCTTGAGGTTTTTGGATCATTAGCCCATTTGCATCCTCAACATGTTTCTGGCATACATATCCACCACACTTAAAACAAGTTAGGAACAGTTACAAGTCTCTTTCTTATCAAATCTATTAGGGGTTGTACTAGTGGAACTTCCCAAACGTGAATTACAAAATTTTTGAGTTCATTTTTTAGAGCGTGATATAATTTTCTTCACTTACATTTATTATAGTTTCAAAATTCTTTTGAAAACATAAACTCTAAAATTTTGTTGTGATCTTATATCCTTTTTCTTTGCGAGAAAAATGGGAGAGTGAAAACTCTAGTTTGGATCTGAAAAAAAAATTTGAACATCCAAAATGGAAGTGCAGAAATGCTGAGAGAGATAATTCAGAAAAGTATCTGTGATTTTTAAGGATAGGCAAAAAGAAGGCAGTTGGGCTTCATAAATATCCAACCACACATTAACTTGAGAATTTAATTTTTTCTACTCCTTGAAATTTTTGGATCATTAGGCCACTTGCATCCTCAACATGTTTCTGGCAAGCATATCCACCTCACTTAAAACTTGTTCGGATCAGTTACAAGTCTCTTTCCTATAAAATTTTTTAGGTGTCGTACTAGTGGAACCTCCCAAACATGGATAACAAAACTTTGGGAGTTCCATTTTTGGTGCCTGAAATAATTATCTTCACTTACATTTATTATAGTTTCCAAATTCTTTTGCATACATTAAGTCAAAAAATTTTATTTTGTAGTGATCTTATAGCTTTTTTCTTTTCGAGAAAAATGGGAGAGTGAAAAGACAAGTTTGGATCTGAAAAAAAATTTTGAACATCCAAAATGGAAATGCACAAATGCTGAGAGAGATAATTCCAAAAAGTATCTGTGATTTTTAAGGATAGGAAAAAAGTGGGTTGTTGGGCACCTGTAAATATCCAACCACACGTTAACTTGAGAATTTAATTTCTTCTAGTCCTTGAAATTTTTGGATCATTAGCCCACTTCCATCCTCAACAAGTTTCTAGCATGCATATCCACCAAACTTAAAACATGTTAGGATCAGTTACAAGTCTCTTTCCTATCAAATCTATTAGGGTGGTACTAGTGGAACTTCCCAAACATGGATAACAAAACTTTGGAGTTCATTTTTTAAGTGCGTGAAATTATTTTATTCACCTACATTTATTATAGTTTTCAAATTCTTTTGCTTACATAAACTCTAAAATTTTCATTTTGTTGAGATCTTATATCTTTTTGCTTTACGAGAAAAATGGAATAGTGAAAACTCAAGTTTGGATCTGAAAAAAAAATTTGAACATCCAAAATGGAAATGCACAAAAGCTGAGAGTGATATTTCGAAAAAGTATCTCTGATTTTAAAGGATAGGCAAAAAGTGGGTTGTTGGGCTATTGTAAATATCCAACCACACGTTAACTTCAGAATTTAATTTTTTCTACTCCTTGAAATTTTTTGATCATTAGGCGACTTGCATCCTTAACGTGTTTTTGGCCTGCATATCCACCACACTTAAAAGATGTTAGGATCAGTTTGAAGTCTCTTTCCTGTCAAATCTATTAGGGGTTGTACTAGTGGAAATTCCGAAACATGGATAACTTAACTTTGGAGTTCATTTTTTAGTGCGCTAAAAATTTTCTTCACTTACATTTATTATAGTTTCCAAATTCTTTTGCATACATAAACTCTAAAATTTTCATTTGGTTGTGATCTTATATCAGTTTTCTTTACGAAAAAAATGGGAGAGAGAAAACTTAAGTTTGGATCTGAAAAAAAAATTTGGACATCCAAAATAGAAATGCACAAATGCTGAGAGAGATGATTCCAAAAAGTATCTGTGATTTTTACGAATAGGCAAAAAGTGGGTTGTTGTGTTGCGGTAAATATCCAACCACATGTTAACTGGAGAATTTGATTTTTTCTACTTCTTGAAATTTTTGGATCATTAGGTCATTTGCATCCTCAACATGTTTCTGGTATCCATATGCAACACACTTAAAACCTGTTAGGATCAGTTACAAGTCTCTTTCCTATCAAATCCAGTAGGGGTTGTACAAGTGGAACTTCCGAAACATGGATAAATAAACTTTGGAGTTCATTTTTTAGTGCGTGAAATAATTTTCTTCTCTTACATTTATTATAGTTTCCAAATTCTTTTGCATACATAAACTCTAAAATTTTCATTTGGTTGTGATCTTATATATTTTTTCTTTACCTGAAAAAGGGGAGAGTGAAAACTCAAGTTTGGATCTAAAAAAAAAATTTGAACATTCAAAATGGAAATGCGCAAATGCTGTACAAGATAATTCCAAAAAGTTTCTGTGATTTTTAAGGATAGGAAAAAAGTGGGTTGTTGGGCTCCGATAAATATCCGACCACACGTTAACTTGAGGGTTTAATTTTTTCTACTCCTTGAAATTTTTGGATCATTAGGCCACTTGCATCCTCAACATGTTTCTGGCATGCATATCCACCACACTTAAAACAGGTTAGGAACAGTTACAAGTCTCTTTCATATCAAATCTATTAGGGGTTGTACTAGTGGAACTTCCCAAACATGGATAACAAAACTTTGGAGTTTTTCTTTTAGTGCATGAAATAATTTTTTTCTCTTACATTTGTTAAAGTTTCAAAATTTTTTTGCAAACATAAACTCTGAAATTTTCATTTTGTTATGATCTTATATCTTTTTTCTTTGCGAGAAAAATGGGAGAGAGAAAACTCAAGTTTGGATCTGAAGAAAAAAATTTGAACATCCAAAATGGAAATGCACAAATGCTGAGAGAGATAATTCCACATAGTATCTGTGATTTTTAAGGATGGGCCAAAAGTGGGTTGTTGGACTCCGGTAAATATCCAACCATACGTTAACTTGAGAATTTAATTTTTTCTACTCCTTGAATTTTTGGATCAATAGGCCACTTGCATCCTCAACATGTTTCAGGCATGCATAACCACCACACTTAAAACAGGTTAGGATCAGTTACACGTCTCTTCGCTATCAAATCTATTAGGGGTCGTACAAGTGGAATAATTTTTTTAGTGCATGGAATAATTTTCTCCACTGAAAATTATTATAGTTTCAAAATTCTTTTGCATACAAAAACTCTAAAATTTTCATTTTTTTGTGATCTTATATCTTTTTTCTTAACGAGAAAAATGGGAAAGTGAAAACTTATGTTTGGATCTGAAAAAAAAAATTAAAAATCCAAAATGGAAATTCACAAATGCTGAGAGAGATAATTCCAAAAAGTATCTGTGCTTTTTAAGGATAGGCAAAAAGTGGGTTGTTGGGCTGCGGTAAATATCCAACCACATGTTAACTAGAGAATTTAATTTTTTCTACTCCTTGAAATTTTTGGATCATTAGGCCACTTGCATCCTCGACATGTTTCTAGTATCCATATCCAACACACTTAAAACTTGTTAGGATCAGTTACAAGTCTCTTTCGTATCAAATATATTAGGGGTTGTACTAGTGGAACTTCCCAAACAAGGATAACAAAACTTTGGAGTTCATTTTTTTGTGCGTGAAATAATTTTCTTCACTTACATTTATTATAGTTTCCAAATTGTTTTGCATACATAAACTCTAAAATTTTCATTTTGTTGTGATCTTGTATCTTTTTTCTTTACGAGAAAAATTGGAGAGTGAAAACTTAAGTTTGGATATGAAAAAAAAAATTGAACATCCCAAATGGAAATGCACAAATGCTGAGAGTGATAATTCCAAAAAGTTTCTGAGATTTTTAAGGATAGGCAAAAAGTGAGTTGTTGGTCTCCGGTAAATATCCAACCACACGTTAACTTGAGAATTTAATTTTTTCATCTCCTTGAAATTTTTGGATCATTAGGCCACTTGCATCCTCAACATGTTTCTAGCATGGATTTCTACCACACTTAAAACATGTTCGGATTAGTTACAAGTCCCTTTCTTATCAAATCAATTAGGGGTATACTAGTGCAACTTCCCAAACATGGATAACAAAACTTTGGAGTTCATTTTTTAGTGCGTGAAATATTTTCTTCACTTACATTTGTTATAGTTTCCAAATTCTTTTGCATACATAAACTCTAAAATTTTCATTTTGTTGTGATCTTATATCTTTTTTTTTTTACGAGAAAAATGGGAGTGTGAAAACTGAAGTTTGGATCTGAAAAAAGAATTTGAACATCCAAAATGGAAATGCACAAATTCTGAGAGAGATAATTCCAAAAAGTATCTGTGAGTTTTAAGGATAGGTAAAAATTGGGTTGTTGGTCTCTGATAAATATCCAACCACACGTTAACTTGAGAATTTAATTTTTTCTACTCCATGAAATTTTTGGATCGTTAGGCCACATGCATCCTCAACATGTTTCGGGCATGCATATCACCGCACTGAAAACATGTTAGGATCAGTTACAAGTCTCTTTCCTATCAAATCTATTAGGGGTTGCACTAGTGGAACTTCCAAAACATGGATAACAAAAATTTGGACTTCATTTTTAGTTCGTGAAATAATTTTCTTCACTTACATTTATTATAGTTTCCAAATTCTTTTGCATACATAAAGTCTAAATTTTTCATTTTGTTGTGATCTTACATAGTTTTTCTTTACGAGAAAAATGGGAGAGTGAAAACTCAAGTTTGGATTTGACAAAAAAATTTGAACATCCAAAATGGTAATGCATAAATGTTGTGAGAGATAATTCCCAAAAGTATCTGTGATTTTTAAGGATAGGCAAAAAGTGGGTTGTTGGGCTGCGGTAAATATCCAACCACATGTTAACTAGAGAATTTAATTTTTTCTACTCCTTGAAATTTTTGGATCATTAGGCCACTTGCATCCTCAACATGTTGCTAGTATCCATATCCAACACACTTAAAACTTGTTAGGATCAGTTACAAGTCTCTTTCGTATCAAATCTATTAGGGGTTGTAATAGTGGAACTTCCCAAACATGGATAACAAAACTTTGGAGTTCATTTTTTTGTGCGTGAAATAATTTTCTTCACTTACATTTATTATAGTTTCCAAATTGTTTTGCATACATAGACTCTAAAATTTTTATTTTGTTGTGATCTTATATCTTTTTTCTTTACGAGAAAAATTGGAGAGTGAAAACTTAAGTTTGGATATGAAAAAAAAATTTGAACATTCCAAATGGAAATGCACAAATGCTGAGAGAGATAATTCCAAAAAGGTTCTGTGATTTTTAAAGAAAGGCAAAAAGTGAGTTGTTGGTCTCCGGTAAATATCCAATCTCACGTTAACTTGAGAATTTAATTTTTTCATCTCCTTCAAATTTTTGGACCATTAGGCCACTTGCATCGTCAACATGTTTCTAGCATGGATTTCTACCACACTTAAAACAAGTTCAGATTAGTTACAAGTCCCTTTCTTATCAAATCAATTAGGGGTATACTAGTGGAACTTCCCAAACATGGATAACAAAACTTCAGAGTTCATTTTTTAGTTCGTGAAATATTTTCTTCACATTCATTTGTTATAGTTTCCAAATTCTTTTGCATACATAAACTCTGAACTTTTCATTTTGTTGTGATCTTATATCTTTTTTTTTACGAGAAAAATGGGAGACTGAAAACTCAAGTTTGGATCTGAAAAAAGAATTTGAACATCCAAAATGGAAATGCACAAATTCTGAGAGAGATAATTCCAAAAATTATCTGTGAGTGTTAAGGATAGGAAAAAATTGGGTTGTTGGTCTCCGATAAATATCCAACCACACGTTAACTTGAGAATTTAATTTTTTCTACTCCATGAAATTTTTGGATCGTTAGGCCACTTGCATCCTCAACATGTTTCGGGCATGCATATCACCACACTTAAAACATGTTAGGATCAGTTCCAAGTCTCTTTCCTATCAAATCTATTAGGGGTTGTACTAGTGGAACTTCCTAAACATGGATAACAAAACTTTGGACTTCATTTTTTAGTTCGTGAAATAATTTTCTTCACTTACATTTATTATAGTTTGCAAATTCTTTCGCATACATAAAGTCTAAAATTTTCATTTTGTTGTCATCTTACATAGTTTTTCTTTACGAGAAAAATGGGCGAGTGAAAACTCAAGTTTGGATCTGACAAAAAAATTTGAACATCCAAAATGGTACTGCACAAATGTTGTGAGAGATAATTCCAAAAAGTATCTGTGATTTTTATGGATAGGCGAAAACTGGATTGTTGGGCTCCGGTAAATATCCAACCACACGTTAACTTGAGAGTTTAATTTTTTCTACTCCTTGAAATTTTTGGATCATTAGGCCACTTGCATCCTCAACATGTTTCTGGCATGCATATCCACCACACTTAAAACATGTTAGGATTAGTTACAAGTCTCTTTCCTACCAAATCTATTGGGTGTTGTACTAGTGGAACTTCCCAAACATGGATAACAAAACTTGGGAGTTCATTTTTTAGTGCGTGAAATAATTTTCTTCACCGACATTTATTACAGTTTCCAAATTCGTTTGCATACATTAACTCTAAAACTTTCATTTTGTTGTGATCTTATATCTTTTTTCTTTGCTAGAAAAATGGGAGAGTGAAAACTACAGTTTGGATCTAAAAAAAGATTTGAACGTCGAAAATGGAAATGCACAAATGCTGAGAGAGATAATTCCAAAAAGTATCTATGATTTTTAAGGATGGGCAAAAAGTGGCTTGTTGGGCTGCGGTAAATATCCAACCACACGTTAACTTGAGAATTTCATTTTTTCTACTCCTTGAAAATTTTGGATCATTAGCCCACTTGCATCCTCAACATGTCTCTGGCATGCATATCCACCACAGTTAAAACATGTTAGGATCAGTTACAAATCTCTTTCCTATGAAATCTATTAGTGCTTCTACTAGTGGAACTTCCCAAACATGGTTAAAAAAACTTTCGAGTTCATTTTTTAGTGTGTGAAATAATTTTCTTCTCCCACATTTATTATAGTTTTCAAAATCTTTTGCATACGTAAAGTCTAAAATTTTCATTTTGCTGTGATCTTATATCTTTTTTCTTTATGAGAAAAATGGGAGAGTGAAAACTCAAGTTTGGATCTAAAAAAAGAATTTGAAGATCCAAAATGGAAATGCAGAAATGATGAGAGAGATAATTCAGAAAAGTATCTGTGATTTTTAAGGATAGGCAAAAAGTGGGTTGTTGGGCACCCGCAAAATATCCAACCACACGTTAACTTGAGAATTTAATTTCTTCTACTCCTTGAAATTTTTGGATCATTAGCCCACTTGCATCCTCAACATGTTTCTGGCATGCATATCCACCACACTTAAAACATGTTAGGATCAGTTAAAAGTCTCTTTCCTATCAAATCTATTAGGGGTTGAACTAGTGGAACTTCCCAAACATGGATAACAAAACTTTGGAGTTCAGTTTTTTAGTGCGTGAAATTATTTTTTTCACCTACATTTATTATAGTTTTCAAATTCTTTTGCTTACATAAACTCAAAAATTTTCATTTTGTTGAGATCTTATATCTTTTTTCTTTACGAGAAAAAAGGGACAATGAAAACTCAAGTTTGGATTTGAAAAAAAAAAATTGAACATCCAAAATGGAAATGCACAAATGCTAAGAGAGATAATTCCAAAAAGTATCTGTGATTTTTAAGGATAGGCAAAAACTGGGTTGTTGGGCTATTGTAAATATCCAACCACACTTTAACTTGAGAATTTAATTTTTTCTACTCCTTGAAATTTTTTGATCATTAGGCGACTTGCATCCTTAACATGTTTCTGGACTGCATGTCCACCACACTTAAAACATGTTAGGATCAGTTTGAAGTCTCTTTCCTATCAAATCTATTAGGGGTTGTACTAGTGGAAATTCCCAAGCATGGTTAACTTAACTTTGGAGTCCATTTTTTAGTGCATGAAAAAATTTTCTTTACTAACATTTATTATAGTTTCCAAATTCTTTTGCATACATAAACTCTAAAATTTTCATTTGGTTGTGATCTTATATCTTTTTTCTTTATAAGAAAAATGGGAGAGTGAAAACTTAAGTTTGGATCTGAAAAAAAAATTTGAACATCCAAAATGGAAATGCACAAATGCTGAGAGAGATAATTCCAAAAAGTATCTGTGATTTTTAAGGGTAGGCAAAAAGTGGGTTGTTGTGCTGCGGTAAATATCCAACCACATGTTAACTAGAGAATTTGATTTTTTCTACTCGTTGAAATTTTTGGATCATTAGGCCACTTGCATCCTCAACATGTTTCTAGTATCCATATACAACACACTTAAAACCTGTTAGGATCAGTTACAAGTCTCTTTCCTATCAAATCTAGTAGGGATTGTTCAAGTGGAACTTCCGAAACATGGATAAATTATCTTTGGAGTTCATTTTTTAGTGCGTGAAATAATTTTCTACTCTTACATATATTATAGTTTCCAAATTCTTTTGCATACATAACTAAAATTTTCATTTGGTTGTGATCTTATATATTTTTTCTTTACGAGAAAAATGGGAGAGTGAAAACTCAAGTTTGGATCTGAAAAAAAAATTTGAACATCCAAACTGGAAATGCACAAATGCTGGACAAGATAATTCCAAAAAGTATCTGTGATTTTTAAAGATAGGAAAAAAGTGGGTTGTTGGGCTCCGGTAAATATCCAACCACACGTTAACTTGAGAGTTTAATTTTTTCTACTCCTTGAAATTTTAGGTTCATTAGGCCACTTGCATCCTCAACATGTTTCTGGCATGCAGATCCAGCACACTTAAAACATGTTAGGATCAGTTACAAGTCTCTTTCGTATCAAATCTATTAGGGGTTGTACTAGTGGAACTTCCCAAACATGGATAACAAAACTTTGGAGTTTTTCTTTTAGTGCGTGAAATTATTTTCTTCACTTACATTTGTTATAGTTTCAAAATTCTTTTGCACGCATAAACTCTGAAAATTTCATTTTGTTGTGATCTTATATCTTTTTTCTTTTTGAGAAAAATGGGTGAGAGAAAACTCAAGTTTGGATCTGAAGAAAAAAATTTGAACATCCAAAATGGAAATGCACAAATGCTGAGAGAGATAATTCCAAATAGTATCTATGATTTTTAAGGATGGGCCAAAAGTGGGTTGTTGGGCTACGGTAAATATCCAACCATACGTTAACTTGAAATTTTAATTTATACTACTCCTTGAAATTTTTGGATCAATAGGCCACTTGCATCCTCAACATGTTTCAGGCATGCATAACCACCACACTTAAAACAGGTTAGGATCAGTTACAAGTCTCTTCGCTATCAAATCTATTAGGGTCCTACAAGTGGAACTTCCCAAACATGGATAGCAAAACTTTGGAGTTCATTTTTTAGTGTGTCAAATAATTTTCTTTAATTACATTTATTATAATTTCATAGTTTTTTTGCTTACTTAAACTAAAATTTTTTTATTTATATGTGATCTTATATCTTTTTTCTTTTCGAGAAAAATGGGAGTGAAAACTCGAGTTCGGACCAGAAAAAAAAATTTGAATATCCAGAATGGAAATGCACAAATGCTGAGAGAGATAATTCCAAAAGGTATCTGTGATTTTTTAGGATAGGCAAAAAGTGGGTTGTTGGGCTCCGGTAAATATCCAAGCACATGTTAACTTGAGAATTTAATTTTTTCTACTCCTTGAAATTTTTTTATCATTAGGCCACTTGCAACCTCAACATCTTTCTGGCATGCATATCCACCACACTAGGATCAGTTACAAGTCTCTTTCCTATCAAATATATTAGGGGTTGTACTATTGGAAATTCCCAAACAAGGATAACTAAACATTGGAGTTCATTTTTTAGTGCGTGAAACAATTTTCTTCACTGACAATAATTATAGTTTCCAAATTCTTTTGCATACAAAAACTCTAAAATTTTCATTTTTTTGTGATGTTATATCTTTTTTCTTAACGAGAAAAATGGGAAAGTGAAAACTTATGTTTGGATCTGAAAAAAAAAATTTGGATATCCAAAAGGGAAATGCACAAATGCTAAGAGAGATAATTCCAAAAAGTATCTGTGCTTTTTAAGGATAGGTAAAAAGTGGGTTGTTGGGCTGCGGTAAATATCCAACCACATGTTAACTAGAGAATTTGATTTTTTCTACTCCTTGAAATTTTTGGATCATTAGGCCACTTGCATCCTCAACATGTTTCTGGTATCCATATCCAACACACTTAAAACTTGTTAGGATCAGTTACAAGTCTCTTTCGTATCAAATCTATTAGGGGTTGTACTACTGGAACTTCCCAAACATGGATAACAAAACTTTGGATTTCATTTTTTTGTGTGTGAAATAATTTTCTTCACTTACATTTATTATAGTTTCGAAATTATTTTGCATACATAAACTCTAAAATTTTCATTTTGTTGTGATCTTATATCTTTATTCTTTACAAGAAAAATTGGAGAATGAAACTTGAGTTTGGGTATGAAAAAAAAAATTGAACATCCAAAATGGAAATGCACAAATGCTAAGAGAGATAATTCCAAAAAGTTTAAGTGATTTTTAAGGATAGGCAAAAAGTGAGTTGTTGGTCTCCGGTAAATATCCAACCGCATGTTAACTTGAGAATTTAATTTTTTCATCTCCTTGAAATTTTTGGATCATTAGGCAACTTGCAACCTCAACATGTTTCTAGCATGGATTTCCACCACACTTAAAACATGTTCGGATTAGTTACAAGTCCCTTTCTGATCAAATCTATTAGGGGTATACTAGTGGAACTTCCCAAACATGGATAACAAAACTTTGGAGTTCATTTTTTTGTGCGTGAAATATTTTCTTCATTTACATTTGTTATAGTTTCCAAATTCTTTTGCATACATAAACTCTAATATTTTCATTTTGTTGTGATCTTATATCTTTTTTTTTTACGAGAAAAATGGGAGAGTGAAAACTCAAGTTTGGATCTGAAAAAAAATTTGAACATCCAAAATGGAAATGCACAAATGCTGAGAGAGATAATTCCAAAAAGTATCTGTGAGTTTTAAGGATAGGCAAAAATTGGGTTGTTGGTCTTCGATAAATATCCAAACACACGTTAACTTGAGAATTTAATTTTTACTACTCCATGAAATTTTTGGATCGTTAGGCCACTTGCATCCTCAACATGTTTCTGACATGCATATCACTGCACTTAAAACATGTTAGGATCAGTTCCAAGTCTCTTTCCCATCAAATCTATTAGGGGTTGTACTAGTGGAACTTCCCAAACATGGATAACAAAACATTGGATTTCATTTTTTAGTTCGTGAAATAATTTCTTCACTTACATTTATTATAGTTTCCAAATTCTTTTGCATACATCAAGTCTAAAATTTTCATTTTGTTGTGATCTTACATATTTTTTCATTACGAGAAAAATGGGAGAGTGAAAACTCAAGTTTGGATTTGAAAAAAAATTTGAACAACAAAAATGGAAATGCACGAATGCTGTGAGAGATAATTCCAAAAAGTATCTGTGATTTTTAAAGATAGGCAAAAAGTGGGTTGTTGGGCTTCGGTAAATATCCAACCACACGTTAACTTGAGAGTTTAATTTTTTCTACTCCTTGAAATTTTTGGATCATTAGGCCACTTGCATCCTCAACATGTTTCTGGCATGCATATCCACCAAACTTAAAACATGTTAGGATCAGTTACAAGTCTCTTTCCTATCAAATCTATTAGGTGTTGTACTAGTGGTACTTCCCAAACATGGATAACAAAACTTTGGAGTACATTTTTTAGTGCGTGAAATAATTTTCTTCACCGACATTTATTATAGTTTCCAAATTCTTTTGCAGATTTTAACTCTAAAACTTTCATTTTGTTTTGATCTTATATATTTTTTCTTTACTAGAAAAATGGGAGAGTGAAAACTCAAGTTTGGATCAGAAAAAAAAATTTGAACATCCAAAATGGAAATGCACAAACGCTGAGAGAGATAATTCCAAAAAGTATCTGTGAGTTTTAAGGATAGGCAAAAATTGGGTTGTTGGTCTCCGATAAATATCCAACCACACGTTAACTTGAGAATTTAATTTTTTCTACTCCTTGAAATTTTTGGATCGTTAGGCCACTTGGATCCTCAACATGTTTCTGGCATGCATATCACCGCACTTAAAACATGCTAGGATCAGTTACAAGTCTCTTTCCTATCAAATCTTTTAGGGGTTTTACTAGTGGAACTTCCCAAACCGGGATAAAAAAACTTTCGAGTTCATTTTTTAGTGCGTGAAATAATTTTCTTCACTTACATTTATTATAGTTTCCAAATTCTTTTGCAAACATAAAGTCTAAAATTTTCCTTTTGTTGCGATCTTACATATTTTTTCATTACGAGAAAAAAGGGAGAGTGAAAACTCAAGTTTGGATCTAAAAAAAAATTTGAACATCAAAATGGAAATGCACAAATGCTGTGAGAGATAATTCCAAAAATTATTTGTGATTTTTATGGATAGGAAAAAAGTGGGTTGCTGGGCTCCGGTAAATATCCAACCACACGTTAATTTGAGAGTTTAATTTTTTCTACTCCTTGAAATTTTTAGATCATTAGGCCACTTGCATCCTGAACATGTTTCTGGCATGCATATCCACCAAACTTAAAACACGTTATAATCAGTTCCAAGTCTCTTTCCTATCAAATCTATTAGGTGTTGTACTAGTGGAACTTCCCAAACATGGATAACAAAACTTTGGAGTACGGTTTTTAGTGCGTGAAATAATTTTCTTCACCGACATTTATTATAGTTTCCAAATTCTTTTGCATACATTAACTCTAAAACTTTCATTTTGTTTTGATCTTATATCTTTTTTCTTTACTAGAAAAATCGGAGAGTGAAAACTCAAGTTTGGATCAGAAAAAAAAATTTGAACATCCAAAATGGAAATGCACAAACGCTAAGAGAGATAATTCCAAAAAAGTATCTGTGAGTTTTAAGGATAGGCAAAAATTGGGTTGTTGGTCTCCGATAAATATCCAACCACACGTTAACTAGAGAATTTAATTTTTTCTACTCCTTGAAATTTTTGGATCGTTAGGCCACTTGGATGCTCAACATGTTTCTGGCATGCATATCACCGCACTTAAAACAAGCTAGGATCAGTTATAAGTCTCTTTCCTATCAAATCTATTAGGGGTTGTACTAGTGGAACTTCCAAAACATAGATAAAAAAACTTTCGAGTTCATTTTTAGTGCGTGAAATAATTTTCTTCACTTACATTTGTTATAGTTTCCAAATTCTTTTTCAAACATTAACTCTAAAACTTTCATTTTGTTGTGATCTTATATCTTTTTTCTATACGAGAAAAATGGGTGAGTGAAAACTCAATTAGGATCTAAGGAAAAAAATTTGAACGTCCAAAATGGAAATGCACATATGCTGAGAGAGATAATTCCAAATAGTATATGGGATTTTTAAGGATAGGCAAAAAGTGGGTTGTTCGGCTCCGGTAAGTATCCAACCATACGCTAACTGTAGAATTTAATTATTTCTACTCCTTGAAATTTTTGGATCAATAGGCCACTTGCATCCTCAACATGTTTCATGCATGCATATCCACCACAGTTGAAACATGTTAGGATCAGTTACAAGTCTCTTTCCTATCAAATCTATTAGGGGTTGTACATGTGGAACTTGCCAAACATGGGTAACAAAACTTTGGAGTTCATTTTTTAGTGCGTCAAATAATTTTCTTTACTATCATTTATTATAGTTTCATAGTTCTGTTGCATACTTAAAATCTAAAATTTTTATTTTGTTATGATCTTATACCTTTTTTATTTTCGAGAAAAATGGGAGAGTGAAAACTCGAGTTTGGATCTGAAAAAAAAATTTGAATATCCAAAATGGAAATGCACAAATGCTGAGAGGGATAATTCCAAAAAGTATCTGTGATTTTTAAGGATAGGCAAAAAGTGGGTTGTTGGGCTCCGGTAAATATCCAACCACACGTTAACTTGAGAATTTAATTTTTTCTACTCCGTGAAATTTTTGGAACATTAGACCACTTGCATCCTCAACATGTTTCTGGCATGCATATCTACCACACTCAAAACTTGTTAGGATCAGTTACAACTCCCTTTCCTATCAAATCTATTAGGGGTTGAACTAGTGGAACTTCGCAAACATGGATAACAAAACTTTGGAGTTCATTTTTTTGTGCGTGAAATAATTTTCGTCACTTACATTTATTATAGTTCCCAAATTGTTTTGCATACATAAACTCTAAAATTATCATTTTGTTGTGATCTTATAGCTTTTTTCTTTACGAGAACAATTGGAGAGTGATAACTTGAGTTTAGATATGAAAAAAAATTTTGAACATCCAAAATGGAAATGCACAAATGCCGAGAGAGATAATTCCAAAAAGTTTAAGTGATTTTTAAGGATAGGCAAAAAGTGAGTTGTTGGTCTCCGGTAAATTTCCAACCGCTCGTTAACTAGAGAATTTAATTTTTTCATCTCCTTGAAATTTTTGGATCATTAGGCCACTTGCATCCTCAACATGTTTTTGGCATGAATTTCCACCGAACTTAAAACATGTTCGGATTAGTTACAAGTCCCTTTCTTATCAAATCTATTAGGGGTATACTAGTGGAACTTCCCAAACATGGATAACAAAACTTTGGAGTTCATTTTTTAGTGCGTGAAATATTTTCTCCACTTACATTTTTTATAGTTTCCAAATTCTTTTGCATACATAAACTCTAAAATTTTCATTTTGTTGTGATCTTATATCTTTTTTTTTTACAAGAAAAATGGGAGAGTGAAAACTCAAGTTTGGATCTGGAAAAAAAAATTTGAACATCCAAATTGGAAATGCACAAATGCTGAGAGAGATAATTCCAAAAAGTATCTGTGAGTTTTAAGGATAGGCAAAAATTGGGTTGTTGGTCACTGATAAATATACAACCACACGTTAACTTGAGAATTTAATTTTTTCTACTCCATGAAATTTTTGCATCTTTAGGCCACTTGCATCCTCAACATGTTTCTGGCATGCATATCACCACACTTAAAACATGTTAGGATCAGTTCCAAGACTCTTTCCTATCAAATCTATTAGGGGTTGTACTAGTGGAACTTCCCAAACATGGATAACAAAACTTTCGACTTCATTTTTTAGTTCGTGAAATAATTTTCTTCACTTACATTTATTATAGTTTCCAAATTCTTTTGCATACATAAAGTCTAAAATTTTCATTTTTTTGTGATCTTACATATTTTTTCATTACGAGAAAAATGGGAGAGTGAAAACTCAAGTTTGGATCTGAAAAAAAATTTGAACATCAAAAATGGAAATGCACAAATGTTGTGAGATATAATTCCAAAAAGTATCTGTGATTTTTATGCATAGGCAAAAAGTGGGTTGTTGGGCTCCGGTAAATATCCAACCACATGTTAACTTGAGAGTTTAATTTTTTCTACTCCTTGAAATTTTTGAATCATTAGGCCACTTGCATCCTCCACATGTTTCTGGCATGCATATTCACCACACTTAAAACATGTTAGGATCAGTTGCAAGTCTCTTTCCTATCAAATATATTAGGTGTTGTACTAGTGCAACTTCCTAAACATGGAAACAAAACTTTGGAGTTCGTTTTGTAGTGCATGAAATAATTTTCTACACCGACATTTATTATAGTTTCCAAATTTTTTGCATACATTATCTCTGAAACTTTCATTTTCTTGTGATCTTATATCTTTTTTCTTTAGTAGAAAAATAGGAGAGTGAAAACTCAAGTTTGGATCAGAAAAAAAAATTTGAACATCCAAAATGGAAATGCACAAACGCTGAGAGAGATAATTCCAAAAAGTATCTGTGAGTTTTAAGGATAGGCAAAAATTGGGTTGTTGGTCTCCGATAAATATCCAACCACATGTTAACTTAAGAATTTAATTTTTTCTACTCCTTGAAATTTTTGGATCGTTAGGCCACTTCGATCCTCAACATTTTTCTGGCATGCATATCCTCGGACGTAAAACATGCTAGGATCAGTTACAAGTCTCTTTCCTATCAAATCTATTTGGGGTTGTACTGGTGGAACTTCCCAAACATGGATAAAAAAACTTTCGAGTTCATTTTTTAGTGCGTGAAATAATTTTCTTAACTTACATTTATTATAGTTTCCAAATTCTTTGGCAAACATAAACTCTAAAATTTTCATTTTGTTGTGATCTTATATCTTTTTTCTTTACGAGAAAAATGGGTGAGAGAAAACTCAAGTTTGGCTCTGAGGAAAAAAATTTGAATGTCCAAAATGGAAATGCACAAATGCTGATAGAGATAATTCCAAATAGTACATGTGATTTTTAAGGATAGGCAAAAAGAGGGTTGTTGGGCTCCGGTAAATATCCAACCATACGCTAACTGTAGAATTTAATTTTTTCTACTCCTTAAAAGTTTTGGATCAATAGGCCACTTGCATCCTCAACATGTTTCATGCATGCATATCTAGCACACTTAAAACATGTTAGGATCAGTTACAAGTCTCTTTCCTATCAAATCTATTAGGGGTTGTTCAAGTGATGGGTAACAAAACTTTGGAGTTCATTTTTTAGTGTGTCAAATAATTTTCTTTACTATCATTTATTATAGTTTCATAGTTCTGTTGCATACTTAAACTCTAAATTTTTTATTTTGTTGTGAACTTATATCTTTTTTCTTTTCGAGAAAAATGGGAGAGTGAAAACTCTAGTTTGGATCTGAAAAAAAATTTTGAACATCCAAAATGGAAATGCACAAATGCTGAGAGAGATAATTCCAAAAAGTATCTGTGATTTTTAAGGATAGGCAAAAAGTGGGTTGTTGGGCTATGGTAAATATCCAACCACACGTTAACTTGAGAATTTAATTTTTTCTACTCAAAATTTTTTGCACATTAGGCCACTTGCATCCTCAATATGTTTCTGGCATGCATATCCACCACACTTAAAACATGTTAGGATCAGTTGCAAGTCTCTTTCCTATCAAATCTATTTGGGGTTGTACTAGTGGTACTTCTCAAACAATGGTAACAAAACTTTGGAGTTCATTATTTTGTGCGTGAAATAATTTTCTTCACTTTCATTGATTATAGTTTCAGAATTCTTTTGCATACATAAACTCTAAAATTTTAATTTTGTTGTGATCTTATATCTTTTCTCTTTACGAGAAAAATGGGAGAGTGAAACCTCAAGTATGGATCTGAAAAAAAAATTTGAACACCCAAAATGGAAATGCACAAATGCTGAGAGAGATAATTCCAAAAAGTATATGTGATTTTTAAGGATAGGCAAAAAGTGGGTTGTTAGGCTATGGTAAATATCCAACCACACTTTTACTTGAGAATTTAATTTTTTCTATTCCTTGAAATTTTTTGATCATTAGGCCACTTCCATCCTCAACATGTTCTAGCATGCATATCCACCACACTTAAAACATGTTAGGATCAGATAGAAGTCTCTTTCCTAACAAATCTATTAGGGGATGTACTAGTGGAAATTCCCAAACATGGATAACTTAACTTTGGAGTTCATTTTTTAGTGCGTGAAACAATTTTCTTCACTTACATTTATTAGAGTTTCCAAATTCTTTTGCATACATAAACTCTAAAATTTTCATTTTGTTGTGATCTTATATTTTTTTTCTTTACGAGAAAAAAGGGAGAGTGGAAACTTAAGTTTGGATCTGAAAACAAAAGTTGGACACCCAAAATGGAAATGCACAAATGCTGAGAGAGATAATTCCAAATAGTATCTGTGATTTTAAAGAATAGGCAAAAAGTGGGTTGTTTGGGCTGCGGTAAATATCCAACCACATGTTAACTAGAGAATTTTATTTTTTCTACTCCTTGAAATTTTTGGATCATTAGCCACTTCCATCCTCAACATGTTTCTGGTATGCATATCCAACACCCTTAAAACTTGTTAGGATCAGTTACAAGTGTCTTTCGTATCAAATCTATTAGGGGTTGTACTAGTGGAACTTCCCAAACATGGATAACAAAACTTTGGAGTTCATTTTTTTGTGCGTGAAATTAATTTTTTCACTTACATTTATTATAGTTTCCAAATTATTTTGCATACATAAACTCTAAAATTTTCATTTTTTTGTGATCTTATATCTTTTTTCTTTACGAGAAAAATGGGAGAGTCAAAACTCAAGTTTGGATCTGAAAAACAAATTTGAACATCCAAAACGGAAATGCACAGATGCTGAGCGAGATAATTCCAAAAAGTATCTGTAATTCTTAAGGAAGGGCAAAAAGTGGGTTGATGGACTGCTGCAAATATCCAACCACACGTTAACTTGAGAATTTAATTTTTCATCTCCTTGAAATTTTTGGATCATTATGCCACTTGCATCCTCAACATGTTTCTGGCATGCATATCCACCACACTTAAAACATGTTAGGATCAGTTACAAGTCTCTTTCCTATCAAATCTATTAGGGGTTGTACTAGTGGAACTTCCCAAACATGGATAACAAAACTTTGGATTTCATTTTTTAGTGTGTGAAATAATTTTTTTCACCTACATTTATTATAGTTGCCAAATTCTTTTGCATACATAAACTCTAAAATTTTCATTTTGTTTTGATCTTATATCTTTTTTCTTTACGAGAAAAATGGGAGAGTGAAAACTCAAGTTTGGATCTGAAAAAAAAAATTAGAACATAAAAAATGGAAATGCACAAAAGCTGAGAGAGATAATTGCAAAAAGTATCTGTGATTTTTAACGATAGGCAAAAAGTGGGTTGTTGGGCTATGCTAAATATCCAACCACACGTTAACTTGAGAATTTAATTTATTCTACTCCTTGAAATGTTTGGATCATTATGCCACTTGCATCCTCAACATGTTTCTGGCATGCATATCCACCACACTTAAAACATGTTGGGATCAGTTACAAGTCTCTTTCCTATCAAATCTATTAGGGGTTGTACTAGTGGAACTTCCATAACATGCATAACAAAACATTGGAGTTCATTTTTTAGTGCGTGAAATAATTTTCTTCACCAACATTTATTATAGTTTCCAAATTCTTTTGCATACATAAACTCTAAAATTTTCATTTTGTTGTGATCTTATATCTTTTTTCTTTACGAGAAAAATGGGAGAGTGAAAACTAAAGTTTGGATCTGAAAAAAAAAAATTGAATATCAGAAATGGAAATGCGCATATGCTGAGAGAGATAATTCCAAAAAGTATCTTTGATTTTTAACGATTGGGAAAAAGTGGGTTGTTGGGCTCGGGTAAATATCCAACCACACGTTAACTTGAGAATATAATTTTTTCTACTCCTTGAAATTTTTTGATCATTTGCCCACTTTCATCCTCAACATGTTTCTGGCATGTATATGCACCACACTTAAAACATGTTGGGATCAGTTACAAGTCTCTTTCCTATCAAATCTATTAGGGGTTGTACAAGCGGAACTTCCCAAACATGGATAACAAAACTTTGGAGTTCATTTTTTAGAGAGTGAAATAATTTTCTTCACTTACATTTTTTATAGTTTCCAAATTCTTTTGCATACATAAACTCTAAAATTTTCATTGTATTGTGATATTATATCTTTTTTCTTTACGAGAAAAATGGGAGAGTGAAACTCAAGTTTGGATCTGAAAAAAATATTTGAACATCCAAAATTGAAATGCACAAATGCTGAGAGAGATAATTCAAAAAAGTATATGTGATTTTTAATGATAGGCAAAAAGTGGATTGTTGGGCTCCTGTAAATATCCAACCACTCGTTAACTTGAGAATTTAATTTTTTCTACTCCTTGAAATTTTTGGATCATTACGCCACGTGCATCCTCAACATGTTTCTGGCATGCATATCCACCACACTTAAAACATGTCAGGATCAATTACAAGTCTCTTTCCTATCAAATCTATTAGGGGTTGTACTAGTGGAACTTCCCAAACATGAATAACAAAACTTTGGAGTTCATTTTTTAGTGCGTGAAATAATTTCTTTCACTTACATTTATTATTGGTTCCTAATTCTTTTGCATACATAAACTCTAAAATTTTCAATTTGTTTTGATCTTATATCTTTTTTCTTTACGAGAAAAATGGGAGAGTGAAAACTCAAGTTTGGATCTGAAAAAAAAAATTAGAACATCCAAATTGGAAATGTACAAATACTGAGAGAGATAATTGCAAAAAGTATCTGTGATTTTTAAGGATAGGCAAAAAGTGGGTTGTTGGGCTCCTGTATATATCCAACCACACGTTAACTTGAGAATTTCATTTTTTCTACTCCTTGAAATTTTGGGATCATTAGACCACTTGCATCCTCAACATGTTTCTGGCTTGCATATCCACCACACTTAAAACATGTTGGGATCAATTACAAGTCTCTTTCCTATCAAATCTATTAGGGGTTGTCCTAGTGGAACTTCCATAACATGCATAACAAAACATTGGAGTTCATTTTTTAGTGCGTGAAATAATTTTCTTCACCAACATTTATTATTGTTTCCAAATTCTTTTGCATACATAAACTCTAAAAGTTTCATTTTGTTGTGATGTTATATCTTTTTTCTTTACGAGAAAAATGGGAGAGTGAAAACTCATGTTTGGATCTTAAAAAAAAAATTGAACATCCAAAATGGAAATGCACATATGCTGAGAGAGATAATTCCAAAAAGTACCTTCGATTTTTAAGGATTGGGAAAAAGTGGGTTCTTGGGCTACGGTAAATATGCAACCACATTTTAACTTGAGAATTTAATTTTTTCTACTCCTTGAAATTTTATGATCATTAGCCAACTTGCATCCTCAACATGTTTTTGGCATGCATATTTAGCACACTTAAAACATGATAGGATCAGTTACAAGTCTCTTTCCAATCAAATCTATTAGGGGTTCTAGTAGTGGAACTTCCCAAACTTGGATAACAAAACTTTGGAGTTCATTTTTTAGTGTGTGAAATAATTTTCTTCACCTACATTTATTATAGTTTCCAAATTCTTTTTGCATACATAAACTCTTAAATTTTCATTTTTTTGTGATCTTATATCTTTTGTCTTTACGAGAAAAATGGGAGAGTAAAAACTAAAGTTTGGATCTGAAAAAAAAAATTTGAACATCAAAAAAGGAAATGCACAAATGCTGAGAAAGATAATTCCAAAAAGTTTCTGTAAATTTTTAGGATAGGCAAAAAGTGGGTTGTTGGGCTCCGGTAAATATCCAACCACATGTTTACTTGAGAATTTAATTTTTTCTATTGCATGAAATTTTTGGATCGTTACGCCACTTGCATCCTCAACATGTTTCTGGCATGCATATCCACCACACTTAAAACATGTTACGATCAGTTACAAATCTCTTTCCTATCAAATCTATTAGGGGTTGTACTAGTGGAACTTCCCAAACATGGATAAGTAAACCTTGGAGTTCTTTTTTTAGTGCGTCAAATAATTTTCTTAACTTACATTTATTATAGTTTCAAAATTCTTTTCCATACATAAAGTATAAAATTTTCATTTTGTTGTGATCTTACATATTTTTTCTTTACGAGAAAAATGGGAGAGTGAAAACTCAAGTTTGGATCTGAAAAAAAATTTGAACATCAAAAATGCAAATGCACAAATGCTGTGAGAGATAATTCCAAAAAGTATCTGTGATTTTTATGGATAGGGAAAAAGTAGGTTGTTGCGCTCCGTTAAATATCCAACCACACGTTAACTTGAGAGTTTAATTTTTTCTACTCCTTGAAATGTTTGGATCATTAGGCCACTTGCATCCTCAACATGTTTCTGGCATGCATATCCACCACACTTAAAACATGTTAGGATCAGTTACAAGTCTCTTTCCTATCAAATCTATCAGGGTTGTACTAGTGGAACTTCCCAAACATGGATGACAAAACTTTGGAGTTTATTTTTTAGTGCGTGAAATAATTTTCTTCACTTACTTTTATTATAGTTTCCAAATTCTTTTGCAAACATAAACTCTAAAATTTTCATTTTTTTGTGATCTTATATCTTTTTTCTTTACGAGAAAAATGGGAGAGAGAAAACTCAAGTTTGGATCTGAGGAAAAAAATATGAACATCCAAAATGGAAATGCACAAATGCAGAGAGAGATAATTCCAAATAGTATCTGTGATTTTTAAGGATAGGAAAAAAGTGGGTTGTTGGGCTCCGGTAAATATCCAACCACACGTTTACTTGAGAATTTAATTTTTTCTACACCTTGAAATTTTTGGATAATTAGCCCACTTGCATCCTCAACATGTTTCGGGCATGCATATCTACCACAATCAAAACAAGTTAGGATCAGTTACAATTCTCTTTCCTATCAAATCTATTAGGGTATGAACTAGTGGAACTTCCCAAACTTGGATAACTAAACTTTGGAGTTCAGTTTTTAGTGCGTGAAATAATTTTCTTCACTTACATTTATTCTAGTTTCCATAGACTTTTGCATACTTAAACTTTAAAATTTTCATTTCGCTGTGATCTTATATATTTTTTCTTTACGAGAAAAATGGGAGAGTGAAAACTCAAGTTTGGATCTGAAAAAAAAATATTAACATCCAAAATGGAAATTCACAAATGCTGAGAGAGATAATTTCAAAAAGTATCTGTGATTTTTAAGGATAGGCAAAAAGTGGGTTGTTGGGCTATGCCAAATATCCAACCACACGTTAACTTGAGAATTTAATTTATTCTACTCCTTAAAATGTTTTGATCATTATGCCACTTGCATCCTCAACATGTTTCTAGCATGCATATCCACCACACTTAAAACATGTTAGGATCATTTACAAGTCTCTTTCCTATCAAATCTATTAGGGGTTGTACTAGTGGAACTTCTCAAACAATGATAACAAAACTTTGGAGTTCATTTTTTTGTGCGTGAAATAATTTTCTTCACTTTCATTTATTATAGTTTCCAAATTATTCTGCTTACATAAACTCTAAAATTTTAATTTTGTTGTGATCTTTTATCTTTTTTCTTTACGAGAAAAATGGGAGAGTGAAACCTCACGTTTGGATCTGAAAAAAAAAATTGAACATCGAAAATGGAAATGCACAAATGCGGAGAGAGATAATTCCAAAAAGTATTTGTGATTTTTAAGGTTAGGCAAAAAGTGGGTTGTTGGGCTATGGTAAATATCAAACCACACGTTAACTTGAGAATTTAATTTTTTCTACTCCTTGAAATTTTTTGATCATTAAGCCACTTGCATCCTCAACATGTTTCTAGCATGCATATCCACCACACTTAAAACATGTTAGGATCAGTTACAAGTCTTTTTTCTATTAAATCTATTAGGGGATGTACTAGTGGAAATTCCCAAACATGGATATTTAAACATTGGAGTTCAGTTTTTAGTGCATGAAACAGTTTTCTTCACTTACATTTATTATAGTTTCCAAATTCTTTTGCATACATAAACTCTAAAATTTTCATTTTGTTGTGATCTTATATCTTTGTTCTTTACGAGAAACATGGGATAGTGAAAACTTAAGTTTGGATTTGAAAACAAAAGTTGGACATCCAAAATGGAAATGCAGAAATGCTGAGAGAGATAAATCCAAAAAGGATCTGTGATTTTTAAGGATAGGCAAAAAGTTAGTTGTTGGGCTGCGGTAAATATCCAACCAAATGTTAACTAGAGAATTTGAATTTTTCTACTCCTTGAAATTTTTGGATCATTAAGCCACTTCCATCCTCAACATGTTTCATGTATCCATATCCAACACACTTAAAACTTGTTAGGATCAGTTACAAGTCTCTTTCCTATCAAATCTATTAGGGTATGTACTAGTGGAACTTCCCAAACATGGAAAACAAAAGTTTGGAGTTCATTTTTTAGTGCGTGAAATAATTTTCTTCACTTACATTTATTATAATTTCCAAATTCTTTTGCATACATAAACTCTAAATTTTTTATTTTTTTGATTCTTATATCTTTTTTCTTTACGAGAAAAATGGGAGAGTGAAAACTCAAGTTTCGATCTGAAAAAAAAAATTTTGAACATCCAAAATTGAAATGCACAAATGCTGAGAAAGATAATTCCAAAAAGTATCTGTGATTTTTAAGGATAGGCAAAAAGTGGGTTGTTGGGCTACGGTAAATATCCAACCACACATTAACTTGAGAATTTAATTTTTTCTGCTCCTTGAAATTTTTAGATCATTAGGCCTCTTGCATCCTCAACATGTTTCTGGCATGCACATCCACCGCGCTTGAAATATGTTAGGATCAGTTACATGTCTCTTTCCTATCACATCTATTAGGGGTTGTACATGTGGAACTTCCCAAACATGGATAACAAAACTTTGGAGTTCATTTTTTAGCGTGTCAAATAATTTTCTTCTGTTATATTTATTCTAGTTTCCAATTTATTTTGCATACTAAAACTCTAAAATTTTCATTTTTTTGTGAGCTTATGTCTTTTTTCTTATTGAGAAAAATGGGAGTGTGAAAACTCAAGTTTGGATCTGAAAAAAAATTTTGAACATCCAAAATGGAAATGCACAAATGCTGAGAGAGATAATTCCAAAAAATATCTATGACTTTTAAGGATAGGCAAAAAGTGGGTTGTTAGGTTCCGGTAAATATCCAACCACCCTTTAACTTGAGAATTTAATTTTTTCTACACCTTGAAATTTTTGGATCACTAGGCCGCTTGCATCCTCAACATGTTTCTTGCATGCGTATACACCGCACTTGAAACAAGTAAGGATCATTTACAGGTCTCTTTCCTATCAAATCTATTAGGGGTTGTACTAGTAGAACTTCCCAAACATGGATAACAAAACTTTGGAGTTCAATTTTTAGCGCGTGAAATAATTTTCTTCTCCTACATTTATTATAGTTTCCAAATTCTTTTGCATACATATACTCTAAAATTTTCATTTTCTTGTGCTCTTATATCTTTTTTCTTTAAGAAAAAAATGGAAGAGTGAAAACTGAAGTTCGGATCTGAAAAAAAAATTTGAACATCCAAAATGGAAATGCACAAATGCTGAGACATATAATTCCAAATATTATCAGAGATTTTTAAGCATAGGCAAAAAGTTTGTTGTTGGGCTCCGGTAAATATCCAACCACACGTTAACTTGAGAATATAATTTTTTTCTACTCCTTGAAATTTTACAATGATTGGGCCACTTGCATCCTCAACTTCTTTCTGGCATGCATATCCACCACACTTAAAATATGTTAGGATCAGTTTAGAGTCTCTTTCCTATCAAATCTATAAGGGGTTGTACTAATTGAACTTCTCAAACATGGATAACAAAACTTTGGAGTTCATTTTTTAGCGCGTGAAATAATTTTGTTCACATACATTTATTTTAGTTTCCAAATTCTTTTGCATACATAAACTCCAAAATTTTCATTTTGTTGTGGCCTTATATCTTTTTTCTTTACGAGAAAAATGGGAGAGTGAAAACTCAAGTTTGGATCTGAAAAAAAATTTGAACATCCAAAATGTAAATGCACAAATGCTGAGAGAGATAATTCCAAAAAGTATCAGTGATTTTGGGCTCTGGTAAATATCCAACCGCACGTTAACTTGAGAATATAATTTTTTTGTACTCCTTGAAATTTTTGGATCATTAGGCCACTTGCATCCTCAACTTCTTTCTGGCATGCATATCCACCACACTTAAAATATGTTAGGATTAGTAACATGTCTTTTTCCTATCTAATCTATTAGGGGTTGTACTAATGAAATTTCCCAAACATGGATAAAAAAAATTTGTATTTCATTTTTTTTTGTGTGAAATAATTTTCTTCACATACATTTATTAAAGTTTCCATATTTTTAAGCATACATAAACTCTTAAATTTTCATTTTGTTGTGATCTTATATCTTTTTTCTTTACGAGAAAGGTGGGATAGTGAAAACTCAAGTTTGAATCTGAAAAAAAAAATTTGAACATCCAAAATGGAAATGAACAAATGTTGAGAGAGATAATTCCAAAAAGTATCTGTGATTTTTAAGTATAGTCGAAAAGAGGGTTGTTGGGCTCCAGTAAATATCCAACCACACGTTAACTTGAGAATTTAATTTTTTCTACTCAAAATTTTTTGATCAATAGGCTACTTGCATCCTCAATAGGTTTCTGGCATGCATGTCTACCACATTTACAACATGTTAGGATCAGTTAGAAGTCTCTTTCCTATCAAATCTATTAGAGGTTGTACTAGTGGAACTTCCCAAACATGGATAACAAAACTTTGGAGTTCATTTTTTAGTGCGTGAAATAATTTTCTTCACTTACATTTGTTATAGTTTCCAAATTTTTTAGCATACATAAACTCTAAAATTTTTATTTTGTTGTGATCTTATATCTTTTTTCTTTATGAGAAAAATCGAAGAGTGAAAACTCAAGTTTAAATCTGAAAAAAAAATAATTGAACATCCAAAATGGAAAGGCACAAATTCTGAGATAGATAATTCCAAAAAGTATCTATGATTTTTAAAGATAGGCAAAAAGTGGGTTGTTGGGCTCCGCTAAATATCCAACCACACGTTAACGTGAGAATTTAATTTTTTCTACTCCTTGAAAGTTTTGGATCATTACGCCACTTGCATCCTCAACATGTTTGTGGCATGCATACCCGCCACACTTAGAACATGTTAGGATCAGTTACAAATCTCTTTCCTATAAAATCTATTAGGGTTGTACTAGTGGAACTTCCCAAACATGTATAACAATACTTTGGAGTTAATTTTTTAGTGTGTCAAATAATTTTCTTCACTTACATTTGTTATAGTTTCCAAATTCTTTTGCATACATAAACTCTAAAATTTTCATTTTGTCGTGATCTTATATCTTTTTTCTTTACAAGAAAGATGGGAGAGAGAAAACGCAAGTTTTAACATCCAAAATGAAAATGTATAAATGCTGATATAAATAATTCCAAAAAGTATCTTTGATTTTTAAGGATAGGCACAAAGTGGTTTGTTGGGCTCCGGTAAATATCCAACCACACGTTAACATGAGAATTTAATTTTTTCTACTCCTTCCAATTTTTGGATCATTAGGCCACTTCCATCCTCAACATGTTTCAGGCATGCATATCCACGACACTTAAAACATGTTAGGATCAGTACAAGACTCTTACCTATCAAATCTATTTGGGGTTGGACTATTGGAACTTCTGAACCTTGGATAACAAAACTTTGGAGTTAATTTTTTAGTGCGTGAAATAATTTTCTTCACTTACTTTTGTTATAGTTTCCAAATTCTTTTGCATACATAAACTCTAAAATTTTCATTTTGTTGTGATCTTATATCTTTTTTCTTTATGAGAAAAATGGGAGAGTGAAAACTCAAGTTTGGATCAGAAAAAAAAATTTGAACATCCAAAATGAAAATGTACAAATGCTGAGATAGATAATTCCAAAAAGTATCTTTGATTTTTAAGGATAGGAAAAAAGTGGTTTGTTGGGCTCCTGTAAATATCCAACCACACGTTAACTTCAGAATTTAATTTTTTCTACTCCTTTATATTTGTGGATCATTAGGCCACTTGCATCCTCAATATGTTTCAGGCATGCATATCCACCAAACTTAAAACATGTTAGGATTAGTTACAAGACTCTTACCTATCAAATCTATTTGGGGTTGGACTATTGGAACTTCCGAGACATGGATAAAAAAACTTTGGAGTTCATTTTTTAGTGCGTGAAATAATTTTCTTCACTTACATTTGTTATAGTTTCCAAATTCTTTTGCATACATAAAACTCTAAGATTTTCATTTTGTTGTGATCTTATATCTTTTTTCTTTACGAGAAAAATGGGAGAGTGAAAACTCAACTTTGGATCTGAAAAAAAAATTTGAACATCCAAAATGAAAGTGCACAAATGCTCTAAGAGATAATTCCAAAAAGTATCTGTGATTTTTATGGATAGGCAAAAAGTGGGTTGTTGGGCTCCGGTAAATATCCAACCACACGTTAACTTGAGAATTTAATTTTTTCTACTCCTTGAAAGTTTTGGATCATTACGCCACTTGCATCCTCAACATGTTTCTAGCATGCATATCCGCCACACTTAGAACTTGTTCGGATCACTTACAAGTCTCTTTCCTATCAAATCTATTAGGGGTTGTACTAGTGGAACTTCCCGAACATGTATGACAATACTTTGGAGTTCATTTTTTAGTACGTGAAATAATTTTCTTCACTTACATTTGTTATAGTTTCCACATTCGTTTGCATACGTATACTCTAAAATTTTCATTTTGTTGTGATCTTATATCTTTTTTCTTTACGAGAAAAATGGGAGAGTGAAAACTCAAGTTTGGATCTGAAAAAAAAATTTGAACATTGAAAATGAAAATGTCCAAATGCTGATATAGATAATTCCAAAAATTATCCGTGAATTTTAAGGATAGGCAAAAAGTGGGTTGTTGGGCTACGGTAAATATCCAACCACACGTTAACATGAGAATTTAATTTTTTCTGCTCCTTGAAAATTTTTTATCATTAGGCCTCTTGCTTCCTCAACATGTTTCTGGCATGCATATCCACCGCACTTGAAATATGTTAGGATCAGTTACATGTCTCTTTCCTATCACATCTATTAGGGGTTGTACAAGTGGAACTTCCCAAACATGGATAACAAAATTTTGGAGTTAATTTTTTAGTGTGTCAAATAATTTTCTTTAGTTACATTTATTGTAGTTTCCAATTTCTTTTGCATGCTAAAACTCTAAAATTTTCATTTTTTTGTGATCTTATGTATTTTTTCTTATCCAGAAAAATGGGAGTGTGAAAACTCAAGTTTGGATGTGAAAAAAAAATTTGAACATCCAAAATGGAAATGCACAAATGCTGAGAGAGATAATTCCAAAATGTATCTGTGATTTTTAAGGATAGGCAAAAAGTGGGTTGTTAGGCTCCGGTAAATATCCAACCACACGTTAACTTGAGAATTTAATTTTTTCTACTCCTTGAAATTTTTGGATCACTAGGCCGCTTGCATCCTCAACATGTTTCTGGCATGCATATCCACCACACTTAAAAAAGGTAAGGATCATTTACAGGTCTCTTTCCTATCAAATCTATTAGGTTGTACTAGTGGAACTTCCCAAACATGGATAACAAAACTTTGGAGTTGAATTTTTAGCGCGTGAAATAATTTTCTTCACCTACATTTATTATAGTTTCCAAACTATTTTGCATACATATACTCTAAAATTTTCATTTTCTTGTGATCTTATATCTTTTTTCTTTACGAGAAAAATGGGAGAGTGAAAACTCAAGTTCGGATCTGAAAAAAAAATTTGAACATCCAAAATGGAAATGCACAAATGCTGAGAGAGATAATTCCAAAAAGTTTCATTGATTTTTAAGTATAGGCAAAAGTGTGTTGTTGGGCTCCGGTAAATATCCAACCACATGTTAACTTGAGAATATAATTTTTTTCTACTCCTTGAAATTTTACAATGATTAGGCCACTTGCGTCCTCAACTTCTTTTTGGCATGCATATCCACCATACTTAAAATATGTTTGGATCAGTTACAAGTCTCTTTCCTATCAAATAAATAAGGGGTTGTACTAATTGAACTTCCCAAACATGGATAACAAAACTTTGGAGTTCTATTTTTAGCGCGTGAAATAATTTTCTTCACCTACATTTATTTTAGTTTCCAAATTCTTTTGCATACATAAACTCCAAAATTTTCATTCTATTGTGATCTTATATCTTTTTTCTTTACGAAAAAAATGGGAGAGTGAAAACTCAAGTTTGGATCTGAAAAAAAAATTTGAACATCCAAAATGGAAATGCACAAATGCTGAGAGAGATAATTCCAAAAAGTATCAGTGATTTTTAAGCATATGCAAAAAGTGGGTTGTTGGGCTGCGGTAAATATCCAACAACACGTTAACTTGAGAATATAATTTTTTTCTACTCCTTGAAATTTTTGGATGATTAGGCCACTTGCATCCTCAATTTCCTTCTGGCATGCATATCCACCACACTTAAAATATGTTAGAATTAGTTACAAGTCTTTTTCCTATCAAATCTATTAGGGGTTGTACTAGTGAAACTTCCCAAACATGGATAACAAAACTTTGTATTTCATTTTTTTGTGTGTGAAATAATTTTCTTCACTTACATTTATTAAAGTTTCCAAATTCTTACGCATACATAAACTCCTAAATTTTCATTTTGTTGTGATCTTATATCTTTTTTCTTTACAAGAAAAATGGGGCAGTGAAAACTCAAGTTTGAATCTGAAAAAAAAAATTTGAACATCCAAAACAGAAATGCACAAATTCTGAGAGAAATAATTCCAAAAAGTATCTGTAATTTTTAAGTATAGGCAAAAAGTGGGTTGTTGGGCTCCGGTAAATATCCAACCACACGTTAACTTGAGAATTTCATTTTTTCTACTCCCCGAAATTTTTCGATCAATAGGCTACTTGCACCCTCAACAGGTTCCTGGCATGCATATCCACCACATTTACAACATGTTAGGATCAGTTACAAGTCTCTTTCCTATCAAATCTATTAGAGGTTGTACTAGTGAACTTTCCACACATTGATAACAAAACATTGGAGTTCATTTTTTAGTGCATGAAATAATTTTCTTCACTTACATTTGTTATAGTTTCCACATCCTTTTGCATACATAAACTCTAAAATTTTTATTTTGTTTTGATCTTATATCTTTTTTCTCTATGTGAAAAATGGGAGAGTGAAAACTCAAGATTAAATCTGAAAAAAAATAATTGAACATCCAAAATGGAAATGCACAAATTCTGAGATAGATAATTCCAAAAAGTATCTGTGATTTTTAAAGATAGGCAAAAAGTGGGTTGTTGGGCTCCGATAAATATCCAACCTCACGTTAACTTGAAAATTTAATTTTTTATACTCCTTGAAATTTTTGGATCCTTAGGCCACTTGCATCCTCAACAGGTTTCAGGCTTGCATATCCACCACACTTAAAACATGTAAGGATCAGTTACATGACTCTTACCTATCAAATCTATTTGGGGTTGGACTATTGGAACTTCCGAAACATGGATAACAAAACTTTGGAGTTCATTTTTTAGTGCATGAAATAATTTTCTTCACTTACAATTGTTATAGTTTCCAAATTCTTTTGCATACACAAACTCTAAAATTTTCATTTTGTTGTGATCTTATATCTTTTTTCTTTACGAGAAAAATGGGAGAGTGAAAACTAAAGTTTGAATCTGAAAAAAATATTTGAACATCCAAAATGAAAATGCACAAATGCTGAGAGAGATAATTCCATAAAGTATCTGTGATTTTTAAGGATAGGCAAAAAGTGGGTTGTTGGGCTCCGGTAAATATCCAACGACTCGTTAACTTGAGAATTTAATTTTTCCACTCCTTGAAATTTTTGGATCATTAGGGTACTTGCATGCTCAACTTGTTTCTGGTATACATATCCGCCACACTTAAAACATGTTAGGATCAGTTGCAAGTCTCTTTCCTGTCAAATCTATAAGGGGTTGTACTAGTGGAACTTGCCAAACGTGAATAACAAAACTTTGGAGTTCATTTTTTAGTGCGTGAAATAATTTTCATCACTTAAATTTGTTATAGTTTCCAAATTCTTTTGCATACATAAACTCTAAAATTTTCATTTTGATGTGATCTTATATCGTTTTTCTTTACGAGATAAATGGGAGAGTGAAAACTCAAGTTTGGATCAGAAAAAAAATATTTGAACATCGAAAATGAAAATGTACAAATGCTGAGATAGATAATTCAAAAAAGTATCTTTGATTTTTAAGGATAGGCAAAAAGTGGTTTGTTGGGCTCCGGTAAATATTCAACCACACATTAACTTGAGAATTTAATTTTTTCTACTCCTTGAAATTTTTGGATCATTAGGCCACTTGCATCCCCAACATGTTTCTAGCATGCATATCCAACACACTTAAAACATGTTAGGATCAGTTACAAGACTCTTTCCTATCAAATCTATTGGGGGTTTGACTAGTGGAACTTCCGAAACATGGAAAACAAAACTTTGGAGTTCATTTTTTAGTTCATGAAATAATTTTCTTCACTTACATTTGTTATAGTTTCCAAATTTTTTTGCATACATAAACTCTAAAGTTTTCATTTTGTTGTGATCTTATATCTTTTTTCTTTACGTGAAAAATGGGAGAGAGAAAACACAAGTTTGGATCTGAAAAAAAAAAATTGAACATCCAAAATGAAAATGTACAAATGCTGAGATAGATAATACCAAAAAGTATCTTTGATTTTTAAGGATAGGCAAAAAGTGGTTTGTTGGGCTCTGGTTAATATCCAACCACACGTTAACTTCTGAATTTAATTTTTTCTACACCTTGAAATTTTTAGATCATTAGGCCACTTGCATCCTCAACATGTTTCAGGCATGGATATCCACCACACTTAAAACATGTTAGGGTCAGTTACAAGACTCTTTCCTATCAAATCTATTTGGGGTTAGCCTATTGGAACTTCCGAAACATGGATAACAAAACTTTGGAGTTCATTTTTTAGTGCATGAAATAATTTTCTTCACTTACAATTGTTATAGTTTCCAAATTCATTTGTATACATAAACTCTATAATTTTCATTTTGATGTGATCTTATATCATTTTTCTTTACGAGATAAATGGGTGAGTGAAAACTCAAGTTTGAATCTGAAAAAAAATATTTGAACATCCAAAATAGAGATGTACAATTTCTGAGAGAGATAATTTCAAAAACTATCTGTGATTTTTAAGGATAGGCAAAAAGTGGGTTGTTGGGCTCCGACAAATATCCAACCACACGTTAACTTGAGAATTTAATTTTTTCTACTCCTTGAAAGTTTTGGATCATTACGCCACTTGCATCCTCAACATGTTTCTGGCATGCATATTCGCCACACTTAGAACATGTTAGGATCAGTTACAAGTCTCTTTCCTATCAAATCTATAAGGGGTTGTACTAGTGGAACTTCCCAAACATGTATAACAACACTTTGGAGTTCATTTTTTGTACGTGAAATAATTTTCGTCACTTACATTTGTTATAGTTTCCAAATTCTTTTTCAGACATAAACTCTAAATTTTCATTTTGTTGAGATCTTATATGTTTTTTCTTTACGGGAAAAAAGGGAGAGTGAAAACTCAACTTTGGATCTGAAAAAAAAATTTGAACATCCAAAATAGAGAAGTACAAATGCTGAGAGAGATAATTCCAAAAAGTATCTGTGATTTTTAAAGATAGGCAAAAAGTGGGTTGTTGGGCTCCGAAAAATATCCAACCACACGTTAAGTTGAGAATTTAATTTTTTCTACTCCTTGAAAGTTTTGGATCATTACGCCACTTGCATCCTCAACATATTTCTGGCATGCATATCCGCCACACTTAGAACATGTTAGGATCAGTTACAAGTCTCTTTCCTATCAAATCTATTAGGGGTTGTACTAGTGGAACTTCCCAAACATGTATAACAACACTTTGGAGTCATTTTTTGTACGTGAAATAATTTTCTTCACTTACATTTGTTATAGTTTCCAAATTTTTTTGCACACATAAACTCTAAAATTTTCATTTTGTTGTGATCCTATATCATTTTTCTTTGCGAGAAGAATGGGAAAGTGAAAGCTCAAGCTTGGATCTGAAAAAAAAATTTGAACATCCAAAATGAAAATGCACAAATGCTGAGATAGATAATTCCAAAAAGTGTCTTTGATTTTTAAGGATAGGTAAAAAGTGGTTTGTTGGGCTCCGGTAAATATCAAACCACACGTTAACTTGAGAATTTAATTTTTTATACTCCTTAAAATTTTTGGATCATTAGGCCACTTGCATCCTCATCATGTTTCTGGCAAACATATCCACCACACTTAAAACATGTTAGGATCAGTTACAAGTCTTTGTCCTCTCAAATCTATTATGGGTTGTAGTAGTGGAACTTCCCAAACGTGTATAACAAAACTTCGGAGTTCATTTTTTAGTGCTTGAAATAATTTTTTTCACTTATATTTTTAATAGTTTCCAAATTATTTTGCATACATAAACTCTAAAGTTGTCATTTTGTTGTGACCTTATATTTTTTTTTTTACGAGAAAAACGGGAGAGTGAAAGCTCAAGTTTGGATCTAAAAAAAAAATTTGAACACCCAAAATGGAAATGCAGAAATGCTGAGAGAGATAATTCCAAATAGTATCAATGATTTTTAAGGATAGGCAAAAAGTGGGTTGTTGGGCTCCGGTAAATATCCAATCATACGTTAACTTGAGAATTTAATTTTTGCTACTACTTGAAATTTTTGGATCATTAGGCCACTTGCATCCCCAACATGTTTCTGGCATGCATATCCACCACACTTAAAACATGTTAGGACCAGTTACAAGTCTCTTTCCTATCAAATCTACTAGGAGTTGTACAAGTAGACCTTCCCAAACATGAATAACAAAACATTGGCGTTCATATTGTAGTGTGTCAAATAATTTTCTTTACTTAAATTTATTATAGTTTCATAGTTCTTTTGCATACTTAAACTCTAAAATTTTTATTTTGTTGTGATCTTATATATTTTTTCTTTACGAGAAAAATGGGAGGGTGAAAACTCATGTTTGGATCTGAAAAAAAAAATTGAACATCCAAAATGGAAATGCACAAATGCTGAGAGAGAAAATTCCAAAAAGTATAGGTGATTTTTAAGGATACAAAAAAAGTGGGTTGTTGGGCTCCGGTAAATATCCAACGACATGTGAACTTGAGAATTTAATTTTTCTACTCCTTCAAATTTTTGGATCATTAGGCCACTTGCATCCTCAACATGTTTTTGGCATACATATCCACGACACTTAAAACATGTTAGGATCCGTTACAAGTCTCTTTCCTATCAAATCTATTAGGAGTTGTACAAATGGAACTTCCCAAACATGAATAACAAAACTTTGCAGTTCATTTTTTAGTGTGTCAAATAATTTTCTTTACTTACATTTATTATAGTTTCATAGTTCTTTTGCGTACATAAACTCTAAAATTTTTATTTTGTTGTGATTGTATATATTTTTTCTTTACGAGAAAAATGGGAGAGTGAAAGCTCAAGTTTGGATCTAAAAAAAAAATTTGAACACCCAAAATGGAAATGCAGAAATGCTGAGAGAGATAATTCCAAATAGTAGCTATGATTTTTAAGGATAGTCAAAAAGTGGGTAGTTGGGCTGCGGTAAATATCCAATTATACGTTAACTTGAGAATTTAATTTTTGCTACTAGTTGAAATTTTTGGATCATTAGGCAACTTGCATCCTCAACATGTTTCTAGCATGCATATCCACCACACTTAAAACATGTTAGGATCAGTTACAAGTCTCTTTCCTATCAAATCCATTAGGAGTTGTACAAGTGGAACTTCCCAAACATGAATAACAAAACTTTGGAGTTCATTTTTTAGTGTGTCAAATAATTTTCTTTACTTACATTTATTATAATTTCATAGTTCTTTTGCATACTTAAACTCTAAAATTTTTATTTTGTTGTGATCTTATATATTTTTTCTTTACGAGAAAAATGGGAGAGTGAAAACTCATGTTTGGATCTGAAAAAAAATATTTGAACAACCAAAATGGAGATGTACAAATGCTGAGAGAGATAATTCAACAAAGTATCTATGATTTTTATGGATAGGAAAAAAGTGGGTTGCTGGGCTCCGGTAAATATCCAACCATACGTTAACTTGAGAAATTAATTTTTTCTACTCCTTGAAAGTTTTGGATCATTACGCCACTTGCATCGTCAACATGTTTCTGGCATGAATATCCGCCACACTTTGAACATGTTAGGATCAGTTACAGGTCTCTTTCCTATCAAATCTATTAGGGGTTGTACTAGTGGAACTTCCCAAACATGTATAAAAATACTTTGGAGTTCATTTTATAGTGCGTAAAATAATTTTCTTCACTTACAATTGTTATTGTTTCCAAATTTTTTTGCACACGTAAGCTCTAAAATTTTCATTTTGTTGTGATCCTATATCTTTTATCTTTGCGAGAAGAATGGGTAATTGAAAACTCAAGCTTGGATCTGAAAAAAAAATTTGAACATCCAAAATGAAAATGCACAAATGCTGAGATAGATAACTCCAAAAAGTGTCTTTGATTTTTAAGGATAGATAAAAAGTGGTTTGTTGGGCGCCGGTAAATATCCAACCACAAGTTAACTTGAGAATTTAATTTTTTATACTCCTTGAAATTTTTGGATCATTAGGCCACTTGCATCCTCAACATGTTTCTGGCAAACATATCCACGACACTGAAAACATGTTAGGATCAGTTACAAGTCTTTGTCCTATCAAATCTATTAGGGGTTGTAGTAGTGGAACTTCCCAAACGTGAATAACAAAACTTCAGAGTTCATTTTTTAGTGCTTGAAATAATTTTCTTCACTTACATTTGTTATAGTTTCCAAATTATTTTGCATACATAAACGCTAAAGTTGTCATTTTGTTGTGACCTTATATTTTTTTTTTTCGAGAAAAACGGGAGAGTGAAAGCTCAAGTTTGGATGTAAAAAAAAAATTTGAACACCCAAAATGGAAATGCAGAAATGCTGAGAGAGATAATTCCAAATAGTATCTATGATTTTTAAGGATAGGCAAAAAGTGGGATGTTGGGCTCCGGTAAATATCCAATCATACGTTAACTTGAGAATTTAATTTTTGCTACTAGTTGAAATTTTTGGATCATTAGGCCACTTGCATCCTCAACATGTTTCTGGCATGCATATCCACCACACTTAAAACATGTTAGAATCAGTTACAAGTCTCTTTCCTATCAAATCTATTAGGAGTTGTACAAGTGGAACTTCCCAAAAATGAATAACAAAACTTTGGAGTTCATTTTTTAGTGTGTCAAATAATTTTGTTTACTTACATTTATTATAGTTTCATAGTTCTTTTGCATACTTAACCTCTAAAATTTTTATTTTGTTGTGATTGTATATATTTTTTCTTTATGAGAAAAATGGGAGAGTGAAAACTCATGTTTGGATCTGAAAAAAAAAATTGAACATCCAAAATGGAAATGCACTAATGCTGAGAGAGATAATTCCAAATAGTATATGTGATTTTTAAGGATACGAAAAAAGTGGGTTGTCGGGCTCCGGTAAATATTCAATGAGACGTTAACTTGAGAATTTAATTTTTCTACTCCTTCAAATTTTTGGATCATTAGGCCACTTGCATCCACAACATGTTTCTGGCGACACTTTGAACATGTTAGGATCAGTTACAAGTCTCTTTCCTATCAAATCGATTAGGGGTTGTACTAGTGGAACTTCCCAAACGTGAATAACAAAACTTTGGAGTTCATTTTTTAGTGCGTGAAATAATTTTCATCACTTACATTTGTTATAGTTTCCTAATTCTTTTGCATACATAAACTCTAAAATTTTCATTTTGATGTGATCTTATATCTTTTTTCTTCACGAGATAAATGGGACAGTGAAAACTCAAGTTTGGATCTGAAAAAATATATTTGAACATCCAAATGGAAATGCACAAATGCTGAGAAAGATAATTACAAAAATTATAGGTGATATTTAAGGATACGAAAAAAGTGGGTTGTCGGGCTCCGGTAAATATCCAAAGACACATTAACTTGAGAATTTAATTTTTCTACTCCTTCAAATTTTTGGATCATTAGGCGACTTGCATCCTCAACATGTTTCTGGCATACATATCTACGACATTTAAAACATGTTAGGATCAGTTACAAGTCTCTTTCCTATCAAATCTATTAGGGGTTGTACTAGTGGAATTTCCCGAACGTCAATAACAAAACTTTGGAGTTCATTTTTTAGTGCGTGAAATAATTTTCATCACTTACATTTGTTATAGTTTCCTAATTCTTTTGCATACATAAACTGTAAAATTTTCCTTTTGATGTGATCTTATATCTTTTTTCTTCACGAGATAAATGGGAGAGTGAAAACTCAAGTTTGGATCTAAAAAAAAATATTTGAACATAAAAAATGAAGATGTACAAATGCTGAGAGAGATAATTCCAAAAAGTATCTATAATTTTTATGGATAGGCAAAAAGTGGGTTGTTGGGCTCCGGTAAATATCCAACCATACGTTAACTTGAGAAATTAATTTTTTCTACTCCTTGAATGTTTTGGATCATTACGCCACTTGCATCGTAAACATGTTTCTGGCATGCATATCTGCTACACTTTGAACATGTTAGGATCAGTTACAGGTCTCTTTCCTGTCAAATCTATTAGGGGTTGTACTAGTGGAACTTCCCAAACATGTATAACAATACTTTGGAGTTCATTTTATAGTGCGTAAAATAATTTTCTTCACTTACATTTGTTATAGTTTCCAAATTTTTTTGCACACATAAACTCTAAAATTTTTATTTTGTTGTGATCTTATATCTGTTTTCTTTGCGAGAAAAATGGGAGAGTGAAAACTTAAGCTTGGATCTGAAAAAAAAATTTGAACATCGAAAATGAAAATATACAAATGCTGAGATAGATAATTCCAAAAAGTATCTTTGATTTTAAAGGATCGGCAAAAAGTGGTTTGTTGGGCTCCGGTAAATATCCAACCACACGTTAACTTCAGAATTTAATTTTTTCTACTCTTTGGAATTCTTGGATCAGTAGGCCACTTGCATCCTCAACATGTTTCTGGCATGCATATCCAACACACTTAAAACATGTTATGATCCGATACAAGACTCTTTCCTATCAAATACATTTGGGGTTGGACTAGTGGAACTTCCGAAACATGGATCGCAAAACTTTGGAGTTCATTTTTTAGTGCGTGAAATAATTTTCTTCACTTACATTTGTTATAATTTCCAAATTCGTTTGCATACATAAACTCTAAAGTTTTCATTTTGTTGTGATCTTATATTTTTTTTCTTGACGTGAAAAATGGGAGAGTGAAAACCCAAATTTGGATCTGAAAAAAAAATTTGAACATCCAAAATGAAAATTTACAAATGCTGAGATAGATAATTCCAAAAAGTATCTTTGATTTTTAAAGATAGGGAAAAAGTGGGTTGTTGGGCTCCGGTAAATATCCAACCACACGTTAACTTGAAAATTTAATTTTTTGTACTCCTTGAAAGTTTTGGATCATTACGCCACTTGCATCCACAACATGTTTCTGGCATGCATATCCAACACACTTAAAACATGTTATGATCAGTTGCAAGTCTCTTTCCTATCAAATCTATTAGGGGTTGTACAAGTGGAACTTCCCAAACGTGAATAACAAAACTTTGGAGTTCATTTTTTAGTGCGTGAAATAATTTTCTTCACTTACATTGGTTATAGTTACCAAATTCTTTTGCATATATAAACTCTAAAATTTTCATTTTAATGTGATCTTATATCTTTTTTCTTTACGAGATAAATGGGAGAGTGAAAACTCAAGTTTGGATCTGAAAAAAAAATTTGAACATCCAAAATGGAGATGTACAAATGCTGAGAAAGATAATTCCAAAAAGTATCTGTGCTTTTTAAGGATAGGCAAAAAGTGGATTGTTGGGCTCCGGTAAATATCCAACCACACGTAAACTTGAGAATTTTATTTTTTCTACTCGAATGTTTTGGATCATTACGTCACTTGTATCCTCAACATGTTTCTGGCATGCATATCCGCCACAGTTTGAACATGTTAGGATCAGTTACAAGTCTCTTTCCTGTCAAATCTATTCGGGGTTGTACTTGTGGAACTTCCCAAACATGTATAACAATACTTTGGAGTTCATTTTTTAGTGCGTGAAATAATTTTCTTCACTTACATTTGTTATAGTTTCCAAATTCTTTTGCATGCATAAACTCTAAAATTTTCATTTTGTTGTGATCTTATATCTTTTTTCTTTACGAGAAAAATGGAGAGTGAAAACTCAAGTTTGGATCTGAAAAAAAAATTTGAACATCCAAAATGAAAATGTACAAATGCTGAGATAGATAATTCCAAAAAGTATCTTTGATTTTTAAAGATAGGCAAAAAGTGGTTTGTTGGGCTCCGGTAAATATCCAACCGCTCGTTAACTTCAGAATATAATTTTTTCTACTCCTTAAAATTTTTGGATCATTAGGCCACTTGCATCCTCAACATGTTTCATGCATGTATATCCAACACACTTAAAATCGGTTTGGATAAGTTACAAGACTCTTTTCTATCAAATCTATTTGACTTGGACTAGTGGAACTTCCGAAACATGGACAACAAAACTTTGGAGTTCATCTTTTAGTGTGTGAAATAATTTTCTTCACTTACATTTGTTATAGTTTCCAAATTCTTTTGCATACATAAACTCTAAAGTTTTCATTTTTTTGTGATCTTATATCTTTTTTCGTTACGAGAAAAACGGGAGAGTGAAAGCTCAAGTTTGGATCTGAAAAAAAAAAATTGAACATCCAAAATGAAAATGTATAAATGCTGAGATAGATAATTCCAAAAAGTATCTTTGATTTTTAAGGATAGGCAAAAAGTGGTTTGTTGGGCTCCAGTAAATATCCTACCACACGTTAACTTGAAAATTTAATTTTTTCTACTCTTTAAAATTTTTGGATCATTACGCCACTTGCATCCTCAACATGTTTCTGGCATGCATATCCTCCACACCTAAAACATGTTAGGATCAGTTACAAGACTCTTTCCTATCAAATCAATTTGGGTTGGACTAGTAGAACTTCCCAACAATGGATAACAAAACATTGGAGTTCATTTTTTAGTGCGTGAAATAAGTTTCTTCACCTACATTTGTTATGGTTTCCAAATTATATTGCATACATAAACTCTAAAATTTTCATTTTGTTGTGACCTTATATATATTTTTTTACGAGAAAAATGGGAGAGTGAAAGCTCAAGTTTGGATCTAAAAAAAATTTGAAAACCCAAAATGGAAATGCAGAAATGCTGAGAGAGATAATTCCAAATAGTATATGCGATTATTAAGGATAGGCAAAAAGTGGGTTGTTGGGCTTTGGTAAATATCCAACAATTTGTTAACTTGAGAATTTAATTTTTGCTACTACTTGAAATTTTTGGATCATTAGGCCACTTGCATCCTCAACATGTTTCTGGCATGCATATCCACCACACTTAAAACATGTTAGGATCAGTTACAAGTCTCTTTCCTATAAAATCTTTTAGGGGTTGTACAAGTGGAACTTCCCAAACATGGATAACAAAACTTTGGAGTTCATTTTTTAATGTGTCAAATAATTTTATTTACTTACATTTATTATAGATTCATAGTTCTTTTGCATACACAAACTCTAAAATATTTATTTAGCTGTGATCTTATATATTTTTCTTTTTGAGAAAAATGGGAGTGTGAAAACTGGTGTTCGGATCTGAAAAAAAAATTTGAAAATTCAAAATGGAAATGCACAAATGCTGAGAGAGATAATTCAAAAAAGAATCTGTGATTTTTAAGGATAGGCAAAAAGTGGGTTGTTGGGCTCCGGTAAATATCCAACCACACATCAACTTGAGAATTTAATTTTTTCTTCTCCTTGAAAGTTTTGGATCATTAGGCCACTTGCATCCTCAACATGTTTCATGCATGCATATCCGCCGCACTTAAAACAGGTTAGGATGAGTTACAAGTCTCTTTCCTATCAAATCTATTAGGGGTTGTGCTAGTGGAACTTCCCAAACATGCATTACAATACTTTGGAGTTCATTTTTTAGTGCGTGAAATAATTTTCTTCTCTTACATTTGTTATAGTTTCCAAATTCTTTTGCATACATAAACTCTAAAATTTTCATTTTGTTGTGATCTTATATCTTTTTTATTTATGAGAAAAATGGGACAGTGGAAACTCAAGTTTGGATCTAGAAAAAAAAAATTGAACATCCAAAATGGAAATGCACAAATGCTGAGAGAGATAATTCCAAAAAGTTTATGTGATTTTTAAGGATATGCCAAAAGTGGGTTGTCGGGCTCCAGTAAATATCCAACGATACGTTTACTTGAGAATTTAATTTTTCTACTCCTTCAAATTTTTGGATCATTAGGGCACTTGCATCCTCAAGATGTTTCTGGCAAACATATCCACCACACTTAAAACATGTTAGGATCAGTTAGAAGTTTATGTCCTATCAAATCTATTAGGGGTTCTAGTAGTGGAACTTCCCAAAAGTAAATAACAAAACTTTGGAGTTCATTTTTTAGTGCGTGAAATAATTTTCTTCGCTTACTTTTGTTATAGTTTCCAAATTATTTTGGATACATAAACTCTAAAGTTGTCATTTTGTTGTGACCTTATATATTTTTTTTATGAGAAAAATGGGAGAGTGAAAGCTCAAGTTTGGATGTAAAAAAAAATTTGAACACCCAAAATGGAAATGCAGAAATGATGAGCGAGATAATTCCAAATAGTATCTATGATTTTTGAGGATAGGCAAAAAGTGGGTTGTTGGGCTCCGGTAAATATCCAATCATACGTTAACTTGAGAATTTAATTTTTGCTATTACTTGAAATTTTTGGATCATTAGGCCACTTGCATCCTCAACATGTTTCTGCCATGCATATCCACCATACTTAAAACTTGTTAGGATCAGTTACAAGTCTCTTTCCTATCAAATCTATTAGGAGTTGTACAAGTGGAACTTCCCAAACATGAATAACAAAACTTTGGAGTTCATTTTTTAGTGTGTCAAATAATTTTCTTTACTTAAATTTATTATAGTTTCATAGTTCTTTTGCATACTTAAACTCAAAAATTTTTATTTTGTTGTGATCTTATATATTTATCCTTTACGAGAAAAATGGGAGAGGGAAAACTCATGCTTGGATCTGAAAAAATAAATTGAACATCCAAAATGGAAATGCAGAAATGCTGAGAGAGATAATTCCAAAAATTATATGTGATTTTTAAGGATATGAAAAAAGTGGGTTGTCGGGCTTCGGTAAATATCCAATGACACGTTAACTTGAGAATTTAATTTTTCTACTCCTTCAAATTTTTGGATCATTAGGCCACTTGCATCCTCAACATGTTTCTGGCATACATATCCACGACACTTAAAACATGTTAGGATCAATTACAAGTCTCTTTCCTATCAAATCTATTAGGGGTTGTACTAGTGGAACTTCCCAAACATGAATAATAAAACTTTGGAGTTCATTTTTTAGTGCGAGAAATAATTTTCATCACTTACATTTGTTATAGTTTCCTAATTCTCTTGCATACATAAACTCTAAAATTTTCATTTTGATGTGATCTTATTTCTTTTTTCTTCACGAGAAAAATGGGAGAGTGAAAACTCAAGTTTGGATCTGAAAAAAGATATTTGAACATCCAAATTGGAAATGCGTAAAGGCAGAGAAATATAAATCCAAAAAGTATCTGTGATTTTTAAGGATAGGCAAAAAGTGGGTTGCTGGGCTCCGGTAAATATCCAACCACACGTTAACTTGAGAATTTAATTTTTTCCACTCATTGAAATTTTTGGATCATTAGGCCACTTGCATCCTCAACATGTTTCTAGCATGCATATCCACCACACATAAAACATGTTAGGATCAGTTACAAGACTCTTTCCTATCAAATCTATTTGGGGTTGGACAAGTGGAACTTCCGAAACATGGATAACAAAACTTTGGAGTTCATTTTTTAGTGCGTGAAATAATTTTCTTCACTAACATTTGTTATAGTTTCCAAATTCTTTTGCATATATAAACTCTAAAATTTTCATTTTGTTGTGATCTTATATCTTTTTTCTTTACGAGAAAAATGGGAGAGTGAAAACCCAAGTTTGGATCTGAAAAAAATTTGAACATCAAAAATGAAAATATACAAATGCTGAGATAGATAATTTCAAAAAGTATCTTTAATATTTAAGGATTGGCAAAAACTCGTTTGTTGGGCTCCGGTAAATATCCAACCACACGTTCACTTGAGAATTTAAATTTTTCTACTCCTTGAAATTTTTGGATCATTAGGCTACTTGCATCCTCAACATGTTTCTGGCATGCATATCCACCACACTTAAAAACATGTTGGGATCAGTTACAAGACTCTTTCCTATCAAATCTATTTGGGGTTGGACTATTGGAACTTCCCGAACTTGGATAACAAAACATTGGAGTTCATTTTTTAGTGCGTGAAGTAAGTTCCTTCACTTACATTTGTTATAGTTTCCAAATTATTTTGCATACATAAACTCTAAAATTTTCATTTTGTTGTGATCTTATATATTTTTTTTTACGAGAAAAGTGGGAGAGTGAAAACTCAAGTTTGGATCTAAAAAAAGAAATTTGAACATCCAAAATGGAAATGCAGAAATGCTGAGAGAGATAATTCCAAATAGTATCTGTGATTTTTAAGTATAGGCAAAAAGTGTGTTGTTGGGCTCCAGTAAATATCCAACCATACGTTAACTTGAGAATTTAATTTTTTCCACTCCTTGAAACTTTTGGATCATTAGGCCACTTGCATCCTCAACATGTTTCTGGCATGCATATCCACCACACTTAAAACATGTTAGGATCAGTTACAAGTCTCCTTCCTATCAAATCTATTAGGAGTTGTACAAGTGGAACTTCCCAAACATGCATAACAAAACTTTGGAGTTCTTTTTTTAGTGTCTCAATTAATTTTCTTTACTTACATTTATTATAGTTTCATAGTTCTTTTGCATACTTAAACTCTAAAATTTTTATTTTGTTGTGATCTTATATATTTTTTCTTTACGAGAAAAATGGGAGTGCGAAAACTCAAGTTCGGATCTAAAAAAAAAAATAGAAAATCCAAAATGGAAATGCACAAATGCTGAGAGAGATAATTCCAAAAAGTATTTGTGATTTTTAATGATAGGCAAAAAGTGGGTTGTTGGGCTCCGGTAAATATCCAACCACATGTTAACTTGAGAATTTAATTTTTTCTTCTTCTAGAAAGTTTTGGATCATTACGCCACTTGCATCCTCAACATGTTTCTGGCATGCATATCCGCCACATTTTGAACATGTTAGGATCAGTTACATGTCTCTTTCCTATCAAATCTATTAGGGGTTGTACTAGTGGAACTTCCCAAACATGTATAACAATACATTGGTGTTCATTTTTTAGTGCGTGAAATAATTTTCTTCACTCACATTTGTTATAGTTTCAAAATTCTTTTGCATACTCTAAAATTTTCATTTTGTTGTGATCTTATATCTTTTTTCTTTACGAGAACAATGGGACAGTGAAAACTCAAGTTTGGATCAGAAAAAAAATTTTGAACAACCAAAATGAAAATGTACAAATGTTGAGATAGATAATTCCAAATGGGATCTTTGATTTTTAAGGATAGGCCAAAAGTGGTTTGTTGGGCTCTGGTAAATATCCAACCACAAGTTAACTTGAGAATTTAATTTGTTCTACTCCTTGAAATTTTTGGATCCTTAGGCCACTTGCTTCCTCAACATGTTTCTGGCATGCATATCCACCTTACTTAAAACATGTTAAGATCAGTTACAAAACTCTTTCTCATCAAATCTATTTGGGGTTGGACTCGTGGAACTTCCGAAACATGTATAACAATACTTTGGAATTCATGTTTTAGTGCGTGAAATAATGTTCTTCACTTACATTAGTTATAGTTTCCTAATTCTTTTGCATAGATAAACTATAAAATTTTCATTTTGTTGTGATCTTATGTATTTTTTCTTTACGAGAAAAATGGGAGAGTGAAGACTCATGTTTGGATCTGAAAAAAAAATTGAACATCCAAAATGGAAATGCACAAATGCTGAGAGAGATAATTCCAAAAAGAATATGTGATTTTTAAGGATACGCAAAAAGTGGGTTGTCGGGCTCCGGTAAATATCCAACGACACGTTAACTTGAGAATTTAATTTTTTCTACTCCTTGAATGTTTTGGATCTTTACGCCACTTGCATCCTCAACATGTTTCTGGCATGCATATCCGCCAAACTTAGAACATGTTAGGATCAGTTACAAGACTCTTTCCTATCAAATCTATTAGGGGTTGTACTAGTGGAACTTCCCAAACATGTATAACAATACTATGGAATTCATTTTTTAGTGTGTGAAATAATTTTCTTCACTCACATTTGTTATAGTTTCCAAATTCTTTTGCATACATATACTCTAAAATTTTCTTTTTGTTGTGATCTTATATCTTTTTTCTTTACAAGAAAAATGGGACAGTGAAAACTCAAGTGTGGAATTATGAACATCCAAAATTAAAATATAAAAATGTTGAGATAGATAATTCCAAAAAGTATCTTTGATTTTTAAGGATAGGCAAAAAGTGGTTTGTTGGGCTCTGATAAATATCCAACCACAAGTTAACTTGAGATTTTAATTTGTTCAACTCCTTGAAATTTTTGGATCCTTAGGCCACTTGCTTCCTCAACATGTTTCTGGCATGCATATCCACCTTACTTAAAACATGTTAAGATCAGTTACAAAACTCTTTCCTATCAAATCTTTTTGGGGTTGGACTAGTGGAACTTCCAAAACATGGAGAACAAAACTTTGGAGTTCATTTTTTAGTGCGTGAAATAATGTTCTTCACTTACGTTTGTTATAGTTTCCAAATTCTTTTGCATACATAAACTATAAAATTTTCATTTTTTTGTGATCTTATATATTTTTTCTTTACGAGAAAAATGGGGGAGTGAAAGCTCAAATTTGGATCTAAAAAAAAAATTTCAACACCCAAAATGGAAATGCAGAAATGCTGAGAGAGTAATTCCAAATAGTATCTATGATTTTTAAAGATAGGCAAAAAGTGGGTTGTTGGGCTCCGGTAAATATCCAATCATACGTTAACTTGAGAATTTAATTTTTGCTGCTACTTGAAATTTTTGGATCATTAGGCCACTTGCATCCTCAACATGTTTCTAGCATGCATATCCACCGCATTTAAAACATATTAGGATTAGTTACAAGTCTCTTTCGTATCAAATCTATTAGGAATTGTACAAGTGGAACTTCCCAAACATGGATAACAAAACTTTGGAGTTCATTTTTTAGTGTGTCAAATAATTTTCTTTACTTACATTTATTATAGTTTCATAGTTCTTTTGCATACTTAAACTCTAAACTTTTTTTTTTTTTGTGATCTTATATATTTTTCTTTACGAGAAAAATGGGAGAGAGAAAACTCATGTTTGGATCTGAAAAAAAAATTGAACATCCAAAATGAAAATGCACAAATGGTGAGAGAGATAATTCCAAAAAGCATATGTGATTTTTAAGGATACGGAAAAAGTGGGTTGTCGGGCTCTGGTAAATATCCAAAGACACGTTAACTTGAGAATTTAATTTTTCTACTTCTTCAAATTTTTGGATCATTAAGCCACTTGCGTCCTCAACATGTTTTTGGCATGCATATGGACGACACTTAAAACATGTTAGGATCAGTTACAAGTCTCTTTCCTATCAAATCTATTAGGGGTTGTACTAGTGGAACTTCCCAAACGTGAATAACAAAACTTTGGAGTTCATTTTTTAGTGTGTGAAATAATTTTCATCACTTACATTTGTTATAGTTTCCTAATTCCTTCGCATACATAAACTCTAAAATTTTCATTTTCATGTGATCTTACATCTTTTTTCTTCACGAGATAAATGGGAGAGTTAAAACTCAAGTTTGGATCTGAAATAAAAATTTGAACATCCAAAATGAAAATGTACAAATGCTGAGATAGATAATTCCAAAAAGTATCTTTGAATTTTAAGGATAGGCAAAAAGTGGTTTGTTGGGCTCCGGTAAATATCCAACCACATGTTAATTTCAGAATATAATTTTTTCTACTCCATAAAATTTTTGGATCATTAGGCCACTTGCATCCTCAACATGTTTCATGCATGCATATCCAACACACTTAAAACTTGTTTGGATCAGTTATTAGACTCTTTTCTATCAAATCTATTTGGGCTTGGACTAGTGGAACTTCCGAAACATGGATAACAAAACTTTGGAGTTCATTTTTTAGTGCATGAAATAATTTTCTTCACTTACATTTGTAATAGTTTCCAAATTCTTTTGCATACATAAACTCTAAAGTTTTCATTTTGTTGTGATCTTATATCTTTTTTCGTTATGAGAAAAATGCGAGAGTGAAAACACAAGTTTGGATCTAAAAAAAAATTTGAACATCCAAAATGAAAATATACAAATGCTCAGATAGATAATTCCAAAAAGTATCATTGATTTTTAAGGCTAGGCAAAAAGTGGTTTGTTGGGCTCCGGTAAATATCCAACCACACGTTAACTTGAAAATTTAATTTTTTCTACTCTTTGAAATTTTTGGATCATTACGCCACTTGCTTCCTCAACATGTTTCTGGCATGCATATCCACCACACCTACAACATGTTAGGATCAGTTACAAGACTCTTTCCTATCAAATCTATTTGGGGTTGGACTAGTGGAACTTCCCGACAATGAATAACAAAACATTGGAGTTCATTTTTTAGTGTGTGAAATAAGTTTCTTCATCTACATTTGTTATAGTTTCCAAATTATTTTGCATACATAAACTCTAAAATTTTCATTTTGTTGTGACCTTATATTTTTTTTTTTTTACGAGAAAAATGGGAGAGTGAAAGCTCAAGTTTGGATCTAAAAAAAATTTGAACACCCAAAATGGAAATGCAGAAATGCTGTGGGAGATAATTGCAAATAGTATCTATGATTTTTAAGGATAGGCAAAAAGTGGGTTGTTGGGCTTCGGTAAATATCCAACAATAGTTAACTTGAGAATTTAATTTTTGCTACTACTTGAAATTTTTGGATCATTAGGCCACTTGCATCCTCAACATGTTTTTGGCATGCATATCCACCACACTTAAAACATGTTAGGATCAGATACAAGTCTCTTTCCTATAAAATCTTTTAGGGGTTGTACAAGTGGAACTTCCCAAACATGGATAACAAAACTTTGGAGTTCATTTTTTAGTGTGTCAAATAATTCTATTTACTTACATTTATTATAGTTTCATAGTTGTTTTGCATACATAAACTCTAAAATTTTTACTTTGTTGTGATTTTATATATTTTTTCTTTTCGAGAAAAATGGGAGTGTAAAAACTGGAGTTCGGATCTGCAAAAAAAATTTGAAAATTCAAAATGCAAATGCAGAAATGCTGGGAGAGATAACTCAAAAAAGTGTCTGTTATTTTTAAGGATAGGCAAAAAGTGGGTTGTTGGGCTCCGGTAAATATCCAACCACACATTAACTTGAGAATTTAATTATTTCTATGGTTTTAAATTTTTGGATCATTAGGCCACTTGTTCATCCTCAACATGTTTCATGCATGCATATCCGCCACACTTAAAACAGGTTCGGATCAGTTACAAGTCTCTTTCCTATCAAATCTATTAGGGGTTGTGCTGGTGGAACTTCCCAAACATGTATAACAATACTTTGGAGTTCGTTTTTTAGTGCGTGAAATAATTTTCTTCACTTACATTTGTTATAGTTTCCAAATTCTTTTGCATACATACACTCTAAAATTTTCATTTTTTTGTGATCTTATATCTTTTTTATTTACGAGAAAAATGGGACAGTGAAAACTTAAGTTTGGATCTGAAAAAAAAAATTGAACATCCAAAATGGAAATGCACAAATGCTGAGCGAGATAGTTCCAAAAAGTGTATGTGATTTTTAAGGATATGCAAAATGTGGGTTGTCGGGCTCCGGTAAATATCCAACGACACATTAACTTGAGAATTTAATTTTTCTACTCCTTCAAATTTTTGGATCATTAGGCCACTTGCATCCTCAAGATGTTTCTGGCAAACATATCCCCCACACTTAAAACATGTTAGGATCAGTTAGAAGTCTATGTCCTATCAAATCTATTAGGGGTTGTAGTAGTGGAACTTCCCAAACGTGAATAACAAAACTTTGGAGTTCATTTTTTAGTGCGTGAAATAATTTTCTTCACTTACATTTGTTATAGTTTCCAAATTATTTTGTATACATAAACTCTAAAGTTGTGATTTTGTTGTGACCTTATATATTTTTTTTAAGAGAAAAATGGGAGAGTGAAAGCTCAAATTTGGATCTAAAAAAAAAATTTGAACACCCAAAATAGAAATGTAGAAATACTGAGAGAGATAATTCCAAATAGTATCTGTGATTTTTAAGGATAGGCAAAAAGTGGGTTGTTGGGCTCCGGTAAATATCCAACCATACGTTAACTGGACAATTTAATTTTTGCTACCACTTGAAATTTTTTGATCATTGGGCCACTTGCATCTTCAACATGTTTTTTGCATGCATATCCACCACACTTAAAACATGTTAGGATCAGTTACATGTCTCTTTCCTATCAAATCTATTAGGGGTTATACTAGTGGAACTTCCCAAACGTGAATAACAAAACTTTGGAGTTCATTTTTTAATGCGTGAAATAATTTTCGTCACTTACATTGGTTATAGTTTCCTAATTCTTTTGCATACATCAACTCTAAAATTTTCATTTTGATGTGATCTTATATCTTTTTTCTTCACGAGATAAATGGAAGAGTGAAAACTCAAGTTTGGATATGAAAACATATATTTGAACATCCAAAATGGAGATGTACAAAAGCTGAGAGAGATAATTCCAAAAAGTATCTACGATTTTTATGGATAGGCAAAAAGTGGCTTGTTGGGCTCCGGTAAATATCCAACCATACGTTAACTTGAGAAATTAATTTTTTCTACTCCCTAAAAGTTTCGGATCATTACGCCACTTGCATCGTCAACATGTTTCTGGCATGCATATCCGCCACACTTTGAACATGTTAGGATCAGTTATAGATATCTTTCCAATCAAATCTATTAGGGGTTGTACTTGTGGAACTTTCCAAACATGTATAACAATACTTTGGAGTTCATTTTATAGTGCGTAAAATAATTTTCTTCACTTACGTTTGTTATACTTTCCAAATTTTTTTGCACACATAAACTCTAAAATTTTCATTTTGTTGTGATCTTATATCTTTTTTCTTTGCAAGAAAAATGGGAGAGTGAAAACTCAAGCTTGGATCTGAAAAAAGAAATTTGAACATCCAAAATGAAAATGTACAAATGCTGAGATAGATAATTCCAAAAAGTATCTTTGATTTTTAAGGATAGGTAAAAAGTGGTTTTTTGGGCTCCGGTAAATAGCCAACCACACGTTAACTTGAGAATTTAATTTTTTCTACTCCTTGAAATTTTTGGATCATTAGGCCACTTGCATCCTCAACTTGTTTCTGGCAAACATATCCACCACACTTAAAACATGTTAGGATCAGTTACAAGTCTTTGTCCTATCAAATCTATTAGGGGTTGTAGTAGTGGAACTTCCCAAACGTGAATAACAAAACTTTGGAGTTCATTTTTTAGTGCTTGAAATAATTTTCTTCACTTACATTTGTTCTAGTTTCCAAATTATTTTGCATACATAAAGTCTAAAGTTGTCATTTTGTTGTGACCTTATTTTTTTTTTTTTTGAGAAAAATGGGAGAGTGAAAGCTCAAGTTTGGATCTAAAACAAAAATTGAACACACAAAATGGAAATGCAGAAATGCTGAGAGAGATAATTCCAAATATTATCTATGATTTTTAAGGATAGGCAAAAAGTGGGTTGTTGGGCCCCAGTAAATATCTTATCATACGTGAACTTGAGAATTTAATTTTTGCCACTACTTGAAGTTTTTGGATCATTAGGCCACTTGCATCCTCAACATGTTTCTGGCATGCATATCTACCACACTTAAAACATGTGAGGATCAGTTACATGTCTCTTTCCTATCAAATCTATTAGGAGTTGTACAAGTGGAACTTCCCAAACATGAATAACAAAACTTTGGAGTTCATTTTTTAGTGTGAAAAATAATTTTCTTTACTTACATTTATTATAGTTTCATAGTTCTTTTGCATACTTAAACTGTAAAATTTTTCTTTTGTTGTGATCTTATTTATTTTTTCTGTACGAGAAAAAAGGGAGAGTGAAAACTCATGTTTGGGTCTGAAAAAAAATATTGAACATCCAAAATGGAAATGCACAAATGCTGAGAGAGATAATTCCAAAAAGTATATGTGATTTTTAAGGATACGAAAAAGTGGGTTGTCGGGCTCCGGTAAATATCCAACGACACATTAACTTGAGAATTTAATTTTTCTACTCCTTCAAATTTTTGGATCATTAGGCCACTTGCATCCTCAACATGTTTCTGGCATACATATCCACGACACTTAAAACATGTTAGGTTCAGTAACAAGTCTCTTTCCTATCAAATCTATTAGGGGTTGTACTAGTGGAACTTCCCAAACGTGAATACCAAAACTTGGAGTTCATTTTTTAGTGCGTGAAATAATTTTCGTCACTTACATTTGTTATAGTTTCCTAATTCCTTTGCACACATAAACTCTAAAATTTTCATTTTGATGTGATCTTACATCTTTTTTCTTCGCGAGATTAATGGGAGAGTTAAAACTCAAGTTTGGATCTGAAAAAAAAATATTTGAACATCCAAAATGGAGATTTACAAATGCTGAGAGAGATAATTCCAAAAAGTATCTATGATTTTTAAGGATAGGCAAAATGTGGGTTGTTGGGCTCCGGTAAATATCCAACCATACGTTAACTTGAGAATTTACTTTTTTCTACTCCTTGAAAGTTTTGGATCATTACACCACTTGCATCCTCAACATGTTTCTGGCATGCATATCCGCCACAGTTTGAACATGTTAGGATCCGTTACAAGTCTCTTTCCTATCAAATCTATTAGGGGTTGTACTAGTGGAACTTCCCAAACATGTATACCAATACTTTGGAGTTGATTTTATGGTGCATAAAATAATTTTCTACACTTATATTTGTTATAGTTTCCAAATTTTTTTGAACACATAAACTCTAAAATTTTCAGTTTGTTGGCATCTTATTTCTTTTTTCTTTGCGAGAAAATGGGAGAGTGAAAACTAAAGTTTGGATCTGAAAAAAAAAATTTGTACATCCAAAATGAAAATGTACAAATGCTGAGGTAGATAATTCCAAAAAGTATCATTGATTTTTGAGGATAGGTAAAAAGTGGTTTGTTCGGCTCCGGTAAATATCCAACCACACGTTAACTTGAGAATTTAATTTTTTCTACTCCTTGAAATTTTTGGATCATTAGGCCACTTGCATCCTCAACATGTTTCTGGCATGCATATCCACCACACTTAAAACATGATAGGATCAGTTACAAGTCTCTTTCCGATCAAATCTATTTGGGGTTGGACTAGTGGAACTTCCTGAACATGGATAACAAAACATTGGAGTTCATTTTTTAGTGCGTGAAATAAGTTTCTTCACTTACATTTGTTATAGTTTCCAAATTATTTTGCATACATAAACTCTAAAATTTTCATTGTTTTGTCATCTTATATATTTTTTTTTTTACGAGAAAAATGGGAGAGTGAAAACTCAAGTTTGGATTTGAAGAAAAAATTTGAACATCCAAAATGAAAATGTGCAAATGCTGAGATAGATAATTCCAAAAAGTGTCTTTGATTTTTAAGGATAGGTACAAAGTGGTTTGTTGGGCTCCGATAAATATCCAACCACACGTTTACTTGAGAATTTAATTTTTTCTACTTCTTGAAATTTTTGGATCATTAGGCCACTTGGATCCTCAACATGTTTCTGGCAAACATATCCACCACACTTAAAACATGTTAGGATCAGTTACAAGTCTTTGTCCTATCAAATCTATTAGGGGTTGTAGTAGTGGAACTTCGCAAACGTGAATAACAAAACTTTGGAGTTCATTTTTTAGTGCTTGAAATAATTTTCTGCACTTACAGTTGTTATAGTTTCCAAATTATTTTGCATACATAAACTCTAAAGTTGTCATTTTGTTGTGACCTTATTTTTTTTTTTACGAGAAAAATGGCCGTGTGAAAGCTCAAGTTTGGATCTAAAAAAAAATTTTGAACACCCAAAATGGAAATGCAGAAATGCTGAGAGAGGAAATTTAAAATAGAATCTGTGATTTCTAAGGATAGGCACAAAGTGGGTTGTTGGGCTCCGATAAATATCCCATCATACGTTAACTAAAGAATTTAATTTTTTCTACTACTTGAAATTTTTGGATCATTAGGCCACTTGCATCCTCAACATGTTTCTGGCATGCATATCCACCACACTTAAAACATGTTAGGATCAGTTACAAGTCTCTTTCCTATCAAATCTATTAGGAGTTGTACAAGTGGAACTTCCCAAACATGGATAACAAAACTTTGGAGTTCATTTTTTAGTGTGTCAAATAATTTTCTTTACTTACATTTATTATAGTTTCATAGTTCTTTTGCATACTTAAATTCTAAAATTTTTATTTTATTGTGATCTTATATATTTTTTCTTTACGAGAAAAATGGGAGAGTGAAAACTCATGTTTGGATCTAAAAACAAAAATTGAACATCCAAAATGGAAATGCACAAATCCTGAGAGAGATAATTCCAAAAAGTATATGTGATTTTTAAGGATACGGAAAAAGTGGGTTGTCGGGCTCCGGTAAATATCCAACTACACGTTAACTTGAGAATTTAATTTTTCTATTCCTTCAAATTTTTGGATCATTAGGCCACTTGCATCCTCAACATGTTTCTGGCATACATATCCATGAAACCTAAAACATGTTAGTATCAGTTACAAGTCTCTTTCCTATCAAATCTATTCGGGGTTGTTCTAGTGGAACTTCCCAAACGTGAATAACAAAACTTGGAGTTCATTTTTTAGTGCGTGAAATAATTTTCATCACTTACATTTGTTATAGTTTCCTAATTCCTTTGCATACATAAACTCTAAAATTTTTATTTTGATGTGATCTTACATCTTTTTTCTTCACGAGATAAATGGGAGTGTTAAAACTCAAGTTTGGATCTGAAAAAAAATATTTGAACATCCAAAATGGAGACGTACAAATGCTGAGAGCGATAATTCCAAAAAGTATCTATGATTTTTAAGGATAGGCAAAAAGTGGGTTGTTGGGCTCCTGTAAATATCCAACCATATGTTAACTTGAGATTTTAATTTTTTCTACTCCTTGAAAGTTTTGGATCATTACACCACTTGCATCCTCAACATGGTTCTGGCATGCATAACCGCCACACTTTGAACATGTTAGGAACAGTTATAGGTCTCTTTCCTATCAAATCTATTAGGGGTTGTACTAGTGGAACTTCCCAAACATGTATACCAATACTTTGGAGTTGATTTTATGGTACGTAAAATAATTTTCTTTACTTACATTTGTTACAGTTTCCAAATTTTTTGCACACATAAACTCTAAAATTTTCATTTTGTTGTGATCTTATATCTTTTTTCTTTGCGAGAAAAATGGGAGGGTGAAAACTCAAGCATGGATCTGAAAAAAAAATTTGTACATCCAAAATGAAAATGTACAAATGCTGAGATAGATAATTCCAAAAAGTATCTTTGATTTTTTAGGATAAGTAAAAAGTGGTTTGTTGGGCTCCGGTAAATATCCAACCACACGTTAACTTGAGAATTTAATTTTTTCTACTCCTTGAAATTTTTGGATCATTAGGCCACTTGCATCCTCAACATGTTTCTGGCAAACATATCCACCACACTTAAAAACTTGTTAGGATCAGTTACAAGTCTTTGTCCTATCAAATCTATTAGGGGTTGTTGTAGTGGAACTTCCCAAACATCAATAACAAAACTTTGGAGTTCATTTTTTAGTGCTTAAAATAATTATCTTTACTTACATTTGTTATAGTTTCCAAATTATTTTGCATACATAAACTCTAAAGTTGTCATTTTGTTGTGACCTTAAATTTTTTTTTTACGAGAAAAATAGGAGAGTGAAAGCTCATGTTTGGATCTAAAAGAAAAAATCGAACATCCAAAATGGAAATGCACAAATGCTGAGAGAGATAATTCCAAAAAGTATATGTGATTTTTAAGGATACGGAAAAAGTGGGTTGTTGGGCTCCGGTAAATATCTAACCATACGTTAACTTGACAATTAAATTTTTTCTACTCCTTGATAGTTTTGGATCATTACGCCACTTGCATCCTCAACATGTTTCTGGCATGCATATCCGCCACACTTTGAACATGTTAGGATCAGTTACAGGTCTCTTTCCTATCAAATCTATTAGGGGTTGTACTAGTGGAACATCCCAAAGATGTATAACAATACTTTGGAGTTGATTTTATGATGCGTAAATTAATTTTCTTCACTTATATTTGTTATAGTTTCAAAATTTTTTTTCACACATAAACTCTAAAATTTTCATTTTGTTGTGATCTTATATCTTTTTTCTTTGTGAGAAAAATGGGAGTGTGAAAACTCAAGTTTGGATCTGAAAAAAAAAAATTCTACATCCAAAATGAAAATGTACAAATGTTGAGATAGATAATTCCAAAAAGTCTCATTGATTTTTAAGGATAGGTAAAAAGTGGTTTGTGGGGCTCCGATAAATATCCAACCACACGTTAACTTGAGAATTTAATTTTTTCTACTTGAAATTTTTGGATCATTAGGCGATTTGGATCCTCAACATGTTTCTGGTATGCATATCCACCACACTTAAAACATGTTAGGATCAGTTACAAGACTCTTTCCTATCAAATCTATTAGGGGTTGTACTAGTGGAACTTCCCAAACATGGATAACAAAACTTTCGAGCACATTTTTTAGTGTGTCAAATAATTTTCTTTACTTACATTGAATATAGTTTCATAGTTCTTTTGCATCCTTAAACTCTAAAAATTTGATTTTGTTGTGATCTTATATCTTTTTTCTTTTCGAGAAAAATGGGAGTGTGAAAACTCGGGTTAGGATCTGAAAGAAAACTTTGAATATCCAAAATGGAAATGCACAAATGCTGAGAGAGATAAGTCGAAAAAGTATCTGTGATTTTTAAGGATAGGCAAAAAGTGGGTTGTTGGGGTCCGGTAAATATCCAACCACACGTTAACTTGAGAATTTAATTTTTTCTACTACTTGAATGTTTTGGATCATTACGCTACTTGAATCCTCAACAAGTTTCTGGCATGCATATCCACAACACTTAAAACATGTTAGGATTAGTTACAAGTCTCTTTCCTATAGAATCTATTAGGGGTTGTACTAGTGGAACTTCCCAAACGTGAATAACAAAACTTTGGAGTTCATTTTTTAGTGCGTGAAATAATTTTCATCACTTACATTTGTTATAGTTTCCTAATTCTTTTGTTTACATAAACTCTAAAATTTTCATTTTGATGTGATCTTATATCTTTTTTCTTCACGAGATAAATGGGAGAGTGAAAACTCAAGTTTGGATCTGAAAAAAAATATTTGAACATCCAAAATGGAGATGTACAAATGCTGAGAGAGATAATTCCAAAACGTATCTATGATTTTTATGGATAGGCGAAAAGTGGGTTGTTGGGCTCCGGTAAATATCCAACCATACGTTAACCTGAGAATTTAATTTTTTCTACTCCTTGAAAGTTTTGGATCATTATGCCACGTGCATTGTCAACATGTTTCTGGCATGCATATCCACCACACTTTGAACATGTTAGGATCGGTTACAGGTCTCTTTCCTATCAAATCTATTAGGGTTTGTACTAGTAGAACTTCCCAAACACGTATAACAATACTTTGGAGTTCATTTTATAGTGCATAAAATAATTTTCTTCACTTACATTTGTTATAGTTTCCAAATTTTTTTGCACACATAAACTCTAAAATTTCCATTTTGTTGTGATCTTATATCTTTTTTCTTTGCGAGAAAAATGGGAGAGTGAAACTCAAGCTTGGATCTGAAAAAAAAATTTGAACATCCAAAATGAAAATGTGCAAATGCTGAGATAGATAATTCCAAAAAGTATCTTTGATTTTTAAGGATAGGTAGAAAGTGGTTTGTTGGGCTCTGGTAAATATTCAACCACACGTTAACTTGAGAATTTAATTTTTTCTACTCCTTGAAATATTTGGATCATTAGGCCACTTGCAACCTCAACATGTTTCTGGCAAACATATCCACCACACTTAAAACATGTTAGGATCAGTTACAAGTCTTTGTCCTATCAAATCTATTAGGGGTTGTAGTAGTGGAACTTCCCAAACGTGAATAACAAAACTTTGGAGTTCATTTTTTAGTGCTTGAAATAATTTTCTTCACTTACATTTGTTACAGTTTCCAAATTATTTTGCATACATAAACTCTAAAGTGGTCATTTTGTTGTGACCTTATATTTTTTTTTAACAGAAAAATGGGAGAGTGAAAGCTCAAGTTTGGATCTAAAAAATAAATTTGACCATCCAAAATGGAAATGCAGAAATGCAGAGAGAGATAATTCCAAATAGTATCTATGATTTTTAAGGGTAGGCAAAAAGTGGGTTGTTGGGCTCTAGTAAATATCCAACCATACGTAAACTTGAGAATTTAATATTTTCCACTCGAAATTTTTGGATCATTAGGCCACTTGCATCCTCAACATGTTTCTGGCATGCATATCCACCACACTTAAAACATGTTAGGATCAGTTACAAGTCTCTTTCCTATCAAATCTATTAGGAGTTGTACAAGTGGAACTTCCTAAACACAGATAACAAAACTTTGGAGTTCATTTTTTAGTGTTTCAAATAATTTTCTTTACTTACATTTATTATAGTTTCATAGTTCTTTTGCATACTTAAACTCTAAAATCATTATTTTGTTGTGATCTTATACATTTTTTCTTTACGAGAAACATGGGAGAGTGAAAACTCATGTTTGGATCTGAAAAAAAAAATTGAACATCCAAAATGGAAATGGACAAACGCTGAGAGAGATAATTCCAAAAAGTATATGTGATTTTTAAGGATAAGCAAAAAGTGGGTTGTCGGGCTCCGGTAAATATCCAACGTCACGTTAACTTGAGAATTTAATTTTTCTACTCCAAATTTTTGGATCATTACGCCACTTGCATCCTCAACATGTTTCTTGCATACATATCCACGACACTTAAAACAAGTTAGGATCAGTTACAAGTCTCTTTCCTATCAAATCTATTAGGGGTTGTACTAGTGGAACTTCCCAAACGTGAATAACAAAACTTTGGAGTTCATTTTTTAGTGTGTGAAATAATTTTCATCAATTACATTTGTTATAGTTTCCTAATTCCTTTGCATACATAAACTCTAAAATTTTCATTTTGATGTGATCTTATATCTTTTTTCTTCACGAGATAAATGGGAGAGTTAAAACTCAAGTTTGGATATGATAAAAAATATTTGAACAAACAAAATGGAGATCTACAAATGCTGAGAGAGATAATTCCAAAAAGTATCTATGATTTTTAAGGATTGGTAAACAGTGGGTTGTTGGGCTCCTATAAATATCCAACCATATGTTAACTTGAGAATTTAATTTTTTCTACTCCTTGAAAGTTTTGGATCATTACGCCACTTGCATTGTCAACATGTTTCTCGCATGCATATCCGCCACACTTTGAACATGTTAGGATCAGTTACAGGTCTCTTTCCTATCAAATCTATTAGGGGTGTTACTAGTGGAACTTCGCAAACATGTATAACAATACTTTGGAGTTGATTTTATGATGCGTAAAATAATTTTCTTCACTTATATTTGTTATAGTTTCCAAATTTTTTTGCACACATAAACTATAAATTTTTAAATTTTTTGTGATCTTATATATTTTTTCTTTGCGAGAAAAATGGGAGAGTGAAAACTCAACTTTGGATCTGAAAAAAAAATTTGTACATCCAAAATGAAAATGTACAAATGCTGAGATAGATAATTCGAAAAAGTATTATTGATTTTTAAGGATAGGTAAAAAGTGGTTTGTTGGGCTCCGGTAAATATCCAACCACACGTCAACTTGACAATTTAATTTTTTCCACTTGAAATTTTTGGATCATTAGGCGACTTGCCTCCTCAACATGTTTCTGGCATGCATTTCCACCACACTTAAAACATGTTAGGATCAGTTATAAAACTCTTTCCTATCAAATCTATTTGTGGTTGGACAAGTGGAACTTCCAAAATATGGATAACAAAACTTTGGAGTTCATTTTTTAGTGCGTGAAATAATTTTCTTCACTTACATTTGTTATAGTTTCCAAATTCTTTTGCATACATCAACTCTAAAATTTTCATTTTGTTGTGATCTTATATCTTTTTTCTTTACGAGAAAAATGGGAAACTGAAAAAACAAGTTTGGATATGGAAAAAAAATTTGAACATCGAAAATGAAAATGTACAAATGCTAAGATAGATAATTTCAAAAAGTATCTTTGATTTTTAAGGATAGGCAAAAACTCATTTGTTGGGCTCCGGTAAATATCCATCCACACGTTAACTTGAGAATTTAATTTTTTCTACTCCTTGAAATTTTTGGATACTTAGGCCACTTGCATCCTCAACATGTTTCTGGCATGCATATCCACCACACTTAAAAACATGTTAGGATCAGTTACAAGACTCTTTCCTATCAAATCTATTTTGGGTTGGACTAGTGGAACTTCTCGAACATGGATAACAAAACATTGGAGTTCATTTTTTAGTGCGTGAAATAAGTTTCTTCACTTACATTTGTTATAGTTTCCAAATTATTTGCATACATAAACTCTAAAATTTTCATTTTGTTGTGATCTTATATTTTTTTTTTACGAGAAAAATGGGAGAGTGAAAACTCATGTTTGGATCTAAAAAAAAAAATTTGAACATCCAAAATGGAAATGCAGAAATGCGGAGAGAGATAATTCCAAATAGTATCTGTGATTTTTAAGTATAGGCAAAAAGTGGGTTGTTGGGCTCCAGTAAATATCCAACCATACGTTAACTTGAGAATTTAATATTTTCCACTCCTTGAAATTTTTGGACCATTAGGCCACTTGCATCCTCAACATGTTTCTGGCATGCATATCCACCACACATAAAACATGTTAGGATCAGTTACAAGTCTCTTTCCTGTCAAATCTATTAGGGGTTGTACAAGTGGAACTTCCCAAACAGGGATAACAAAACTTTGGAGTTCATTTGTTAGTGTGTCAAATAATTTTCTTTACTTACATGGATTATAGTTTCATAGTTCTTTTGCATCCTTAAACTCTAAAAATTTTATTTTGTTGTGATCTTATATCTTTTTTCTTTTCGAGAAAAATGGGAGTGTGAAAATTCGTGTTCGGATCTGAAAGAAAAATTTGAATATCCAAAAAGGAAATGCACAAATGCTGAGAGAGATAATTCCAAAAAGTATCTGTGATTTTTAAAGATAGGCAAAAAGTGGGTTGTTGGGGTCCGGTAAATATCCAACCACACGTTAACTTGAGAATTTAATTTTGTCTACCCCTTGAATGTTTTGGATCATTACGCTACTTGCATCCTCAACATGTTTCTGGCATGCATATCCACCACACCTAAAACATGTTAGGATCACTTACAAGTCTCTTTCCTATCATATCTATTAGGGGTTGTACTAGTGGAACTTCCCAAACGAGAATAACAAAACTTTGGAGTTCATTTTTTAGTGTGTGAAATAATTTTCATCACTTACATTTGTTATAGTTTCCTAATTCTTTTGCATACATAAACTCTAAAATTTTTTTTTTGATGCAATCTTATATCTTTTTTCTTTACGAGAAAAATGGGAGACTGAAAACTCACGTTTGGATCTGAAAAAAAAATTTGAACATCAAAAATGAAAATGCACAAATGCTGAGATAGATAATTTCAAAAAGTATCTTTGATTTTTAAGGTTAGGCAAAAACTCGTTTGTTGGGCTCCGGAAAATATCCAACCACACGTTAACTTGAGAATTTAATTTTTTCTACTCCTTGAAATTTTTGGATCATTAGGCCACTTGCATCCTCAACATGTTTTTGGCATGCATATCCACCACACTTAAAAACATGTTACGATCAGTTACAAGACTCTTTCCTATCAAATCTATTTGGGGTTGGACTAGTGGAACTTCCCGAACATGGATAACAAAACATTGGAGTTCATTTTTTAGTGCGTGAAATAAGTTTCTTCACTTACCTTTGTTATAGTTTCCAAATTCTTTTGCATACATAAACTCTAAAATATTCATTTTGTTGTGATCTTATTTTTTTTTTTACGAGAAAAATGGGAGAGTGAAAACTCAAGTTTGGATCTAAATAAAAAAATTCGAACATCCAAAATGGAAAGGCACAAATGCTGAGAGAGATAATTCCAAAATGTATCTGCGATTTTTAAGGATAGGAAAAAAGTGGATTGTTGGCCTCCAGTAAATATCCAACCAAAAGTTAACTTGAGAATTTAATTTTTTCTACTCCTTGAAATTTTTGGATCATTAGGCCACTTGCATCCTCAACATGTTTCTGGCATGCATATCCACTGCACTTAAAACATGTTAGGATAAGTTACAAGTATCTTTCCTGTCAAATCCATTAGGGGTTGTACTAGTGAAATTCCTAAACATGGATAACAAAACTTTGGAATTCAATTTTTTGGTGTGAAATAATTTTCTTCACTTACTTTAATTATTGTTTCCAAATTCTGTACAATACATAAACTCTAAAATTTTCATTTTGTTGTGATCTTATATCTTTGTTTTTTATGAGAAAAATGGTAGAGTGAAAACTCAAGTTTGGATCTGAAAAAAAAAAATTTGAACATCCAAAATGGAAATGCACATATGCTGAGATAGATAATTCCAAAAAGTATCTGTGATTTTTAAGGATAGGCAAAAAGTGGGTTGTTGGGCTCCGATAAATATCCAACCACACGTTAACTTGAGAATTTAATTTTTTCTACTCGAATTTTTTGGATCATTAGGCCACTTGCATTCTCAACATGTTTCTCGCATGCATATCCACCACACTTAAAAGATGTTAGGATCAGTTACAAGTCTCTTTCCTATAATATCTTTTTGAGGTTGTACTAGTGGAACTTCCCAAACATGTATAACAAAACTTTGGACTTTATTTTTTAGTGCGTGAAATAATTTTCTTCATTTTCATTTGTTGTAGTTTCCAAATTCTTTTGCATACATAAACTCTGAAATTTTCATTTCGTTGTGATCTAATTTTTTTTTCATCAAGAGAAAAATGGGAGAGTGAAAACTCAAGTTTGGATCTGAAAAAAAAAATTTGAACATCCAAAATAGAAATGCAGAAATTGAGAGATAGATAATTCCAAATAGTATCTGTGATTTTTAAGTATAGGCAAAAAGTGGGTTGTTGGGCTCCAGTAAATATCCAACCACAATTTAACTTGAGAATTTAATTTTTTCTACTCCTTGAAATTCTTGGATCAATAGGCCTCATGCCTCCTAAACATGTTTTTGCCATGCATATCCACCCCACTTAAAACATGTTAGGATCAGTTCGAAGTCTCTTTACTAACAAAATATTAGGGGTTGTACTAATGGAACTTCCCAAACATGGTTAACAAAACTTTGGATTTCATTTTTTAGTGCGTGAAATAATTTTCTTCACTTACATTTGTTATAGTTTCCAAATTCTTTTGCATACATAAACTCTAAATTTTCATTTTTATGTCATCTGATATCTTTTTTCTTTACGAAAAAAATGGGAGAGTGAAAACTCAAGTTTGGATCTGAAAAAAAAAATTTGAACTGCCACAATGGAAAGGCACAAATGCTGAGAGAGATAATTCCAAAAAGTATCTGCGATTTTTAAGGATAGGCAAAAAGTGGGTTGTTGGCCTTCGGTAAATATCCAACCACACGTTAACTTGAGAATTTAATTTTTTCTACTGCTTGAAATTTTTGGATCGTTAGGCCACTTGCATCCTCAACATGTTTCTGGCATGCATATCCACCACACTTAAAACTTGTTAGGATCAGTCACTGGTCTATTTCCTGTCAAATCTATTAGGGGTCGTACTAGTGGAACTTCTCAAACATAGATAAAAAACTTTGGAGTTCATTTTTTAGTGCGTGAAATAATTTTCTTCACTTACATTTATTATAGTTTCGAAATTCTTTTGCATACATAAACTCTTAAATTTACATTTTTTTGTGATCTTATATCTTTTTCTTTACGAGAAAAATGGGAGAGTAAAAACACAAGTTTGGATATAAAAAAAATTTTGAACATCCAAAATGGAAATGCACAAATGCTGAGAGAGATAATTCCCAAAAGTAACTGTGATTTTTAAGGATAGGCAAAAAGTGGGTTGTTGGGCTCCTGTAAATATCCAACCGCACATTAACTGGAGAATTTAATTTTTTCTACTCCTTGAAATTTTCGATCATTAGGCCACTTGCATCCCCAACATGTTTCTCGCATGCATATCCACCACACTTAAAACATGTTAGGATCAGTTACAAGTCTCTTTCCTATCAAATCTATAAGGGGTTGTACTAGTGGAACTTCCCAAACATAAATAACAAAACTTTGGAGTTAAGTTTTTAGTGCGTGAAATAATTTTCTTCACTTACATTTGTTATAGCTTCCCAATTCTTTTGCATACATAAACTCTAAAATTTTTATTTTGTTGTGATCTTATATCTCTTTTATATACGAGATAAATGGGAGAGAGAAAACTCAAGTATGGATCTGAAAAAAAATATTTGTATATCCAAAATGGAAATGTGCAAATTCTGAGAGAGATAATTCGAAAACGTATCTGTGATTTTTAAGGATAGGCTAAAAGTGGGTTGTTAGGCTCCGGTAAATATCCAACCACACGTTAACTTGAGAATTTAATTTTTTCAACTCCTTGAAATTTTTCGATCATTACAGCACCTGCATCCTTAAGAAGTTTCTAGCATGCATATCTGCCACACTTAAAACATGTAAGGATTAGTTACAAGTCTCTTTCCTATCAAATCTATTAGGGGTTGTACTAGTGGAATTTCCCAAACATGGATAGCAAAACTTCGGAGTTCATTTTTTATTGCGTGAAACAATTTTCTTCACTTACATTTGTTATAGTTTCCAAATTCTTTTGCATACATAAACACATAAATTTTCCTTTTTTGTGATCTTATATCTTTTTTCTTTATGAGAAAAATGGGAGAGTGAAAACTCAAGTTTGGATCTGAAAAAAAAAAATTGAACAACCAAAATGGAAATGCACAAATGTTGAGAGAGATAATTTCAAAAAGCATTTGTGATTTTTAAGGATAGGCAAAAAGTTGTTTGTTGGGCTCCATTAAATATCCAACCACACGTTAACTTGAAAATTGAATTTTTTTCTACTCCTTGAAATTTTTGGATCATTAGGCCACATGCATCCTCAATATGTTTCACGCATCCTTATCCACCACACTTAAAACTTGTTAGGATAAGTTGCAAGTCTCTTTCCTAACAAATCTATTTAGGGTTGTACTATTGGAACTTCCTAAACAAGGATAACAAAACTTTGGAGTTCATTTTTAAGTGCGTGAATTAATTTTTTTCACTTACATTTATTATAGTTTCCAAATTCTTTTGCGTACATTTACTCTAAAATTTTCATTTTCTTGTGATCTTATATCTTTTTTCTTTTCAAGAAAAATGGGAGAGTGAAAACTCAAGTTTGGATCTGAAAAAAAAAATTTGAACATCCAAAATGGAAATGCACAAATGCTGAGAGAGATAATTCTAAAACGTATCGGTGATTTTTAAGGATAGGCAAGAAGTGGGTAGTTGGGCTCCGGTAAATATCCACCTACACGTTAACTTGAGAATTTAATTTTTTCTTCTGCTTGAAATTTTTGGATCATTAGGCCACTTGCATCCTCAACATGTTTCTGGCATGCATATCCACCACACTTAAAACTTGTTAGGATAAGTCACAGGTCTATTTCCTGTCAAATCTATTAGGAGTTGTACTAGTGGAATTCCTCAAACATAGATAAAAAACTTTGGAGTTCATTTTTTAGTGCGTGAAATAATTTTCTTCACTTACATTTATTATAGTTTTAAAATTCTTTTGCATACATAAATTCTAAAATTCATATTTTGTTGTGATCTTATAACTTTTTCTTTATGAGAAAAATGGGAGAGTAAAAACTCAAGTTTGGATCTGAAAAAAATTTTTGAACATCCAAAATGGAAATGCACAAATGCTGAGAGAGATAATTCCAAAAAGTAACTGTGATTTTTAAGGATATGCAAAAAGTGGGTTGTTGGGCTCTTGTAAATATCCAACCACATGTTAACTGGTGAATTTAATTTTTTCTACTCCTTCAAATTTTTGGATCGTTAGGGCACTTGCATCCCCAACATGTTTCTGGCATACATATCCACCACACTTAAAACATGTTAGGATCAGTTACAAGTCTCTTTCCTTTCAAATCTATAAGGGGTTGTACTAGTGGAACTTCCCAAACATAAATAACAAAACTTTGGAGTTAAGTTTTTAGTACATGAAATAATTTTCTTCACTTACATTTGTTATAGCTTCCCAATTCTTTTGCATACATAAACTCTAAAATTTTTATTTTGTTGTGATCTTATATCTTTTTTCTATACGAGATAAATAGGAGAGAGAAAACTCAAGTTTGGATCTGAAAAAAAAAATTGAATATCCAAAATGGAAATGTGCAAATGCTGAGAGAGATAATTTCAAAAAGTATCTGTGATTTTTAAGGATGGGCAAAAAGTGGGTTGTTGGGCTCTTGTAAATATCGAACCACACGTTAACTTGAGAATTTAAATTTTTCTACTCTTTGAAATTTTTGGATCATTACGCCACTTGCATCCTCAACAAGTTTCTGGCATGCATATCCGCCACACTTAAAACATGTAAGGATAAGTTACAAGTCTCTTTCCTATCAAATCTTTTAGGGGTTGTACTAGTTGAATTTCCCAAACATGGATGGCAAAACTTTGGTGTTCATTTTTTTGTACATGAAACAATTTTCTTCACTTACATTTGTTATAGTTTCCAAATTATTTTGCATACATAAACACTAAAATTTTCTTTTTTTTGTGATCTTATATCTTTTTTCTTTACGAGAAAAATGGGAGAGTGAAAACTCAGGTTTGGATCTAAAAAGAAAATTTGACCAACCAAAATGGAAATGCACAAATGCTGAGAAACATAATTCCAAAAAGTATCTGTGATTTTTAAGGATAGGAAAAAAGTTGTTTGTTGGGCTCCAGTAAATATCCAACCACACGTTAACTTGAAAATTTAATTTTTTTCTACTCCTTAAAATTTTTGGATCATTAGGCCACATGCATCCTCAACATGTTTCTGGCATGCTTATCCACCACACTTAAAACTTGTTAGGATAAGTTACAAGTCTCTTTCCTAACAAATTTATTTGGGGTTGTACTATTGGAACTTCCCAAACATGGATAACAAAACTTTGCAGTTCATTTTTTAGTGCGTGAATTAATTTTTTTCACTTACATTTATTATAGTTTCCAAATTCTTTTGCATACATTTACTCTAAAATTTTCATTTTCTTATGATCTTTTATCTTTTTTCTTTTCAAGAAAAATGGGAGAGTGAAAACTCAAGTTTGGATCTGAATAAAAAATTTGAACATCCAAAATGGAAATGCACAAATGCTGAGAGAGATAATTCCAAAAAGTATCTGCGATTTTTAAGGATAGGCAAAAAGTGGGTTGTTCGGCTCTGGTAAATATCCAACCACACGTTAACTGGAGAATTTAATTTTTTCTACTGCTTCAAATTTTTGGATCATTAGGCCACTTGCATCCTCAACATGTTTCTGACATGCCTATCCACCACACTTAAAACTTGTTAGGATGAGTCACTGGTCTATTTCCTATCAAATCTATTAGGGGTTGTACTAGAGGAACTTCTCAAACATAGATAAAAAAACTTTGGAGTTCATGTTTTAGTGCGTGAAATAATTTTCTTCACTTACATTTATTATAGTTTCGAAATTCTTTTGCATACATAAACTCTAAAATTTACATTTTGTTGTGATCTTATATCTTTTTCTTTACGAGAAAATTGGGAGAGTGAAAACACAAGTTTGGATCTGAAAAAAAATTTTGAACATGCAAAATGGAAATGCACAAATGCTGAGTGAGATAATTCCAAATAGCAACTGTGTTTTTTAAGGATAGGAAAAAAGTGGGTCGTTGGGCTCCGGTAAATATCGAACCACACGTTAACTTGAGAATTTAATTTTTTCTACTCCTTGAAATTTTTGGATCATTACGCCACTTGCATCCCCAACATGTTTCTGGCATGCATATCCACCACACTTAAAACATGTTAGGATCAGTTACAAGTCTCTTTCTTATCAAATCTATTAGGGGTTGTACTAGCGGAACTTGCCAAACATGGATAACAAAACTTTAGAGTTCATTTTTAAGCGTGTGAAATAATTTTCTGCACTTACATTTATTATAGTTTCCAAATTCTTTTGCATACATAAACTCTAAAATTTTTATTTTGTTGTGATCTGATATCTTTTTTCTTTACGGAAAAAAATAAGAGAGTTAAAACTCAAGTTTGGATCTGAAAAAAAAAAAATTTGAACTGCCAAAATGGAAATGCAGAAATGCTGAAATACATAATTCCAAAAAGTATCTGTGATTTTTAAGGATAGGCAAAAACTGGGTTGTTGGGCTCCTGTAAATATCCAACCACACGTTAACTTGAGAATTTAATTTTTTCTACTCAAAATTTTTGGATCAATAGGCCACTTGCGTCCTCAACATGTTTCTGGCATGCATATCCACCACACTTAAAAATGTTAGGATCAATTACAAGTCTCTTTCCTATCAAATCTATTAGGGGTTGTACTAGTGGAACTTCCCAAACATGGATAACAAAACTTTGGAGTTCATTTTTTAGTGCGTAAAATAATTTTCTTCACTTAGATTCGATATAGTTTCCAAATTCTTTTGCATACATAAACTCTAAAATTTTCATTTTGTTGTGATCTGATATCTTTTTTCTTTACGAAAAAATGGGAGAGTGAAAACTAAAGTTTGGATCTGAAAAAAAAAATTTGAATTGCCAAAATGGAAATGCACAAATGCAGTGAGAGATACTTCCAAATATTATCTGTGATTTTTAAGGACAGGCAAAAAGTGGGTTGTTGGGCTCCGGTAAATATCCTACCACACGTTAACTGGAGAATTTAATTATTTCTACTGTTTGAAATTTTTGGATCATTAGGCCACTTGCATCCTCAACATGTTTCTGGCATGCATATCCAACACACTTAAAACATGTGAGGATCAGTTACAAGTCTCTTTCCTATCACATCTATTAGGGGTTGTACTAGTGGAACTTCCCAAACATGGATAACAAAACTTTGGAGTTCATTTTTTAGTGTGTCAAATAATTTTCTTCACTTACATTTATTATAGTTTTCAAATTCGTTTGCATACATAAACTCATAAATTTTCATTTTGTTGTGATCTTATATCTTTTTTCTTTACGAGAAAAATGGGAGTGTGAAAACTCAAGTTTGGATCTGAAAAAAAAAATTTGAACTGCCAAAATGGAAATGCACAAATGTTGTGAGAGATAATTCCAAATAGTATCTGTAATTTTTAAGGATAGGCAAAAAGTGGGTTGTTGGGCTCCGGTAAATACCCTACCACACGTTAGTTTGAGAATTTAATTATTTCTACGATTTTAAATTTTTGGATCATTAGGCCACTTGAATCCTCAACATGTTTCTGGCATGCATATCCACCACACTTAAAACATGTTAGGATCAGTTACAAGTCTCTTTCCTATCACATCTATTAGGGGTTGTACTAGTGGAACTTCCCAAACATGGATAACAAAACTTTGGAGTTCATTTTTTTGCGTGTCAAATAATTTTCTTCACTTACATTTGTTATAGTTTTCAAATTTATTTGCATATATAAACTCTAAAATTTTCATTTTGTTGTGATCTTATATCTTTTTTCTTTAAGAGAAAAATAGGAGAGTGAGAACTCAAGTTTGGATCTGAAAAAAAAATTTGAATATCCAAAATGGAAATGAACAAATGCTGACAGAGATAATTCCAAAAGGTATCTGTGATTTTTAAGGTTAGGCAAAAAGTGGGTTGTTGGGCTCCTGTGAATATCCAACCACACGCTAGCATGAGAATGTAATTTTTTTCTACTCCTTGAAATTTTTGGATCATTAGGCCACTTGCATCCTCAACTTCTTTCTGGCATGCATATCCACTGCACTTAAAACATGTTAGGATCAATTACAAGTCTATTTCCTATCAAATCTATAAGGGGTTGTACTAGTTGAACTTCCCAAACATGGATAACAATACTTTGGAGTTCATTTTTTTGTGGGTGAAATAATTTTCTTCACTTCCAATTGTTATAGTTTGCAAATTCTTTTGCATACATAAACTCTAAAATTTTCATTTTTTTGTGATCTTATATCATTTTTTTACGAGAAAAAAGGGAGAGTGAAAACTCAAGTTTGGATCTGAAAAAAAAAATTTGAACATCCAAAATTGAAATGCACAAATGTTGAGAAAGATAATTCAAAAAATATTTGTGATTTTTGAGGATAAGCAAAAAGTGTGTTGTTGGGCTCCGGTAAATATCCTACTACACGTTAACTTGAGAATTTAACTTTTTCTACTCCTTGAAATTTTTGGATCATTAGGCCACTTGCATCCTCAACATGTTTCTTTCATGCATATCCACCACGCTTAAAACATGATAGGATCAGTTACAAGTCTCTTTCCGATCAAATCTATTAGGGGTTGTACTAGTGAAACATCCCAAACATGGATAACAAAACTTTGGATTTCATTTTTTAGTGTGTGAAATAATTTTCTTCACTTACATTTATTATAATTTCCAAATTCTTTAGAAAACATAAAATCTAAAATTTTCATTTTGTTGTGATCTTATATCTTTTTCCTATACGAGAAAAGTGGGCGAGAGAAAACTCAAGTTTGGATCTGAAACAAAAAAAATTGAACATCGAAAATGGAAATGCACAAATGCTGAGAGAGATAATTCCAAAAAAGTATCCGTGGTTTTTAAGGATAGGCAAAAAGTGGGTTGTTGGGCTACGGTTAACGTCCAACCACACGTTAACTTTAGAATTTAATTTTTTCTACTCCTCAAATTTTTTCGATCATTAGCCCACTTGCATCCTCAACATGTTTATTGCATGCATTTCCACCACACTTAAAACATGTTAGGATCAGTTACAAGTCTCTTTCCTATCAAATCTATTAGGGCTTGTACTATTGAAACTTCCCAAACATGGATAACAAAACTTTGGAGTTCATTTTTTAGTGTGTGAAATAATTTTCTTCACCTACATTTATTATAGTTTCGAAATTCTTTTGCATACATAAACTCTAAAATTTTCATTTTGATGTGATCTTATATCTTTTTTCTTTACGAGAAAAATGGGAGAGTGAAAACTCAAGTTAGGATCTGAAAAAAAATTTCAACAACCAAAATGGAAATGCACAAATGCTGAGAGGGATAATTCCAAAAAGTATCTATGAGTTTTAGGGATAGGTAAAAATTGGGTTGTTGGGGTCCGGTAAATATCCAACCACACGTTAACTTGAGAATTTTATTTTTTCTACTCCTTGAAATTTTTGGATCATTAGCCCACTTGCATCCTCAACATGTTTCTGGCATGCATATCCACCTCACTTAAAACATGTTAGGATAGGTTACAAGTCTCTTTCCTATCAAATCTATTAGGGGTTGTACTAGTGGACCTTCCCAAGCACGGATAACAAAACTTTGGAGTTGATTTTTTAGTGCGTGAAATAATTTTCTTCACCTACATTTATAATAGTTTCAAAATTCTTTTGCATACATAAACTCTAAAATTTTCATTTTGATGTGATCTTATATCTTTTTTCTTTACGAGAAAAATGGGAGAGTGAAAACTCAAGTTTGGATCTGAAAAAAAAATTTCAACAACCAAAATGGAAATGCACAAATGCTGAGAGAGATAATTCCAAAATGTATCTGTGAGTTTTAAGATTAGGCAAAAATTGGGTTGTTGGTCTCCGGTAAATATCCAACCACACGTTAACTTGAGAATTTAATTTTTTCTACTCCTTGAAATATTTGGATCAATAGGCCACTTGCATGCTACACATGTTTCTGGCATGCATATCCACCACACTTAAAACATGTTAGGATCAGTTACAAGTCTCTTTCCTATCAAATCTATTAGGGGTTGTACTTGTGGAACTTCCCAAACATGGATAACAAAACTTTGGAGTTCATTTTTTAGTGCATGAAATAATTTTCTTCAACTAAATTTATTATAGTTTCCAAATTCTTTTGCATACATAAACTCTAAAATTTTCAGTTTGTTGTGATCTTATATCTTTTTCTTCATGAGAAAAAAGGGAGAGTGAAAACACAAGTTTGGATCTGAAAAAAAAAATTTGAACATCTAAAATGGAAATACACAAATGCTGAGAGAGATAATTTCAAAAAGTATCTATGATTTTGAAGGATAGGGAAAAAGTGGGATGTTTGGCTCCGGTAAATATCCAACCACACGTTAACTTGAGAATTTCATTTTTTCTACTCCTTGAAATTTTTGGATCATTAGCCCACTAGCATCCTTAACATGTTTCTGGCGTGCATATCCCCCACACATACAACATGTTAGGATCTGTTACAAGTCTCTTTCCTATTGAATCTATTAGGGGTTGTAGTAGTGGAACTTCCCAAACATGGATTCCAAAACTTTGGAGTTCATTTTTAAGTGCCTGAAATAATTTTCTCCACCTACATTTATTATAGTTTCCAAATTCTTTTGCATACTTAAACTCTAAAATTTTCATTTTGTTGTGATCTTTTATCTTTTTTCTTTAGGAGAAAAAAGGGAGAGTGAAAACTCAAGTTTGGATCTGAAAAAAAAAAATTTAACATCACAAATGGAAATGCACAAATGCTGAGAGAGATAATTCCAAAAAGTATCTGTGAGTTTTAAGGATAGGCAAAAAGTGGGTTGTTGGGCTCCGGTAACTATCCAACCACACTGTAACATGAGAATTTCAGTTTTCTATTGGGCTCCGGTAACTATCCAACCACACTGTAACATGAGAATTTCAGTTTTCTACTCCTTCAAATTTTTGGATCATTAGGCCACTTGCATCCTCAACATGTTTCTGGCATGCATATCCAACACACTTGAAACTTGTTAGGATCAGTTCCTAGTCCCTTTCCTATAAAATCTATCAGGGATTGTACTACAGGAACTTCCCAAACTTGGATAAGAAAACATATGAGTTCATTTTTTAGTGCGTGAAAGAATTATCTTCACTTACATTTGTTATAGTTTCCAAATTCTTTTGCATACATAAACTCTAAAATTTTCATTTTGATGTGATCTTTTATCTTTTTTGTTTACGAGAAAAATGGGAGAGTGAAAACTCAAGTTTGGATTTGAAAAAAAAATTTGAACATCCAAAATGGAAATGCAAAAATGCTGAGAGAGATAATTCCAAAAAGTATCTGTGAGTTTTAAGCATAGGCAAAAATTGGGTTGTTGGTCTCCGGTAATATCCAACCACACGTTCAGTTGAGAATTTAATTTTTTCTACACCATAAAATTTTTGGATCACTAGCCCACTTGCATCCGACACATGTTTCTAGCATGCATATCCACCACACTTAAAACTTGTTAGGATCAATTACGAGTCTCTTTCCTATCAAATCTTTTAGTGGTCGTACTAGTGGAACTTCCCAAACATGGAGAACAAAACTTTGGAGTTCATTTTTTGGTGCAATGAATAATTTTCTTCACCTACATTTATTATAGTTTCCAAATTCTTTTGCATACATAAACACTAAAATTTTCATTTTTTATGATCTTATATCTTTTCTATTTACGAGAAAAAAGAGAGAGTGAAAACTCAAGTTTGAATCTGAAAAAAAATTTTGAACATCCAAAATGGAAATGCACAAATACTGAGAGAGATAATTCCAAAAAGTATCTGTGATTTTTAAGGATAGGCAAAAAGTGGGTTGTTGGGCTCCGGTAAATATCCAACCACACGTTAACTTGAGAATTTCATTTTTTCTACTCCTTGAAATTTTTGGATCATTAGCCCACTTGGATCCTCCACATGTTTCTGGCATGAAAATCCACCTCACTTAAAACATGTTAGGATAGGTTACAAGTCTCTTTCCTATCAAATCTATTAGGGGTTGTACTAGTGGAACTTCCAAAACATGGATAACAAAACTTTGGAGTTCATTTCATAGTGCGTGAAATAATTTTCTTCACCAACATTTATTATAGTTTCAAAATTCTTTTGCATACATAGACTCTAAAATTTTCACTTTGATGTGATCTTTTATCTTTTTTCTTTATGAGGAAAATGGGAGAGTGAAAACTCAAGTTTGGATCTGAAAAAAAAATTCAACAACCAAAATGGAAATGCACAAATGCTGAGAGAGATAATTCCAAAAACTATCTGTAAGTTTCAAGGATAGGCAAAAATAAGGTTGTTGGTCTCCGGTAAATATCCAACCACACGTTAACTTGAGAATTTAATTTTTTCTGCTCGTTGAAAATTTTTGATCATTAGGCCATATGCATCCTCAACATGTTTCTGGCATGCATATCCACCACACTTGAAACATGTTAGGATCAGTGACAAGTCTCTTTCCTTTCAAATCTATTAGGGGTTGTACTAGTGGAACTTCCCAAACATGAATAACCAAACTTTGGCGTCCATTTTTTAGTGCGTGAAATAATTTTCTTCTCTAACATTTGTTATAGTTTCCAAATTCTTTTGCATACATATACTCTAAAATTTTCATTTTGTTCTGATCTTATATCTTTTTTCTTTACAAGACAAATGGGAGAGAAAAAACTCAAGTTTGGATTTGAAAAAAAAAATTTAACGTTCCAAATGGAAATGCACAAATGCTGAGAGAGATAATTCCAAAAAGTATCTGTGATTTTTAAGAATAGGCAAAAAGTGGGTTGTTGGGCTCCGGTAAATATCGAACCACACGTTAACTTGAGAATTTAATTTTTTCTACTCCTTGAAATTTTTGGATCATTACACCACTTGCATCCTCAACATGTTTCTGGCATGCATATCCGCCACACTTAAAACATATTAGGATCAGTTACAAGACTCTTTCCTATCAAATCTATTAGGGGTTGTACTAGTGGAACTTCCCAAACTTGGATAACAAAACTTTGGAGTTCATTTTTTAGTGCGTGAAATAATTTTCTTCACTTACATTTGTTATAGTTTCCAAATTCTTTTGCACACATAAACTCTAAACTTTTAATTTTGTTATGATCTTATATCTTTTTTCTTTACGTGAAAAGTGGGAGAGTGAAAACTCAAGTTTGGATCTGAAAGAAAAAATTTGAACATCCAAAATGGAAATTCGAAAATGCTGAGAGAGATAGTTCCAAAATGTATCTTTTTTTGAAGGATAGGCAAAAATTGGGTTGTTGGGCACCGGTAAATATCAAACCACACGTTAACTTGACAATTTAATTTTTTCTAGTCCTTGAAATTTTTGGATCAATAGGCCACTTGCATCTTTAAACATGTTTCTGGCATGCATATCCACCAATCTTAAAAATGTTTGGATCATTTATAAGTCTCTTTCCTATCAAATCTATTAGGGGTTGTACTAGTGGAACTTCCCAAACATGGATAACAAAACTTTGGAGTTCATTTTTTAGTGCGTGAAATAATTTTCTTCACTTACATTTGTTATAGCTTCCAAATTCTTTTGCATACATAAACTCTAAATTTTTCATTTTGTTGTGATCTTTTATATTTTTTCTTTACGAGATAAATGGGAGAGTGAAAACTCAAGTTTGGCTCTGAAAAAAAAAATTTGAACATCGAAAATGGAAATGTACAAAAGCTGGGAGAGATAATTCCAAAAATTATCTGTCATTTTTAAGGATAGACAAAAAGTGGGTTGTTGGGCTCCGGTAAATATCCAACCACACATTAACTTGAGAATTTAATTTTTTCTACTCCTTGAATTTTTTGGATCATTACGCCACTTGCAGCCTCAACATGTTTCTGGTATGTAAATCCGCCACACTTAAAACTTGTTAGGATCAGTTACAAGTCTCTTTCCTATCAAATCTATTAGGGGTTGTACTAGTGGAATTTCCCAATCATGGATAACAAAACTTTGGAGTTTATTTTTTTGTGCGTGAAACAATTTTCTTCACTTACATTTGTTATAGTTTCCAAATTCTTTTACATACATATACTCTAAAATTTTCTTTTTTTTTTGTGATCATATATCTTTTTTCTTCACGAGAAAAATGGGAGAGTGAAAACACAAGTTTGGATCTGAAAAAAAAATTTGAACAACCAAAATGGAAAAGCACTAATGCTGAGAGAGATAAATCCAAAAAGTATCTGTGATTTTTAAGGATAGGCAAAAAGTGGTTTGTTCGGCTCCGGTAAATATCCAACCCCACGTTAACTTGAAAATTTAATTTTTTCTACTCCTTGAAATTTTTGGACCATTAGGCAACTTGCATCCTCAACATGTTTCCGGCATGCTTATCCACCACAATTAAAACAAGTTAGGATCAGTTACAAGTCTCTTTCCTATCAAATATATTCGGGGTTGTACTCGTGGAACTTTCCAAACATGGATAACAAAACTTTGGAGTTCATCTTTATGTGCGTGAAATAATTTTCTTCACTTACATTTATTATAGTTTTTAAATTCTTTTACATATATAAACTCTAAAATTTTCATTTTTTTGTGATCTTATATCTTTATTCTTTAAGCGAAAAATGCGAGAGTGAAAACTCAAGTTTGGATCTGAAAAAAAAATTTGAACATCCAAAATGGAAATGCACAAATGCTGAGAGAGATAATTCCAAAAAGTATCTGTGATTTTCAAGGATAGGCAAAAAGTGGGTTGTTGGGCTCCGGTAAATATCGAACCACTCGTTAACTTGAGAATTTAATTTTGTCTACTCCTTGAAATTTTTGAATGATTAGGCCACTTGCATCCTCAACATGTTTCTGGCATGTATATCCACCACACTTAAAACATGTTAGGATCAGTTACAGGTCTCTTTCTTATCAAATCTATTAGGGGTTGTACTAGTGGAACTTCCCAAACATGAATAACAAAACATTGGAGTTCATTTTTTAGTGCTTGAAATAATTTTCTTCACTTACATTTGTTATGGATTCCAAATTCTTTTGCATACATAAACTCTAAAATTTTCATTTTGTTGTGATCTTTTTTCTTTTTTATTTACTATAAAAAAGAGAGAGTGAGAACTCAAGTTTGGATCTGAAAAAAAAAATTTAACATCCTAAATGGAAATTCACAAATGCTGAGAAAGATAATTCCAAAAAGTATCTGAGATTTTTAAGGATAGGTAAAAAGTGGGTTGTTGGGCTCCGGTAAATATCCAACCACACGTTAACTTGAGAATTTAATTTTTTATACTCCAAATTTTTGGATCATTAGGCCACTTGCATTCTCGACATGTTTCTGGCATGCATATCCACCGCACATAAAACATGTTAGGATCTGTTAAAAGTCTCTTTCCTATCAAACCTATCAGGGGTTGTACTAGTGGAACTTCCAAACATGGATAACAAAACTTTGAAGTTCATTTTGTACTGCGTGAAATAATTTTCATCATTATTATTTGTTATAGTTTCAAAATTCTTTTGCATACAGAAACACTTAAATTTTCATTTTTTTTATCTTATATCTTTTTTCTTTACGAGAACAATGGGAGAGTGAAAACTCAAGTTTGGATCTGAAAAAAAAAATTGAACATCCAAAGTGGAAATCCACAAATGCTAAGAGAGAAAACTCCAAAAAGTATCTGTGATTTTCAAGGATAGGCAAAAAGTGGGTTGTTGGGCTCCGGTAAATATACCACCACATGTTAACTTGAGAATTTAATCTTTTCTACTCGAAATTTTTGGATCATTAGGCCACTTGCATCCCCAACATGTTTCTGGCATGCATTTCCACCACACTTAAAACATGTTAGGATCAGTTACAAGTCACTTTCCTATCAAATCTATAAGGGTTGTACTAGTGGAACTTCCCAAACAAAAATAAGAAAACTTTGGAGTTCATTTTTTAGTGTGTGAAATAATTTTCTTCACTTACATTTGTTATAGCTTCCCAATTCTTTTGCATACATAAACTCTAAAATATTTATTTTGTTGTGATCTTATATATTTTTTCATTACGAGATAAATGGGAGAGTGAAAACTCAAGTTTGGATCTGAAAAAAAAATTGAATATCCAAAACGGAAATGTGCAAATGCTGAGAGAAATTATTCCAAAAAGTATCTGTGATTTTTAAGGATAGGCAAAAAGTGGGTTGTTGGGCTCCGGTAAATATCCAACCAGACGTTAACTTGAGAATTTAATTTTTTCTACTCCTTGAAATTTTAGGATCATTACGCCACTTGCATCCTCAACAAGTTTCTGGCATGCATATCCGCCACACTTAAAACATGTAAGGATAAGTTACAAGTATCTTTCCTATCAAATCTATTAGGGGTTGTACTAGTGAATTTTCCCAAACATGGACAACAAAACTTTGGAGTTCATTTTTTTGTGCGTGCAACAATTTTCTTCACTTACATTTGTTATAGTTGCCAAATTATTTTGCATACATAAACTCTAAAATTTCTTTTTTTTGTGATCTTATATCTTTTTTCTTTACGAGAAAAATGGGAGAGTGAAAACTCAAGTTTGGATCTGAAAAAAAAATTTGAACAACCAAACTGGAAAAGCACAAATGCTAAGAGAGATAATTCCAAAAAGTATATGTGATTTTTAAGGATAGGACAAAAGTGGATTGTTGGGCTCCGGTAAATATCCAACCACACGTTAACTTGAAAATTCAATTTTTTTCTACTCCTTGAAATTTTTGGATCATTAGGCCACATGCATCCTCAACATCTTTCTGGCATGCTTATCCACCACACTTAAAACTTGTTAGGATCAGTTACAAGTCGCTTTCCTATCAAATCAATTATTGGTTGTACTGCTGGAACTTCCCAAACATGGATAACAAAACTTTGGAGTTCATTTTTAAGTGCGTGAATGAATTTTTTTCACTTACATTTATTACTGTTTCCAAATTTTTTTGCATACATAAACTCTAAAATTTTCATTTTCTTGTGATCTTTTATCTTTTTTCTTTTCTAGAAAAATGGGAGAGTGAAAACTCAAGTTTGGATTTGGAAAAAAAAAATTGAACATCCAAAATGGAAATGCACAAATACTGAGACAGAGAATTCCAAAAAGTATCTGCGATTTTTTAGGATAGGCAAAAAGTGGGTTGTTGGGCTCCAGTAAATATCCAACCACAGGAACGTTAACTTGAGAATTTAATTTTTTCAACTGCTTGAAATTTTTGGATCATTAGGCCACTTGCATCCTCAACATATTTCTGGCCTGCATATACACCACACTTAAAACTTGTTAGGATTAGTCACAGGTCTATTTCCTATCAAATCTATTAGGGGTTGTACTAGTGGAACTTCTCAAACATGGATAAAAAACTTTGGAGTTCATTTTTTAGTGCGTGAAATAATTTTCTTCACTTACATTGATTATAGATTCCAAATTCTTTTGTGTACATAAACTCTAAAATTTAAATTTTGTTGTGATCTTATATCTTTTTCTTTACGAGAAAAATGGGAGAGTGAAAACACAAGTTTGAATCTGAAAAAAAAATTTGAACATCAAAAATGGAAATGTACAAATGCTGAGAGAGATAACTCCAAAAACTAACTGTGTTTTTTAAGGATAGGAAAAAAGTGGGTTGCTCGGCTCCGATAAATATCCAATCACATGTTAGCTTGAGAATTTAATTTTTTCTACGCCATGAAAATTTTGGATCATTAGGCCACTTGCATCCTCAACATGTTTCTGGCATGCATATCCACCACACCTAAAACTTGGTAGGATTAGTCACAGGTCTATGTCCTATCAAATCTATTAGGGGTTGTACTAGTGGAACTTCTCAAACATGGATAAAAAACTTTGGAGTTCATTTTTTAGTGCATGAAATAATTTTCTTCACCTACATTGATTATAAATTCCAAATTCTTTTGCGTACATAAACTCTAAAATTTACATTTTGTTGTGATCTTAATGCTTTTTTCTTTACGAAAAAACTGGGAGAGTGAAAACTCAAGTTTGGATCTGAAAAAAATAATTTGAACTGCCAAAATGGAAAAGCACAAATGTTGTGAGAGATAATTCCAAATAGTATTTGTGATTTTTAAGGATAGGCAAAAAGTGGGTTGTTGGGCTCCGGTAAATATCCTACCACCCGTTAACTTGAGAATTTAATTATTTCTACTGTTTGAAATTTTTGGATCATTAGGCCACTTGCATCCTCAACTTGTTTCTGGCATGCATATCCACCACACTTAAAACATGTTAGGATCAGTTACAAGTCTCTTTCCTATCACATCTATTAGGGGTTGTACTAGTGGAACATCCCAAACATGGATAACAAAACTTTGGAGTTCATTTTTTAGTGTGTCAAATAATTTTCTTCACTTACATTTATTATAGTTTTCAAATTCATTTGCATACATAAACTCTAAAATTTTCATTTTGTTGTGATCTTATATCTTTATTCTTTACAAGAAAAATGGGAGAGTGAAAACTCTAAAATTTTCATTTTGTTGTGATCTTATATCTTTATTCTTTACAAGAAAAATGGGAGAGTGAAAACTCAAGTTTGGATGTGAAAAAAAAAAATTTGAACTACCAAAATGGAAATGCCCAAATGCTGTGAGACATAATTCCAAATAATATCTGTGATTTTTAAGGATAGGCAAAAAGTGGGTTGTTGGGCTCCGGTAAATATCCTACCACACATTATCTTGAGAATTTAATTATTTCTACTGTTTGAAATTTTTGGATCAGTATGCCACTTGCATCCCCAACATGTTTCTGGCATGCATATCCACCACACTTAAAACATATTCGGATCAGTTACAAGTCTCTTTCCTATTACATCTATTAGGAGTTGTACTAGTGGAACTTCCCAAACATGGATAACAAAACATTAGAATTCATTTTTTACTGTGTCAAATAATTTTCTTCACTTACATTTATTAAAGTTTTCAAATTCATTTGCATACATAAACTCTAAAATTTTCATTTTGTTGTGATCTTATATCTTTTTTCTTTAAGAAAAAAATAGGAGAGTGAGAACTCAAGTTTGTATCTCAAAAAAAAATTTGAACATCCAAAATGGAAATGCACAAATTCTGAGAGAGATAATTCCAAAAGGTATCTGTGATTTTTAAGGATAGGCAAAAAGTGGGTTCTTGGGCTCCGTTAAATATCCAACCACACGTTAGCTTGAGAATGTCATTTTTTTCAACTCCTTGAAATTTTTGAATCATTAGGCCTCTTGCATCCTCAACTTCTTTCTGGCATGCATATCCACCACACTTAAAACATGTTAGGATCAGTTACAAGTCTATTTCCTATCAAATTTATAAGGGGTTATACTAGTTGAACTTCCCAAACATGGATAACAAAACATTGGAATTCATTTTTTGATGTGTCAAATAATTTTCTTCACTTACATTGATTATAGTTTTGAAATTCATTTGCATACATAAAATCTAAAATTTTCATTTTGTTGTGATCTTATATCTTTTTTCTTTAAGAAAAAAATAGGAGAGTGAGAACTCATGTTTGGATCTGAACAAAAAAATTGAACATCCAAAATAGAAATGCACAAATGCTGAGATAGATAATTCAAAAAAGTATCTCTGATTTTTAAGGATAAGCAAAAAGTGGGTTGTTGGGCTCCGGTAAATATCCAACCACATGTTAACTTGAGAATTTAATTTTTTCTACTTTTTGAAATTTTTGGATCATTAGGCCACTTGCATCCTCAACATGTTTCTTTCATGCATATCCACCACACTTAAAACATTGTAGGATCAATTACAAGTCTCTTTCCGAACATATCTATTAGGAATTGTACTTGTGAAACTTCCCAAACCTAGAGAACAAAACTTTGGATTTCATTTTTTAGTGTGTGAAATAATTTTCTTCACTTATATTTATTATAATTTCATAATTCTTTAGAAAACATAAACTCTAAAATTTTCATTTTGTTGTGATCTTTTATCTTTTTTCTATACGAGAAAAATGGGAGAGTAAAAACTCAAGTTTTGATCTGAAAAAAAAAAAAATTGAACATCGCAAATGGACATGCACAAATGCTGAGAGAGATAATTCCAAAAAGTATCTGTTATTTTTAAGGATAGGAAAAAAGTGGGTTGTTGGGCTACGGTAAACATCCAACCACACGTTAACTTTAGAATTTAAGTTTTTCTACTCCTCAAAATTTTTTGATCATTAGGCCACTTGCATCCTCAACATGTTTATTGCATGCATTTCGTCCACACTTAAAACATGTTAGGATCAGTTACAAGTCTCTTCCCTATCAAATCTATTAGGGGTTGTACTATTGAAACTTCCCAAACATGGATAACAAAACTATGGATTTCATTTTTTACTGTGTTAAATAATTTTCTTCACTTACATTTATTATTGTTTCCAAATTCTTTAGCATACATAAACTCTAAAATTTTCATTTTCTTGTGACCTTATATCTTTTTTCTTTATGAGAAAAATGGGAGAGTGAAAACTCAAGTTTGGATCTGAAAAAAAAAATTTTGAACATCCAAAATGGAAATGCACAAATGCTGAGAGAGATAATTCCAAAAAGTATCTATGATTTTTAAGGATTGGCAAAAATCGGGTTGTTGGCCTCCGGTAAATATCCAACCACACGTTAACTCTAGAATTTAATTTTTTCTACTCCTTGAAATTTTTGGATCATTAGGCCACTGACATCCTCAACATGTTTCTGGCACTCATATCCACCACACTTAAAACATGTTAGGATCAGTTACAAGTCTCTTTCCTTTCAAATCTATTAGGGGTTGTACTAGTGGAACTTCCCAAACATGAATAACAAAATTTTGGAGTTCAGTTTTTAGTGCGTGAAATAATTTTCTTTACTAACAATTGTTATAGTTTCCAAATTCTTTTTCATACATATACTCTTAAATTTTCATTTTGTTGTGATCTTATAAATTTTTTCTTTACGAGATAAATGGGAGAGTGAAAACTGAAGTTTGAATCTCAAAAAAAAAATTTGAACATCCAAAATGGAAATGCACAAATGCTGAGAGAGATAATTCCGAAAAGTATCTGATATTTTTCAGGATAGGCAAAAAGTGGGTTGTTGGGCTCCGGTAAATATCCAACCACACGTTAACTTGAGAATTTTATTTTTTCTACTCCTTGAAATTTTTGGATCATTACGGCACTTGCATCCTCAACTTGTTTCTGGCATGCATATCCGTCACATTTAAAATATGTTAGGATCAGTTACAAGTATCTTTCCTATAAAATCTATTAGGGGTTGAACTAGTGGAACTACCCAAACATGGATAACAAAACTTTGGAGTTCATTTTTTAGTGCGTGAAATAATTTTCTTCACTTACATTTGTTATAGTTTCAAAATTCTTTTGCCCACATAAACTCTAAAATTATCATTTTGTTGTGATCTTATATCTTTTTTCTTTACGAGAAAAATGCGACAGTGAAAACTCAAGTTTGGATTTGAAAAAAAAAATTTGAACATCCAAAATGGAAATTCGAAAATGCTGAGAGAGATAATTCCAAAATGTATCTGTATTTTTAAAGATAGGCAAAAAGTGGGTTGTTGGGCACCGGTAAATATCAAACCACACGTTCACTTGAGAATTTAATTTTTTCTACTCCTTGAAATTTTTGGATCAATAAGCCACTTGCATCCTCAACATGTTTCTGGCATGCATATGTTATGCATGCATAACATTACACCCCCCTTGGAAGACGAGCTTGTCCTCAAGCTCGGAAGTAGTGTTTGTATGTCGACGTCTTCACAGGTGCTGAGGTAGCATCCGCGATAGCTATGACGCCCCCTCTGTTCGCCTTTTTTTTTTTGTGGGCCGGTCCGAGTTAAACATTACTCCCGAACTGCGACCGGTGGATCCTTTCCTCACGGCACCAATGAAGTCCGGCGACGGACTTCTCCTTCCTCTCTCCCGGCACCGACGGAATCGCCTGATTTTCTGGTGATGAAGAGCAGCCCGTTGGGGCTTCGCTTCGCCGATGGGAGAGTTGCGGCCGGTGGATCCTTTCCTCACCGCACCAACGAAGTCCGGCGACGCACGTGTCCTTCCTCTCTCCCGGCACCGATGGAATCGCCTGATTTTCCGGTGATGAAGAGCAGCCCGTTGGGGCTTCGCTTCGTCGATGGGAGAGTTGCCGAGACAGAGGGCTCTCGGAATATCGCCGACGGTTCTGCTGGAATGTTGCCGACGGGTCTTCTGCTGAATTGTCGCCGACGGTGTTCTGCGGAAATATTTTCGACGATCTTCTGCTGGAATGTCGACGATTCTGTTCTTGGAATGTCGCCGAACAGGGCGGAATTGTCGCCGACGGAGTCTCATGCTGCTCCTGCGGTGACTAGCAGCCCTTGGAGGCTTCACCGATTGGAATTTTGCCAAGACAGACTCTCGAAAATATTTCCTGGTGGGAATGGCCTACAAAAAACAAAAGGCAAACAGAGGGGGCGTCATAGCTATCGCGGATGCTACTTCAGCACCTGTGAAGACGTCGACATACAGACACTACTTCCGAGCTTGAGGACAAGCTCGTCTTCCAAGGGGGGTGTAATGTTATGCATGCAATAACATTATTATTTTAGTTGTTTTATTTAATTTACTTTATTTTTGGAATTATTTATTAATAGGGATATTTTTGGAATATTTTATTCATAGGGATATTGCAGTAATATTTTATTAAACCTTAATAGGGTGAACCCTATTTAAGGGGTAAGAGTAATGAGAAAATGAAGCATTGAAGTATTAAGAATTAGGTTAAATTTAGCATAATAGGCTTAGAGTTCTCCTCAACGAGCTCTAGGGTATCAAGCTTCCCTTTATCTTCATTTTCGTCTTCCCCATGTCTTCCAACTACCATTATGGTAATACTTGGAAGACCCGTAACCCGTGGCAAATTGCAGATCCTCCCAAAGAATCCACGTGTCAGATCCGGGACCGTAATAACATATCCACCACACTTAAAAATGTTAGGATCAATTACAAGTCTCTTCCCTACCAAATCTATTAGGGGTTGTACTAGTGGAACTTCCCAAACATGGATAACAAAACTTTGGAGTTCATTTTTTAGTGCGTGAAATAATTTTTTTCACTTACATTTGTTATAGTTTCCAAATTTTTTTGCATACATAAACTCAAAAATTTTCATTGTGTTGTGATCTTATAGCTTTTTTCTTTACGAGAAAAATGGGAGAGTGAAAACTCAAGTTTGGATCTGACAAAAAAAAAATTGAAAATCCAAAATGAAAATGCCCAAATGTTGAGAGAGATAATTCCAAAAAGTATCTGTGATTTTTATGGATAGGCAAAAAGTGGGTTGTTGGGGTCCAGTAAATATCCAACCACACGTTAACTTCAGAATTTAATTTTTTCTACTCCTTGAAATTTTTGGATCAATAGGCCACTTGCATCCTCAACATGTTTCTGGCATGCATATCCACCACACATGAAAATGTTAGGATCAATTACAAGTCTCTTTCGTACCAAATCTATTAGGGGTTGTACTAGTGGAACTTCCCAAACATGGATAACAAAACTTTGGTGTTCATTTTTTAGTGCATGAAGTAATTTTTTTCACTTACATTTGTTATAGTTTCCAAATTGTTTTGAATACATAAACTCAAAAATTTTTATTTTGTTGTGATCTTATATCTTTTGTCTTTACGAAAAAAATGGGAGAGTGAAAACATAAGTTTGGATCTGAAAACAAATTTAACATAAAAAATGGAAATGAACAAATGTTGAGAGAGATAATTCCAAAAAAGTATCTACGATTTTTAATGATAGGAAAAAAGTGGGTTGTTGGGCTCCGGTAAATATCCAACCACACGTTAACTTGAGAATTTAATTTTTCTACTCCTTCAAATTTTTGGATCATTAGGCCACTTGCATCCTCAACATGTTTCTGGCATGCATATCCACCACACTTAAAAACATGTTAGGATCAGTTACAAATCTCTTTCCTATCAAATCTAATTGGGGTGGTACTAGTGGAACTTCCCAAACATGGAAATCAAAATTTAGAGTTCATTTTTTAGTGCGTGAAATTATTTTCTTCACTTTCATTTTTTATAGTTTCTGAATTCTTTTGCACACATAAACTCTAAAATTTTCATTTTGTTGTGATCTTACATCTTTTTTCTTTTCAAGAAAAATGGGAGAGTGAAAACTCAAGTTTGGATCTGAAAAAAAAAAAATTGAACATCCGAAATGGAAATTTACAAATGCTGAGAGAGATAATTCCAAAAGGTATCTTTGATTTTTAAGATAGGCAAAAAGTGGATTGTTGGGCTCCGGTAAATATCCAACCTCAAGTTAACTTGAGAATTTAATTTTTTCTACTCCTTGAAATTTTTGAATCATTAGGCCACTTGCATCCCCAACATGTTTCTGGCATGCATATCCATCACACTTAAAACATGTTTGGATCGTTACATGTCTCTTTCCAATCTAATGTAATAGGGGTTGTACTAGTGGAACTTCCCAAACATGGAAACCAAAATTTAGAGTTCATTTTTTAGTGCGTGAAATTATTTTCTTCACTTACATTTTTTATAGTTTCCAAATTCTTTTGCACACATAAACTCTAAAATTTTCATTTTGTTGTGATCTTATATCTTTTTTCTTTACGAGAAAAATGGGAGTGTGAAAACTCAAGTTAGGATCTGAAAATAAAAAATCTGAACTTTGGATAACATAACTTTGGAGTTCATTTTTTAGTGCGTGAAATAATTTTCTTCACTTACACTTGTCATAGTTTCCAAATTCTTTTGCACACATAAACTCTAAAATTTTCATTTTGTTGTGATCTTATATCTTTTTTATTTACGAGATACAATAGAAAGTGGAAACTCATGTTTGGATCTGAAAAAAAAAATTGAACATCCAAAATGAAAATGCACCAATGCTTAGAAAGATAATTCCAAAAAGTATCTGTGACTTTTAAGGATAGGCAAAAAGTGGGTTGCTGGGCTCCGGTAAATATCCAACCACACGTTTACTTGAGAATTTAATTTTTTCTATTCCCTGAAATTTTTGGATCATTAGGCCACTTGCATCCCCAACATGTTTCTGGCATGCATATCCACCACACTTAAAACATGTTAGAATCAGTTACAACTCTCTTTCCTATCAAATATATTAGGGGTTTTACTAATGGAACTTCCCAAACATGGATAACAAAACTTTGAAGTTCATTTTTTAGAGCGTGAAATAATTTTCTTCTCTTACATTTGGTATAGTTTCCAAATTCTTTTGCACACGTAAACTCTAAAATTTTCATTTTGTTGTGATCTTTTATCTTTTTTCTTTACGAGAAAAATGGGAGAGTGAAAACTCAAGTTTGGATCAGAAAAAAAAATTTGAACATCCAAAATGGAAATTCACATATGCTGAGAGAGATAATTCCAAAAATTATCTGTGATTTTAAAGGATAGGAAAAAAGTGGGTTGTTGGGCTCCAGTAAATATCCAACCACACGTTAACTTGAGAATTTATTTTTTTCTAATCCTTGAAATTTTTTGATCAATATGCCACTTGCATCCTCAACATGTTTCTGACATGCATATCCACCACACTTAAAACATGTTAGGATCAGTCACAAGTCTCTTTCCTATCAAACCTATTAGGGGTTGTACTAGTGGACCTGTCCAAACATGGATAACAAAACTTTGAAGTTCATTTTTTAGTGGGTGAAATAATATTCTTCAGTTTGATTTGATATAGATTCCAAATTCCATTGCATACATAAACTCTAAAATTTTCATTTCCTTGTGATCTTATATCTTTTTTCTTTACGAGAAAAATTTGAGAGTGAAAACTCAAGTTTGGAACTGAAAAAATAAATTTGAACTTCCAAAATGGAAATGCACAAATGCTGACAGAGATAATTCCAAAAAGTATCTGTGATTTTTAAGGATAGGCAAAAAGTGGGTTTTTGGGCTCCGGTAAATATCCAACCTCACGTTAACTTGAGAATTTTAATTTTTCTACTCCTTGAAAGTTTTGGATCATTCGGCCACTTTCATCCTCAACATGTTTTCTGCATGCATATCCACCACACTTAAAACATGTTAGGATCTTTCCACAAGTCTCTTTCCTATCAAACCTATTAAGGGTTGTACTAGTGGAACTTCCCAAACATGGATAACAAAACTTTGGAGTTAATTTTTTAGTGTGTGAAATAATTTTCTTCACTTACATTTGTTATAGTTTCCAAATTCTTTTGCACACATAAATTCTAAAATTTTCATTTTGGTGTGATCTTATATCTTTTTTCTTGACGAGAAAAATGGGAGAGAGAAAACTCAAGTTTGGATCTCAAAAATAAAATTTGAACATCCAAAATGGAAATGCACAAATGCTGAGAGAGACAATTCCAAAAATTATCTGTGATTTTTAAGGGTAGGCAAAAAGTGGGTTTTTGGGCTCAGGTAAATATCCAACCTCACGTTAACTTGAGAATTTAATTTTTTCTACTCAAAATTTTTGGATCATTCGGCCACTTGCTTCCTCAACATGTTTTCTACATGCATATCCACCACACTTAAAACATGTTAGGATCAGTTACAGGTCTCTTTCTTACCAAATCTATTAGAGGTTGTACTAGTGGAACTTCCCAAACATGAATAACAAAACTTTGGAGTTCATTTTTTAGTGCCTGAAATAGTTTTCTTCACTTACATTTGTTATTGTTTCCAAATTCTTTTGCATACATAAACTCTAAAATTTTCATTTTGTTGTGATCTTATATCTTTTTTCTTGACTATAAAAATGGGAGAGTGAGAACTCAAGTTTGGATCTGAAAAAAAAAATTGAACAACCTAAATGGAAATGCACAAATGCTGAGAGAGATAATTCCTAAAAGTATTTGTGATTTTTAAGGATAGGTAAAAAGTGGGTTGTTGGGCTCCGATAAATATCCCACCACACGTTAACTTGAGAATTTAATTTTTTCTACTCAAAATTTTTGGATTATTAGGCCACTTGCATCCTCGACATGTTTCTGGCATGCATATCCACCACACAAAAAACATGTTAGGATCAGTTAAAAGTCTCATTCCTATCGAACCTATTAGGGGTTGTACTAGTAGAACTTCCCAAAGATGGATAACAAAACTTTGGAGTTCATTTTTTAGTGCGTGAAATAATTTTCTTCACTTATATTTGTTATAGTTTCCAAATTCTTTTGCATCCAGAAACTCTTAAATTTTCAATTTGTTGTGATCTTATATCTTTTTTCTTTACGAGAAAAATGGGAGAGTGAAAACTCATGTTTGGATCTGAAAAAAAAATTTTGAACATCCAAAATGGAAATGCACAAATGCAGAGAGACATAATTCCAAAAAGTATCTGTGATTTTCAAGGATAGGCAAAAAGTGGGTTTTTGGGCTCCGGTAAATATCCCACCACACGTTAACTTGAGAATTTAATTTTTTCTACTCCTTGAAATTTTGGATCAATAGACCACTTGAATCCTCGACATGTTTCTGGCATGCATATCCACCACACTTAAAACATGTTAGGATCAGTTACAAGTCTCTTTCCTATCAAATCTATCAGGGGTTGTACTAGTGGAACGTCCCAAACATGGATAACGAAACATTGGAGTTCTTTTTTAGTGCGTGAAATAATTTTCTTCACCAACATTTATTATAGTTTCCAATTTATTTTTCGTACATAAACTATAAAATTTTTATTTTGTTGTGATCTTATATCTTTTTTATTTACAAGAAAAAATGGGAGAGTGAAAACTCAAGTTTGGATCTGAAAAAAAAATTTGAGCATCCAAAACGGAAATGCACAAATGCTGAGAGAGATAATTCCAAAAAGTTTCTGTGATTTTTATGGATAGGCAAAAACTGGGTTGCTGGGCTCCGGTAAATATCCAACCACACATTAACTTGACAATTTAAGCTTTTCTACTCCCTGAAATTTTTTGATCATTAGGCCACTTGTATCCCCAAAAAGTTTCTGGCATGCATTTCCACCACACTTAAAACATGTTAGGATTAGTTACAAGTCTCTTTCCTATCAAATCTATTAGGGGTTGTACTAGTGGTACTTCCCAAACTTGGATAACAAAACTTTGCAGTTCATTTTTTAGTGCGTGAAGTAATTTTCTGCACTTACATTTGTTATAGTTCCCCAATTCTTTTGCTCACATAAACTCTAAAATTTTCATTTTGTTGTGATCTTATATCTTTTTTCTTTCGAGAAAAATGGGTGAGTGAAAACTCAAGATTGGATCAGAAAAAAAAAATTTTGAACATCCAAAATGGAAATTCACAACTGCTGAGAGATATCAGTCACAAATGTATCTTTTATTTTTAAGGAAAGGCAAAAAGTGGGTTCTTAGGCTCCAGTAAATATCCAACCACACGTTAACTTGAGAATTTAATTTTTTCTACTCATTGAAATGTTTGGATCAATAGGCCACTTGCATCTTCAACATGTTTCTGCCATGCATATCCACCACACTTAAAGCATGTTAGGATCACTTACCAGTCTCTTTCCTATCAAATCTATTAGGGGTTGTTCTAGTGGAACTACCCAAACATGGATAACAAAACGTTGGAGTTCATTTTTTAGTGAGTGAAATAATTTTCTTCACTTATATTTGTTATAGTTTCCAAATTCTTTTGCATACATAAACTCTAAAATTTTCATTTTGTTGTGATCTTGTATCTTTTTTCATTACGAGAAAAAAGGGAGAGTGAAAACACAAGTTTGGATCTGAAAAAAAAATTTGAACTTCCAAAATGGAAATGCACAAATGCTGAGAGAGGTAATTCCAAAAAGTATCAGTGTTTCTTAAGGATAGGGTAAAAGTGGGTTGTTGGGCTCCGGTTTGTATCCAACCACACGTTAACTTGAGAATTTCATTTTTTCTAGTCCTTGAAATTTTTGGATCATTACCCAACTTGCATCCTCAACATGTTTCTTGCATGCATATCCACCAAACTTAAAACATGTTAGGATCAGTTAAAAGTCTCTTTCCTATCAAAACTACTAGGGGTTGTACTAGTGAAACTTCCAAAACATGGATAACAAAACTTTGGAGTTCATTTTTTAGTGCGTGAAATAATTTTCTTCACTTACATTTATTATAGTTTCCAAATTCTTTTGCATACATAAACTCTAAAATTATCATTTTGTTGTGATCTTATATCTTTTTTCTTTAAGAGACAAATGGGAGAGTGAAAGCTCAAATTTGAATTTGAAAAAAACAATTTGAACATCCAAAATGGAAATGCACAAATGCTGAGAGAGATAATTCCAAAAATTATCTGTGATTTTAAAGGATAGGCAAAAAGTGGGTTGTTGGGCTCCGGTAAATATCCAACCACACGTTAACTTGAGAATTTAATTTTTTCTACTCCTTGAAATTTTTGGATCAATAGGCCACTTGCAAGCTCAACATGTTTCTGGCATGCATATCCACCACACTTAAAACATGTTAGGATCAGTTACAAGTCTCTTTCCTATCAAATCTATTAGGAGTTGTACTAGTGGAACTTCCCAAACATGGATAATAAAACTTTGGAGTTCATTTTTTAGTGCGTGAAATAATTTTCTTCACCTACATTTATTATAGTTTCCAATTTCTTTGGCATACGTAAACTGTAAAATTTTCATTTTGTTGTGATCTTATATCTTTTTTCTTTACGAGAAAAATGGGAGAGTGAAAACATAAGTTTGGATCTAAAAAAAAATTTAACATAAAAAATGTAAATGAACAAATGCTGAGAGAGATAATTCTAAAAAAGTATCAATGATTTTTAATGATAGGCAAAAAGTGGGTTGTTGGGCTCCGGTAAATATCCAACCACACGTTAACATGAGAATTTAATTTTTCTACTCCTTCAAATTTTTGGATCATTAGGCCACTTGCATCATCAACATGTTTCTGGCATGCATATCCACCACACTTAAAACATGTTAGAATCAGTTACAAGTCTCTTTCCTATCAAATCTATTAGGGGTTGTACTAGTGGAACTTCACAAACATGGATAACAAAACATTGGAGTTCATTTTTTAGTGCGTGAAATAATTTTCTTCACCTACATTTATTATAGTTTCCAATTTTTTTTGCGAACATAAACTCTAAAATTTTCATTTTGTTGTGATCTTATATCTTTTTTATTTACGAGAAAAAATGGGAGAGTGAAAACTCAAGTTTGGATCTGAAAAAAAAAATTTGAACATCCAAAATGGAAATGCACAAATGCTAAGAGAGATAATTCCAAAAAGAATCTGTGATTTTTAAGGATAGGCAAAAAGTGGGTTGTTGGGCTCCGGTAAATATCCAGCGACATGTTAACTTAAGAATTTCATTTTTTCTATTCCTTGAAATTTTTGGATCATTAGCCCACTTGCAACCTCAACATTTTTCTAGCATGCATATCCACCACACTTAAAACTTGTTAGGATCAATTACAAGTCTCTTTCCTATCAAATCTATTGGGGGTTGTACTAGTGGAACTTCCCAAACATGGATAACAAAACTTTGGAGTTCATTTTTTAGTGCGTGAAATAATTTTCTTCACCTACATTTTTTATAGTTTCCAATTTCTTTTGCATCCATAAACTATAAAATTTTAATTTTGTTTTGATCTTATATCTTTTTTCTTTACGAGAAAAATGGAGAGTGAACACTCAAGTTTGGATCTGAAAAAAAAAATTTCAACATTCAAAATGGAAATGCAGAAATGCAGAGAGAGATAATTCAAAAAAGTATTTGTGATTTTTAAGGATAGAAAAATGTAGGTTGTTGGGCTCCGATAAATATCCAACCACACGTTAACTTGAGAATTTAATTTTTTCTACTCCTTGAAATTTTTAGATCATTAGGCCCCACTTGTATCCTCAACATGTTTTTGGCATGCATATCCACCACACTTAAAACATGTTACGATCAGTTACAAGTCTCTTTCCTATCAAATCTATTAGGGGTTGTACTGGTCAAACTTCCCAAACATGGATAACAAAACTTTGGAGTTCATCTTTTAGTGCGTGAAATAATTTTATTCACTTACATTTGTTATAGTTTCCAAATTCTTTTGAATACATAAACTCTAAAATTTTCCTTTTGTTGTGATCTTATTTCTTTATTCTTTCTGAGAAAAATGAGAGAGTGAAAAATAGTGTTTTGGATCTGAAAAAAAAATTTGAACATCCAAAATGGAAATGGACAAATGCTGAGAGGGATAATTCAAAAAAGTATCTGTGATTTTTAAGGATAGGCAAAAAGTGGGTTGTTGGGCTCCAGTAAATATACAACCACACATTAACTTAAGAATTTTATTTTTTCTACTCGAAATTTTTGGATCATTAGGCCACTTGCATGCTCAACATTTTTCTAGCATGCATATCCACCACACTTAAAACATGTTAGGATCAGTTAAATGCACTTTCCTATCAAATCTATTAGAGGTTGTACTAGAGGAACTTCCCAAACATGGATAAAAAAACTTTGGAGTTCATTTTTTAGTGGGTGAAATAATTTTCATCACTTACATTTGTTATAGTTTCCAAATTATTTTGCATACATAAACTCTAAAATTTTCATTTTGTTGTGATCTTATATCTTTTTTCTTCACGAGAAAAATGGGAGAGTGAAAACTCAAGTTTGGATCTGAAAAAAAAAAATATATGAGAATCCAAAATGGAAATGCACAAATTCTGAGATAGATAACTCCAAAAAGTATTTGTAATTTTTAAAGATAGGCAAAAAGTGGGTTGTTGGGCTGCGGTAAATATCCAACCAAACGTTAACTTGAGAATTTAATTTTTTCTACTCCTTGAAAATTTTGGATCATTAGGCCACTTGCATCCTCAACATGTTTCTGGCATGCATATTCACCACACTTAAAACATGTTAGGATCAGTTACAAGTCTCTTTCCTATAAAATCTATTAAGGTTTGTACTAGTTAAATTTCCCGAACATGGATAACAAAACTTTGGATTTCATTTTTAAGTGTGTGAATAATTTTTTTCACTTACATTTATTAAAGTTTCCAAATTCTTTAGCATACATAAACTCTAAAGTTTTCATTTTTTTGAGATCTTATATTATTTTTCTTTATCAGAAAAATGGGAGAGTGAAAACTCAAGTTTGGATCAGTTACATGTCTCTTTCTTATCAAATCTATTAGGGGTTGAACTAGTGGAACTTCACAAACAAGAATAAAAAAACATTGGAGTTCATTTTTTAGTGCTTGAAATAATTTTCTTCACTTACATTTGTTATAGTTTCCAAATTCTTTTGCATACATAAACTCTAAAATTTTCATTTTGTTGTGATCTTTTTTGTTTATTCTTTCCGAGAAAAATGAGAAAGTGAAAAATAGTGTTTTGGATCTGGAAAAAAAAATTTTAACATCCAAAATGGAAATGCACAAATGCAGAGAAATATAATTCGAAAAAGTATATGTGATTTTTAAGGATAGGTAAAAAGTGGCTTGTTGGGCTCCGGTAAATATCCAACCACACGTTAACTTGACAATTTAATTTTTTCTACTCCTTCAAATTTTTGGATCATTAGGCCACTTGCATCCTCGACATGTTTCTGGCATGCATATCCACCACACATAAAACATATTAGGAGCAGTTAAAAGTCTCTTTCCTATCAAACCTATCAGGGGTTGTACTAGTGGAACTTCCCAAACATGGATAACAAAACTTTGGAGTTCATTTTTTACTGCGTGAAATAATTTTCATCATTTTTATTTGTTATAGTTTCAAAATTCTTTTGCATACAGAAACACTAAATTTTCATTTTGTTGTGATCTTATATCTTTTTTCTTTACGAGAAAAATGGGAGAGTGAAAACTCAAGTTTGGATCTAAAAAACAATTTGAACATCCAAAACAGAAATGCACAAATGCTGAGAGAGAAAACTCCAAAAAGTATCTGTGATTTTCAAGGATAGGCAAAAAGTGGGTTGTTGGGCTTCGGTAAATATCCCACCACACATTAACTTGAAATTTTTGGATCATTAGGCCACTTGCATCCCCAACGTATTTCTGGCATGCATATCCACCACACTTAAAACATGTTAGGATCAGTTACAAGTCTCTTTCCTATCAAATCTATAAGGGGTTGTACTAGTGGAACTTCCCAAACAAAAATAACAAAACTTTGGAGTTCATTTTTTAGTGCGTGAAATAATTTTCCTCACTTACTTTTGTTATAGCTTCCCAATTCCTTTGCATACATAAACACTAAAATATTTATGTTGTTGTGATCTTATATATTTTTTCCTTATGAGATAAATGGGAGAGTGAAAACTAGTGTTTGGATCTAAAAAAAAAAAAAATTGAATATCCAAAATGGAAATGTGCAATTGCTAAGAGAAATAATTCCAAAAAGTATCTGTGATTTTTAAGGATAGGCAAAAAGTGGTTTCTTGGGCTCCGGTAAATATCCAACCACACATTAACTTGAAAATTTAATTTTTTTCTACTCCTTGAAATTTTTGGATTATTAGGCAACATGCATCCTCAACATCTTTCTGGCATGCTTATCCACCACACTTAAAACTTGTTAGGATCAGTTACAAGTCTCTTTCCTATCAAATCTATTATTGGTTGTACTGCTGGAACTTCCCAAACATGGATAACAAAACTTTGGAGTTCATTTTTTAGTGTGTGAATTAATTTTTTTCACTTACATTTATTACTATTTCCAAATTCTTTTGCATAAATAAAATCTAAAATTTTCATTTTCTTGTGATCTTTTATCATTTTTCTTTTCAAGAAAAATGGGAGAGTGAAAACTCAAGTTTGGATCTGAAAAAAAAAATTTGAACATCCAAAATGGAAATGCACAAATACTGAGAGAGAGAATTCCAAAAAGTATCTACGATTTTTAAGGTTAGGCAAAAAGTGGGTAGTTGGGCTCCGGTAAATATCCAACCACACGTTAACTTGAGAATTTAATTTTTTCTACTGTTTGAAATTTTTGGATCATTAGGCCACTTGCATCCTCAACATGTTTTTGGCATGCATATCCACCACACTGAAAACTTTTTAGGATCAGTCACAGGTCTATTTCCTATTAAATCTATTAGGGGTTGTACTAGTGGAACTTCTCAAACATGGATAAAAAACTTTGGAGTTCAGTTTTTAGTCCGTCAAATAATTTTCTTCACTTACATTTATTATAGATTCCAAATTCTTCAGCGTACATAAACTCTAAAATTTACATTTTGTTGTGATCTTATATCTTTTTCTTTACGAGGAAAATTGGAGAGTGAAAACACAAGTTTGGATCTGAAAAAATATTTTGAACATCCAAAATGGAAATGTACAAATGCAGAGAGAGATAATTCCAAAAAGTAACAGTGTTTTTTAAGGATAGGAAAAAAGTGGGTTGTTGGGCTCCAGTAAATATCCAACCACACGTTAACTTGAGAATTTAATTTTTTCTACGCCACGAAATTTTTGGATCATTACACCACGTGCATCCTCAACATGTTTCTGGCATGCATAATCACCACACTTAAAACATGTTAGGATCAGTTACAAGTCTCTTTCCTATCACATCTATTAGGAGTTGTACTAGTGGAACATCCCAAACATGGATAACAAAACTTTGGAGTTCATTTTTTTGTATGTCAAATAATTTTCTTCACTTACATTTTTTATAGTTTTCAAATTCATTTGCATACATTAACTCTGAAATTTTTATTTTGTTGTCATCTTATATCTTTTTTCTTTACAAGAAAAATGGGAGAGTGAAAAATCAAGTTTGGATCTGAAAAAAAAAATTTGAACTACACAAATGGAAATGCAAAAATGCTGTGAGAGATAATTCCAAATAGTATCTGTGATTTTTAAGAATAGGCAAAAAGTGGGTTGTTGGGCTCCGGTAAATATCCTACCACACGTTATCTTGAGAATTTAATTATTTCTTCTGTTTGAAATTTTTGGATCATTATGCCACTTGCATCCTCAACATGTCTCTGGCATGCATATCCACCACACTTAAAACATGTTCGGATCAATTACAAGTGTCTTTCCTATCAAATCTAATAGGGGTTGACTAGATTAAATTCCCAAACATGGATAACAAAATTTTGGAGGCCATTTTTTAGTGCGTGAAATAATATTCTTCACTAACATTTGTTATAGTATCCAAATTCTTTTGCATACATAAACTCTAAAATTTTCATTTTGTTGTGATCTGATATCTTTTTTCTTTATCAAAAAAGTGGGAGAGTGAAAACTCAAGTTTGGATCTGAAAAAAAAATTTTGAACTGCCAAAATGGAAATACACAAACACTGTGAGAGATAATTCCAAATTGTATCTGTGATTTTTAAGGATAGGAAAAAAGTTGGTTGTTGGGCTCCGGTAAATATCCTACCACACGTTAACTTGAGAATTTAATTATTTGTACTGTTTGAAATTTTTGGATCATTAGGCCATTTGCATCCTCAACATGTTTCTGGCATGCATATCCACCACACTTAAAACATGTTAGGATCAATTACAAGTGTCTTTCCTATCACATCTATTAGGAGTTGTACTAGTGGAACATCCCATACATGGATAACAAAACTTTGGAGTTCATTTTTTAGTGTGTCAAATAATTTTCTTCACTTACATTTTTTATATTTTTCAAATTCATTTGCATATATAAACTCATAAATTTTCATTTTGTTGTGATCTTATATCATTTTTCTTTACGAGAAAAATGGGAGAGTGAAAACTCAAGTCTGGATCTGACAAAAAAAAATTGAAAATCCAAAATGGAAATGCCCAAATGCTGAGAGAGATAATTCCAAAAAAATATGTGATTTTTAAGGATAGGCAAAAAGTCGGTTGTTGGGCTCTTGTAAATATCCAACCTCACGTTAACTTGAGAATTTAATTTTTTCTACTCCTTAAAATTTTTGGATCATTAGGCCACTTGCATCCCCAACATGTTTCTGGCATGCATATCCACCACAATTAAAACATGTTAGGATCAGTTACTAGTCTCTTTCCTATCAAATATATTAGGGGTTGTACTATTGGAACTTCCCAAACATGGATAACAAAACTTTGGAGTTCATTTTTTGGAGCGTGAAATAATTTTCTTCACTTACATTTTTTATAGTTTCCAAATTCTGTTGCACACGTAAACCCTAAAATTTTCATTTTGTTGTGATCTTATATCTTTTTTTTTTACGTGAAAAATGGGAGAGTGAAAACTCAAGTTTGGATCAGAAAAAAAGTTTTGAACATCCAAAATGGAAATTCACATATGCTGAGAGAGATAATTCCAAAAATTATTTGTGATTTTAAAGTATAGGAAAATAGTGTGTTGTTTGGCTCCAGTAAATATCCAACCACACGTTAACTTGAGAATTTAATTTTTTCTAATCATTGAAATTTTTTGATCAATAGGCCACTTGCACCCTCAACATGTTTCTGGCATGCATATCCACCACACTTAAAACATGTTAGGATCAGTTCAAGTTTCTTTCCTATCAAACCTATTAGGGGTTGTACTAGTGGACCTTTCCAAACATGGATAACAAAACTTTGGAGTTCATTTTTTAGTGGGTAAAATAATATTCTTCACTTAGATTTGATATAGATTCCAAATTCTATTGCATACATAAACTCTAAAATTTTCATTTCGTTGTGATCTTATATCTTTTTTCTTTACGAGAAAAATTGGGAAGAGAAAACTTAAGTTTGGAGCTAAAAAAAAATTTGAACATCCAAAATGATAATGCACAAATGCTGACAGAGGTAATTCCAAAAAGTATCTGTGATTTTTAAGGATTGGCAAAAAGTGGGTTGTTGGGCTCCGGTAAATATCCAACCACACGTTAACTTGAGAATTTAATTTTTTCTACTCCTTGAAATTTTTGGATCATTAGGCCACTTGCATCCTCAACATGTTTCTGACCTGCATATCCACCACACTTAAAACATGTTAGGATCAGTTACAAGTCTCTTTCCTATCAAATCTATTAGGGGTTGGACTAGTGAAACTTCCAAAACATGGATAATAAAACTTTGGAGTTCTTTTTTTAGTGCATGAAATAATTTTCTTCACTTACATTTGTTATCGTATCCAGATTCTTTTGCATACATAAACTCTAAAATTTTCATTTTGTTGTTATCTTTTATCTTTTTTCATTACGAGAAAAATGGGAGAGTGAAAACTCAAGTTTGGATCTGAAAAAAAAATATATGAGAATCCAAAATGGAAATGCACAAATGCTGAGATAGATAACTCCAAAAAGTATCTATAATTTTTAAATATAGGCAAAAAGTGGGTTGTTGGGCTCCGGTAAATATCCAATCAAACGTTAACTTGAGAATTTAATTTTTTCTACTCCTTGAAAATTTTGGATCATTAGGCCACTTGCGTCCTCAACTTGTTTCTGGCATGCATATCCACCACACTTAAAACATGTTAGGATCAGTTACAAGTCTCTTTCCTATCAAATCTATTAGGGTTTGTACTAGTGAAATTTCCCGAACATGGATAACAAAACTTTGGATTTCATTTTTAAGTGTGTGAAATTATTTTTTTCACTTACATTTATTAAAGTTTCCAAATTCTTTAGCATACATAAACTCTAAAGTTTTCATTTTGTTGAGATCTTATATCTTTTTTCTTTATCAGAAAATTGGGAGAGGGAAAACTCAAGTTTGGATCAGTTACAGGTCTCTTTCTTATCAAATTTATTAGGGGTTGTATTAGTGGAACTTCACAAACATGAATAACAAAACACTGGAGTTCATTTTTTAGTGCTTGAAATAATTTTCTTCACTTACATTTGTTATAGATTCCAAATTCTTTTGCATACATAAACTCTAAAATTTTCATTTTGTTGTGATCTTATTTATTTTTTATTTACGATAATAATGAGAGAGTGAGAACTCAAGTTTGGATCTGAAAAAAAAATTTAACATCCTAAATGGAAATGCACAAATTCTGAGAAAGATAATTCCACAAATTATCTGTGATTTTTAAGGATAGGTAAAAAGTGGGTTGTTGGGCTTCGGTAAATATCCAACCACACGTTAACTTGACAATTTATTTTTTTCTACTCCTTCAAATTTTTGGATCATTATGCCTCTTGCATCCTCGACATGTTTCTAGCATGCATATCTACCACACATAAAACATGTTAGGATCAGTTAAAAGTCTCTTTCCAATCAAACCTATCAGGGGTTGTACTAGTGGAACTTCCCAAACATGGATAACAAAACTTAGGAGTTCATTTTTTACTGCGTGAAATAATTTTCATCATTTTTATTTGTTATAGTTTCAAAATTATTTTGCATACAGAAACACTTAAATTTTCATTTTGTTGTGATCTTATATCTTTTTTCTTTACGAGAAAAATGGGAGAGTGAAAACTCAAGTTTGGATCTGAAAAAAAAATTTAAACATCCAAAATGGAAATGCACAAATGCTGAGAGAGAAAACTCCAAAAAGTGTCTGCGATTTTCAAGGAAAGGCAAAAAGTGGGGTTGTTGCGCTCCAGTAAATATCCCACCACACGTTAACTTGACAATTTAATTTTTTCTACTCCTTGAAATTTTTGCATCATTAGGCCACTTGCATCCCCAACATATTTCTGGCATGCATATCCACCACACTTAAAACATGTTAGGATCAGTTACAAGTCTCTTTCCTATGAAATCTATAAGGGGTTGTACTTGTGGAACTTCCCAAACAAAAATAACAAAACTTTGGAGTTCATTTTTTAGTGCGTGAAATAATTTTCTTCACTTACTTTTGTTATAGCTTCCTAATTCTTTTGCAAACATAAACACTAAAATATTTATTTTGTTGTGATCTTATATTTTTTTTCATTACAAGATAAATGGGAGTGTGAAAACTAGTGTTTTTGATCTAAAAAAAAAAAATTTGAATATCCAAAATGGAAATGTGCAAATGCTGAGAGAAATAATTCCAAAAAGTATCTGTGATTTATAAGGATAGGCAAAAAGTGGGTTGTTGGGCTCCGGTAAATATCCAACCCCACGTTAACTTGAGAAATTAATTTTTTCTACTCCTTGAAATTTTTGGATCATTACGCCACTTGCATCCTCAACATGTTTCTGGCATGCATCTCTGCCACACTTAAAACATGTAAGGATAAGTTACAAGTATCTTTCCTAACAAATCTATTAGGGGTTGTACTAGTGAAATTTCCCAAACATGGACAACAAAACTTTGGAGTTCATTTTTTTGTCCATGCAACAATTTTCTTCACTTACATTTGTTATTTTTTCCAAATTCTTTTGCATACATAAACTCTAAAAATTTCTTTTTTTTGTGATCTTATATCTTTTTTCTTTACGAGAAAAATGGGAGAGTGAAAACACAAGTTTTGATCTGAAAAAAAAATTTGAACAACCAAAATGGAAAAGCACAAATGCTGAGAGAGATAATTCCAAAAAGTATCTGTGATTTTTAAGGATAGGCAAAAAGTGGTTTGTTGGGCTCCGGTAAATATCCAACCACATGTTAACTTGAAAATTTAATTTTTTTCTACTCCTTGAAATTTTTGGATCATTACGCCACTTGCATCCTCAATATGTTTCTGGCATGCATATACGCCACACTTAAAACATGTAAGCATAAGTTACAAGTATCTTTCCTATCAAATCTATTACGGGTTGTACTAGTGAAATTCCCGAAACATGGACAACAAAACTTTGGAGTTCATTTTTTTGTGCGTGCAACAATTTTCTTCACTTACATTTGTTGTAGTTTCCAATTTCTTTTGCATACATAAACTCTAAAATTTTCTTTTTTCTGTGATCTTATTTCTTTTTTCTTTACGAGAAAAATGGGAGAGTGAAAACTCAAGTTTGGATATGAAAAAAAAATTTGAACAACCAAAATGGAAAAGCACAAATTCTGAGAGAGATAATTCCAAAAAGTATCTGTGATTTTTAAGGATAGGCAAAAAGTGGTTTGTTGGGCTCCGGTAAATATCCAACCACACATTAACTTGAAAATTTAATTTTTTTCTACTCCTTTAAATTTTTGGATCATTAGGCCACATGCATCCTCAACATCTTTCTGGCATGCTTATCCAGGACACTTGAAACTTGTTAGGATCAGTTACAAGTCTCGTTCATATCAAATCTATTATTGGTTGTACTGCTGGAACTTCCCAAACATGGATAACAAAACTTTGGAGTTCATTTTTTAGTGCGTGAATTAATTTTTTTCACTTTCATTTATTACTATTTCCAAATTCTTTTGCATAAATAAAATCTAAAATTTTCTTTTTCTTGTGACCTTTTATCATTTTTCTTTTCAAGAAAAATGGTAGAGTGAAAACTCAAGTTTGGATCTGAAAAAAAAATTTGAACATCCAAAATGGAAATGCACAAATACTGAGAGAGAGAATTCCAAAAAGTATCTGCGATTTTTAAGGTTAGGCAAAAAGTGGGTTGTTGGGGTCCGGTAAATATCCAACCACACGTTGACTTGAGAATTTAATTTTTTTTACTGCTTGAAATTTTTGGATCATTAGGCCACTTGCCTCCTCAACATGTTTCTGGGATGCATATCCACCACACTTAAAACTTGTTATGATCAGTCACAGGTCTATTTCCTATCAAATCTATTAGGGGTTGTACTAGTCGAACTTCTCAAACATGGATAAAAAACTTTGGATTTCAGTTTTTAGTCCGTGAAATAATTTTCTTCACTTACATTTATTATAGATTCCAAATTCTTTTGTGTACATAAACTTTAAAATTTACATTTTGTTGTGATCTTATATCTTTTTCTTTACGAGAAAAATGGGAGAGTGAAAACACAAGTTTGGATCTGAAAAAAAATTTTGAACATCCAAAATGGAAATGTACAAATGCTGAGGGAGATAATTCCGAATAGTATCAGTGATTTTTAAGGATAGGAAAAAAGTGGGTTGTTGGGCTCCGGTAAATATCCTACCACACGTTAACTTGAGAATTTAATTTTTTCTACGCCATGAAATTTTTGGATCATTACGCCACTTGCATCCTCAACATGTTTCTGGCATGCATATCCACCACACTTAAAACATGTTAGGATCAGTTACAAGTCTCTTTCCTATCACATCTATTAGGAGTTGTACTAGTGGAATATCCCAAACATGGATAACAAAACTTTGGAGTTCATTTTTTTGTGTGTCAAATAATTTTCTTCACTTACATTTTTTAAAGTTTTCAAATTCCTTTGCATACATAAACTCTAAAATTTTCATTTTGTTGTCATCTTATATCTTTTTTCTTTACAAGAAAAATGGGAGAGTGAAAACTCAAGTTTGGATCTGAAAAAAAAAATTTGAACTACCAAAATGGAAATGCACAAATGCCGTGAGAGATAATTCCAAATAGTATCTGTGATTTTAAGAATAGGCAAAAAGTGGGTTGTTGGGCTCCGGTAAATATCCTACCACACGTTATCTTGAGAATTTAATTATTTCTACTGTTTGAAATTTTTGGGTCATTATGCCAATTGCATCCTCAACATGTTTCAGGCATGCATATCCACGACACTTAAAACATGTTCGGATCAATTACTAGTGTCTTTCCTATCAAATCTATTAGGGGTTGTACTAGATGAACTTCCCAAACATGGATAACAAAATTTTGGAGGTCATTTTTTAGTGCGTCAAATAATTTTCTTCACTAACATTTGTTATAGTAACCAAATTCGTTTGCATACATAAACTCTAAAATTTTCATTTTGTTGTGATCTGATATCTTTTTTCTTTATGAAAAAAGTGGGAGAGTGAAAACTCAAGTTTGGATCTGAAAAAAAAATTTTGAACTGCCAAAATGGAAATGCACAAACGTTGTGAGAGATAATTCCAAATAGTATCTGTGATTTTTAAGGATAGGCAAAAAGTTGGTTGTTGGGCTCCGGTAAATATCCTACCACACTTTAACTTGAGAATTTAATTATTTCTACTGTTTGAAATTTTTGGATCATTAGGCCACTTGCATCCTCAACATGTTTCTGGCATGCATATCCACCACACTTAAAACATGTTAGGATCAGTTACAAGTCTCTTTCCTATCACATCTATTAGGAGTTGTACTCGTGGAACATCCCATACATGGATAACAAAACTTTGGACTTCATTTTGTAGTGTGTCAAATCATTTTCTTCACTTATATTTTTTATATTTTTCAAATTCATTTGCATACATAAACTCCAAAATTTTCATTTTGTTGTCATCTTATATCTTTTTTCTTTACAAGAAAAATTGGAGAGTGAAAACTCAAGTTTAGATCTGAAAAAAAAATTTGAACAACCAAAATGGAAATGCACAAATGCTGTGAGAGATAATTCCAAATAGTATCTGCGATTTTTAAGGATAGGCAAAAAGTGGGTTGTTGGGCTCCGGTAAATATCCTACCACACGTTATCTTGAGAATTTAATGATTTCTACTGTTTGAAATTTTTCGATCATTATGCCACTTGCATCCCCAACATGTTTCTGGCATGCATATCCACCACACTTAAAACATGTTCGGATCAGTTACAAGTCTCTTTCCTATCACATCTATTAGGGGTTGTACTAGTGGAACTTCCCAAACATGGATAACAAAACATTGGAATTCATTTTTTAGTGTGTCAAATAATTTTCTTCACTTACATTTATTATAGTTTTCAAATTCATTTGCATACATAAACTCTAAAATTTTCATTTTGTTGTCATCTTATATCTTTTTTCTTTAAGAAAAATATAGGAGAGTGAGAACTCAAGTTTGCATTTGAAAAAAAAATTTGAACATCCAAAATGGAAATGAACAAATGCTGAGATAGATAATTAAAAAAAGTATCTGTGATTTTTAAGGATAAGCAAAAAGTGGGTTGTTGGGCTCCGGTAAATATCCAACCACACGTTAACTTGAGAATTTAATTTTTTCTTCTCCTTGAAATTTTTGGATCATTAGGCCACTTGCATCCTCAACATGTTTCTTTGATGCACATCCACCACACTTAAAACATGGTAGGATCAATTACAAGTCTCTTTCCGAGCATATATATTAGGAATTGTACTAGTGAAACTTCCCAAACCTGGAGAACAAAACATTGGATTTCATTTTTTAGTGTGTGAAATAATTTTCTTCACTTACATTTATTATAATTTCAAAATTCTTTCGAAAACATAAACTCTAAAATTTTCATTTTGTTGTGATCTTATATCTTTTTTCTATACGACAAAAATGGGAGAGTGAAAACTGAAGTTTCGATCTGAAAAAAAAAAAATTGAACATCGCAAATGGACATGCACAAATGCTGAGAGAGATAATTCCAAAAAGTATCTGTTATTTTTAAGAAATGGCAAAAAGTGGGTTGTTGGGCTACGGTAAACATCCAACCACACGTTAACTTTAGAATTTTAGTTTTTCTACTCATCAAAATTTTTCGATCATTAGGCCACTTGCTCCCTCAACAAGTTTTTTGCACGCATATCCACCACACTTAAAACATGTTAGGATCAGTTACAAGTCTCTTTCCTTTCAAATCTATTAGGGGTTGTACTAGTGGAACTTCCCAAACATGAATAACAAAATTTTGGAGTTCATTTTTTAGTGCGTGAAGTAATTTTCTTTACTGACAATTGTTATAGTTTCAAAATTCTTTTGCATACATATACTCTAAAATTTTCATTTTGTTGTGATCTTATAAATTTTTTCTTTACGAGATAAATGGGAGAGTGAAAACTCAAGTTTGGATCTGAAAAAAAAAATTTGAACATCCAAAATGGAAATTCGAAAATGCTGAGAGAGATAATTCCAAAATGTATCTGTATTTTTCAAGATAGGCAAACAGTGGGTTGTTGGGCACCGGTAAATATCAAACCACACGTTAACTTGAGAATTTAATTTTTTCTACTCCTTGAAATTTTTGGATCAATAGGCCACTTGCATCCTCAACATGTTTCTGGCATGCATATCCACCACACTTAAAAATGTTAGGATCAATTACAAGTCTCTTTCCTACCAAATCTATTAGGGGTTGTACAAGTGGAACTTCCCAAACATGGATAACAAAACTTTGGAGTTCATTTTTTAGTGCGTGAAGTAATTTTTTTCACTTACATATGTTATAGTTTACAAATTGTTTTGCATACATAAACTCAAAAATTTTCATTTTGTTGTGATCTTTTATCTTTTTTCTTTACGAGAAAAGTGGGAGAGTGAAAACTGAAGTTTGGATCAGAAAAAAAAAATTTTAAATCCAAAATGTAAATGCCCAAATGCTGAGAGAGATAATTCCAAAAAGTATCTGTGATTTTTATGGATAGGAAAAAAGTGGGTTGTTGGGGTCCAGTAAATATCCAACCACTCGTTAACTTCAGAATTTAATTTTTTGTACTCCTTGAAATTTTTGGATTAATTGGCCATTTGCATCCTCAACATGTTTTTGGCATGCATATCCACCGCACTTAAAAATGTTAGGATCAATTACAAGTCTCTTTCCTACCAAATCTATTAGGGGTTTTACTATTGGAACTTCCCAAACATGGACAACAAAACTTTGGAGTTCATTTTTTAGTGCGTGAAGTAATTTTTTTCACTTACATTTTTTATAGTTTCCAAATTGTTTTGCATACATAAACTCAAAAATTTTCATTTTTTTGTGATCTTATATCTTTTTTCTTTACGAGAAAAATGGGAGAGTGTAAACTCAAGTTTAGATCTGACAAAAAAAAATTGAAAATCCAAAATGGAAATGCCCAAATGCTGAGAGAGATAATTCCAAAAAAATATGTGGTTTTTAAGGATCGGCAAAAAGTGGGTTGTTGGGCTCCTGTAAATATCCAACCACACGTTAACTTGAGAATTTAATTTTTTCTACTCCTTAAAATTTTTTGATCATTAGGCCACTTGCATCCTCAACATGTTTCTGGCATGCATATCCACCATACTTAAAACATGTTAGGATCAGTTACAAGTCTCTTTCCTATCAAATCTATTAAGGGTGGTACTAGTGGAACGTCCCAAACATGGATAACAAAACTTTGGAGTTCATTTTTTAGTGCATGAAATAATTTTATTCACTTACATTTGTTATAGTTTCTAAATTCTTTTGCACACATAAACTCTAAAATTTTCATTTTGCTGTGACCTTATATCTTTTTCCTTTACGAGAAAAATGGGAGAGTGAAAACTCAAGTTATGATCTGAAAAAAAAAAAATTGAACATCCGAAATGGAAATTCACAAATACTGAGAGAGATAATTCCAAAAGGTATCTTTGATTTTTAAGGATAGGCAAAAAGTGGATTGTTGGGCTCTGGTAAATATCCAACCTCAAGTTAACTAGAGAATTTAATTTTTTCTACTCCTTGAAATTTTTGAATCATTAGGCCACTTGCATCCCCAACATGTTCCTGGCATGCATATCCACCACACATAAAACATGTTTGGATCAGTTACATGTCTCTTTCCTATCAAATCTAACAGGGGTTGTACTAGTGGAACTTCCCCAACATGGATACCAAAATTTAGAGTTCATTTTTTAGTGTGTGAAATTATTTTCTTCACTTACATTTTTTATAGTTTCCAAATTCTTTTGCACACCTAAACTCTAAAATTTTCATTTTGTTGTGATCTTATATCTTTTTTCTTCACGAAAAAAATGGGAGAGTGAAAACTCATGTTAGGATCTGAAAATAAAAAATCTGAACTTTGGATAACAAAACTTTGGAGTTCATTTTATAGAGCGTGAAATAATTTTCTTCACTTACATTTGTCATAGTTTCCAAATTCTTTTGCACACATAAACTCTAAAATTTTCATTTTGTTGTGATCATATATGTTTTTTCCTTATGAGATAAATTGGAAAGTGAAAACTCATGTTTGGATCTGAAAAAAAAAATTGAACGTCCAAAATGAAAATGCACAAATGCTAAGAGAGATAATTCCAAAAAGTATCTGTGATTTTTATGGATAGGCAAAAAGTAGATTGCTCGGCTCCGGTAAATATCCAACCACACGTTTACTTGAGAATTTAATTTTTTCTACTCCCTGAAATTTTTGGATCATTAGCCCACTTGCATCCCCAACATGTTTCTGGCATGCATATCCACCACACTTAAAACATGTTAGGATCAGTTACAAGTCTCTTTCCTATCAAATATATTAGGGGTTGTACTACTGGAACTTCCCAAACATGGATAACAAAACTTTGGAGTTCATTTTTTGGAGCGTGAAATAATTTTCTTCACTTGCACTTGGTATAGTTTCCAAATTCTTTTGCACATGTAAACCCTAAAATTTTCATTTTGTTGTGATCTTATATCTTTTTTTTTTACGAGAAAAATGGGAGAGTGAAAACTCAAGGTTGGATCAGAAAAAAAATTTTGAACATCCAAAATGGAAATTCACATATGCTGAGAGAGATAATTCCAAAAATTATCTGTGATTTTAAAGGATAGGAAAAAAGTGTGTTGTTTGGCTCCAGTAAATATCCAACCACATGTTAACTTGAGAATTTAATTTTTGCTAATCCTTGAAATTTTTTGATCAATAGGCCACTTGCATCCTCAACATGTTTCCGGCATGTATATCCACCACACTTAAAACATGTTAGGATCAGTTCAAGTTTCGTTCCTATCAAACCTATTAGGGGTTGTACTAGTGGACCTTTCCAAACATGGATAACAAAACTTTGGAGTTCATTTTTTAGTGGGTGAAATAATATTCTTCACTTAGATTTGATATAGATTCCAAATTCTATTGCATACATAAACTCTAAAATTTTCATTTCGTTGTGATCTTATATCTTTTTTCTTTACGAGAAAAATTGGAGAGTGAAAACTCAAGTTTGGAGCTAAAAAAAAACATTTGAACATCCAAAATGGAAATGTCCAAATGCTGACAGAGATAATTCCAAAAAGTAACTATGATTTTTAAGGATTGGCAAAAAGTGGGTAGTTGGGCTCCGGTAAATATCCAACCACACGTTAACTTGAGAATTTAATTTTTTCTACTCCTTGAAATTTTTGGATCATTAGGCCACTTGCATCCTCAACATGTTTCTGACCTGCATATCCACCACACTTAAAACATGTTAGGATCAGTTACAAGTCTTTTTCCTATCAAATCTATTAGGGGTTGGACTAGTGAAACTTGCCAAACGTGGATAACAAAACTTTGGAGTTCTTTTTTTAGTGCATGAAATAATTTTCTTCACTTACATTTGTTATCGTTTCCAAATTCTTTTGCATACATAAATTCTAAAATTTTCATTTTGTTGTTATCTTTTATCTTTTTTCATTACGAGAAAAATGGGAGAGTGAAAACTCAAGTTTGGATCCGAAAAAAAAAAATATGAGAATCCAAAATGGAAATGCACAAATAATGGGATAGATAACTCCAAAAAGTATCTGTAATTTTTAAATATAGGCAAAAAGTGGGTTGTTGGGCTCCGGTAAATATCCAATAAAACGTTAACTTGAGAATTTTATTTTTTCAACTCGAAAATTTTGGATCATTAGGCCACTTGCATTCTCAACATGTTTCTGGCATGCATATCCACCAAACTTAAAATATGCTAGGATCAGTTACAAGTCTCTTTCCTATCAAATCTATTAGGGTTTTTACTAGTGAAATTTCCCAAACATGGATAACAAAACTTTGGATTTCATTTTTAAGTGTGTGAAATAATTTTTTTCACTTACATTTATTAAAGTTTCCAAATTCTTTAGCATACATAAACTCTAAAGTTTTCAATTTATTGAGATCTTATATCTTTTTTCTTTATCCGAAAAATGGTAGAGGGAAAACTCAAGTTTGGATCAGTTACAAGTCTCTTTCTTATCAAATCTATTAGGGGTTGTACTAGTGGAACTTCACAACATGAATAACAAAACATTGAAGTTCATTTTTTAGTGCTTGAAATAATATTCTTCACTTACATTTGTTATAGATTCCAAATTCTTTTGCATACATAAACTCTAAAATTTTCATTTTGTTGTGATCTTATTTCTTTTTTATTTACGATAAAAAAGAGAGAGTGAGAACTCAAGTTTGGATCTGAAGAAAAAATTTAACATCCTAAATGGAAATGCACAAATGCTGAGAAAGATAATTCCAAAAATTATCTGTGATTTTTAAGGATAGGTAAAAAGTGGGTTGTTGGGCTTCGATAAACATCCAACCACACGTTAACTTGACAATTTATTTTTTTCTACTCCTTCAAATTTTTAGATCATTAGGCCTCTTGCATCCTCGACATATTTCTGGCATGCATATCCACCACACATAAAACATGTTAGGATCAGTTAAAAGTCTCTTTCCTATCAAACCTATCAGGGGTTGTACTAGAGGAACTTCCCAAACATGGATAACAAAACTTTGGAGTTCATTTTTTACTGCGTGAAATAATTTTCATCATTTTTATTTGTTATAGTTTCAAAATTCTTTTGCATACAGAAATGCTTAAATTTTCATTTTGTTGTGATCTTATATCTTTTTTCTCTACGAGAAAAATGGGAGAGTGAAAACTCAAGTTTGGATCTGAAAAAAAAATTTGAACATCCAAAATGGAAATGCACAAATGCTGAGAGAGAAAACTCCAAAAAGTATCTGCTATTTTCAAGGATAGGCAAAAAGTGGGGTTGTTGGGCTCCGGTAAATATCCCACCACACATTAACTTGAGAATTTAATTTTTTCTACTCCTTGAAATTTTTGGATCATTAGGCCACTTGCATCCCCAACGTATTTCTGGCTTGCATATCCACCACACTTAAAACATGTTAGGTTTAGTTACAAGTCTCTTTCCTATGAAATCTATAAGGGGTTGTACTAGTGGAACTTCCCAAAAAAAAATAACAAAACTTTGGAGTTCATTTTTTAGTGCGTGAAATAATTTTGTTCACTTACTTGTGTTATAGCTTCCCAATTCTTTTGCATACATAAACTCTAAACTATTTATTTTGTTGTGATCTTATATTTTTTTTCATTACGAGATAAATGGGAGAGTGAAAACTAGTGTTTGGATCTAAAAAAAAAAAATTTGAATATCCAAAATGGAAATGTGCAAATGCTGAGAGAAATAATTCCAAAAAGTATCTGTGATTTTTAAGGATAGGCAAAAAGTGGGTTGTTGGGCTCCGATAAATATCCAACCACACGTTAACTTGAGAAATTAATTTTTTCTACTCCTTCAAATTTTTGGATCATTACGCCACTTGCATCCTCAACATGTTTCTGGCATGCATCTCCGCCACACTTAAAACATGTAAGGATAAGTTACAAGTATCTTTCCTAACAAATCTATTAGGGGTTGTACTAGTGAAATTTCCCAAACATGGACAACAAAACTTTGGAGTTCATTTTTTTGTGCGTGCAACAATTTTCTTCACTTACATTTGTTATAGTTTCCAAATTCTTTTGCATACATAAACTGTAAAAATTTCTTTTTTTTGTGATCTTATATCTTTTTTCTTTACGAGAAAAATGGGAGAGTGAAAACACAAGTTTTGATCTGAAAAAAAAATTTGAACAACCAAAACGGAAAAGCACAAATGCTGAGAGAGATAATTCCAAAAAGTATCTGTGATTTTTAAGGATAGGCAAAAAGTGGTTTGTTGGGCTCCGGTAAATATCCAACCACACGTTAACTTGAAAATTTAATTTTTTTCTACTCCTTGAAATTTTTGGATCATTAGGCCACATGCATCCTCAACATCTTTCTGGCTTGCTTATCCACGACACTTAAAACTTGTTAGGATCAGTTACAAGTCTCTTTCCTATCAAATCTATTATTGGTTGTACTGCTGTAACTTCCCAAACATGAATAACAAAACTTTGGAGTTCATTTTTTAGTGCGTGAATTAATTTTTTTCATTTACATTTATTACTATTTCCAAATTCATTTGCATACATAAACTTAAAAATTTTCATTTTCTTGTGATCTTTTATCTTTTTTCTTTTCAAGAAAAAAGGGAGACTGAAAACTCAAGTTTGGATCTGAAAAAAAAAAATTTGAACATCAAAAATGGAAATGCACAAATACTGAGAGAGAGAATTCCAAAAAGTATATGCGATTTTTAAGGATAGACAAAAAGTGGGTTGTTGGGCTCCGGTGAATATCCAACCACACGTTAACTTGAAAATTTAATTTTTTCTACTGCTTGAAATTTTTGGATCATTAGGCCACTTGCATCCTCAACATGTTTCTGGCATGAATATCCACCACACTTAAAACTTGTTAGGATCAATCACAGTTCTATTTCCTATCAAATCTATTAGGGGTTGTACTAGTGGAACTTCTCAAACATGGATAAAAAACTTTGGAGTTCATTTTTTAGTCCGTGAAATAATTTTCTTCACTAACATTTATTATAGATTCCAAATTCTTTTGCGTATATAAACTCTAAAATTTACATTTTGTTGTGATCTTATATCTTTTTCTTAACGAGAAAAATGGTAGAGTGGAAACACAAGTTTGGATCTGAAAAAAAATTTTGAACATCCAAAATGGAAATGTACAAATGCTGAGAGAGATAATTCCAAAAACTAACTTTGTTTTTTAAGGATAGGAAAAAAGTGGGTTCTTGGGCTCTGGTAAATATCCAACCACACGTTAACTTGAGAATTTAATTTTTTCTACGCCATGAAATTTTTGGATCATTACGCCACTTGCATCCTCAACATGTTTCTGGCATGCATATCCACCACACTGAAAACATGTTAGGATTAGTTACAAGTCTCTTTCCTATCACATCTATTAGGGGTTGTACTAGTGGAACATCCCAAACATGGATAACAAAACTTTGGAGTTCATTTTTTAGTGTGTCAAATAATTTCCTTCACTTACTTTTTTTATAGTTTTCAAATTCATTTGCATACATAAACTCTAAAATTTTCATTTTGTTGTCATCTTATATCTTTTTTTTTTTACAAGAAAAATTGGAGAGTGAAAACTCAGGTTTGGATCTGAAAAAAAAAATATGAACTACCAAAATGGAAATGCACAAATGCTGTGAGAGATAATTCCAAATAGTATCTTTGATTTTTAAGGATAGGCAAAAAGTGGGTTATTGGGCTCCGGTAAATATTCTACCACGTTATCTTGAGAATTTAATTATTTCTATTGTTTGAAATTTTTGGATCATTATGCCACTTGCATCCTCAACATGTTTCTGGCATGAATATCCACCACACTTAAAACTTGTTAGGATCAGTCACAGGTCTATTTCCTATCAAATCTATTAGGGGTTGTACTAGTGGAACTTCTCAAACATGGATAAAAAACTTTGGAGTTCATTTTTTAGTCCGTGAAATAATTTTCTTCACTAACATTTATTATAGATTCCAAATTCTTTTGCGTATATAAACTCTAAAATTTACATTTTGTTGTGATCTTATATCTTTTTCTTAACGAGAAAAATGGTAGAGTGGAAACACAAGTTTGGATCTGAAAAAAAATTTTGAACATCCAAAATGGAAATGTACAAATGCTGAGAGAGATAATTCCAAAAACTAACTTTGTTTTTTAAAGATAGGAAAAAAGTGGGTTCTTGGGCTCTGGTAAATATCCAACCACACGTTAACTTGAGAATTTAATTTTTTCTACGCCATGAAATTTTTGGATCATTACGCCACTTGCATCCTCAACATGTTTCTGGCATGCATATCCACCACACTGAAAACATGTTAGGATTAGTTACAAGTCTCTTTCCTATCACATCTATTAGGGGTTGTACTAGTGGAACATCCCAAACATGGATAACAAAACTTTGGAGTTCATTTTTTAGTGTGTCAAATAATTTCCTTCACTTACTTTTTTTATAGTTTTCAAATTCATTTGCATACATAAACTCTAAAATTTTCATTTTGTTGTCATCTTATATCTTTTTTTTTTTACAAGAAAAATGGGAGAGTGAAAACTCAGGTTTGGATCTGAAAAAAAAAATATGAACTACCAAAATGGAAATGCACAAATGCTGTGAGAGATAATTCCAAATAGTATCTGTGATTTTTAAGGATAGGCAAAAAGTGGGTTATTGGGCTCAGGTAAATATTCTACCACGTTATCTTGAGAATTTAATTATTTCTATTGTTTGAAATTTTTGGATCATTATGCCACTTGCATCCTCAACATGTTTCTGGCATGCATATCCACCACACTTAAAACGTGTTCGGATCTATTACAAGTGTCTTTCCTATCAAATCTATTAGGGGTTGTACTAGTCGAACTTCCCAAACATGGATAACAAAACTTTGGAGGTCATTTTTTAGTGCGTAAAATAATTTTCTTCACTTACATTTGTTGTAGTGTCTAAATTCTTTTGCATACATAAACTCTAAAATTTTCATTTTGTTGTTTCATTATGAAAAAAATGGGAGAGTGAAAACTCAAGTTTGGATATGAAAAAAAAAATTTGAACTGCCAAAATGGAAATGCACAAATGCTGTGAGAGATAATTCCAAATAGTCTCTGTGATTTTTAAGGATAGGCAAAAAGTGGGCTGTTGGGCTCAGATAAATATCCTACCACATGTTAACTTGAGAATTTAATTATTTCTATTGTTTGAAATTTTTGGATCATTAGGCCACTTGCGTCCTCAACATGTTTCTGGCATGCATATCCACCACACTTAAAACACGTTAGGATCAGTTACAAGTCTCTTTCCTATCACATCTATTAGGAGTTGTACTAGTGGAACAACCCAACCATGGATAACAAAACTTTGGAGTTCATTTTTTAGTGTGTCAAATAATTTTCTTCACTTACATTTTTTATAGTTTTCAAATTCATTTGCATACATAAACTCTAAAATTTTCATTTTGTTGTCATCTTATATCTTTTTTCATTACAAGAAAAATGGGAGAGTGAAAACTCAAGTTTGGATATGAAAAAAAAAATTTGAACTACCAAAATGGAAATGCACAAATGCTATGAGAGATAATTCCAAATAGTATATGTGATTTTTAAGGATAGGCAAAAAGTGGGTTGTTGGGCTCCGGTAAATATCCTACCACACGTTATCTTCAGAATTTAATTATTTCTATTGTTTGAAATTTTTGGATCATTATGCCACATGCATCCTCAACATGTTTCTGGCATGCATATCCACCACACTTAAAACATGTTCGGATCAGTTACAAGTCTCTTTCCTATCAAATCTATTAGGGTTTGTAGTAGTGGAACTTCCCAAACATGGATAACAAAACATTGGAATTCATTTTTTAGCGTGTCAAATAATTTTCTTCACCTAAATTTATTATAGTTTTCAAATTCATTTGCATACAAAACTCTAAAATTTTCATTTTGTTGTCATCTTATATCTTTTTTCTTTAAGAAAAAAATAGGAGAGTGAGAACTCAAGTTTGCATTTGCAAAAAAAATTTGAACATCCAAAATGGAAATGCACAAATGCTGAGATAGATAATTAAAAAAAGTATCTTTGAATTTTAAGGATAAGCAAAAAGTGGGTTGTTGGGCTCCCGTAAATATCCAACCACACGTTAACTTGACAATTTATTTTTTTCTACTCCAAATTTTAGGATCATTAGGGCACTTGCATCCTCGACAGGTTTCTGGCATGCATATCCACCACACATAAACATGTTAGGTTCAGTTAAAAGTCTCTTTCCTATCAAACCTATCAGAGGTTATACTAGTGGAACTTCCCAAACATGGATAACAAAACTTTGGAGTTCATTTTTTACTGCGTGAAATAATTTTCATCATTTTTATTTGATATAGTTTCAAAATTCTTTTGCATACAGAAACACTTAAATTTTCATTTTGTAGTGATCTTATATCTTTTTTCTTTACGAGAAAAATGGGAGAGTGAAAACTCAAGTTTGGATCTGAAAAAAAAAATTGAACATCAAAAATGGAAATGCACAAATGCTGAGAGAAATATTTCCAAAAAGTATCTGTGATTTTTAAGGATAGGCAAAAAGTGGGTTGTTGGGCTCCGATAAATATCCAACCACACGTTAACTTGAGAAATTAAATTTTTCTACTCCTTCAAATTTTTGGATCATTACGCCACTTGCATCCTCAACATGTTTCTGGCATGCATCTCCGCCACACTTAAAACATGTAAGGATAAGTTACAAGTATCTTTCCTAACAAATCTATTAGGGGTTGCACTAGTGAAATTTCCCAAACATGGACAACAAAACTTTGGAGTTCATTTTTTTGTGCGTGCAACAATTTTCTTCACTTACTTTTGTTATAGTTTCCGAATTCTTTTGCATACATAAACTCTAAAATTTGCTTTTTTTTGTGATCTTAAATCTTTTTTCTTTACGAGAAAAATGGGAGAGTGAAAACTCAAGTTTGGATCTGAAAAAAAAATTTAAACAACCTAAATGGAAAAGCACAAATGCTGAGAGAGATAATTCCAAAAAGTATCTATGATTTTTAAGGACGGGAAAAAAGTGGTTTGTTGGGCTCAGGTAAATATCCAACCACACGTTAACTTGAAAATTTAATTTTTTTCTACTCCTTGAAATTTTTGGATCATTAGGCCACATGCATCCTCAACATCTTTCTGGCATGCTTATCCAGCACACTTAAAACTTGTTAGGATCAATTACAAGTCTCTTTCCTATCAAATCTATTATTGGTTGTACTGCTGCAACTTCCAAAACATGGATAACAAAACTTTGAAGTTCATTTTTTAGTGCGTGAATTAATTTTTTCACTTACATTTATTACTATTTCCAAATTCTTTTGCATACATAAAGTCTAAAATTTTCCTTTTCTTGTGATCTTTTATCTTTTTTCTTTTCAAGAAAAATGGGAGAGTGAAAACTCAAATTTGGATCTGAAAAAAAAATTTGAACATCCAAACTGGAAATGCACAAATGCTGGGAGAGAAAACTCCAAAAAATATCTGTGATTTTCAAGGATAGGAAAAAAGTAGGTTGTTGGGCTCCGGTAAATATCCCATCACACGTTAACATGAGAATTTATTTTTTCTACTCCTTGAAATTTTTGGATCATTAGGCCACTTGCATCCCCAACATATTTCTGGCATGCATATCCACCACACTTAAAACATGTACATGTTAGGATCAGTTACAAGTCTCTTTCCTATCAAATCTATAAGGGGTTGTACTAGTGGAACTTCCCAAACAAAAATAACAAAACTTTGGAGTTCATTTTTTAGTGCGTGAAATAATTTTCTTCACTTACTTTTGTTATAGCTTCCCAATTCTTTTGGATACATAAACTCTAAAATATTTATTTTGTTGTGATCTTATATTTTTTTTCATTACGAGATAAATGGGAGAGTGAAAACTATTGTTTGGATCTAAAAAAAAAAATTTGAATATCCAAAATGGAAATGTGCAAATGCTGAAAGAAATAATTCAAAAAAGTATCTGTGATTTTTAAGGATAGGCAAAAAGTGGGTTGTTGGGCTCCGGTAAATATCCAACCACACGTTAACTTGAGAAATTAATTTTTTCTACTCCAAATTTTTGGATCATTACGCCACTTGCATCCTCAACATGTTTCTGGCATGCGTCTCCGCCACACTTAAAACATGTAAGGATAAGTTACAAGTATCTTTCCTAACAAATCTATTAGGGTTTGTACTAGTGAAATTTCCCAAACATGGACAACAAAACTTTGGAGTTCATTTTTTTGTGCGTGCAACAATTTTCTTCACTTACATTTGTTATAGTTTCCAAATTCTTTTGCATACATAAACTCTAAAATTTTCTTTTTTTTGTGATCTTAAATCTTTTTTCTTTACGAGAAAAATGGGAGAGTGAAAACTCAAGTTTGGATCTGAAAAAAAAATTTAAACAACCTAAATGGAAAAGCACAAATGCTGAGAGAGATAATTCCAAAAAGTATCTGTGATTTTTAAGGATGGGCAAAAAGTGGTTTGTTGGGCTCTGGTAAATATCCAACCACATGTTAACTTGAAAATTTAATTTTTTTCTACTCCTTGAAATTTTTGGATCATTAGGCCACATGCATCCTCAACATCTTTCTGGCATCCTTATCCAGCACACTTAAAACTTGTTAGGATCAGTTACAAGTCTCTTTCTTGTCAAATCTATTATTGGATGTACTGCTGCAACTTCTAAACATGGATAACAAAACTTTGGAGTTCATTTTTTAGTGCGTGAATTAATTTTTTCACTTACATTTATTACTATTTCCAAATTCTTTTGCATACATAAACTCTAAAATTTTCCTTTTCTTGTGATCTTTTATCTTTTTTCTTTTCTAGAAAAATGGGAGAGTGAAAACTCAAGTTTGGATCTGAAAAAAAAAATTTGAACATCCAAAATGGAAATGCACAAATGCTGAGAGAGAAAACTCCAAAAAGCATCTGTGATTTTCAAGGATAGGAAAAAAGTAGGTTGTTGGGCTCCGGTAAATATCCCACCACACGTTAACTTGAAAATATATTTTTTCTACTCGTTGAAATTTTTGGATCATTAGGCCACTTGCATCCCCAACATATTTCTGGCATCCATATCCACCACACTTAAAACATGTACTTGTTAGGATCAGTTACAAGTCTCTTTCCTATCAAATCTATAAGGGGTTGTACTAGTGGAACTTCCCAAAAAAAGAAACAAAACTTTGGAGTTCATTTTTTAGTGCGTGAAATAATTTTCTTCACTTACTTTTGTTATAGCTTCCCAATTCTTTTGCATACATAAACTCTAAAATATTTATTTTGTTGTGATCTTATATTTTTTTTCATTACGAGATAAATTGGAGAGTGAAAACTATTGTTTGGATCTAAAAAAAAAATTTTTAATATCCAAAATGGAAATGTGCAAATGCTGAGAGAAATAATTCCAAAAAGTATCTGTGATTTTTGAGGATAGGCAAAAAATGGGTTGTTGGGCTCCGGTAAATATCCAACCACACGTTAACTTGAGAAATTAATTTTTTCTAGTCCTTCAAATTTTTGGATCATTACGCCACTTGCATCCTCAACATGTTTCTGGCATGTATCTCCGCCACACTTAAAACATGTAAGGATAAGTTACAAGTATCTTTCCTAACAAATCTATTAGGGGTTGTACTAGTGAAATTTCCCAAACATGGACAAAAAAACTTTGGAGTTCATTTTTTTGTGCGTGCAACAATTTTCTTCACTTACATTTGTTATAGTTTCCAAATTCTTTTGCATACATAAACTCTAAAATTTTCTTTTTTTTGTGATCTTAAATCTTTTTTCTTTACGAGAAAAATGAGAGAGTGAAAACTCAAGTTTGGATCTGAAAAAAAAATTTAAACAACCTAAATGGAAAAGCACAAATGCTGAGAGAGATAATTCCAAAAAGTATCTGTGATTTTTAAGGATGGGCAAAAAGTGGTTTGTTGGGCTCTGGTAAATATCCAACCACACGTTAACTTGAAAATTTAATTTTTTACGACTCCTTGAAATTTTTGGATCATTAGGCCACTTGCATCCTCAACATATTTCTGGCATGGATATCCTCCACAGTTAAAACATGTTAGGATCAGTTACAACTCTCTTTCCTACCAAATCTATTAGGGGTTGTACTAGTGGAACTTCCCAAACATGGATAACAAAACTTTTGAGTTCATTTTTTAGTGCGTAAAATAATTTTCTTCACTTACATTTGTTTTAGTTTCCAAATTCTTTTGCATACATAAACACTAAAATATTCATTTTGTTTTGATCCTATATCTTTTTTCTTTATGAGAAAAATAGGAGAGTGAAAACTCAATTTTGGGTATGAAAAAAAGTATTTTGAACATCAAAAATGGAAATGCACCATTGCTGAGGGAGATAATTCCAAAAAGTATCTGTGATTTATAAGGATAGGCAAAAAGAGGGTTGTTGGGCTTCGGTAAATATCCAACCACACGTTAACTTGAGAATTTATTTTTTTCTACTCAAAATTTTTGGATCATTAGGCCACTTGCATCCTCTACATGTTTCTGGCATGCATATCCACCACACTTAAAACATGTTAGGATTAGTTACAAGTCTCTTTCCTATCAAATCTATTAGGGGTGTTACTAGTGGAACTTCCGAACATGGATAAGAAAACTTTGGAGTTCATATTTTAGTGCGTGAAATAATTTTCTTCACTTAAATTTGTTATAGTTTCCAAATTCTTTTGCATACATAAACTCTAAAATTTTCATTTTGGTGTGATCTTATATCTTTTTTCTTTACAAGAAAAATGGGAGAGTGAAAACTAAAGCTTGGATCTGAAAAAAAAAATTGGACATCCAAAATGGAAATGCACAAATGCTGAGAGAGATAATTCCAAAAAGTATCTATGATTTTTAAGGATAGGAAAAAAGTGGGTTATTGGGCTCCGGTAAATATCCAACCACACGTTCAGTTGAGAATTTAATTTTTTCTAGTCCTTGAAATTTTTGGATAATTTGGCCACTTGCATACTCAACATGTTTCTGGCATGCATATCCACCTCACTTAAAACATGTTAGGATCAGTTACAAGTCACTTTCCTATCAAATCTATTAGTGTCTGTACTAGTGGGACTTCCCAATCATGGATAACAAAACTTTGGAGTTCATTTTTTAGTGCGTGAAATAATTTTCTTCACTTACATTTGTTACAGTTTCCAAATTCTTTTGCATACATAAAATGTCAAATTTTCATTTTGTTGTGATCTGATATCTTTTCTCTTTACGAGAAAAATGGGAGAGTGAAAACTCAAGTTTGGATCTGAAAAAAAAATTTCTAACATCCAAAATGGAAATGCACAAATGCTGGGAGAGATAATTCCAACAAGTATATGTATTTTTAAGGATAGGTAAAAAGTGGGTTGTTGGGTTCCGGTAAATATCCAACCGGACTTAAAACATGTTAGGTTCATGTACAAATCTCTTTCCTATCAAATCTATTAGGGGTTGTACTAGTGGAACTTCCCAAACAAGGCCAACAAAACTTTGGAGTTCATTTTTTAGTGCGTGAAATAATTTTCTTCACTTACATTTGTTGTAGTTTCCAAATTCTTTTGCATACATAAACTCTAAAATTTTCATTTTTTTCTGATCTTATATCTTCTTTGTTTACGAGAACAATGGGGAAAATTTGAACATCCAAAATGGAAATACACAAATGCTGAGAGAGATAATTCCAACAAGTATCTGTGATTTTTATGGATAGGCAAAAAGTGGGTTGTTGGGCTCCGGTAGGTATAAAACCACACGTTAACTTGAGAATTTAATTTTTTCTACTCCTTGAAAATTTTGGATCATTAGGCCACTTGCATCCTCAACATGTTTCTGGCATGCATTTCCACCACACTTAAAACATGTTAGGATCAGTTACAAGTCTCTTTCCTAACAAATCTATTAGGGGATGTACTAGTGGAACTCCCCAAACATGGATAACAAAACTTTGGAGTTCATTTTTTAGTGCGTGAAATAATTTTTTTAACTTACATTTGTTATAGTTTCAAAATTCTTGTGCATACATAAACTCTAAAATTTTCATTTCGTTGTGATCGTACATCTTTTTTCTTTATGACAAAAATGGGAGAGTGAAAGCTCAAATTTGGATTTGAAACAAAAAATTTGAACATCCAAAATGGAAATGCACAAATGTTGAGAGAGATAATTCCAAAAATTATCTGTGATTTTGAAGGACAGGAAAAAAGTGGGTTGTTGGGCTCCAGTAAAATATCCAACCACACGTTAACTTGAGAATTTAATTTTTTAACTCCTTGAAATTTTTGGATCATTAAGCCACTTGCATCCTCAACACGTTTCTGGCATGCATATCCACCACATTTAAAACATGTTAGGATCAGTTACAAGTCTCTTTCCTATCAAATCTATTAGGGGTTGTACTAGTGAAACTTCCCAAATATTGATAACAAAACTTTGGAGTTCATTTTTTAGTGCGTGAAATAATTTTCTTCATTTGCATTTGTTACAGTTTCCAAATTCTTTTGCATACATAAAATGTCAAATTTTTATTTTGTTGTGATTTGATATCTTTTCTCTTTACGAGAAAAATGGGAGAGTGAAAACTCAAGTTTGGATCTGAAAAAAAAATTTCTAACATCCAAAATGGAAATGCACAAATGCTGGGAGAGATAATTCCAACAAGTATATGTATTTTTAAGGATAGGTAAAAAGTGGGTTGTTGGGTTCCGGTAAATATCCAACCGGACTTAAAACATGTTAGGTTCATGTACAAATCTCTTTCCTATCAAATCTATTAGGGGTTGTACTAGTGGAACTTCCCAAACAAGGCCAACAAAACTTTGGAGTTCATTTTTTAGTGCGTGAAATAATTTTCTTCACTTACATTTGTTGTAGTTTCCAAATTCTTTTGCATACATAAACTCTAAAATTTTCATTTTTTTCTGATCTTATATCTTCTTTGTTTACGAGAACAATGGGGAAAATTTGAACATCCAAAATGGAAATACACAAATGCTGAGAGAGATAATTCCAACAAGTATCTGTGATTTTTATGGATAGGCAAAAAGTGGGTTGTTGGGCTCCGGTAGGTATAAAACCACACGTTAACTTGAGAATTTAATTTTTTCTACTCCTTGAAAATTTTGGATCATTAGGCCACTTGCATCCTCAACATGTTTCTGGCATGCATTTCCACCACACTTAAAACATGTTAGGATCAGTTACAAGTCTCTTTCCTAACAAATCTATTAGGGGATGTACTAGTGGAACTCCCCAAACATGGATAACAAAACTTTGGAGTTCATTTTTTAGTGCGTGAAATAATTTTCTTAACTTACATTTGTTATAGTTTCAAAATTCTTGTGCATACATAAACTCTAAAATTTTCATTTCGTTGTGATCGTACATCTTTTTTCTTTATGACAAAAATGGGAGAGTAAAAACTAAAGTTTGGATCTTAAAAAAAAAAATTTTGAACATCCAAAATGGAAATGCACATATGCTGAGACTGATAATTCCAAAAAGTATCTATGATTTTTAACGATAGGCAAAAAGTGGGTTGTTTGGCCCTGGTAAATATCCAACCACTTGAGAATTTGATTTTTTCTACTCCTTGAAATTTTTGGATCATTAGGTCCACTTGCATCCTCATCATGTTTCTAGCATGCATATCCACCAAACTTAAAGCATGTTAGGATCAGTTACAAAACTCTTTCCTATCAAATCTATTTGGGGTTGGACTAGTGGAACTTCCAAAACATGGATAAGAGAACTTTGGAGTTCATTTTTTACAACGAGAAATAATTCTGTTCACTTACATTTGTTATAGTTTCCAAATTATTTTGCATACATAAACTCTAAAATTTTCATATTGTTGTAATCTTATATCTTTTTTCTTAACGAGAAAAATGGGAGAGTGAAAACTCAAGTTTGGATCTGAAAAAAAAAAATTGAACATCCAAAATGGATATGCACAAATGCTGATAGATATAATTCCAAAAAGTATCTGTGATTTTTAAGGATAGACAAAAAGTGGCATGTTGGGCTCCGGTAAGTATCCAACCACACGTTAATTTAAGAATTTAATGTTTTCTTCTCCTTGAAATTTTTGGATCATCAGGCCTCTTGCATCTTCAACAGGTTTTTCGAATGCATATCCACCACACTTAAAACATGTTAGGATCTGTTACAAGTCCCTTTCCTATCAAATCTATTAGGGGTTGTACTAGTGGAACTTCCCAAACATGGATAACAAAACTTTGGAGTTCTTTTTTACAACGAGAAATAATTCTCTTCACATATATTTGTTATAGCTTCAAAATTCTTTTGCATACATAAACTCTAAAATTTTCATTTTGTTGTAATCTTATATCTTTTTTCTATACAAGAAAAATGGAAGAGTGAAAACACAAGTTTGGATCTGAAAAAAAAAAATTTTGAACATCCAAAAAAGAAATGCACAAATGCTGAGAGAGATAATTCCAAAAAGTAGCTGTGATTTTTAAGGATAGACAAAAAGTTGGTTGTTGGGCTCCGGTAAATATCAAACCACACGTTAACTTGAGAATTTAATTTTTTCTACTCCTTGAAATTTTTGGATCAATAGGCCACTTGCATCCTCAACATGTTTCTGGCATGCATATCCACCACACTTAAAAATGTTAGGATCAATTACAAGTCTCTTTTCTACCAAATCTATTAGGGGTTGTACTAGTGGAACTTCCCAAACATGGATAACAAAACTTTGGAGTTCATTTTTTAGTGCGTGAAGTAATTTTTTCACATACATTAGTTATAGTTTCCAAATTTTTTTGCATACATAAACTCAAAAAATTTCATTTTGTTGTGATCTTTTATCTTTTTTCTTTAAGAGAAAAATGGGAGAGTGAAAACTGAATTTTCGATCTGAAAAAAAAATTGAAAATCCAAAGTGGAAATGTCCAAATGCTGAGAGAGATAATTAAAAAAAGTATATGTGATTTTTATGGATAGGAAAAAAGTGGGTTGTTGGGGTCCAGTAAATATCCAACCACACGTTAACTTTATAATTTAATTTTTTCTACTCCTTGAAATTTTTGGATTAATAGGCCACTTGCATCCTCAACATGTTTCTGGCATGCATATCCACCACACTTAAAAATGTTAGGATCAATGACATGTCTCTTTCCTACCAAATCTATTAGGGGTTGTACTAGTGAAACTTCCCAAACATGGATAACAAAACTTTGGAGTTCATTTTTTAGTGCGTGAAGTAATTTTTTTCACTTACATTTTTTATAGTTTCCAAATTGTTTGCATACATAAACTCAAAAATTTTCATTTTGTTGTGATCTTATATCTTTTTTCTTTACGAGAAAAAATGGAGAGTGAAAACTCAAGTTTGGATCTGACCAAAAAAAATTGAAAATCCAAAATGGAAATGCCCAAATGCTGAGAGAGATAATTCTAAAAAGTATAAGTGATTTTTAAGGATAGGCAAAAAGTGGGTTGTTGGGCTCCTGTAAATATCCAACCACACGTTAACTTGAGAATTTATTTTTTTACTCCTTGAAATTTTTGGATCATTAGGCCACTTGCATGCTTAACATGTTTCTGGCATGCATATCCACCACACTTAAAACATGTTAGGATCAGTTACAAGTCTCTTTCCTATCAAATCTATTAGGGGTGGTACTAGTGGAACGTCCCAAACATGGATAACAAAACTTTGGAGTTCATTTTTTAGTGCATGAAATAATTTTATACACTTACATTTGTTATAGTTTCTAAATTATTTTACACATAAACTCAAAAATTTTCATTTTGTTGTGACCTTATATCTTTTTCCTTTACGAGAAAAATGGGAGAGTGAAAACTCAAGTTTGGATCTAAAAAGAAAAAATTGAACATCCGAAATGGATATTCACAAATGCTGAGAGAGATAATTCCAAAAGGTATCTTTGATTTTTAAGGATAGGCAAAAAGTGGATTGTTAGGCTCCGGTAAATATCCAACCTCAAGTTAACTTGAGAATTTAATTTTTTCTACATCTTGAAATTTTTAAATCATTAGGCCACTTGCATCCCCAACATGTTTCTGGCATGCATATCCACCACACTTAAAACATGTTTGGATCAGTAACATGTCTCTTTCCTATCAAATCTAATAGGGGTTGTACTAGTGGAACTTCCTAAACATGGATACCAAAATTTAGAGTTCATTTTTTAGTGCGAGAAATTGTTTTCTTCACTTAAATTTTTTATATTTTCCAAATTCTTTTGCACACATAAACTCTAAAATTTTCCTTTTTTTGTGATCTTATATCTTTTTTCATTACGAGAAAAATGGGAGTGTGAAAACTCAAGTTAGGATCTGAAAATAAAAAATCTGAACTTTGGATAACAAAACTTTGGAGTTCATTTTTTAGTGCATGAAAGAATTTTCTTCACTTACATTTGTCATAGTTTCCAAATTCTTTTGCACACATAAACTCTAAAATTTTCATTTTGTTGTGATCATATATCTTTTTTCTTTATGAGATAAATTGGAGAGTGAAAACTGATGTTTGGATAAAAAAAAAAAAATTGAACATCCAAAATGAAAATGCACAAATGCTAAGAGAGATAATTCCAAAAAGTATCTGTGATTTTTAAGGATAGGCAAAAAGTAGATTGTTGGGCTCTGGTAAATATCCAACCACACGTTTACTTGAGAATTTAATTTTTTCTACTCCTGAAATTTTTGGATCATTAGCCCACTTGCATCCCCAACATGTTTCTGGCATGCATATCCACCACACTTAAAACATGTTAGGATCAGTTACAAGTCTCTTTCCTATCAAATATATTAGGGGTTGTACTACTGGAACTTCCCAAACATGGATAACAAAACTTTGGAGTTCATTTTTTGGAGCGTGAAATAATTTTCTTCACTTACATTTGTTATAGTTTCCAAATTTTTTTGCACACGTAAATTCTAAAATTTTCATTTTGTTGTGATCTTATATCTTTTTTCTTTACGAGAAAAATGGGAGAGTGAAGACTCAAGTTTGGATCAGAAAAAAAATTTTCAACATCCAAAATGGAAATTCACATATGTTGAGAGAGATAATTCCAAAAATTATCTGTGATTTTAAAGGATAGGCAAAAAGTGGGTTGTTGGACTCCAGTAAATATCCAACCACACGTTAACTTGAGAATTTAATTTTTTCTAATCCTTGACATTTTTAGATCAATAGGCCACTTGCATCCTCAACATGTTTCTGAATGCATATCCACCACACTTAAAACATGTTAGGATCAGTTCAAGTCTCTTTCCTTTCAAACCTATTAGGGTTGTACTAGTGGACCTTTCAAAACATGGATAACAAAACTTTGGAGTTCATTTTTTGGTGGGTGAAATAATATTCTTCACTTAGATTTGATATAGATTCCAAATTCTATTGCATACATAAACTCTAAAATTTTCATTTCATTGTGATCTTATATCTTTTTTCTTTACGAGAAAAATTGGAGAGTGAAAACTCAAGTTTGGAGCTGAAAAAAAATATTTGAACATCAAAAATGGAAATGCACAAATGCTGACAGAGATAATTTCAAAAAGTATCTGTGATTTTTAAGGATTGGCAAAAAGTGGGTTGTTGGGCTCCGGTAAATATCCAACCACACGTTAACTTGAGAATTAAATTTTTTCTACTCCTTGAAATTTTTGGATCATTTGGCCACTTGCATCCTCAACATGTTTGTGACCTGCATATCCACCACACTTAAAACATGTTAGGATTAGTTACAAGTCTCTTTCCTATCAAATCTATTAGGGGTTGGACTAGTGGAACTTCCCAAACATGGATAAAAAAACTTTGGAGTTCATTTTTTAGTGCGTGAAATAATTTTCTTCACCTACATTTGTTATAGTTTCTAATTTCTTTTGCATACATAAACTCTAAAATTTTCATTTTGTTGTGATCTTATATCTTTTTTCTTTACAAGAAAAATGGGAGAGTAAAAACTCAAGTTTGTATCTGAATAAAAAAAATTGAACATTCAAAATGGAAATGCACAAATGCTGAGAGAGATAATTCCAAAAAGTATCTGTGATTTTTAAGGATAGGCAAAAAGTGGGTTGTTGGGCTCCGGTAAATATCCCACCACACGTTAACTTGAGAATTTAATTTTTTCTACTACTTGAAATTTTTGCATCAAAAGGCTACTTGCATCCTCGACATGTTTCATACATGCATATCCACCACACTGAAAACAAGTTAGGATGAGTTACAAGTCTCTTTCCTATCAAATTTATTAGGGGTTGTACTTGAGGAACTTCCCAAACATGGATAACAAAACTTTGGAGTTCTTTTTTTAGTGCATGAAATAATTTTCTTCACTTACATTTGTTATCGTTTCCAAATTCTTTTGCATACATAAACTCTAAAATTTTCATTTTGTTGTGATCTTTTATCTTTTTTCTTTACGAAAAAAAGAAGAGAGTGAAAACTCAAGTTTGGATCTAAAAACAAAAATTTGAGAATCCAAAATGGAAATGCACAAATGCTGAGATAGATAATTCCAAAAAGTATTTGTGATTTTTAAAGATAGGCTAAAAGTGGGTTGTTGGGCTCCGGTAAATATCCAACCACACGGTAACTTGAGAATTTAATTTTTTCTACTCCAAGAAATTTTGGATCATTAGGCCACTTGCATCCTCAACATGTTTCTGGCATGCATATCCACCGCACTTAAAACAAGTTAGGATCAGTTACAAGTCTCTTTCCTATCAAATCTATTAGGGGTTGGACTAGTGGAACTTCCCAAACATGGATAAAAAAACTTTGGAGTTCATTTTTTAGTGCGTAAAATAATTTTCTTCACTTACATTTTTTATAGTTTCCTAATTCTTTTGCTCACATAAACTCTAAAATTTTCATTTTGTTGTGATCTTATATCTTTTTTCTTTCGAAAAAAATGGGAGAGGGAAAACTCAAGTTTGGATCAGAAATAAAAATTTAAACATCCAAAATGCAAATTCACAACTGCTGCGAGAGATAAGTCCAAAAAGTATCTTCGATTTTTAAGGATAGGCAAAAAGTGGGTGTTTGGGCTCAAGTAAATATCCAACCACATGTTGACTTGAGAATTTAATTTTTTCTACTCCTTGAAATTTTTGGATCAATAGGCCACTTCCATCCTCAACATGTTTCTGTCATGCATATCCACCATACTTAAAGCATGTTAGGATCAGTTACAAGTCTCTTTCCTATCAAATCTATTAGGGGTTGTACTAGTGGAACTACCCAAACATGGATAACAAAACTTTGGAGTTCATTTTTTAGTGAGTGAAATAATTTTCATCACTTACATTTGTTATAGTTTCCAAATTCTTTTGCATACATAATCTCTAAAATTTTAATTTTGTTGTGATCTTATTTCTTTTTTCTTTACGAGAAAAATGAGACAGTGAAAACTCAAGTTTGGATCTGAAAAAAAAAATTCGAACATCCAAAATGGAAATGCACAAATGCTGAGAGAGATAATTCCAAAAAGTATCAGTGATTTTTAAGGATAGGGTAAAAGTGAGTTGTTGGGCTACGGTTTGTATCCAACCACACATTAACTTGAGAATTTTTTTTTTCTACTCCTTGAAATTGTTGGATCATTAGCGCACTTGCATCCTCAACATGTTTCTTGCATGCGTATCCACCACACTTAAAACATGTTAGGATCAGTTAAAAGTCTCTTTCCTATCAAATCTATTAGGGGTTGTACTAGTGCAACTTCCCAAACATGGATAACAAAACTTTGGAGTTCATTTTTTAGTACGTGAAATAATTTTCTTCACTTACATTTACAATAGTTTCCAAATTCTTTTGCATACATAAACTCTAAAATTATCATTTTGTTGTGATATTATATCTTGTTCCTTTAAGAGAAAAATGGGAGAGTGAAAGCTCAAATTTGGATTTGAAAAAAAAAATTTGAACATCCAAAATGGAAATGCACAAATGTTGAGAGAGATAATTCCAAAAATTATCTGTGATTTTAAAGGATAGGCAAAAAGTGGGTTATTGGGCTCCTGTAAATATCCAACCACAGATTAACTTGAGAATTTAATTTTTTCTACTCCTTCAAATTTTTTGATCAATAGGCGACTTGCATGCTCAACATGTTTGTAGCATGCATATCCACCACACTTAAAACATGTTAGGATCATTTACAAGTCTCTTTCCAATCAAATTCTTTAGGGATTGTACTAGTGGAACTTCCCAAGTATGGAAAACAAAACTTTGGAATTCATTTTTTAGTGCTTGAAATAATTTTCTTCACTTATATTTGTTGTAGTTTCCAAATTCTTTTGCATACATAAACTCTAAAATTTTCATTTTGTTGTGATCTTATATCTTTTTTCTTTTTGAGAAAAAAGGGAGAGTGAAAACTCAAGTTTGGATCTGAAAAAAAAAATTAGAACATCCAAAATGGAAATGCACAAATGCTGGGATAGATAATTCCAAAAAGTATATGTGTTTTTTAAGGTTAGGAAAAAAAGTGGGTTGTTGGGCTCCAGTAAATATCCAACCACACGTTAACTTGAGAATTTAATTTTTTCTACCATTAGGCCACTTGCAACCTCAACATGTTTCTGGCATGCATATCCACTGCATTTAAAACATGTTAGGATCAGTTACAAGTCTCTTTCCTATCAAATATATTAGGGGTTCTACTAGTGGAACTTCCCAAACAAGAATAACAAAACTTTAGAGTTCATTTTTTTGGGCGTGAAATAATTTTCTTCACTTCCATTTATTATAGTTTCCAAATTCTTTTGCATATATAAACTCTAAAATTTTCATTTTGTTGTGATCTGATATCTTTTTTCTTTTTGAGAAAAATGGGAGAGTGAAAACTCAAGTTTGGATCAGAAAAAAAAAATTTGAACATCCAAAATGGAAATGCACAAATGCTGATAGAGTTAATTCAAAAAGTATTTGTAATTTTTAAGGATAGGCAAAAAGTAGTTTTTTGGGCTCCGGTAAATATCTAACCACACGTTAACTTGAGAATTTAATTTTTTCTACTCCTTGAAATTTTTGCATCATCAGGACACTTGCATCCTCAACATGTTTCTTGCATGCATATCCACCACACTTAAAACACGTTAGGATCAGTTACAAGTCTCTTTCCTATCAAATCTATTAGGGGTTATACTAGTGGAACTTCCCAAACATTGATAACAAAACTTTTGAGTTCATTTTTTAGTGCGTGAAATAATTTTCTTTACTTACATTCATTATAGTTTCAAAATTTTTTTGCATACATAAACTCTAAATTTTAATTTTGTTGTGATCTTATGTCTTTTTTCTTTATGTGAAAAACAGAAGAGTGAAAACACAAGTTTGGATAAAAAAATATATTTTTAAAATCCAAACTGGAAATGCACAATTCTGAGATAGATAATTGCAAAAAGTATCTGTGATTTTTAAAGATAGGCAAAAAGTGGGTTATTGGGCTCCGGTAAATATCCAACCACACGTTAACTTGGGAATTTAATTTTTTCTACTCAAAATTTCTTTATCATTAGGCCACTTGAATCCTCAACATGTTTCTGGCATTCATATCCCCCACATTTAAAACATGATAGCATCAGATACAAGTCTCCTTCCTATCAAATCTATTAGGGGTTGTACTTGTGGAACAACCAAAACGTGGGTAACAAAACTTTGGAGTTCATTTTTTAGTGCGTGAAATAATTTTCTTAACTTACATTTGTTATAGTTTCCAAATTCTTTTGCATACATAAACTCTAAAATTTTCATTTTGTTGTGATCTTATGACTTTTTTCTTTACGAGAAAAATGGTAGAGTGAAAAATCACGTTTGGATTTGAAAAAAAAAATTTGGACATTTATAATGGAAATGCACAAATGCTGAGAGAGATAATTCCAAAAAGTATCTGTGATTTTTAAGGATAGGCAAAAAGTGGGTTGTTGAGCTCTGATAAATATCCAACCACACGTTAACTTGAGAATTTAATTTTTTCTACTCGTGCAAATTTTTAGATCATCAGGCCACTTGCATCCTCAACATGTTTCTGGCATGCATATCCACCACACTTAAAACATGTTAGGATCAGTTACAAGTCTCTTTCCTATCAAATCTATTAGGGGTTGTACTAGTGGAACTTCCCAAACATTGATAACAAGACTTTTGAGTTCATTTTTTAATAATTTTCATCACTTACATTCGTTATAGTTTCAAAATTTTTTTGCATACATAAACTCAAAAATTTTCATTTTGTTGTGATCTTATGTCTTTTTTCTTTGAAAAAAAATGGAAGTGTGAAAACTCAAGTTTGGATAAAAAATAAAAAAAAAATTTAAATCCAAAATGGAAATGCATAAATTCTGATAGAGATAATTCCAAAAAGTATCTGTGATTTTTAAGGACAGGTAAAAAGTGGGTTGTTGGGCTTTGGTAAATATCCAACCACATGTTAACTTGTGAATTTAATTTTTTCTGCTCCTTGAAATTTTTGGATCATTAGGCCACTTGCATCCTCAGCATGTTTCTAGCATTCATATCCCCCACATTTAAAACATGTTAGGATCAGTTACAAGTCACTTTCCTATCAAATCTATTAGGGGTTGTACTTTGGAGTTCAATTTTTAGTGCGTGAAATAATTTTCTTCACTTACATTTGTTACAGTTTCCAAATTCTTTTCCATACATAAACTCTAAAATTTTCATTTTGTTGTGATCTTATATATTTTTTCTTTACGAGAAAAATGGGAGAGTGAAAACTCAAGTTTGGATCTGAAAAAAAAAATTTGCACATCCAAAATAGAAATGCACAAATGCTGAGAGAGATAATTCCAAAAAGTATCTATGATTTTTAAGGATAGGCAAAAAGTGGGTTGTTGGGCTCCGGTAATTTAATTTTTTTTACTCAAAAATTTTTGGATCATCAGGCCACTTGCATCCTCAACATGTTTCTGGCATGCATATCCACCACACTTAAAACATGTTAGGATCAGTTACAAGTTTCTTTCCTATGAATTCTATTAGAGGTTGTAGAAGTGGAACTTCCCAAACATGGATAACAAAAGTTTGGAGTTCATTTTTTAGTGCATGAAATAATTTTCTTCACTTACATTTGTTACATTAACTCTAAAACTTTCATTTTCTTGTGATCTTATATCCTTTTTCTGTATGAGAAAATGGGAGAATGAAAACTCAAGTTTGGATCTGAAAGAAAAAAATTTCAACATCCAAAATGGAAATGCACAAATGTTGAGAGAGTTAATTCCAAAAAGTATCTGTGATTTTTAAAGATAGGCAAAAAGTGGGTTGTTGGGCTCCGGCTAATATCCAATCACACGTTAACTTGAGAATTTAATTTTTTATCTTCCTAGAAATTTTTGGATCATTAGGCCACTTGCATCCTCAACATGTATCTGGCATGCATATCTACCACACTTAAAACATGTTAGGATCAGTTACAAGTTTCTTTCCTAAGAATTCTATTAGAGTTTGTACTAGTGGAACTTCCCAAACACGGATAACAAAACATTCGAGCTCATTTTTTAGTGCATGAAATAATTTTCTAAACTTACATTTGTTATAGTTTCCAAATTCTTTTGCACACATAAACTCTAAAATTTTCATTTCGTTGTGATCTTATATCTTTTTTCTTTAGAAGAAATATGGGAGACCGAAAACTCATATTTGGATCTGAAAAAAAAAATTTGAACATCCAAAATGGAAATGCACAAATGCTGAGAGAGATAATTCCAAAAAGTATCTGTGATTTTTAAGGATAGGCAAAAAGTGGGTTGTTGGGCTTCGGTAAATATCCAACCACACGTTAACTTGAGAATTTTATTTTTTCTTCATCTTGAAATTTCTGGATCATTAGGCCACTTGCATCCTCAACATATTTCTGGCATGGATATCCACCACGCTTAAAACATGTTAGGATCAGTTGCAAGTCTCTTTCCTATCAAATCTATTAGGGGTTGTACTAGTGGAATTTCCCAAACATGGATAACAAAACTTTGGAGTTCATTTTTTAGTGCTTGAAATAATTTTCTTCACTTACATTTGTTATAGTTTCCAAATTCTTTTCCATACATAAACTCTAAAATTTTCATTATGTTGTGATTTTATATCTTTTTTCTTTACGAGAAAAACGGTAGAGTGAAAACTCAAGTTTGGATCTGAAAAAAAAATTTGAACAAACTAAATGGAAATGCACAAATGCTGAGAGAGATAATTTCAAAAAGTATCTGTGATTTTTAAGGATAGGAAAAAAGTGGGTTGTTGGGCTCCGGAAAATATCCAAACACACCTTAACTTGAGAATTTAATTTTTTCTACTCCTTGAAATTTTTGGATCATTAGGCTACTTGCATCCTCAACATGTTTCTGGCATGCATATCCACCACACTAAAAACATGTTAGGATCAGTTACAAGTCTCTTTCCTATCAAATCTATTAGGGGTTGTACTAGTGGAACTTCCCAAACATGGATAACAAAACTTTGGGGTTCATTTTTTAGTGCGTGAAATAATTTTCTTCACTAACATTTTTTATAATTTCAAATTTTCTTTTGCAACGTAATCTCTAACATTTTCATTTTGTTGTGATCTTATATCTTTTTCCTTTACGAGAAAAACGGAAGAGAGAAAACTCAAGTATGGATAAAAAATAAAAAATTTTAAAATCCAAAATGGAAATGCACAAATTCTGAGAGAGATAATTCCAAAAAGTATCTGTGATTTTTAAGGATAGGCAAAAAGTGGCTTATTGGGCTCCGGTAAATATCCAACCACACGTTAAGTTGAGAATTTAATTTTTTCTGCTCCTTGAAATTTTTGGATCATTAGGCCACTTGCATCCTCACCATGTTTCTAGCATTCATATCCCCCACATTTAAAACATGTTAGGATCAGTTACAGGTCTCTTTCCTATAGAATTCTATTATGGGTTGTACTTGTGACACTTCTAAAACATGGATAAAAAATCTTTGGTGTTAATTTTTAGTGCGTGAAATAATTTTCTTCACTTACATTTGTTATAGTTTCCAAATTATTTTGCATACATAAACTCTAAAATTTTCATTTTATTGTGATCTTATGTCTTTTTTCTTTACGAGAAAAATGGGAGAGTGAAAACTCACGTTTGGATCTGAAAAAAAAATTTGAACATCCAAAATGGAAATGCACAAATGTTGAGAGAGATAATTCCAAAAAGTATTTGTAATTTTTAAGGATAGGAAAAAAGTGGGTTGTTGGGCTCCGGTAAATATCCAACCACACGTTAACTTGAGAATTTAATTTTTTCTACTCCTAGAAATTTTTAGATCATCAGGCGACTTGCATCCTCAACATGTTTCGTGCATGCATATCCACCACACTTAAAACATGTTAGGATCAGTTACAAGTCTCTTCCCTATCAAATCTATTAGGGGTTGTACTACTGGAACTTCCCAAACATTGATAACAAAACTATTGACCTCATTTTTTAGTGCGTGAAATAATTTTCTTCACTTACATTTGTTATAGTTTCCAAATTCTTTTTCATACATAAACTCTAAAATTTACATTTTGTTGTGATCTTAAATCTTTTTTGTTTACGAGAAAAATGGGAGAGTGAAAACTCAAGTTTGGATCTGAAAAAAAAATTTGAACACCCAAAATGGAAATGCACATATGCTGAGAGAGTTAATTCCAAAAAGTATCTGTGATTTTTAAGGATAGGGAAAAAGTGGGTTGTTGGGTTCCGGTAAATATTCAACCACTCGTCAACTTGAGAATTTAATTTTTTCTTCTCCTTGAACTTTTTGGATCATCAGGCCACTTGCATCCTCCACATGTTTCTTGCATGCATATCCACCATACGTAAAACATGTTAGGATCAGTTACAAGTCTCTTTCCTATCAAATCTATTAGGGGTTGTACTAGTGGAACTTCCCAAACATTGATAACAAAACTTTTGAGTTCATTTTTTAGTGCGTGAAATAATTTTCTTCACTTACATTCGTTATAGTTTATAAATTGTTTTCCATACATAAACTCTAAAATTTTCATTTTGTTGTGATCTTATGTCTTTTTTCTTTGTGAGAAAAACGGAAGAGTGAAAACACAAGTTTGGATAAAAAAAAAATATTTTGAAAATCCGAAATGGAAACGCACAAATTCTAAGAGAGATAATTCCAAAAAGTATTTGTGATTTTTAAGGATAGGCAAAAAGTGGGTTAATGGGTTCCGGTAAATATCAAACCACACGTTAACTTGAGAATTTAATTTTTTCTACTCCTTGAAATTTTTGGATCATTAGGCCACTTTCATCCTCAACTTGTTTCTGGCAAGCGTATCCTCCACACTTAAAACATGTTAGGATCAGTTACAACTCTCTTTCCTATCGAAATTTATTAGGGGTAGTACTGGCGGAACTTCCCAAACATTGATAACAAAACTTTGGTGTTCTTTTTTTAGTGCGTGAAATAATTTTCTTCACTTACATTTGTTACAGTTTCCAAATTCTTTTGCAAACATAAACTCTAAAATTTTCATTTTGTTGTGATCTTATATCTTTTTTCTTAACGAGAAAAAGGGAGAGTGAAAACTCAAGTTTGGATCTGAAAAAATAAAATTGAACATCCAAAATGGAAATGCACAAATGCAGAGAGAGATAATTCCAAAAAGTATCTGTGATTTTTAAGGATAGGCAAAAAGTAGGTTTTTGGGCTCCGGTAAATATCCAACCACTCGTTAACTTGAGAATTTAATTTTTTCTACTCTTTGAAATTTTTGGATCATCAGACCACTTGCATCCTCTACATGTTTCTGGCATGGATATCCACCACACTTAAAACATGTTAGGATCAGTTACAAGTTTCTTTCCTATGAATTCTATTAGAGGTTGGACAAGTGGAACTTCCCAAACATGGATAACAAAACTTTGGAGTTCATTTTTTAGTGTGTGAAATAATTTTTTTCACTTACATTTTTTATAGTTTGAAATTTCATTTGCATACATATACTCTAAAATTTTCTTTTTGTTGTGATCTTATATCTCTTTTCTTTACGAAAAAAATGGGAGAATGAAAACTCAAGTATGGATAAAAAATAAAAAATTTTGAACATCCAAAATGGAAATGCACAAATGCTGAGAGAGATAATTCTAAAAAGTATCTGTGATTTTTAAGGATAGGCAAAATGTGGGTTGTCTGGCTCCAGTAATATCCAACAACACTTTAACTTGAGAATTTAATTTTTTCTACTCCATGAAATTTTTGGATCATTAGGCCAATGGCATCCTCAACGTGTTTCTGGCTTGCATATCCACCACACTTAAAACATGTTAGGATTAGTTACAAGTCTCTTTCCTATGAAATCTATTAGGGGTTTTACTAGTGGAACTTCCCAAACATTGATAACAAAACTTTGGAGTTCATTTTTTAGTGCGTGAAATAATTTTTTTCACTTACATTTGTTGTGGTTTCCAAATTCTTTTGCATACGTAAACTCTAAAATTTTCATTTTAATGTGATCTTATATCTTTTTTCTTTACGAGAACAATGGGAGAGTGAAAACTTAAGTTCGGATCTGAAAAAAAAAAATTTTGAACATCCAAAATGGAAATGCACAAATGCTGAGAGAGATAATTCCAAAAAGTATATGTGATTTTTAAGGATAGCCAAAAAGTGGGTTGTAGGGCTCCGGTAAATATCCAACCACATGTTAACTTGAGAATTTAATTTTTTCTACTCCTTGAAATTTTTGGATCATTAGGCCACCTGCATCCTCAACATGTTTCTGGCATGCATATCCACCGCACTTAAAATATGTTAGGATTAGTTACAAGTCTCTTTCTTATCAAATCTATTAGGGGTTGTACTAGTGGAACTTCCTAAACATGGATAACAAAACTTTGGAGTTCATTTTTTAATGCGTGAAATAATTTTCTTCACTTACATTCGTTATAGTTTCAAAATTGTTTTGCATACATAAACTCTAAAATTTTCATTTTGTTGCGATCTTATGTCTTTTTTCTTTATGAGTAACACGGAAGAGTGAAAACTCAAGAATGGATAAAAAAAAAAATTGAAAATCCAAAATGGAAATGCACAAATTCTGAGAGAGGTAATTCCAAAAACTATCTGTGATTTTTAAGTATCGGAAAAAAGTGGGTTGTTGGGCTCCGGAAAATATCCAACGACACATTAACTTGAGAATTCAATTTTTTGTACTCGTTGAAATTTTTGGATCATTAGGCCACTTGCATCCTAAACATGTTTCTGACATGCATATCCCCAACATTTAAAACATGTTGGGATCAGTTACAAGTTTCTTTCCTATCAAATCTATAAGGGTTTGTACTATAGGAACTTCCGAAACATGAATAACAAAACTTTGGAGTTCATTTTTTAGTGCATGAAATAATTTTCATCTCTTACATTTGTTATAGTTTCCAAATTCTTTTGCATACATAAACTCTAAAATTTTCATTTTGTTGTGATCTTACATCTTTTTTTCTTTATGAGAAAAATGGGAGAGTGAAAACTCAAGTTTTGATCTGAAAAAAAAATTTGAACATCCAAAATGGAAATGTACAAATGCTGAGTGAGTTAATTCCAAAAAGTATCTGTGATTTTTAAGAATAGGCAAAAAGTGGGTTGTTGGGCACCGGTAAATATCCAACCACACGTTAACTTGATATTTTAATTTTTTCTACTCCTTGAAATTTTTGGATTATCAGGCCACTTGCATCCTCAGCATGTTTCTTGCATGCATATCCACCACACTTAAAACATGTTGGGATCACTTACAAGTCTCTTTCCTATCAAATCTATTAGGGGTTGTACTAGTGGAACTTCCCAAACATTGATAACAAAACTTTTGAATTCATTTTTTAGTGCATGAAATAATTTTCTTCACTTACATTCGTTATAGTTTTAAATTTTTTTTGCATACATAAACTCTAAAATTTTCATTTTGTTGTGATCTTATGTCTTTTTTATTTACGAGAAAAACGGAAGTGTGAAAACACAAGTTTGGAAAAAATAAAAATATATTTTGAAAATCCAAAATTGAAATGCCCAAATTCTGAGGTAGATAATTCCAAAAAGTATCTGTGATTTTTAAGGATAGGCAAAAAGTGGGTTATTGGGCTCCGGTAAATATCCAACCACACGTTAACTTGAGAATTTAATTTTTTCTACTCCATGAAATTTTTGGATCATTAGGCCACTTGCATCCTCAACATGTTTCTGGCATTCATTTCCCCCACATTTAAAATATGTTAGGATCAGTTACAAGTCTCTTTCCTATCAAATCTATTAGGTGTTGTACTTGTGGATCTTCCAAAACATGGATAACAAAACTTTGGAGTTCATTTTTTAGTGCTTGAAATAATTTTCTTCACTTACATTTGTTATAGTTTACAAATTCTATTTCATTCATAAACTCTAAAATTTTCATTTTGTTGTGATCTTATGTCTTTTTTCTTTACAAGAAAGATGGGAGAGTGAAAACTCACGTTTGGATATGAAAAAAAAAATTGAACATCCAAAATGGAATTGTACAACTGCTGAGAGAGATAATTCCAAAATGTATCTGTGATTTTTAAGGATAGGAAAAAAGTGGGTTATTGGGTTCCGGTAAATATCCAACCACACGTTAACTTGAGAATTTAATTTTTTGTACTCCTTGAAATTTTTGGATCATTAGGCCACTTTCATCCTCAACATGTTTCTGGCAAGCATATCCTCCACACTTAAAAAACATGTTAGGATCAGTTACAACTCTCTTTCCTATCAAATCTATTAGGGGTAGTACTGGTGGAACTTCCCAAACATGGATAGCAAAACTTTGGAGTTCTTTTTTTAGTGCGTGATATAATTTTCTTCTCTTACATTTGTTACAGTTTCCAAATTTTTTTGCAAACATAAACTCTAAAATTTTCATTTTCTTGTGATCTTATATCTTTTTTCGTTACGAGAAAAATGGGAGAGTGAAAATTCAAGTTTGGATCTGAAAAAAAAAATTTGAACATCCAAAATGGAAATGCACAAATGTTGAGAGAGATAATTCCAAAAAGTATCTGTGATTTTTAAGGATAGGCAAAAAGTGGGTTGTTGTGCTTCGGTAAATATCCAACCACACGTTAACTTGAGAATTTAATTTTTTCTACTTCTTGAAATTTCAGGATCATTAGGCCACTTGCATCCTCAACATATTTCTGGCATGGATATCCTCCACAGTTAAAACATGTTAGGATCAGTTACAACTCTCTTTCCTACCAAATCTATTAGGGGTTGTACTAGTGGAACTTCCCAAACATGGATAACAAAACTTTTGAGTTCATTTTTTAGTGCGTAAAATAATTTTCTTCACTTACATTTGTTTTAGTTTCCAAATTCTTTTGCATACATAAACACTAAAATATTCATTTTGTTTTGATCCTATATCTTTTTTCTTTATGAGAAAAATAGGAGAGTGAAAACTCAATTTTGGGTATGAAAAAAAGTATTTTGAACATCAAAAATGGAAATGCACAATTGCTGAGGGAGATAATTCCAAAAAGTATCTGTGATTTATAAGGATAGGCAAAAAGAGGGTTGTTGGGCTTCGGTAAATATCCAACCACACGTTAACTTGAGAATTTATTTTTTTCTACTCAAAATTTTTGGATCATTAGGCCACTTGCATCCTCTACATGTTTCTGGCATGCATATCCACCACACTTAAAACATGTTAGGATTAGTTACAAGTCTCTTTCCTATCAAATCTATTAGGGGTGTTACTAGTGGAACTTCCGAACATGGATAAGAAAACTTTGGAGTTCATATTTTAGTGCGTGAAATAATTTTCTTCACTTAAATTTGTTATAGTTTCCAAATTCTTTTGCATACATAAACTCTAAAATTTTCATTTTGGTGTGATCTTATATCTTTTTTCTTTACAAGAAAAATGGGAGAGTGAAAACTAAAGCTTGGATCTGAAAAAAAAATTTTACATCCAAAATGGAAATGCACAAATGCTGAGAGAGATAATTCCAAAAAGTATCTATGATTTTTAAGGATAGGAAAAAAGTGGGTTGTTGGGCTCCGGTAAATATCCAACCACACGTTCAGTTGAGAATTTAATTTTTTCTAGTCCTTGAAATTTTTGGATAATTTGCCCACTTGCATACTCAACATGTTTCTGGCATGCATATCCACCTCACTTAAAACATGTTAGGATCAGTTACAAGTCACTTTCCTATCAAATCTATTAGTGTCTGTACTAGTGGGACTTCCCAATCATGGATAACAAAACTTTGGAGTTCATTTTTTAGTGCGTGAAATAATTTTCATCACTTACATTTGTTACAGTTTCCAAATTCTTTTGCATACATAAAATGTCAAATTTTCATTTTGTTGTGATCTGATATCTTTTCTCTTTACGAGAAAAATGGGAGAGTGAAAACTCAAGTTTGGATCTGAAAAAAAAATTTCTAACATCCAAAATGGAAATGCACAAATGCTGGGAGAGATAATTCCAACAAGTATATGTATTTTTAAGGATAGGTAAAAAGTGGGTTGTTGGGTTCCGGTAAATATCCAACCGGACTTAAAACATGTTAGGTTCATGTACAAATCTCTTTCCTATCAAATCTATTAGGGGTTGTACTAGTGGAACTTCCCAAACAAGGCCAACAAAACTTTGGAGTTCATTTTTTAGTGCGTGAAATAATTTTCTTCACTTACATTTGTTGTAGTTTCCAAATTCTTTTGCATACATAAACTCTAAAATTTTCATTTTTTTCTGATCTTATATCTTCTTTGTTTACGAGAACAATGGGGAAAATTTGAACATCCAAAATGGAAATACACAAATGCTGAGAGAGATAATTCCAACAAGTATCTGTGATTTTTATGGATAGGCAAAAAGTGGGTTGTTGGGCTCCGGTAGGTATAAAACCACACGTTAACTTGAGAATTTAATTTTTTCTACTCCTTGAAAATTTTGGATCATTAGGCCACTTGCATCCTCAACATGTTTCTGGCATGCATTTCCACCACACTTAAAACATGTTAGGATCAGTTACAAGTCTCTTTCCTAACAAATCTATTAGGGGATGTACTAGTGGAACTCCCCAAACATGGATAACAAAACTTTGGAGTTCATTTTTTAGTGCGTGAAATAATTTTCTTAACTTACATTTGTTATAGTTTCAAAATTCTTGTGCATACATAAACTCTAAAATTTTCATTTCGTTGTGATCGTACATCTTTTTTCTTTATGACAAAAATGGGAGAGTGAAAGCTCAAATTTGGATTTGAAACAAAAAATTTGAACATCCAAAATGGAAATGCACAAATGTTGAGAGAGATAATTCCAAAAATTATTTGTGATTTTGAAGGACAGGAAAAAAGTGGGTTGTTGGGCTCCAGTAAAATATCCAACCACACGTTAACTTGAGAATTTAATTTTTTAACTCCTTGAAATTTTTGGATCATTAAGCCACTTGCATCCTCAACACGTTTCTGGCATGCATATCCACCACATTTAAAACATGTTAGGATCAGTTACAAGTCTCTTTCCTATCAAATCTATTAGGGGTTGTACTAGTGAAACTTCCCAAATATTGATAACAAAACTTTGGAGTTCATTTTTTAGTGCGTGAAATAATTTTCTTCATTTGCATTTGTTACAGTTTCCAAATTCTTTTGCATACATAAAATGTCAAATTTTTATTTTGTTGTGATCTGGTATCTTTTCTCTTTACGAGAAAAATGGGAGAGTGAAAACTCAAGTTTGGATCTGAAAAAAAAATTTCTAACATCCAAAATGGAAATGCACAAATGCTGGGAGAGATAATTCCAACAAGTATATGTATTTTTAAGGATAGGTAAAAAGTGGGTTGTTGGGTTCCGGTAAATATCCAACCGGACTTAAAACATGTTAGGTTCATGTACAAATCTCTTTCCTATCAAATCTATTAGGGGTTGTACTAGTGGAACTTCCCAAACAAGGCCAACAAAACTTTGGAGTTCATTTTTTAGTGCGTGAAATAATTTTCTTCACTTACATTTGTTGTAGTTTCCAAATTCTTTTGCATACATAAACTCTAAAATTTTCATTTTTTTCTGATCTTATATCTTCTTTGTTTACGAGAACAATGGGGAAAATTTGAACATCCAAAATGGAAATACACAAATGCTGAGAGAGATAATTCCAACAAGTATCTGTGATTTTTATGGATAGGCAAAAAGTGGGTTGTTGGGCTCCGGTAGGTATAAAACCACACGTTAACTTGAGAATTTAATTTTTTCTACTCCTTGAAAATTTTGGATCATTAGGCCACTTGCATCCTCAACATGTTTCTGGCATGCATTTCCACCACACTTAAAACATGTTAGGATCAGTTACAAGTCTCTTTCCTAACAAATCTATTAGGGGATGTACTAGTGGAACTCCCCAAACATGGATAACAAAACTTTGGAGTTCATTTTTTAGTGCGTGAAATAATTTTCTTAACTTACATTTGTTATAGTTTCAAAATTCTTGTGCATACATAAACTCTAAAATTTTCATTTCGTTGTGATCGTACATCTTTTTTCTTTATGACAAAAATGGGAGAGTAAAAACTAAAGTTTGGATCTTAAAAAAAAAAATTTTGAACATCCAAAATGGAAATGCACATATGCTGAGACTGATAATTCCAAAAAGTATCTATGATTTTTAACGATAGGCAAAAAGTGGGTTGTTTGGCCCTGGTAAATATCCAACCACTTGAGAATTTGATTTTTTCTACTCCTTGAAATTTTTGGATCATTAGGTCCACTTGCATCCTCATCATGTTTCTAGCATGCATATCCACCAAACTTAAAGCATGTTAGGATCAGTTACAAAACTCTTTCCTATCAAATCTATTTGGGGTTGGACTAGTGGAACTTCCAAAACATGGATAAGAGATCTTTGGAGTTCATTTTTTACAACGAGAAATAATTCTGTCCACTTACATTTGTTATACTTTCCAAATTATTTTGCATACATAAACTCTAAAATTTTCATATTGTTGTAATCTTATATCTTTTTTCTTAACGAGAAAAATGGGAGAGTGAAAACTCAAGTTTGGATCTGAAAAAAAAAAATTGAACATCCAAAATGGATATGCACAAATGCTGATAGATATAATTCCAAAAAGTATCTGTGATTTTTAAGGATAGACAAAAAGTGGCATGTTGGGCTCCGGTAAGTATCCAACCACACGTTAATTTAAGAATTTAATGTTTTCTTCTCCTTGAAATTTTTGGATCATCAGGCCTCTTGCATCTTCAACAGGTTTTTCGAATGCATATCCACCACACTTAAAACATGTTAGGATCTGTTACAAGTCCCTTTCCTATCAAATCTATTAGGGGTTGTACTAGTGGAACTTCCCAAACATGGATAACAAAACTTTGGAGTTCTTTTTTACAACGAGAAATAATTCTCTTCACATATATTTGTTATAGCTTCAAAATTCTTTTGCATACATAAACTCTAAAATTTTCATTTTGTTGTAATCTTATATCTTTTTTCTATACAAGAAAAATGGAAGAGTGAAAACTCAAGTTTGGATCTGAAAAAAAAAAATTTTGAACATCCAAAAAAGAAATGCACAAATGCTGAGAGAGATAATTCCAAAAAGTAGCTGTGATTTTTAAGGATAGACAAAAAGTTGGTTGTTGGGCTCCGGTAAATGTCCAACCACTCGTTAACTTGAGAATTTAATTTTTTCTACTCCTTGAAATTTTTGGATCATTAGGCCACTTGCAACCACAACATGTTTCTGGCCTGCATATCCACCACAGTTAAAACATGTTACGATCAGTTACAAGTCTCTTTCCCATCAAATCTATTAGGGGTTCTACTAGTGGAAATTCCCAAACAAGGATAACAAAACTTTGGAGTTCATTTTTTAGTGCGTGAAATAATTCTCTTCACTTACATTTGTTATAGTTTCCAATTTTTTTTGATACATCAACCCCAAAATTTTCATTTTTGTTGTCATCTTATATCTTTTTTCTTTTCGAGAAAAAAGGGTGAGTGAAAACACAGGCTTGGATCTGAAAAAAAAAAATTTGAAGGTCCAAAATGGAAATGCACAAATGCTGAGAGAGATATTTCCAAAAAGTATCTGTGATTTTTAAGGATAGGAAAAAAGTAGGTTGTTGGGCTCCGATAAATATCCAACCACATGTTAACTTGAGAATTTAATTTTTTCTACTCCTTGAAATTTTTGGATCATTAGGCCACTTGCATCCTCAACATGTTTCTGGCATTGATATCCCCCACATTTAAAACATGTTAGGATCAGTTACAAGTCTCTTTCCTATCAAATATATTAGGGGTTGTACTTGTGGAACTTCCAAAACATGGATAACAAAACTTTGGAGTTCATTTTTTAGTGCGTGAAATTATTTTCTTCACTTACATTTGTTATAGTTTCCAAATTCTTTTGCATAAATAAACTCTAAAATTTTCATTTTGTTGTGATCTTATGTCTTTTTTCTTTACGAGACAAATGGGAGAGTGAAAACTCACGTTTGGATTTGAAAAAAAAATTTGAACATCCAAAATGGAAATGCACAAATGCTGAAAGAGTTAATTCCAAAAAGTATCTATGATTTTTAAGGATAGGCAAAAAGTGGGTTGTTGGACTCCGGTAAATATCCAACCACACGTTAACTTGAAAATTTAATTTTTTCTACTCCAGGAAATTTTTAGATCATCAGGCCACTTGCATCCTCAACATGTTTCTAGCATGCATATCCACTACACTTAAAACATGTTAGGATCAGTTACAAGTCTCTTTCCTATAAAATCTATTAGGGGTTGTACTAGTGGAACTTCCCAAACATTGATAACAAAACTTTTCAGTTCATTTTTTAGTGCGTGTAATAGTTTTCTTCACTTACATTCGTTATAGTTTCAAAATTTTTTTGCATACGTAAACTCCAAAATTTTCATTTTGTTGTGATCTAATGTCTTTTTTCTTTACGAGAAAAACGTAACAGTGAAAACTGAAGTATGGATAAAAATAAAAACAATTTGAAAATTCAAAATGGAAATGCACAAATTCTGAGAGAGATAATTCCAAAGAGTATCTTTGATTTTTAAGGATTGGCAAAAAGTGGGTTATTGGGCTCTTGTAAATATCCAACCACACGTTAACTTGAGAATTTAATTTTTTCTACTCGTTGAAATTTTTGGATCATTAGGCCACGTGCATCCTCAACATGTTTCTGACATACATATCCCACACATTTAAAACATGTTAGGATCAGTTACAAGTCTCTTTCCTATCAAATCTACTAGGGGTTGTACTAGAGGAACTTCCCAAACATGGATAACAAAACTTTGGAGTTCATTTTTTAGTGCGTGAAATAAATTTTTTCACATACATTTGAAATATTTTCCAAATTCGTTTGCATACATAAACTCGAAAATTTTCATTTTGTTGTGATCTTATATCATTTTTCTTTACGAGAAAAAAGGGGAGAGTGAAAACTCAAGTTTGGATCTGAAAAAAAAATTCGAACATCCAAAATCGAAATGCACATATGCTGAGAGAGTTAATTCCAAAAAGTATCTGTGATATTTAAGGATAGGCAAAAAGTGCGTTGTTGGGCTCCGGTAAATATCAAACCACACGTTAACTTGAGAATTTAATTTTTTCTTCTCCTTGAATTTTTTGGATCATCAGGCCACTTGCATCCTCAACATGTTTCTTGCATGCATATCCACCACAGTTAAAACATGTTGGGATCAGTTACAAGTCTCTTTCCTATCAAATCTATTAGGGGTTTTACTAGTGGAACTTCCCAAACATTGATAACAAAACTTTTGAGTTCATTTTTTAGTGCATGAAATAATTTTCTTCACATACATTCGTTATAGTTTCAAAATTGTTTTGCATACATAAACTCTAAAATTTTCATTTTGTTGTGGTCTTATGTCTTTTTTCTTTATGAGAAAAACGGAAGAGCATAAACACAAGTTTGGATAAAAAAAAATATATTGTGAAAATCCAAATTGGAAATGCACAAATTCTAAGTGAGATAATTCCAAAAAGTGTATGTGATTTTTAAGGATAGGCAAAAAGTGGGTTATTGGGCTCCGGTAAATATCCAACCACACGTTAACTTGAGAATTTAATTTTTTCTAGCCCTTGAAATTTTTGGATCATTAGGCCACTTACATCCTCAACTTGTTTCTGGTATTCATATCCCCCATAGTTAAAACATGTTAGGATCAGTTACAAGTCTCTTTCCTATCAAATCTATTAGGGGTTGTACTTGTGGAACTTCCAAAACATGGATAACAAAACTTTGAATACATTTTTTAGTGCGTGAAATAATTTTCTTCACTTACATTTGTTATAGTTTCCAAATTCATTTCCATACATAAATTCTAAAATTTTCATTTTGTTGTGGTCTTATGTCTTTTTCCTTTACGAGAAAAATGGGAGAGCAAAAACTCATGTTTGGATCTGAAAAAAAAAATTTGAACATCCAAATTGGAAATGCACAAATGCTGAGAGAGATAATTCGAAAAAGTATCTGTGATTTTTAAGGATAGGCAAAAAGTGGGTTGTTGGACTCCAGTAAATATCCAACAACATGTTAACTTGAGAATTTAATTTTTTCTACTCCTGGAAATTTTTAGATCATCAGGCCACTTGCATCCTCAACATGTTTCTGGCATGCATATCCACCACACTTAAAACACGTTAGGATCAGTTACAAATCTCTTTCCTAGCAAATCTATTAGAGGTTGTACTAGTGGAACATCCCAAACATTGATAACAAAAATTATGAGTTCATTTTTTAGTGCATGTAATAATTTTCTTCACTTACATTCATTATAGTTTCAAAATTGTTTTGCATACATAAACTCCAAAATTTTCATTTTGTTGTGACCTTATGTCTTTTTTCTTTACGAGAAAAACGGAAGAGTGAAAACTCAAGTCTGGATAAAAAAAGTGGGTTGTTGGGCTCCGGTAAATATCCAACCACACATTAACTTGAGAATTTAATTTTTTCTACTCCTTGAAATTTTTCGATCATTAGGCTACTTTCATCCTCAACATGTTTCTGGCATTCATATCCCCCACATTTAAAACATGTTAGGATCAGTTACAAGTCTCTTTCCTATCAAATCTATTAGGGGTTGTACTTGTGGAACTTCCCAAACATGGATAACAAAACTTTGGAGTTCATATTTTAGTGCGTGAAATAATTTTCTTCACTTACATTTGTCGCAGTTTCCAATTTCTTTTGCAAACATAAACTCTAAAATTTTCATTTTGTTGTGATCTTATATCTTTTTTCTTTACGAGAAAAATGGGATAGTGAAAACTCAAGTTTGGATCTGAAAAAAAAAAATTTGAACATCCAAAATGGAAATGCAGAAATGCTGAGAGAGATAATTCCCAAAAGTATTTGTGATTTTTAAGGATAGGCAAAAAGTGGGTTATTGGGCTCCGGTAAATATCCAACCACACGTTAACTTGAGAATTTAATTTTTTCTAGCCCTTGAAATTTTTGGATCATTAGGCCACTTACATCCTCAACTTGTTTCTGGTATTCATATCCCCCATAGTTAAAACATGTTAGGATCAGTTACAAGTCTCTTTCCTATCAAATCTATTAGGGGTTGTACTTGTGGAACTTCCAAAACATGGATAACAAAACTTTGAATACATTTTTTAGTGCGTGAAATAATTTTCTTCACTTACATTTGTTATAGTTTCCAAATTCATTTCCATACATAAATTCTAAAATTTTCATTTTGTTGTGGTCTTATGTCTTTTTCCTTTACGAGAAAAATGGGAGAGCAAAAACTCATGTTTAGATCTGAAAAAAAAAATTTGAACATCCAAATTGGAAATGCACAAATGCTGAGAGAGATAATTCGAAAAAGTATCTGTGATTTTTAAGGATAGGCAAAAAGTGGGTTGTTGGACTCCAGTAAATATCCAACAACATGTTAACTTGAGAATTTAATTTTTTCTACTCCTGGAAATTTTTAGATCATCAGGCCACTTGCATCCTCAACATGTTTCTGGCATGCATATCCACCACACTTAAAACACGTTAGGATCAGTTACAAATCTCTTTCCTAGCAAATCTATTAGAGGTTGTACTAGTGGAACATCCCAAACATTGATAACAAAAATTATGAGTTCATTTTTTAGTGCATGTAATAATTTTCTTCACTTACATTCATTATAGTTTCAAAATTGTTTTGCATACATAAACTCCAAAATTTTCATTTTGTTGTGACCTTATGTCTTTTTTCTTTACGAGAAAAACGGAAGAGTGAAAACTCAAGTCTGGATAAAAAAAGTGGGTTGTTGGGCTCCGGTAAATATCCAACCACACATTAACTTGAGAATTTAATTTTTTCTACTCCTTGAAATTTTTCGATCATTAGGCTACTTTCATCCTCAACATGTTTCTGGCATTCATATCCCCCACATTTAAAACATGTTAGGATCAGTTACAAGTCTCTTTCCTATCAAATCTATTAGGGGTTGTACTTGTGGAACTTCCCAAACATGGATAACAAAACTTTGGAGTTCATATTTTAGTGCGTGAAATAATTTTCTTCACTTACATTTGTCGCAGTTTCCAATTTCTTTTGCAAACATAAACTCTAAAATTTTCATTTTGTTGTGATCTTATATCTTTTTTCTTTACGAGAAAAATGGGATAGTGAAAACTCAAGTTTGGATCTGAAAAAAAAAAATTTGAACATCCAAAATGGAAATGCAGAAATGCTGAGAGAGATAATTCCCAAAAGTATTTGTGATTTTTAAGGATAGGCAAAAAGTGGGTTATTGGGCTCCGGTAAATATCCAACCACACGTTAACTTGAGAATTTAATTTTTTCTAGCCCTTGAAATTTTTGGATCATTAGGCCACTTACATCCTCAACTTGTTTCTGGTATTCATATCCCCCATAGTTAAAACATGTTAGGATCAGTTACAAGTCTCTTTCCTATCAAATCTATTAGGGGTTGTACTTGTGGAACTTCCAAAACATGGATAACAAAACTTTGAATACATTTTTTAGTGCGTGAAATAATTTTCTTCACTTACATTTGTTATAGTTTCCAAATTCATTTCCATACATAAATTCTAAAATTTTCATTTTGTTGTGGTCTTATGTCTTTTTCCTTTACGAGAAAAATGGGAGAGCAAAAACTCATGTTTGGATCTGAAAAAAAAAATTTGAACATCCAAATTGGAAATGCACAAATGCTGAGAGAGATAATTCGAAAAAGTATCTGTGATTTTTAAGGATAGGCAAAAAGTGGGTTGTTGGACTCCAGTAAATATCCAACAACATGTCAACTTGAGAATTTAATTTTTTCTACTCCTGGAAATTTTTAGATCATCAGGCCACTTGCATCCTCAACATGTTTCTGGCATGCATATCCACCACACTTAAAACACGTTAGGATCAGTTACAAATCTCTTTCCTAGCAAATCTATTAGAGGTTGTACTAGTGGAACATCCCAAACATTGATAACAAAAATTATGAGTTCATTTTTTAGTGCATGTAATAATTTTCTTCACTTACATTCATTATAGTTTCAAAATTGTTTTGCATACATAAACTCCAAAATTTTCATTTTGTTGTGACCTTATGTCTTTTTTCTTTACGAGAAAAACGGAAGAGTGAAAACTCAAGTCTGGATAAAAAAAGTGGGTTGTTGGGCTCCGGTAAATATCCAACCACACATTAACTTGAGAATTTAATTTTTTCTACTCCTTGAAATTTTTCGATCATTAGGCTACTTTCATCCTCAACATGTTTCTGGCATTCATATCCCCCACATTTAAAACATGTTAGGATCAGTTACAAGTCTCTTTCCTATCAAATCTATTAGGGGTTGTACTTGTGGAACTTCCCAAACATGGATAACAAAACTTTGGAGTTCATTTTTTAGTGCGTGAAATAATTTTCTTCACTTACATTTGTCGCAGTTTCCAATTTCTTTTGCAAACATAAACTCTAAAATTTTCATTTTGTTGTGATCTTATATCTTTTTTCTTTACGAGAAAAATGGGATAGTGAAAACTCAAGTTTGGATCTGAAAAAAAAAAATTTGAACATCCAAAATGGAAATGCAGAAATGCTGAGAGAGATAATTCCCAAAAGTATTTGTGATTTTTAGGGATAGGCAACAAGTGGGTTTTTGGGCTCCGGTAAATATCCAACCACACGTTAACTTGAGAATTTAATTTTTTCTACTCTTTCATATTTTTGCATCTGGTCACTTGCATCCTCAACATGTTTCTGGCATGCTTATCCACCACACTTAAAACATGTTAGGATCAGTTACAACTTTCTTTCCTATGAATTCTAGTAGAGGTTATACAAGTGGAACTTCCCAAACATAGATAACAAAACTTTGGAGTTCATTTTTTAGTAGGTGAAATAATTTTCTTCACTCACATTTGTTATTGTTTCCAAATTCAGGTGCATACATAAACTCTAAAAACTTTCATTTCATTGTGATCTTATATCCTTTTTCTTTACGAGAAAAATGGGAGAATGAAAACTCAAGTTTGGATCTGAAATAAAAAAATTTTGAACATCCAAAATGGAAATGCAAAAATGTTGAGAGAGTTAATTCCAAAAAGTATCTGTGATTTTTAAAGATAGGCAAAAAGTGGGTTGTTGGGCTCCGGTAAATATCCAACCACACGTTAACTTGAGAATTTAATTTTTTCTCTTCCTAGAAATTTTTGGATCATTAGGCCACTTGCATCCTCAACATGTTTCTTGCATGCATATCTAACCACACTTAAAATATGTTAGGATCAGTTGCAAGTCTCTTTCCTATCAAATCTATTAGGGATTTTTCTAGTGGAACTTCCCCAACGTAGATAACAAAACTTTGGAGTTCATTTTTTAGTGCGTGAAATTATTCTCTTCACTTACATTTGTTATAGTTTTCAAATTCTTTTGCATACATAAACTCTAAAATTTTCATTTTGTTGTGATCGTATATCATTTTTCTTTACGAGAAAAATGCGAGAGCTAAAACTCATGTTTGGATCTGAAAAAAAAAATTTTGAACATCCAAAATGGAAATGTTCAAATGCTGAGAGACATAATTCCAAAAAGTATCTTTGATTTTTAAGGATAGGCAAAAAGTGGGTTTTTGGGCTTGGGTAAGTATCCAACCACACGTTGACTTGAGAATTTAATTTTTTCTAAATCTTGAAATTTTTAGATCATTAGGACACTTGCATCCACAACATATTTCTGGCATGGATATCCACCGCACTTAAAACATGTTAGGATCAGTTAGAACTCTCTTTCCTACCAAATCTATTAGGGGTTGTACTAGTGAAACTTCCAAAACATGGATAATAAAACATTGGAGTTCATTTTTTAGTGTGTGAAATAATTTTCTTCACTTACATTTGTTATAGTTTCAAAATTTCAGTTGCTTATATAAACTAAAATTTTCATTCTGTTGTGATCTTATATCTTTTTTCTTTACGAGAAAAATGGGAGAATGAAAACTCAAGTTTGGATTAAAAAAATAAAATTTGAACATCCAAAATGGAAATGCACAAATGCTGAGAGAGATAATTCCAAAAAGTATCTGTGCTTTTTAAGGATAGGTGAAAAGTGGGTTGTTGGGCTCCAGTAAATATCCAACCACACATTAACTTGAGAATTTAATTTTTTCAACTGCGTGAAATTTTAGGACCATGAGGCCACTTGCATCCTCAACATGTTTCCGGCAAGCATATCCACCACACTTAAAACATGTTAGGATCAGTTACAAGTCTCTTTCCTATCAAATCTATTAGGGGTTGTACTAGTGGAACTTCCCAAACATTCATAACAAAACTTTGCAGTTCATTTTTTAGTGCGTCAAATAATTTTCTTCACATACATTTGTTATAGTTTCCAAATTTTGTTGCATACATAAACCCTAAAATTTTCATTTTGTTGTGATCTTATATCCTATTTCTTTACGAGAAAAAATGGGAGAGTGAAAACTCAAGTATGGATCCTAAAAAAAAAAATTTTGAACAAACAAAATGGAAATGCACATATGCTGAGATAGATAATTCCAAAAAGTATCTGTGATTTTTAAGGATAGGCAAAAAGTGGGTTGCTGGGCTCCAATAACTATCCAACCACACGTTAACTTGAGAATTTAATTTTTTCTACCCCCTGAAAATTTTCGATCATAAGGCCACTTGCATCCTCAACATTATTCTGGCATCCATATCCACCACACTTAAAACCTGTTAGGATCAGTAACAAGTCTCTTTCTTATCAAATCTATTAGGGGTTGTACTAGTGGAACTTCCCAAACAGGGATAACAAAACTTTGGAGTTCATTTTTTACAACGAGAAATAATTCTCTTCACTTACATTTGTTAGAGTTTCCAAATTCTTTTGCATACATAAACTCTAAAATTTTCATTTTGGTGTAATCTTATATCTTTTTTCTATACGAGAGAAATGGGAGAGTGAAAACTCAATTTTGGATCTGAAAAAAAATAAATTTTAACATCTAAAATGGAAATGCACAAATGCTGAGAGAGATAATTCCCAAAAGTATCTGTGATTTTTAAGGATAAGCAAAAAGTTGGTTGTTGGGCTCTGGTAAATATCTAACCACACTTAAAATATGTTAGGATCACAAGTCTCTTTCCTATCAAATCTATTAGGGATTGTTCTAGTGGAACTTCCCCAACATAGATAACAAAACTTTGGAGTTCATTTTTTGTGCGTGAAATAATTTTCTTCACTTACATTTGTTATAGTTTTAAATTCTTTCGCATACATAAACTCTAAAATTTTCATTTTGTTGTGATCTTATATCTTTTTTCTTTACGAAAAAAATGGGAGAGTGAAAACTCAAGTTTGGATCTGAAAAAACAATTTGAACATCCAAAATGGAAAGGCACAAATGCTGATAGATATAATTCCAAAAAGTATCTGTGACTTTTAAGGATAGACAAAAAGTGGCTTATTGGGCTCCGGTAAGTATCCAACCACACGTTCACTTGAGAATTTAATTTTTTCTTCTCCTTGAAATTTTTGGATCATTAGGCCACTTGCATCTTCAACATGTTTCGTAAATGCATATCCACCACACTTAAAACATGTTAGGATCAGTTACAAGTCCCTTTCTTATCAAATCTATTATGGGTTGTACTAGTGGAACTTCCCAAACATGGATAACAAAACTTTGGAGTTCATTTTTTACAACAAGAAATAATTCTCTTCACTTACATTTGTTATAGTTTCCAAATTCTTTTGCATACATAAACTCTAAAATTTTCGTTTTGTTGTAATCTTTATCTTTTTTCTATACATGAAAAATGGGATAGTGAAAACGCAAGTTTGGATCTGAAAAAAAAATTTTGAACATCCAAAAAAGAAATGCACAATTGCTGAGGGAGATAATTCCAAATAGTATCCGTGATTTTTAAGGATCGACAAAAAGTTTGTTGTTGGGCTCTGAGAAATATCTTACCACACTTAAAATCTGTTAAGATCAGTTACAAGTCTCTTTCCTAACAAATCTATTAGGGATTGTACTAGTGGAACTTCCCAAACATAGATAAAAAAACTATGAAGTTCATTTTTTAGTGCGTGAAATAATTTTCGTCACTTACATTTGTTAGTGTTTTCAAATTCTTTTGCACACATAAACTATAAAATTTTCATTTTGTTGTGATCTTATATCTTTTTTCTTTACGTAAAAAATGTTAGAGTGAAAACTCAAGTTTGGATCTGAAAAAAAAAAAATATTTTAAACATCCAAAATGGAAATGCACAAATGCTGAGAGAGATAATTCCAAAAAGTATCCGTGATTTTTAAGGATATGCCAAAAGTGGGTTGTTGGACTCCAATAAATATCCAACCACACGTTAACTTGAGAATTTAATTTTTTCTACTCCTTGAAATTTTTGGATCATTGGGCCACTTGCATCCTCAACATGTTTCTAGCATTCCTATCCACCACACTTAAAACACTTTAGGATCAGTTACAAGTCTCTTTCCTATCAAATCTATTAGGGGTTGTACTAGTGGAACTTCCCAAACATGGATAACAAAACTTTGGAGTTCATTTTTTAGTACGTTAAAAAATTCTCTTCACTTACATTTGTTATAGTTTCCAAATTCTTTAGCATACATAAACTTTAAAATTTTTTCTTGATGTGATCTTATATTTGTATCTTTACAAGAAAAATGCTAGAGTAAAAATTCAAGTTTGGATCTGAAAAAAAAAAATTTTGAACATCCAGAATGGAAATGCACAAATGCTGAGTGAGATAATTCCAAAAAGTATCTGTGATTTTTAAGGATAGGAAAAAAGTTGGTTGTTGGGCTCCAATAGATATCCAACCACACGTTAACTTGAGAATTTAATTTTTTCTACTCCTTGAAATTTTTGGGTCATTAGGCAATCCTCATCATGTTTATGGCATGCACATCCACCAAACTTAAAACTTGTTAGGATCAGTTACAAGTCTCTTTCCTATCAATTCTATTAGGGGTTGTACTAGTGGAACTTCCCAAACATGGATAACAAAACTTTGGTGTTCATTTCTTAGTGCGTGAAATAATTCTCTTCATTTGCATTTGTTATAGTTTCCAAATTAAATTGCATACATAAAATCTAAAATTTTCATTTTGTTGTGATCATATATCTTTTTTCTTTACGTGAAAAATGGGAGAGTGAAACCACAAGTTTGGATCTGAAAAAAAAAATTTGACCATCCAAAATGGAAACGCACAAATACTGATAGAGATAATTCCAAAAAGTACCTATGATTTTAAAGGATTGGGAAAATGTGGGTTGTTGGGCTCCAGTAAATATAGAACCACACGTTAACTTGACAATTTAATTTTTTGTACTCCTTGAAATTTTTGGATCATTGGGCCACTTGCATCGTCAACATGTTTTAGGCAGGAATATCCACCACACTTAAAACATGTGAGGATCAGTTACAAGTCTCTTTCCTATCAAATCTATTAGGGGTTGTACTAATGGAACTTCCCAAACATGGATAACAAAACAATGGAGTACTTTTTTTAGTGCGCGAAATAATTTTCTTCACATGCATTTTTTATAGTTTCCAAATTCTTTTCCAAACATAAACTCTAAAATTTTCATTTTTTTTTATCTTATATCATTTTTCTATACGAGAAAAATGGGAGAGTGAAAACTAAAGTTTGGATCTGAAAAAAAAATTCGAACATCCAAAATGAAAATTCACAAATGCTGAGAGAGATAATTCCAAAAAGTATCTGTGAGTTTTATGGAAAGGCAAAAAGTGGGTTGTTGGGCTTCGGTAAATATCAGACCACACGTTCACTTGAGAATTTAATGTTTTCAAGTCCTTGAAATTTTTGGATCATTAGGCCACTTGCATCCTCATCATGTTTCTCGCAAGCATATCCACCACACTTAATACATGTTAGGATCAGTTACAAGTCCCTTTCCTATCAAATCTATTAGGGGTTGTACTGGTGAAACTTTCCAACCATTGATAACAAAACTTTGGAGTTCATTTTGTAGTGCGTGAAATAATTTTCTTCATTTGAATTTGTTATAGTTTCCAAATTCTTTTGCATACATAAAATCTCAAATTTTCATTTTGTTGTGATCTGATATCATTTTTCTTTACGAGAAAATGGGAGAGAGAAACGGCAAGTTTGGATCTGAAAAAAAAAATTTGAACATCAGAAATGGAAATGCACAAATGCTGAGAGAGATAATTCCAAAAAGTATCTGTGATTTTTAAGGATAGGCAAAAAGTGGGTTGTCGGGCTCCATGAAATATCCAACCTCATGTTAACTTGAGAATTTAATTTTTTCTACTCCTTGAAATTTTGGGATCATTTGGCCATTGCATCCCCAACATGATTCTAGCAAGCATATCCACCACACTTAAAACATGTGAGGATCAGTTACAAGTCTCTTTCCTATCAAATCTATAAGGGGTTGTACTAGTGGAACTTCCCAAACATGGATAACAAAACTTTGGAGTTCATTTTTTGTGCGTGAAATAATTTTCTTCACTTGCATTTGTTATAGTTTCCAAATTGTTTTGCATATATCAACTCTAAAATTTTTATTTTGTTGTAATCTTATATTTTTTTCTTTACGAGACAAATTGGATCATGAAAACTCAAGTTTGGATCTGAAAAAAAAAAATTTGAACATCCAAAACGGATATTCACAAATGCTGAGAGAGATAATTCCATAAAGTATCTGTGATTTTTAAGCATAGGAAAAAAGTGGGTTGTTGGGCTTCTGTAAATGTCCAACCACACGTTAACTTGAGAATTTAATTTTTTCTACTCTTTGAAATTTTTGGCTCATTAGGCCTCTTGCATCCTCAACATGTTTCATGCAGGCATATCCACCACACTTAAAACATGTTAGGATCAGTTACAAGTCTCTTTCCTATCAAATCTATTAGGGGTTGTACTAGTGGAATTTCCCAAACATGGACAACAAATCTTTGGAGTTCATTTTTAGTGGGTGAAATAATTTTCTTCACTTGCATTTGTTAAAGTTTCCTTATTCTTTTGCACACATTAAGTCTAAAACTTCCATTTTGTTGTGATCTTATAACTTTTTTCTTTACTAGAAAAATGGGAGAGTGAAAACTGAAGTTTGGATCTGAAAGAAAAAATTTGAACATCCAAAATGGAAATGCACAAATGCTGAGATAGATAATTCAAAAATGTATCTGTGCTTTTTAAGGATAGGCAAAAAGTGGGTTCTTGGGCTCCGGTAAATATCCAACCACACGTTAACTGGAGAATTTAATTTTTTCTACTCCTTGAAATTTTTGGATCATCAGGCCACTTGCATCCTCAACATGTTTCTGGCATGCATATCCACCCAACCTAACACATGTTAGGATCAGTTACAAGTCTCTTTTCTATCAAATCTATTAGGGGTTGTACTAGAGGAACTTCCCAAACATTCATAACAAAACTTTGGAGTTCATTTTTTGGTGCGTCAAATTATTTTCTTCACTTACATTTATTATTGTTTCCAAATTCTCTCGCATACATAAACCCTAAAATTTTCATTTTGTTGAGATCTAATATCCTTTTTCTTTACGAGAAAAATGGGAGAGTGAAAACTCAAGTTTGGACCTGGAAGAAAAACAATTTCAACATCCAAAATGGAAATGCACAAATGCTGAGAGAGCTCCAAAAAGTATTTGTGATTTTTAAGGATAGGCAAAAAATGGGTTTCTGGGCTCCGGTAAATATCCAACCACACGTTAACTTGAGAATTAGGCTACTTGCACCCTCAACATGTTTCTGGCATGCATATCCACCACACTTAGAACATATTAGGATCAATTACAGGTCTCTTTCCTATCAAATCTATTATTGGTTGTCCTAGTGGAACATCCCAAACATGGATAACAAAACTTTCGGTTTCATTTTTTAATGCGTGAAATAATTTTCATCACTTGCTTTTGTTATAGTTTCAAATTTTTTTGCAAACATAAACTCTAAAATTTTCATTTCGTTGTGATCTTATATCTTTTTTCTTTATGAGAAAAATGGGAGTGTGAAAACTCTAGTTAGGATCTGAAAAAAAATATTAGAACATCCAAAATGGAAATGCACAAATGCCAAGAGAGATAATTCCAAAAACTATCTGTGATTTTTAAGGATAGGCAAAAAGTTGGTTGTTGGGCTCCGGTAAATATCATACCACACGTTAACTTGAGAATTTAATTTTTTCTACTCCTTGAAATTTTTGGATCATTAGGCCACTTGCATCCTCAACATGTTTCTGGCATGCATATCCACCACAATTAAAACATGTTAGGCTCAATTACAAGTCTCTTTCCAATCAAATCTATTAGGGGTTGTACTAGTGGAACATCCCAAACATGGATAACAAAACTTTGGGGTTCATTTTTTGGTGCGTGAAATAAGTTTCTTCTTTTGCATTTGTTATAGTTACCAAATTATTTTGCATACATAATGTATAAAATTTTCATTTTGTTGTGATCTTATATCTTTTTTCTTTACGAGAAAAATGGGAGAGTGAAAACAGAAGTTTGGATCTGAAAAAAAATATTTGAACATCCAAAATGGAAATGCAAAAATGCTGAGAGAGATAATTCCAAAAAGTATCTGTGATTTTTAAGGATAGGCAAAAAGTGGTTTGTTGGGCTTCAGTAAATATCCAACGACAAATTAACTTGAGAATTGAATTTTTTCTACACCTTGAAATTTTTGGATCATTAGGCCACTTGCATCCTCAACATGTTTCTGGCATGCATATCCACCTCACTTTAAACATGTTAGGATAAGTTACAAGTCTCTTTCCAATCAAATCTATTAGGGGTTGTACTAGTGAAACTTCCCAAACATGCATAACAAAAGTTTGGGGTTCATTTTTTAGTGCGTGAAATAATTTTCTTCACTTGCATTTGTTATAGTTTCCAAATTGTTTTGCATACATAAACTCTATAATTATAATTTTGTTGTGATCTTCTATCTTTTTTCTTTCCGAGAAAAATGGGAAAGTGAAAACTCAAGTTTGGATCTGAAAAAAAAAATTTGAACATCCAAAATGGAAATGCACAAATGCTGAGAGAGATAATTCCAAAAAGTATCTGTGATTTTTAAGGATAGGCAAAAAGTGGTTTGTTTGGCTCCGGTAAATATCGAACCACACGTTAACTTGAGAATTTAATTTTTTCCACTCCTTGAAATTTTTGGATCATTAGGCCACTTACATCCTCAACTTGTTTCTGACATGCATATCCACCACACTTAAAACATGTTAGGATCCATTACAAGTCTCTTTCCTATTATGGGTTGTACTAGTGGAACTTCTCAAACTTGGATAACAAAACTTTTGAGTTCATTTCTAAACTTTTAATTTTGTTATGATCTCATATCTTTTTTCTTTACGAGAAAAATGGGAGAGTGAAAACTCAAGTTTGGATTTGAAAAAAAATTTTGAACATCCAAAATGGAAATGCACAAATGCTGAGAGAGATAATTCCAAAAAGTATCTGTGATTTTTAAGGATACGCAAAAAGTGTGTTGTTGGGCTCCGGTAAATATCCAACCACACGTTGAGAATTTAATTTTTTCTACTCCTTGAAATTTTTGGATCATTAGGCCACATGCATCCTCAACATGTTTCTGGCATGCATATCCACCACACTTAAAACATGTTAGGATCCATTACAAGCCTCTTTCCTATCAAATCTATTATGGGTTGTACTAGTGGAACTTCCCAAACATGGATTACAAAACTTTGGATTTCATTTTTTAGTGCGTGAAATAATTTTCTTCACTTGCATTTGTTATAGTTTAAAAATTGTTTTGCATACATAAACTCTAAAATTATAATTTTGTTGTGATCTTCTATCTTTTTTCTCTCCGAGAAAAATGGGAAAGTGAAAACTCAAGTTTGGATCTGAAAAAAAAAATTTGAACATCCAAAATGGAAATGCACAAATGGTGAGAGAGATAATTCCAAAAAGTATCTGTGATTTTTAAGGATAGGCAGAAAGTGGGTTGTTGGGCTCCGGTAAATATCCAAAGACACGTTAACTTGACAATTTAATTTTTCCTACTCCTTGAAATTTTTGGATCATTAGGCCACTTTCATCCTCATCATGTTTCTGGCAAGCATATCCACCACACTTAAAACATGTTAGGATCCGTAACAAGTCTCTTTCCTTTCAAATCTTTTATGGGTTGTACTAGTGGAACTTCCCAAACATGGATAACAAAACTTAGGAGTTCATTTTTTAGTGCGTGAAATAATTTTCTTCACTTGCATTTGTTATACTTTCCAAATTCTTTTGCATACATCAACTCTTAAATTTTAATTTTTTTGTGATCTTATCTCTTTTTTCTTTACGAGAAAAATGGGAGAGTGAAAACTGAAGTTTGGATCTGAAAAAAAAAATTTGAACATCCAAAATGGAAATGGACAGATGCTGAGAGCGATAATTCCAAAAAGTATCTGTGATTTTTAAGGATAGGCAAAAAGTGGGTTGTTGGGCTCCGGTACATATCCAACCACTTGTAAATTTGAGAATTTAATTTTTTCTACTCCTTGAAATTTTTGGATCATGAGGCCACTTGGTTCCTAACCATGTTTCTGGCAAGCATATCCACCACATTTAAAACAAGTTAGGATCAGTTACAAGTCACTTTCCTATCCAATCTATTAGGGGTTGTACTAGTGGAACTTCCCAAACATGGATAACAAAACTTTGGGGTGCATTTTTTAGTGCGTGAAATAATTTTCTTCTCCAGCATTTGTTATAGTTTCCTAATTCTTTTGCATACATAAACTCTAAAATTTTCATTTTGTTGGGATCTTATATCTTTTTTCTTACGAGAAAAATGGGAGAGTGAAAACTCAAGTTTGGATCTGAAAAAAAAATTTGAACATCCAATATTGAAATGCCCAAATGCTGAGAGAGATAATTCCAAAAAGTATCTGTGATTTTTAAGGATAGGCAAAAAGTGGTTTGTTGGGCTCCGATAAATATCCAACCACACGTTAACTTGAGAATTTAATTTTTTCTACTCCTTGAAATTTTTGGATCATTAGGCCACTTTCATCCTCAACATGTTTCTGGCATGCATATCCAGCACACTTAAAACATGTTAGGATCCGTTACAAGTCTCTTTCCTATCAAATCTATTATGGGTTGTACTAGTGGAACTTCCCAAACATGGATAACAAAACTTTTGGGTTCATTTTTTAGTGCGTGAAATAAGTTTCTTCTCTTGCATTTGTTATAGTTGCCAAATTATTTTGCATACATAAACTCTACAATTTTCATTTTGTTATGATCTTATATCTTTTTTCTTTTCGAGTAAATTGGGAGAGTGAAAACGTTAGTTTGGATCTCAACAAAAAATATTTGAGAATCCAAAATCGAAATGGACAAATGCTGAGAGAGATAATTCCAAAAAGTATCTGTGATTTTTAAGGATAGGCAAAAAGTGGGTTGTTGGGCTCTGGTAAATATTCAACCACACGTTAACTTGAGAATTTAAGTTTTCCTACTCCCTGAAATTTTTGGATCATTAGGCCTCTTGCATCCTCAACATGTTTCTGGCATGCACATCCACCACATTTAAAGCATGTTAGGATCAGTTACAAGTCTCTTTCCTATCAAATCTATTAGGGGTTGTACTAGTGGAACTTCCCAAACATGGATAACAAAAATTTGGGGTTCACTTTTTAGTCCGTGAAATAATTTTCTTCACTTGTATTTGTTATAGTTTCCAAATTCTTTTGCATACATAAACTCTAAAATTTTCATTTTGTTGTGATCTTATATCTTTTTTCTTTTCGAGAAAAATGGGAGAGTGAATACTCAAGTTTGGATCTGAAAAAAAAAATAATTGAACAACCAAAATGGAAATGCTCCAATGCTGAGAGAGATAATTCCAAATGGCATCTGTGATTTTTAAGGATAGGCAAAAAGTTGGTTGTTGGGCTCTGGTAAATATCCAACCACACTTTAACTTGAGAATTTAGTTTTTTCTACTCATTGAAATTTTTGGATCATTAGGCCACTTGTATCCTGAACAAGTTTCTCGCATGCATATCTACCACACTTAAAACATATTAGGATCTGTTACAAGAATCTTTCCTATCAAATCTATTAGAGGTTGTACTAGTGGAACTTCCCAAACAAGGATAACAAAACTTTGGAGTTCATTTTTTTGTGCGTGAAATAATTTTCTTCACTTATATTTGTTATAGTTTCCAAATTCTTATGCATACATAAACTCTAAAATTTTCATTTTTTTAGCTTATAATTTTTTTCTTTACGCGAAAAATAGGAGAGTAAAAACAGAAGTTTGGATCTGAAAAAAAAAATTGAATATCCAAAATGGAAATGCACAAATGGTGAGAGAGATAATTGCAAAAAGTATGTGTGATTTTTAGGGATAGGCAAAAAGTGGGTTTTTGGACTCCGCTAAATACCCAACCACACGTTAACTTGAGAATTTAATTTTTTCTACTCCTTGAAATTTTTGGATCATTAGGCAACTTGCATCCTCAATATCTTTCTGGCATGCATATCCACCACACTTAAAACATGTTAGGATCAGTTACAAGTCACTTTCCTATCAAATCTATTAGGGGTTTTACAAGTGGAACTTCCCAAACATGGATAACAAAACTGTGAAGTTCATTTTTTAGTGCATGAAATAATTTTCTTCACTTGCATTTGTTGTAGTTTCCAAATTCTTTTGCATACATAACCTCTCAAATTATAATTTTTTTGTGATCTTATATCTTTTTCCTTTACAGGAAAAATGGGAGAGTGAAAACTCAACTTTGGATCTAAAAAAAAAATTTGAACATCCAAAATGGAATTGCACAAATGCTGAGAGAGATAATTCCAAAAAGTATCTGTGATTTTTAAGGATTGGCAAAAAGTGGGTTGATGGGCTCTGGTAAATATCCAACCACATGTTAACTTGAGAATTTAATTTTTTCTACTCCTTGAAATTTTTGGATCATTAGGCCACTTGCATCCTCAACGTGTTTCTGGCATACATATCCACCACACTTAAAACATGTTAGGATCAGTTACAAGTCTCTTTCCTATCAAATCTATTAGGGGTTCTACGTGTGGAACTTCCCAAACATGGATAACAAAATTTTGGGGTGAATTTTTTAGTACGTGAAATAATTTTCTTCACTTGCATTTGTTATAGTTTCCAAATTCTTTTGCATATATAAACTCTAAAATTTTCATTTTGTTGTGATCTTATATCTTTTTTCTTTACGAGAAAAACGGGAGAGAGAAAACTCAAGTTTGGATCTGAAAAAAAAAAAATTTGAACATCAAAAATCTAAATGCACAAATGCTGAGAGAGATAATTCCAAAAAGTCAATGTGATTTTTAAGGATAGGCAAAAAGTGGGTTATTGGGCTCCGGTAAATATCCAACCACACGTTAACTTGAGAATTTAATTTTTTCTACTCCTTGAAATTTTTGGATCATTAGGCCACTTGCATCCTCAACATATTTCTGGCATGCATATCCACCACACTTAAAACATGTTAGGATCCGTTGCAAGTCTCTTTCCTATCAAATCTATTAGGGGTTGTACTAGTGGAACTTCCCAAACATTGATAACCAAACCTTTGAGTTCATTTTTTGTGCATGAAATAATTTTCTTCACTTGCATTTGTTATAGTTTCCAAATTCTTTTTCATACATAAACTCTAAAATTTTAATTTTGTTGTCGTCTTATATATTTTTCTTTACGAGAAAAATGGGAGAGTGAAAACTCAAGTTTGGATAGGAAAAAAAATTTCAACATCCAAAAAGGAAATGTACAAATCCAGAGAGAGTTAATTCCAAAAAATATCTGTGATTTTTCAGGATAGCCAAAAAGTGGGTTGTTGGGATCCGGTAAATATCCAACCACAGGTTAACTTGAGAATTTAATTTTTTCTACTCCTTGAAATTTGTGGATCATTAGGCCACATGTATCCTCAAGTTGTTTCTGGCATGCTTATCCACCACATTTAAAACATGTTAGGATCAGTTACAAGTCTCTTTCCTATCAAATCTATTAGGGGTTCTACTAGTGGAACTTCACAAACATGGATAACAAAACTTTGGGGTTCATTTTTTAGTGTGTGAAATAATTTTCTTCTGTTGCATTTGTTATAGTTTCTAAATTTTTTCGCATACATAAACTCTAAAATTTTCATTTTGTTGTGATCTTATAGCTTTTTTCTTTACGAGAAAAATGGGAGAGTTAAAAGTCAAGTTTGGATCAGAAGAAAAAAAATTGAACATCTAAAATGGAAATGCTCAATTGCTGTGAGAGATAATTCCAAAAAGTATCTGTGATTTTTAAGCTTAGGCAAAAAGTGGGTTGTTGGGCTCCAGTAAATATCCAACCACACATTAAGTTGTGAATTTAATTTTTTCTACTCCTTGAAAATTTTGGAACATTAGGGCACTTGCATCCTCAACGTGTTTCTGGCATGCATATCCACCACATTTAAAAGTGTTAGGATCCATTACAAGTCTCTTTCGTATCAAATCTATTATGGGTTGTACTAGTGGAACTTCCCAAACAAGGATAACAAAACTTTGGTGTTCATTTTTAAGTGCGTGAAATAACTTTCTTCACTTGAATTTTTTATAGTTTCCAAATTCTTTTGCATACATAAACTCTAAATTTTTGATTTTGTTGTGATCTTATATCTTTTTTCTTACGAGAAAAATGGGAGAGTGAAAACTCAAGTTTGGATCTCAAAAAACAAATTTGAACATCCAAAATGGAAATGCACAAATGCTGAGAGAGATAATTTCAAAAAGTATGTGTTATTTTTAAGGATAGGCAAAAAGTGGGTTGTTGGGCTGTGGTAAATATCCAACCACACATTAACTTGAAAATTTAATTTTTTATACTCCTTGAAATTATTGGTTCATTAGGCCACTTGCATCCTCAACATGTTTCTGCAATGCATATCCACAACACTTAAAACATATTAGGATCCATTACAATTCTCTTTCCTATCAAATCTATTATGGGTTGTACTAGTGGAACTTCCCAAATATGGATAACAAAACTTTAGACTTCATTTTTTAGTGCGTGAAATAATTTTCTTTGCTTGTATTTGTTATAGTTTCCAAATTCTTTTGCATACATAAACTGTAAAATTTTAATTTTGTTGTGATTTTATAACTTTTTTTTGTACGAGAAAAATGGGAGAGTGAAAACTAAAGTTTGGTTTTGAAAAAAAAAAAAATTGAACATCCAAAATGGAAATGCACAAATGCTGAGAGAGATAATTCCAAAAAGTATCTGTGATTTTTAAGGATAGGAAAAAAGTGTGTTGTTGGGTTCCAGTAAATATCCAGCCACACGTAAACTTGAGAATTTAATTTTTTCTACTCAGTGAAATTTTTGGATCATTAGGCCACTTACATCCTCAACATGTTTCTGGCATGCATATCCACCACACATAAAACATGATATGATGCGTTACAAGCCTCTTTCCTATCAAATTTATTATGGGTTGTACTAGTTGAACTTCCCAAACATGGGTAACCAAACCTTTGAGTTCATTTTTTAGTGCGTGAAATAATTTTCTTCGCTTACATTTGTTATAGTTTCTAAATTCTTTTTCATACATAAACTCTAGAATTTTAATTTTGTTTTGATCTTATATCTTTTTTCTTTTCGAGAAAAATGGGAGAGTGAAAACTCATGTTTGGATATGAAAAAAAAATTGAACATCCAAAAAGGAAATGCACAAATGCTGAGAAAGTTAATTCCAAAAAATATCGGTGATTTTTAAGGATAAGTAAAAAGTGGGTTGTTGGGCTTCGGTAGATATCCAACCACATGTTAAGTTGAGAATTTAATTTTTCCTACTCCGTGAAATTTTTGGATCATTAGGCCAGTTGCATCCTAACCATGTTTCTGGCATGCATATCCACCACACTTAAAACGTGTTAGGATTAGTTAAGGGTCTCTTTCCTATCAAATCTATTAGGGGTTGTACTAGTGGAACTTCCCAAACACAGATAACAAAACTTTCGAGTTCATTTTTTAGTGCGTGAAATAATTTTCTTCACTTGCATTTGTTATAGTTTCCAAATTCTTTTGCATACATAAACTCTAAAATTTTAATTTTTTCTATCTTATATCTTTTTTCTTTACGAGAAAAATGGGAGAGTGAAACCTCAAGTTTGGATCTGAAAAAAAAATTTGAACATCCAAAATGGAAATGCACAAATGCTGGAGAGATAATTCCAAAAAGTATCAGTGATTTTTATGGATACGCAAAAAGTGGGTGGTTGGGCTCTGGTAAATATCCAACCACACGTTAACTTGAGAAATTAATTTTTTCCACTCCTTGAAATTTTTGGATCATTAGGCCACTTGCATCCTCAACATTTTTCTAGCATGCATATCCACCACACTTAAAACAAGTTAGAATCAGTTACAAGTCTCTTTCCTATCAAATCTATTTGGAGTTGTACTAGTGGAATTTCCCAAACATGGATAACAAAACTTTGGGGTTCATTTTTTAGTGCGAGCAATAATTTTCTTCTCTTGCATTTGTTATAGTTGCCAAATTATTTTGCTTACATAAACTCTACAATTTTAATTTTGTTGTGATCTTATATCTTTTTTCTTTACGAAAAAAATGGGAGAGTGAAAACAAAAGTTTGGATCTGAAAAAAAATAATTGAGAATCCAAAATCGAAATGCACAAATGTTGAGAGAGATAATTCCAAAAATTATCTGTGATTTTTAAGGATAGCCAAAAAGTGGGTTGTTGGGCTCTAGTAAATATCAAACCACACGTTAACTTGAGAATTAAATTTTTTCTACTCCTTGAAATTTTTTCATCATTAGGCCACTTGCATCCTCAACATATTTCTGGCATTCTTATCCACCACATTTAAAACATGTTAGGTTCAGTTACAAGTCTCTTTCCTATAAAATCTATTAGGGGTTGTACTAGTGGAACTCCCAAACATGGATAACAAAACTTTGGGGTTCATTTTTTAGTGCATGAAATAATTTTCTTCTCTTGCATTTGTTATAGGTTCCAAATTCTTTTGCATACATAAACTCTAAAATTTTCATTTTGTTGTGATCTAATATCTTTTTTCTTTACGAGAAAAATGCGAGAGTGAAAACTCAAGTTTGGATCTGAAAAAAAAAAAATTGAACATCCAAAATCGAAATGCTCAAATGCTGAGAGAGATAATTCCAAAAAGTATCTGTGATTTTTGAGGATAGGCAAAAAGTGGGTTTTTGGGCTCCGGTAAATATCCAACCACACGTTAACTTGAGAATCTAATTTTTTCTACTCCTTGAAATATTTGGATCATTAGGCCACTTGTATTTTCAACATGTTTCTCGCATGCTAATCCACCACATTTAAACCATGTTAGGATCAGTTACAAGTCTCTTTCCTATCAAATCTATTAGGGGTTGTACTAGTGGAACTTCCCAAACATGGATAACAAAACTTTGGGGTTCATTTTTTAGTGCGTGAAATAATTTTTTTCACTTGCATTTGTTATAGTTTCCAAATTCATTTGCAAACATAAACTCTAAAATTTCAATTTTGTCGTGATCTTATACCTTTTTTCCTTGCAAGAAAAATGGGAGAGTGAAAACTCAAATTTGGATCTGAAAAAAAAAATTTGAACATCCAAAATGGAAATGCACTAATGCAGAGAGCCAGAATTCCAAAAAATATCTGTGATTTTTAAGGATAAGTAAAAAGTGGGTTGTTGGGCTCTGGTAAATATCCAACCACAAGTTAACTTGAGAATTTAATTTTTTCCACTCCACGAAATTTTTAGATCATTAGGCCACTTCCATTCTCAACATGTTTCTTGCATGCATATCCACCACACTTAAAACATGTTAGGATCCGTTACAAGTCTCTTTCCTATCAAATCTATTAGGGGTTGTACTAGTGGAACTTCCCAAACATGGATAACAAAACTTTTGGGTTCATTTTCAAGTGCGTAAAATAATTTTCTTCTCTTGTATTTTTTATAGTTGCCAAATTATTTTGCATACATAAACTCTACAATTTTAATTTTGTTGTGATCTTATATCTTTTTTGTTTACGAGAAAAATGGGAGAGTGAAAACACAAGTTTGGATATGAAAAAAAAATATTTGCGAATCCAAAATCGAAATGCACAAATGCTGAGAGAGATAATTCCAAAAAGTATCTGTGATTTTTAAGGATAGGCAAAAAGTGGGTTGTTGGGCTTCGTTAAATATCCAACCACACGTTAACTTGAGAATTTAATTATTTCTACTCCTTGAAATTTTTGGATCATTAGGCCACTTGCATCCTCAGCATGTTTCTGGCATTCTTATCCACCACATTTAAAACATGTTAGGTTCAGTTACAAGTCTCTTTCCTATCAAATCTATTAGGGGTTCTACTAGTGGAACTTCCCAAACATGGATAACAAAACTTTGGGGTTCATTTTTCAGTGTGAGAAATATTTTTCTTCTTTAGCATTTGTTATAGTTTCCAAATTCTTTTGCATTCATAAACTCAAAAAATTTCCTTTTGGTGTGATCTAATATCTTTTTTCTTTACGAGAAAATGTGAGAGTGAAAACACAAGATCGGATCTGAAAAAAAAATTTGAACATCCAAAATCGAAATGCACAAACGCTGAGAGAGATAATTCCAAAAAATATCTGTGATTTTCAAGGATAGGCAAAAAGTGGGTTGTCCAACCATAAGTTAACTTGAGAATTTAATATTTTCTACTCCTTGAAATTATTGGATCATTAGGCCACTTGCATCCTCTGCATGTTTATGGCATGCATATCCACCACACTTAAAACATGTTAGGATCAGTTACAAGTCTCTTTCCAATCAAATCTATTAGGGGTTCTACGAGTGGAACTTCCCAAACATCCAAAATGGAAATGCACAAATGCTGAGAGAGATAATTCCAAAAAGTATCTGTGATTTTTAAGGATAGGCAAAAAGTGTGTTGTTGGGCTCCGGTAAATATCCAACCACATGTAAACTTGAGAATTTAATTTTTTCTACTCCTTGAAATTTTTGGATCATTAGGCCACTTGCATCCTCAACATGTTTCTGGCAAGCATATCCACCAAACTTAAAACATGTTAGGATCAGTTACAAGAGTCATTCCTATCAAATCTATTAGGGTTTGTAGTAGTGGAACTTCCGAAACATGGATAAAAAAACATTGGAGTTCATTTTTTAGTGCGTGAAATAACTTTCTTCGCTTGAATTTGTTGTTGTTTCTAAATTCTTTTGCATACATAAACTGTAAAATTTTAATTTTGTTGTGATCTAATATCTTTTTTTTGTACAAGAAAAATGGGAGAGTGAAAACTAAAGTTTGTTTCTGAAAAAAAAAATTGAATATCCAAAATGGAAATGCACAAATCCTAAGAGAGATAATTCCAAAAAGTATCTGTGATTTTTAAGGATAGGCAAAAAGTGTGTTGTTGGGCTCCGGTAAATATCCAAACACACGTTAACTCAAGAATTTAATTTTTTCTACTCCTTGAATTTTTTTGATCACTTGGATCCTCAACATGTTTCTGCCATGGATATCCACCACACATAAAACATATTAGGATCAATTACAAGTCTCTTTGCTAGGGGTTATAGTAGTGGAACTTCCCAAACATGGATAACAAAACTTTGGGGTTCATTTTTGTGTGCGTGAAATAATTTTCTTCACTTGCATTTGTTATAGTTTCCAAATTGTATTGCTTACGTAAACTCTAAAATTTTCATTTTGTTGTGATCTTATACCTTTTTTCTTTACGAGAAAAATGGGAGAAAGAAAACTCAGGTTTCGATCTAAAAAAAATTTGAACATCCAAACTAGAAATGCACAAATGCTGAGAGAGATAATTCCAAAAAGTATCTGTGATTTTTAAGGATAGGCAAAAAGTGGTTGTTGGGCTGCGTTAAATATCCAACCACACGTTAACTTGAGAATTTAATTTTTTCTACTCCTCGAAATATTTGGATCATTAGGCCACTTGCATCTCAACATGTTTCTTGCTTGCATATCCCCCAAAACTTAAAACATGTTACGATCAGTTGCAAGTCTCTTTCCTATCAAATCTACTAGGGGTTGTACTAGTGGAACTTCACAAACATGGAAAAAAACTTTAGAGTTCATTTTTTAGTGCATGAAATAATTTTTTTCGCTTGCATTTGTTATAGTTTCCAAATTCTTTTGCGTACATAAACTGTAAAATTTTTATTTTGTTGTGATTTTATATCTTTTTACTTTACGAGAAAAATGGGAGAGAGAAAACTCAAATTTGGATCTGAAAAAAAAAATTTGAACATCCAAAATGGAGATGCACATATGCTGAGAGAGATAATTCCAAAAAGTATTTGTCATTTTTAAGGATAGGCAAAAAGTGGTTGTTGGGCTGCGTTAAATATCCAACCACACGTTAACTTGAGAATTTAATTTTTTCTACTCCTTGAAATATTTGGATCATTAGGCCACTTGCATTCTCAACATGATTCTTGCATGCATATCCCCCAAACTTAAAACACGTTAGGCTCAGTTGCACGTCTCTTTCCAATCAAATCTATTAGGGGTTGTACTAGTGGAACTTCCCAAACATGGATAACAGAACTTTGGGGTTCATTTTTTAATGCCTGAAATAATTTTCTTCACTTGCATTTGTTATAGTTTCCAACTTCTTTTGCATTCAAAACTCTAAAATTTTCAATTATTTGTGATCAAATATCTTTTTTCTTTATGAGCAAAATGGGAGAGTGAAAACTGAAGATTGGACTTGAAAAAAAAATTTGAACATCCAAAATGGAAATGCACAAATGCTGAGAGAGATAATTCGAAAAAGTATCGATGATTTTTAAGGATAGGCAAAAAAAGGGTTGTTGGGCTCTGGTAAATATCCAACCACATTTTAACTTGAGATTTTAATTTTTTCTAGTCCTTGAAATTTTTTGATCCTTAGGCCACTTGCATCCTCAACATGTTTCTGGCATGCATTTCCACCACATTTAAAACATGTTAGGATCAGTTACAAGTCTCTTTCCTATCAAATCTATTAGGGGTTGTACAAGTGGAACTTCCCATACATGGGTAACAAAACTTTGGGGTTCATTTTTTAGTGCGTGAAACAATTTTCTTCACTTGAATTTGTTACAGTTTCCAAATTCTTTAGCATACATAAACTCTAAAATATTAATTTTGTTGTGATCTTATATCTTTTTTCTTTACGAGAAAAATGGGAGAGTGAAAACTCAAGTTTGGATCTGAAAAGAAAAAAATTGAACATCCAAAATGGAAATGCACAAATCCTAAGATAGATAATTCCAAAAAGTATATGTGATTTTTAAGGATAGGCAAAAAGTGGGTTGTTGGGCTCCGATAAATATCCAACCACACGTTAACTTGAGAAATTAATTTTTTCGACTCCATGAAAATTTTGGATCATTAGGCCACTTGCATCCCCAACATGTTTCTGGCATGCATATCCACCACACTTAAAACATGTTAGGATCAGTTACAAGTCCCTTTCCTATCAAATGAATTAGGGGTTGTAGTAGTGGAACTTGCCAAACTAGGATAACAAAACCTTGGAGTTCATTTTTTAGTGCGTCAAATAATTTTCTTCACTTGCATTCGTTATAGTTCCTAAATTCTTTTGCTAACATAAACTCTAAAATATTTATTTTGTTGTGATCTTATATCTTTTTTCTTTACGTGAAAAACAGGAGAGTGAAAACTCAAGTTTGGATCTGAATAAAAAAATCTGAACATCCAAAATGGAAATGAACAAATTCTGGGAGAGATAATTTGAAAAAGTATCTGTGATTTTTAAGGATAGGCAAAAAATGGGTTGTTGGGCTCCGGTAAATATCCAACCACATGTTAACTTGAGAATTTAATTTTTTCTACTCCTTGAAATATTTGGATCATTAGGCGACTTGGATCCTCAACATGTTTCTAGTATGCATATCAACCACACTTCAAAACATACAAGGATCAGTTACAAGTCTCATTCCTATCAAATCTATGAGGGGTTGTACTAGTGGAACTTCCCAAACATGAATAACAAAACTTTGGAGTTCATTTTTTAGTGCGCGAAATAATTTTCTTCACTTGCATTTGTGATAGTTTCCAAATTCTTTTGCATACATAAACTCTAAAATTTTCATTTTGTTGTGATCTAATATATTTTTTCTTTACGAGAAAAAAGGGAGAGTGAAAACTCAAGTTTGGATCTGAAAAAAAAAAATTGTACATCCAAAATGGAAATGCACAAATGCTAATAGAGATAATTCAAAAAAGTATATGTGATTTTTAAGGATAGGCAAAAAGTGGGTTGTTGGGCTCCGATAAATATCCAACCAGACATTAACTTGAGAAATTAATTTTTTCTACTCCATGAAATTTTTGGATCATTAGGCCACTTGCATCCTCAACATGTTTCTGGCATGGATACCCACCACACTTAAAACTTGTTAGGATCAGTTTCAAGTCTCTTTCCTATCAAATCTATTAGAGGTTGTACTAGTGGAACTTTCCAAACAAGGATAACAAAACTTTGGAGTTCATTTTTCAGTGCGTCAAATAATTTTCTTCACTTGCATTTGTTATAGTTTCCAAATTCTCTTGCAAACATAAACTGTAAAATTTTCATTTTGTTGTGATCTTATATCGTTTTTCTTTACGAGAAAAATAGGACAGTGAAAACTCAAGTTTGGATCTGAATAAAAAAATTTGAACATCTAAAATGGAAATGCACAAATACTGAGTGAGATAATTCCAAAAAGTATCTACGATTTTTAAGGATAGGCAAAAAGTGGGTTGTTGGGCTCCGGTAAATATCCAACCACACGTTAACTTGAGAATTTAATTTTTTCTACTCCTTGAAATTTTTCGATCATTATGCCACTTGCATGCTCAACATGTTTCTGGCATGCATATCCACCACACTTAAAACATGTTAGGATCAGTTACAAGTCTCATTCCTCCTATCAAATCTATTAGGGGTTGTACTTGTGGAACTTCCCAAACAAGGATAACAAAACTTTGGAGTTCATGTTTTAGTGCGTGAAATAATTTTCTTCCCTTGCATTTGTTATAGTTTCCAAATTATTTTGCATACATAAACTCTAAAATTTTCATTTTGTTGTGATCTTATATCGTTTTTCTTTACGAGAAAAATGGGAGAGTGAAAACTTAAGTTTGGATCTGCAAAAACAAAAAAGCAACATCCAAAACGGAAATGCACAAATGTTAAGAGAGATAATTCCAAAAAGTATCTGTAATTTTTAAGGATAGGAAAAAAGTGGGTTGTTGGGCTCCGGTAAATATCCAACCACACGTAAAATTTTTTAGTGCACGAAATAATTTTCTTTACTTGCATTTGTTATAGTTTCCAAATTCATTTGCATACATAAACTCTAAAATTTACATTTTGTTGTGATCAAATATCTTTTTTCTTTACGAGAAAAATGGGAGAGTGAAAACTCAAGTTTTGATCTAAAAAAAAAAAATTGAACGTCATAAATGGAAATGCACAAATGCTAAGAGAGATAATTGAAAAAAGTATCTGTGATTTTTAAGGATAGGCAAAAAGTGGGTTGTTGGGCTCCGATAAATATCCAACCACACGTAACTTTAGAATTTAATTTTTTCTACTCCTTGAAATTTTTGAATCATTAGGCTACTTGCATCCTCAACATATTTCTGGCATGCATATCCACCACACTTAAAACATGTTAGGATCAGTTACAAGTCTCTTTCCTATCAAATCTATTAAGGGTTGTACTAGTGGAACTTCCCAAACGTGGAAACAAAACTTTGGAGTTCATTTTTTAGTGCATGAAATAATTTTCTTCACTTGCATTTGTTATAGTTTCAGAATTCTTTTGCATACCGAAACTCTAAAATTATAATTTTGTTGTGATCTTCTATCTTTTTTCTTTCTGAAAAAAATGGGAAAGTGAAAACTCAAGTTTGGATCTGAAAAAAAAAATTTGAACATCCAAAATGGAAATGCACAAATGCTGAAAGAGATAATTCCAAAAAGTATCTGTGATTTTTAAGGATAGGCAAAAAGTGGTTTGTTGGGCTCTGGTAAATATCCAACCACACGTTAACTTGAGAATATAATTTTTTCTACTCCTTCAAATTTTTGGATCATTAGGCCACTTGCATCATCAACATGTTTCTGGCAAGCATATCCACCAAACTTAAAACATGTAAGGATCCGTTGCAAGTCTCTTTCCTATCAAATCTAGTATGGGTTGTACTAGTGGAACTTCCCAAACATGGATACCAAAACTTTGGAGTTCATTTTTTAGTGCGTGAAATAATTTTCTTCGCTTGCATTTGTTATAGTTTCTAAATTCTTTTGCATACATAAACTGTAAAATTTTAATTTTGTTCTGATCTTATATCTTTTTTATGTACGAGAAAAATGGGAGAGTGAAAACAAAAGTTTGGTTCTGAAAAAAAAAAATTGAATATCCAAAATGGAAATGCACAAATGCTGAGAGAGATAATTCCAAAAAGTATCTGTGATTTTTAAGGATAGGCAAAAAGTGTGTTGTTGGGCTCCGGTAAATATCCAACCACATGTAAACTTGAGAATTTAATTTTTTCTACTCCTTGAAATTTTTGGATCATTAGGCCACTTGCATCCTCAACATGTTTCTGGCAAGCATATCCACCAAACTTAAAACATGTTAGGATCAGTTACAAGAGTCATTCCTATCAAATCTATTAGGGTTTGTAGTAGTGGAACTTCCGAAACATGGATAAAAAAACATTGGAGTTCATTTTTTAGTGCGTGAAATAACTTTCTTCGCTTGAATTTGTTGTTGTTTCTAAATTCTTTTGCATACATAAACTGTAAAATTTTAATTTTGTTGTGATCTAATATCTTTTTTTTGTACAAGAAAAATGGGAGAGTGAAAACTAAAGTTTGTTTCTGAAAAAAAAAATTGAATATCCAAAATGGAAATGCACAAATCCTAAGAGAGATAATTCCAAAAAGTATCTATGATTTTTAAGGATAGGCAAAAAGTGTGTTGTTGGGCTCCGGTAAATATCCAAACACACGTAAACTTGAGAATTTAATTTTTTCTACTCCTTGAAATTTTCTGATCATTTGGCCACTTGCATCCTCAACATGTTTATGGCATGTATATCCACCAAACTTAAAACATGTTAGGATCCATTACAAGTCTCTTTCCTATCATATCTATTATGGGTTCTACTAGTGGAACTTCCCAAACATGGATAACAAAACTTTCGAGTTCATTTTTTAGCGCGTGAAATAATTTTCTTCACATGCATTTGTTATAGTTTCAAAATTGTTTTGCATACATAAACTCTAAAATTATAATTTTGTTGTGATCTCCTATCTTTTTTCTTTCCGAGAAAAATGGGAAAGTGAAAACTCAAGTTTGGATCTGAAAAAAAAAAGTTGAACATCCAAAATGGAAATGCACAAATGCTGAGAGAGATAATTCCAAAAAGTATCTGTGATTTTTAAGGATAGGCAGAAAGTGGGTTGTTGGGCTCCGGTAAATATCCAACCACACGTTAACTTGAGTATTTATTTTTTCCTACTCCTTGAAATTTTTGGATCATTAGTCCACTTTCATCCTCAACATGTTTCTGGCAAGCATATCCACCACACTTAAAACATGTTAGGATCCGTTACAAGTCTCTTTCCATTCAAATCTATTTCGGGTTGTACTTGTGGAACTTCCAAAACATGGATAACATAACATTGGAGTTCATTTTTTAGTGCGTGAAATAATTTTCTTCACTTGCATTTGTTATAGTTTCCAAATTCTTTTGCATACATAAACTCTTAAATTTTAATTTTGTTGTGATCTTATATCTTTTTTCTTTACAAGGAAAATGGGAGAGTGAAAACTCAAGTTTGGATCTGAAAAAAAAAATTTGAACATCCAAAATGGAATTGCATAAATGCTGAGAGTGATAATTCCAAAACGTATCTGTGATTTTTAAGGATAGGGAAAAAGTGGGTTGTTGGGCTCCGGTAAATATCCAACCACTTGTTAACTTGAGAATTTAATTTTTTCTACTCCTTGAAATTTTTGGATCATTAGGCCACTTGCATCCTCAATATGTTTCTGGCAAGCATATCCACCACATTTAAAACAAGTAAGGATCAGTTACAAGTCACTTTCCTATCAAATCTATTAGGGGCTGTACTAGTGGAACTTCCCAAACAACGATAACAAAACTTTGGGGTTCATTCTCTAGTGCGTGAAATAATTTTCTTCTCTTGCATATTTTATAGTTTCCAAATTCTTTTGCATACATAAACTTTAAAATTTTCATTTTGTTGGGATCTTATATATGTTTTCTTATGAGAAAAATGGGAGAGTGAAAACTCAAGTTTGGATCTGAAAAAAAAATTTGAACATCCAATATTGAAATGCACAAATGCTGAGAGAGATAATTTCAAAAAGTATCTGTGATTTTTAAGGATAGGGAAAAAGTGGTTTGTTGGGCTCCAGTAAATATCCAACCACACGTTAACTTGAGAATTTAATTTTTTCTACTCCATCAAATTTTGGGATCATTAGGCTACTTGCATCCTCAACATGTTTCGGGCATGCATATCCACCACACTTAAAACATGTTAAGATCCATTAAAAGTCTCTTTCCTATCAAATCTATTATAGGTTGTACTAATGGAACTTCACAAACATGGATAACAAAACTTTTGGGTTCAGTTTTTAGTGCGTGAAATAATTTTCTTCTCTTGTATTTGTTATAGTTGCAAAATTATTTTGCATACATAAACTCTACCATTTTCATATTGTTGTGATCTTACATCTTTTTTCTTTACGAGAAAATTGGGTGAGTGAAAACATTAGTTTGAATCTGAAAAAAAATATTTGAGAATCCAAAATCGAAATGCACAAATGTTGAGAGAGATAATTCCAAAAAGTATCTGTTATTTTTAAGGATAGGCAAAAAGTGGGTTGTTGGGCTCCGGTAAATATCCAACCACACGTTAACTTGAGAATTTAATTTTTTTCTACTCCTAGAAATTTTTGGATCATTAGGCCTCTTGCATTCTCAACATGTTTCTGGCATGCATATCCACCACATTTAAAACATGTTAGGATCAGTTACAAGTCCCTTTCCTATCAAATCTATTAGGGGTTGTACTAGTGGAACTTCCCAAACATGGATAACAAAAATTTGGGGTTCACTTTTTAGTCCGTGAAATAATTTTATTCACTTGCATTTGTTATAGTTTCCAAATTCTTTTGCATACATAAACTCTAAAATTTTCATTTTGTAGTGATCTTATATCTTTTTTCTTTATGAGAAAAATGGGAGAGTGAATACTCAAGTTTGGATCTGAAAAAAAATATTTGAACATCGAAAATGGACATGCACAAATGCTGAGAGCGATAATTCAAAAAAGTATCTGTGATTTTTAAGGATAGGCAAAAAGTTCGTTGTTGGGCTCCGGTAAATATCCAACCACACTTTAACTTGATAATTTAGGTTTTTCTACTCATTGAAATTTTTGGATCATTAGGCCACTTGTATCCTGAACAAGTTTCTCGCATGCATATGCACCAAACTTAAAACATATTAGCATCTGTTACAAGAATCTTTCCTATCAAATCTATTAGAGGTTGTACTAGTGGAACTTCCCAAACAAGGATAACAAAACTTTGGAGTTCATTATTTTGTGCGTGAAATAATCTTCTTAACTTACATTTGTTATAGTTTCCAAATTTTTATGCATACAAAAACTCTAAAATTTTCATTTTGTTTTGAGCTTATATCTGTTTTCTTTACGAGAAAAATAGGAGAGTAAAAACCCAATTTTGGATCTGAAAAAAAATTGAATATCCAAAATGGAAATGCACAAATGCTGAGAGAGATAATTGCAAAAAGTATCTGTGATTTTTAGGGATAGGCAAAAAGTGGGTTGTTGGGCTCCAGTAAATATCCAACCACACGTTAACTTGAGAATTTAATTTTTTCTACTCCTTGATATTTTTGGATCATTAGGCAACTTGCATCCTCAACATGTTTCTGGCATGCATATCCACCACACTTAAAACATGTTAGCATCAGTTACAAGTCACTTTCCTATCAAATTTATTAGGGGTTGCACTAGTGGAACTTCCCAAACATGGATAACCAAACTGTGAAGTTCATTTTTTAATGCATGAAATAATTTTCTTCCCTTGCATTTGTTATAGTTTCCAAATTCTTTTGCATACATAACCTTTCAAATTATAATTTTTTTGTGATTTATATCTTTTTTCTTTACAGGAAAAATGGGAGAAAGAAAACTCAAGTTTGGGTCTGAAAAAAAAATTTGAACATCCAAAATGGAAATGCACAAATGTTGACAGAGATAATTCCAAAAAGTATCTGTGATTTTGAAGGATAGGCAAAAAGTGGTTTGTTGGGCTCCGGTAAATATCCAACCACACGTTCACTTGAGAATTTAATTTTTTCTATTCCTTGAAATTTTTGGATCATTAAGCCACTTGCATCCTCAACACGTTTTTGGCATGCATATCCACCACATTTAAAACATGTTAGGATCAGTTACAAGTCTCTTTCCTATCAAATCTATTAGGGGTTGTACTAGTGGAACTTCCCAAACATGGATAATAAAACTTTGGGGTTCATTTTTTAGTGCGTGAAATAATTTTCTTCTCTTGCATTTGTTATAGTTTCCAAATTCTTTTGCACACATAACCTCTAAAATATTCATTTTGTTGTGATCTAATATCTTTTTCATTACGAGAAAAATGGGAGAGTGAAAACACATGTTTGGATCTGAAAAATAAAAATTTGAACATCCAAATTGGAAATACACAAATGCTGAGAGAGATAATTCCAAAAAGTATCTGTGATTTTTAAGGATAGTCAAAAAGTGGGTTGATGGCTCCGGTAAATATCCAACCACATGTTGACTTGAGAATTTAATTTTTTCTACTCCTTGAAATTTTTGGATCATTACGCCACTTGCATCCTCAACATGTTTCTGGCATGCATATCCACCACACTTAAAAAATGTTAGGATCAGTTACAAGTCTCTTTCCTATCAAATCTATTACGGGTTCTACGAGTGGAACTTCCCAAACATGGATAACAAAACTTTGGGGTTAATTTTTATGTGCGTGAAATAATTTTCATCACTTGCATTTGTTATAGTTTCGAAATTCCTTTGCATACATAAACCCTAAAATTTTCATTTTGTTGTGATTTTATATCCTTTTTCTTTACGAGAAAAATTGGAGAGTGAAAACTCAAGTTTGGATATGAAAAAAAAAAAAATTGAACATCCAAAATGGAAATGCCCAAATGTTGCGAGAGATAATTTCAAAAAGTATCTGTGGTTATTCAGGATAGGCAAAAAGTGAGTTGTTGGGCTCCGGTAAATATCCAACCACACGTTAACATGAAAATTTAATTTTTTCTACTCCTTGAAATTTTTGGATCATTAGGCCACTTGCATCTTGAACATATTTCTGGCATGCATATCCACCACACTTAAAACAGGTTAGGATTAGTTACAAGTCTCTTTCCTATCAAATCTATTAGGGGTTGTACTAGCGCAACTTCCCAAACATTGCTAACAAAACTTTCGAGTTCATTTTTCAGTGCGTGAAATAATTTTTTTCACTTGCATTTGTTATACTTTCCAAATTCCTTTGCTTACATAAACTCTAAAATTTTAATTTTGTTGTGATCTTATATCTTTTTTCTTTATGAAAAAATGGGAGGGTGAAAACTCAAGTATGGATTAAAAAAAAAATTTGAACATCCAAAATGGAAATGCACAAATGCTGAGAGAGAAAATTCCAAAGGGTATTTGTGATTTTTAAGGAAAGGAAAAAAGTGGGTGGATGGGCTCCGGTAAATATCCAACCACACGTTAGCTTGAGAGTTTAATTTTTTTTACTCCATGAAATTTTTGGATCATTAGGCAATTTGCGTCCTCAACATGTTTTTGGCATGCATATCCACCACATTTAAAACTTGTTAGGATCAGTTACAAGTTTCTTTCCTATCAAATCTATTAGGGGTTGTACTATGGGAACTTCCCAAACATGGATAACAAAACTTTGGGGTTCATTTTTTAGTGCGTGAAATAATTTTCTTCTCTCACATTTGTTATAGTTTCCAAATTCTTTCACATACCTAAACTCTAAAATTTTCATTTTGTTGTGATCTTATATGTTTTTTTTTACAAGAAAAATGGGAGAGTGAAAACACAAGTTTGGATATGAAAAAAAAAAATTTGAACATCCAAAATGGAAATGCACAAATGATGAGAGAGATAATTCCAAAAAGTATCTGTGATTTTTAAGGATAGGAAAAAAGTGGGTGGTTGGGCTCCGGTAATATCCAACAACTCGTTAACTTGAGAGTTTAATTTTTTCTACTCCTGGAAATTTTTGGATCATTAGGCCACTTGCATCCTCAACAAGTTTCTGGTATGAATATCCACCACACTTAAAACATGTTAGGATCAGTTACAAGTCTCTTTCCTATCAAATCTATTAGGGGTTGTACTAGTGGAACTTCCCAAACATGCATAACAAAAGTTTGGGGTTCATTTTTTAGTGCCTGAAATAATTTTCTACATTTGCATTTGTTATAGTTTCCAACTTCTTTTGCATACAAAACTCTAAATTTTTTAATTATTTGTGATCTTATATCTTTTTTCATTACGAGAAAAATAGGAGAGTGAAAACTCAAGATTGGATCGAAAAAAAGAAATTTGAACATCCAAAATGGAAATGCACAAATGCTGAGAGAGATAATTCCAAAAAGTATCTGTCATTTTTAAGGATAGGCAAAAAAAGGTTTGTTGGGCTCCGGTAAATATCCAACCACATGTTAACTTGAGATTTTAATTTTTTCTAGTCCTTTAAATTTTTGGATCATTAGGCCACTTGCATCGTCAACATGTTTCTGGCATGCATATCCACCACATTTAAAACATGTTGGGATCAGTTACAAGTCTCTTTCCTATCAAATCTATTAGGGGTTGTACAAGTGGAACTTCCCATACATGGATAACAAAACATTGGGGTTCGTTTTTTAGTGCATTAAATAATTTTTTTCACTTCCATTTGTTACAGTTTCCAAATTCTTTAGCATACATAAACTCTAAAATTTTCATTTTGTTGTGATCTTATATCTTTTTTCGTTACAAGAAAACCGGGAGAGTGAAAACTCAAGTTTGGATCTGAAAAAAGAAATTTGAACATCAAAAATCTAAATGCACAATTGCTGAGTGAGATAATTCCAAAAAGTATCTGTGGTTTTTAAGGATAGGCAAAAAGTGAGTTGTTGGGCTCAGGTAAATATCCAACCACATGTTAACTTGAGATTTTAATTTTTTCTACTCCTTGAAATTTTTGGATCATTAGGCCACTTGCATCCTCAACATGTTTCTGGCATGCATATCCACCACATTTAAAACATGTTAGGATCAGTTACAAGTCTCTTTCCTATCAAATCTATAAGGGGTTCTACGAGTGGAACATCCCAAACATGGATAACAAAACTTTGGGGTTCATTTTTTAGAGCGTGAATTAATTTTCTTTACTCGCATTTGTTATAGTTTCGAAATTCCTTTGCTTACATAAACTTTAAATTTTTAATTTTTTTGTGATCTTATATCTTTTTTCTTTACGAGAAAACGGAGGGATGAAAATTCAAGTTTGGATTAAAAAAAATTTCAACATCCAAAATGGAAATGCACAAATGCAGAGAGAGAAAATTCCAAGAAGTATCTGTGATTTTTAAGGAAAGGCAAAAAGTGAGTGGACGGGCTCTGATAAATATCCAACCACACGTTAACTTGAGAATTTAATTTTTTCTACTCGAAATTGTTGGATCATTAAGCAATTTGCATCCTCAACATGTTTCTGGCATGCATATCCACCACATTTAAAACATGTTAGGATCAGTTACAAGTCTCTTTCCTATCAAATCTATTAGGGGTTGTACTAGGAGAACTTCCCAAACATGGATAACCAAACTTTGGGGTTCATTTTTTAGTGCGTGAAATAATTTTCTTCAGTTGCATTTTTTATAGTTTCCAAATTGTTTTTCATATATAAACCATAAAATTTTCATTTTTTTGTGATCTTATATCTTTTTTCTTTACGAGAAAAATGGGAGAGTGAAAACTCATGCTTGGATCTAAAAAAAAAATTTGAACATCAAAAATCTAAATGCACAAATGCTGAGAGAGATAATTCCAAAAAGTCTCTGTGATTTTTAATGATAGGCAAAAAGTGGGTTGTTGGGCTCCGATAAATATCCAACCACACGTTAACTTGAAAATTTAATTTTTTCTACTCCTTGAAATTTTCGTATCATTAGGCCACTTGCATCCTCAACATGTTTCTGGCATGCATATCCACCACACTTAGAACATGTTAGGATCCGTTGCAAGTCTCTTTCCTATCAAATCTATTAGGGGTTGTACTAGTGTAACTTCCCAAACATGGATAACCAAACCTTTGAGTTCATTTTTTGTACATGAAATAATTTTCTTCACTTGCATTTGTTATAGTTTCCAAATTCTTTTGCATATATAAACTCTAAAATTTTTATTTTGTTGTGATCTTATATCTTTTTTTCTTTACGAGAAAAATGGGAGAGTGAAAACTCAAGCTTGGATAAGAAAAAAAAAATTGAACATCCAAAAAGGAAATGCACAAATGCAGAGAGAGTTAATTCCAAAAAAATATCTGTGATTTTTTAGGATTGCCAAAAAGTGGGTTGTTGGGCTTCGGTAAATATCCAACCACACGTTAACTTGAGCATTTAATTTTTTCTACTCCTTGAAATTTGTGGATCATTAGGCCACTTGCATCCTCAACATGTTTCAGGCATGCTTATCCACCACATTTAAAACATGTTAGGATTAGTTACGAGTCTCTTTCCTATCAAATCTATTAGGGGTTCTACTAGTGGAACTTCAAAAACTTGGATAACAAAACTTTGGGTTTCATTTTTTAGTGTGTGAAATAATTTTCTTCTCTTGCATTTGTTACAGTTTACAAATTTTTTTGCAAACATAAACTCTAAAATTTTCATTTTGTTTTGATCTTATATCTTTCTTCTTTACGAGAAAAATGGGAGAGTCAAAACTCAAGTTTGGATCTGAAGAAAAAAAATTGAACATCTAAAATGGAAATGCTCAATTGCTGTGAGAGATAATTCCAAAAAGTATCTGTGATTTTTAAGCTTAGGCAAAAAGTGGGTTGTTGGGCTCCGATAAATATCCAACCACACGTTAAGTTGAGAATTTAATTTTTTCTACTCGAAATTTTTGGAACATTAGGGCACTTGCATCCTCAACATGTTTCTGGCATGCATATCCACCACACTTAAAACATATTAGGATCCATTACAAGTCTCTTTCCTATCAAATCTATTATGGGTTGTACTAGTGGAACTTCCCGAACAAGGATAACAAAACTTTGGATTTCATTTTTTAGTGCGTGAAATAATTTTCTTTTCTTACATTTGTCATAGTTTCCAAATTCTTTTGCATACATAAACTCTAAATTTTTAATTTTGTTGGGGTCTTCTATCTTTTTTCTTTCTAAAAAAAATGGGAGAGTGAAAATTCAAGTTTGGATCTGAAAAAAAAAATTGTACATCCAAAATGGAAATGTACAAATGCCGAGAGAGGTAATTCCAAAAAGTATCTGTGATTTTGAAGGATAGGTAAAAAGTGGGTTGTTGGGCTCCGGTAAATATCCAACCACACGTTAACTTGAGAATTTAAATTTTTCTAGTCCTTGAAATTTTTGGATCATTAGGCCACTTGCATCCTCAACATGTTTCTGGCATGCATATCCACCACGTTTAAAACATGTTAGGATCAGTTAAAAGTCTCTTTCCTATAAAATCTATTAGGTTTTGTACTAGTGGAACTTCCCAAATATGGATAACAAAACTTTGGGCTTCATTTTTTAGTGTGTGAAATAATTTTCTTTACTTGCATTTGTTATAGTTTCATAATTCTTTTGCATACATAAACTTCGTAAAATTTTCATTTTGTTGTGATCTTATATCTTTTTTCTTTACGCGAAAAATGGGTGAGTGAAAACTCAAGTTTGGATATGAAAAAAATAAATTGAACATCCAAAATGGAAATGCACAAATGCGGCGAGAGATAATTCAAAAATATTTTTAAGGATAGGGAAAAAGTTGGTTGTTGGGTTCCGGTAAATATCCAACCACTCGTTAACTTGAGAATTTAATTTTTTCTACTCGAAATTTTTGGATCATTAGGCCACTTGCATCCTCAACATGTTTTGGGCATGCATATCCTCCACATTTAAAACATGTTAGGATCAGTTACATGTCTCTTTCCTATCAAATCTATTAGGGGTTGTACAAGTGGAACTTCCCAAACATGGATAACAAAAATTTGGGGTTCACTTTTTAGTCCGTGAAATAATTTTCTTCACTTGCATTTGTTACAGTTTCCAAAATCTTTAGCATACACAAACTCTACAATTTTCATTTTGTTGTGATCTTATATCTTTTTTCTTTACGACAAAAATGGGAGTGTGAAAACTCAAGTTTGGATCTTAAAAAAAAAATTGAACATCGAAAATGGAAATGCTCAAATGCTGAGAGAGATAATTGCAAAAAGTATCTATGATTTTTGAGGATAGGAAAAAACTGGGTTGCTTGGCCCGGTAAATATCCAACCACACGTTAACTTGAGCATTTAATTTTTCTAATCCTTGACATTTTTTAATCATTAAGCCACTTGCATCCTCAACATGTTTCTAGCATGCATATCCACCACAATTAAAACAAGTTAGGATCAGTTTCAAGTCTCTTTCCTATCAAATCTATTAGGGGTTGTACTAGTGGAACTTCCGAAACATGGATAACAAAACTTCGGGGTTCTTTTTTTAGTGCGGAAATAATTTTCTTCTCTTGCATTTGTTATAGTTTCCAAATTCTTTTGTATACATAAACTCTGAAGTTTTCATTTTTTTGTGATCTTATAGCTTTTTTCTTACGAGAAAAAAGGGAGAGTGAAAACTCATGTTTGGATCTAAAAAAACAAATTTGAACATCCAAAAAGGAAATGCACAAATGCTGAGAGAGATAATTCCAAAAAGTATCTGTTATTTTTAAAGATAGGCAAAATGGGGGTTGTTGGGATCCGAAAAATATCCAACCACACGTTAACTTGCGAATTTAATTTTTTCTACTCCTTGAAATTTTTGGATCATTAGGCCACTTGCATCCTCAACATGTTCCTGCAATGCATATCCACAACACTTAAAACATGTTAGGATCCATTACAAGTCTGTTTCCTATCAAATCTATTATGGGTTGTACTAGTGGAACTTCCCAAACATGGATAACAAAACTTTGGGGTTCTTTTTTAGTGCATGAAATAATTTTCTTCACTTGCATTTGTTATAGTTTCCAATTTTTTTGCATATATAAACTCTAAAATTTTCATTTTTTTGTGATCTTATATCTTTTTTCTTTACGAGAAAAATGGGAGAGTGAAAACACAAGTTTGGATTTGGAAAAAAAAATTTGAACATCCAAAATGGAAATGCACAAATGCTGAGAGAGATAATTCCAAAAAGTATCGGTGATTTTTAAGGATAAGTAAAAAGTGGGTTGTTGGGCTCCGGTAAATATCCAAACACACGTTAAGTTGAGAATTTAATTTTTTCTACTCCTAGAAATTTTTAGAACATAAGGCCACTTGCATCCTCAACATGGTTTTGGCATGCATATCCACCACACTTAAAACATGTTAGGATCAGTTACAAGTCTCTCTCCTATCAAATCTATTAGGAGTTGTACTAGTGGTACTTCCCAAACATAGATAACAAAGCTTTCGAGTTCATTTTTTAGTGTGTGAAATAATTTTCTTCTCTTGCATTTGTTATAGTTGCCAAATTATTATGCATGCATAAACTCCACAATTTTCATTTTGTTGTGATCTTATATCTTTTTTCTTTACGAGAAAAATGGGAGAGTGAAAACACAAGTTTGGATCTGAAAAAAAAAATTTGTGAATCCAAAATCGGAATGCACAAATGCTGAGAGAGATATTTCCAAAAAGTATCTGTGATTTTTAAGGATAGGCAAAAAGTGGGTTGTCGGGCTCCGGTAAATATCCAACTACACGCTAACTTGAGAATTTAATTTTTTTTACTCCTTGAAATTTTTGTATCATTAGGCCACTTGCATCCTCAACATGTTTCTGGCATTCTTATCCACCACATTTAAAACATGTTAGGTTTAGTTACAAGTCTCTTTCCTATCCAATCTATTAGGGGTTGTACTAGTGGAACTCCCAAACTTGGATAACAAAACTTTGGGGTTCATTTTTTTTGTGCGTAAAATAATTTTCTTCTCTTGCATTTGTTATAGTTTCCAAATTATTTTGCATACATAAACTCTAAAATTTTCATTTTGTTGTTATCTAATATTTTTTTTTCTTTACAAGAAAAATATGAGAGTGAAAACACATGTTTGGATCTAAAAAAAAAATTTGAACATCCAAAATCGAAATGCACAAATGCTGAGAGAGATATTTCCAAAAAGTATCTGTGATTTTTAAGGATAGGAAAAAAGTGGGTTGTGGGGCTCCGGTAAATATCCAACCACTCGTTAACTTGAGAATTTAATTTTTTCTACTCCTTGAAATATTTGGATCATTAGGCCACTTGCATTCTCAACATGTTTCTGGCATGCATATCCACCATATTTAAAGCATGTTAGGATCAGTTACATGTCTCTTTCCTATCAAATCTATTAGGGGTTGTACTAGTGGAACTTCCCAAACATGGATAACAAAAGTTTGGGGTTCATTTTTTAGAGCGTGAAATTATTTTCTTCACTTGCATTTGTTATAGTTTCGTAATTCTTTTGCAAACATAAACTCTAAAATTTTAATTTTGTCGTGATCTTATATCTTTTTTCTTTACATGAAAAATGGGAGTGTGAAAACTCAAGTTTGGATTTGGAAAAAAAAATTTGAACATCCAAAATGGAAATGCACAAATGCAGAGAGAGATAATTCCAAAAGGTATCTATGATTTTTAAGGATTTGTAAAAAGTGGGTTGTTGAGCTCCGATAAATATCCAACCACACGTTAAGTTGAGAATTTAATTTTTTCTACTCATCGAAATTTTTAGATCATTAGGCCACTTCCATCCTCAACATATTTCTTGCATGCATATCCACCACACTTAAAACATGTTAGGATCAGTTACAAGTCTCTTTCCTATCAAATCTATTAGGGGTTGTACTAGTGGAACTTCCCAAACATGGATAACAAAACTTTGGGGTTCTTTTTTTAGTGCGTGAAATAATTTTCTTCTCTTGCATTTTTTATAGTTGCCAAATTATTTTTCATACATAAACTCTACAATTTGCATTTGGTTGTGATCTTATATCTTTTTCCTTTACGAGAAAAATGGGAGAGTGAAAACACAAGTTTGGATCTGAAAAAAAAATATTTGAGAATCCAAAATTGAAATGCACAAATGCTGAGAGAGATAATTCCAAAAAGTTTTTGTGATTTTTAAGGATAGGCAAAAAATGGGTTGTTGGGCTTCGGTAAATATCCAACCACACGTTAACTTGAGAATTTAATTTTTTCTACTCCTTGAAATTTTGGACCATTTGGCCACTTCCATCCTCAACATGTTTCTGGCATTCTTATCCACTATATTTAAAACATGTTAGGTTTAGTTACAAGTCTCTTTCCAATCAAATCTATTAGGGGTTGTACTAGTGGAACTTCCCAAACATGGATAACAAAACTTTGGGGTTCATTTTTTAGTGTGTGAAATAATTTTCTTCTTTTGCATTTGTTATAGTTTCCAAATTCTTTTGCATACATAAACTAAAAAATTTTCATTTTGTTGTGATCTAATATCTTTTTTCTTTACGAGAAAAATGCGAGAGTCAAAACACCAGTTTGGATTTGAGAAAAAAATTTGAACATCCAAAATGGAAATGCACAAACGCTGAGAGAGATAATTCCAAAAAGTATCTGTGATTTTTAAGTATAGGCAAAAAGTGAGTTTTTAGGCTCCGGTTAATATCCAACCACACGTTAACTTGAGAATTTAATTTTTTCTACTCCTTGAAATTTTGGATCATTAGGCCACTTGCATCATCAACATGTTTCTTGCATGCATATCCACCACACTTAAAATATGTTAGGATCAGTTACAAGTCTCTTTCTAATCAAATCTATTAGGGGTTCTACGAGTGGAACTTCCCAAACATGGATAACAAAACTTTGGGGTTCATTTTTTAGTGCGTGAAATAATTTTCTTCACTTGCATTTGTTATAGTTTCGAAATTCCTTTGCATACTTAAACCCTAAAATTTTCAATTTGTTTTGATCTTATATTTTTTTCTTTACGAGAAAAATGGGAGATTGAAAACTCAAGTTTGGATCAAAAAAAAAAAATTGAACATCCAAAATGGAAATGCACAAATGCTGAGAAAGATAATTCCAAAAAGTATCTGTGGTTTTTAATGATAGGCAAAAAGTGAGTTGTTGGGCTCTGGTTAACTTGAGAATTTAATTTTTTCAACTCCTTGAAATTTTTGGATCATTAGGCCACTTGCATCCAGAACATGTTTCTGGCATGCATACCCACCACACTTAAAAAAGGTTTGGATCAGTTACAAGTCTCTTTCTTATCAAATGTATTAGGGGTTGTACTAGCGGAACTTCCCAAACATTGATAATAAAACTTTGGAGTTTATTTTGTAGTGCATGAAGTAATTTTTTTTCACTTGCATTTGTTAGAGTTTCCAAATTCCTTTCCATACATAAACTCTAATATTTTATTTTTTTTGTGATCTTATATCTTTTTTCTTTACGAGAAAATGGGAGGGTGAAAACTCAAGTTTGGACTAAAAAAAAAATTTGAACATCCAAAATGGAAATGCACAAATGCTGAGAGAGAAAATTCCAAAAAGTATCAGTGATTTTTAAGGAAAGGAAAAAACTGGGTGGATGGGCTCCGGTAAATATCCAACCACACGATAAATTGAGAATTTAATTTTTTATACTCCTTGAAATTTTTGGATCATTAGGCAATTTGCATCCTCAACATGTTTCTGGCATGCATATCCACCACATTTAAAACATGTTAGGATCAGTTACAAGTCTCTTTCCTACCAAATCTATTAGGGGTTGTACTAGGGGAACTTCCCAAACATGGATAACAAAACTTTGGGGTTCATTTTTTAGTGCATGAAATAATTTTCTACTCTTGCATTTGTTATAGTTTCCAAATTCTTTTGCATACATAACCTCTAAAATTTTCATTTTGTTGTGATCTTATAGCTTTTTTCTTTACGTGAAAAATGGGAGAGTCAAAACACAAGTTTGGATCTGAAAAAAAAATTTTGAACATCCAAAATGGAAATGCACAAATTATGAGAGAGATAATTCCAAAAAGTATCTGTGATTTTTAAGGATAGGCAAAAAGTGGGTTGTTGTGCTCCGGTAAATATCCAACCACACCTTAACTTGGGAGTTTAATTTTTTCTACTCCTGGAAATTTTTGGATCATTAGCCCGCTTGCATCCACAACAAGTTTCTGGCTTGAGTATCCACCACACAAAAAACATGTTAGGATCAGTTACAACTCTCTTTCCTATATAATCTATTAGGGGTTGTGCTAGTGGAACATCCCAAACATGGATAACAAAACTTTGGGTTCATTTTTTAGTGCCTGAAATAATTTTCCTCACTTGCATTTGTTATAGTTTCCAAATTCTTTTGCACACATAAACTCTAAAATTTTCATTTTGATGTCATCTGGAAAAAAAAATTTGAACATCCAAAATGGAAATGCACAAATGCTAAAGAGATAATTCCAAAAAGTATATGTGATTTTTAAGGATAGGCAAAAAAAGGATTGTTGGGCTCCGGTAAATATCCAACCACACGTTAACTTGAGAATTTAATTTTTTCAAGTTCTTGAAATTTTTGGATCATTAGGCCACTTGAATCCTAAACATGTTTCTGGCATGCATATCCACCACATTTAAAACATGTTAGGATTAGTTACAAGTCTCTTTCCTATCAAATCTATTAGGGGTTGTACAAGTGGAACTTCCCTTACAAGGATAACAAAACATTGGGGTTCATTTTTTATTGCGTGAAATAATTTTCTTCACTTGCATTTGTTACAGTTTCCAAATTCTTTAGCATTCATAAACTCTAAAATTTTCATTTTGTTGTGATGTTATATCTTTTTTCTTTGCAAGAAAAATGGGAGAGTGAAAACTCAAGTTTGGATCTGAAAAAAAAAAATTAGAACATCATAAATCTAAATGCACAAATGCTGAGAGAGATAATTCCAAAAAGTCTCTGTGATTTTTAAGGATAGGCAAAAAGTGGGTTGTTGGGTTCCGGTAAATATCCAACCACACGTTAAGTTGAGAATTTAATTTTTTCTACTCCTTGAAATTTTTCGATCATTAGGCCACTTGCATCCTCAACATGTTTCTGGCATGCATATCCACCACACTTAAAACATGTTAGGATGCGTTACAAGTCTCTTTCCTATCAAATCTATTATGGGTTGTTCTAGTGGAACTTACCAAACATGGATAACCAAACCTTTGAGTTCATTTTTTAGTGTGTGAAATAATTTTCTTCACTTGCATTTGTTAAAGTTTCTAAATTCTTTTTCATACATAAACTCTAAAATTTTATTTTTGTTTTGATCTTATTTCTTTTTTCTTTATGAGAAAAATGGGAGAGTGAAAACTCAAGTTTGGATATGAAAAAAAAAATTGAACATCCATAAAAGAAATGCACAAATGCTGAGAAAGTTAATTTCAAAAAATATCTGTGATTTTTTAAGATAGCCAAAAAGTGGGTTGTTGGGCTCCGATAAATATCCAACCACACGTTAACTTGAGAATTTAATTTTTTCTACTCCTCGAAATTTTCAGATCATTAAGCCACTTGCATCCTCAAGATGTTTCTGGCATGCATATCCACAACATTTAAAACATGTTAGGATCAGTTACAAGTCTCTTTCCTATAAAATCTATTAGGGGTTGTACTAGTGGAACTTCCCAAACATGGATAACAAAACTTTGGGGTTCATTTTTTAGTGTGTGAAATAATTTTCTTCTCTTGCATTTGTTATAGTTTCCAAATTCTTATGCATACATAAAATCTAAGATTTTCATTTTGTTGTGATCATATATCGTTTTTCTTTGCAAGAAAAATGGAAGAGTGAAAACAAAAGTTTGGATCTGAAAAAGAAAATTTTGAACATCCAAAATGGAAATGCAAAAATACTGAGAGAAATAATTCCAAAAAGTATCTGTGATTTTTAAGGATAGGCAAAAAGTGGGTTGTTGGGCTCCGGTAAATATCCCACCACACGTAAACTTGAGAATTTAATTTTTTCTACTCCTTGAAATTTTTTGATCATTTGGCCACTTGCATCCTCAACATGTTTCTGGCATGCATATCCACCACACTTAAAACATGCTAGGAACAGTTACAAGTGTCTTTCCTATCAAATCTCTTAGGGGTTGTACTAGTGGAACTTCTAAAACATGGAAAAAAAAACTTTAGAGTTCATTTTTTAGTGCACAAAATAATTTTCTTTACTTGCATTTGTTATAGTTTGTAATTTTTTTTGCATACATAAACTCTAAAATTTTCATTTTGTTGTGATCAAATATCTTTTTTCTTTACAAGAAAAATGGGAGAGTGAAAACTCAAGTTTTGATCTGAAAAAAAAAATTGAACATCATAAATGGAAATGCACAAATGCTAAGAGAGATAATTGAAAAAAGTGTCTGTGATTTTTAAGGATAGACAAAAAGTGGATTGTTGCGCTCCGATAAAGATCAAACCACACGTTAATTTGAGAATTTAAATTTTTCTACTCGAAATTTTTGGATCATTAGGCCACTTGCATCCTCAACATGTTTCTGGCATGCATTTCCACCGCACTTAAAACATGTTAGGATCAGTTGGAAGTCTCTTTCCTATCAAATCTATTAAGGGTTGCACTAGTGGAACTTCCCAAATGTGGATAACAAAACATTGGAGTTCATTTTTTAGTGCGTGAAATAATTTTCTTCACTTGCATTTGTTATAGTTTCCAAGTTCTTTTGCATACATAAACTGTAAAATTTTCATTTTGTTGTGATCTTATATCTTTTTTCTTTACGAGAAAAATGGGTGAGTGAATACTCAAGTTTGGATCTGAAAAACAAAATTAAACATCCAAAATGGAAATGTTGAGAGAGATAATTCCAAAAAATAGCTGTGATTTTTTAGGATAGGAAAAAAGTGGGTTGTTGGCCTCCGGTAAATATCCAACCACACGAAACTTGAGAATTTAATTTTTTATACTCCTTGAAATTTTTGAATCATTTGGCCACTTGCATCCTCAACATGTTTCGGACATGCATATCCACCACACTTAAAACATGTTAGGAACAGTTACAAATCTCTTTCCTTTCAAATCTATTAGGGGTTGTACTAGTGGCACTTCCCAAACATAGATAACAAAAGTTTGGAGTTCATTTTTTAGTGCACGAAAGAATTTTCTTTACTTGCATTTGTTATAGTCTCCAAATTCTTTTGCATACATAAACTCTAAAATTTTCATTTTGTTGTGATCAAATATCATTTTTCCTTACGAGAAAAATGGAAGAGTGAAAACTCAAGTTTCGATCTGAAAAAAAAAAAAATTGAACATCATAAATGGAAATTCACAAATGCTAAGAGAGATAATTGAAAGAGTATCTGTGATTTTTAAGGATAGGCAAAAAGTGGGTTGTTGGGCTCCAATAAATATCCAACCACACGTTAACTTGAGAATTCAATTTTTTCTACTACTTGAAATTTTTCGATCATTAGGCCACTTGCATCCTCAACATGTTTCTGGCATGCATATCCACCACACTTAAAACATGTTAGGATCAGTTACAAGTCTCTTTCCTTTCAAATCTATTAAGGGTTGTACTAGTGGAACTTCCCAAACGTGGATAAAAAAACTTTGGTGTTCATTTTTTAGTGCGCGAAATAATTTTCTCCATTTGCATTTATTATAGTTTCAGAATGCTTTTGCATACATAAACTCTAAAATTTTCATTTTGTTCTTATCTTATATCTTTTTTCTTTATGAGAAAAATGGGAGAGTGAAAACACAAGTTTGGATTTGAAAAAAAAAATTGAACATCCAAAATAGAAATGCACAAATCCTGAGGGAGATAATTCCAAAAATAAATTGTGATTTTAAGGAGAGGTAAAGAGTGGGATGTCGGGCTCCGGTAAATATCCAACACACGTTAACTTGAGAATTTAATTTTTTGTACTCCTTCAAATTTTTGGATCATTTGGCCAGTTGCATCGTCAACATGTTTCTGGCATGCATATCCACCAGACTTAAAACTTGTTAGGATCACTTACAAGTCTCTTTCCTATCAAATCTATTAGGGGTAGTACTAGTGGAACTTCCCAAACATGGATAACAAAACTTTGGAGTTCATTTTTTAGTGCGTAAAATAATTTTCTTCACTTGCATTTGTTATAGTTTCCAAATTCGTTTGCATACATGAACTCTAAAATTTTAATTTTGTTGTGATCTTATATCTTTTTTCTTTGCGAGAAAAATGGGAGAGTAAAAACTCAAGTTTGGATCTTAAAAAAATAATTTAACATCCAAAATGGAAATGCACAAATGCTGAGAGAGATAATTCCAAAAAGTATCAGTGATTTTTAAGGATAGCCAAAAAGTGGGTTGTTGGGCTCCGGTAAATATCCAACCACACGTTAACTTGAGAATTTAATTTTTCTACTCCTTGAAATTTTTGGATCATTAGGCCACTTGCATCCTTAACATGTTTATGGCACGCATATCCACCACACTTAAAACATGTTAGGATCAGTTACAAGTCTATTTCCTGCCAAATCTATTTGGGGTTGTACTAGTGGAACTTCCCAAACCTGGATAACAAAACTTTCGTGTTCATTTTTTAGTGTGGGAAATAATTTTCTAAATTTGCATTTGTTACATTTTCCAAATTCTTTTGCATACATAAACTCTAAAATTTTCATTTTGTTGTGATCTCATATCTTTTTTCATTACAAGAAAAATGGGAGAGTGAAAACTGAAGTTAGATCCAAAAAATAAAATTTGAACATCCAAAATGGAAATACACAAATGCTGAGAGAGATAATTCCAAAAAGTATCCGTAATTTTTAAGGATAGGCAAAAAGTGGGTTGTTGGGCTGCGGTAAATATCCAACCACACGTTAACCTGAGAATTTAATTTTTTCTGCTCCTTGAAATATTTGGATCATTAGGCGATTTGTACCCTGAACTTGTTTCTTTCATGCAAATTCCCCAGACTTAAAACATGTTAGGATCAATTACAAGTCTCTTTCCTATCAAATCTATTAGGGTTTGTACTAGTGGAACTTCCGAGACATGGATAAAAAAACATTGGAGTTTATTTTTTAGTGCGTGAAATAATTTTCTTCGCTTGCATTTGTTATAGTTTCCAAATTGTTTTGCATACATAAAATGTAAAATTTGAATTTTGTTGTCATCTTATATCTTTTTTTTGTACGAGAAAAATTGGAGAGTGAAAACTAAAGTTTGGTTCTGAAAAAAAAAATTGAACATCCAAAATGGATATGCACAAATGGTGAGAGAGATAATTCCAAAAAGTATCAGTGATTTTTAAGGATAGGCAAAAAGTGTGTTGTTGGGCTCCGGTAAATATCCAACCACACGTAAACTTCAGAATTTAATTTTTTCTACTCCTTGAAATTTTTTGATCATTTGGCCACTTGCATCCTCAACCTGTTTCTTCCATGCATATCCCCTAGACTGAAAACATGTTAGGATCAGTTACAAGTCTATTTCCTATCAAATCTATTAGGGTTTGTACTAGTGGAACGTCCAAAACATGGATAAAAAAACTTTGGAGTTCATTTTTTAGTGCATGAAATAATTTTCTTTGCTTGCATTTGTTATAGTTTCCAAATTCTTTTGCATACATAAACCGTATAATTTTCATTTTGTTGTGATCTTATATCTTTTTTATTTACGAGAAAAATGGGAGAGCGAAAACTAAAGTTTGCATCTGAAAAAAAAAATGAACATCCAAAATGGAAATGCACAAATGCTGGGAGAGATAATTTGAAAAATTATATGTGATTTTTAAGGATAGGAAAAAAGTGGGTTGTTGGGCTCCGGTAAATATCCAACCACACTTAAACCTGAGAATTTAATTTTTTCTACACCTTAAAATTTTGGGATCATTTGGCTACTTGCATCCTCAACTTGTTTCTGGCATGCATTTCCACCACACTTAAAACATGTTAGGATCAGTTACAAGTCTCTTTCCTATCAATCTATTAGGGGTTGTACTTGTGGAACTTTCCAAATTCTTTCCAAATTTTTTAGTGCGCGAAATAATTTTCTTCACTTGCTTTTGTTATAGTTTCCAAATTCTTTTGCTTACATAAACACTAAAATTTTCTTTTTGTTGTGATCTAATGTCTTTTTTCATTATGAGAAAAATGGGAGAGTGAAAACTCAAGTTTGGATCTGAAAAAATAACATTGAACATCCAAAATGGAAATGCATCAATGCTGATAGAGATATTTCCAAAAAGTATCTGTGATTTTTAAGGATAGGCAAAAAGAGTGGGTTGTTGGACTCCGGTAAATATCCTACGACAGGTTAACTTGAGAATTTAATTTTTTCTACTCTTTGAAATTTTTGGATCATTAGGCCACATGCATCCCCAACATGTTTCTGGCATGCATATCCAACACACTTAAAACATGTTAGGGTCAATTACAAGTCTCTTTCCTATCAAATCTAATAGGGGTTGTACTAGTGGAACATCCCAAACATGGATAACTAAACTTTGAAGTTCATTTTTTAGTGCGTGAAATAATTTTCTTCGCTTGCATTTGTTATAGTTTCCAAATTCATTTGCATACATAAACTATAAAATTTTCATTTTGTTGTGATCAAATATCTTTTTTCGTTACGAGATAAATGGGAGAGTGAAAACTCAAGTTTGGATCTGAAAAAAAAAATTGAAGATCCACAATGGAAATGCACAAATGTGGAAAGAGATAATTTTAAAAAGTATCTATGACTTTTCAGGATTGGAAAAAAGTGGGTGGTTCGGCTCCGGTAAATATCCAACCACATGTTAACTGGAGAATTTAATTTTTTCTACTCCTTGAAATTTTTGGATCACTAGGCCACTAGCAACGTCAACATGTTTTTGGCATGCATATCCACCACACTTAAAACATGTTAGGATCAGTTACAAGTCTCTTTCCTATCAAATCTAATAGGGGTTGTATTAGTGGAACCTCCCAAACATGGATAACAAAACTTTGAAGTTCATTTTTTAGTGCGTGAAATAATTTTCTTCACTTACATTTGTTATAGTTTCCAAATTCTTTTGCATACATAAACTCTAAAATTTTTATTTTGCTGTGATCTTATTTCTTTTTTCTTTCCGTGATAAATGTGAGAGTGTAAACTCAAGTTTTTATCTGAAAAAAATAATTTGAACATCCAAAATAGAAATGCACAAATGCTGAGAGAGATAATTCCAAAAAGTATCTGTGATTTTTAAGGATAGGGAAAAAGTGGGTTGTTAGGCTTCGGTAAATACCCAACCACACGTTCACTTGAGAATTTAATTTTTTCTACTCCTTGAAATTTTTGGATCATTAGGCCACTTGCATCCGCAACATGTTTCTAGCATGCATATCCCCCACACTTAAAACATGTTAGGATAGTTACAAGTCTCTTTCCAATCAAATCTATTACGAGTTGTACTAGTGGAACTTCTCAATCATGCATAACAAAACTTTGGAGTTCATTTTTTAGTGCGTGAAATAATTTTCTTCACTTGCATTTGTTATAGTTTCCAAATTCTTAAGCATACATACACTCTAATTTTTTTTTTTGTTGTGATCTTCTATCTTTTTTCTTTATGAGAAAAATGGGAGATTGAAAACTCAAGTTTGGATCTGAAAAAAACAAAATTGAACATCCAAAATGTAAATGCACAAATGTTGAGTGAGATAATTCCAAAACGTATCTGTGATTTTTAAGGATAGGCAAAAAGTGGGTTGTTGGGCTCCGATAAATATCCAACCACACGTTAACTTGAGAATTTATTTTTTCCTACTCCTTGAAAAACACAGATTCTTTTGCATACATAAACTCTAAAATTTTCATTTTGTTGAGATGTTATACCTTTTTTATTTACGTGAAAATTGGGAGAGTGAAAACTCAAGTTTGAATCTGATAAAAAAAATTTTGAACATCTAAAATGGAAATGCAAAATGCTGAGAGAGATAATTCCAAAAAGTATCTGTGATTTTCATGGATAGCCAAAAATTGGGAAATTCGAAATCGGTAAAGACCCTACCTCACGTTAACTTGAGAATTTAATTTTTTCTACTCCTTGAAATATTTGGATCATTAGGCCACTTGCATCCTCAACATGTTTCTGGCATGGATATCCCCCACACTTAAAACATGTTAGGATCAGTTACAAGTCTCTTTCCTATCAAATCTATTAGGGGTTGTACTAGTGGAGCTTCCCAAATATGGATAACAAAACTTTGGAGTTCATTTTTTAGTGCGTGAAATAATTTTCTTCACTTTTATTTGTTCTAGTTTCCAAATTCTTTTGCATACATAAACTCTAAAATTTTAATTTGGTTGTGATCTTATATCTTTTTTCTTTATGAGAAAAATGGGAGAGTGAAAACTCAAGTTTGGATTTGAAAAAAAAAAATTTTAACATCGAAAATGGCAATGGACAAAAGCTGAGAGAGATAATTCCAAAAAGTATCTGTTTTTTTTAAGGATAGGAAAAAAGTGGGTTGTTGGGCTTCGGTATATACCCAACCACACGCTCACTTGAGAATTTAATTTTTTCTACTCCTTGAAATTTTTGGATCATTAGGCCACATGCATTCTCAACATGTTTATGGCATGCATATCACCCACACTTAAATCTTGTTAGGATAGTTACAAATCTCTTTCCAATCAAATCTATTATGAGTTGTACTAGTGGTACTTCCCAAACATGCATAACAAAACTTTGGAGTTCATTTTTAAGTGCGAGAAATAATTTTCTTCACTTGCATTTGTTATAGTTTCCAAATTCTTTTGCATACATAAACTCTAAAATTTTCATTTTGTTGTGATCTTATATCTTTTTCTTTACGAGAAAAATGGGAGAGTGGAAACTCAAGTTTGGATTTGAAAAAGAAAATTTTGAACATCCAAAAAGGAAATGCAAAAATGCTGAGAGAGATAATTCCAAAAAGTATCTGTGATTTTTAAGGATAGGCAAAAAGTGGGTTGTTCGGCTCCTGTAAATATCCAACCACACGTTAACTTGAGAATTTAATTTTTTCTACTCCATGAAATTTTGAGATCATTAGGCCACTTGCTTCCTCAACAATTTCTGGCATGCATATCCACCACACTTAAAACATGTTAGGATCAGTTACAAGTATCATTCCTACCAAATCTATTTGGGGTTGTACTAGTGGAACTTCCCAAACATGGATGACAAAACTTTGGAATTCATTTTTTAGTGCATGAAAAAATTTTATTCACTTACATTGTTATAGTTTCCAAATTCTATTGCATACATAATGACTAAAATTTTCATTTTTTTTTATCTTATTTCTTTTTTCTTTACGAGAAAAATGGGAGAGTGAAAACTCAAGTTTGGCTCTAAAAAAAAAAATTTGAAGATCCAAAATGGAAATGCACAAATGCTAAGAGTGATAATTCAAAAATGTATCTGTGATTTTTAAGGATAGGCAAAAAGTGGGTTGTTGGGCTTCGGTAAATATCCAACCACATGTTAACTTGAGAATTTAATTTGTTCTACTCCTTGAAGTTTTTGGATCATTAGGCTACTTGCATCCTCAACATCTTTCTGGCTTGCATATCCCCCACATTTAGTTCTAGTTAGGATCAGTTACAAGTCTCTTTCCTATCAAATCTATTAGGGGTTGTACTAGAGGAAATTCCCAAACATGGGTACCAAAACTTTGGAGTTCATTTTTTAGTGTGTGAAATAATTTTCTTTATATGCATTTGTTATAGTTTCAAAATTATTTTGCATACATAAACTCTAAAATTTTCATTTTGTTGTGATCTTATATCTTTTTTCTTTATGATAAAAATGGCAGAGTGAAAACTAAAGTTTGGATCTGAAAAAAAAAAATTGAACATCCAAAATGGAAATGCACAAATGCTGAGGAGATAATTCCAAAAAGTATCTGTGATTTTTTTGGATAGGCAAAAATTGGGTTGTTGGGCTCTGGTAAATATCCAACCACACGTTTACTTGAGAATTAAAATTTTCTACTCCTTGAAATTTTTGGATTATTAGGCCACTTGCATCCTCAACATGTTTCTGGATTGCATATCCACCACACTTAAAACATGTTAGGATCAGTTACAAGTCCTTTTCCTATCAAATCTATTAGGGGTTCTACTAGTGGATCTTCCCAAACATGGATAACAAAACTTTGGAGTTCATTTTTTAGTGCGTGAAATAATTTTCTTCACTTGCATTTGTTATAGTTTCCAAATTCTTTTCCATACATAAACTCTAAAATTTTTATTTTGTTGTGCTCTTATATCTTTTTTGTTTACGAGAAAAATGGGAGAGTGAAAACTCAAGTTTGGATCTGATAAAAACAAAATTTGAACATCCAAAATGGAAATGCACAAATGCTGAGAGGGATAATTCCAAAAAGTATCTGTGATTTTTAAGGATTGGCAAAAAGTGGGTAATTGGGCATCGATAAATATCCAACCACACGTTAACTTGAGTATTAAATTTTTCTACTCCTTGAAATTTTTGGATCATTAGGCCACTTGCATCCTCAATATGTTTCTGGCATGCATATCCACCACACTTAAAAGATGTTTGGATCAGTTACAAGTCTCTTTCCTATCAAATCTATTAGGGGTTGTACTAGTGGAACTTCCCAAACATGGATAACAAAACTTTTGATTTCATTTGTAAGTTCGTTAAATAATTTTCTTCACTTGCATTTGTGATAGTTTCCAAATTCTTCTGCATACATAAACTCTAAAATTTTCATTTTGTTGTGATCTTATATCTTTTTTCTTTACGAGAAAAATGGGAGAATGAAAACTCAAGTTTGGATCTGAAAAAAACAAAATTTGAACATCCAAAATGGAAATGAACAATTGCTGAGAGAGATAATTCGGAAAAGTATCTATGATTTTTAAGGATAGGCAAAAAGTGGGTTGTTGGGCTCTAGTAAATATCCAACCACACGTTAACTTGAGAATTTAATTTTTTCTAGACATTGAAATTTTTGGATCATTAGTCTACTTGCATCCTCAACATACTTCTGGCATGTATATCCACGTCACTTAAAACATGTTAGGTGTAGTTACAAGTCTCTTTCCTATCAAAGCTATTAGGGGTTGTACTAGTGGAACTACCCAAACACGGATAACAAAACTTTGGAGTTCATTTTTTTGTGCGTTAAATAATTTTTTTCACTTGTATTTGTTATAGGTTCCAAATTCTTCTGCATACATAAACTCTAAAATTTTCATTTTGTTGTGATCTTATATCTATTTTCTTTACGAGAAAAATGGGAGAGTGAAAACTCAAGTTTGGATCTGAAAAAAAAAATTTGAACATCCCAAATGGAAATGCACAAATGCTGAGAGAGATAATTCCAAAAAGTATCTGTGATTTTTAAGAATAGGCAAAAAGTGGGTAATTGGGCTTCGGTAAATACCCAACCACACGTTAACTTGAGAATTTAATTTTTTCTACACCTTGAAATTTTTAGATCACTAGGCTACTTGCATCCTCAACCTGTTTCTGGCATGCATGTCCACCACACTTAAAACATGTTATGATCAATTACAATTCTCTTTCCTATGAAATCTATTAGGGGTTGTACTAGTGAAACTTGCCAAACATGGATAACAAAACTTTGGATTTCATTTTTAGTTCATGCAATTATTTTCTTCACTTGCATTAGTTATAGTTTCCAAATTCTTTTGCATATATAAACTCTAAAATTTTCATTTTGTTGTGGTATTATTTCTTTTTTCTTTATGAGAAAAATCGGAGAGTGAAAGCTAAAGTTTGGATCTGAAAAAAAAAATTGAACATCCAAAATGGTAATGCAGAAATGCTGAGGGAGATAATTCCGAAGAGTATCTAGGATTTTTAAGGATAGGCCAAAAGTGGGTTGTTGGGCTTCAGTAAATATCCAACCACATGTTAACTTGAGAATTTAATTTTTTCTACTCCTTGAAATATTTGGATCTTTAGGCCACTTGCAACCTCAACATGTTTATGGCATGCATATCCACAACATTTTAAACATGTTAGGATCAGTTACAAGTCGCTTTCCTATCAAATCTATTAGGGGTTGTACTAGTGGAAATTCCCAAACATGGATACCAAAACTTTGGAGTTCATTCTTTAGTGCGTGAAATAATTTTCTTTATATGCATTTGTTATAGTTTCCAAATTCTTTTGCATACATAAACTCTAAAATTTTCATTTTGTTGTGATCTTATATCTTTTTTCTTAACGAGAAAAATGGGAGAGAGAAAACTCAAGTTTGGATCTGAAAAAAAAAATTTGAACATCCAAAATGGAGATGCGCAAATGCTGAGAGAGATATTTCGAAAAAGTATTTGTGATTTTTAACGCTAAGCTAAAAGTGGGTTGTTGGGCTCCGATAAATATCCAACCACACGTTAACTTGAGAATTTAATTTTTTCCACTCATTGAAATTTTTGGATCGTTAGGCCACTTGCATCCTCAACATGTTTTTGGCATGCATATCCACCACACTTAAAACATGTTAGGATTAGTTACAAGTTTCTTTCCAATCAAATCTAATAGGGGTTGTACTAGTGGAACTTCCCAAACATACATAACAAAACTTTGCAGTTCATTTTTTAGTGCGTGAAATAATTTTCTTCACTTGCATTTGTTATAGTTTCAAAAATCTTCTGCATACATCAACTCTAAAATTTTCATTTTGTTGTGATCTTATATCTTTTTTCTTGACGAGAAAAATGAGAGAGTGAAAACTCAAGTTTGGATATGAGCAAAAAATTTGAACATAAAAAATGGAAATGCACAAATTCTGAGAGAGATAATTCCAAAAAGTATCTGTGATTTTTAAGGATAGGCAAAAAGTGTCTTGTTTGGCTCTGGTGAATATTCAACCACACGTTATCTATAGAATTTAATTTTTTCTACTCCTTGAAATTTTTGGATCATTAGGGCACTTGCACCCTCAACATGTTTCTGGCGTGCATATCCCCCACACTTAAAACATGTTAGAATCAGTTACAAGTCTCTTTCCTATAAAATCTACTGGGGGTTGTACTAGTGGAACTTCCCAAACAAGGATAACAAAACATTGGAGTTCATTTTTTAGTGCGTTAAATAATTTTCTTCATTTGCATTTGTTATAGTTTCTAAATTCTTTTGTGTACATAAACTCTAAAATTTTCATTTTCTTGTGATCTTATATCTTTTTTGTTTACGAGAAAAATGGGAAAGTGAAAACTCAAGTTTGGATCTGAAAAAAAAATTTGAACATCCAAAATGGAAGTGTACAAATGCTGACAGAGATAATTCCAAAAAGTATTTGTGATTTTTAAGGATAGGCAAAAAGTGGGTTGTTGGGCCAGTAAATATCCAACCACACGTTAACTTGAGAATTAAATTTTTCTACTCCTTGAAATTTGTGGATCATTAGGCTACTTGCATCCTCAACATGTTTCTGGATTGCATATCCACCACACTTAAAACATGTTGGGATGAGTTACACGCCTTTTTCCTATCAAATCTATTAGGGGTTCTACTAGTGGATCTTCCCAAACATGGATAACAAAACATTGGAGTTCATTTTTTAGTGCGTGAAATATTTTTATTCACAAGCATTTGTTATAGTTTCTAAATTCTTTTGCGTACATAAACTGTTATATTTTCATTTTGTTGTGATCTTGTATCTTTTTTTTTACGAGAAAAATTGGGGTGTGAATACTCAAGTATGGATTTGAAAAAAAAAAATTGAAAATCAAAATGGAAATGCACAAATTCTGGGAGAGATAATTCCTGTGATTTTTAAGGATATGCAAAAAGTGGGTTGTTGCGCTCCGGTAAATATCCAACCATACGTTCACTTGAGAATTAAATTTTTCTACTCCTTGAAATTTTTGGATCATTAGGCCACTTGCATCCTCAATATGTTTCTGGCATGCATATCCACCACACTTAAAAGATGTTATTATCAGTTACAGGTTCCGTTCCTATCAAATCTATTACGGGTTGTACTAGTGGAACTTCCTAAACATGGATAAAAAAACTTTAGATTTCATTTTTAAGTTCGAAATAATTTTCTACACTTGCATTTGTGCTAGTTTCCAAATTCTTTGGCATACATAAACTCTAAAATTTTCATTTTGTTGTGATCTTATATCTTTTTTCTTAACAAGAAAAATGGGAGAGTGAAAACTCAAGTTTGGATCAGAAAAAAAAAAATTTGAATATCCAAAATGGAGATGCGCAAATGTGAGAGAGATAATTCGAAAAAGTATCTGTGATTTTTTAAGGATAGGCAAAAAGTGGGCAATTGAGCTTCGATAAATACCCAACCACACATTAACATGAGAATTTAATTTTTTCTTCCCCTTGAAATGTTTGCATCATTAGGCCACTTGCATCCTCAACATGTTTTAGGCTTGCATATCCCCCACAGTTAAAACGTGTTAGGATCAGTTACAAGTCTCTTTTCTATAAAATCTATTAGGGGTTGTACTACTAGAAGTTCCCAAACATGGATAACAAAACTTTGGAGTTAATTTTTTAGTGCGTGAAATAATTTTCTTGACTTGCATTTGTTATAGTTTCCAAATTCTTTTGCATACATAAACTCTAAAATTTTCATTTTGTTCTGATCTTATATCCTTTTTCTTTATGAGAAAAATGGGGGAGTGAAAACTCAAATTTGGATCTGAAAAAAAAAATTTCAACATCCAAAATGGAAATGCACAAATGCTAAGAGAGATATTTCGAAAAAGTATCTGTGATTTTTAAGGCTAGGCTAAAAGTGGGTTGTTGGGCTCCGAAAAATATCCTACCACACGTTAACTTGAGAATTTAATTTTTTCTATTCATTGAAATTTTTGGATCATTAGGCCAATTGCATCCTCAACATGTTTCTGGCAAGCATATCCACCACACTTAAAACATGTTAAGATCAGTTACAAGTCTCTTTCCTATCAAATCTATTAGAGGTTGTACTAGTGGAACTTCCCAAACAAGGATAACAAAACATTGGAGTTCCTTTTTTAGTGCGTTAAATAATTTTCTTCACTTGCATTTGTTATAGTTTCTAAATTCTTTTGTGTACATAAACTCTAAAATTTTCATTTTCTTGTGATCTTATATATTTTTTCTTCACGAGAAAAATGGGAGAGTGAAAACTGAAGTTTGGATCTGAAAAAAAAAATTTGAACATCCAAAATGGAAAAGCACAAATGCTGAGAGAGATAATTCAAAAAAGTATCTATGATTTTTTAAGATTGACAAAAAGTGGGTTGTTGGGCTCCGGTAAATATCCAACCACAAGTTAACTTGAGAATTTAATTTTTTTTTCTCCTTAAATTTTTTGGGTCATTAGGCCACTTGCATCCTCAACATGTTTCTTGCATGCATATCCACCACACTTAAAACATTTTAAGATTAGTTACAAGTCTTTTTCCTATCAAATCTATTAGGGCTTGTACTAGTTGAACATCCCAAACATGGATAACAAAACTTTGGGGTTCACTTTTTAGTGCGTGAAATAATTTTCTTCACTTGCATTTGTTATAGTTTCAAAATTCTTTTGGATACATCAACTCTAAAATTTTCATTTTGTTGTGATCTTATATCTTTTTTCTTTACGAGAAAAAATGGGGAGTGAAAACTCAAGTTTGGATCTGAAAAAAAACATTTGAACATAAAAAATGGAAATACACAAATGCTGAGAGAGATAATTCCAAAAAGTATCTGTGATTTTTAAGGATAGGCAAAAAGTGGCATGTTGGGCACCGGTAAATATCAAACGACACGTTCAGTTGAGAATTTAATTTTTTCTTCTCCTTCAAGTTTTTGGATCATTAGGCCACTTGCATCCTCAACATGTTTCTGGCATGCACATCCACCAAACTTAAAACATGGTAGGATCAGTAACAAGTCTCTTTCCTATCAAATCTATTAGGGGTTTTACTAGTGGAACTTCCCAAACATGCATAACAAAACTTTGGATTTCATTTTTTAGTTCGTGAAATAATTTTCTTCACCTGCATTTGTTATAGTTTCCAAATTCTTTAGCATACATAAACTCTAAAATTTACATTTGGTTGTGATCTTATATCTTTTTTTTTTTACGTGAAAAATGGGAGAGTGAAAACTCAATTTTGGATCTGAAAAAAAAAATTTGAACATCCAAATGGAAATGCACAAATGCTGAGAGAGATAATTCCAAAAAGAATCTATGATTTTTAAAGATAGGCAAAAAGTGGGTTGTTGGGCTCCGGTAAATATCCAACCACACGTTAACATGAGAATTAAAATTTTCTACTCCATGAAATTTTTGGATCATTACGCCAGTTGCATCCTCAACATGTTTCTTGCATTCATATCCACCACACATAAAACATCTTAGGATCAGTTACAAGTCTTTTTCCTATCAAATCTATTAGGGGTTGTACTAGTGGAACTTCCCAAACATGGATAACAAAACTTTGGAGTTCATTTTTTAGTGTGTGAAATAATTTTCTTTACTTGCATTTGTTATAGTTTCCAAATTCTTTTGCATACAGAAACTCTAAAATTTTCATTTTGTTGTGATCTTATATCTTTTTTCTTTACGAGAAAAATGGGAGAGTGAAAACTCAAGTTTGGATCTGAAAAACAAAATTTGAACATCCAAAATGGAAATGGACAAATGCTGAGTGAGATAATTCCAAATAGTATCTGTGATTTTTAAGGATAGGCAAAATGTGGGTTGTTGGGCTCCGGTAAATATCAACCCACACGTTAACTTGAGAGTTTAATTTTTTCTACTCCCTGAATTTTTTGGATCATTAGGCCACTTGTATCCTCAACATGTTTCTAGCATGCATATCCACCACACTTAAAACATGTTAGGATCAGTTACAAGTCTCTTTCCTATCAAATCTATTAGGGGTTGTACTGGTGGAACTTCCCAAACATGGATAACAAAACTTTGGATTTCATTTTTTAGTTTGTGAAATAGTTTTCCTCAGCTCCATTTGTTTTAGTTTCCAAATTCTTTTGCATACATAAAATCTAAAATTTTCATTTTGTTGTGATCTTATATCTTTTTTCTTTACGAGAAAAATGGTAGAGAGAAAACTCAAGTTTGGATATGAAAAAAAAAATTTGAACATCCAAAATGGAAATGCACAAATGCTAAGAGAAATAATTCCAAAAAGTATCTGTGATTTTTATGGATAGCCAAAAGTTGGTTGTTGGGTTCCAGTAAATATCCAACCACACGTTGACTTGAGAATTTAATTTTTTCTACTCTTTGAAATTTTTGGATCATTAAGCCACTTGCTTCCTCAACATGATTCTGGCATGCATATCCACCAGACTTAAAACATGTTAGGATCATTTAAAAGTCTCTTTCCTATTTCCAAATTCTTTTGCATACACAAACTCTAAAATTTGCATTTTGTTGTGATCTTATATCTTTTTTCTTTACGAGAAAAATGGCGTAGTGAAAACTCAAGTAAGGATCAGAAAAAATAAATTTTAACATCCAAAATGGAAATGCAGAAATGTTTAGAGAGATAATTCCAAAAGTATCGGTGATTTTTAAGGATAGGCAAAAAGTGGCTTGTTGGCCTCCGGTAAATATTCAACCACACGTTAACTTAAGAATTTAACTTTTTTTACTCGAATTTTTTGGATCATTAGCCCACTTGCATCCTCAACATGTTTCTTGCATTCATATACACCACACCTAAAACATGTTAGGATCAGTTAAAAGTCTCTTTCCTATCAAATCTATTAGGGATTGTACTAGTGGAACTTCCAAAACATGGATAACAAAACTTTGGAGTTCATTTTTTAGTGCGTGAAATATTTTTCTTCACTTGCAATTGTTATAGTTTCCAAATTCTTTTGCATACATAAAGTCTAAAATTTTCATTTTGTTGTAATCTTATATCTTTTTTCTTTACGAAAAAAATGGGGGAGTGAAAAGTAAATTTGGATCTGTAATAAAAAATTTGAACATCCAAAATGGAAATGCACAAATGATGAAAGAGATATTTCCAAAAAGTATCTGTGATTTTTAAGGATAGGCAAAAAGTGGGTTGTAGAGCTCCGCTAAAATATCCAACCACACGTTAACTTGAGAATTTAATTTTTTCTTCTGCGCGAAATTTTTGGATCATTAGACCACTTGCATCCTCAACATGTTTCTAGCATGCATATCCACCATACTTAAAACATGTTAGGATCAGTTACAAGTCTCTTTCCTATCAAATCTATTTTGGGTTGTACTAGTGGAACTTTCCAAACATGGATAACAAAACTTTGGAGTTCATTTTTTAGTGCATGAAATAATTTTCCTCACATGCATTTGTTATACTTTCCAAATTCTTTTGCATACATAAGCTCTAAAATTTTCATTTTGTTGGGATCTTATATCTTTTTTCTTTGCGAGAAAAATGGGTGAGTGAAAACTCAAGTTTGGATCTGAAAAAAAAATAAATTTGAACATCCATAATGGAAATGCACAAATGTTGAGAGGGATATTTCCAAAAAGTATCTGTGATTTTAAGGATAGGCAAAAAGTGGGGTGGTTGGCACCTGTAAATATCCAACCACACATGAACTTGAGAATTTATTTTTTTCTACTCCTTGAAAATTTTGCATCATGAGGCCACTTGCATCCTCAACATGTTTCCGTCATGCATATCCACCACTCTTAAAACATGTCAGGATCAGTTACAAGTCTCTTTCCTATCAAATCTAATAGGCGTTGTACTAGTGGAACTTCCGAAATTCTTTTGGGATAACAAAAGAAGGATAACAAAACTTTGGAGTGCATTTTTTAGTGCGTGAAATAATTTTCTTCACTTGCATTTGTTATAGTTTCCAAATTCTTTTCCATACATAAACTCTAAAATTTTCATTTTGTTGTGATCTTATATCTTTTTTCTTTACGAGAAAAATGGGAGAGTGAAAACTCAAGTTCTAATTTGAAAAAAAAAAATTGAACATCCAAATTGGAAATGCACAAATGCTGAGAGAGATGATTCCAAAAAGTATCTGTGATTTGTAAGGATGGGCAAAAAGTGGGTTGTTGGGCTCCTGTAAATATCCAACCACACGTTAACTTGAGAATTTAATTGTTTCTTTTCCTTGAAATTTTTGAATCATTAGGCCACTTGCATCCTCAACATGTTTCTGGCATGCATATCCACTACACATAAAACATGTTAGGATCAGTTACAAGTCTCTTTCCCATAAAATCAATTTGGGGTTGTACTAGTGGAACTTTCCAAACATGGATAAAAAAACTTGGGAGTTCATTTTTTAGTGCGTGAAATAATTTTCTTCACTTGAATTTTTTATAGTTTCCAAATTCTTTTGCATTCAGAAACTCTTAAATTTTCATTATGTTGTGATCTTATATCTTTTTTCTTTACGAGAAAAATGGGGGAGTGAAAACTCAAGTTTGGATCTGAAAAAAAAAATTTTGAACATCCAAAATGGAAATGCACAAATGCTGAGAGAGATAATTCCAAAAAGTATCTGTAATTATTAAGGAAAGGCAAAAAGTGGGTTGTTGGGTTTCGGTCAATATCCAACCACAGGTTAACTTGAGAATTTAATTTTTTCTACTCCTTGAAATTTTTGGATCATTAGGCCACTTGCATCCTCAACATCTTTCTGGCATGCATATCCACCACACTTAAAGCATGTTAGGATCAGTTACAAGTCTCTTTCCTATCAATTCTATTAGGGGTTATACAAGTGGAACTTCCCAAACATGGATAACAAAACTTTGGAATTCATTTTTTAGTGCGTGAAATTATTTTCTTCACTTGAATTTGTTATAGTTTCCAAATTCTTTTGCATACATAAACTCTTTAATTTTCATTTTGTTGTGATCTTATATCTTTGTTCTTTACGAGAATAATGGGGAGATAAAACTCAAGTTTGGATCTGGAAAAAAATAATTTAACATCCAAAATGCAAATGCACAAACGCTAAGAGAGATAATTCCAAAAAGTATCTGTGATTTTTAAGGATAGGCATACAGTGGGTTGTTGGGCTATGGTAAATATCCAACCACACGTTAAATTGAGAATTTAATTTTTTCTACTCCTTCAAATTTTTGGATCATTAAGCCACTTGCTTCCTCAACATGTTTCCGTCATGCATATCCACCAATCTTAAAACATGTCTGGATCTGTTACAAGTGTCTTTCCCATCAAATCTATTAGGGGTTGTACAAGTGGAACTTCCCAAATTCTTTTGGGATAACAAAACTTTGGAGTTCATTTTTTAGTGCATGAAATAATTTTCTTCACTTGCATCTGTTATAGTTTCCAAATTCTTTTTCATACATAAACTCTAAAATTTTCATTTTTTTGTGATCTTATATCTTTTTCCTTTACGAGAAAAATAGATGAGTGAATTCCAAAAAGTATCTATGATTTGTAAGCATAGGCAAAAAGTGGGTTGTTGGGCTCTTGTAAATATCCAACCACACGTTTACTTGAGAATTTAATTTTTTCTTCTCCTTGAAAATTTTGGATCATTAGGCCACTTGCATCCTCAACATGTTTCTGGCATGCACATCCACCACACTTAAAACATGTTAGGATCAGTTACAAGTCTCTTTCCTATCAAATCAATTATGAGTTGTACTAGTGGAACTTCCCAAACATGGATAAGAAAACTTTAGAGTTCATGTTTTAGTGAATGAAATAATTATCTTTACTTGCATTTGTTATAATTTTAAAATTCTTTTGCATATATAAATGCTTAAATTTTCATTTTGTTGTGATCTTTTATCTTTTTTCTTTCCTAGAAAAATGGAGGAGAGAAAACTCAAGTTTGGATCTGAAAAAAAAATTTGAACATCCAAAATGGAAATGCACAAATGCTGAGAGAGATAATTCCAAAAATTATTTGTGTTTGTTAATAATAGGGAAAAAGTGGGTTGTTGGGCTTCGGGAAATATACAACCATACGTTAACTTGAGAATTTAATTTTTTCTACTCTTTGAAATCTTTCGATCATTAGGCCACATGCTTCCTCAACATGTTTCTGGCATGCATAACCACCAGACTTAAAACAAGTTAGGATTAGATACAAGTGTCTTTCCTATCAAATCTTTTAGGGGTTGTACTAGTGTAACTTCCCAAACATGGATAACCAAACTTGGGCGTTCATTTTTTAGTACGGGAAATAATTTTCTTCACTTCCATTTGTTATAGTTTCCAAATTTTTTTTGCATACATAAACTCTAAAAGTTTCATTTTGTTGTGACCTTATATCTTTTTTCTTTACGAGAAAAATGGGAAAGTGAAAACTCAAGTTTGGATCTGAAAAAAAAAAAATTTGAACATCCAAAATGGTAATGCACAAATGCTGGGAGAGATAATTCCAAAAAGTATCTGTGATTTTTAAGGATAGGCAAAAAGTGGGTTGTTGGGTTTCGGTAATTATCCAACCACACGTGAACTTGAGAATTTAATTTTTTATACTCCTCGAAATTTTTGGATCTTTAGGCCACTTGCATCCTCAACATGTTTCTGGCATGCATATCCACACACTTAAAGCATGTTAGGATCAGTTACAAGTCTCTTTCCTATCAAATCTATTAGTACTAGTGGAACTTCCCAAACTTGCATAAAAAAATTTGGATTTCTTTTTTTAGTGCGTGAAATAATTTTCTTCACTTGCATTTGTTATAGTTTCGAAATTCTTTTCCATACATAAACTCTAAAATTTTATTTTGGTAGTGATCTTATATCTTTTTTCTTTACGAGAAAAATGGGGGAGTGAAAACTCACGTTTGGATATGAAATAAAAAATTTGAACATCCAAAATGGAAATGCACAAACGCTGAAAGAGATATTTCCAAAAAGTATCTGTGATTTTTAAGGAGAGGCAAAAAGTGGGTTGTAAGGCTCCGGTAAAATATCCAACCACACGTTAACTTGAGAATTTATTTTTTTCTTCTCAGCGAAACTTTTGGATCATTAGGCCACTTGCATCCTCAACATGTTTCTTACATGCATATCCACCACACTTAAAACTTGTTAGGTTCAGTTACAAGTCTCTTCCCTATCAAATCTATTTTGGGTTGTACTAGTGGAATTTCCCAAACATGGATAACAAAACTTTGGAGTTCATTTTTTAGTGCATGAAATAATTTTCTTCACTTGCATTTGTTATAGTTTCCAAATTCTTTTGCATACATAAACTCTAAAATTTTCATTTTGTTGTGATCTTATATCATTTTTCTTTACGAGAAAAATGGGAGAGTGAAAACTCAAGTTTGGATCTGAAAAAAAAAATTTGAACATCCAAAATGGAAATGCACAAATTCTGAGAGAGATAATTCCAAAGAGTATATGTGATTTTTAAGGATGCGCAAAAAGTGGGTTGTTGGGCACCGGTAAACATCCGACCACACGTTAACTTGAGAATTTAATTTTATCTATTCCTTGAATTTTTTGGATCATTAGGCCACTTGCATCCTCAACATGTTTCTTGCATGCATATCTACCACACTTAAACCATTTTAGGATCAGTTACCAGTCTTTTTCCTATAAAACCTATTAGGGGTTGTACTAGTGGAACTTCACAAACATGGATAACAAAACTTTGGAGTTCATTTTTTGGAGCTTGAAATAATTTTCTTCACTGGCATTTGTTATAGTTTTCAAATTCTTAGCATTCATAAACTCTGAAATTTTCACTTTGTTGTGATCTTATATCTTTTTTCTTTTCGAGAAAAATGGGTGAGTGAGAACTCAAGTTTGGATCTGAAAAAAAAAATTTGAACATCCAAAATGGAAATGCACAAATGCTGAAAGAGATAATTCCAAAAAGTATCTGTGATTTTTAAGGAAATGCAAAAAGTGGGTTGTTGGGCTCCGGTAAAATATCCAACCACACGTTAACTTGAGAATTTAATTGTTTCTTCTCCTTGAAATTTGTTATCATTAGGCCACTTGCATCCTCAACATGTTTCTGGTATGCATATCCACCACACTTAAAACATGTTAGGATCAGTTACAAGTCCCTGTCCTATCAAATCTATTAGGAGTGGGTTGTACTACTGGAACTTCCCAAACATGGATAACAAAACTTTGGAATTCATTTTTTAGTGCGTGAAATAATTTTCTGCACTTGCATTTGTTATAGTTTCCAAATTCTTTTGCATACATAAACTCTAAAATTTTCATTTTGTAGTGATCTTATATCTTTTTTCTTCACGAGAAAAATGGTGAGTGATAACTCAAGTTTGGATCTGAAAAAAAAAAATTGAACATCCAAAAAGGAAATGCACAAATGCTGAGAGAGATAATTCCAAAAAGTATTTATGATTTTTTAAGATTGACAAAAAGTGGGTTGTTGGGCTCCGGCAAATATCCAACCACAAGTTAACTTCAGAATTTAATTTTTTCTTCTCCTTGAATTTTTTCGATCATTAGGCAACTTGGATCCTCAACATGTTTCTTGCATGCATATCCACGACAATTAAAACATGTTAGGATTAGTTACAAGTCTTTTTCCTATCAAATCAATTAGGGGTTGTACTAGTGGAGCTTCCGAAACATGGATTACAAAACATTGGAGTTCATTTTTTAGTGCATGAAATAATTATCTTCCCTTGCATTTGTTATAGTTTCCAAATTCTTTTGCATACATAAAGTCTAAAATTTTCATTTTGTTGTGATCTTATATCTTTTTTCTTTACGAGAAAAATTGGAGAGTGAAAACTCAAGTTTGGATCTGAAAAAAGACATTTGAACATCAAAAATGGAAATACGCAAATGCTGAGAGTGATAATTCCAAAAAGTATCTGTAATTTTTGAGGATAGGCAAAAAGTGGGTTGTTGGGCTCCGGAAAATATATCCAACCACATGTTAACTTGAGAATTTAATTTTTTTTTACTCCTTGAAATTTTTGGATCATTAAGCCTCTTGCATTCTCAACATGTTTCTGGCATGCATATCCACCACACTTAAAACAAGTTAGGATCAGTAACAAGTCTCTTTGCTATCAAATCTATTAGGGGTTTTACTAGTGGAACCTCCAACATATACATAACAAAACTTTGGATTTCATTTTTTAGTTCGTGAAATAATTTTCTTCACCTGCATTTGTTATAGTTTCCAAATTCTTTTGCATACATAAACTCTAAAATTTACATTTGGTTGTGATCATATATCTTTTTTCTTTACGGGAAAAATGGGAGAGTGAAAACTCAAGTTTGGATCTGAAAAAATAAAATTTGAACATCCAAAGTGGAAATGGACAAATGCTGAGAGAGATATTTCCAAAAAGAATCTATGATTTTTAAAGATAGGCAAAAAGTGGGTTGTTGGGCTCCGGTAAATATCCAACCACACGTTAACATGAGAATTAAAACTTTCTACTCCATGAAATTTTTGGATCATTTGGCCACTTGCATCCTCAATATGTTGCTGGCATGCATATCCACTCCACTTAAAAAATGTTAGGATCTGTTACAAGTCTCTTTCCTATCAAATCTATTACGGGTTGTACTAGGAGAACTTCCCAAACATGGATAATAAAACTTTGGAATTTATTTTTAAGTGTGTGAAATAATTTTCTTCACTTGCATTTGTTTTAGTTTAAAAATTCTTTTGCATACATAAACTCTAAAATTTTCATTTTGTTGTGATCTTATAACTTTTTTCTTTAAGCGAAAAATGGGAGAGTGAAAACTCAAGTTTGGATCTGGAAAAAAAATTTAACATCCAAAATGGAAATGCACAAATGCTGAGAGAGATAATTCCAAAAAGTATCTGTGATTTTTAAGGATAGGCAAAAAGTGGGTTGTTGGGCTCCGGCAAATATCCAACCACACGTTAACTTCAGAATTAAATTTTTCTACTCCTTGAAATTTTGGATCATTAGGCTACTTGCATCCTCAACATGTTTCTGGCATGCATATCCACCACAATTAAACATGTTAGGATCAGTTACAAGTCTCTTTCCTATCAAATCTGTTGTACTAGTAGAACTTCCCAAACATGGATAACAAAACTTTGGATTTCATTTTTTAGTTTGTGAAATAGTTTTCTTCACTTGCATTTGTCATAGTTTCCAAATTCTTTTGCATACATAAAATCGAAAAGTTTCATTTTGTTGTGATCTTATATCTTTTTTCTTTACGAGCAAAATGGTAGAGCGAAAACTCAAGTTTGGATCTGAAAAAAAAAATTTGAACGTTCAAAAATGAAATGCACAAATGCTGAGAGAAATAATTCCAAAAAGTATCAGTGATTTTTAAGGATAGGCAAAAAGTGGGTTGTTGGGCTCCACTAAGTATCCAACCACACATTAACATGAGAATTTAATTTTTTCTGCTCTTTGAAATTTTTGGATCATTAAGCTACTTGCTTCCTCAACATGTTTCTGGCGTGCATATCCACCACTCTCAAAACATGTTAGGATCAGTTACAAGTCTCTTTCCTATTAAATTTATTAGGGGTTGTACTAGAGGAACTTCCCACATGGATAACAAAACTTTGGAGTTCATTTTTTAGTTCGTGAAATATTTTTCTTCACTTGTATTTTTTATAGTTTCCAATTTCTTTTGCATACATAAACTCTAAAATATTCATTTTTTTGTGATCTTATATCTTTTTTCTTTACGAGAAAAATTGGAGAGTGAAAACTCAAGTTAGGATCAAGAAAAAATAATTTGAACATCCAAAATGGAAATGCACAAATTCTGAGAGAGATAATTCCAAAATGTATCTTTGATTTTTAAGGATAGGGAAAAAGTGGCTTGTTGGGCTCTGGTAAATATCCAACCACACGTTAACTTGAGTATTTCATTTTTTTATTCTTAGAAATTTTTGGATCATTAGGCCACTTGCTTCCACAACATGATTCTGGCACGCATATCCACCAGACTTAAAACATGTTAGGACCATTTACAAGTCTCTTTCCTATTTGAAAATTCTTTTGGAAACATAAACTCTAAAATTTTCATTTTGTTGTGATCTTTTATCTCTTTTCTTGATGAGAAAAATGGGGGAGTGAAAACTCAAGTTTGGATCAGAAAAATAAATTTGAACATCCAAAAAGGAAATGCAAAAATGCTGAGAGAGATAATTCCAAAAAGTATCTGTGGTTTCTATGGCTAGGCAAAATGTGGCTTGTTGGCAACCGATAAATATCCAACCACACGTTAACTTAAGAATTAAATATTTTTTACTCCTTGAATTTTTTGGATCATTAGGCCACTTGCATCCTCAACATGTTTCTTGCATTCATATCCACCACACATAAAAGATGTTAGGATCAGTTACAAGTCTTTTTCCTATCAAATCTATTAGGGGTTGTACTAGTGGAACTTCCCAAACATGGATAACAAAACTTTGGAGTTCAGTTTTTAGTGCGTGAAATAATTTTCTTCACTGGCATTTGTTATAGTTTCCAAATTGTTTTGCATACATAAACTCTAAAATTTTCACTTTGTTGTGATCTTATATCTTTTTTCTTTATGAGAAAAATATGGGAGTGAGAACTCAAGTTTGGATCTGAAAAAGAAAAATTGAACATCAAAAATAGAAATGCACAAATGCTGAAAGAGGTAATTCCAAAAAGTATCTATGAAATTTAAGGATAGGCAAAAAGTAGGTTGTTGGGCTCCAGTAAAATATCCAACCACACACTAACTTTAGAATTTAATGTTTTCGTCTCCTTGAATTTTTTGGATCATAAGGCCACTTGCATCCACAACATGTTTCTGACATGCATATCCACCACACTTTAAACAAGTCAGGATCAGTTTCAAGTCTCTTTCCTATCAAATCTATTAGGGGTTTTACTAGTGGAACTTCCCAAACATGCATAACAAAACTTTGGATTTCATTTTTTAGTTAGTGAAATAATTTTCTTCAACTACTTTTGTCACAGTTTCCAAATTCTTTTGCATACATAAGCTCTGAAATTTTTATTTTGTTGTGGTTTTATATCTTTTTTCTTTACGAGAAAAATGGGGGAGTGAAAACTCAAGTTTGGATCTGAAAAAAAAAAATTGAACATCAAAAATGGAAATGGACAAATGCTGAAAGATATAATTCCAAAAAGTATCAGTGATTTTTAAGGATAGGCAAAAAGTGGGTTGTTGGGCTCCGGTAAAATATCCAACCGCACGTTAACTTGAGAATTTAATTTTTTCTACTCCTTGAAATTTTTGGATCATTAGGCCACTTGCTTCCTCAACATGTTTCTGGCTTGCATATCCACCACACTTAAAACATGTTAGGATCAGTTACAAGTCTCTTTCCAATCAAATCTATTAGGTGTTGTACTAGTGGAACTTCCCAAACAAGGATAACAAAACTTTGGAGTTCATTTTTTATTGCGTGAAATAATTTTCTTCACTTTCATTTGTTATAGTTTGCAAATTCTTTTGCATACATAAAGTCTAAAATTTTCATTTTGTAGTGATCTTATATCTTTTTTCTTTACGAGAAAAATGGCGGAGTGAAAACTCAAGTTTGGATCTGAAAAAAAAAATTTGAACATCCAAAATGGAAATGCACAAATGTTGAAAGATAATTCCAAAAGGTATAACTGATTTTTAAGGATAGGCAAAAAGTGTGTTGTTGGGCTCCGATAAAATATCCAACCACACATTAACTTGAGAATTTAATTTTTTCTACTCCTTGAAATTTTTGGATCATTAGGCCACTTGCTTCCTCAACATGTTTCTGGCATGCATATCCACCACACTTAAAACATGTTAGGATCACTTACAAGTCTCTTTCCCATCAAGTCTATTAGGGGTTGTACTAGTGGAACTTCCCAAACAAGGATAACAAAACTTTGGAGTTCATTTTTTAGTGGGTGAAATAATTTTCTTCACTTGCATTTTTTATAGTTTCGAATTTATTTTGCATACATAAACTCTGAAATTTACAATTTGTTATGATCTTATATCTTTTTTATTTACGAGAAAAATGGGGGAGTGAAATCTCAAGTTTGGATCAGAAAAAAAAATTTGAACATCCAAAATGGAAATGCACAAATGCTAAGAGAGATTATTCCAAAAAGTATCTGTGATTTTTAAGGATAGGCAAAAGTGGCATGTTGGTCTCCGGTAAATATCCAACCACACGTTAACTTGAGAATTTCATTTTTTTTATTCCTTGAAATTTTTGGATCATTAGGCCACTTGCTTCCTCAACATGATTCTGGCATGCATATCCACCAGACTTAAAACATGTTAGGATCATTTACAAGTCTCTTTCCTATTTCCAAATTCTTTTTCATACATAAACTCTAAAATTTTCATTTTGTTGTGATCTTATATCTTTTTTCTTTACGAGAAAAATGGGAGAGTGAAAACACAGGTTTGGATTTGAAAAAAAAAAATTTGAACATCCAAAATGGAAATGCACAAATGCTGAGAGAGATAATTCCAAAAAGTATCTGTGACTTTTAAGGAGAGGCAAAAAGTGGGTTGTTGGGCTCCGGTAAATAACCAACCACACGTTAACTTGAGAATTTAATTTTTCCTTCTCCTTGAAATTGTTGGATCATTTGGCCACTAGCTTCCTCAACATGTTTCTGGCATGCATATCCACCACCCTTAAAACATGTTAGGATCAGTTACAAGTCTCTTTCCGATAAAATCTATTAGGGGTTGTACCAGTAGAACTTCCCAAACATGCATAACAAAACTTTGGATTTCATTTTTTAGTTCATGAAATAATTTTCTTCACCTGCATTTGTTATAGTTTCAGAATTCTTTGGCATACATAAACTCTAAAATTTTCATTTTGTTGTGATCTTTTATCTTTTTTCTTTTCGAGAAAAATGGGGGAGTGAAAACTCAAGTTTGGATCTAAAAAAATAAATTTGAACATCCAAGATGGAAATGCACAAATGCTGAAAGAGATAATTCCAAAAAGTATCAATGATAATTAAGGATAGGCAAAAAGTGGGTTGTTGGGCTCCAGTAAAATATCCAACCACACGTTGACTAGAGAATTTAATTTTTTCTTTTCCTTGAAATTTTTGGATCACTACCCCACATGCATCCTCGACATGTTTCTGGTATGCATATCCACCACACTTCAAACATGTTAGCATCAGTTACAAGTTTCTTTCCTATCAAATCTATTAGGGGTTGTACTAGTGGAACTTACCAAACATGGATAACAAAACTTTGGAGTTCATTTTTTAGTGCGTGAAATAATTTTCTTCACTTGCTTTTTATGTAGTTCCCAAATTATTTTGTGTACATGAACTCTAAAATTTTCATTTTGTTGCGATCTTATATCTTTTTTCTTTACGAGAAAAATGTGGGAGTGAAAACTCACGTTTGGATATGAAAAAAAAATTTGAACACCTAAAATGGAAATGCACAAACGCTGAGAGAGATAATTCCAAAAAGTATCTGTGATTTTTAAGGATAGGAAAAAAGTGGCTGGTTGGGCTCCGGTAAATATCCAACCACACGTTAACTTGAGAATTTAATTTTTTTTATTCCTCGAAATTTTTGGATCATTAGGCCACTTGCTTCCTCAACATGATTCTGGCATGCGTATCCACCAGACTTGCTTCCTCACAATTTTCATTTTGTTGTGATCCTGTATCTTTTTTCTTTACGAGAAAAATGGGAGAGTGAAAACTCAAGTTTGGATCTGAAAAAAAAAAATATGAACATTCAAAATGGAAATCCACAAATGCTGAGAGAGATAATTCCTAAATATCCAACCACACGTTAACTTGAGAATTTAATTTTTTCTACTTCTTGAAATTTTTGGATTATTAGGCCACTTGCTTCCACAACATGTTTTTGGCATGCATATCCACCACACTTAAAACATGTTAGAATCAATTACAAGACTCTTTCCTCTCAAATCTATTAGGGGTTGTACTAGTGGACTTCCCAAACATGGATAACAAAACTTTGGAGTTCATTTTTTAGTGCGTGAGCTAAAGTTCCAAAATTCTTTTGCATACATAAACTCTAAAATTTTCATTTTGTTGTGATCTTTTATCTTTTTTCGTTACGAGAAAAATGGGGGAGTGAAAACTCAAGTTTGGATCTGAAAAAAAATAATTGAACATCCAAAAAGGATATGCACAAATGCTGAGAGAGATAATTCCAAAAAGTATCTGTGATATGAAGTATAGGCAAAAAGTGGGTTGTTGGGCTCCTGTAAATATCCAATAACTTGAGAATTTAATTTTTTCTACTCCTTGAAATTTTTGGATCATTAGGCCACTTGCATCCTCAATATGTTTCTGCCATGCATATTCACCACACTTAAAGCATGTTTGAATCAGTTACAAGTCTCTTTCCTATCAAATCTATTAGGGATTGTACTGGTGGAACTTCCCAAAATTGGATAACAAAACTTTGGATTTCATTTTTTAGTGCGTGAAGTAATTTTCTTCACTTGCATTTGTTATAGTTTCAAAATTCTTTTGCTTACATAAACTCTAAAATTTTCATTTTGTTGTGATCTTATATCTTTTTTCTTTACGAGAAAAATGTGGGAGGGAAAACTAACGTTTGGATCTGAAAAAAAAATTGAACATCCAAAAATGAAAAGTACGAATGCTGAGAGAGATAATTTCAAAAAGTATCTGTGATTTTTAAGGATAGGCAAAAATTGGGTTGTTGCGCTCTGGTAAATATCCAACCACACGTTAACTTGAGAATTTAATTTTTTCTACTCCTTGAAATTTTTCGACCACTTGGATCCTCAACATGTTACTGGCTTGCATATCCACCACACCTAAAGCATGTTAGGATCAGTTACAAGTCTCTTTCCTATCAAATCTATTAGGGGTTGTACTAGTACAACTTCCCAAACTTGGATAACAAAACTTTGGATTTCATTTTTTAGTGCGTGAAATAATTTTCTTCACTTGCTTTTTATGTAGTTTCCAAATTATTTTGTGTACATAAACTCTAAATTTTTCATTTTGTTGTGATCTTATATCTTTTTTCTTTACGAGAAAAATGTGGGAGTGAAAACTCACGTTTGGATATGAAAAAAAAAAAATTGAACATCCAAAATGGAAATGCACGAATGCTGAGAGAGATAATTCCAAAAAGTATCTGTGATTTTTAAGGATAGGCAAAAAGTGGGTTGTTGGGCTCTGGTAAATATCCAACCACACGTTAACTTGAGAATTTAATTTTTTATACTCCTTGAAATTTTTGGATCATTAGGCTACTTGCATCCTCAACATGTTTCTTGCATGCATATCTACCACACTTAAAACATTTTAGGATTAGTTACAAGTCTCTTTCCTATCAAATCTATTAGGGGTTGTACTAGTGGAACTTCCCAAACATGGATAACAAAACTTTGGACTTCTTTTTTTAGTGCGTGAAATAATTTTCTTCACATGCATTTGTTATACTTTCCAAATTCTTTTGCACACATACACTCTAAAATTTTCATTTTGTTGTGATCTTATATCTTTTTTCTTTACGAGAAAAATGGGGGAGTGAAAACTCAAGTTTGGATCTGAAAAAAAAAATTTGAACATCCAAAATGGAAATGCACAAATGCTGAGAGAGATAATTCCAAAAAGTATATGTGATTTGTAAGGATAGGCAAAAAGTGGGTTGTTGGGATCCTGTAAATATCCAACCACATGTTAACTTGAGAATTTAATTTTTTCTACTCCTTGAAATTTTTGGATCATTAGGCCACTTGCATCCTCAACATGTTTCTAGCATGCATATCCACCAAACATAAAAGATGTTAGGATCAGTTTCAAGTCTCTTTCCTATCAAATCTATTAGTGGGTTTACTAGTGGAACTTCCCAAACTTGCATAACAAATCTTAGGATTTCATTTTTTTGTGCATGAAATAATTTTCTTCACTTGCATTTGTTATAGTTTCCAAATTCTTTTGCATGCATGAAATCTAAAATTTTAAATTTGTTGTGATCTTATATTTTTTTTCTTTACGAGGAAAATGGGGGAGTGAAAACTCACGTTTGGATTTTAAAAAAAAAATGAACATCCAAAATAGAAATGCACAAATGCTGAGGGAGATAATTCCAAAAAGTATCTGTGATTTTTAAGGATAGGCAAAAAGTGGGTGGTTGGGTTTCAGTAAATATCCAACCACACGTTAACTTGAGAATTTAATTTTTTGTACTCCTTGAAATTTTTGGATCATTAGGCCACTTGCATCCTCAACTTGTTTCATGCATGCATATCCACCAAACTTAAAAACATGTTAGGATCAGTTACAAGTCTCTTTCCTATCAAATCTATTAGGGGTTGTACTAGTGGAACTTCCCAAACATTGATAAAAAACTTTGGAGTTCATTTTTTAGTGTGTGAAATAATTTTCTTCACATGCATTTGTTATACTTTCAAAATTTTTTTGCAAACATAAACTCTAAAATTTTCATTTTGTTGTGATCTTATATCTTTTTTCTTTAAGGGAAAAATGGGGGAGTGAAAACTCACGTTTGGATCTGAAAAAAGAAATTGAACATCCAAAATCGAAATGCACAAATGCTGAGAGAGATAATTCCAAAAAGTATCTGTGATTTTTAAGGATACGCAACATGTTGGTTGTTGGGCTCCGGTAAATATCCAACCACATGTTAACTTGAGAATTTAATTTTTTATACTCCTTGAAAATTTTGGATCATTAGGCCACATGCATCCTCAACATGTTTCTTTTATGCATATCCACCACAAATAAAAAATGTTATGATCAATTACATGTCTCTTTCCTATCAAATCTATTAGGGGTTGTACTTTTGGAACTTCAAAAACATGGATAACAAAACTTTGGAGTTCATTTTTTAGTGTGTGAAATAATTTTCTTCACTTGCATTTGTTATAGTTTCCAATTTCCTTTCCATACTTAAACTCTAAAATTTTCATTTCGTTGTGATCTTAAATCTTTTTTCTTTAGGAGAAAAAAGGGAGAGTGTAAAGTCAAGTTTGGATCTGAAAAAAAAAATTTGAACTTCCAAAATGGAAATGCACAAATGCTGAGAGAGATAATTCCAAATAGTATCTGTGACTTTTAAGGATAGGCAAAAAGTGGGTGGTTGGGTTTCGGTAAATATCCAACCACACGTTAACTAGAGAATTTAATTTTTTCTACTCGTTGAAATTTTTGGATCATTAGGCCACTTGCATCCTCAACATGTTTCTGGAATGCATATCCACCACACTTAAAGCATGTTAAGATCAGTTACAAATCTCTTTCCTATCAATTCTATTAGGGGTTGTACTAGTGGAACTTCGCAAACTTGCATAACAAAACTTTGGATTTCAGTTTTTAGTGCGTAAAATAATTTTCTTCACTTCCATTTGTTATAGTTTCCAAATTCTTGTGCATAAATAAACTCTAAAATTTTCATTTGGTTGTGATCTTATATCTTTTTTCTTTACGAGAAAAATGGGGTAGTGAAAACTGACGTTGGGATCTGAAAAAAAAAATTGAACATCCAAAATGATATGCACAAATGCTGAGAGAGATAATTCCAAAAAGTATCTGTGATTTTTAAGGATAGGCAAAAAGTCGGTTGTTGGGCTCCGGTAAATATCCAACCACACGTTAACATAAGAATTTAATTTTTTCTACTCTTTGAAATTTTTGGATCATTAGGCCACTTGCATCCTCAACATGTTACTGGCATACATATCCACCACACTTAAAACATGTTAGGATCAATTACAAGTCCCTTTCCTATCAAATCTATTAGGGGTTGTACAAGTGGAACTTCCCAAACATGGATAACAAAACTTTGGATTTCATTTTTTGTGCGTGAAATAATTTTCTTCACTTGCATTTGTTATAGTTTCCAATTTCTTGTACATACTTAAACTCTAAAATTTTCATTTGGTTGTGGTCTTATACCTTTTTTCTTTCCGACAAATATAGGAGAGTGACAACTCAAGTTCGGATATGGAAAAAAAAAATTTGAACATCCAAAATGGAAATGCACAAATGCGTAGAGAGATAATTCCAAAAAGTATCAGTGATTTTTAAGGATAAGGAAAAAGTGGGTTGTTGGGTTTCGGTAAATATCCTAGCACACGTTAACTTGAGAATTTAATTTTTTCTACTACTTGAAATTTTTGGATCATTAGGCCACTTGCATCCTCAACCTGTTTCTGGCATGCATATCCAAAACACTTAAAACATGTTAGGATCAGTTACAAGTCTCTTTCCTATCAAATCTATTAGGGGTTGTACGGGTGGAACTTCCCAAACGTGGATAACAAAACTTTGGAGTTCATTTTTTAGTCCGTGAAATAATTTTCTTCACAAGCATTTGTTATACTTTCCAAATTCTTTTGCATACATAAACTCTTAAAATTTCATTTTGTTGTGATCTTATATCTTTTTTCTTTACGAGAAAAATGGGGAGTGAAAACTCAAGTTTGGATCAGGAAAAATAAAATTGAACATCCAAAATGGAAATGCACAAACGCTGAGAGAGATAATTCCAAAAAGTATCTGTGATTTTTAAGGATAGGCTTAAAGTGGGTTGTTGGACTGTGGTAAATATCCAACCACACGTTAAATTGAGAATTTAATTGTTTTTACTACTTGAAATTTTTGGATCATTAGGCCACTTGCTTCCTCAACTTGTTTCCGGCATGCATATCCACCACTCTTAAAACATGTCACGATAAGTTACAAGTCTCTTTACTATCAAAACTATTAGGGGTTGTACTAGTGGAACTTCCCAAATTCTTTTGGGATAGCAAAAGAAAGATAACAAAAGTTTGGAGTTCATTTTTTAGTGCGTGAAATAATTTTCTTCACTTGTATTTGTTATAGTTTCCAAATTGTGTTGCATTCATAAACTCTAAAATTTTTATTTTGTTGTGATCTTATATCTTTTTTCTTTACGAGAAAATGGGAGAGTGAAAACTCAAATTTGGATCTGAAAAAAAAAAATTTGAACATCCTATATGGAAATGCACAAATGCTGAGAGTGGTAATTCCAAAAAGTATCTGTGATTTGTAAGGATAGGCAAAAAGTGTGTTGTTGGACTCCTGTAAATATCCAACCACACTTTAACTTGAGAATTTAATTTTTTCGACTCCTCAAAATTTTTGGATCATTAGGCCACTTTCTTCCTCAACATATTTCTGGCATGCATATCCACCACACTTAAAACATGTTAGGATCAGTTACAAGTCTCTTTCCTATCAAATCTATTAGGGGTTGTACTAGTGGAACTTCCCAAACTTGGATAACAAAACTTTAGATTTCATTTTTTAGTGCGTGAAATAATTTCCTTCACATGCATGTTTTATACTTTCCAAATTCTTTTGCATACATAAACTCTTAAATTTTCATTTTGTTGTGATCTTATATCTTTTTTCTTGATGAGAAAAATGAGGAGAACTAGTTTGGATCAGGAAAAAAAAAAATTGAACATCCAAAATGGAAATGCACAAACGTTGAGAGAGATAATTCCAAAAAGTATCTGTGATTTTTAAGGATAGGCATAAAGTGGGTTGTTGGGCTATGGTTAAACTCCAACCACACATTAAATTAAGAATTTAATTTTTCCTACTCATTGAAATTTTTGGATCATTAGGCCACTTGCCTCCTCAACATGTTTCCGGCTTGCATATCCACCACTCTTAAAACATGTCAGGATCAGTTATAAGTCTCTTTCCTTTCAAATCTATTAGGGGTTGTACTAGTGGAACTTCACAAATACTTTTGGGATAACAAAAGAAGGATAACAAAACTTTGGAGTTCATTTTTTAGTGCGTGAAATAATTTTCTTCACTTGCGTTTGTTATAGTTTCCAAATTTTTTTGCATACATAAACTCTAAAATTTTCATTTTGTTGTGATCTTATATCTTTTTTCTTTACGAGAAAAATGGGAGAGTGAACACTCAAGTTTGGATCTGAAAATAAAAAATTTGAACATCCAAAATGGAAATGCACAAATGCTAAGAGAGATAATTCCAAAAAGTATCTGTGATTTTTAAGGATAGGCAAAAAGTGGGTTGTTGGGTTTCTGTAAATATCCAACCACACTTTAACTTGGGAATTTAATTTTTTCTACTCCTTGAAATTTTTGGATCATTAGGCCCCTTGCATCCTCAACATGTTTCTGGCATGCATATCCACCACACTTAAAACATGTTAGGATCAGTTACAAGTCTCTTCCCTATCAAATCTATTAGGGGTTTTACTAGTGGAACTACCCAAACTTGGATAACAAAACTTTGGATTTCATTTTTTAGTGCGTGAAATAATTTTCTTCACATGCATTTGTTATACTTTCCAAATTCTTTTGCATACATAAACTCTAAAATTTTCATTTTGTTGTGATCTTATATCTTTTTTCTTTGCGAGAAAAATGGGAGAGTGCAAACTCAAGTTTGAATCTGAAAAAAAACAATTTGAACATCCAAAATGGAAATGCACAAATGCTAAGAGGGATAATTCCAAAGAGTATCTGTGATTTTTAAGGATAGGCAAAAAGTGGGTTGTTGGGCACCAGTAAATATCCAACCACACGTGAACTTGAGAATTTAATTTTTTTCTACTCCTTGAAAATTTTGGATTATTAGGCCACTTACATCCTCAACATGCTTCTGGCATGCATATCTACCACAAATAAAACATGTTACGATTAGTTACATGTCTCTTTCCTGTCAAATCTATTAGGGGTTGTACTTTTGTAACTTCCCAAACATGGATAACAAAACTTTGGAGTTCTTTTTTTAGTGTGCGAAATTATTTTCTTCACTTGCATTTGTTATAGTTGCCAATTTCTTTTCCATACTTAACCTCTAAAATTTTCATTTGGTTGTGATCTTATATCTTTTTTCAGTACGAGAAAAATGGGTGAGTGAAAACTCAAGTTTGGATCTGAAAAAAAAAATTTTGAACATCCAAAATGCAAATGCACAAATGCTGAGAGAGATCATTCCAAAAAGTATCTCTGATTTTTAAGGATAGGCAAAAAGTGGGTTGTGGGGATCCAGTAAATATCGAACCACACGTTAACTAGAGAAATTAATTTTTTCTACTCCTTGGAATTTTTGGATCATTAGGCCACTTGCATCCTCAACATGTTTTTGGCATGCATATCCACCATACTTAAAACATGTTAGGAACAGTTACAAGTCTCTTTCCTATCAAATTTATTAGGGATGGGGTGTACTAGTGGAACTTCCCAAACATGGATAACAAAACTTTGGAGTTCATTTTTTAGTGCGTGAAATAATTTTCTTAACTTGAATTTGTTATAGTTTCCAAATTCTTTTGCATACATAAACTCTTAATTTTTAATTATTTTGTGATCTTATATCTTTTTTCTTTATGAGAAAAATGGGAGAGTGAAAAATCAAGTTTGGATCTGAAAAAAAATAAATTTGTACATCCAAAATGGAAATGCACAAATGTTGAGAGAGATAATTCGAAAAAGTATCTGTGATTTTTAAGGATAGGCAAAAAGTGGGTTGTTGGGCTTCGGTAAATATCCAACCACACGTTTTCATGAGAATTTAATTTTTTCTACTCCTTGAATGTTTTGGATCATTGGGCCGCTTACATAATCAACATGTTTCTGGCATGCATATCCACCACACTTAAAACATGTTAGCACCAGTTACAAGTCACTTTCCTAACAAATCTATTAAAGGTTGTACTAGTGGAACTTCCCAAACATGGATAACAAAACTTTGGAGTTCATTTTTTAGTGCATGAAATAATTTTCTTTTCTTGCATTTTTTATAGTTTCAAATTCTTTTGCATACGTAAACAGTAAAATTTTCATTTTCTTGTGATCTTATATCTTTTTTCTTTATGATAAAAATGGGAGAGTGAAAACTCAAGTTTGGATCTGTAAAAATAAATTTGTACTTCCAAAATGGAAATTCACAAATTCTAAGAGAGATAATCCCAAAAAGTATCTGTGATTATTAAGGATAGGCAAAAAGTTGGTTGTTGGGCTGCGGAAAATATCCAACCACACGTTAACTTCAGAATTTAATTTTGTCTACTGCTTGAAATTTTTGGATCATTAGGCCGCTTGCATGCTCAACATGTTTCTGGCATGCATATCCACCATACTTAAAACATGTTAGGATTAGTTACAACTCTCTTTCCTATCAAATCAATTACGAGTTGTACTAGTGGAACTTCACAAACTTGGATAAGAAAACATTAGAGTTCATGTTTTAGTGAATGAAATAATTATCTTCACTTGCATTTGTTAAAATTTCCAAATTCTTTTGCATACATAAACTCTTAAATTTTCATTTTGTTGTGATCTTATATCTTTTTTCTTTCCGAGAAAAATGGGGGAGAGAAAACTCAAGTTTGGATCTGAAAAAAAAAAAAATTTGAACATCCAAAATGGAAATGCACAAATGCTTAGAGAGATAATTACAAAAATTATTTGTGATTTTTAATAATAGGCAAAAAGTGGGTTGCTGGGCTCTGGGAAATATACAACCACACGTTAACTTGAGAATTTAATGTTTTGTACTCTTTGAAAATTTTCGATAATTAGGCCACATGCTTCCTCAACATGTTTCTGGCATGCATATCCACCACACTTAAAACATGTTAGGATCAGTTATAAGTGTCTTTCCTATTAAATCTTTTAGGGGTTGTACTAGCGGAACTTCCCAAACATTGATAACAAAACTTGGGAGTTCATTTTTTAGTGCGTCAAATAATTTTCTTCACTTGCATTTGTTATAATTTCCAATTTTTTTTTATATATAAACTCTAAAATTTTCATTTTGTTGTGATCTTATATCTTTTTTCTTTACGAGAAAAATGGTTGAGTGAAAACTCAAGTTTGGATCTGAAAAAAAAAATTTGAACATCTAAAATGTAAATGCACAAATGCTGAGAGAGGTAATTCCAAAAAGTATCTGTGATTTTTAAGGATAGGCAAAAAGTGGGTTGTCGGGTTTCGGTAAATATCCAACCACACATTAACTTGAGAATTTAATTTTTTCTACTCCTTGAAATTTTTGGATCATTAGGCCACTTGCAACCTCAACATGTTTCTGGCATGCATATGCACTACACTAAAGACATGTGAGGATCAGTTACAAGTCCCTTTCCTATCAAATCTATTAGGGGTTGTACTAGTGGAACTTCCCAACTTGGATAACAAAACTTTGGATTTCATTTTTTAGTGCATGAAATAATTTTCTTCACTTGCATTTGTTGTAGTTTCCAAATTCTTTTGCATACATAAACTCTAAAATTTTCATTTTGTTGTGATCTTATATCAATTTTCTTTACGAGAAAAATGGGGGAGTGAAAACTCACATTTGGATCTGAAAAAAAAAAAATTGAACATCCAAAATGGAAATGCACAAATGCTGAGAGACATAATTCCAAAAAGTATCTGTGATTTTTAAGGATAGGCAAAAAGTAGGTTGTTGGGCTCCGGTAAATATCCAATGACACGTTAACTTGAGAATTTATTTTTTTCTACTCCTTGAAATTTTTGGATCATTAGGCCACTTGCATCCTCAACATGTTTCTGGCATGCATATCCACAACACTTAAAACATGTTAGGATCAGTTACAAGTCTCTTTCCTGTCAAATCGATCAGGGTTTGTGCTAGTGGAACTTCCCAAACATGGATAACAAAACTTTAGAGTTCATTTTTTACTGCGTGAAATAATTTTCTTCACATGCATTTGTTATACTTTCCAAATTCTTTTGCACACATAAACTCTTAAATTTTCATTTAGTTGTGATCTTATATCTTTTTTCTTTACGAGGAAAATGGGGTAGAGAAAACTCAAGTTTGGATCTGGAAAAAAAAAAATTGAACAGCCAAAATCGAAATGCACAAAAGCTAAGAAAGATAATTCAAAAAAGTACCTATGATTTTAAAGGATAGGCATAAAGTGGGTTGTTGGGCTATGGTAAATATCCAACCACACGTTAAATTTAGATTTTAATTTTTTCTACTCCTTGAAATTTTTGGATCATTAGGCCACTTGCATCCTCAACATGTTTCCGGCAAGTATATCCACCACTCTTAAAACATGTTAGGATCAGTTACAAGTCTCTTTCCTATCAAATCTATTAGGGGTTGTACTAGTGGAAGTTCCCAAATTCTTTTGGGATAAAAAAAGAAGGATAACAAAACTTTGGAGTTCATTTTTTAGTACGTGGAATAATTTTCTGCACTTGTATTTGTTATAGTTTCCAAATTCTTTTGCATACATGAACTCTAAAATTTTCATTTTGTTGTGATCTTATATCTTTTTTCTTTACGAGAAAAATTGGAGAGTGAAAACTCAAGTTCGGATCTGAAAAAAAAAATTGAACATCCAAAAAGGAAATGCTCAAATGCTGAAAGAGATAATTCCAAAAAGTGTCTGTGATTTGTAAGGATAGGCAAAAAGCGGTTGTTGGGCTCCTTTAAATATCCTACCACACGTTAACTTGAGAATTTAATTTATTCTACTCCTTGAAATTTTTGGATCATTAGGCCACTAGCATCCTCAACATGTTTCTGGCATGCATAACCACCACTCTTAAAACATGTTATGATCAGTTACAAGTCTCTTTCCTCTAAAATCTATTAGGGGTTGTACTAGTGGAACTTCCCAAACATGGAAAAGAAAACTTGGGAGTTCATTTTTTAGTGCGTGAAATAATTTTCTTCACTTGCATTTGTTATAGTTTCCAAATTCTTTTACGTACATTAACTCTAAAGTTTTCAATTTCTTGTGATCTTATATCTTTTTTCTTTACGAGAAAAATGGGAGAGTGAAAACTAAAGTTTGGATCTGAAAAAAAAAATTTGTACATCGAAAATGGAAATGAACAAATTATTAGAGAGATAATTCCAAAAAGTATCTGTGATTTTTAAGGATAGGAAAAAAGTGGGTTGATGGGCTCCGGTAAATATCCAACCAGACGTTAACTTTAGAATTTAATTTTTTCTACTCCTTGAAATTTTTGGATCATTAGGCTTCTTGCATCCTCAACATGTTTCTGGCATGCATATCCACCATACTTAAAACATGTTAGGATCAGTTACAAGTCTCTTTCCTATCAAATCAATTACGGGTTGTACTAGTGGAACTTCCCAAACATGGATAAGAAAACTTTAGAAATCATTTTTTAGTGCGAGAAATAATTTTCTTCACTTGCATTTGTTATAATTTCCAAATTCTTTTGCATACATAATCTCTTAAATTTTCATTTTGTTGTGGTCTTATATCTTTTTTCTTTACAAGAAAAATGGGGGAGAGAAAACACAAGTTTGGATCTGAAAAAAAAAAATTTGAAAATCCAAAATGGAAATGCACAAATGCTGAGAGAGATAATTCCAAAAAGTATATGTGATTTTTAATAATAGGCAAAAAGTGGGTTGTTGGGCTCCGGTAAATATACAATCACACGTTAACTTGAGAATTTAATTTTTTCTACTCCTTGAAATTTTTCGATCATTAGGCCACTTGCTTCCTCAACATGTTTCAGGTATGCATATCCACCACACTTAAAACATGTTAGGATTAGTTACAAGTGTATGTCCTATCAAATCTATTAAGGGTTCTACTAGTGGAACTTCCCAACCATGGATAACAAAACTTTCCAGTTCATTTTGTAGTGCGTGAAAAAATTGTCTTCACTTGCATTTGTTATACTTTCCAAATTTTTTTGCATAGATAAACTCTGAAATTTTCATTTTCTAGTGTTCTTATAACTTTTTTCTTTTCGAGAAAAATGGGATAGTGAAAAGTCAATGTTGGATCAGAAAAGAAAAATTTGAACATCCAAAATAGAAATGCACTAATGCTGAGAGAGATAATTCAAAAAAGTATATGTGATTTTTTAGGATAGGCAAAAAGTGGGTCTTTGGGCTCCGGTAAATATCCAACCACACATTAACTTGAGAATTTAATTTTTTCTACTCCTTGAAATTTTTGGATCATTAGTTCACTTGTATCCTCAACATGTTTCTGGCACGCAAATCCACCACACTTAAAACATGTTAGGATCAGTTACAAGTCTCTTTCCTATCAAATCTATTAGGGGTTGTACTAGTGGAACTTCCCAAACATGGATAACAGAACATTGGAGTTCATTTGTTTAGTGCATGATATAATTTTCTTCACTTGTATTTGTTATTGTTTCAAAATTCTTTTGCATACATAAACTCTAAAATTTTCATTTTGTTATAATCTTTTATCTTTTTTCTTTGCGAGAAAAATGGGAGAGTGAAAACTGACGTTTGGATCTGAAAAAAAAGATTTGAACATCCAAAATGGAAATGCACAAATGCTTAGAGAGATAATTCCAAAAAGTATCTGTGATTTTGAAGGATAGGCAAAAAGTGGGTTGTTGGGCTCCGGTAAATATCCAACCATACGTTAACTTGAGAATTTAATTTTTTCTACTCCTTGAAATTTTTAGATCATTTGGCCACTTGCATCCTAAACATGTTTCTGGCATGTATATCCACCACACTTAAAACATGTTAGGATCAGTTACAAATCTCTTTCCTATCACATCAATTATGGGTTGTACTAGTGGAACTTCCCAAACATGGATAAGAAAACTTTAGAAATCATTTTTTAGTGCGAGAAATAATTTTCTTCACTTGCATTTGTTATAATTTCCAAATTCTTTTGCATACATAAACTTTAAAATTTTCATTTTGTTGTGATGTTATATCTTTTTTCTTTATGAGAAAAAATGGAGGAGAGAAAATTCAAGTTTGGATCTGAAAAAAAAAATTTGTACATCCAAAATGGAAATGCAGAAATGCTGAGAGAGATAATTCCAAAAAGTTTATGTGATTTTTAATAATAGGCAAAAAGTGGGTTGTTGGGCTCCGGTGAATATATAACCACACGTTAACTTGAGCACTTAATTTTTTGTACTATTTGAAATTTTTTGATCATTAGGCCACTTGCTTCCACAACGTGTTTCTAGCATGCTTATCCACCACAATTAAAATATGTTAGGATCAGGTACAAGTTTCTTTCCTATCAAATCTTTTAGGGGTTGTACTAGTGGAAATTCCCAACCATGGATAACAAAACTTTGGAGTTCATTTTTTTGTGCGAGAAATTATTGTCTTCACTTGCATTTGTTATACTTTCCAAATTCTTTTGCCTCCATAAACTCTAAAATATTCATTTTGTTGTGATCTTATATCTTTTTTCTTTTTGGGAAAAATGGGATCGTGAAAAAGTCAAGTTTGGATCAGAAAAAAAAATTTGAACATCCAAAATGGAAATGCACTAATGCTGAGAGAGATAATTCCAAAAAGTATCTGTGATTTTTAAGGATAAGCAAAAAGTGGGTTGTTGGGCTCTGGTAAATATCCAACCACACGTTAACTTGAGAAATTCATTTTTTCTACTCCTTGAAAATTTTGGATCATTAGGCCACTTGCATCCTCAACATGTTTCTGGCACGCATATCCACCACACTTAAAACATGTTAGGATCAGTTATAAGTCTCTTTCCTATCAAATCTATTAGGGGTTGTACTAGTGGAACTTCTCAAACATGAATAACAAAACATTGTAGTTTATTTTTTAGTGCGTGAAATAATTTTCTTCACTAGCATTTGTTGTAGTCTCAGAATTCTTTTGGATACAGAAACTCTAAATTTTTTATTTTTTTTTATCTTTTTTCTTTTTTCTTTACGAAAAAAAAGGGGCAGTGAAAACTGAAGTTTGGAACTGAAAAAAATAAATTTGAACATCCAAAATGGAAATGCACTAATGCTGAGAGAGATAATTCCAAAAAGTATCCGCGATTTTTAAGGATAGGGAAAAAGTGGGTTGTTGGGCTCCGGTAAATATCCAACCACACGTTAACTGGAGAAATTAATTTTTTCTACTCCTTGAAATTTTTGGATCATTAGGCCACTTGCATCCTCAACATGTTTCTGCCATGCATATCCACCACACTTAAAACATGTTAGGATCAGTTACAAGTCTCTTTCCTATCAAATCTATTAGGACTTGTACTAGTGGAACTTCCCAAACATGAATAACAAAACATTGGAGTTCATTTTTTAGTGCGTGAAATAATTTTCTTCACTTGCATTTGTTATAGTTAACAAATTATTTTGCATACATAAACTCTAAAATTTTCAATTTTTTGTGATCTTATATCTTCTTTCTTTAAAAAAAAAATGGGAGAGTGAAAACTCATGTTTGCATCTGAAAAAAAAAAATTTTGTACATCCAAAATGGAAATGCAAAAATGCTTAGAGAGATAATTCCAAAACGTATCTGTGATTTTTAAGGATAGGCAAAAGTGGGTTGTTGGGCTCTTGTAAATATCCAACCACACGTTAACTTGAAAATTTAATTTTTTCTACTCCTTGAAATTTTTGTATCATTAGGCTACTTGCATCATCCGCATGTTTCTGGCATGCATATCCACCACACTTCAAACATGTTAGGATCTCTTACAAGTCACTTTCCTATCAAATCTATTAGGGGTTCTACTAGTGGAACTTCCCAAACATGGATAACAAAACTTTGGAGTTCATTTTTTAGTGCGTGAAATAAATTTCTTCACTTGCATTTGTTATAGTTAACAAATTATTTTGCATACATAAACTCTCAAATTTTCATTTTCTTGTGATTTTATATTTTTTTTATTTCCAAGAAAAATGGGAGAGTGAAAACTCATGTTTGCATCTGAAACAAAAAATTTGTACATCCAAAATGGAAATGCACAAAAGCTTAGAGAGATAATTCCAAAAAGTATCAGTGATTTTTAAGGATAGGCAAAAAGTGGGTTGTTGGGCTCCGGTAAATATCCAACCACACGTTAACCTGATAATTTAATTTTATCTACTCCTTGAAATTTTTGGATCATTAGGCGACTTGCATCCTCAACATGTCTCTGGCATCCATATCCACCACACTTAAAACAAGTTAGGATCAGTTAGAAGTCTCTTTCCTATCAAATCTATTTGGGGTTTTACTAGTGGAACATCCCAAACACGGATAATAAAACGTTTGGAGTTCATTTTTTAGTGCGTGAAATAATTTTCTTCACTTGTATTTGTTATAGTTTCCAATTTATTTTGCTTACATGAACTCTAAAATTTTCATTTTGTTGTGATCTTATATCTTTTTTCTTTACGAGAAAAATGGGAGAGTGAAAACTCAAGTTTGGATCTAAAGAAAAAAAATTGAACATCCAAAATAGAAATGCCAAAATGCTGATAGAGATAATTAAAAAAAATATCTGTGATTTTTAAGCATAGGCAAAAAGTGGGTTGTTGGGCTCTGGAAAATATCCAACCACACATTAACTTGAGAATTTAATTTTTCTACTCGAAATTTTTGGATCATTAGGCCACTTGCATCTTCAACATGTTTCTGGCATGCATATCCTCCACACTTAAAACATGTTAGGATTAGTTACAAGCCTCTTTCCTACCAAATCTATTAGGGGTTGTACTAGTGGAACTTCCCAAACATGGATAACAAAACTTTGGAGTTCATTTTTTAGTGCATGAAATAACTTACTTCACTTGCATTTGTTATAGTTTCCAAATTCTTTTGCATACATAAACTCTAAAATTTTCATTTTGTTGTGATCTTATATCCTTTTTAGTTTCAAGAAAAATGGGGGAGTAAAAACTCACATTTGGATCTTAAAAAAAAGAATTTGAACATCCAAAATGGAAATGCACAAATGCTGAGAGAGATAATTCCAAAAAGAGTCTGTGATTTTTAAGGATAGGCATAAAGTGGGTTTGTGGGCTACGGTAAATATCCAACCAAACGTTAAATTGAGAATTTAATTTTTTCTTCTCCTTGAAATTTTTGGACGATTAGGCCACTTCCATCCTCAACATGTTTCCGGCATGCATATCCACCACACTTAAAACATGTTAGGATCAGTTACAAGTCTCTTTCCTATCAATCTATTAGGGGTTGTACTTGTGGAACTTTCCAAATTCTTTTGGGATAACAAAAGGAGGATAACAAAACATTGGAGTTCATTTTTGAGTGCATGAAAAAAATTTCTTCACTTTCATTTGTTATAGTTTCCAAATTCTTTTGCATACATAAACTATAAAATTTTCATCTTGTTGTGATCCTATATCTTTTTTCTTTCCGAAAAAAATGGGAGAGTGAAAACTCAAGTTTGGATCTGAAAAAAATAAATTTGAACATCCAAAATGGAAATACACAAATGCTGAGAGAGATAATTCCAAAAAGTTTCTGTGATTTTTAAGGATAGGCAAAAAGTGGGTTGTAGGGCTTCGGTAAATATCCAACCACACGTTAACTTGAGTATTTAATTTTTTCTACTCGAAATTTTTGGATCAGTAGGCCACTTGCGTCCTCAACATGTTTCTGGCATACATATCCACCGCACTTAAAACATGTTAGGATCAGTAACAAGTCTCTTTTCTATCAAATGGATTAGGGCTCGTACTATTGGAACTTCCCAAACATGGATAACATAACTTTGGAGTTCATTTTTTAGTGCGTGAAATAATTTCCTTCACTTGCATTTGTTATAGTTTCCAAATTCTATTGCCTACATAAACTCTAAAATTTTCATTTGGTGTGATCTGATATATTTTTTCCTTACGAGAAAAATGGGGGAGAGAAAACTCAAGTTAGGATCTGAAAAAAAAAAATTTGCACATCCAAAATGGAAATGCGCAAATGCTGAGAGAGATAATTCCAAAAAGTATCTGTGATTTTTAAGGATAGGCAAAAAGTGGGTTGTAGGGGTCCGGTAAATATCCAACAACATGTTAACATGAGAATTTAATTTTTTCTACTTCTTGAAATTTTTGGATCATTAGGCAACTTGCATCCTCAACATGTTTCTTGCATGCATATCCACCACACTTAAAACATGTTAGGATCAGTTACAAATCTCTTTCCGAACAAGTCTGTTAGGGGTTGTACTAGTGGAACGTCCCAAACATGGATAACAAAACTTTGGAGTTCATTTTTTACTGCGTGAATTAATTTTTTTCACTTGCATTTGTTATACTTTCCAAATTCTTTTGCATACCTAAACTCAAAAATTTTCATTTTGTTGTGATCTTATATCTTTTTTCTTTACGAGAAAAATGGGAGAGTGAAAACTCTAGTTTGGATCTGAAAAAAAAAATTTGAACATCCAAAATGGAAATGCACAAATGCTGAGAGGGATAATTCTAAAAAGTATCTGTGATTTTTAAGGATTGGCAAAAAGTGGGTTGTTGGCCTCCTCTAAATATCCAACCACACGTTAACTTGAGAATTAAATTTTTTCTACTGCATGAAAATTTTTGATCATTAGGCCACTTGCATCCACAACATGTTTTTGGCATGCATATCCACCATACATAAAACATGTTAGGATCAGTTACAAGTCTCTTTCTTATCAAATCGATTATGGGTTGTACTAGTGGAACTTCCCAAACATTGATAATAAAACTTTGGAGTTCATTTTTTAGTGCGTGAAATAATTTTCTTCACTTATATTTGTTATAGTTTCCAATTTATTTTGCATACTTAAACTCTGAAATTTTCATTTTGTTGTGATCTTATATCTTTTTTCTTTACGAGAAAAAAAGGAGATTGAAAACTCAGGTTTGGATCTGAAAAAAAATTTTGAACATCCAAAATGGAAATGCACAAATACTGAGAGAGATAATTCCAAAAAGAATCTGTTATTTTTAAGGATAGGCAAAAAGTGGGTTGTTGGGCTCCAGTAAATATCCAACCACACGTTAACTTGAGAATTTAATATTTTCTACTCCTTGAAATTTTTGGATCATTAGGCCACTTGCTTCTACAACATTTTTCTGGCATGCGTATCCATCACACTTAAAACATGTTAGGATCATTTACAAATCTCTTTCCTATAATATCTATTAGGGGTTGTACTAGTGCAACTTCCCAAACATGGATAACAAAACTTTGGGATTCATATTTTAGTGCCTTAAATAATTGTCTTCGCTTGTATTTTCTATACTTTCCAAATTCTTTTGCAAACCAAAACTCTAAAATTTTCATTCTGTTATGATCTTATATCTTTTTTCTTTTCGAGAAAAATGGAATTGTGAAAACTCATGTTTGGATAAAAAAAAAAAAATTGAACATCCAAAATGGAAATACCCAAATGCTAAGAGAAATAATTCCAAAAACTATCGGTGATTTTTAAGGATAGGCAAAAAGTGGGTTGTTGGGCTCCGTAAATTTCCAACCACACGTTAACTTGGGAATTTAATTTTTTCTACTCCTTGAAATTTTTGGATCATTAGGCCACTTGCATCCTCAACATGTTTCTGGCATGCATATCCACCACACTAAAAAAGAGTTACGATCAGTTACAAGTCTCTTTCCTATTAAATCTAATAGGGGCTGTACTAGTGGAACTTCCCAAACATGGATAAGAAAACTTTGGAGTTCATTTTTTAGTGCGTGAAATAATTTTCTTCACTTGGATTCATTATAGTTTCCAAATTCTTTTTCATACATAAACTCTCAAATTTTCAACTTGTTGTGATCTTATACCTTTTTTCTTTACGAGAAAAATGGGGAAGAGAAAACTCACGTTTGGATCTGAAAAAAAAAATTGAACATCCAAAATGGAAATACACAAAGACTGAGAGTGAAAATTGCCGAAAGTATCTGTGATTTTTAAGGATAGGAAAAAAGTGGGTTGTTGGGCTCTGATAAATATCCAACCACACATTAACTTGAGAATTTAATTTTTTCACCTCCATGAAATTTTTGGATCATTTGGCCACTTGCATCCTCAACATGTTTCTGGCATGCATATCCACCACACTTAAAACATGTTAGGATCATTTACAAGTCTCTTTCCTATCAAAACTATTAAGGGTTGTACTAGTGGAACTTCCCAAACATGGATAACAAAACTTTGGAGTTGATTTTTTTGTGTGTGAAATAATTTTGTTCATTTGCATTTGTTATAGTTTCCAATTTCTTTTGCATACGTAAGGTCTAAAATTTTCATTTTATTGTGATCTTGTATCTTTTTTCTTTACGAGAAAAATGGGAGAGTGAAAACTCAAGTTTGGATCTGCAAAAAAAAAAAAAATTGAACATCCAAAATGGAAATGCACAAATGCTGATAGATATAATTCCAAAAAGTATCTGTGATTTTTAAGGATAGGCAAAAAGTGGGTTGTTGGGCTCCGGTAAATATCCAACCACACGTTAACTTGAAAATATAATTTTTTCTTCTGCTTGAAATTTTTGGATCAAGAGGCCACTTGCGTCTTCAACATGTTTCTTGAATGCATATCCACCACACTTAAAACATGTTAGGACCAGTTACAAGTCTCTTTCCTGTCAAATCTATTAGGGGTTGTACTAGTGGAACTTCCCAAACATGGATAACAAAAGTTTGGGGTTCATTTTTTAGAGCGTGAAATTATTTTCTTCACTTGCATTTGTTATAGTTTCCAAATTCTTTCGTATACATTAACTCTAAAATTTTTATTTTCTGGTGATCTTATTTCTTTTTTCTTTACGTGAAAAATCGGGAAGTGAAACCTCACGTTTGGATCTGAAAAAAATTTGAACATCCAAAATGGAAATGCACAAATGCTGAAAGAGATCATTCCAAAAAGTATTTGTGATTTTTAAAGATAGGCATAAAGTGGGTTACTGGGCTCCTGTAAATATCGAACCACACGTTAAATTGAGAGTTTAAGTTTTTCTACTCCTTGAAATTTTTGGATCATTAGGCCACTTGCATCCTCAACATGTTTCCGGCATGCATATCCACCACACTTAAAACATGTTAGGATCAGTTACAAGTCTCTTTCCTATCAAATCTATGAGGGGTTGTACTAGTGGAACTTCCCAAATTCTTTTGGGATAACAAAAGAGGACAACAAAACTTTGGAGTTCATATTTTAGTGCGTGAAATAATTTTCTTCACTTGCATTTGTTATAGTTTCCAAATTCTATTGCCTACATAAACTATAAAATTTTTATTTTGTTTTGATCTGATATCTTTTTTCTTTACAAGAAAAATGGGGGAGAGAAAACTCAAGTTAGGATCTGAAAAAAAAATTTGAACATCCAAAATGGAAATGCGCAAATGCTGAGAGAGATAATTCCAAAAAGTATCTGTGATTTTTTAGGATAGGCAAAAAGTGGGTTGTTGGGGTCCGGTAAATATCCAACAACACTTTAACATGAGAATTTAATGTTTTCAACTTCTTGAAATTTTTGGAACATTAGGCCACTTGCTTCCTCAACTTGTTTCTTGCATGCATATCCACCACACTTAAAACATGCTAGGATCAGTTAAAAGTCTCTTTCCGATCAAATCTATTAGGGGTTGTACTAGTGGAACGTCCCAAACATGGGTAACAAAACTTTAGAGTTCATTTTTTAGTGCGTGAAATAATTTTCTTCACTTGCATTTCTTATACTTTCCAAATTCTTTTGCATACATAAACTCTAAAATTTTCATTTTATTGTGATCTAATATCTTTTTTCTTTATGAGAAAAATGGGAGAGTGAAAACTCTAGTTTGGATCTAAAAAAAAAAATTTGAACGACCAAAATGGAAATGCATAAATGCTGAGAGGGATAATTCCAAAAAGTATGTGTGATTTTTAAGGATAGGAAAAAGGTGGGTTGTTGGGCTCCAGTAAATATCCAACCACACGTTAACTTGAGAATTTAATTTTTTCTACTTCTTGAAATTTTTGGATCATTAGGCCACTTGCATCCTCAACATGTTTCTTGCATGCATACCCACCACACTTAAAACATGTTAGGATCAGTTACAAGTCTCTTTCCGATCAAGTCTATTAGGGGTTGTACTAGTGGAACGTCCCAAACATGGATAACAAAACTTTGAAGTTCATTTTTTACTGCGTGAATTAATTTTCTTCACTTGCTTTTGATATACTTTCCAAATTCTTTTGCATACATAAACTCTAAAATTTTCATTTTGTTGTGATCTTATATCTTTTTTTTTACGTGAAAAATGGGAGAGTAAAAACTCTAGTTTGGATCTGAAAAAAAAAATTTGAACATCCAAAATGGAAATGCACAAATGCTGAGAGGGATAATTCCAAAAAGTATCTGTGATTTTTAAGGATTGGCAAAAAGTGGGTTGTTGGGTTCCGGTAAATATCTAACCACACGTGAACTTGAGAATTTAATTTTTTCTACTGCATGAAATTTTTTTATCATTAGGCCACTTGCATCCACAACATGTTCCAGGCATGCATATCCACCACACATAAAACATGTTAGGATCAGTTACAAGTCTCTTTCCTCTCAAATCGATTAGGGGTTGTACTAGTGGAACTTCCCAAACATGGATAACAAAACTTTGGACTTCATTTTTTAGTGCGTGAAATAATTTTCTTCACTTACATTTTTTATAGTTTCCAATTTCTTTTGCATACTTAAACTCTAAAATTTTCATTTTGTTGTGATCTTATATCTTTTTTCTTTACGAGAAAAAAGGGAGAGTTAAAACTCAAGTTTGGATCTGAAAAAAAAAATTTGAACATCCAAAATGGAAATGCACAAATGCTGAGAGAGATAATTCCAAAAAGCATCTGTTATTTTTAAGGAGAGGCAAAAAGTGGGTTGTTGGGCTCCAGTAAATATCCAACCACACGTTAACTTGAGAATTTAATTTTTTCTACTCCTTGAAATTTTTGGATCATTAGGCCACTTGCTTCTACAACATTTTTCTGGCATGCGTATCCACCACACTTAAAACATGTTAGGATCAGTTACAAATCTCTTTCCTATAATATCTATTAGGGGTTGTACTAGTGCAACTTCCCAAACATGGATAACAAAATTTTGGAGTTCATATTTTAGTGCCTTAAATAATTGTCTTCGCTTGCATCATCTATACTTTCCAAATTCTTTTGCAAACATAAACTCTAAAATTTTCATTTTGTTGTGATCTTATATCTTTTTTCTTTTCGAAAAAAATGGGATTGTGAAAACTCATGTTTGGATAAAAAAAAAAAATTGAACATCCAAAATGGAAATGCCTAAATGCTAAGAGAAATAATTCCAAAAAGAATCTGTGATTTTTAAGGATAGGCAAAAAGTGGGGTTGTTGGGCTCCGGTAAATTTCCAACCACACGTTAACTTGGGAATTTAATTATTTCTACTCCTTGAAATTTTTGGATCATTAGGCCACTTGCATCCTCAACATGTTTCTGTCATGCATATCCACCACACTAAAAAAGAGTTAGGATCAGTTACAAGTCTCTTTCCTATCAAATCTATTAGGGGTTGTACTAGTGGATCTTCCCAAACATGGATAAGAAAACTTTGGAGTTCATTTTTTAGTGCGTGAAATAATTTTCTTCACTTGGATTCTTTATAGTTTCCAAATTCTTTTGCATACATAAACTCTCAAATTTTCAGCTTGTTGTGATCTTATACCTTTTTTCTGTACGAGAAAAATGGGGAAGAGAAAACTCACGTTTGGATCTGGAAAAAAAAATTTGAACAACCAAAATAGAAAAACACAAAGGCTGAGAGTGATAATTCCCGAAAGTATATGTGATTTTTAAGGATAGGAAAAAAGTGGGTTGTTGGGCTCCGATAAATATCCAACCACACGTTAACTTGAGAATTTAATTTTTTCTTCTCCTTGAAATTTTTGGATCATTTGGCCACTTGCATCCTCAACATGTTTCTGGCATGCATATCCACCACACTTAAAACATGTTAGGATCATTTACAAGTCTCTTTCCTATCAAATCTATTAGGGGTTGTACTAGTGGAACTTCCCAAACATGGAAAACAAAACTTTGGAGTTGATTTTTTTGTGTGTGAAATAATTTTCTGCATTTGCATTTGTTATAGTTTCCAATTTCTTTTGCATACATAAGCTCTAAAATTTTCATTTTATTGTGATCTTATATCTTTTTTCTTTACGAGAAAAATGGGAGAGTGAAAACTCAAATTTGGATCTAAAAAAAAAATTCGAACATCCAAAAAGGAAATGCACAAATGTTGATAGATATAATTCCCAAAAGTATCTGTGATTTTTAAGGATAGGCAAAAAGTGTGTTGTTGGGCTCCGGTAAATATCCAACCACACGTTAACTTGAGAATATAATTTTTTCTTCTGCTGGAAATTTTTGGATCAATAGGCCACTTGCGTCTTCAACATGTTTCTAGAATGCATATCCACCACACTTAAAACATGTTAGGATCAGTTACAAGTCTCTTTCCTGTCAAATCTATTAGGGGTTGTACTAGTGGAACTTCCCAAACAAGGATGACCAAACTGAGGAGTTATTTTTTTAGTGCATGAAATAATTTTCTTCACTTGCATTTGTTATAGTTTCCGAATTCTTTCGTATACATAAACTCTAAAATTTTTATTTTCTTGTGATCTTATTTCTTTTTTCTTTACAAGAAAAATGGGGAAGTGAAAACTCACGTTTGGATCTGAAAAAAAAAATTGAACATCCAAAATGGAAATGCACATTTGCTGAGAGAGATCATTCCAAAAAGTATTTGTGATTTTTAAAGATAGGCATAAAGTGGGTTGTTGGGCTCCGGTAAATATCGAACCACATGTTAAATTGAGAGTTTAAGTTTTTCTACTCCTTGAAATTTTTGGATCATTAGGCCACTTGCATCCTCAACATGTTTCCGGCATGCATATCCACCACACTTAAAACATGTTAGGATCAGTTACAAGTCTCTTTCTTATCAAATCTATGAGGGGTTGTACTAGTGGAACATCCCAAATTATTTTGGGATAACAAAAGAAGGATAACAAAACTTTGGAGTTCATATTTTAGTGCGTGAAATAATTTTCTTCACTAGCATTTTATATAGTTTCCAAATTCTATTGCCTACATAAACTCTAAAAATTTTATTTATTTTTGATCTGATAACTTTTTTCTTCCCGAGAAAAATGGGGGAGAGAAAACTCAAGTTAGGATCTGAAAAAAAAATTTGACATCCAAAATGGAAATGCGCAAATGCTGAGAGAGATAATTCCAAAAAGTATCTGTTACTTTTAAGGACAGGCAAAAAGTGGGTTATTGGGGTCCAGTAAATATCCAACAACACGTTAACATGAGGATTTAATTTTTTCAACTTCTTGAAATTTTTGGATCATTACGCCAATTACATCCTCAACTTGTTTCTTGAGTGCATATCCACCACACTTAAAACATGTTAGGATCAGTTACAAGTCTCTTTCCGTTCAAATCTTAGGGGTTGTACGAGTGGAATGTCCCAAACATGGATAACAAAACTTTAGAGTTCATTTTTTAGTGCGTGAAATAATTTTCTTCACTTGCATTTGTTAAACTTTCCAAATTCTTTTGCATACATAAACTCTAAAATTTTTATTTTGTTGTGATCTTATATCTTTTTTCTTTACGAGAAAAATGGAGAGTGAAAACTCAAGTTTGGATCTGAAAAAAAAAAATTTGAACATCCAAAATGGAAATGCACAAATGCTGAGAGAGATAATTCCAAAAAGCATCTGTTATTTCTAAGGATAGGAAAAAATTGGGATGTTGGGCTCCAGTAAATATCCAACCACATGTTAACTTGAGAATTTAATTTTTTCTACTCCTTGAAATTTTTGGATTATTAGGCCACTTGCATCTACAACATGTTTCTCGCATGCGTATCCGCCACACTTAAAACATGTTAGGATCAGTTACAAGTCTCTTTCCTATCAAATCTATTAGGGGTTGTACTAGTGCAACTTCCCAAACATGGATAACAAAACTTTGGAGTTCATATTTTAGTGCATTAAATAATTGTCTTTGCTTGTATTTGCTATACTTTCCAAATTCTTTGGCATACTTAAACTCTAAAATTTTCATTTTGTTGTGATCTTATATCTTTTCTCTTTACGAGAAAAAAGGGAGAGTGAAAACTCAAAGTTTGGATCTGTAAAAGAAAATTTGAACATCCAAAATGGAAATGCACAAATGATGAGAGAGATAATTCCAAAAAGCATCTGTTATTTTTAAGGATAGGAAAAAACTGACTTGGTGGGCTCAAGTAAATATCCAACCACACGTTAACTTGAGAATTTAATTTTTTCTACTCCTTGAAATTTTTGATTCATTAGGCCACTTGCATCAACAACATGTTTCTGGCATGCTTATCCGCCACACTTAAAACATGTTAGGATCAGTTACAAGTCTCTTTCCTATCAAATCTATTAGGGGTTGTACTAGTGTAACTTCCCAAACATGGATAACAAAACTTTGGATGTTCATACTTTAGTGCGTTAAATAATTGTCTTCGCTTGAATTTGCTATACTTTCCAAATTCTTTTGCATACATAAACTCTAAAATTTTCATTTTGTTGTGATCTTATATCTTTTTTCTTTTCGAGAAAAATGGGATTGTGAAAACTCATGTTTGGATAAAAAAAAAATTTGACCATCCAAAATAGAAATGCGCAAATGCTGAGAGAAATAATTCCAAAAAGTATCTATGATTTTTAAGGATAGGAAAAAAGTGGGTTGTTGGGCTCCGGTAAATATCCAACCCAACGTTAACTTGGGAATTTAATTTTTCCTACTCCTTGAAATTTTTGAATCATTAGGCCACTTGCATCCTCAACATGTTTCTATCATGCATATCCACCACACTAAAAAAGAGTTAGGATCAGTTACAAGTCTCTTTCCTATCAAATCTATTAGGGGGTGTACTAGTGGAACTTCCCAAACATGGATAAGAAAACTTTGGAGTTCATTTTTTAGTGCGTGAAATAATTTTCTTCACTTGGATTTGTAATAGTTTCCAAATTCTTTTGCATACATTAACTCTAAAATTTTCATCTTGTTGTGATCTTATACCTTTTTTCTTTACGAGCAAAATGGGGGAGAGAAAACTCACGTTTGGATCTGAAAAAAAAATTTTGAACGTCCAAAATGGAAATACACAATGGCTGAGAGTGATAATTCCCGAAAGTATCTGTGATTTTTAAGGATAGGCAAAAAGTGGGTTGTTGGGCTCTGATAAATATCCAACCACACATTAACTTGAGAATTTAATTTTTTCTCCTCCTTGAAATTTTTGGATCATTAGGCCACTTGCATCCTCAACATGTTTCTGGCATGCATATCGACCACACTTAAAACATGTTAGGATCATTTACAAGTCTCTTTCCTATCAAATCTATTAGGGGTTGTACTAGTGGAACTTCCCAAACATAGATAAAAAAACTTTGCAGTTCATTTTTTTGGGTGTGAAATAATTTTCTTCATTTGCATTTGTTATAGTTTCCAATTTCTTTTGCATACATAAGCTCTAAAATTTTCATTTTATTGTGATCTTATATCTTTTTTCATTACGAGAAAATTGGGAGAGTGAAAACTCAAGTTTGGATCTGAAAAAAAAAAATTTGAACATCAAAAATGTAAATGCACAAATGCTGATAGAGATAATTCAAAAAAGTATCTGTGATTTTTAAGGATAGGTAAAAAGTGGGTTGTTGGGCTCCGGTAAATATCCAACCATACGTTTCTGGCATGCATTTCCACCACACTTGAAACATGTTATGATCAGTTACAAGTCTCTTTCCTGTCATATCTATCAGGGGTTGTACTAGTGGAACTTCCCAAACATGGATGACAAAACTGTGGAGTTATTTTTTTAGTGCGTGAAATAATTTTTTTCACTTGCATTTGTTATAGTATCCAATTTCTTTCATATACATAAACTGTAAAATTTTTATTTTCTTGTGATCTTATTTCTTTTTTCTTTGCGAGAAAAATGGGGAAGTGAAAGCTCACGTTTGGATCTGAAAAAAAAAAATTTGAACATCCAAAATGGAAATCCACAAATGCGGAGAGAGATCGTTCCAAAAAGTATTTGTGATTTTTAAAGATAGGAATAAAGTGGGTTGTTGGGCTCCGGTAAATATCCAACCACACGTTAAATTAAGAGTTTAAATTTTTCTACTCCTTGAAATTTTTGGATCATTAGGCCACTTGCATCCTCAACATGTTTCCGGCATGCATATCCACCACACATAAAACATGTTAGGATCAGTTACAAGTCTCTTTCCTATCAAATCTATTAGGGGTTGTACTAGTGGAACAATAACAAAAGAAGGATAACAAAACTTTGGAGTTCATTTTTTAGTGCGTGAAATAATTTTCTTCGCTTGCATTTGTTATCCTTTCCAAATTCTTTTGCATACATAAACTTTAAAATTTTCATTTTGTTGTGTTCTTATATCTTTTTTATTTACGAGAAAAATGGGAGAGTGAAAACTCAAATTTGGATCTAAAAAAAATAAATTTGAACATCCAAATTGGAAATGCACAAATGCTGAGAGAGATAATTCCAAAAAGTATCTGTGATTTTTTAGGATAGGCAAAAAGTGGGTTGTTCGGCTCCGGTAAATATCCAACCACTCGTTAACTTGAGAATTTAATTTTTTCTACTCCTTGAAATTTTTGGATCATTAGGCCACTTGCATCCTCAACATGTTTCTGGCATGCATATCCACCACACATAAAACATGTTAGGATCAGTTACAAGTCTCTTTCCTTTCAAATCTATTAGGGGTTGTACTTGTGGAACTTCCCAAACATGGATAACAAAACTTTGGAGTTCATTTTTTAGTGCGTGAAATAATTTTCTTCACTTGTATTTGTTATAGTTTCCAATTTATTTTGCATACATAAACTCTTAAAATTTCATTTTGTTGTGATCTTATGTCTTTTTTCTTTACGAGAAAAATGGGAGAGTGAAAACTCAAGTTTGGATCTGAAAAAACAAAAATTTGAACATAAAAAATGGAAATGCACAAATGCTAAGAGAGATAATTCCAAAAAGTATCTGTGATTTTTAAGGATAGGCAAAAAGTGGGTTGTTGGGCTTCGGTAAATATCCAACCACATTTTAACTTGAGAATTTCATTTTTTCTACTCCTTGAAATTTTTGGATCATTAGGCCACTTGCATCCTCAACATGTTTCTGGCATGCATATCCACCACACATAAAACATGTTAGGATTAGTTACAAGTCTCTTTCCTATCAAAGCTATTTGGGGTTGTGCTAGTGGAACTTCCTAAACATGGATAACAAAACTTTGGTGTTCATTTTTTAGTGCGTAAAATAATTTTCTTCACTTGCATTTGTTATAGTTTTCAAATTTTTTTGCGTACATAAACTCTAAAATTTTCATTTTGTTGTGATCTTATATCTTTTTTCTTGACAGGAAACATGGGGGAGTGAAAACTCTCGTTTCGATCTGAAAAGAAAAAAATTGAACATCCAAAATGGTAATGTACAAATGCTGAGAGAGATAATTCCAAAAAGTATCTGTGATTTTTAAGGATAGGTAAAAAGTGGGTAGTTGGGCTCCGATAAATATCCAACCGCACGTTAACTTGAGAAATTAATTTTTTCTTCTCCGCGAAATTTTTGGATCATTAGGCCACTTGCACCCTCAACATGTTTCTGGCATGCATATCCGCCACACTTAAAACATGTTAGGATCTATTACAACTCTCTTACCTATCAAATCTATTAGGGGTTGCACTAGTGCAGCTTCCCAAACAAGGATAACAAAATTGTGGAGTTCATTATTTAGTGTGTGAAATAATTTTCTTCACATGCATTTGTTATAGTTTCCAAATTCTTTTGCATACATAAACTCTAAAATTTTCATTTTGTTGTGATCTTATTTCTCACGTTTGGATCTGAAAAAAAAATTGAACATCCAAAATGGAAATGCACAAAAGCTGAGAGAGATTATTCCAAAAAGTATCTGTGATTTTTAAGGATAGGCATAAAGTGGGTTGTTGGGTTCCGGTAAATATCCAACCACCCGTTAAGTTGAGAATTTCATTTTTTCTACTCGAAATTTTTGGATCATTAGGCCACTTGCTTCCACAACATATTTCTGACATGCATATCAACCACACTTAAAACATGTTAGGATCAGTTAAGGGTCTCTTTCCAATCAAATCTATTAGGGGTTGTACTAGTGGAACATCCTAAACATGGATAATAAAACTTTGGAGTTCATTTTATAGTGCGTGAAATAATTTTCTTCACTTGCATTTGTTATAGTTTCCAATTTCTTTTGCATACATAATCTCTGAAAATTTCATTTTGTTGTGATCGTATATCTTTTTTCTTTACGAGAAAAATGGGAGAGTGAAAACTCAAGTTTGGATCTGAAAAAAATAAAAATTGAACATCCAAAATGGAAATGCACAAATGCTGAGAGAGATAATTCCAAAAAGTATTTGTGATTTTTAAGGATTGGCAAAAAGTGGATTGTTGGGCATTGGTACATATCCAACCACACGTTAACTTGAGAATTTAATTTTTTCTACTCCTTGAAATTTTTGGATCATTAGGCCACTTGCATCCTCAACATGTTTCGTGCATACATATCCACCACACATAAAACATGTTAGGACAGTTACAAGTCTCTTTCCTATAAAATCTTTTAGGGGTTGTACTAGAGGAACTTCCCAAACCTAGATAACAAAACTTTGTTGTTCATTTTTTAGTGCATGAAATAATTTTCTTGACTTGTATTTGTTATAATTTCAAATTTCTTTTGCTTACTTAAAATCTAAAATTTTCATTTTGGTGTGATCTTATATCTTTTTTCTTTATAAGAAAAATGGGAGAGTGAAAACTCAAGTTTGGATCTGAAAAAAAAAATTTTAACATCCAAAATGGAAATGTACAAATGCTAAGAGAGATAATTCCAAAAAGTATCTGTGATTTTTAAGGATAGGAAAAAGTGGGTTGTTGGGCTTCGGTAAATATCCAACCACACGTTAACTTGAGAATTTCATTTTTTCTACTCCTTGAAAATTTTGGATCATTAGGCCACTTGCATCTTGAACATGTTTCTGGGATGCATATCCACCACACTTAAAACATGTTTGGCTCTGTTACAAGTCTCTTTCCTATCAAATCTATTAGGGGTTGTTCTAGTGGAACTTCCCAAACATGGATAACAAAAGTTTGGAGTTCATATTTTAGTGCATGAAATAATTTTTTTCATTTGCATTTGCTTTAGTTTGCAAATACTTTTGCATACATAAACTCTAAAATTTTGGTTTTGTTGTGTTTTTATATCTTTTTTCTTTATGAGAAAAATGGGTGAGTGAAAATTCAAGTTTGGATCTGAAAAAAAAAATTAGAACATCCAAAATGGAAATGTGCAAATGCATAGAGAGATAATTCCAAAAAGTATTTGTGATTTTTAAGGATAGGCAAAAAGTGGGTTGATGGGCTCCGGTAAATATCCAATGACACGTTAACTTGAGAATTTAATTTTTTCTATATCTTGAAATTTTTGGATCATTAGGCCACTTGCATCCTCAACCTGTTTGTGGCATGCAGATCCCCCACACTTAAAACATGTAAGGATCAGTTACAAGTCTTTTTCCTATCAAATCTATTAGGGGTTGTAGTAGTGGAATTTCCCAAACATGGATAACAAAACTTTGGAGTTCATTTTTTAGTGTGTGAAATAATTTTCTTCACTTGTATTTCTTATAGTTTCCAAATTCTTATGCATACATAAACTCTAAAATTTTCTTTTTGTTGTGATCTTATTTCTTTTTTCTTTACGAGGAAAATGGGAGAGTGAAAACTCAAGTTTGGATCTGAAAGAAAAAATTTGAACATCCAAAATGGAAATGCACAAATGCTGAGAGAGATAATTCAAAAAAGTATCTGTGATTTTTAAAGATAGGGAAAAAGTGGGTTGTTGGGCTCCAGTAAATATCCAACCACACGTTAACTTGAGAATTTCAATTTTTCTACTCCTTGAAATTTTTGGATCATTAGGCCACTTGCTTCCACAACATGTTTCTGGCATGCATATCGACCACACTTAAAACATGTTAGGATTAGTTACAAGTCTCTTTCCTATCAAATCTATTAGCTTGTACTAGTGGAACTTCCTAAACATTGATAACAAAACTTTGGAGTTCATTTTTTAGTGCGTCAAATAATTTTCTACACTTGCATTTGTTATACTTTACAAATTATTTTGCATAGATAAACTCTAAAATTTTCATTTTGTTGTGATCTTATATCTTTTTTTCTTTACGAGAAAAATCGGACAATGAAAATTTAAGTTTGAATCTGAAAAAAAAAAATTTTGATCATTAGGCCGCTTGCATCCTCAACATGTTTCTGGCATGCATATCCACCACACTTAAAACTAGTTAGGATCAGTTACAAGTCACTTTCCTATCAAATCTATTAGGGGTGGTACTAGTGGAAGTTCCCTAACATGGATAACAAAACTGTGTAGTTCATTTTTTAGTGCATGAAATAATTTTCAACACTTGCATTTACTATAGTTTCCAAATTCTTTTGCATACATAAACTCTAAAAGTTTCATTTTGTTTTGATCTTATATCTTTTTTCTTTACGAGAAAAATGAGAAAGTGAAAACACAAGTTTGGATCTAAAAAAAAAAAATTTCAACATCCAAAATGGAAATGCATAAATGCTGAGAGAGATAATTCCAAAAAGTTTATGTGATTTTTAAGCATAGGCAAAAGTGGGTTGTTGGGCTTTGGTAAATATCCGACCACACGTTAACTTGAGAATTTAATTTTTTCCACTCCTTGAAATTTTTGGATCATTAGGCCACTTGCATCCTCAACATGTTCCTGGCATGCATATCCACCACACTTAAAACATGTTAGGATCAGTTACAAGTCTCTTTCCTTTCAAATCTATTAGGGGTTGTACTAGTGGAACTTCCCAAACATGGATAGCAAAATTTGGAGTTCGTTTTTTGGTGCGTGAAATAATTTTCTTCGCTTGTATTTGTTATAGTTTCCAAATTCTTTTGCAAACATAAACTCTAAAATTTTCATTTTGTTGTGATCTTATATCTTTTTCGTTACGAGAAAAATGAGGGAGTGGAAACTCACGTTTGGATTTAAAAAAAAAATTTGAACATCCAAAATGGAAATGCACAAATACTGAGAGAGATAATTCCAAAAAGTATCTGTGATTTTAAGGATCGGCAAAAAGTCGGTTGTTGGGCTACGGTAAATATCCAACCACACCTTAACTTGAGAATTTAATTTTTTTCTACTGCTTGAAATTTTTGAATCATTACGGCACTTGCATCCACAACATGTTTCTGGCATGCATATCAACCACACTTAAAATATGTTAGGATCAGTTACAAGTCTCTTTCCTATCAAATCTATTAGGGGTTGTACTAGTGGAACTTCCCAAACATGGATACCAAAACTTTGGAGTTCATTTTTTATTGCGTGAAATAATTTTCTACACTTGCATTTGTTATAGTTTCCAATTTCTTTTGCATACATAAACTCTAAAATTTTCTTTTTTTTTGCGATCTTATATCTTTTTTCTTGACGAAAAAAATGGGAGAGTGAAAACTCAAGATTGGATCTGAAAAAAAAAAATTGAACATCCAAAATGGAAATGCACAAATGCCGAGAGAGATAATTCCAAAAGGTATATGTGATTTTTAAGGATAGGCAAAAAGTGGGTTGTTGGGCTCCGGTAAATATCCAACCACACGTTAACTTGAGAATTTAATTTTTTCTACTCCTTGAAAATTTTGGATCATTAGGCCACTTGCATCTTCAACATGTTTCTGGCATGCATATCCACCACACTTAAAACATGTTTGGCTCAGTCACAAGTCTCTTTCCTATAAAATCTATTAGGGCTTGTTCTAGTGGAACTTCCCAAACATGTATAACGAAAACTTTGGAGTTCATATTTTAGTGCATGAAATAATTATTGTCATTTGCATTTGCTACAGTTTGCAAATACTTTTGCATACATAAACTCTAAAATTTTCGTTTTGTTGTGATGTTATATCTTTTTTCTTTACGAGAAAAATGGGTGAGTAAAAATTCAAGTTTAAATCTGAAATAAAAATTAGAACATCCAAAATGCAAATGCGCAAATGCTGTGAGAGGTAATTCCAAAAATTATTTACGATTTTTAAGGATAGGAAAAAGTGGGTTGATGGGCTCCGGTAAATATCCAACCACACGTTAACTTGAGAATTTAATTATTTCTACTCCTTGAAATTTTTGGATCATTAGGCCACTTGCATCCTCAACATCTTTCTAGCATGCATATCCACCAGACATAAAACATGTGAGGATCAGTTACAAGTCTTTTTCTTATCAAATCTATTAGGGGTTGTACTAGTGGAATTTCCCAAACATGGATAACAAAACTTTGGAGTTCATTTTTTAGAGCGTGAAATAATTTTCTTCACATGTATTTGTTATAGTTTCCAAATTCTTTTGAATACATAGACTCTAAAATTTTCATTTTGTTGTGATATTATATCTTTTTTCTTTACGCGAAAAATGGGAGAGTGAAAACTCAAGTTTGGATCTGAAAAAAACAATTTGAATATCCAAAATGGAAATGCACAAATGCTGAGAGAGATAATTCCAAAAAGTATCTGTGATTTTTAAGGATACGGAAAAAGTGGGTTGTTGGGCTCCGGTAAATTTGCAACCACACGTTAACTTGAGAATTTCATTTTTTCTACTCCTTGAAATTTTTGGATGAATAGGCCACTTGCTTCCACAACATGTTTCTGGCATGCATATCAACCACACTTAATACATTTTTGGATCAGTTACAAGTCTCCTTCCTATCAAATCTATTAGTGGTTGCACTAGTGGAACTTCCTAAACATGGGTAACAAAACTTTGGAGTTCATTTTTTAGTGCATGAAATAATTTTCTTCACTTGTATTTGTTATAGTTTCCAAATTCTTTTGCAAACATGAACTCCAAAATTTTCATTTTGTTGTGATCTTATATCTTTTTTTCTTTACGAGAAAAATCGGACAATGAAAACTTAAGTTTTGGTCAGAAAAAAAAATTTAACATCCAAAATGGAATTGCACAAATGCGGAGTGAGATAATTCCAAAAAGTATCTGTGATTTTTAAGAATAGGCAAAAAAAGGGTTGTTGGGCTCCGGTAAATATCCAACCACACGTTAACTTGAGAATTTAATTTTTTCTAGTCCTTGAAATTTTTAAATCATTAGGCCACTTGCATAATCAACAAGTTTCTGGCAAGCAAATCCACCACATTTAAACATGTTAGGATCAATTACATGTCACTTTCCAAACAAATCTATTAGGGGTGGTACTAGTGGAACTTCCCAAACATGGATAACAAAACTTTGGAGTTAATTTTTTCGTGCGTGAAATAATTTTCTTCACTTGCATTTGTTATTGTTTCCAAATTATTTTGCATACATAAACTCTAAAATTATCATTTTGTTGTGATCTTATATCTTTTTTATTTACGAGAAAAATGGGGGAGAGAAAACTCATGTTTGGATCTGAAAATAAAAATTTGAACATCCAAAATGGAAATGCTCAAATGCTGAGAGAGATAATTCCAAAAGGTATATGTGATTTTTAAGGATAGGCAAAAAGTGGGTTGTTGGGCTCCGGTAAATATACAACCACACGTTAACTTGAGAATTTAATTTTTTTCTACTCCTTTAAATTTTTCGATCATTAGGCCACTTGCTTCCTCAACATGTTTCTGGCATGCATATCAGCCACATTTAAAACATGTTAGGATCAGTTACAAGTGTCTTTCCTACCAAATCTATTAGGGGTTGTACTAGTGGAACTTCCCAAACATGGATAAGAGTTCATTTTTTAGTGCATGAAATAATTGTCTTCACTTGCATTTGTTATACTTTCCAAATTATTTTGCATATATTAACTCTAAAATTTTCATTTTGTTGTGATCTTATATCTTTTTTCTTTTTGAGAAAAATGGGAAAGTGAAAACTCAAGTTTGGATCTGAAAAAAAAAAAATTGAACTTCCAAAATGGAAATACACAAATACTGAGAGAGATAATTCCAAAAAGTACCTGTGATTTTTAAGAATAGGAAAAAATTGGGTTGTTGGGCTCTGGTAAATATCCAACCACACGTAACTTGAGAATTTAATTTTTTCTACTCCTTGAAATTTTTGGATCATTGGGCCAGTTGCAACCACAACATGTTTTTGGCACGCATATCGACCACACTTAAAACTTGTTAGGATCAGTTACAAGTCTCTTTCCAATCAAATCTATTAGGGGTTGTACTAGTCGAACTTCCCAAACATTGATAACAAAACTTTGGAGTTCATTTTTAGTGTGTGAAATAATTTTCTTCACTTGCATTTGTTATAGTTTCCAAATTCTTTTGCATACATAAACTCTAAAATTTGCATTTTGTAGTGATCTTATATCTTTTTTCTTTACAGGAAAAATGGGGGAGTGAAAACTCTCGTTTCGATCTAAAAAAAAAAATTTGAACATCCAAAATGGTAATGCACAATTGCAGAGAGAGATAATTCCGAAAAGTATCTGTGATTTTTAAGGATAGGCAAAAAGTGGGTTGTTGGGCTCCGGTAAATATCCAACCACACGTTAACTTGAGAAATTAATTTTTTTCTTCTCCTTGGAATTTTTGGATCATTAGGCCACTTGCACCCTCAACATGTGTCTGACATGCATATCCACCACACTTAAAACATGTTAGGATCCGTTAAGGGTCACTTTCCTATCAAATCTATTAGGGGTTGTACTAGTCGAACTTCCAAAACAAGGATAACAAAACTGTGGAGATCATTTTTTAGTGTGTGAAATAATTTTCTTCACTTGCATTTGTGATAGTTTCCAAATTCTTTTGCATACATAAATTCTAAAATTTTCATTTTGTTTTGATCTTTTATCTTTTTTCTTTAAGAGAAAAATGAGAGAGTGAAAGCCCAAGTTTGGATCTGAAAGAAAAAATTTTAACATCCAAAATGGAAATGCGCAAATGCTGAGAGTGATAATTCCAAAAAGTATCTGTGATTTTTAAGGATAGGCAAAAGTGGGTTGATGGGCTTTGGTAAATATCCAACCACACGTTAACTTCAGAATTTAATTTTTTCTGATCCATGAAAGTTTTGGATAATTAGGCCACTTGCATCCTCAACTTGTTTATGGCATGCATATCCACCACACTTAAAACATGTTAGGATCAGTTACAAATCACTTTCCTTTCAAATCTATTAGGGGTTGTACTAGTGGAACTTCCCAAACATGGATAACAAAACTTTGGAGTTCATTTTTGTGTGTGAAATAATTTTCTTCGCTTGTATTTGTTATAGTTTCCAAATTCTTTTGCTTACATAAACTCTAAAATTTTCATTTTGTTGTGATCTTATATCTTTTTTGTTACGAGAAAAATGGGGGAGTGAAAACTGACGTTTGGATTTAAAAAGAAAAAGTTAACATCCAAAATGGAAATGCTCAAACGGTGAGAGAGATAATTCCAAAAGGTATCTGTGATTTTTAAGGATAGGCAAAAAGTGGGTTGTTGGGCTCCGGTAAATGTACAACCACGTTAACTTGAGAATTTAATTTTTTCTACTCCTTTAAATTTTTCGATCATTAGGCCACTTGCTTCCTCAACATGTTTCTGGCATGCATATCAGCCACACTTAAAACATCTTAGGATCAGTTACAAGTGTCTTTCCTATCAAATCTATTAGGGGTTGTACTAGTGGGACTTCCCAAACATGGATAACAAAACTTTGGAGTTTATTTTTTAGTGCATGAAATAATTGTCTTCACTTGCATTTCTTATACTTTCCAAATTATTTTGCATATCTTAACTCTAAAATTTTCATTTTGTTGTGATCTTATATCTTTTTTCTTTTCGAGAAAAATGGGAAAGTGAAAACTCAAGTTTGGATCTGAAAAAAAAAATTGAACTTCCAAAATGGAAATGCAAAAATGCTGAGAGAGATAATTCTAAAAAGTATCTGTGATTTTTAAGAATAGGCAAAAATTGGGTTGTTGGGCTCTGGTAAATATCCAACCACACGTTAACTTGAGAATTTAATTTTTTCTACTCCTTGAAATTTTTTGATGATTAGGCCACTTGCAACCTCAACATGTTTTTGGCACGCATATCCACCACACTCAAAACTTGTTAGGATTAGTTCCAAGTCTCTTTCCTATCAAAGCTATTTGGGGTTGTGCTAGTGGAACTTCCTAAACATGGATAACAAAACTTTGGTGTTCATTTTTTAGTGCGTAAAATAATTTTCTTCACTTGCATTTGTTATAGTTTTCAAATTTTTTTGCATACATAAACTCTAAAATTTTCATTTTGTTGTGATCTTATATCTTTTTTCTTGACAGGAAACATGGGGGAGTGAAAACTCTCGTTTCGATCTGAAAAGAAAAAATTTGAACATCCAAAATGGCAATGCACAAATGCTGAGAGAGATAATTCCAAAAAAGTATCTGTGATTTTTAAGGATAGGTAAAAAGTGGGTAGTTGGGCTCCGATAAATATCCAACCGCACGTTAACTTGAGAAATTAATTTTTTCTTCTCCGCAAAATTTTTGGATCATTAGGCCACTTGCACCCTCAACATGTTTCTGGCATGCATATCCACCACACTTAAAACATGTTAGGATCTATTACAAGTCTCTTACCTATCAAATCTATTAGGGGTTGCACTAGTGCAGCTTCCCAAACAAGGATAACAAAATTGTGGAGTTCATTATTTAGTGTGTGAAATAATTTTCTTAACTTGCATTTGTTATAGTTTCCAAATTCTTTTGCATACATAAATTCTAAAATTTTCATTTTGTTTTGATCTTATATCTTTTTTCTTTACGAGAAAAATGAGAGAGTGAAAACGCAAGTTTGAATTTGAAAAAAAAAATTTTAACATAAAAAATGGAAATGCACAAATGTTGAGAGTGATAATTCCAAAAAGTATCTGTGATTTTTAAGGATAGGCAAAAGTGGGTTGTTGGGCTTTGGTAAATATCCAACCACACGTTAACTTCAGAATTTAATTTTTTCTACTCCATGAAATTTTTGGATCATTAGGCCACTTGCATCCTCAACATGTTTCAGGCATGCATATCCACCACACTTAAAACATGTTAGGATCAGTTACAACTCTCTTTCCTATCTAATCTATTAGGGGTCGTACTAGTGGAACTTCCCAAACATGGATAACAAAACTTTGGAGTTCTTTTTTTGGTATGTGAAAAAAAAAAATTCGCTTTGTATTTGTTTAGTTTCCAAATTCTTTTGCATATATAAACTCTAAAATTTTCATTTTGTTGTGATCATTTATCTTTTTTGTTACAAGAAAAATGGGGGAGTGAAAACTCACGTTTGGATTTTAAAAAAAAAATTTGAACATCCAAAATGGAAATGCACAAATGCTGAGAGAGATAATTCCAAAAAGTATCTGTGATTTTAAGGATAGGCAAAAAGTTGGTTTTTGGGCTCCGATAAATATCCAACCACAAGTTAACTTGAGAATTTAATTTTTTCTACTCCTTGAAATTTTTGGATCATTAGGCCACTTGCATCCTCAACATGTTTCTGGCATGCATATCCACCACACTTAAAACATGTTAGGATCAATTACAAGTCTCTTTCCTATCAAATCTATTAGGGGTTGTACAAGTGGAACTTCCCAAACATGGATAACAAAACTTAGGAGTTCATTTTTTAGTGCGTGAAATAATTTTCTTCACTTGCATTTATTATAGTTTCCAAATTCTTTTGCATACATAAACTCTAAAATTTTCATTTTGTTGTGATCTTATATCTTTTTTCTTTACGAGAAAAATAGGAGAATTAAAACTCAAGTTTGGATCTGAAAAAAAAAAAATTGAACATCCAAAATGGAAATGCACAAATGTTGAGAGAGATAATTTCAAAAAGTACTTGTGATTTTGAAGGATAGGGTAAAAGTGGGTTGTTGGGCTCCGGTAAATATCGACCCACACGTTAACTTGAGAATTTCATTTTTTCTACTCCTTGAAATTTTTGGATCATTAGGCCACTTGCATGTTCAACATGTTTCTGGCATGCATATCCACCACACTTAAAATATGTTAGGATTAATTACAAGTCTTCTTTCCTATCAAATTTATTAGGGATTGTACTAGTGGAACTTCCCAAACATGGATAACAAAACTTTGGATTTGATTTTTTAGTGCGTGAAATAATTTTCTTCATTTGCATTTGTTATAGATTCCAAATTCTTTTGCAAACATAAAGTCTTAAATTTTCATTTTGTTGTGATCTTATATCTTTTTTCTTTTCGAGAAAAATGGGAGAGTGAAAAGTCAAGTTTGGATCTGAAAAAAAAAAATTGAACATCCAAAATAGAAATGCACAAATGCTGAGAGAGATAATTCCAAAAAGTATATGTGATTTTTAAGGATAGGCAAAAATTGGGTAGTTTGGCTCGGGTAAATATCCAACCACACGTTAACTTGAGAATTTCATTTATTCTACTCCTTGAAATTTTTTGATCATTAGGCAAGTTGCATCTTCAACATGTTTCTGGCATGCATATCCATCACACTTAGAACATGTTAGGATCAGTTACAAGTCTCTTTCCTATCTAATCTATTTGGGGTTGTACTAGTGGAACTTCCCAAACATGGATAACAAAACTTTGGAGTTCATTTTTTAGTGCGTGAAATAATTTCCTTCACTTCCATTTGTTATAGTTTCATAATGCTTTTGCATACATAAACTCTAAAATTTTCATTTTGATGTGATCTTATATCTTTTTTCTTTATGAGAAAAATGGGAGAGTGAAAACTCAAGTTTATATCTAAAAAAAAAAATTTAAACATGCAAAATGGAAATGCACAAATGCTTAGAAAGATAATTGCAAAATGTATCTGTGATTTTTATGGATAGGCAAAAAGTGGGTTGTTGGGCTCCGGTAAGTATCTAACCACACATTAACTAGAGAATTTAATTTTTTCTACTCCTTGAAGTTTTTGGATCATTAGGCGACTTGCATCCTCAACATGTTTCTGGTATGCATATCCACCACACCTAAAACATGTTAGGATCAGTTACAAGTCTCTTACCTATCAAATCTATTAGGGATTGCACAAGTGGAACTTCCCAAACATGGATAACAAAACTTTGGAGTTTATTTTTTAGTGCGTGAAATAATTTTCTTCACACTCATTTGTTATAGTGTCCAAATTTTTTTACATACATAAACTCTAAAATTTTCATTTTGTTGTGATCTTATATCTTTTTTCTTTACAAGAAACTTGGGGGAGAGAAAACTCAAGTTTGGATTTGAAAAAAAAAAAATTTGACATCCAAAATGGAAATGCACAAATCCTGAGAGAGATAATTCCAAAAGTTATATATGATTTTTATGGATTGGCTAAAAGTGGGTTGTTGGGCTCCGGTAAATATACAACCACACGTTAACTTGAGAATTTAATTTTTTCTACTCCTTGAAATTTTTCGATCATTAGGCCACTTGCTTCCTCAACTTGTTTCTGGCATGCATATCCACCACACTTAAAACATGTTAGTATCAGTTACAAGTGTCTTTCCTATCAAATCTATTAGGGGTTGTACTAGAGGAACTTCCCAAACATGGATAACAAAACTTTCAAGTTCATTTTTTAGTGCTTGAAATAATTGTCTTCACTTGCATGTGTTATACTTTCCAAATTCTTTTGCATACATAAACTCTAAAATTTTCATTTTGTTCTGATCTTATATCTTTTTTATTTTTGAGAAAAATGGGATAGTAAAAACTCAAGTTTGGATCAGAAAAAAAAAATTGGAACATCCAAAATGTAAATGCAAAAATGCTGAGAGAGATAACTCCAAAAAGTATCTGTGATTCTGAAGGACAGGCAAAAAGTAGGTTGTTGGGCTCCGATAAATATCCAACCACACGTTAACTTAAGAATTTAATTTTTTCTACTACTTGAAATATTTGGATCATTAGGCCACTTACATCCTCAACATGTTTCTGGCACGCTTATCCACCATACTTAAAACATGTAAGGATCAATTACAAGTCTCTTTCTTATCAAATCTATTCGGGGTTGTATTAGTGCCACTTCCCAAACATGGATAACAAAACATTGGAGTTCATTTTTTAGTGCGTGAAATAATTTTCTTCGCTGGTATTTGTTATAGTTTCCAAATTCTTTTGCATACTTAAACTCTAAAATTTTTGTTTTGTTGTGATCTTATGTCTTTTTTCTTTACGAGAAAAATGGGTGAGTGAAAATTTAAGTTTGGAACTGAAAAAAAAATTAGAACATTCAAAATGGAAATGCGCAAATGCTGAGAGAGATAATTCCAAAAAGTATTTGTGATTTTTAAGGATAGGCAAAAAGTGGGTTGATGGGCTCCCATAAATATCCAACCACACGTTAACTTGAGAATTTAACTTTTTCTACACCTTGGAATTTTTGGATCATTAGGCCACTTGCATCCTCAACATGTTTCTGGCATGCATATCCACCACACTTAAAACATGTTAGGATCGGTTACAAGTCCCTTTCCTATCAACTCTATTAGGGGTTGTACTAGTGCAACTTCCGAAACATGGATAACAAAACTTTGGAGTTCATTTTTTAGTGCGTGAAAGAATTTTCTTCACTTGCCTTTGTTATAGTTTCCAAATTCTTTAGCGTACATAAACTCTAAAATTTTCATTTTGTTGTTATCTTATATCTTTTTTTCTTTATGAGAAAAACTGGACAGTCAAAATTTAAGTTTGGATATGAAAACAAAAAAATTTGAACATCATAAATGCAAATGCACAAATGCTGAGAGAGATAATTCCAAAAAGTATCTGTCATTTTTAAGGATAGGCAAAAAAAGGGTTGTTGGGCTCCGGTAAATATCCAACCACACGTTAACTTGAGAATTTAATTTTTTTCTACTCCTTGAAATTTTTTTGATCATTAGGCCGCTTGCATCCTCAACATGTTTCTGGCATGCATATCCACCACACTTAAAACATGTTAGGATCAGTTACAAGTCCCTTTCCTATCAAATCTATTAGGGGTTCTACAAGTGGATCTTCCCAAACATGGATAACAAAACTTTGGACTTCATTTTTTAGTGCGTGAAATAATTTTCTTCACTTGCATTTGTTATAGTTTCGAAATTCTTTTGGATACATAAACTTTTAATTTTGTTGTGATCTTATATCTTCTTTCTTTATGAGAAAAATGGGGGATTGAAAACTCAAGTTTGGATCTAAAAAAAAAAATTTGTACATCCAAAATGGAAATGCACAAATGCTGAGGGAGATAATTCCAAAAAATATCTGTAATTTTTAAGGAATGGAAAACAGAGGGTTGTTGGGCTCCTATAATTATCCAACAACACGTTAACTTAAGAATTTAATTTTTTCTTGTCCTCGAAATTTTTAGATCATTAGGCCACTTGCATCATCAACACGTTTCTGGCAACCGAATCCACCATACTTAAAACAAGTTAGGATCAGTTACAAGTCACTCTCCTATCAAATCTATTAGTGGTGGTACTAGTGGAACTTCCCAAACATGGATAACAAAACTGTGGAGTTCATTTTTTAGTGCGTGAAATAATTTTCTTCACTTGGATTTGTTATAGTTTCCAAATTGTTTTGCATACATAAACTCTAAAATTTTCATTTTGATTTGATCTTATATCTTTTTTCTTTACGAGAAAAAGAGAGAGAGAAAACACAAGTTTGGATCTAAAAAAAAATTTGAACATCCAAAATGGAAATGCACAAATGCTGAGAGAGATAATTCCAAAAAGTATTTGTGATTTTTAAGGATAGGAAAAAGTGGGTTGTTGGGCTTTGGTAAATATCCAACCACACGTTAACTTGAGAATTTAATTTTTTCTACTCCTTGAAATTTTGGATCATTAGGCCACTTGCATCCTCAACATGTTTCTGGTATGCATATCCACCACACTTAAAACATGTTAGGATCAGTTACAAGTCCCTTTCCTATCAAATCTATTAGGGATTGCACAAGTGGAACTTCCCAAACATGGATAACAAAACTTTGGAGTTCATTTTTTTGTGCGTGAAATAACTTTCTTCACTTGGATTTGTTATATTTTCCAAATTCTTTTCCATACATAAACTCTAAAATTTTCATTTTGTTGTGATCTTATATCCTTTTTCTCTACGATAAAAATGGGGGACAGAAAACTCAAGTTTGGATTTGAAAAAAAAATTTGAACATCCAAAATGGAAATGCACAAATGCTGAGAGAGATAATACCAAAAAGTATATATGATTTTTATGGATAGGCAAAAAGTGGGTTGTTGGGCTCCAGTAAATATACAACCACATGTTAACTTGAGAATTTAATTTTTTCTACTCCTTGAAATTTTTCGATCATTAGGCCACTTGCTTCCTCAACATGTTTCTGGCATGCATATCAACCACTCTTAAAACATGTTAGTATCAGTTACAAGTGTCTTTCCTACCAAATCTATTAGGGGTTGTACTAGAGGAACTTCCCAAACATGGATAACAAAACTTTGGAGTTCATTTTTTAGTGCTTGAAATAATTGTCTTCACTTGCATTTGTTATACTTTCCAAATTCTTTTGCATACATAAACTCTAAAATATTCATTTTGTTCTAATCTTATATCTTTTTTCTTTTTTAGAAAAATGGGATTGTGAAATCTCAAGTTTGGATCAGAAAAAAAAATTTGAACCTCCAAAATGTAAATGCACAAATGCTGAGAGAGATAACTCCAAAAAGTATCTGTGATTTTTAAGGATAAGCAAAAAGTGGGTCATTAGGCCACTTGCACCTTAACTTGAGAATTTCATTTTTTCTACTCGAAAAGTTTGGATCATTAGGCCACTTGCATCTTCAACATGTTTCTGGCATACATATCCACCACACTTAAAACATGTTTGGCTCAATTACAAGTGTCTTTCCTATCAAATCTCTTAGGGGCTGTTATAGTGGAACTTCCCGAACATGGATAACAAAACTTTGGAGTTCATATTTTAGTGCATGAAATAATTATTTTCATTTGCATTTGCTATAGTTTGCAAATACTTTTGCATACATCAACTCGAAAATTTTTGTTTGGTGTGATCTTATATCTTTTTCCTTTACGAGAAAAATGGGTGAGTGAAAATTCAAGTTTGGATCTGAAAAAAAAAATTAGGACATTCTAAATGGAAATGCGCAAATGCTGAGAGAGATAATTCCAAAAAGTATTTGTGATTTTTAAGGATAGGCAAAAAGTGGGTTGATGGGCTCGGTAAATATCCAACCACACGTTAACTTGAGAATTTAATTTTTTCTACACCTTGAAATATTTGGATCATTAGGCCACTTGCATCCTCAACATGTTTCTAGCATGCATATCCACCACACTTAAAACATGTAAGGATCAGTTACAAGTCTTTTTCCTATCAAATCTATTAGGGGTTGTACTAGTGGAATTTCCCAAACATGGATAACAAAACTTTTGTGTTCATATTTTAATGCGTGAAATAATTTTCTTCACTTGTATTTGTTATAGTTACCAAATTGTTTTGCATACATAAACTCTAAAATTTTCATTTTGTTGTGATCTTATAGCTTTTTTCTTTACGAGAAAAATGGGAGAGTGAAAACTCAAGTTTTGATGTGAAAAAAAAAATATGAATATCCAAAATGGAAATGCACAAATGCTGAAAGAGATAATTCCAAAAAGTATCTGTGATTTTTAAGGATAGGGAAAAAGTGGGTTGTTGGGCTCCAGTACATCTCCAACCACACGTTAACTTGAGAATTTCATTTTTCCTACTCCTTGAAATTTTTGGATCAATAGGCCACTTTCTTCCACAACATGTTTCTGGCATGCATATCAACCACACATAAAACATGTTAGGATCAATTACAAGTCTCTTTCCTATCAAATATATTAAGGGTTCTACTAGTGGAACTTCCTGAACATGGATAACAAAACTTTGGAGTTCTTTTTTTAGTGCGTTAAATAATTTTTTTCACTTGCATTTGTTATTGTTTCCAAATTCTTTTGCAAACATAAACTCTAAAATTTTTATTTTGTTGTGATCTTTTATCTTTTTTCTTCACGAGAAAAATGGGAGAGTGAAAACCAAGTTTGGATCTGAAAAAAAATTTGAACATCCAAAATCGAAACGTACAAATGCTCAGTGAGATAATTCCATAAAGTATCTGTGATTTTAGAGATAGGTAAAAAGTGGGTTGTTTGGCTCCGGTAAATATCCAACCACACATTAACTTGAGAATTTAGTTTTTCCTACTCCTTTAAATTTTTTTATCATTAGGCCACTTGCATCCTCAACATGTTCCTGGCAAGCATATCCAGCACATTTAAATCATGTTTGGATCAATTACAAGTCTCTTTCCTATCAAATCTATTAGGGGTTCTACAAGTGGATCTTCCCAAAGATAAACAACAAAACATTGGAGTTCATATTTTAGTGCGTGAAATAATTTTCTTCACTTGCATTTGTTTTAGTTTCCAATTTCTTTTGCATACATAAACTCTAAAATTTTCATTTTGTTGTGATCTTATATCTTTTTTCTTTACGAGAAAAATGGAAGAGTGAAAACTCAAGTTTGGATCTGAAAAAAAAAATTTTGAACATCCAAAATGGAAATGCACAAATGCTGAGAGAGATAATTACAAAAAGTATCTGTGATTTTTAAGGATAGGCAAAAAGTGGGTTGTTGGGCTCTGGTAAATATCCAACCACACGTTAACTTGAGAATTTAATTTTTTCTACTCCTTGAAATTTTTGGATCATTAGGCCATTTGCATGTTCAACATGTTTCTGGCATGCATATCCACCACACATAAAACTTGTTAGGATTAGTTACAAGTCTCTTTCCAATCAAATCTATTAGGGATTGTACTAGTGGAAATTCCCAAACATGAATAACCAAACTTTGGATTTCTTTTTTTAGTGCGTGAAATAATTTTCTTCATTTGCATTTGTTATAGTTTCCAAATTCTTCTGCATACATAAAGTCATAAATTTTCATTTTGTTGTGATCTTATATCTTTTTTCTTTGCGATAAAAATGGGAGAGTGAAAAGTCAAGTTTGGATCTGAAAAAAAAAATTTGAACATCCAAAATGGAAATGCACAAATGCTAGGAGAGATAATTCCAAAAAGTATCTATGATTTTTAAGGATAGGCAAAAATTGGGTTGTTGGGCTCCGGTAAATATCCAACCACACGTTAACTTGAGAATTTAATTTTTTCTACTCCTTGAAATTTTTTGATCATTTGGCCACTTGCTTCCTCAACATGTTTCTGGCATGCATATCCACCACACTTAAAACATGTTAGGATCAGTTACAAGTGTCTATCCTATCTAATCTATTAGGGGTTGTACTAGTGGAACTTCCCAAACATGGATAACAAAACTTTGGAGTTCATTTTTTAGTGCGAAAATAATTGTCTTCACTTGCATTTGTTATACTTTCAAAATTCTTTTACATACATAAACTCTAAAATTTTAATTTTGTTCTGATCTTATATCTTTTCTCTTTTTGAGAAAAATGGAATAGCGAAAACTCAAGTTCGGATCAGAAAAAAAATTTTGAACAACCAAAATGTAAATGCACAAATGCAGAGAGAGATAACTCCAAAAAGTATCTGTGATTTTTAAGGATACGCAAAAGGTAGGTTGTTGGGCTCCAGTAAATATCCAACCACACGTTAACTTTGAATTTAATTTTTTCTAGTCCTTGAAATATTTGGATTATTAAGCCACTTGCATCCTCAACATGTTTTTGGCACACATATCCACCATACTTAAAACATGTTAGGATCTGTTACAAGTCATTTTCCTATCAAATCTATTAGGGGTTTTATTAGTGGAACTTCCCAAACATGGATAAAAAAACTTTGGAGTTCATATTTTAGTGCATGAAATAATTTTTTTCATTTGCATTTGCTATAGTTTGCAAATACTTTTGCATACGTAAACTCTAAAATTTTCGTTTTGTTGTGATCCTATATATTTTTCTTTTACGAGAAAAATGGGTGAGTGAAAATTTAAGTTTGGATCTGAAAAAAAAAAATTAGAACATCCAAAATGGAAATGCACAAATGCTGAGAGAGATAATTCCAAAAAGTATTTGTGATTTTTAAGGATAGGCAAAAACTGGGGTGATGGGCTCCGGTAAATATCCAACCACACGTTAACTTGAGAATTTAATTTTTTCTACTCCTTGAAATTTTTGGATCATTAGGCTACTTGCATCCTCAACATGTTTCTGGTATGCATATCCACCACACCTAAAACATGTAAGGATCATTTACAAGTCTTTTTCCTATCAAATCTATTAGGGGTTGGACTAGTGGAATTTCCCAAACATGGATAACAAAACTTTGGAGTTCATTTTTTAGTGCGTGAAATAATTTTTGTCACTTGTATTTGTTATAGTTTCCAAATTCTTTTGCATATATAAAATCTAAAATTTTTATTTTGTTGTGATCTTATACCTTTTTTCTTTACGAGAAAAATGGGAGAGTAAAAACTCAAGTTTGGATTTGAAAAAAAAAAATTTGAACATCCAAAATGGAAATGCACAAATCCTGAGAGAGATAATTCCAAAAAGTATCTGTGATTTTTAAGGATAGGGAACAAGTGGATTGTTGCGCTCCGGTAAATATCCAACCACACGTTAACTTGAGAATTTCATTTTTTCTACTCCTTGAAATTTTTGGATCATTAGGCCACTTGCTTCCACAACATGTTTCTGGCATGCATATCAACCACACTTAAAACATGTTAGGATTAGTTACAAGTCTCTTTCCTATCAAATCTATTAGGAGTTGTACTAGTGTAACTTCCTAAACATGGATAACAAAACTTTGGAGTTCATTTTTCAGTGTGTGAAATAATTTTTTTCCCTTGCATTTGTTATAGTTTCCAAATTCTTTTGCATACATAAACTCTAAAATTTTCATTTTGTTGTGATCTTATATCTTTTTTCCTTCGCGAGAAAAATAGGACAGCGAAAACTTATGTTTGGATCTGAAAAAAGAAAAATTTGAACATCCAAAATGGAAATGCACAAATGCTGAGAGAGATAATTCCAAAAAGTATCTGTGAATTTTAAGAATAGGCAAAAAAAGGGTTGTTGGGCTCCGGTAAATATCCAACCACACGTTAACTTGAGAATTTAATTTTTTCTACTCCTTGAAATTTTTTTGATCATTAGGCCGCTTGCATCCTCAACATGTCTTTGGGATGCATATTCACCACACTTAAAACATGTTAGGATCAGTTAGAAATCCCTTTCCTATCAAATCTATTACGGGTTCTACAAGTGGATCTTCCAAAACATGGATAACTAAACTTTGGAGTACATTTTTTAGTGCGTGAAATAATTTTATTCACTTGCATTTGTTATAGTTTCCAAATTCTTTTGCATACATAAACTCTAAAATTTTTATTTTGGTGTGATCTTATATCTTTTTTCTTTACAAGAAAAATGGGGGAGTGAAAACTCAAGTTTGGATCTGATAAAAAAAATTGTACATCCAAAATGGAAATGCACAATTGCTGAGAGAGATAATTCCAAAAAGTATCTATAATTTTTAAGGATAGGCAAACAGAGGGTTGTTGGGCTCCTGTAAATATCCAACCACACGTTAACTTGAGAATTTAAGTTTTTCTAGTCCTTGAAATTTTTATATCAAGGCCAGTTGCATCATCAACACGTTTCTGGCAAGCACATCCACCACACTTAAAACATGTTAGGATCAGTTACAAGTCACTTTCCTATCAAATCTATTAGCGGTGGTACTAGCGGAACTTCCCAAAACATGGATAAGAAAACTGTGGAGTTCATTTTTTAGTGCGTGAAATAATTTTCTTCACTTGCATTTGTTATAGTTTCCAAATTCTTTTGCGTACATAAACTCTAAAATTTTCATTTTCTTTTGATCTTATATCTTTTTTCTATACGAAAAAAATGAGAGAGTGAAAAGACATGTTTGGATCTAAAAAAAAAAATTTGAACATCCAAAATGGAAAAGCACAAATGCTGAGAGAGATAATTCCAAAAAGTATCTGTGATTTTTAAGGATAGGCAAAAGTGGGTTGTTGGGCTTTGGTAAATATCCAACCACACGTTAACTAGAGAATTTAATTTTTTCTACTCCTTGAAATTTTTGGATCATTAGGCCACTTGCATCCTCAACAAATTTCTGGCATGCATATCCACCACAGTTAAAACATGTTATGATCATTTACAAGTCTCTTTCCTTTCAAATCTATTAGGGGTTGAACTAGTGGAACTTCCCAAACATGGATAACAAAACTTTGGAGTTCATTTTTTGGTGCGTGAAATAATTTTCTTCGCTTGTATTTGTTATAGTATCCAAATTCTTTTCATACATGAACTCTAAAAATTTCATTTTGTAGTGATCTTATATCTTTTTTTGTTACGAGAAAAATAGGGGAGTGAAAACTCTACTTTCGAATTAAAAAAAAAATTTGAACATCCAAAATGGAAATGCACAAATGCTGAGAGAGATAATTCCAAAAAGTATCTGTGATTTTAAGGATAGGCAAAAAGTTGGTTGTTGAGCTGCGATAAATATCCAACCACACGTTAACTTGAGAATTTAATTTTTTCAACTCCTTTAAATTTTTGGATCATTACGACACTTGCATCCTCAACATGTTTCTGGCATGCATATCCACCACACTTAAAACATGTTAGGATCAATTACAAGTCTCTTTCCTATCAAATCTATTAGGGGTTGTCCAAGTGGAACTTCCCAAACATGGATAACAAAACTTTGGAGTTCATTTTTTAGTGCGTGAAATAATTTTCTTCACTTGCATTTATTATTGTTTCCAAATTCTTTTGCATACATAAACTCTAAAATTTTTATTTTGTTGTGATCTTAAATCTTTTTTCTTTACAAGAAAAATGGGAGAGTGAAAACTCAAGTTTGGATCTGAAAAAAAAAAATTTAAACATCCAAAATGGAAATGCACAAATGCTGAGAGAGATAATTCCAAAAAGTATCTGTGATTTTTAAGGATAGGCAAAAAGTGGGTTGTTGGGCTCCGGTAAATATCCAACCACATGTTAACGTGAGAATTTAATTTTTTCTACTCCTTCAAAATTTTGGATCATTAGGCCACTTGCCTCTTCAACATGTTTCTGGGATACATATCCACCACACTTAAAAGATGGTTGGCTCAGTTACAAGTTTCTTTCCTACCAAATCTATTAGGGGTTGTGCTAGTGGAACTTCCCAAACACGGATAACAAAACTTTGGAGTTCATATTTTAGTGCATGAAATAATTATTTTCATTTGCATTCGCTATAGTTTGCAAATACTATTGCATACATAAACTCTAAAATTTTCGTTTTGTTGTGGTCTGATATCTTTTTTCTTTACGAGAAAAATGGGTGAGTGAAAATTCAAGTTTGGATCTGAAAAAAAAATTAGAACATCCAAAATGGAAATGCACAAATGCTGAGAGAGATAATTCCAAAAAGTATTTGTGATTTTTTAGGATAGGTAAAAAGTGGGTTGATGGGCTCCGGTAAATATCCAACCACACGTTAACTTGAGAATTTAATTTTTTCTACTCCTTGAAAATTTTGGATCATTAGGCCACTTGCATCCACAACATGTTTCTAGCATGCATTTTCACCACACTTAAAATATGTAAGGATCAGTTACAAGTCTTTTTCCTATCAAATCGATTAGAGGTTGTACTAGTGGAATTTCCCAAACATCGATAACAAAACTTTGGAGTTCATTTTTTAGTGCGTGAAATAATTTTCTTCACTTGTATTTGTTATAGTTTCCAAATTCTTTCGCATACATAAACTCTAAAATTTTCATTTTGTTGTGATCTTATATCTTTATTCTTTACGAGAAAAATGGGAGAGTGAAAACTTAAGTTTGGATCTGAAAAAAAATTAGAACATCCAAAATGGAAATGCACAAATGCTGAGAGAGATAATTCCATTAAGTATCTGTGATTTTTAAGGATAGAGAAAAAGTGGGACGTTGGGCTCCGGTAAATATCCAACCACACGATAACTTGAGAATTTCATTTTTTCTACTCCTTGAAATTTTTGGATCAATAGGCCTCTTGCTTCAACAACATGTTCCTGGCATGCTTATCAACCACACTTAAAACATGTTAGGATTAGTTACAAGTCTCTTTCCTATCAAATCTATTAGGGGTTGCACTAGTGGAAATTCCTAAATATGGATAACAAAACTATGGAGTTCATTTTTCAGTCCGTGAAATAATTTTCTTCACTTGCATTTGTTATAGCTTTCAAATTCTTCTGCATACATAAACTCTAAAATTTTCATTTTGTTGTGTTATATCTATTTTTCTTTACGAGAAAAATCGGACAGTGAAAACTAATGTTTGGATCTGAAAAAAAAAAATTTGAACATCCAAAATGGAAATGCACAAATGCTGTGAGAGATAATTCCAAAAAGTATCTATGATATTTATGGATAGTCAAAAAAGGGTTGTTGGGCTCAAGTAAATATCCAACCACACGTTAGCTTGAGAATTTAATTTTTTCTACTCCTTGAAATTTTTTTTTGATCATTAGGCCGCTTGCATCCTGAACATGTTTCAAGCATGCATGTCCACCACACTTAAAACATCTTAGGATCAGTCACATGTCCCTTTCCTATCAAATCTATTAGGGGTTCTACAAGTGGATCTTCCCAAACATGGATAACAAAATTTTGGAGTTCATGTTTTAGTGCGTCAAATATTTTTTTTCACTTGCATTTGTTATAGTTGCCAAATTCATTTGCATACATAAACTCTAAACTTTTCATTTTGTTGTGATCTTATATCTTTTTTCGTTACGAGAGAAATGGGGGAGTGAAAACTCACGTTTGGATCTGAAAAAAAAAAAATTGTACATCCAAAATAGAAGCACAGATGTTGAGCGAGATAATTCCAAAAAGTATCTGTGATTTTTAAGGATAGGCATAAAGTGAGTTGTTGGGCTCCCGTCAATATCCAACCTCACGTTAAATTGAGAATTTAACTTTTTCTACTCGAAATTTTTGGATCATTAGGCCACTTGCAACCTCAACATGTTTCTGTCATGCATATCCACCACACTTAAAACATGTTTGGATCAGTTACAAGTCTTATCAAATGTATTAGGGGTTGTATTAGTGGAACTTCCCAAACATGGATAAAAAAACTTTAGAGTTCATTTTTTTGTGCGTGAAATAATTTTCTTCACTTGCATTTGTTGTAGTTTCCAAATTCTTCTGCATACAAAATCTTATATCTTTTTTTTTTACAAGAAAAATGGGAGAGTAAAAACTAAAGTTTGGATCTGAAAAAAAAATAATTTGAACATCCAAAGTGGAAATGCACAAATGCTTAGAGGGATAATTCCAAAAATTATCTGTGATTTTTAAGGATAGGTAAAAGTGAGTTGCTGGGCTACGGTTTGTTTCGAACCACACGTTAACTTGAGAATTTTTTTTTTCTACTCGAAATTTTTGGATCATTAGCCCACTTGCATACTCAACATGTTTCTTGCATGCATATCCACCACACATAAAACATGTTAGGATCAGTTACAAATCTCTTTCCTATCAAATCTATTAGGGGTTGTACTAGTGGAACTTCCCAAACAAGGATAACAAAACTTTGGAGTTCATTTTTTAGTGCGAGAAATAATTTTCTTCACTTGCATTTGTTATAGTTTCGAATTTCTTTTGCATACTTAAACTCTAAAATTTTCATTTTGTTGTAATCTTATATCTTTTTTCTTTACGAGAAAAAAGGGAGAGTGAAAGCTCAAGTTTGGATTTGAAAAAAAAAAAAAATTGAACATCCAAAATGGAAATGCGCAAATGCTGAGAGAGATAATTCCAAAAAGTATCTATGATTTTTAAGGATAGGCAAAAAGTGGGTTGTTGGGCTCCGGTAAATATCCAACGACACGTTAACTTGAGAATTTAATTTTTTCTACTCATTGAAATTTTTCGATCATTAGGCCACTTGCATCTACAACATGTTTCTGGCATACATATCCACCACAGTAAAAACAAGTTAGGATCAGTTACAAGTCTCTTTCCTAATAAATCTATTAGGGGTTGTACTAGTGGAACTTCCCAAACATGGATAACAAAACTTTGGAGTACATTTTTTAGTTCATGAAATAATTTTTTCACTTGCATTGGTTATAGTTTCATTATTCTTTTGCATAAAAATACACTAAAATTTTCATTTTTTTGTGATCTTATATCTTTTTTCTTTACGTGAAAAATGGGGGAGTGAAAACTGACGTTTGGATCTGAAAAAAAAATTTGAACATCCGAAATGTAAATGCACAAATGCTGAGAGAGATAATTCCAAAAAGTATCAGTGATTTTTATGGATAGGCAAAAAGTGGGTTGTTGGGCTCCGGTAAATATCCAACCACACGTTAACTTGAGAATTTAATTTTTTCTACTCCTTGAAATTTTTGGATCATTAGGCCACTTGCATCCTCAACATGTTTCTGGCGTGCATATCCACCACACTTAAAACATGTTAGGATCAGTTACAAGTCTCTTTCCTATTAAATCTATTAGGTGTTGTACTAGTGAAACTTCCCAAACATGGATAACAAAACTTAGGAGTTCATTTTTTAGAACATGAAATAATTTTTTTCACTTGCATTTGTTATAGTTTTCAAATTCTTTTCCATACATAAACTCTAAAATTTTTATTTTGTTGTGATCTTATATCTTTTTTCTTTACGAGAAAAATGAGGGAGTGAAAACTCACGTTTGGATGTAAAAAAAAAAAAAATTGAACATCCAAAATGAAAATGCACAAATGGTGAGAGAAATAATTCCAAAAAGTTTCTGTGATTTTTAAGGATAGGCAAAAAGTGGGTTGTTGGGCTGTAGTAAATATCTAACCACATGTTAACTTGATAATTTAATTTTTTTCTACTCCTTGAAATTTTTGGATCATTATGCCACTTGCATCCTCAACATGTTTTTGGCATGCATATCCACCACATATATAACATGTTAGGATCAGTTACAAGTCTCTTTCCTATCAAATCTCTTAGGGGTTGTACTAGTGGAATTACCCAAACATGGACAACAAAACTTTTGGAGTTCATTTTTTAGTGCATGAAATTATTTTCTTCACTTACATCCTCAACATGTGTCTGGCATGCATATCTACCACACCTTAAACATGTTAGGATCAGTTACAAGTCTCTTTCCTATCAAATCTATTAGGGGTTGTACTAGTGGAACTTCCCAAACACAGATAACAAAACTAAGGAGTTCCTTTTTTAGTCTGTGAAATAATTTTCTTCACTTGCATTGTTATAGTTTCCAAATTATTTTGCATACATAAACTCTAAAACTTTCATTTTGTTGTGATCTTATATCTTTTTTCTTTACGAGAACAATGGGAGAGTAAAAAGTCATGTTTCGATCTGAAAAAAAAAATTTGAACTTCCAAAATGGAAATGCACGAATGCTGAGAGAAATAATTCCAAAAAGTAACAGTGATTTTTAAGGATAGGCAAAAAGTGGGTTTTTGGGCTCCAGTAAATATCCAACCACACGTTAACTTGAGAATTTAATTTTTTTCTACTCCTTGAAATTTTTGGATCATTAGGCCACTTGCATTCTCAACATGTTTCTGGTATGCATTTCCATCACACATAAAACATGTTAGGATTAGTTACAAGTCTCTTTCTTATCAAATCTCTTAGGGGTTGTACTAGTGGAATTACCCAAACATGGATAACAAAACTTTGGAGTTCATTTTTTAGTGCATGAAATCATTTTTTCACTTGCATTTTCTATAGTTTCCAAATTCTTTTGCATACATAAACTCTAAAATTTTTATTTTTTTGTGATCTTATATCTTTTTTCTTTACGAGAAAAAAGAGAGAGTGAAAACTCAAGTTTGGATCTGAAAAAAAGAATTGGAACATCCAAAATGGAAATGCACAAATGCTGAGAGAGATAATTCCAAAAAGTGGGTTGTTGGGCTCCGGTAAATATCCAACCACATGTTAACTTGAGAATTTTTTTTTTTTCTACTCCTTGAACTTTATTGATCATTAGGCCACTTGCATCTTCAATATGTTTCTGGCATGCATATCCACTACACTTAAAACATGTTAGGATCAGTTACAAGTCTCTTTCCTATCAAATCTATTAGGGGTTGTACTAGTGGAACTTCCCAAACATGGATAACAAAACTTTGGAGTTCATTTTTTAGTGCGTGCAATAATTTTCTTCAGTTGCATTTGTTATAGTTTCCAAATTATTTTGCATACTTAAACTCTAAAATTTTTATTTTATTTTATCTTATATCTTTTTTCTGGACGAGAAAAATGGGGGAGTGAAAACTCACATTTGGATCTGAAAAAAATAAATTTGAACATCCAAAATAGCAATGCACAAATGCTGAGCGAGATAATTCCAAAAAGTATCTGTGATTTTTAAGGATAGGCATAAAGGGGGTAGTTGGGTTCCGATAAATATCCAACCACACGTTAACTTGAGAATTTAATTTTTTCTACTCATTGAAATTTTTGGATCATTAGGCTACTTGCATCCTCAACATGTTTCTGGCATGGATATCCACCACATATAAAACATGTTAGGATCAGTTACAAGTCTCTTTCCGATAAAATCTATTAGGGGTTGTACTAGTCGAACTTCCCAAATTCTTTTGGGATAACAAAAGAAGGATAAAAAAACTTTGGAGTTCATTTGCTAGTGCGTGAAATAATTTTCTTCACTTGCATTTGTAATAGTTTCCAAATTCTTTTGCATACATAAACTCTAAAATTTTCATTTTCTTGTGATCTTATACCTGTTTTCGATACGATTAAAATGGGAGAGTGAAAACTCAAGTTTGGATGTGAAAAAAGAAAATTTGAATTTCCAAAATCGATATTCACAAATGCTGAGAGAGATTATTCCAAAAAGTATCTGTGATTTCTAAGGATAGGATAAAAGTGGGTTGTTGGGCTCCGGTAAGTATCCAACCACACGTTAACTCTGCAATTTAATTTTTTCAACTCCTTGAAATTTTTGGATCATTAGGCCACCTGCATCCCCAACATGTTTATGGCATGCATATCCACCACACTTAAAAAAAGTTAGGATCAGTTACAAGTCTCTTTCCTATAAAATCTATTAAGAGTTGTACTGGTGGAACTTCCAAAACATGGATAACAAAAGTTTGGAGTTCATGTTTTAGTGCATGAAATAATTTTCTGCACATGTATTTGTTATAGTTTCCAAATTCTTTTGCATACATAAACTCTAAAATTTTCATTTTGTTGTGATCTTTTATCTTTTTGCTTTACAAGGAAAATGGGAGAGTGAAACTCAAGTTTGGATATGAAACAAAAAAAAATGAACTTCCAAAATGGAAATGCACAAATGCAGAGAGAGATAATTCCGAAAAGTATCTGTGATTTTTAAGGATAGACAAACAGTGGGTTGTTGCGCTCTGGTCCAACCACACGTTAACTTGAGAAATTGATTTTTTCTACTGCTTGAAATTTTTGAATCATTAGGCTACTTGCATCCTCAACATGTTTCTGGCATGCATATCCACCACACTTAAAACATGTTAGGATCATTTGCAAGTCTCTTTCCTATCAAATCTATTAGGGGTTGTACTAGTGGAACTTCCCAAACATGGATAACAAAACTTTGGAGTACATTTTTTAGTGCATGAAATAATTTTTTCACTTGCATTGGTTATAGTTTCATTATTCTTTTGCATATATAAACTCTAAATTTTTTATTTTGTTGTGATCTTATATCTTTTTTCTTTACGAGAAAAAAGGGGGAGTGAAAACTCAAGTTTGGATCTGAAAAAAAAAAAATTTGAACATCCAAAATGGAAATGCACAAATGCTGAGAGAGATAATTCCAAAAAGTATCTGTGATTTTTAAGTATAGGCAAAAAGTGGGTTGTTAGGCTTCGGTAAATATCCAACCACACGTTAACTTGAGAATTTAATTTTTTCTACTCCTTGAAATTTTTGGATCATTAGGCCACTTGCATCCTCAACATGTTTTTGGCATGCATATCCACCACACTTAAAACATGTTAGGATTAGTTACAAGTCTCTTTCCTATTAAATCTATTAGGGGCTGTACTAGTGGAACTTCCCAAACATGGATAACAAAACTTTGGAGGTCATTTTTTAGAGTGTGAAATAATTTTTTTCACTTGCATTTGTTATTGTTTCCAAATTCTTTTCCATACATAAACTCTAAAATTTTCATTTTGTTGTGATCTGATATCATTTTTCTTTACGAGAAAAATGGCAGAGGGAAAACTCACGTTTGGATCTAAAAAAAAAAAAATTTAACATCCAAAATGAAAATGCACAAATGATGAGAGAGATAATTCCAAAAAGTTTCTGTGATTTTTAAGGATAGGAAAAAAGTGGCTTGTTGGGCTCAGGTAAATATCCAACCACACGTTAACTTGAGAATTTAATTTATCTACTACTTGAAATTTTTGGATCTTTACGCCACTTGCTTCCTCAACATGTTTCTGGCATGCAGATCCACCACACTTAAAACATGTTAGGATCAGTTACAAGTCTCTTTCCTATTATATCTATTAGGGGATGTACATGTGGAACTTCCCAAACATGGATAACAAAACTTTGGATTTCATTTTTCGGTGCGTGAAATAATTTTCATGACTTGCATTTGTTATAGTTTCCAAATTCTTTTGCATACATAAACTCTATAATTTTCATTTTGTTGTGATCTTCTATTTTTTTATTTATTAGAAAAAAAGGGGAGTGAAAACTCAAGTTTGAATCTGAAAAAAAAAATTGAACATCCAAAATAGATATGCACAAATGTTGAGAGAGAGAATTCCAAAAAGTATCTGTGATTTTTAAGAATAGGCAAAAAGTGGGTTGTTGGGCTCCGGTAAATATCCAACCACACGTTAAGTTGAGGATTTAATTTTTTCTACTACTTGAATTTTTTGCATCATTAGGCCACTTGCATCCGCAACATGTTTCTCGAATGCATATCCACCTTCACTTAAAACATGTTAGGATCAGTTACAAGTCTCTTTCCTATCAAATCTATTAGGGGTTCTACTAATGGAACTTCCCTAACATGGATAACAAAACTTTGGAGATTATTTTTTAGTGCGTGAAATAATTTTCTTCACTTGCATTTGTTATAGTTTCCAAATTCTTTTGCATACATAAACTCTAAAATTTTCATTTTGGTGTGATCTTATATCTTTTTTCTTTACGAGAAAAATGGGATAGTGAAAACTCAAGTTTTGATCTGAAAAAAAATTTGAACATCCAAAAAGGAAATGCGCAAATGCTGAGAGAGATAATTCCAAAAAGCATCTGTGATTTTTAAGGATAGGCATAAACTGGGTTGTTGGGCTCTGGTAAATATCAGACCACACGTTAACTTGAGAATTTAATTTTTTCTACTCCTTGAAATTTTTGGATAATTAGGCCATTTGCATGTTCAACATGTTTCTGGCAAGCATATCCACCACACTTAAAACATGTTAAGATCAGTTACAAGTCTCTTTCCTATCAAATATCTTAGGGGTTGTACTAGTGGAATTACCCAAACATGGATAACAAAACTTTGGAGTTCATTTTTAGTGCATGAAATCATTTTCTTCACTTGCATTTGCTATAGTTTCCAAATTCTTTTGTATTCATAAACTCTAAAATTTTCATTTTCTTGTGATCTTATATCCTTTTTCTTTACGAGAAAATGGGGGAGAGAAAACTGAAGAATGGATCTGAAAAAAAAAAAATTTGAACATCCAAAATGGAAATGCACAAATGTTGAGAGAGATCATTCCAAAAAGTATCTGTGATTTTTAAGGATAGGCAAAAAGTGGGTTGTTGGGCTCCGATAAATATCCAACCACACGTTAACTTGAGAATTTAAGTTTTTCTACTCCTTGAAATTTTATGATCATTAGGCCACTGGCTTCCTCATCATGGTTCTGGCATGCATATTCACCACACTTAAAACATGTTAGGATCAGTTACAAGTCTCTTTCCTATCAAATCTATTAGGGGTTGTACTAGTGGAACTTCCCAAACATGGAAAACAAAACTTTGGAGTTCTTTTTTTAGTGCGTAAAATAATTTTTGTCACTTGCATTTGTTATAGTTTCCGAATTCTTTGCATACATAAACTCCAAAATTTTGATTTTGTTGTGATCTTATATCTTTTTTCTTTACTATAAAAATGGGAGAGTTAAAACTCAAGTTTGGATCTGAAAAAAAAAAATTTAACATCCAAAATGGAAATACACAAATGCTGAAAGAGATAATTCCAAAAAGTATCTGTGATTTTTATGGATAGGCAAAAAAAGGATTGTTGGGCTCAGGTAAATATCCAACCACATGTTAACTTGATAATTTAATTTTTTCTACTCCTTGAAATTTTTTTGATCATTAGGCCGCTTGCATCCCGAACATGTTTCTGGCATGCATGTCCACCACACTTAAAACATGTTAGGATCAGTCACAAGTACCGTTCCTATCAAATCTATTTGGGTTCTACAAGTGGATCTTCCCAAACATGGATAACAAAATTTTGGAGTTCTTGTTTTAGTGCGTCAAATATTTTTCTTCACTTGCATTTGTTATAGTTGCCAAATTTTTTTGCATACATAAACTCTAAACTTTTCATTTTGTCGTGATCTTATATCTTTTTTCGTTACGAGAAAAATGGGGGAGTGAAAACTCACGTTTGGATCTGAAAAAAAAAATTGTACTTCCAAAATGGATGTGCACAAATGTTGAGGGAGATAATTCCAAAAAGTATCTGTGATTTTTAAGGATAGGCATAAAGTGAGTTGTTGGGCTCCCGTCAATATCCAACCTCACGTTAAATTGAGAATTTAATTTTTTCTACTCGAAATTTTTTGATCATTAGGCCACTTGCATCCTCAACATGTTTCTGGCATGCATATCCACCACACTTAAAACATGTTTGGATCAGTTACAAGTCTAATCAAATCTATTAGGGGTAGTATTAGTGGAACTTCCCAAACATGGATAAAAAAACTTTAGAGTTCATTTTTTAGTGCGTGAAATAATTTTCTTCACTTGCATTTGTTATAGTTTCCAAATTTTTTTGCATACAAAATCTCTAAAATTTTCATTTTGTTGTGATCTTATAAGTTTTTTCTCTACGAGAAAAATGGGAGAGTTAAAACTCAAGTTTGGATCTGAAAAAAAAAAATTTGAACATCCAAAATGGAAATGTACAAATGCTGAGAGGGATAATTCCAAAAAGTATATGTGATTTTTAAGGATAGGAAAAAAGTGGGTTGTTGGGATCTGGTAATTATCCAACCACACGTTAACTCGAGAATTTAATTTTTTCTGCTCCTTGAAATTTTTGGATCATTAGGCCACTTGTATTCCCAACATGTTTCTGGCATGTATATGCACCACGCATAAAACATGTTAGGATCAGTTACAAATCTCTTTCCTATCAAATCTATTACGGGTTGTACTAGTGGAACTTCCCAAACATGGATAACAAAACTTTGGAGTTCATTTTTTAGTGCGAGATATAATTTTCTTCACTTGCATTTGTTATAGTTTCCAATTTCTTTTGCATACTTAAACTCTAAAATTTTCATTTTGTTGGGATCTTATATCTTTTTTTTTTTACGAGAAAAATGGGAGTGTGAAATCTCAAGTTTGGATCTGAAAAAAATAAATTTGAACATCCAAAATGAAAATGCGCAAATGCTGAGGGAAATAATTCCAAAAAGAATCTGTGATTTTTAAGGATAGGCAAAAAGTGGGTTGTTGGGCTCCGGTAAATATCCAACGACACGTTAACTTGAGAATTTAATTTTTTCTACTCATTGAAATTTTTCGATCATTAGGCCACTTACATCTACAACATGTTTCTGGCATACATATCCACCACAGTTAAAACAAGTTAGGATCAGTTACAAGTCTCTTTCCTATTAAATCTATTAGGGGTTGTACTAGTGGAACTTCCCAAACATGGATAACAAAACTTTGGAGTACATTTTTTTGTGCATGAAATAATTTTTTCACTTGCATTGGTTATAGTTTCATTATTCTTTTGCCTACAAATACTCTAAAATTTTCATTTTGTTGTGATCTTATATCTTTTTTCTTTTCGAGAAAAATGGGGGAGTGAAAACTCACATTTGGATCTGAAAAAAAGAATTTGAACATACGAAAAGTTGCACAAATGCTGAGAGTGATGATTCCAAAAAGTATCTGTGATTGTTAAGGATAGGCAAAAAGTGGGTTGTTGGGCTCCGGTAAATATCCAACCACACGTTAACTTGAGAATATAATTTTTTCTACTCCTTGAAATTTTTGGATCATTAGGCCACTTGCATCCTCAACATGTTTCTGGCATGCATATCCACCACACTTAAAACATGTTAGGATCAGTTACAAGTCTCTTTCCTATTAAATCTATTAGGTGTTGTAGTAGTGGAACTTCCCAAACATGGATAACAAAACTTTGGAGTTCATTTTTTAGATCGTGAAATAATTTTTTTCACTTGCATTTGTTATAGTTTCCAAATTCTTTTCCACACATAAACTCTAAAATTTTCATTTTGCTGTGATCTTATATCTTTTTTCTTTACGAGAAAAATGGGGGAGTCAAAACTCACGTTTGGATCTAAAAAAAAAAATTGAACATCCAAAATGAAAATGCACAAATGGTGAGAGAGATAATTCCAAAAAGTTTCTGTGATTTTTAAGGATAGGCAAAAAGTTGGTTGTTGGGCTCCAGTAAATATCTAACCACACGTTAACTTGAGAATTTAATTTTTTTCTACTCCTTGAAATTTTTGGATCATTAGGCCACTTGCATCCTCAACATGTTTCTGGCGTGCATATCAACCACAGATAAAACATGTTAGGATCAGTTACATGTCTCTTTCCTATCAAAACTTTGGAGTTCATTTTTTTGTGCATGAAATCATTTTCTTCACTTGCATTTTCTATAGTTTCCAAATTCTTTTGCATACATAAACTCTAAAATTTTCATTTTTTTACGATCTTATATCATTTTTCTTTACGAGAAAAATAAGAGAGTGAAAACACAAGTTTGGATCTGAAAAAAAAAATTTGAAAATCCAAAATGGAAATGCACAAATGCTAAGAGACCTAATTCCAAAAAGTACCAGTGATTTCTAAGGATAGGTAAAAAGTGGGTTGTTGGGCTGCGATAAATATCCAACCACACGTTAACTTGAGAGTTTAATTTTTTGTACTCCTTGACATATTTGGATCATTAGGCCACTTGCATCCTCAACATGTTTCTAGCATGCATATCAACCACACTTAAAACACTATAGGATCAGTTACAAGTCTCTTTCCTATCAAATCTATTACGGGTTGTACTAGTGGAACTTCCCAAACACAAATAACAAAACTAAGGAGTTCATTTTTTAGTCTGTGAAATAATTTTCTTTACTTGCATTGTTATAGTTTCCAAATTCTTTTGCATACATAAACTCTAAAATTTTCATTTTGTGGTGATCTTATATCTTTTTCTTTACGAGAAAAATGGGAGAGTAAAAAGTCATGTTTCGATCTGAAAAAAAAAAATTTTAACTTCCAAAATGGAAATGCACAAATGCTGAGAGAAATAATTCCAAAAAGTAACTGTGATTTTTAAGGATAGGCAAAAAGTAGGTTTTTGGGCTCCAGTAAATATCCAACCACACGTTAACTTGAGAATTTAATTTTTTTCTACTCCTTGAAATTTTTGGACCATTAGGCCACTTGGATCCTCAACATGTTTCTGGCATGCATATCCACCAAACATAAAACATGTTAGGATCAGTTATAAGTCTCTTTCCTATCAAATCTCTTAGGGGTTGTACTAGTGGAATTACCCAAACATAGATAACAAAACTTTGGAGTTCATTTTTTGTGCATGAAACCATTTTCTTCACTTGCATTTTCTATAGTTTCCAAATTCTTTTGCATACATAAACTCTAAAATTTTTATCTTTTTGTGAACTTATATCGTTTTTCTTTACGAGAAAAAGAGAGAGTGAAAACTCAAATTTGGATCTGAAAAAAAAAATTTCAACATCCAAAATGGAAATGCACAAATGGTGAGAGAGCTAATTCTAAAAAGTATCAGTGATTTCTAAGGATAGGTAAAAAGTGGGTTGTTGGGCTGCGGTAAATATCCAACCACACGTTAACTTGAGAGTTTAATTTTTTCGACTCCTTGAAATATTTGGATCATTAGGCCACTTGCATCCTCAACATGTTTCTAGCATGCATATCGACCACACTTAAAACACTATACGATCAGTTACAAGTCTCTTTCCTATCAAATCTATTAGGGGTTGTACTAGTGGAACTTCCCAAACACAGATAGCAAAACTAAGGAGTTCATTTTTTAGTCTGTGAAATAATTTTCTTCACTTGCATTGTTATAGTTTCCAAATTCTTTTGCATACATAAAATCTAAAATTTTCATTTTGTTGTGATCTTATATCTTTTTTCTTTACGAGAAAAATGGGAGAGTAAAAAGTCATGTTTCGATCTGAAAAAAAAAAATTTGAACTTCCAAAATGGAAATGCACAAATGCTGAGAGAAATAATTCCAAAAAGTAACTGTGATTTTTAAGGATAGGCAAAAAGTGGGTTTTTGGGCTCCAGTAAATATCGAACCTCACGTTAACTTGAGAATTTAATTTTTTTATACTCCTTGAAATTTTTGGATCATTAGGCCACTTGCATCCTCAACATGTTTCTGGCATGCATATCCACCACACATAAAACATGTTAGGATCAGTTATAAGTCTCTTTCCTATCAAATCTCTTAGGGGTTGTACTAGTGGAATTACCCAAACATAGATAACAAAACTTTGGAGTTCATTTTTTTTGCATGAAACCATTTTCTTCACTTGCATTTTCTATACTTTTCCAAATTCTTTTGCATACATAAACTCTAAAATTTTCATTTTTTTGTGATCTTATATCGTTTTTCTTTACGAGAAAAAAGAGAGTGAAAACTCAAATTTGGATCTGAAAAAAAAAATTTGAACATCCAAAATGGAAATGCACAAATGGTGAGAGCGCTAATTCTAAAAAGTATCAGTGATTTCTAAGGATAGGTAAAAAGTGGGTTGTTGGGCTGCGGTAAATATCCAACCACACGTTAACTTGAGAGTTTAATTTTTTTGACTCCTTGAAATATTTGGATCATTAGGCCACTAGCATCCTCAACATGTTTCTACAATGCATATCAACCACACTTAAAACACTATACGATCAGTTACAAGTCTCTTTCCTATCAAATCTATTAGGGGTTGTATTAGTGGAACTTCCCAAACACAGATAACAAAACTAAGGAGTTCATTTTTTAGTCTGTGAAATAATTTTCTGCACTTGCATTGTTATAGTTTCCAAATTCTTTTGCATACATAAAATCTAAAATTTTCATTTTGTTGTGATCTTATATCTTTTTTCTTTACGAGAAAAATGGGAGAGTAAAAAGCCAAGTTTCGATATGAAAAAAAAAAAATTGAACTTCCAAAATGGAAATGCACAAATGCTGAGAGAAATAATTCCAAAAAGTAACTGTGATTTTTAAGGATAGGCAAAAAGTGGGTTTTTGGGCTCTAGTAATTATCCAACCACACATTAACTTGAGAATTTAATTTTTTTCTACTCCCTAAAATTTTTGGATCATTAGGCCACTTGCATCCTCAACATGTTTCTGGCAAGCATATCCACCACACATAAAACATGTTAGGATCAGTTACAAGTCTCTTTCCTATCAAATCTCTTAGGGGTTGTACTAGTGGAATAACCCAAACATGGATAACAAAACTTTGGAGTTCATTTTTTAGTGCATGAAATCATTTTCTTCACTTGCATTTTCTATAGTTTCCAAATTATTTTGCATACATAAACTCTAAAATTTTCATTTTTTTGTGATCTTATGTCTTTTTTCTTTACGAGGAAAAAGAGAGTGAAAACTCAAGTTTGGATCTGAAAAAAAAAATTTGAACATCTAAAATGGAAATGCACAAATGCTGAGAGAGATAATTCCAAAAAGTGGGTTGTTGGGCTCAGGTAAATATCCAACCACATGCTAACTTGAGAATTTTTTTTTTCTACTCCTTGAAATTTATTGATCATTAGGCCACTTGCATCTTCAACATGTTTCTGGCATGCATATCCACCACACTTAAAACATGTTAGGATCAGTTACAAGTCTCTTTCCTATCAAATCTATTAGGGGTTGTACTAGTGGACCTTCCCAAACATGGATAACTAAACTTTGGAGTTCATTTTTTAGTGCGTGCAATAATTTTCTTCACTTGCATTTGTTATAGTTTCCAAATTATTTTGCATACTTAAACTATAAAATTATTATTTTTTTGTGATCTTATATCTTTTTTCTTAACGAGAAAAATGGCGGAGTGAAAACTCACGTTTGGATCTGAAAAAAATAAATTTGAACATCCAAAATGGAAATGCACAAATGCTGAGAGAGATAATTCCAAAAGGTATCTGTGATTTTTAAGGATAGGCATAAAGTGGGTAGTTGGGCTCCGGTAAATATCCAACCACACGTTAACTTGAGAATTTAATTTTTTCTACTCATTGAAATTTTTGGATCATTAGGCCACTTGCATCCTCAACATGTTTCTGGCATGGATATCCACCACCCATAAAACATGTTAGGATCAGTTACAAGTCTCTTTCCTATAAAATCTATTAGGGGTTGTACTAGTGGAACTTCCCAAATTCTTTTGGGATAACAAAAGAAGGATAACAAAACTTTGGAGTTCATTTTTTAGTGCGTGAAATAATTTTCTTCACTTGCATTTGTAATAGTTTCCAAATTCTTTTGCATACATAAACTCTAAAATTTTCATTTTCTTGTGATCTTATACCTTTTTTCTATACGAGAAAAATGGGAGAGTGAAAACTCAAGTTTGGATGTGAAAAAAGAAAATTTGAACTTCCAAAATCGATATTCACAAATGCTGAGAGAGATAATTCCAAAAAGTATATGTGATTTCTAAGGATAGGATAAAAGTGGGTTGTTGGGCTCCGGTAAGTATCCAACCACACGTTAACTTGGCAATTTAATTTTTTCAACTCCTTGAAATTTTTGGATCATTAGGCCACCTGCATCCTCAACATGTTTATGGCATACATATCCACCACACTTAAAAAAAGTTTGGATCAGTTACAAGTCTCTTTCCTATCAAATCTATTAAGGTTGTACTAGTGGAACTTCCAAAACATGGAAAACAAAACTTTGGACTTCATGTTTTAGTACGTGAAATAATTTTCTGCACTTGCATTTGTTATAGTTTCCAAATTCTTTTGCATACATAAACTCTAAAATTTTCATTTTGTTGTGTTCTTTTATCTTTTTTCTTTACGAGGAAAATGGGAGAGTGAAACTCAAGTTTGGATCTGAAACAAAAAAAATGAACTTCCAAAATGGAAATGCACAAATGCTGAGAGAGATAATTCCAAAAAGTATCTGTCATTTTTAAGGATAGACAAAAAGTGGGTTGTTGCGCTCTGGTAAATATCCAACCACACGTTAACTTGAGAAATTAATTTTTTCTACTCCTTGAAATTTTTGGATCATTAGGCAACTTGCATCCTCAACATGTTTCTGGCATGCATATCCACCACACTTAAAATATGTTAGGATCATTTGCAAGTCTCTTTCCTATCAAATATATTAGGGGTTGTACTAGTCGAACTTCCCAAACATGGATAACAAAACCTTGGAGTACATTTTTTAGTGCGTGAAATAATTTTTTCACTTGCATTGGTTATAGTTTCATTATTCTTTTGCATACATAAACTCTAAAATTTTCATTTTGTTGTGATCTTATATCTTTTTTCTTTACGAGAAAAATAGGGGAGTGAAAACTCATGTTTGGATCTGAAAAAAAAAATTTGAACATCCGAAATGGAAATGCACAAATGCTGAAAGAGATAATTCCAAAAGGTATCTGCGATTTTTAAGGATAGGCAAAAAGTGGGTTGTTGGGCTTCGGTAAATATCCAACCACACGTTAACTAGAGAATTTAATTTTTTCTACGCCTTGAAATTTTTGTATCATTAGGCCACTTGCATCCTCAACATGTTTTTTGCATGTATATCCACCACACTTAAAACATGTTAGGATCAGTTACAAGTCTCTTTCCTATTAAGTCTATTAGCGGTTGTACTAGTGGAACTTCCCAAACATGGATAACAAAACTTTGGAGTTCATTTTTTAGAGCTTGAAATAATTTTTTTCACTTGCATTTGTTATATTTTCCGAATTCTTTTGCATACATAAACTCTAAAATTTTCATTTTGGTGTGATCTTATATCTTTTTTCTTTACGAGAAAAATGGGATAGATAAAACTCAAGTTTTGATCTGAAAAAAAAATTTGAACATCCAAAAAGGAAATGCGCAAATGTTGAGAGAGATAATTCCAAAAAGTATCTTTGATTTTTAAGGATAGGCAAAAAGTGGGTTGTTGGGCTCTGGTAAATATCAGACCACACGTTAACTTGAGAATTTAATTTTTTTCTACTCCTTGAAATTTTTGGATCATTAGGCCATTTGCATGTTCAACATGTTTGTGGCAAGCATATCCACCACACTTAAAACATGTTAAGATCAGTTACAAGTCTCTTTCCTATCAAATCTATTAGGGGTTGTACTAGTGGAACTTCCCAAACATGGACAACAAAACTTTGGAGTTCATTTTTTAGTGCATGAAATCATTTTCTTCACTTGCTTTTTCTATAGTTTCCAAATTCTTTTGCAAACATGAACTCTAAAATTTTCATTTTTTTGTGACCTTATATCTTTTTTCTTTACGAGAAAAAAGAGAGAGTGAAAACTCAAGTTTGGATCTGAAAAAAAAATTTGAACATCCAAAATGGAAATGCACAAATGCTGAGAGAGATAGTTCCAAAAAGTATTTGTGATTTTTAAGGATAGGCAAAAAGTGGGTTGTTGGGCTCCGGTAAATATCCAACCACAAGTTAACTTGAGAATTTATTTTTTTTCTACTCCTTGAAATTTTTGGATCATTAGGCCACTTGCATCCTCAACATGTTTCAGGCATGCATATCCACCACACTAAAAACATGTTAAGATCAGTTACAAGTCTCTTTCCTATCAAATCTATTAGGGGTTGTACTAGTGGAACTTCCCAAACATGGATAACAAAACCTTGAAGTTCATTTTTTAGTCCGTGAAATAATTTTCTTCACTTGCATTTGTTATAGTTTCCAAATTCTTTTGCATACATAAACTCTAAAATGTTCATTTTGTTGTGATCTTATATCTTTTTTCTTTACGAGAAAAATGGGAGAGTGAAAACTGAAGTTTCGATCTGAAAAAAAAAAATTTGAACTTCCAAAATGGAAATGCACAAATGCTGAGAGAGAAAATTCCAAAAAGTATATGTGATTTTTAAAGATAGGCAAAAAGTGGGTTGTTGGGCTCCAGTAAATATCCAACCACACGTTAACTAGAGAATTTAATTTTTTCTTTTCCTTGAAATTTTATGATCATTAGGCCACTGGCTTCCTCAACATGGTTCTGGCATGCATATCCACCACACTTAAAACATGTTAGGATCAGTTACCAGTCTCTTTCCTATCAAATCTATTAGGGGTGGTACTAGTGGAACGTCCCAAACATGGATAACAAAACTTTGGAGTTCATTTTTTAGTGCATAAAATAATTTTCTTCATTTGCATTTTTTATAGTTTCCAAATTCTTTTGCATACATAAACTCTAAATTTTTTATTTTGTTGTGATCTTATATCTTTTTTCTTTACTAGAAAAATGGGAGAGTAAAAATTCAAGTTTGGATTTGAAAAAAAAAAATTGAACATCCAAAATGGAAATGCACAAATGCTGAGAGAGATAATTACAAAAAGTATCTGTGATTTTTAAGGATATGCAAAAAGTGGGTTGTTGGGCTCAAGTAAATATCCAACCACACGTTAACTTGAGAATTTAATTTTTTTCTACTCCTTGAAATTTTTGGATCATAAGGGCACTTGCATCCTCAACATGTTTCTGGCATCCATATCCACCACACATAAAACATGTTAGGATCAGTTACAAGTCTCTTTCCTATCCAATCTCTTAGGGGTTGTACGAGTGGAATTACCCAAACATGGATAAAAAAATTTTGGAGTTCATTTTTTAGTGCATGAAATCATTTTCTTCACTTGCATTTGCTATAGTTTCCAAATTCTTTTGCATACATAAACTCTAAAATTTTCATTTTCGTGTGATCTTATATCCTTTTCTTTATGAGAAAATGGGGGAGAGAAAACTGAAGAATGGATCTGAAAAAAAAAATTTGAACATCCAAAATGGAAATGCACAAATGCTGATAGAGATCATTCCAAAAAGTATCTGTGATTTTTAAGGACAGGCAAAAAGTGGGTTGTTGGGCTCCGGCAAATATCCAACCACCCGTTAACTTGAGAATTTAATTTTTTCTACTCCTTGAAATTTTATGATCATTAGGCCACTGGCTTCCTCAACAAGGTTCTGGCATGCATATCCACCACACTTAAAACATGTTAGGATCAGCTACAAGTCTCTTTCCTATCAAATCTATTAGGGGTTGTACTAGTGGAACTTCCCAAACATGGAAAACAAAACTTTGAAGTTCTTTTTTTAGTGCGTAAAATAATTTTCTTCACTTGCATTTGTTATAGTTTCCGAATTCTTTTGCATACATAAACTCTAAAATTTTGATTTTGTTGTGATCTTATATCTTTGTTCTTAAGTACAAAAATGGGAGAGTTAAAACTCAAGTTTGGATCTGAAAAAAAAAATTTGAACATCCAAAATGGAAATGCTCAAATGCTGAGAGAGATAATTACAAAAAGTATCTGTGATTTTTAAGGATAGGCAAAAAGTGGGTTGTTGGGCTCCAGTAAATATCCAACCACACGTTAACTTGAGAATTTAAATTTTTTCTACTCCTTGAAATTTTTGAATCATTAGGCCACTTGCATCCTCAATATGTTTCTGGCATGCATATCCACCACACATAAAACATTTTAGGATCAGTTACAAGTCTCTTTCCTATCAAATCTCTTAGGGGTTGTACTAGTGGAATTACCCAAACATGGATAATAAAACTTTGGAGTTCATTTTATAGTGCATGAAATCATTTTCTTTACTTGCATTTGCTATAGTTTCCAAATTCTTTTGCATACATAAACTCTAAAATTTTCATTTTCTTGTGATCTTATATCCTTTTTCTTTAACAGAAAAATGGAGGAGAGAAAACTCAAGAATGGATGTTAAAAAAAAAATTTTGAACATCCAAAATGGAAATGCACAAATGCTGAGAAAGATAATTCCAAAATGTATCTGTGATTTTTAAGGATAGGCAAAAATTGGGTGGTTTGGCTCCGATAAATATCCAACCACACGTTAACTTGAGAGTTTAATTTTTTTGACTCCTTGAAATATTTGGATCGTTAGGCCACTTGCATCCTCAACATGTTTCTGGCATGCATATCCACCACACATAAAATATTTTAGGATTAGTTACAAGTCTCTTTCCTATCAAATCTCTTAGGGGTTGTACTAGTGGAATTACCCAAACATGGATAATAAAACTTTGGAGTTCGTTTTATAGTGCATGAAATCATTTTCTTTACTTGCATTTGCTATAGTTTCCAAATTCTTTTGCATACATAAACTCTAAAATTTTCATTTTCTTGTGATCTTATATCCTTTTTCTTTAACAGAAAAATGGAGGAGAGAAAACTCAAGAATGGATGTTAAAAAAAAATTTTTGAACGTCCAAAATGGAAATGCACAAATGCTGAGAAAGATAATTCCAAAATGTATCTGTAATTTTTAAGGATAGGCAAAAAGTGGGTGGTTTGGCTCCGGTAAATATCCAACCACACGTTAACTTGAGAATTTAATTTTTTTCTACTCCCTGAAATTTTTGGATCATTACTCTACTTGCATCCTCAACATGTATCTGACATGCATATCCACCACACTTAAAACATGTTAGGATCAGTTACTAGTCTCTTTCCTATCAAATCTATTAGGGTTGTACTAGTGGAACTTCCCAAACACAAATAACAAAACTAAGGAGTTCATTTTTTAGTCTGTGAAATAATTTTCTTCACTAGCATTTTTTATAGTTTCAAAATTTTTTTGCATACATACTCTAAAATTTTCATTTTGTTGTGATCTTATATCTTTTTTCATTACGAGAAAAATGGGAGTGTGAAAAGTCATGTCTCAATCTGAAAAAAAAAATTTGAACTTCCAAAATGGAAGTGCACAAATGCTGAGAGAGATAATTCCAAAAAGTAACTGTGATTTTTAAGGATAGGGAAAAAGGGGGTTGTTGGGCTCCAGTAAATATCCAACCACACGTTAACTTGAGAATTTAATTTTTTTCTACTCCTTGAAATTTTTGGATCATTAGACCACTTGCATCCTCAACATGTTTCTGGCCTGCATATCCACCACACATAAAAAATGTTAGGATCAGTTACAAGTCTCTTTCCTATCAATTCTCTTAGGGGTTGTACTAGTGGAACTACCCAAACATGGATAACAAACTTTGGAGTTCATTTTTTAGTGCGTAAAATAATTTTCTTCACTTGCATTTGTTATAGTTTCCAAATTCTTTTGCATACATAAACTCTAAAATTTTCATTTTGTTGTGATCCTTAATCTTTTTTCTTTACAAGAAAACTGGGAGAGTGAAAACTCCAGTTTGGATCTGAAAAAAAAAAAATTTGTACATCCAAAATTCAAATGCACAAATGCTGAGAGAGCTAATTCCAAAAAGTATCAGTGATTTCTAAGGATAGCCAAAAAGTGGGTTGTTGGGCTGCGGTAAATATCCAACCACACGTTAACTTGAGAGTTTAATTTTTTCTACTCCTTGAAATATTTGGATCATTAGGCCACTTGAATCCTCAACATGTTTCTGGCATGCATATCAACCACACTTAAAACACTATAGGATCAGTTACAAGTGTCATTCCTATCAAATCTATTAGGGGTTGTACTAGTGGAACTTCCCAATCATGGACAACAAAACTTTGGAGTTCATTTTTTTGTGTGTGAAATAATTTTCTTCACTTGCATTTCTTATAGTTTCCAAATTCTTTTGCATACATAAACTCTAAAATTTTCATTTAGTTGTGATCTTCTATTTTTTTCATTATGAGAAAAATAAGGGAGTGAAAACTCAAGTTTGGATCTAAAAAAAATAATAATTGAACATCCAAAATAGAAGTGCACAAATGCTGAGAGAGATAATTCCAAAAAGTATATGTGACTTTTAAGGATAGGCAAAAAGTGGGTTGTTGGGCACTGGTAAATATCCAACCACACGTTAACTTGAGAATTTAATTTTTTCTACTCCTTGAAATTTTTGCATCATTAGGCCAGTTGCATCCTCAACATGTTTCTCGAATGCATATCCACCTTCACTTAAAACATGTTAGGATCAGTTACAAGTCTCTTTCCTATCAAACTATTACCGGTTGTACTAGTGCAACTTCCAAAACATTGATAACAAAACTTTGGAGTTCATTTTTTAGTGCGTGAAATAATTTTTTTCACTTGCATTTGTTATAGTTTCCAAATTGTTTTGCATACATAAACTTTAAAATTTTCATTTTGTTGTGATCTTATATCTTTTTTCTTTACGAGAAAAATGGGAGAGTGAAAACTCAGGTTTGGATCTGAAAAAAAAAATTTGAACATCCAAAATAGAAATGCACAAATGCCGAGAGAGATAATTCCAAAATAGTATCTATGATTTTTAAGGATAGGCAAAAACTGGGTTGTTGGGCTCCAGTGAATATCAAACCACACATTAACTTGAGAATTTAACTTTTTTCTACTCCTTGAAAATTTTGGATCATCAGGCCACTTGCAACCTCAACATGTTATGGTATGCATATCCACCACACTTAAAATATGTTAGGATAAGTTACATGTCTCTTTCCTATCAAATCTATTAGGGGTTGTACTAATGGAACTTCACTAACATGGATAACAAAACTTTGGAGTTCATTTTTTAGTGCGTGAAATAATTTTCTTCACTTGCATTTGTTATAGTTTCCAAATTCTTTTGCATTTGTAAAACTAAAATTTTCATTTTGTTGTAATCTTATATCAATTTTCTTTACGAGAAAAATCGGAGAGTAAAAACTCAAGTTTCGTTCTGAAAAAAAAAATTTGAACATCCAAATAGGAAATACGCAAATGCTGAGAGATATAATTCCAAAAAGTATCTGTGATTTTTAAGGATAGGCAAAAAGTGGGTTGTTGGGCTCCGGTAAATATCAGACCACACGTTAACTTGAGAATTTACTCTTTTTCAACTCCTTGAAAATTTTGGATCATTTGGCCACTTGCATCCTCAACATGTTTCAGTCATGCATATCCACCGCACTTAAAACATTTTAGGATCAGTTACAAGTCTCTTTTCTATGAAATCTATTAGGGGTTGTACTAGTGGAACTTCCCAAACATGGATAACAAAACTTTGGAGTTCATTTTTTAGTGCGTGAAATAATTTTCTTCACTTGCATTTGTTATAGTTTGCATATTCTTTTGTATACATAAACTCTAAAAATTTCATTTTGTTGTGATCTTATAGCTTTTTTCTTTGCGAGAAAAATGGGAGAGTGAAAACTCAAGTGTGGATCTGAAAAAAATAATTTGAACATCCAAAATAGAAATGCACAAATGCTGAGAGAGATAATTCCAAAAAGTATCTGTGATTTTTAAGAATAGGGAAAAAGTGGGTTGTTGGGCTCCGGTAAATATCCAACCACATGTGAACATGAGAATTTAATTTTTTTCAACTCCCTGAAATTTTTTGATCATTACTCCACTTGCATCCTCAACATGTTTCTGGGATGCATATCTACCACACTTAAAACATGTTAAGATCAGTTACAAGTCTCTTTCCTATCGAATCTATTAGGGGTGTTACTAGTGGAACTACCCAAACATGGATAACAAAACTTTGGAGTTCATTTTTTAGTGTGTGAAAAAATTTTCTTGACTTGTATTTTTTATTGTTTCCAAATTCTTTTGCATACATAAACTCTAAAATTTTCATTTTGTTGTGATCTTATATCTTTTTCCTTACAAGAAAAATAGGAGGGTGAAAAATCAAGTTTTGATCTGAAAAAAAAAATTTGAACATCCAAAATGGAAATGCCGAAATGCTGAGAGAGATAATTCCAAAAAGTATCTGTGATTTTTAAGGATAAGCAAAAAAGTGGGTTGTTGGGCTCGGTAAATATCCAACTACACATTAACTTGAGAATTTAAATTTTTTCTATTCCTGGAAATATTTGGATCATTAGGCCACTTGCATCCTCAACATGTTTCTGGGATGCATATCCACCACACTTAAAACAAGTTAGGATCAATTACAAGTCTCTTTCCTATCCAAATTATTAGGGGTTGTACTAGTGGAACTTCCCAAACATGGATAACAAAACTTTGGAGTCATTTTTTAGTGCGTGAAATAATTTTCTTCACTTGCATTTGTTACAGTTTCCAAATTCTTTTGCATACATAAAGTCTAAAATTTTCATTTTGTTGTGATCTTATATCTTTTTTCTTTACGAGAAAAATGGGAGGGTGAAAACTCAAGTTTGGATCTGAAAAAAAAAAAATTTGAACATCCAAAATGGAAATGTCGAAATGCTGAGAGAGACAGTTCCAAAAAGTATCTGTGATTTTTAAGGATAGGCAAAAAGTGGGTTGTTGGGCTCCGCTAAATATCCAACCACACATTAACTTGAGAATTTAATTTTTTTCGATTCCTTGAAATATTTGGATGATTAGGCCACTTGCATCCTCTACATGTTTCTGGGATGCATATCCACCACACTTAAAACATGATAGGATCAGTTACATGTCTCTTTCCTATAAAATCTATTAGGGGTTGTACTAGTGGAACTTCCCAAACATGGATAACAAAACTTTGGAGTTCATTTTTTAGTGCCTGAAATAATTTTCTTCACTTGCATTTGTTATAGTTTCCAAATTCTTTGACATACATAAACTCTAAAATTTTCATTTAGTTGTGGTCTGATATTTTTTTCTTTACGAGAAAAATGGGAGAGTGAAAACTCAAGTTTGGATCTGAAAAAAAAAATTTGAACATCCAAAATGGAAATGCACAAATGCTGAGAGAGATAATTCCAAAAAGTATCTGTGATTTTTAAGGATAGGGAAAAAGTGGGTTGTTGGGCTCCGGTAATTATCCAACCACACGTTAACTTGACAATTTAACTTTTTTCTTCTCCTTGCAATGTTTGGATCATTAGGCCACTTGCAACCACAACATGTTTCTGACTTGCATATCCACCACACTTAAAACATGTTAGGATCAGTTACATGTCTCTTTCCTATCAAATGTATTTAGGGTTGTACAAGTGGAAATTCCCAAACATGGATAACAAGGCATTGGCGTTCATTTTTGAGTGCGTGAAATAATTTTCATCACTTGCATTTGTCATAGTTTCCAAATTTTTTTGCATACATAAACTAAAAAATTTTCAGTTTGTTGTGATCTTATATCTTTTTTCTTTATGATAAAAATGGAAGATTGAAAACTCAAGTTTGGATCTGAAAAAAAAAATTTGAACATCCAAAATGGAAATGCATAAATGCTAAGAGAGATAATTCGAAAAAGCATTAGTGATTTTCAAGGATAGGCAAAAAGTGTGTTGGATGGCTCCGGTAAATATCCAACCACACGTTAACTTGAGAATTTAATTTTTTCTACTCCTTGATAGTTTTTGATCATTAGGCGACTTGCATCCTCAATTCTTTTGGCATGCATGTCCACCACATTTAAAACATGTTAGGATCAGTTACAAATATCTTTCCTTTCAAATCTATTAGGGGTTGTACAAGTGGACCTTCCCAAATATGGATAACAAAACATTGGAGTTCATTTTTTAGTGCATGAAATAATTTTCTTCACTTGCATTTGTTATAGTTTCCAAATTCTTTTGCGTACATAAACTCTAAAATTTTCATTTTGTTGTGATCTTATATCTTTTTTCTTTACGACAAAAATGGGAGAGTGAAAACTCAAGTTTGGATCTGAAAAAAAAAAATTTTGAACATCCAAAATGGAAATGCACAAATGCTTAGAGACACAATTCCAAAAAGTATCAGTGATTTTTAATGATAGGCAAAAAGTGGGTTGTTGGGCACCGGTAAATATCCAACCACACGTTAACTTGAGAATTTAATTTTTTTCTACTCCTTGAAATTTTTTGATCATTAGGCCACTTGCATCCTCAACATGTTTCTGGCATGCATATTCACCACACTTAAAACAAGTTAGGATCTGTCACAAGTGTCTTTCCTATCAAATCTATTAGGGGTTGTACAAGTGGAGCTTTCCAAACATGGATAACAAAACTTTGGAGCCCATTTTTTAGTGCGTGAAATAATATTCTTCACTTGCATTTTTTATAGTTTCCAAATTCTTTTGCATACATCAACTCTAAAATTTTTATTTTGTTGTGATCTTATATCTTTTTTCTTTACAAGAAAAATGGGAGACTGAAAACTCAAGTTTGGATCTGAAAAAAACAAATTTGAACATCCAAAAGGGAAATGCACAAATGCTGAGAGAGATAATTCCAAAAAGTATCTGTGATTTTTAAGGATAGGCAAAAAGTGGCTTGTTGGGCTCCGGTAAATATCCAACCACACGTTAACTTCAGAATTTATTTTTTTTACTCCTTGAAATTTTTTGATCATTAGGCCACTTGCATCCTCAACATGCTTCTAGCATGCATATCAACCAAACTTAAAACATGTTAGGATTAGTTACAAGTCTCTTTGCTATCAAATCTATTAGGGATTGTACTAGTGGAACTTCCCAGACAAGGATAACAAAACTTTGGAGTTCATTTTTTAGTGCGTGAAATAATTTTCTTCACTTGCATTTGTTATAATTTCCAAATTCTTTTGCATACATAAACTCTAAAACTTTCATTTTGTTGTGATCTTATATCTTTTTTCTTTACGTGAAAAATGGAAGAGTGAAAACTCAAGTTTGGATCTAAAAAAAAAAATTTGAACTTCCAAAATGGAAATGCGCAAATGCAGAGAGAGATAATTCGAAAAAGTATCTGTTATTTTTAAGGATCGGCAAAAAGTTGGTTGTTGGGCTGCGGTAAATATCCAACCACACGTTAACTTGAGAATTTAATTTTTTCTACTCCGTGAAATTTTTGGATCATTTGGCCACTTGCATCCTCAACATGTTTCTTGCATGCATATCCACCACACTTAAAACATGTTAGGATCAGTTAAAGTCTCTTTCCTATAAAATCTAATCGGGGTTGTACTAGTGGAACTTCGCAAACATGGATAACAAAACTTTGGAGTTCATTGTTTACTGTGGGAAATAATTTTCTTCAGTTGCATTTGTTATAGTTTCCAAATTCTTTTGCATACATAAACTCTAAAATTTTCATTTTGTTGTGATCTTATATCTTTTTTCATTACGAAAAAATTGGGAGGGTGAAAACTCAAATTTGGATATGAAAAAAAAATTTTGAACATCCAAAATGGAAATGCCGAAATGCTGAGAGAGATAATTCCAAAAAGTATCTGTGATTTTTAAGGATATGCCAAAAGTGGGTTGTTGGGCTCCGCTAAATATCCAACCACACATTAACTTGAGCATTTAATTTTCTTCTACTCCTTGAAATATTTGGATCATTAGGCCACTTGCATCCTCAAGATGTTTCTGGCATGCATATCCACCACACTTAAAACACGTTAGGATCAGTTACAAGTCTCTTTCCTATCAAATCTATTAGGGGTTGTACTAGTGGAACTTTCCAAACATGTATAAAAATACATTGGGGTTCATTTTTTAGTGCGTGAAATAATTTTCATCACTTGCATTTGTCATAGTTTTCAAATTCTTTTGCATACATCAACTCTAAAATCATTTTGTTGTGATCTTTAATCTTTTTTCTTTACGATAAAAATGGAAGAGCGAAAACTCAAGTTTGGATCTGAAAAAAAAAAATTGAACATCCAAAATGGAAATGCACAAATGCTGAGAGAGATAATTCAAAAAAGCATTTGTGATTTTCAAGGATAGGCAAAAAGTGTGTTGGATGGCTCCGGTAAATATCCAACCTCACGTTAACTTGAGAATTTAATTTTTTATATTTCTTGAAACTTTTGGATCATTAGGCCACTTTCATCCCTCAACATGTTTTGGCATGCATATCCACCACATTTAAAACTTGTTAGGATCAGTTACAAATCTCTTTCCTTTCAAATCTATTAGGGGTTGTACAAGTGGAACTTCCCTAAAATGGATAACAAAACATTGGAGTTCATTTTTTAGTGCATGAAATAATTTTCTTCACTTGGATTTGTTATAGTTGCCAAATTCTTTTGCATACATAAACTCTAAAATTTTCATTTTGTTGTGTTCTTATATCTTTTTTCTTTTCGAGAAAAATGGGGGAATGAAAACTCAAGTTTGGATATTAAAAAAAAAATTGTACATCCAAAATGGAAATGCATAAATGCTGAGAGAGATAATTCCAAAAATTATCTATGATTTTTAAGGATACGAAAAAAGTGGGTTGCTGGGCTCCGCTAAATATCCAACCACACGTTAACTTAAGAAATTAATTTTTTCTACTCCTTGAAAATATTGGATCATTAGGCCACTTGCACCCTCAACATGTTTCTGGCATGCATATCCACCACACTTAAAAACATGTTAGGATCAGTTACAAGTCTTTTTCCTATCAAATCTATTAGGGGTTGTACTAGTCAAACTTCCCAAGCATGGAAAACAAAACTTTGCAGATTATTTTTTAGTGCGTGAAATAATTTTCTTCACTCGTATTTGTTATAGTTTCCAAATTCTTTTGCATACATAAACTCTAAAATTTTCATTTTGTTGTGATCTTATATCTTTTTTCTTTACGATAAAAATGGGAGAGTGAAAACTCAAGTTTGGATCTGAAAAAAAAAATTGAACAACCAAAATGGAAATGCCCAAATGCTGAGAGAGATAATTCCAAAATGTATCCGTGATTTTTAAGGATAGGCAAAAAGGTTGTTGTTGGGCTGTTGTAAATATCCAACCACCCGTTAACTTGAGAATTTAATTTTTTTCTACTCCTTGAAATTTTCTGATCATTAGGCCACTTGCATCCTCAATATGTATCTGGCATGAATTTCCACCACACTTAAAACATGTTAGGATCTGTTACAAGTCTCTTTCCTATCAAATCTATTAGGGGTTGTACTGGTGGAACTACCCAAACATGGATAACAAAACTTTGGAGTTCATTTTTTAGTGCGCTAAATAATTTTCTTCACTTGCATTGGTTATAGTTTCCAAATTCTTTCGCATACATAAACTCTATAATTTTCATTTTGTTGTAATCTTATATCTTTTTTCTTTACGAGAAAAATGGGAGAGTGAAAACTCAAGTTTGGATCTGAAAAAAAAAATTTGAACACCCAAAATGGATATGCACAAATGCTGAGAGAGATAATTCCAAAAAGTATCAGTGATTTTTAAGGATAAGCAAAGAGTTGGTTGTTGGGCACCGGTAAAGATCAGTCCACACGTTAACTTAAGAATTTTATTTTTTTCTACTCCTTGAACTTTTTGGATCATTAGGCCACTTGCATCCTCAACATGTTTCTGGCATGCATATCCACCACACTTAAAAAATGTTATGATCAGTTACAAGTCTTTTTCCTATCAAATCTATAAGGGGTTGTACTAGTGGAACTTCCCAAACATTGATAACAAAACTTTGGCGTTCATTTTTTAAAGCATGAAATAATTTTCTTTGCTTGCATTTTTTATAGTTTCCAAATTCTTTTGCATACATAAACTCTAAAATTTTCATTTTGTTGTGATTTTTAATCTTTTATCTTTACAAGAAAAATGGGAGATTGAAAACTCAAGTTTGGATCTAAAAAAAAAATGTTAACATCCAAAATGGAAACGCAAAAATGCTGAGAGAGAAAACTCAAAAAAGTATCTGTGATTTTTAAGGATAGGCAAAGAGTGGGTTGTTGGGCTAAGGTAAATATTCAACCACACGTTAACTTGAGAATTTAATTTTTTTCTACTCCTTGAAATTTTTGGATCATTAGGCCTCCTGCATGCTCAACATATTTCAGGCATGCATATCCACCACACTTAAAACATGTTAGGATAAGTTACAAGTATCTTTCCCATCAAATCTATTAGGGGTTGTACTAGTGAAATTTCCCAAACTTGGATAACAAAACTTTGGAGTTCATTTTTTAGTGCGTGAAATAATTTTCTTCACTTGCATTTGTTATAGTTTCCAAATTTTTTGCATACATAAACTCTAGAATTTTCATTTTGCTGTGATCTTATATCTTTTTTCTTCACGAGAAAATGGGAGAGTGAAAACTTTAGTTTGTATCTGAAAAAAAAAAATTTGAACATCCAAAATGGAAATGCACTAATGGTAAGAGACATAATTCCAAAAAGTATCTGTTATTTTTAAGGATAGGCAAAAAGTGGGTTGTTGGGATCCGGTAAAAATCCAACCACACGTTAACTTGAGAATTTAAATTTTTTCTACACCTTGAAATTTTTGGATCATTAGGCCACTTGCATCGTCAACATGTTTCTGGCATGCATATCCACCACATTTAAAACATGTTAGGATCAGTTACAAGTTTCTTTCCTTTCAAATCTATTAGGGGTTGTACAAGTGGAACTTCCCAAACATGGATAACAAAACTTTGGAGTTCATTTTTTAGTGTGTGAAATAATTGTCTTCTTTGGCATTTGTTATAGTTTCTAAATTCTTTTGCATACATAAACTCTAAAATTTTGATTTTGTTGTGATCTTATATCTTTTTTCTTTACGAGAAAAATGGGGGACCAAAAACTCAAGTTTGGATCATAAAAAAATAATTTGAACATCCAAAATGGAAAAGCGCAAATGCAGAGAAAGATAATTCCAAAAAGCATCTATGATTTTCAAGGATAGCTAAAAAGTGGGTTGTTGGGCTCCGGTAAATATCCAACCACACGTTGACTTGAGAATTTAATTTTTTCTACTCCTTGAAATTTTTGGATCATTAGGCCACTTGCATCCTCAACATGCTTCTGGTATGCCTATCCACCACACAGAAAACATGTTAGGATCAGTTACAAGTCTCTTTCCTACAAAATCTATTGGGGGGTCTACTAGTGGTACTTCTCAAACATGGATAACAAAACTTGGGAGTTCATTGTTTGGTGCGTGAAATAATTTTCTTCACTTGCATTTGTTATAGTTTCCAAATTCTTTTGCATTCATAAAGTCTAAAATTTTCATTTTGTTGTGATCGTATATCTTTTTTCTTTACGAGAAAAATGGGAGGGTGAAAACTCAAGTTTAGTTCTGAAAAGAAAATTTTGAACATCCAAAATTGAAATTCCCAAAAGCAGAGAGAGATAATTCCAAAAAGTATCTGTGATTTTTAAGGATGGGCAAAAAGTCGGTTGTTGGGCTCCAGTAAATATCCAACCACACGTGAACTTGAGAATTAAATTATTTTCTACTCCTTTAAATTTTTGGATCATTAGGCCACTTGCATCCTCAACATGTTTCTGGCATGCATATCCACCACACTTAAAACATGTTAGGATCAGTTACAAGTCTCCTTCCTATCAAATCTATTAGGGGTTGTACTAGTGGAATTTCCCAAACATGGATAACAAAACTTTTGAGTACATTTTTTAGTGCGTGAAATAATTTTCTTCACTTGCATTTGTAATAGTTTCCAAATTCTTTTCCATACATAAACGCTAAAATTTTCATTTTTGTGTGATCTTATAACTTTTTTCTTTACGAGAAAAATGGGGGAGTGAAAACTCACGTTTGGATCTGAGAAAAAAAAATTGAACATCATAAATGGAAATGCACAAATTCTAAGAGTGATAATTCCAAAAAGTATCTGTGATTTTTAAGATAGGCAAAAAGTGTGTTGTTGGGCTCTGGTATATATCCAAACACACGTTAACATGAGAATTTAATTTTTTTTCTACCCTTCAAAATTTTTGGATCATTAGGCCACTTGCATCGTTAACATGTTTCTGGCAAGCATATCCACCACACTAAAAACATGTTAGGATCAGTTATAAGTCTCTTTCCTATCAAATCTATTAGGGGTTGTGCTAGTGGAACTTCCGAAACATGGATGACAAAACCTTGGAGTTCATTTTTTTGTGCGTGAAATAATTTTCTTCACTTGCATTTGTCATAGTGTCCAAATTCTTTTGCATACATAAACTCTAAAATTTTCATTTTGTTGTGATCTTATATCTTTTTTCTTTACGATAAAAATGGAAGAGTGAAAACTCAAGTTTGGATATGAAAAAAAAAATTTGAACATCGAAAATTGAAATACACAAATGCTTACAGAGATAATTCGAAAAAGCATTTGTGATTTTCAAGGATAGGCAAAAAGTGTGTTGTTGGGCTCCGGTAAATATCCAACCTCACGTTAACTTGAGAATTTAATTTTGTCTACTCCTTGAAATTTTTGGATCATTAGGCCACTTGCATCCTCAACGTGTTTTGGCATGCATATCCACCACATTTAAAACAAGTTAGGATCAGTTACAAATCTCTTTCCTTTCAAATCTATTAGGGGTTGTACAAGTGGAACTTCCCAAATATAGATAACAAAACTTTGGAGTTCATTTTTTAGTGTGTGAAATAATTATCTTTACTTGTAATTGTTATTGTTTCCAAATTCTGTTGCATACTTAAACTCTAAAATTTTCCTTTTGTTGTGATCTTATATCGTTCTTCTTTACGAGAAAAATGGGGGAATGAAAACTCAAGTTTGGATATTAAAAAAAAAAAATTGAATATCCAAAATGGAAATGCACAAATGCAGAGAGAGATAATTCCAAAAAGTATCTTTGATTTTTAAGGATAGGAAAAAAGTGGGTTGGTTGGCTCCGGTAAATATCCAACCACACGTTTACTTGAGAATTTAATTTTTTTACTCCTTGAAATTTTTGGATCATTAGGCCACTTGTATCCTCAACATGTTCCTGGCATGCATATCCACCACACTTAAAACATGTTAGGATCAGTTACAAGTCTTTTTCCTATCAAATCTATTAGGGGTTGTACTAGTGGAACTTCCCAAACATGGATAACAAAACTTTGGAGTACATTTTTTCTTGCGTGAAATAATTTTCTTCACTTGCATTTGTTATAGTTTCCAAATTCTTTTCCATACATAAATGCTTAAATTTTCATTTTTTAGTGATCTTATATCTTTTTCCTTTACGAGAAAAATGGGGGAGTGAAAACTCACGTTTGGATCTGAAAAAAAAAAATTTGAACATCGTAAATGGAAATGCACAAATGCTGAGAGTGATAATTCCAAAAGTATCTGTGATTTTTATGGATAGGCAAAAAGTGTGTTGTTGGGCTCTGGTAAATATCCAACCACACGTTAACATGAGAATTTAATTTTTTTCTACTCTTCTAAATTTTTGGATCATTAGGCCACTTGCATCGTTAACATGTTTCTGGCAAGCATATCCACCACACTAAAAACATGTAAGGATCAGTTACAAGTCTCTTTCCTATCAAATCTATTAGGGGTTGTGCTAGTGGAACTTCCAAAACATGGATGACAAAACTTTGGAGTTCTTGTTTTTGTGCGTGAAATAATTTTCATCGCTTGCACTTGTCATAGCTTCCAAATTCTTTTCCATACATAAACTCTAAAATTTTTATTTTGTTGTGATCTTATATCTTTTTTCTTTACGATAAAAATGGAAGAGTGAAAACTCTAAGTTTGGACCTGAAAAAAAATTTTGAACATCCAAAATGGAAATGCACAAATGCTGAGAGAGATAATTTGAAAAAGCATCTGTGATTTTCAAGGATAGGCAAATAGTGTGTTGTTGGGCTCCGGTTAATATCCAACCTCACGTTAACTTGAGAATTTAATTTTGTCAGTTCTTGAAATTTTTGGATCATTAGTCCACTTGCATCCTCAACATGTTTTGGCATGGATATCCACCACATTTAAAACAAGTTAGGATAAGTTACAAATCTCTTTCCTTTCAAATCTATTAGGGGTTGTACAAGTGGAACTTCCCAAATATGGATAACAAAACTTTGGAGTTCATTTTTTAGTGTGTGAAATAATTTTCTTCACTTGCAATTGTGATAGCTTCAAAATTCTTTTGCATACTTAAACTCTAAAATTTTCCTTTTGTTATGATCTTATATCTTTCTTCTTTAAGAGAAATATGGGAGAGTGAAAACTCAAGTTTGGATATTAAAAAAAAAAAATTGAACATCCAAAATGGAAATGCAGAAATGCTGAGAGAGATAATTCCAAAAAGTATCAGTGATTTTTAAAGATAGGAAAAAAGTGGGTTGGTTGGCTCCGGTAAATATCCAACCAGACGTTAACTTGAGAATTTATTTTTTTCTACTCCTTGAAATTACTGGATCATTAGTCCACTTGTATCTTCAATATGTTCCTGGCATGCATATCCACCACACTTAAAACATGTTAGGATCAGTTACCAGTCTTTCTCCTCTCAAATCTATTAGGGGTTGTACTAGTGGAACTTCCAAAACATGGATAAAAAAACGTTGGAGTTCATTTTTTAGTGCGTGAAATAATTTTCTTGACTTGCATTTGTTAAAGTTTCCAAATTATTTTGCATACATAAACTCTGAAATTTTCATTTTGTGATCTTATATCATTTTTTTTTTCTGAGAAAAATAGAAGAGAGAAAACTCAAGTTCTGATCTAAAAAAGAAATTGAACATCCAAAATGGAAATGCACAAATGCTGAGAGAGATAATTCCAAAAAGTATCTGTGATTTTTAAGGAAAGGCAAAAAGTGGGTAGCTGGCTCCGGTAAATATCCAACAACACGTTAACTTAAGAATTTAATTTTTTTCTACACCTAAAAAATGTTGGATCATTAGGCCACTTGCATCCTCAACATGTTTCTGGCATGCATATCCACCACACTTAAAACATGTTAGGATCAGTTATAGGTCTCTTTCCTATCAAATCTATTGGGGGTTGTACTAGTGGAACTTGCCAAATATTTTTTAGTGCGTGAAATAATTTTGTTCACTTGCATTTGTTATAGTTTCCAAATTCTTTTGCATACATAAACTCCAAAACTTTCATTTTGTTGTGATCTTAAATCCTTTTTCAATACGAGAAAAATGGGAGAGTGAAAACTCAAGTTTGGATCTGAAAAAAAAAATTTGCACATCCAAAATGAAAATGCACAAATTCTAAGAGAGATAATTCATAAACGTATCTGTGATTTTTAAGGATAGGCAAACAGTGGGTTGTTGGGCTCCCGTAAATATCCAACCACACGTTAACTTGAGAATTTACTTTTTTCTGCTCCTTGAAATTTTTGGATCATTAGGCCACTTCCTTCCTCAACAAGTTCCTGGCATGCATATCCACCACACTTAAAACATGTTAGGATCAGTTACAAGTCTCTTTCCTATCAAACCAATTAGGGGTTGTACTAGTGGAACTTCCCAAACTTGGATAAAAAAACATTGGGGATCATTTCGTAGTGCCTAAAATAATTTTCTTCACTTGCATTTGTTATAGTTTCCAAATTCTTTTGCATACATAAAGTCTAAAATTTTAATTTTTTTGTGATCTCATTTCTTTTTTATTTACGAGAAAAATGGGAGAATGAAAACTCAAGTTTGGATCTGAAAAAAAAAAAGTTGAACTTCCAAAATGGAAATGCACAAATGTTGAGAGAGATAAATCCAAAAAGTATCTATGATTTTTAAGGATATGTAAAAAGTGGGTTGTTGGGCTCCGGTAAATATCCAACCACACGTTAAGTTGAGAATTTAATTTTTTCTACTCCTTGAAAATTTTGGATCATTAGGCCACTTGTTTCATCAACAAGTTCCTGGCATGCATATCCACCACACTTCAAACATGTTAGGATCAGTTACAAGTCTCTTTCCTATCAAATCTATTAGGGGTTGTACTAGTGGAACTTCCAAAACATGGATAACAAAACTTTGGAGTACATTTTTTTGTGCGTGAAATAATTTTCTTCACTTGCATTTGTTAGAGTTTCCAAATTCTTTTCCATACATCAATGCTAAAATTTTCATTTTGTTGTGATCTTATAACTTTTTTCTTTACGAGAAAAATCGGGGAGTGAAAACTCACGTTTGGATCTGAGAAAAAAAAATTGAACATCGTAAATGAAAATGCACAAATGCTGAGAGTGATAATTCCAAAAAGTATCGATGATTTTTAAGGAAAGGCAAAAAGTGGGTTGCTGGGCTCCGGTAAATATCCAAGAACACGTTAACTTAAGAATTTAAGTTTTTTCTACTCCTAGAAATTGTTGGATCATTAGGCCACTTGCATCCTCAACATGTTTCTGGCATACATATCCACCAATCTTAAAACATGTTAGGATATGTTATAAGTCTCTTTCCTTTCAAATCTATTAGGGGTTGTACTAGTGGAACTTCCCAAACATGGGTAACAAAACTTTGGAGTTCTTTTCTTAGTGTGTGATATAATTTTGTTCACTTGCATTTGTTATAGTTTCCAAATTCTTTTGCATACATAAAATCCGAAACTTTCATTTTGTTGTGATCTTATATCTTTTTTCATTACGAGAAAAATGGGAGAGAGAAAACTCAAGCTTGGATCTGAAAAAAAAAAATTGAACATCCAAAATGGAAATGCACAAATGCTGAGAGAGATAATTCGAAAAAAGCATCTGTGATTTTCAAGGGTAGGCAAAAAGTGTGTTATTGGGCACCGGTAAATATCCAAGCTCAGGTTAACTTGAGAATTTAATTTTGTCTGCTCCTTAAAATTTTTGGATCATTAGGCCACTTGCATCCTCAACATGTTTTGGCATGCATATCCACCACATTTAAAACAAGTTAGGATCAGTTAAAAATCTCTTTCCTTTCAAATCTATTAGGGTTGTACAAGTGGAACTTCCCAAATATGGATAACAAAACTTTGGAGTTCATTTTTTAGAGCGTAAAATAATTTTCTTCACTTGCAAATTTTATAGTTTCCAAATTCTTTTGCATACTGAAACACTAAGATTTTCCTTTCTTTGTGATCTTATATCTTTCTTCTTTAAGAGAAAAATGGGGGAGTGAAAACTCAAGTTTGGATATTAACAAAAAAATTGAACATCCAAAATGGAAATGCACAAATGCTGAGAGAGATAATTCCAAAAAGTATCAGTGATTTTTAAAGATAGGAAAAAAATGGATTGGTTGGCTTCGGTAAATATCCAACCACACGTTGACTTGAGAATTTAATTTTTTCTACTCCTTGAAATTTTTGGATCATTAGCCACTTGCTTCCTCAACAAGTTTCTGGCATGCATATCCACCACACTTAAAACATGTTAGGATTAGTTACAAGTCTCTTTCCTATCAAATCTATTGGGGGTTGTACTAGTGGAACTTCCAAAACAGGGATAACAAAACATTGGAGTACATTTTTTAGTGCGTGTAATAATTTTCTTCACTTACATTTGTTATAGTTTCCAAATTCTTTTCCCTACATAAATGCTAAAATTTTCATTTTGTTTTGATCTTATATCTTTTTTCTTTACGAGAAAAATGGGGGAGTGAAAACTCACGTTTGGATCTAAGAAAAAAAATTTAACATCGTAAATGGAAATGCACAAATGCTGATAGTAATAATTCCAAAAAGTATCTGTGATTTTTAAGGATAGGCAAAAAGTGTGTTGTTGGGCTCTGGTAAATATCCAACCACACGTTAACATGAGAATTTAATTTTTTTCTACTCTTTGAAATTTTTGGATCATTAGGCCACAAGCATCGTTAACATGTTTCTGTCAAGCATATCCACCACACTAAAAACATGTTAGGATCACTTAAAAGTCTCTTTCCTATCAAACCTATTAGGGGTTGTACTAGTGGAACTTCGGAAACTTGGATAACAGAACTTTGGGGTTCATTTTTTAGTGCCTGAAATAATTTTCTTCAATTGCATTTGTTATAGTTTCCAAATTCTTTTGCATACATAAAGCCTAAAATTTTAATTCTTTTGTGATCTTACTTCTTTTTTCTTTACGAGAAAAATGGGAGAGAAAAAACTCAAGTTTGGATCTGAAAAAAAAGAGTTGAACTTCCAAAATGGAAATGCACAAATGCTGACAGAGATAATTCCAAAAAGTATCTGTGATTTTTAAGGATAGGCAAAATGTGGGTTGTTGGGCTCCGGTAAATATCCAACCACATGTTAACTTGAAAATTTAATTTTTTCTTCTCCTTGAAATTTTTGCATCATTAGGCCACTTGCTTCCTCAACAAGTTCCTGGCATGCATATCCACCACACTTAAAACATGTTACGATCAGTTACAAGTCTCTTTCCTATCAAATCTATTAGGGGTTGTACTAGTGGAACTTCCCAAACATGGATAACAAAACTTTGGAGTACATTTTTTAGTGCGTGAAATAATTTTCTTCACTTGCATTTGTTATAGTTTCCAAATTCTTTTCCATTCATAAATGCTAAAATTTTCATTTTGTTGTGATCTTATATCTTTTTTCTTTACGAGAAAAATGGGGGAGTGAAAACTCAGGTTTGGATCTGAGAAAAAAAAATTGAACATCTTAAATGGAAATGCACAAATGCTGAGAGTGATAATTCCGAAAAGTATCTGTGATTTTTAAGGATAGCCAAAAAGTGTGTTGTTGGGATCTGGTAAATATCCAACCACACGTTAACATTAGAATTTAATTTTTTTCTACTCTTTGAAATTTTTGGATCATTAGGCCACTTGCATCGTTAACATGTTTCTGGCAAGCGTATCCACCTCACTAAAAACATGTTAAGATCAGTTACAAGTCTCTTTCCTATAAAATCTATAAGGGGTTGTGCTAGTGGAACTTCCGAAACATGGATGACAAAACTTTGGAGTTCATTTTTTTGTGCGTGAAATAATTTTCATCACTTGCATTTGTCATAGTTTCATAATTTTTTTGCATATATAAACTCTAAAATTTTCATTTTGTTGTGATCGTATATCTTTTTTCTTTACGATAAAAATGGAAGAGTGAAGACTCATGTTTGGATCTGAAAAAAAAAATTTGAACAACCAAAATGGAAATGCACAAATGTTGAGAGAGATAATTCGAAAAGCATCTGTGATTTTCATGGATAAGAAAAAAGTGTGTTGTTGGGCTCCAGTAAATATCCAACCTCACGTTAACTTGAGAATTTAATTTTGTCTTCTCCTTGAAATTTTTTGATCATTAGGCCACTTGCATCCTCAGCATGTTTTGGCATGTATATCCACCACATTTAAAACAAGTTAAGATCAGTTACAAATCTCTTTCCTTTCAAATCTATTAGGGGTTGTACAAGTGGAACTTCCCAAATATGGATAACAAAACTTTGGAGTTCATTTTTTAGTGTGTGAAATAATTTTCTTCACTTGCAATTGTTATAGTTTCCAAATTCTTTTGCATACTTAAACACTAAAATTTTTCTTTTGTTGTGATCTTATATCTTTCTTCTTTACGAGAAAAATGGGGGAGTGAAAACTCAAGTTTGGATATTAAAAAAAAAATTGAACATCCAAAATGGAAATGCACAAATGCTGAGAGAGATAATTCCAAAAAGTATCAGTGATTTTTCAGGATAGGAAAAAAGTGGGTTGGTTGGCTCCGGTAAATATCCAACCACACGTTAACTTGAAAATTTAATTTTTTCTACTTGAAATTTTTGGATCATTAGGCCACTTGCTTCCTCAACAAGTTCCTGACATGCATATCCACCACACTTAAAACATGTTAGGATCAGTTACAAGTCTCTTTCTTATCAAATCTATTAGGGGTTGTACTAGTGGAACTTCCCAAACATGGATAACAAAACTTTGGAGTACATTTTTTAGTGTGTGAAATAATTTTCCTCACTTGAATTTGTTATAGTTTCCAAATTCTTTTCCATACATAAATGCTAAAATTTTCATTTTTTTGTGATCTGATATCTTTTTTCTTTACGAAAAAAATGGGGAGTGAAAACTCACGTTTGGATATGAGAAAAAAAAATTGAACATCGTAAATGGAAATGCACAAATGCTGAGAGTGATAATTCCAAAAAGTATCTGTGATTTTTAAGGATAGGCAAAAAGTGTGTTGTTGGGCTCTGGTAAATATCCAACTACACCTTAACTTGAGAATTTCATTTTTTTCTACTCTTTGAAATTTTTGGATCATTAGGCCACTTGCATCGTTAACATGTTTCTGGCAAGCATATTCAGCACACTAAAAACATGTTAGGATCAGTTACAAGTCTCTTTCCTATCAAATCTCTTAGGGGTTGTGCTATTGGAACTTCCGAAATATGGATGACAAAACTTTGGAGTTCATTTTTTTGTGCGTGAAATAATTTTCATCACTGGCATTTGTCATAGTTTCCAAATTCTTTTCCCTAAATAAACTCTAAAATTTTCATTTTGTTGTTATCTTATATCTTTTTCTTTACGATAAAAATGGAAGAGTGAAAACTCAAGTTTGGATCTGAAAAAAAAAATTTGAACATCCAAAATGGAAATGCACAAATGTTGAGAGAGATAATTCGAAAAAAGCATCTGTGATTTTCAAGGATAGGCAAAAAGTGTGTTATTGGGCTCCGGTAAATATCCAAGCTCAGGTTAACTTGAGAATTTAATTTTGTCTACTCCTTGAAATTTTTGGATCATTAGGCCAATTGCATCCTCAACATGTTTTGGCATGCATATCCACCACGTTCAAAACAAGTTAGGATAAGTTACAAATCTCTTTCCTTTCAAATCTATTCGGGGTTGTACAAGTGCAACTTCCCAAATATGGATAACAAAACTTTGGAGTTCATTTTTAGTGTGTAAAATAATTTTCTTTACTTGCAAATTTTATAGTTTCCAAATTCTTTTGAATACTTAAACACTAAGATTTTCCTTTTGTTGTGATCTTATATCTTTGTTCTTTACGAGAAAATGGGGGAGTTAACACTCAAGTTTGGATATTAAAAAAAAAATTGAACATCCAAAATGGAAATGCACAAATGCTGAGAGAGATAATTGCAAAAAGTATCAGTGATTTTTAAGGATAGGAAAAAAATGGGTTGGTTGACTTCTGTAAATATCCAACCACACGTTAATTTGAGAATTTAATTTTTTCTACTCCTTGAAATTTTTGGATCATTAGGTCCTCAACAAGTTCCTGCCATTCATATCCACCACACTAAAAACACGTTAGGATCAGTTACAAGTCTCTTTCCTATCAAATCTATTAGGGGTTGTACTAGTGGAACTTCCAAAACAGGGATAACAAAACTTTGGAGTATATTTTTTAGTGCGTGAAATAATTTTCTTCACTTGCATTTGTTATAGTTTCCAAATTCTTTTCCATACATAAATGCTAAAATTTTCATTTTGTTGTGATCTTATATTTTTTTTCTTTATGAGAAAAAAGGGGGAGTGAAAACTCATGTTTGGATCTAAGAAAAAAAATTTAACATCGTAAATGGAAATGCACATATGCTGAGAGTATTAATTCCAAAAAGTATCTGTAATTTTTAAGGATAGGCAAAAATTGTGTTGTTGGGCTCTGGTAAATATCCAACCACATGTTCACATGAGAATTTAATTTTTTTCTACTCTTTGAAATTTTGGATCATTAAGCCACTTGCATCGTTAACATGTTTCTGGCAAGCATATCCACCACACTAAAAACATGTTAGGATCACTTACAAGTCTCTTTCCTATCAAACCTATTAGGGGTTGTACTAGAGGAAATTCCGAAACTTGGATAACAAAACTTTGGGGTTCATATTTTAGTGCCTGAAATAATTTTCTTCAATTGCATTTGTTATAGTTTCCAAATTCTTTTGCATACATAAAGTCTAAAATTTTAATTCTTTTGTGATCTTACTTCTTTTTTCTTTACGAGAAAAATGGGAGAGTAAAAACTCAAGTTTGGATCTGAGAAACAAAAAGTTGAACTTCGAAAATGGAAATGCACAAATGTTGAGAGAGATAATTCCAAAAAGTATCGGGGATTTTTAAGGATAGGGAAAAAGTGGGTTGTTGGGCTCCATTAAATAGCCAACCACACGTTAACTTGAAAATTTAATTTTTTCTACTCCTTGAAATTTTTGGATCATTAGGCCACTTGCTTCCTCAACAAGTTCCTGCCATGCATATCCACCACACTTAAAACATGTTAGGATAGTTACAAGTCTCTTTCCTATCAAATCTATTTGGGGTTGTACTAGTGGAACTTCCCAAACATGGATAACAAAACTTTGGAGTATATTTTTTAGTGCGTGAAATAATTTTCTTCACTTGCATTTGTTATAGTTTCCAAATTCTTTTCCATTCATAAATGCTAAAATTTTCATTTTGTTGTGATCTTATATCTTTTTTCTTTACGAGAAAAATGGGGGAGAGAAAACTCACATTTGGATCTGAGAAAAAAAAATTGAACATCGTAAATGGAAATGCACAAATGCTGAGAGTGATAATTCCACAAAGTATCTGTGATTTTTAAGGATAGGCAAAAAGTGTGTTGTTGGGATCTGGTAAATATCCAACCACACGTTAACATGAGAATTTAATTTTTTTCTACTCTTTGAAATTTTTGGATCATTAGGCCACATGCATCGTTAACATGTTTTTGGCAAGCATATCCACCACACTAAAAACATGTTGGGATCAGTTACAAGTCTCTTTCCTATAAAATCTATAAGGGGTTGTGCTAGTGGAACTTCTGAAACGTGGATGACAAAACTTGGAGTTCATTTTTTTGTGTGTGAAATAATTTTCATCACTTGCATTTGTCATAGTTTCATAATTTTTTTGCATATATAAACTCTAAAATTTTCATTTTGTTGTGATCGTAAATCTTTTTTCTTTACGATAAAAATGGAAGAGTGAAGACTCATGTTTGGATCTAAAAAAAAAAATTTGAACAGCCAAAATGGAAATGCACAAATGCTGAGAGAGATAATTCGAAAAAGCATTTGTGATTTTCAAGGATAGGCAAAAAGTGTGTTGTTGGGCTCCGGTTAATATCCAACCTCACGTTAACTTGAGAATTTAATTTTGTCGTCTCCTTGAAATTTTTGGATCATTAGGCCACTTGCATCCTCAACATGTTTTGGCATGCATATCCACCACATTTAAAACAAGTTAGGATCAGTTACAAATCTCTTTCGTTTCAAATCTATTAGGGGTTGTACAACTGGAACTTCCCAAATATGGATAACATATCTTTGGAGTTTATTTTTTAGTGTGAGAAAAAAATTTATTCACTAGCAATTGTTATAGTTTCAAAATTCTTTTGCATACTTAAACACTAAAATTTTCCTTTTGTTGTGATCTTTCTTTCTTCTTTACGAGAAAAATGGGGGAGTGAAAACTCAAGTTTGGATATTAAAAAAAAAAATTGAACATCCAAAATGGAAATGCTCAAATGCTGAGAGAGATAATTCCAAAAAGTTTCAATGATTTTTAAGGATAGGAAAAAAGTGGGTTGGTTGGCTCCGGTAAAAATCCAACCACACGTTAACTTGAGAATTTAATTTTTTCTACTCAAAATTTTTGGATCATTAGGTCACTTGCTTCCTCAACAAGTTCCTGGCTGGCATATCCACCACACTTAAAACATGTTAAGATCAGTTACAAGTCTCTTTCCTATCAAATCTATTAGGGGTTGTACTAGTTGAACTTCCCAAACATGGATGACAAAACTTTGGAGTACATTTCTTAGTGCGTAAAATAATTTTCTTCACTTGCATTTCATATAGTTTCCAAATTCTTTTCCATACATAAATGCTAAAATTTTCATTTTTTTGTGATCTTATATCTTTTTTCTTTACGAGAAAAATGGGGAGTGAAAACTCACGTTTGGATCTGAGAAAAAAATATTGAACATCATAAATGGAAATGCACAAATGTTGAGACTAATAATTCCAAAAAGTATCTGTGATTTTTAGGGATAGGCAAAAAGTGTGTTGTTGGGCTCTGGTAAATATCGAACCACACCTTAACTTGAGAATTTAATTTATTTCAACTCTTTGAAATTTTTGGATCATTGGGCCACTTGCATCGTTAACATGTTTCTGGCAAGCATATCCACCACATTAAAAACATGTTAGGATCAGTTACAAGTCTCTTTCCTATCAAATCTATTAGGGGTTGTGCTAGCGGAACTTCCAAAATATGGATGACAAAACTTTGGAGTTCATTTTTTTGTGCGTGAAATAATTTTCATCACTTGCATTTGTCATAGTTTCCAAATTCTTTTGCATACATAAACTCTAAAATATTTATTGTTTTTTGATCTTACTTCTTTTTTCTTTACGAGAAAAATGGGAGAATGAAAACTCAAGTTTGGATCTGAAAAACAAAAAGTTGAACTTCGAAAATGGAAATGCACAAATGTTGAGAGAGATAATTCCAAAATGTATCTATGATTTTTAAGGATAGGCAAAAAGTGGGTTGTTGGGCTCCGGTAAATATCCAACCACACGTTAACTTGAGAATTTAATTTTTTCTAGTCGAAATTTTTGGATCATTAGGGCACTTGCTTCCTCAACAAGTTCTTGGCATGCATATCCACTACACTTAAAACATGTTAGGATCAGTTACAAGTCTCTTTCCTATCAAATTTATTAGGGGTTGTACTAGTGGAACTTCCCAAACATGGATAAAAAAACTTTGGAGTACATTTTTTACTGTGTGAAATAATTTTCTTCACTTGCATTTTTTATAGTTTCCAAATTCTTTTCCATACATAAAATGCTAAAATTTTCTTTTTAATGTGATCTTATATCTTTTTTCTTTACGAGAAAAATGGGGGAGTGAAAACTCACGTTTGGATCTGAGAAAAAAAATTGAACATCGTAAATGGAAATGTACAAATGCTGAGAGTGATAATTTCAAAAAGTATCTGAGATTTTTAAGGAAAGGCAAAAAGTGTGTTGTTGGGCTCTGGTAAATATCCAACCACACGTTAACATGAGAATTTAATTTTTTTCTACTCTTTGAAATATTTGGATCATTAGGCCACTTGGATCGTTAACGTGTTTCTGGCAAGCATATCCACAACACTAAAAACATGTTAGGATCGGTTACAAATCTCTTCCTATCAAATCTAGTAGGGGTTGTGCTAGAGGAACTTCCGAAACATGGATGACAAAACTTTGGAGTTCATTTTTTTCAGCGTGAAATAATTCTCATCACTTGCATATGTCATAGTTTCCAAATTTTTTTGCATATATAAACTCTAAAATTTTCATTTTGTTGTGATCGTATATCTTTTTTCTTTACGATAAAAAAGGAAGAGTGAAAACTCAAGTTTGGATCTGAAAAAAAAAATTTGAACATCCAAAATGGAAATGCACAAATACTGAGAGAGATAATTCGAAAAAACATCTGTGATTTTCAAGGATAGGCAAAAAGTGTGTTGTTGGGCTCCGGTAAATATCCAACCTCACGTTAACTTGAGAATTTAATTTTGTCTACTCCTTGAAATTTTTGGATCATTAGGCCACTTGCATCCTCAACATGTTTTGGCATGCATATCCACCACATTTAAAACAAGTTAGGATCAGTTACTAATCTCTTTCCTTTCAAATCTATTAGGGGTTGTACAAGTGGAACTTCCCAAATATGGATAACAAAACTTTGGAGTTCATTTTTTAGTGTGTGAAATAATTTTCTTCACTTGCAATTGTTTTAGTTTCCAAATTCTTTTGCATACTTAAACTCTAAAATTTTCCTTTTGTTGTGATCTTATATCTTTCATCTCTATGAGAAAAATGGGGGAGTGAAAACTCAAGTTTGGATATTAAAAAAAAATATTGAACATCCAAAATGAAAATGCACAAATGTTGAGAGAGATAATTCAAAAAAGTATCAGTGATTTTTAAGGAAAGGAAAAAAGTGGGTTGGTTGGCTCAGGTAAATATCCAACCACACGTTAACTTGAGAATTTAATTTTTTCTACTCCTTGAAATTTTTGGATCATTAGGCCACTTGTATCCTCAACATGTTCCTGGCATGCATATCCACGACACTTAAAACATTTTAGGATCAGCTACAAGTCTTTTTCCTCTCAAATCTATTAGGGGTTGTACTAGTGGAACTTCCTAAACATGCATAACAAAACTTTGGAGTTCATTTTTTAGTGCGTGAAAGAATTTTCTTGACTTGCATTTGCTATAGTTTTCAAATTATTTTGCATACATAAACTCTGAAATTTTCATTTTGTTGTGATCTTTTATCTTTTTTCTTTAAGATAAAAATAGAAGAGAGAAACCTCAAGTTCTGATCTGAAAAAAAAAATTTTGAACATCCAAAATGAAAATGGACAAATGCTGAGAGAGATAATTCCAAAAAGTATCTGTGATTTTTCACTAAAGGCAAAAAGTGGGTTGCTGGGCTCCGGTAAATATCCAACAACACGTTCACTTAAGAATTTAATTTTTTTCTACTCCTAGAAATTGTTGGATCATTAGGCCGCTTGCATCCTCAACATGTTTTTGGCATGCATATCCACCACACTTAAAACATGTTAGGATCAGTTATAAGTCTCTTTCCTATCAAATCTATTAGGGGTTGTACAAGTGGAACTTCCCAAACATGGATAACAAACTTTGGAGTTCATTTTTTAGTGCGTGAAATAATTTTTTTCACTTGCATTTGTTATAGTTTCCAAATTCTTTGGCATACATCAACTCTAAAACTTTCATTTTGATGTGAGCTTATATCCTTTTTCATTACGAGAAAAATGGGAGAGTGAAAACTCAAGTTTGGATCTGAAAAAAAAAAATTTTGAGCACCCAAAATGGAAATGCACAAATGCTGAGAGAGATAATTCCAAAAAGTATCAGTGATTTTTAAGGAAAAGCAAAAAGTGGGTTGCTGGGCTCCGGTAAATATCCAACAACAAGTTAACTTAATAATTTAATTTTTTTTTACTCCAAGAAATTGTTGGATCATTAGGCCACTTGCATCCTAAACATGTTTCTGGCATGCATATCCGCCACACTTAAAACATGTTAGGATCGGTTATAAGTCCCTTTCCCATCAAATCTATTAGGGGTTGTACTAGTGGAACTTCAAAAACATGGATAACAAAACTTTGGAGTTCATTTTTTAGTGCGTGCAATAATTTTGTTCACTAGCATTTGTCATAGTTTCCAAATTCTTTTGCATACATAAACTCTAAAACTTTCATTTTGTTGTGATCTTATATCTTTTTTCATTACGAGAAAAATGGGAGAGTGAAAACTCTAGTTTGGATCTGAAAAAAAAATTTGAACATCCAAAATGGAATTACACAAATACAGAGAGACATAATTCCAGAAAGTAACTGTAATTTTTAAGGATAGGCAAAAAGTGGGTTGTATGGCTCCGGTAAATATCCAACCACACGTTAACTTGAGAATTTAATTTTTTTCTACTCCTTGAAATTTTTGGATCATTGGGCCACTTGCATCCTCAACATGTTTCTGGCATGCGTATCCACCACACATAAAATATGTTAGGATCAGTTACAAGTCTCTTTCCCATCAAATCTATTCGAGATTGTACTAGTGGAACTTCCCAAACATGCACAACAAAACTTTTGGGTTCATTTTTTAGTGCCTGAAATAATTTTCTTCACTTGCATTTGTTATAGTTTCCAAATTCTTTTGCATTCTTAAACTCTAAAATTTTCGTTTTCTTGTGATCTTATCTCTTTTTTCTTTACCAGAAAAATGGGAGGGTGAAAACTCAAGTTTGGATCTGAAATAAAAAATTTTTAACATCCAAAATGGAAATACACAAATGCTAAGAGAGATAATTCCAAAAAGTATCTGCGATTTTTATGGATAGGCAAAAAGTGGGTTGTTGGGCTCTGGTAAATATATCCAACCACACGTTAACTTGTGAATTTAAATTTTTTCTACTCCTTGAAAATTTTGGATCATTAGGCCAAAATCATTCTCAACATGTTTCAGGCATGCATATCCACCACCCTTAAAACATGTTAGGATCAGTTACAAGTCTCTTTCCTATCAAATCTATTAGCGGTTGTACTAGTGGATCTTCCCAAACATGAATAACAAAACTTTGGAGTACATTTTTTAGCGCCTGAAATAATTTTCTTCACTTGCATTTGTTATAGTTTCCAAATTCTTTTGCATACATAAACTTTAAAATTTTCATTTTGTTGTGATCTTTTATCTTTTTTCTTTACGAGAAAAATGGGAGGGTGAAAACTCTAGTTTGGATCTGAAAAAAAAAAATTTCAACATCCAAAATGGAAATGCCAAAATTCTGAGAGAGATAATTCCAAAAAGTATTTGTGATTTTTAAGGATAGGCCAAAAGTGGGTTGTTGGGCTCCGGTAAATATCCAACCACACCTTAACTTGAGAATTTAATTTTTTTATCCTCCTTGAAATATTTGGATCGTTAGGCCACTTGCAACCTCAACACGTTTGTGGCATGCATATCCACCACACTTAAAAAATTTTAGGATCAGTTACAAGTCTCTTTCCAATCAAATCTATTAGGGGTTGAACTAGTGGAACTGCCAAAACATGCACAACAAAACTTTGGTGTTCATTTTTTAGTGCGTGAAATAATTTTCTTCACTTGAATTTTTTATAGTTTCTAAATTCATTTGAAGACATAAAATCTAAAATTTGCATTTTATTGTGATCTTATGTCTTTTTCTTTTCGAGTAAAATGGAGGAGTGAAAACTCAAGTTTGGATCTGAAAAAAAAAAATTGAACATCCAAAATGGAAATGCACAAATACTGAGAGAGATAATTCCAAAAAGTATCAGTGATTTTTAAGGATAGGCAAAAAGTGTGTGGTTGGGCTCCGGTAAATATCCAACCACACATTAACTTGAGAATTTAATTTTTTTCTACTCCTTGAAATTTTTGGATCATGAGGCCACTTGAATCCTCAACATGTTTTTGGCATGCGTATCCACCACACTTAAAATATGTTAGGATCAATTACAAGTCTCTTTCCTATCAAATCTATTAGGGGCTGTACTAGTGGAACTTCCCAATCATGGATAACAAAACTTTGGAGTCTATTTTTTAGTGCGTGAAATAATTTTCATCACTTGCATTTGTTATAGTTTCCAAATTCTTTTTCATACATAAACTCTAAAACTGTCATTTTGTTGTGATCTGATAACTTTTTCATTACGAGAAAAATTAGAGAGTGAAAACTCAAGTTTGGATATGAAAAAAAACATTTGAACATCTAAAATGGAAATGCACAAATGCTGAGAGAGATAATTCCAAAAAGTATCTGTGATTTTTAAGGGTAGGTAAAAAGTGGGTTTTTGGTCTCTGGTAAATATCCAGCCACACTTTAACTTGAGATTTTATTTTTTTTATACTCCTTGAAATATTTGGATCATTAGGCCACTTGCATCCTCAACATGTTTCTGGCATGCATATCCACCACACTTAAAAAATGTTAGGATCAGTTACAAGTCTTTTTCCAATCAAATCTATTAGGGGTTGAACTAGTGGAACTTCCGAAACATGGATAACAAAACTTTGGAGTTCATTTTTTAGTGCGTGAAATAATTTTCTTCACTTGCATTTTTGATAGTTTCCAAATTCCTTTGCATACATAAACTCTAATATTTTCATTTTATTGTGATCTTATATCTTTTTTCCTTACGAGAAAAATAGGAGTTAGAAAACTCAAGTTCTGATCTGAAAAAAAAAATTCGTACATCCAAATTGGAAATGCACAAATGATGAGAGAGATAATTCCAAAAGGTATCTGTGATTTTAAAGGATAGCCAAAAAGTGGTTTGTTGGACTCTAGTAAATATCCAACCACGCGTTAACTTGAGAATTTAATTTTTTTCTACTCTTTGAAATATTTGGATCATTAGGCCACTTGCATCCTCAACATGTTTCTGGCATGCATATCCACCACACTTAAAACATGTTAGGATCAATTACAAGTCTCTTTCCTACCAAATCTATTACGGGTTGTACTAGTTGAACTTCCCAAACATGGATAACAAAACTTTGGAGTTCATTTTTTAGTGCGTTAAATAATTTTTATCACTTGCATTTGTCATATGTTCCAAATTCATTTGCATACATAAACTCTAAAATTTTCATTTTGTTGTGATCTTTTATCTTTTTTCTTTACGATAAAAATGGAAGAGTGAAAACTCAAGTTTGGATCTGAAAAAAATATTTGAACATCCAAAATGGAAATCCACAAATACTGAGAGAGATAATTCCAAAAAGTATCTATGATTTTTAAGGATAGGCAAAAATTGGGTTGTTGGGGTCCGGTAAATATCCAACCACACGTTAACAGGAGAATTTAAATTATTTCTACTCCATGAAATTTTTGGATCATTGGGACACTTGCATCCTCAACATGTTTCTGGCATGCGTATCCACCACACTTAAAACATGTTAGGATCAGTTACAAGTCTATTTCCCATCAAATCTTTTAGGGGTTTTACTTGTGGAACTTCCCAAACGTGGATAACAAAACTTTGGGGTTCATTTTTTAGTGCCTGAAATAGTTTTCTTCACTTGCATTGGTTATAGTTTCCAAATTCTTTTGCATTCATAAAGTCTAAAATTTTCACTTTGTTGCTATCTTATATCTTTTGTCTTTACCAGAAAAATGGGAGGGTGAAAACTCAAGTTTGGATATGAAAAGAAAAAATTTTAACAACCAAAATGGAAATGCACAAATGCTAAGAGAGATAATTCCAAAAAGTATCTATGATTTTTAAGGATAGGCGAAAACTGGGTTGTTGGGCTCCGGTAAATATCCAACCACACATTAACTTGAGAATTTAATTTTTTCTGCTCCTTGAAATAATTGGATCATTAGGCCACTTGCATCCTCAACATGTTTCAAGCATGCATATCCACCACACTTAAAACATGTTAGGATCAGTTACAAGTCTCTTTCCTACCAAATCTATTAGGGGTTGTACAAGTGGAACTTCCCAAACATGGATAACAAAACTTTGGAGTTCATTTTTTAGTGCGTGAAATAATTTTCTTCACTTGCATTTCTTATAGTTACCAAATTATTTTGCATACATAAACTCTAAAATTTTCATTTTGTTGTGATCATATATCTTTTTTTATTACAAAAAAATGGGAGAGTGAAAACTGAAGTTTGGATCTGAAAAAAAAAAATTTGGACATCCAATTGGAAATGCTGAGCGAGATAATTCCAAAAAGTATCGGTGATTATTATGGATAGGCAAAAAGTGGGTTGTTGGGTTCCGGTAAATCCAACCACACGTTAACTTGAGAATTTAATTTTTTTCTACTCCTTGAAAGTTTTGGATCATTAGGCCACTTGCATCCTCAACATGTTTCTGGCATGCATATCGACCACACTTAAAACATGTTAGGATCAGTTGCAAGTCTGTTTCCTATGAAATCTATTAGGGGTTGTACAAGTGGATCTTCCCAAACATGGATAACAAAACTTTGGTGTTCGTTTATTAGTGCGTGAAATAATTGTCAACATTTTCATTTGCTATAGTTTCCAAATTCTTTTGCATACATTAAACTCTAAAATTTTCATTTTGGTGTGATCTTTTATCTTTTTTCTTCACGATAAAAATGGAAGAATGAAAACTCAAGTTTGGATCTGAAAAAAAAGAATTTGAACATCCAAAATGGAAATGCACAAATGCTGAGAGAGATAATTCCAAAAAGCATCTGTGATTTTCAAGGATTGGCAAAAAGTTGCTTGTTGGGCTCCCGTAAATATCCAATGACACGTTAACATGAGAATTTAATTTTTTCTACTCAAAATTTTTGGTTAATTAGGCCACTTGCATCCTAAACATGTTTTGGCATGCATATCCACCACATTTATAACTTGTTAGGATCAGTTACAAATCTCTTTCCTATCAAATCTATTAGGGGTTGTCCAAGTGGAACTTCCCAAACATGAATAACAAAACATTGGAGTACATTTTTTAGTGCGTGAAATAATTTTTTTAACTTGCATTGCTTATAGTTTCCAAATTCTTTTGCATACATAAACTGTAAAATTTTCATTTTGGTGTGATCTTATATCTTTTTTCTTTACGAGAAAAATAGGGGAGTGAAAACTCAAGTTTGGATATTAAAAAAAAAATTGAACATCCAAAATGGAAATGCACAAATACTGAGAGAAATGATTCCAAAAAGTATTTGTGATTATTATGGATAGGAAAAAAGTGGGTTGTTGGGCTCCGGTAAATATCCAACCACACGATAACTTGAGAATTTAATTTTTTCTACTCCTTGAAATTTTTGGATCATTAGGCCACTTGCATCCTCAACAAGTTTCTGGCATGCGTATCCACCACACTTAAAACATGTTTGCATCTGTTACAAGTCTCATTCCTTTCAAATCTATTAGGGGTTGTACTAGTGGAACTTCCCAAACATGGATAACAGAACTTTGGAGTTCATTATTTAGTGTGTGAAATAATTTTCTTCACTTGAATTTGTTATAGTTTCCAAATTCTTTTGCATACATAAACTCTAAAATTTTCCTTTTGTTGTGATCTTATATCTTTTTTCTTAAAGAGAAAAATAGGAGAGTGAAAACTCAAGTTTGGATCAGAAAAAAAAAATTTGAACATCCAAAATGGAAAAGCACAAATGCTGAGAGAGATAATTCCAAAAAGCATTTGTGATTTTCAAGGATAGGCAAAAAGTGGGTTGTTGGGCTCGGGTAAATATCCAACCACACGTTAACTTGAGAATTTAATTTTTTCTACACATTGAAAATTTGGATCATTAGGCCACTTGCATCCTCAACATGTTTCTGGCATGCAGATCCACCACACAGAAAACCTGTTAGGATCAGTTACAAGTCCCTTTTCTATCAAATCTATTAGGGGTTGTACTAGTGGAACTTCTCAAACATGGATAACAAAACTTTGGATTTTATTGTTTGGTGCATGAAATAATTTTCTTCACTTGCAATTGTTATAGTTTCCAAATTCTTTTGAATACATAAAGTCTAAAATTTCATTTTGTTGTGATCTTATTTCTTTTTTCTTTACGATAAAATGGAAGAGTGAAAACTCAAGTTTGGATCTGAAAAAAAAAAATTTGAACATCCAAAATGAAAATGCACAAATGTTGGGTGAGATAATTCGAAAAAGCATCTGTGATTTTCAAGGATAGGCAAAAAGTGTATTGTTGGGCTCCGGTAAATATCCAACCTCACGTTAACTTGAGAATTTAATTTTTTCTACTCCTTGAAATTTTTGGATCATTAGGCCACTTGCATCTTCAACATCTTTTGGCATGGATACCCACCACATTTAAAATAAGTTAAGATCAGTTAAAAATCTCTTTCCTTTCAAATCTATTAGGGGTTGTACAAGTGGAACTTCCCAAATATGGATAGCAAAACTTTGGAGTTCATTTTTTAGTGTGTGAAATAATTATCTTCACTTGCATTTGTTATAGTTTCCAAATTATTTTGCATACTTAAACTCTAAAATTTTCATTTTGTTGTGATCTTATATCTTTCTTCTTTACGAGAAAAATGGGGGAGTGAAAACTCAAGTTTGGATATTAAAAAAAAACATTGAACATCCAAAATGGAAATGCACAAATGCAGAGAGAGATAATTCCAAAATGTATCTGTGATTTTTAAGGACAGGAAAAAAGTGGGATGTTGGGCTCCGGTAAATTCAACCACACGTTAGCTTGAGAATTTAATTTTTTCTACTCCTTGAAATTTTTGGATCGTTAGGCCACTTGCATCCTCAACATGTTCCTGGCATGCATATCCACCACACTTAAAACAAGTTAGGTTCAGTTACCAGTCTCTTTCCTCTCAAATCTATTAGGGGTTGTACTAGTGGAACTTCCCAAACAAGGATAACAAAACTTTGGAGTTCATTTTTTAGTGCATGAAATAATTTTCTTCACTTGCATTTGTTATAGTTTCCAAATTCGTTTGCATTCATAAACCCTAAAATTTTCATTTTCTTGTGATCTTATCTCTTTTTTCTTTACCAGAAAAATGGGAGGGTGAAAAATCAAGTTTGGATCTGAAATAAAAAAATTTTAACATGAAAAATGGAAATGCACAAATGCTAAGAGAGATAATTCCAAAAAGTATCTGCGATTTTCATGGAAAGGCAAAAAGTGGGTTGTTGGGCTCTGGTAAATATATCCAACCACACGATAACTTGTGAATTTAATTTTTTTCTACTCCTTGAAAATTATGGATCATTAGGCCACTTGCATCCTCAACATGTTTCTGGCATGCATATCCACCACACTTAAAACATGTTAGGATCAGTTACAAGTCTCTTTCCTATCAAATCTATTAGGGGTTGTACTAGTGGATCTTCCCAAACATGAATAACAAAACTTTGGAGTTCATTTTTTAGTGCCTGAAATAATTTTCTTCACTTGCATTTGTTATAGTTTCCAAATTCTTTTGCACACATAAACTCTAAAATTTTCATTTTGTTGTGATCTTTTATCTTTTTTCTTTACGAGAAAAATGGGAGGGTGAAAACTCAAGTTTGGATCTGAAAACAAAACATTTCAACATCCAAAATGGAAATGCCAAAATTCTGAGAGAGATAATTCCAAAAAGTATATGTGATTTTTAAGGATAGGCCAAAAGTGGGTTGTTGGGCTCCGGTAAATATCCAACCACACCTTAACTTGAGAATTTATTTTTTTATCCTCCTTGAAATATTTGGATCGTTAGGCCACTTGCATCCTCAACACGTTTCTGGCATGCATATCCACCACACTTAAAAAATGTTAGGATCAGTTACAAGTCTCTTTCCAATCAAATCTATTAGGGGTTGAACTAGCGGAACTGCCAAAACATGGATAACAAAACTTTGGTGTTCATTTTTTAGTGCGTGAAATAATTTTCTTCACTTGCATTTTTTATAGTTTCCAAATTCATTTGAAGACATAAACTCTAAAATTTGCATTTTATTGTGATCGTATGTCTTTTTCTTTTCTAGTAAAATGGAAGAGTGAAAACTCAAGTTTGGATCTGAAAAAAAAAATTTGAACATCCAAAATGGAAATGCGCAAATACTGAGAGAGATAATTCCAAAAAGTATCTGTGATTTTTAAGGATAGGTAAAAAGTGTGTTGTTGGGCTCCGGTAAATATCCAACCACACGTTAACTTGTGAATTTAATTTTTTTCTACTCCTTGAAATTTTTGGATCATGAGGCCACTTGAATCCTCAACATGTTTCTGGCATGCGTATCCACCGCACTTAAAATATGTTAGGATCAATTACAAGTCTCTTTCCTATCAAATCTATTAGGGGTTGTACTAGTGGAACTTCCCAATCATGGATAACAAAACTTTGGAGTCTATTTTTTAGTGCATGAAATAATTTTCATCACTTGCATTTGTTATAGTTTCCAAATTTTTTTCATACATAAACTCTAAAACTGTCATTTTGTTGTGATCTGATATCTTTTTCATTACGAGAAAAATTCGAGAGCGAAAACTCAAGTTTGGATATGAAAAAAAAGATTTGAACATCTAAAATGGAAACGCACAAATGCTGAGAGAGATAATTCCAAAAAGTATCTGTGATTTTTAAGGATAGGCAAAAAGTGGGTTTTTGGTCTCCTGTAAATATCCAGCCACACTTTAACTTAAGATTTTATTTTTTTTATACTCCTTGAAATATTTGGATCATTAGGCCACTTGCATCCTCAACATGTTTCTGGCATGCATATCCACCACACTTAAAAAATGTTAGGATCAGTTACAAGTCTCTTTCCAATCAAATCTATTAGGGGTTGTACTAGTTGAACTTCCGAAACATGGATAACAAAACTTTGGAGTTCGTTTTTTAGTGCGTGAAATAATTTTCTTCACTTGCATTTTTTATAGTTTCCAAATTCCTTTGCATACATAAACTCTAATATTTTTATTTTATTGTGATCTTATATCTTTCTTCCTTATGAGAAAAATAGGAGTGAGAAAACTCAAGTTCTGATCTGAAAGAAAAAATTCGAACATCCAAAATGGAAATGCACAAATGCTGAGAGAGATAATTCCAATAGGTATCTGTGATTTTAAAGGATAGCCAAAAAGTGGGTTGTTGGACTCCAGTAAATATCCAACCACGCATTAACTTGAAAATTTAATTTTTTTCTACTCTTTGAAATATTTGGATCATTAGGCCACTTGCATCCTCAACATGTTTCTGGCATGCATATCCACCACACTTAAAACCTGTTAGGATCAATTACAAGTCTCTTTCCTACCAAATCTATTACAGGTTGTACTAGTTGAACTTCCCAAACATGGATAACAAAACTTTGGAGTTCATTTTTTAGTGCGTGAAATAATTTTCATCACTTGCATTTGTCATATGTTCCAAATTCATTTGCATACATAAACTCTAAAATTTTCATTTTGTTGTGATCTTATATCTTTTTTCTACGATAAAAATGGAAGAGTGAAAACTCAAGTTTGGATCTGACAAAAAAAATTTGAACATCCAAAATGGAAATGCACAAATACTGAGAGAGATAATTCCAAAAAGTATCTGTGATTTTTAAGGATAGGCAAAAAGTAGGTTGTTGTGCTCCGGTAAATATCCAACCACACATTAACTGGAGAATTTAAATTATATATACTCCTTGAAATTTTTGGATCATTGGGCCACTTGCATCCTCAACATGTTTCTGGCATGCGTATCCACCACACTTAAAACATGTTAGGATCAGTTACAAGTCTATTTCCCATCAAATCTTTTAGGGGTTTTACTAGTGGAACTTCCCAAACATGGATAACAAAACTTTGGGGTTCATTTTTTAGTGCCTGAAATAGTTTTCTTCACTTGCACTGGTTATAGTTTCCAAATTCTTTTGCATTCATAAACTCTAAAATTTTCACTTTGTTGTGATCTTATATCTTTTGTCTTTACCAGAAAAATGGGAGGGTGAAAAATCAAGTTTGGATCTGGAAAGAAAAAATTTTAACATCCAAAATGGAAATGCACAAATCCTAAGTGAGATAATTCCAAAAAGTATCTATGATTTTTAAGGATAGGCCAAAACTGGGTTGTTGGGATCCGGTAAATATCCAACCACACATTAACTTGAGAATTTAATTTTTTCTGCTCCTTGAAATAATTGGATCATTAGGCCACTTGCATCCTCAACATGTTTCAAGCAAGCATATCCACCACACTTAAAACATGTTAGGATCAGTTACAAGTCTCTTTCCTACCAAATCTATTAGGGGCTATACAAGTGGAACTTCCCAAACATGGATAACAAAACTTTGGAGTTCATTTTTTAGTGCGTGAAATAATTTTCTTCACTTGCATTTCTTATAGTTACCAAATTCTTTTGCATACATAAACTCTAAAATTTTCATTTTGTTGTGATCATATATCTTTTTTTATTACAAAAAAAAGGGAGAGTGAAAACTCAAGTTCGGATCTGAAAAAAAAAAAATTTGAACATCCAAAATGGAAATGCTGAATTGCTGAGCGAGATAATTCCAAAAAGTATCCGTGATTATTATGGATAGGCAAAAAGTGGGTTGTTGGGTTCCGGTAGATCCAACCACACGTTAACTTGAGAATTTAATTTTTTTCTACTCCTTGAAATTTTTGGATCATTAGGCCACTTGCATCCTTAACATGTTTCTGGCAAGCATATCGACCACACTTAAAACATGTTAGGATCAGTTGCAAGTCTGTTTCCTATGAAATCTATTAGGGGTTGTACAAGTGGATCTTCCCAAACATGGATAACAAAACGTTGGTGTTCGTTTATTAGTGCGTGAAATAATTGTCAACATTTTCATTTGCTATAGTTTCCAAATTCTTTTGCATACATTAAACTCTAAAATTTTCATTTTGGTGTGATCTTACATCTTTTTTCTTTACGATAAAAATGGAAGAATGAAAACTCAAGTTTGGATCTGAAAAAAAAAAATTTGAACATCCAAAATGGAAATGCACAAATGCTGAGAGAGATAATTCCAAAAAGCATCTGTGATTTTCAAGGATTGGCAAAAAGTTGCTTGTTGGGCTCCCGTAAATATCCAACGACACGTTAACATGAGAATTTAATTATTTCTACTCAAAATTTTTGGTTCATTAGGCCACTTGCATCCTAAACATTTTTTGCCATGCATATCCACCACATTTAAAACATGTTAGGATCAGTTACAAATCTCTCTCCTATCAAATCTATTTGGGGTTGTCCAAGTGGAACTTCCCAAACATGGATAACAAAACTTTGGAGTACATTTTTTAGTGTGTGAAATAATTTTTTTAACTTGCATTGCTTATAGTTTCCAAATTCTTTTGCATACATAAACTGTAAAATATTCATTTTGGTGTGATCTTATATCTTTTTTCTTTACGAGAAAAATAGGGGAGTGAAAACTCAAGTTTGGATATTAAAAAAAAAAATTGAACATCCAAAATGCAAATGCACAAATACTGAGAGAGATAATACCAAAAAGTATCTGTGATTATTATGGATAGGAAAAAAGTGGGTTGTTGGGCTCTGGTAAATATCCAACCACACATTAACTTGAGAATTTAATTTTTTCTACTCCTTGAAATTTTTGGAGCATTAGGCCACTTGCATCCTCAACAAGTTTCTGGCATGCGTATCCATCACACTTGAAACATGTTTGCATCTGTTACAAGTCTCATTCCTTTCAAATCTATTAGGGGTTGTACTAGTGGAACTTCCCAAACAAGGATAACAAAACTTTGGAGTTCATTTTTTAGTGTGTGAAATAATTTTCTTCACTTGAATTTGTTATAGTTTCCAAATTCTTTTGCATACATAAACTCTAAAATTTTCCTTTTGTTGTGATCTTATATCTTTTTTCTTAAAGAGAAAAATAGGAGAGTGAAAACTCAAGTTTGGATCAGAAAAAAAAAATTTGAACATCCAAAATGGAAAAGCACAAATGTTGAGAGAGATAATTCCAAAAAGCATTTGTGATTTTCAAGGATAGGCAAAAAGTGGGTTGTTGGGCTCGGGTAAATATCCAACCACACGTTAACTTGAGAATTTAATTTTTTCTACACATTGAAAATTTGGATCATTAGGCCACTTGCATCCTCAACATGTTTCTGGCATGCAGATCCACCACACAGAAAACCTGTTAGGATCAGTTACAAGTCCCTTTTCTATCAAATCTATTAGGGGTTGTACTAGTGGAACTTCTCAAACATGGATAACAAAACTTTGGATTTTATTGTTTGGTGCATGAAATAATTTTCTTCACTTGCAATTGTTATAGTTTCCAAATTCTTTTGAATACATAAAGTCTAAAATTTCATTTTGTTGTGATCTTATTTCTTTTTTCTTTACGATAAAATGGAAGAGTGAAAACTCAAGTTTGGATCTGAAAAAAAAAAATTTGAACATCCAAAATGAAAATGCACAAATGTTGGGTGAGATAATTCGAAAAAGCATATGTGATTTTCAAGGATAGGCAAAAAGTGTATTGTTGGGCTCCGGTAAATATCCAACCTCACGTTAACTTGAGAATTTAATTTTTTCTACTCCTTGAAATTTTTGGATCATTAGGCCACTTGCATCCTCAACATCTTTTGGCATGGATATCCACCACATTTAAAATAAGTTAAGATCAGTTACAAATCTCTTTCCTTTCAAATCTATTAGGGGTTGTACAAGTGGAACTTCCCAAATATGGATAGCAAAACTTTGGAGTTCATTTTTTAGTGTGTGAAATAATTATCTTCACTTGCATTTGTTATAGTTTCCAAATTATTTTGCATACTTAAACTCTAAAATTTTCATTTTGTTGTGATCTTATATCTTTCTTCTTTACGAGAAAAATGGGGGAGTGAAAACTCAAGTTTGGATATTAAAAAAAAACATTGAACATCCAAAATGGAAATGCACAAATGCAGAGAGAGATAATTCCAAAATGTATCTGTGATTTTTAAGGACAGGAAAAAAGTGGGATGTTGGGCTCCGGTAAATTCAACCACACGTTAGCTTGAGAATTTAATTTTTTCTACTCCTTGAAATTTTTGGATCGTTAGGCCACTTGCATCCTCAACATGTTCCTGCCATGCATATCCACCACACTTAAAACAAGTTAGGTTCAGTTACAAGTCTCTTTCCTCTCAAATCTATTAGGGGTTGTACTAGTGGAACTTCCCAAACAAGGATAACAAAACTTTGGAGTTCATTTTTTAGTGCATGAAATAATTTTCTTCACTTGCATTTGTTATAGTTTCCAAATTCGTTTGCATTCATAAACCCTAAAATTTTCATTTTCTTGTGATCTTATCTCTTTTTTCTTTACCAGAAAAATGGGAGGGTGAAAAATCAAGTTTGGATCTGAAATAAAAAAATTTTAACATGAAAAATGGAAATGCACAAATGCTAAGAGAGATAATTCCAAAAAGTATCTGCGATTTTCATGGAAAGGCAAAAAGTGGGTTGTTGGGCTCTGGTAAATATATCCAACCACACGATAACTTGTGAATTTAATTTTTTTCTACTCCTTGAAAATTATGGATCATTAGGCCACTTGCATCCTCAACATGTTTCTGGCATGCATATCCACCACACTTAAAACATGTTAGGATCAGTTACAAGTCTCTTTCCTATCAAATCTATTAGGGGTTGTACTAGTGGATATTCCCAAACATGAATAACAAAACTTTGGAGTTCATTTTTTAGTGCCTGAAATAATTTTCTTTACTTGCATTTGTTATAGTTTCCAAATTCTTTTGCATAGATAAACTCTAAAATTTTCATTTTGTTGTGATCTTATATCTTTTTTCTTTCTGAGAAAAATGGGAGAGTGAAAACTCAAGTTTGGATCTGAAAAAAAAAATTTGAACATCCAAAATGGAAATGCACATATGCTGAGAGAAATGATTCCAAAAAGTATATGTGATTTTTAAGGAAAGGCAAAAAGTGTATTGTTGGGCTCCGGTAAATATCCAACCTCACGTTAACTTGAGAATTTATTTTTTCTACTCCTCGAAATTGTTGGATCATTAGGCCACTTGCATCCGCAACATGTCATGGAATGCATATCCACCACATTTAAAACATGTTGAGAATTTTCATTTTGTTGTGATCTTATATCTTTTTTATTTACGATAAAAATGGAAGAATGAAAATTCAAGTTTGGATCTGAAAAAAAAAAAATTGAACATCCAAAATGGAAATGCACAAATTCTGAGAGAGATAATTCCTAAAAGCATCTGTGATTCTCAAAGATAGGCAAAAAGTTGGTTGTTGGGCTCCCGTAAATATCCAAGCACACGTTAACTTGAGAATTTAATTTTTTCTACTCCTTGACATTTTTGGATCATTAGGCCACTTGCATCCTCAACATGTTTTGGCATGCAAATCTACCACATTTACAACATGTTAGGATCAGTTACAAATCTCTTTCCTATCAATTCTATTAGGGGTTGTACAAGTTGAACTTCCCAAACATGGATAACAAAACTTTGGAGTTCATTTTTTAGTACGTGAAATAATTTTTTTTACTTGGATTGGTTATAGTTTCTAAATTCTTTTGCATACATAAACTCTAAAATTTTCATTTTGTTGTGATCTTATATCTTTTTTCTTTAAGAGAAAAATGAGGGAGTGAAAACTCAAGTTTGGATATTAAAAAAAAAAATTGTACATCCAAAATGGAAATGCACAAATGCGGAGAGAGATAATTCTGAAACGTATCTGGGATTTTTATGGAGAGGAAAAAAGTGGTTTGTTGGGCTCAGGTAAATATCCAACCACACGTTAACTTGAGAATTTAATTTTTTCTACTCGTTGAAATTTTTGGATCATTAGGCCACTTGCATCGTCAACAAGTTTTTGGCATGCGTATCCACCACACTTAAAACATGGTAGAATTAGTTACAAGTCTCTTTCCTATCAAATCTATTAGGGGTTGTACTAGTGCAACTTCTCAAACATGGATAACAAAACTTTGCAGATCATTTTTTAGTGTGTGAAATAATTTTCTTCACTTGCATTTGTTATATTTTCAAAATTCTTTTGCATACATAAACTGTAAAATTTTCATTTTTTTGTGATGTTATATCTTTTTTCTTTACGAGAAAAATGGGAGAGTGAAAACTCAAGTTTGCATCCAAAAAAAAATAATTGATCATCCAAAATGGAAATGCACAAATGCTGAGAGAGATAATTTCAAAAAGTATCTGTGATATTTAAGCATAGGCAAAAAGTGGGTTGCTGGGGTTCGGTAAATATCTAACCACACGTTAACTTGAGAATTTAATTTTTTTCTACTCGAAATTTTTGGATCATTAGCCACTTGCATCCTCAACATGTTTCTGGCATGCATATCCACCAAACTTAAAACATGTTAGGATCAGTTACAAGCCTATTTCCTATCAAATCTATTAGGGGTTGTACTAGGGAAACTTCCTAAACATGGATAACAAAACCTTGGAGTTCAACATGTTTCTGGCATGCACATCCACCAAACTTAAAACATGTTAGGATCAGTTACAAGTCTCTTTCCTATCAAATCTATTAGGGGATGTACAAGAGGAACTTCCCAAACATGAATAAGAAAACTTTGGAGTTCATTTTTTAGTGCGTCAAATAATTTTCTTCACTTGCATTTGTTATAGTTTCCAAATTCTTTTGCATTCAAAAACTCTAAAATTTTCATTTTGTTCTGATGATTTTTTTTTCTTTACGAAAAAAATGGAAGAGTAAAAACTCAAGTTTGGATCTGAAAAAGGAATTTGAGCATCCAAAATGGAAATGCACAAATGCAGAGAGAGATAATTCCAAAAAGTATCTGTAATTTTTAAGGATAGGCAAAAAGTGAGTTGTTGGGCTCCGGTAAATATCCAACCACACGTTAACTTCAGAATTTAATTTTTTTCGGCTCCTTGAAATTTATGGATCATTATGCCACTTGCATCCTCAACAGGTTTCTGACATGCATATCCACCACACTTAAAACATGTTAGGATCAGTTACAAGTCTATTTCCTATCAAATCTATTAGACGTTGTACTAGTGGAACTTCCCAAACATGGATAACAAAACTTTGGATTTCATTTTTTAGTGCGTGAAATAATTTTCTTCACTTGCATTTCTTATAGTTACCAAATTCTTGTGGATACTTAAAGTCTAAAATTTTTATTTTGTTGTGATCTTTATCTTTTTTCTTTACAAGAAAAATGGGAGAGTGAAAACTCATGTTTGCATCTGAAAAAAAATATTTGAACATCCAAAATGGAAATGCACAAACGCTGAGAGTGATAATTTCAAAAAGTATCTATGATGTTTAAGGATAGGCGAAAAGTGGGTTGCTGGGCTCCGGTAAATATCCAGCCACACGTTAACTTGAGAATTTAATTTTTTTCTACTCCTTGAAATTTTTTAATCATTAGGCCACTTGCCTCCTCAACATGTTTCTGGCATGCATATCCACCACACTTAAAACATATTAGGATCAGTTACAAGTCTCTTTCCTATCAAATCTATTAGGGGTTGTACTAGTGGAACTTCCCAAACTTGGATAACAAAACTTTGGAGTTCATTTTTTAGTGCGTGAAATAATTTTCTTTACTTGCGTTTATTATAGTTTCCAAATTCTTTTGCATACATAAAGTCTAAAATTTTCTTTTTGTTGTGATCATATATCTTTTTTGTTCACGAGAAAAATAGGAGAGTTAAAACTAAAGTTTGGATCTGAAAAAAAAAAAAAATTGAATGTCCAAAATGGAAATGTACAAATGCTAAGAGAGTTAATTCCAAAAAGTATCTGTGATTTATAAGGATAGGCAAAAAGTAGGTTGTTGGGCTCCGGTAAAAATTCGACCACACGTTAACTTGAGAATAAAATTTTTTTCTACTCCTTGAAATTTTTGTTTCATTAGGCCACATGCATCCTCAACTTGTTTCTGGCATGTATATCCACCACACTGAAAACATGTTAGGATCAGTTACAAGTCTCTTTCCGATCAAATCTATTAGGGGTTGTACCAGTGGAACTTCCAAAACATGGATCAAAAAACTTTGGAGTTCATTTTTTAGTGCGTGAAATAATTTTATTCACTTGCATTTGTTATAGTTTCCAAAATCTTTTGCTTACATAAACTCTAAAATTTTCATTTTGCTGTGATCTTATATCTTTTTCCTTTACGAGAAAAATGGGAGAGTGAAAACTCAATTTTGCATCTAAAAAAAACATTTTAAACATCCAAAATGGACATGCAGAAATGCTGAGAGAGATAATTCCCAAAAGTATCTGTGATTTTTAGGGATAGGCAAAATGTGGGTGGCTGGGCTCCAGTAAGTATCCAACCACACGTTAACTTGAGAATTTAATTTTTTTCTACTCCTTGAAATTTTTGGATCATTAGGCCACTTGCATCCTCAACATGTTTCTGGCATGCATATCCACCACACTTAAAACATGTTAGGATCAGTTACAAGTCTCTTTCCTATCAAATCTACTAGGGATTGTACTAGTGGAACTTCCCAAACATGGATAAGAAAACATTGGAGTTCATTTTTTAGTGCTTCAAATAATTTTCTTCACTTGCATTTGTTATAGTTTCCAAATTCCTTTGCATACATAAACTCTAAAATTTTCACTTTTTTCTGATCATATTTTTTTTTCTTTACAAGAAAAATCGAAGAGGAAAAACTCAAGTTTGGATCTGAAAAAAGTATTTGAACATCCAAAATGGAAATGCACAAATTCTGAGAGAGATAATTCCAAAAAGTATCTGTAATTTTTAAGGATAGGCAAAAAGTGGGTTGTTGGTCTCCGGTAAATATCCAACCACACGTTAACTTTAGAATTTAATTTTTTCTACTCCGTGAAATTTATGGATCATTATGCCACTTGCATCCTCAACATGTTTCTGACATGCATATCCACCACACTTAAAACATGTTAGGATCAGTTACAAGTCTCTTTCCTTTCAAATCTATTTGGGGTTGTACAAGTGGAACTTTCCAAACATGGATAACAAAACTTTGGAGTTCATTTTTTAGTGCTTGAAATAATTTTCTTTACTTGCGTTTGTTATAGTTTCCAAATTCTTTTACATACATAAACTCTAAAATTTTCTTTTTTTTGAGATCTTATTTTTTTTTCTTCTCAAGAAAAATAGGAGAGTGAAAACTCAAGTATGGAGCTGAAAAAAAAAATTTGAATATCCAAAATGGAAATGCACAAATGCTAAGAGAGATAATTCCAAAAAGTAACTGTCATTTTTAAGGATAGGCAAAAAGTAGGTTGTTGGGCTCCGATAAAAATCCAACCACACGTTAACTTGAGAATATAATTTTTTTCTACTCAAAATTTTTGGATCATTAGGCCACAGGCATCCTGAACATGTTTCTGGCATGCATATCCAGCACACTTAAACCATGTTAGGATCAGTTACAACTCTCTTTCGTATCAAATCTACTCGGGGTTGTAATAGTGGAACTTCCAAAACATGGATAACAAAACTTTGGAGTTCATTTTTTAGTGCATGAAATAATTTTCTTCACTTGCATTTGTTTTAGTTTCCAAATTCTTTTGCATACATAAACTCTAAAATTTTTATTTTGTTGTGGTCTTATATCTTTTTTCTTTACGAGAAAAATGGGAGAGTGAAAACACAAGTTTGGATCAGAAAAAAAAAATTTTAACATCAAAAATGGAAATGCACAAATGCTGAGAGAGATAATTCCAAAAAGTATCTGTGATTTTTAAGGATAGGCAAAAAGTGGGTTGTTGGGCTGCGGTAAATATCCAACTTCATGTTAACATGAGAATTTAATTTTTTTCTCCTCCTTGAAATTTTTGGATCATTAGGCCAGTTGCATCCTCAACATGTTTCTTACATGGATATCCATCACACTTAAAACAGGTTAGGATCAATTACAAGTCTCTTTCCAGTCAAATCTATTGGGGGTTGCATTAATGGAACTTCCCAAACAAGGATAACAAAACTTTGGAATTCATTTTTAGTGCGTGAATTAATTTTCTTCACATGCATTTCTTATTGTTTCCAAATCTTTTGCATACATAAACTCTAAAATTTTCTTTTTTTTTATTTTATATCTTTTTCCTTTATGAGAAGAATTGGAGAGTGAAAACTCAAGTTTGGGTCTGAAAAAAAAAATGAAAATCCAAATGGAAATGCAATGATGCTAGGAGAGATAATTGAAAAAATTATTTGTGATTTTTAAGGATAGGCAAAAGGTTGGTTGTTGGGCTCCGGTAAATATCCAACCACTCGTTAACTTGAGAATTTAATTTTTTTCTGCTCCTTGAAATTTTTGGATCATTAGGCCACTTGCATCCTCAACATGTTTCTGGCATGGATATCCACCACACTTAAAACATGTTAGAATCAGTTACAAGTCTCATTCCTATCAAATCTATTAGGGTTGTACTATTGGAACTTCCCAAACATGGATAAAAAAACCTTGGAGTTCATTTCTAGTGCGTGAAATAATTTTCTTCACTTGCATTTATTATAGTTTCCCAATTCTTTTGCATACTTAAACTCTAAAATTTTCTTTTTGTTGTGATCTTATATCTTTTTTCTTCACGAGAAAAATGGGAAAGGTGAAAACTCAAGTTTGGATCAGAAAAGAAAAATTTCAACATCCAAAATGGAAATGCACAAATGTTGCGAGAGATAATTCCAAAAAGCCTATGTTATTTTTTAGGATAGGTGAAAAGTGGGTTGTTGGGCTCCAGTTAATATCCAACCACACGTTAACTTGAGATTTTAATTTTTTTCTACTCCTTAAAATTTTTGGATCATTAGGCCACTTGCATCCTCAACATGTTTTTGGCATGCATATCCACCACACTTAAAACGTGTTAGGATCAATTAGAAGTCTCTTTCCTATCAAATCTATTTGGGGTTGTACTAGTGGAACTTCCGAAAAATGGATAACAAACCGTTGGCGATCATATTTTAGTGCGTGAAATAATTTTCTTCGCTAACATTTATTATAGTTTCCAAATTCTTTTGCATACGTAAACTCTAATACTTTCATTTTGTTGTGATCTTATATCTTTTTTCTTAACGAGAAAAAAGGGGGAGTGAAAACTCAAGTTTGGATTAAAAAAAAAAAATTGAACATCCAAAATGGAAATGCACAAAGGATGAGAGAGATAATTCCAAAAGGCATCTGTGATTTTTAAGGATAGGCAAAAAATGGGTTGTTGGGCTCCTGTAAATATCAAACCACATGTTAACTTGAGAATTTAATTTTTTCTACTCCTTGAAATTTTTCGATCATTAGGCCACTTGCATCCTCAACATGTTTTTGGCATGCATATCCACCACACTTAAAACATGTTAGGATCAGTTACAAGTCTCTTTGCTATCAAATCTATTAGGGGTTGTACTAGTGGAACTTCCCAAACATGGATAGCAAAACTTTGGAGTTCATTTGTTTAGTGTGTGAACTAACTTTCTTCTCTTGCATTTGTTATAGTTTCCAAATTCTTTTGCATACATAAACTCTAAAATTTTCATTTTGTTGGGATTTTATATCTTTTTTCTTTACGAGAAAAATGGGAGAGTGAAAAGTCAAGTTTGGATCAGAAAAAAAAAAATATTTGAACGTCCAAATTGGAAATGAAAAAATGCTGAGAGAGATAATTCCAAAAAGTCTCAGTGATGTTTATGGATAGGCAAAAAGTGGGTTGTTGGGTTCCGGTAAATATCCAACCACACATTAACTTGAGAATTTAATTTTTTTTCAACTCATTGGAATTTTTGTATCATTCGGCCACTTGCATCCTCAACATGTTTCTGGCATGCATTTCCACCACACTTAAAACGTGTTAGGATCAGTTACAAGTCTCTTTCCTATCGAATCTATTGGGGGTTGTACTAGTGGAACTTCCCAAACAGGAATAACAAAACTTTGGAGTTTATTTTTTAGTGCGTGAAATAAATTTCTTCACATGCATTTGTTATAGTTTCCAAATTCTTTTGCATACATAACTCTAAAATTTTCATTTTGTTGTGATCTTATATCTTTTTTCTTTTCGAAAAAAATGGGAGAGTAATAACTCAAGTTTAGATCTGAAAAAAAAAATTTGAACGTCCAAAATGGATATGCACAAATGCCTAGAGAGATAATTCCCAAATGTATCTGTGATTTTTAAGAATAGGCAAAAAGTGGTTTGTTGGGCTCGGGTAAATATCCAGCCACATGTTAACTTGAGAATTTATTTTTTTTCTACTCGAAATTTTTGGATCCTTAGGCTACTTGCATCCTCAACATGTTTCTGACATGCACATCCACCACACTTAAAACACGTTAGGATGAGTTCTAAGTCTCTTTCCTATCAAATCTAATAGGGGTTGTACTAGTGGAACTTCCCAAACATGGATTACAAAACTTTGGAGTTCTTTTTTTAGTGCGTGAAATAATTTTCTTCACTTGCATTTGTTATAGTTTCCTAATTCTATTGCATACATAAACTCTATAATTTTCATTTTGTTGTGATCTCATATCTTTTTTCTTTAAAATAAAAATGGAAGTGAGAAAACTTAAGTTTGGATATGGAAAAAAAATTCGAACATCCAAAATGGAAATGCACAAATGCTGAGAGAGATAATTCCAAAAAGTATTTGCGATTTTTAAGGATAGCCAAAAAGTAGGTTGTTGGGCTCCGGTAAAAATCCAACCACATGTTAACTTGAGAATTTAATTTTTTTGCACTCCTTGAAATTTTTGGATCATTTTGCCACTTGCATCCTCAACATGTTTCTGGCATGCATATCCACCACACTTAAAACATGGTAGAATTAGTTACAAGTCTCTTTCCTATCAAATCTATTAGGGGTAGTACTAGTGGAACTTCCCAAACATGGATAACAAAACTTTGCAGTTCATTTTTTAGTGTGTGAAATAATTTTCTTCACTTGCATTTGTTATAGTTTCAAAATTCTTTTGCATACATAAACTCTAAAATTTTCATTTTGTTGTGATCATAAATCTTTTTACTTTAAGAGAAAAATGGGAGAGTGAAAACTCAAGTTTAGATCTGAAAAAAAAAATTTGAACATCCAAAATGGAAATGCACAAATGCTGAGAGAGATAATTCCAAAAACTATTTGTGATTTTTATGGAAAGGCAAAAAGTGAGTTGTTGGGCTCTGGTAGATATACAACCACACGTTAACATGTGAATTTAATTTTTTCTACTCATTGGAATTTTTGGATCATTAGGCCACTTGCATCCTCAACATTTTTCTGGCATGCATATCCACCACACTTAAAACATGTTAGGATCAGTTACAAGTCTCTTTCCTATCAAATCTATTACGGGTTGTACTAGTGGAACTACCTAAACATGGATAGCAAAACCTTGGAGTTCATTTTTTAGTGCGTGAAATAATTTTCTTCACTTGCATTTGTTATAGTTTCCGAATTCTTTTGCATATATAAACTAAAAAATTTTCATTTTGTTGTGATCTTATATCTTTTTTTATTACGATAAAAAAGGGAGAGTGAAAACTCAAGTTTGGATCAGAAAAAAAAAATTGAACAACCAAAATGGAAATGCTGAAATGCTGAGCGAGATAATTCCAAAAAGTATCTGTGATTTTTATGGATAGGCAAAAAGTGGATGTTTGGGTTCTGGTAAATATCCCACCACACGTTAACTTGAGAATTGAATTTTTTTCTACACCTTGACATTTTTGGATCGTTAGGCCACTTGCATCCTCAACATGTTTTTGGCATGCATATCCACAACATTTAGAAGATGTTAGGATCAGTTACAAGTCGCTTTCCTATCAAATGTATTAGGGGTTGTACTAGTGGAACTTCCCAAACATGGATAACAAAACTTTGGAGTTCATTTTCTAGTGCGTGAAATAATTGTCTTCACTTGCATTTGTTATAGTTTCCAAATTCTTTTGCGAACATAACGTCTAAAATTTTCATTTTGTTATGATCTTTTATCTTTTTTTTATAAGAAAAATGGGAGGGAGAAAACTCAAGTTTGGATCTGAAAAAAAAAATTTGAACATCCAAAATGGAAATGCCCAAATGCTGAGAGAGATAATTCCAAAAAGTATATGTGATTTTTAAGAATAGGCAAAAAGAGGGTTGTTGGGCTACGGTAAATATCCAACCACACGTGAACTTAAGAATTTAATTTTTTTCTACTCCTTGAAATTTTTGGATCATTAGACCACTTGCATCCTCCACATGTTTCTGGCATGCATATCCACCACAATTAAAAAATGTTAGGATTAGTTACTAGTCTCTTTCCTACGAAATCTATTAGGGGTTGTACTAGTAGAACTTCCCAAACATGATGACAAAACTTTTGAGTTCATTTTTTAGTGCGTGAAACAATTTTCTTCACTTGCATTTGTTATAGTTTCCAAATTCTTTTGCATACATAAACTCTAAAATTTTCATTTTGTTGTGTTCTTCTAACTTTTTTCTTTACGAGAAAAATGGGAGAGTGAAAACACAACTTTGGATCTGAAAAAAAAATTTGAACATCCAAAATGGAAATGCACCAATGCTGAGAGAGATAATTCCAAAAACTATCTGCGACTTTTAAGGATAGGCCAAAAGTGGGTTGTTGGGTTGCGGTACCTATCCAACCAAACGTTAACTTGAGAATTTAATTTTTTTATATTCTTTGAAATTTTTGGATCATTAGGCCTCCTGCATCCTCAACATGTTTCTGGCATGCATATCCACCACATTTAAAACATGTTAGGATCAGTTACAAGTCTCTTTCCTATTGAATCTATTAGGGGTTCTACGAGTGGAACTTCCCAAACATGGATAACAAAACTTTGGAGTTTATTGTTTGGTGCGAGAAATAATTTTCTTCACTTGCATTTTTTATATTTTCCAAATTCTTTTGCATACATAAAGTGCCAAATTTTAATTTTGTTGTGATCTTATATCTTTTTTCTTTACGAGAAAAATGGGAGGGTGAAAACTCAAGTTTGGATATGAAAAAAAAATTTTGAACATCTAAAATGGAAATGCCAAAATGCGGAGACAGATAATTCCAAGAAGTATCTGTGATTTTTAAGGATAGGCAAAAAGAGGGTTGTTGGGCTCCGGTAAATATCCAACCACACCTTAACTTGAGAATTTATTTTTTTTCTTCTCCCTGAAATTTTTGTATCCTTACGCCACTTGCATCCTCAACATGTTTCTGGCATGCATATCCACCACACTTAAAAAATGTTAGGATCAGTTACAAGTCTCTTTCCAATCAAATCTATTAGGGGTTGTACTAGTGGAACTTCCCAAACAAGGATAACAAAACTTTGGAGTTCATGTTTTAGTGCGTGAAATAATTTTCTTCATTTGCATTTTTTATAGTTTCCAAATTCTTTTGCAGACATAAACTCTAAAATTTTCATTTTATTGTGATCTAATATCTTTTTTCTTTACCAGAAAAATGGGAGAGTGAAAACTCAAGTTTGGATCTTAAAAAAAAAATTTGAACATCCAAAATGGAAATGCACAAATACTGAGAGAGATAATTCCAAAAAGTATCTGTGATTTTTAAGGTTAGGCAAAAAGTGGGTTGTTGGGCACCGGTAAATATCCAACCACACGTTAACTTGACAATTAAATTTTTTTCTACTCCTTGAAATTTTAGGATCATTGGGCCACTTGCATCCTCACCATGTTTCTGGCATGCGTATCCTTCACACTTAAAACATGTTAGGATCAGTTACAAGTTTTTTTCCCATCAAATCTTTTACGGGTTGTACTAGTGGAACTTCCCAAACATGGATAACAAAACTTTGGGGTTCATTTTTTAGTACCTGAAATAATTTTCTTCACTTGCATTTGTTATAGTTTCCAAATTCTTTTGCATTCATAAACTCTAAAATTATCATTTTGTTGTGATCTTATATCTTTTTTCTTTACCAGAAAAAATGGGAGGGTGAAAAGTCAAGTTTGGATCTGAAAAAAAAAAATTTTAACATCCAAAATGGAAATACACAAATGCTAAAAGAGATAATTCCAAAAAGTATCTGTGATTTTTAAGGATAGGCAAAAATATTGTTTGTTGGGATCCAGTAAATATATCCAACCACACGTTAACTTGAGAATTTAATTTTTTTCTACTCGAAATTTTTGGATCATTACGCCACTTGCATTCTCAACATGTTTCAAGCATGCATATCCACCACACTTAAAACATGTTAGGATCAGTTACAAGTCTCTTTCCTATAACATCTATTAGGGGTTGTACTAGTGGAACTTCCCAAACATGGATAACAAAACTTTGGAGTTCATTTTTTAGTGCATGAAATAATTTTCATCACATGCTTTTGTTATAGTTTTCAAATTCTTTTGCATACATAAACTCTAAAATTTTCATTTTGTTGTGATCTTTTATCATTTTTCTTTACGAGAAAAATGGAAGGGTGAAAACTCAAATTGGATCTGAAAAAAGAAAATGAACATCCAAAATAGAAATGTCGAAATGCTGAGAGAGATAATTCCAAAAAGTATCTGTGATTTTTAAGGATAGGCCAAAACTGGGTTGTTGGGCTCCGGTAAATATCCAACCACACATTAACTTGAGAATATAATTTTTTTCTGCTCCTTGAAATAATTGGGTCATTAGGCCACTTGCATCCTCAACATGTTTCAAGCATGCATATCCACCACACTTAAAACATCTTAGGATCAGTTACAAGTCACTTTCCTACCAAATCTATTAGGGGTTGTACAAGTGGAACTTCCCAAACATGGATAACAAAACTTTGGAGTTCATTTTTTAGTGCCTGAAATAATTTTCTTCACTTGCATTTGTTATAGTTTCCAATTTCTTTTGCATATATAAACTCTAAAATTTTCATTTTGTTGTGATCTTATATCTTTTTTCTTTATGAGAAAAATGGGAGAGTGAAAACTCAAGTTTGGATCTAAAAAAAAAATTTGAACTTCCAAAATGGAAATGCGCAAGTGCTGAGAGAAATAATTCCAAAAAGTATCTGTGATTTTTAAGGAAAGGCAAAAAGCGGGTTGTTGGACTCCGGTAAATATCCAACTAAACGTTAACTTGAGAATTTAATTTTTTTCTACTCCCTGAAATATTTGGATCATTAGGCCACTTGCATCCTCAACATGTTTCCGGCATGCATATCCACCACACTTAAAACATGTTAGGATCAGTTACCAGTCTCTTTCCTATCAAATCTATTAGGGGTTCAACTAGTGGAACTTCATAAACATGGATAACAAAACTTTGGAGCACATTTTTTAGTGTGTGAAATAATTTTCATCACTTGCATTTGTCATAGTTTCCAAATTCTTTTGCCTTCATAAACTCTAAAATTTTTATTTTGTTGTGATCTTATATCTTTTTTCTTTACGATAAAAATGGAATGGTGAAAACTCAAGTTTGGATCTAAAAAAAAAAATTTGAACATCCAAAATGGAAATCCACTAATGCTGAGAGAGATAATTGGAAAAAGCATCTGTGATTTTCATGGATAGACAAAAAGTGTATTGTTGGGCTCCGGTAAATATCCAACCTCACGTAAACTTCAGAATTTATTTTTTCTACTCCTTGAAATTTTTGGATCATTAGGCCACTTGCATCCTCAACATGTTTCGGCATGCATATCCGCCACATTTAAAACATGTTAGGATCAGTGACAAATCTCTTTCCTTTCAAATCGATTAGGGGTTGTACAAGTGGAACTTCCCAAATATGGATAACAAAACTTTGGAGTTCATTTATTAGTGCGTGAAATAATTTTCTTCACTTGCATTTGTTATAGTTTCCAAATTCTTTTGCGTACATAAACTCTAAAATTTTCATTTTAATTTGATCTTATATCTTTCTTCTTTACGAGAAAAATGGGGGAGTGAAAAATCAAGTTTGGATATCAAAAACAAAATTGAACATGCAAAATGGAAATGCACAAATGCTGAGACAGATAATTCCACAAACTATCTGTGATTTTTAAGGATAGGAAAAAAGTGGGTTGTTGGGCTCCGGTAAATATCCAAGCACACGTTAGCTTGAGAATTTAAGTTTTTCTATTTCTTGAAACTTCTGGGTCATTAGGCCACTTGCAGTCTGAACATGTTCCTGGCATGCATATCCACCACACTTAAAACATGTTAGGATCTGTACAAGTCTCTTTCCTGTCAAATCTATTAAGGGTTGTACTAGTGGAACTTCCCAAACATGGATAACAAAACGTTGGAGTTCATTTTTTGGTGTGTGAAATAATTTTCTTCACTTGCATTTGTTATAAAGTCCAAATTCTTTTGCATACTTAAACTCTAAAATTTTCATTTTGTTGTGATCTTACATCTTTTTTCTTTACGAGAAAAATAGGAAAGAGAAAACTCAAGTTTCGATCGGAAAAAAGAATTTTAACATCCAAAATGGAAATGCACAAATGCTGAGAGAGATAATTCCAAAAAGTATCGGTGATTTTTAAGGAAAGCCAAAAAGTGGGTTGCTGGGCTCCGGTAAATATCCAACCACACGTAAACTTTAGAATTTAATTTTTTTCTTCTACTACAAATTGTTGGATAATTAGGCCACTTGCATCCTTAACATTTTTCTTGCATGCATATCCACCACAATTAAAACATGTTAGGATCAATTATAAGTCTCTTTCCTATCAAATCTATTAGGGGTTGTACTAGAGGAACTTCCCAAACATGGATAACAAAACTTTGGAGTTCATTTTTTAGTGCGTGAAATAATTTTATTCACTTGCATTGGTTATAGTTTCCAAATTCTTTTGCATAAATAAACTCTATAACTTTCATTTTGTAGTGATCTTATATCTTTTTTCATTACGAGAAAAACGGGAGAGTGAAAACTCAAGTTTGGATCTGAAAAAAAAAAAATTTGAACATCCAAAACGGAAATGCACAAATTCTGATAGTGATAATTCCAAAAACTATCTTTAATTTTTAAGGATAGGCAAAAAGTGGGTTGTTCGGCTCCGGTAAATATCCAACCACACCTTAACTTGAGAATTTAATTTTTTACTACTCCTTGAAATTTTTGGATCATTAGGCCACTTGCATCCTCAACCTGTTTCTGGCATGCATATCCACCACACTTAAAAAATGTTAGGATCAGTTACAAGTCTCTTTCCAATCAAATCTACTAGGGGGTTATACTGGTGGAACTTCCCAAATATGGATAACAAAACTTTGGAGTTCATTTTTTAGTGCGTGAAATAATTTTCTTCACTTGCATACATAAACTCTAAAATTTTAATTTTTTTGTGATCTTATATCTTTTTTCTTTACCAGAAAAATGGGAGGGTGAAAACTCAAGTTAGGATCTCAAAAGAAAAAAATTAGAACATCCAAAATGGAAATGCTGAAATGCTGAGAGAGATAATTCCAAAAAGTATCTGTGATTTTTATGGATAGGCAAAAAGTGGGTTGCGGAACTCCGGTAAATATCCAACTACACATTAACTTGAGAATTTAATTTTTTTCTACTGCTTGAAATTTTTGGATCATTAGGCAACTTGCATCCTCAACATGTTTCTGGCATGCATATCCACCACATTTAAAACATGTTAGGATCAGTTACAAGTCTCTTTCCTATCAAATCTATTAGGGGTTGTACTGGTGGAACTTCCCAAACATGGAAAACAAAGCTTTGGAGTTCGTTTTTTATTGCGTGAAATAATTTTCATCATTTTCATTTGTTGTAGTCTCCAAATTTTTTTGCATACATAAACTCTAAAATTTTCATTTTGATGTGATCTTATATCTTTTTTCTTTACGATAAAAATAGAAGAATGAAAACTCAAGTTTGGATCTGAAAAAAAAAGATTTGAACATCCAAAATGGAAATGCACAAATGTTGAGAAAGATAATTCTAAAAGCATCTGTGATTTTCAAAGATAGGAAAAAAGTGGGATTCTCCCGTAAATATCCAACGACACGTTAACTTGAGAATTTAATTTTTTCTTCTCCATGAAATTTTTGGATCATTAGGCCACTTGCATCCTCAACATGTTTTGGCATGTATATCCACCTCATTTAAAACATGTTAGGATCAGTTACAAATCTCTTTCCTAATAAATCTATTAGTTTCCAAATTGTTTTGCATACAAAAGTCTAAAATTTTCATTTTTTTGTAATCTTATTTCTTTTTTCTTTACGAGAAAAATGGAAGAGTGAAAACTCACGTTTGGATCTGAAAAAAAAATAGGAACATGCAAAATGGAAATGCACAAATGCTGAGAGAGATAATTCCAAAAAGTATTTGTGATTTTTAAGGATAGGCAAAAAGTGGGTTGTTGGGCTCCGGTAACTATCCAACGACACGTTAACTTGACAATTTAATTTTTTTCTACTCCTTGAAATTTATGGATCATTAGGCCACTTGCATCCTCACCATCTTTCTGGCATGCATATCCACCACATTTAAAACATGTTCGGATCAGTAACAAGTCTCTTTCCTATCTAATCTATTAGAGTTTGTACAAGTGGAACTTCCCAAACATGGATAACAAAACTTTGGAGTTCATTTTTTAGTGTGTGAATTAATTTTCTTCACTTGCATTCGTTATAGTTTCCAAATTCTTTTGCACTCATATACTCTAAAATTTTCATTTTGTTGTGATCTTATATCTTTTTTCTTTACAAGAAAAATGGTTGAGTGAAAACTAAAGTTTGCATCTGAAAAAAAAAATTTGAACATCCAAATTGCACATGCACTAAAACTGAGAGACATAATTCCAAAAAGTATCTGTGATATTTAACGATAGGCAAAAAGTGGGTTGTTGGGCTCCGGTAAATATCCAACCACACATTAACTTGAGAATTTAATTTTTTTCTACTCCTTGAAAATTTTGGATCATTAGGCCACTTGCATCCTTAACATGTTTCTGGCATGCATATCCACCATACTTAAAACAAGTTAGGATCAGTTACAAGTCTCTTTCCTATAAAATGTATTAGGGGTTGTACTAGTGGAACTTCCCAAACATGGATAACAAAACTTTGGAGTTCATTTTTTAGTGCGTGATATAATTTTCTTCACTTACATTAGTTATAGTTTCCAAATTCTTTTGCATACATAAAGTCTAAAATTTTCATTTTGTTGTGATCTTCTATCTTTTTTCTTTACGAGAAAAATGGGAGAGTGAAACCCAATTTTGCATCTGAAAAAAAGAATTTCAACATCCTAAATGGACATGCACAAATGCTAAGAGAAATAATTCGAAAAAGTATCATAGATTTTTAAGGAGAGGCAAAAGGTGGGTTGTTGGGCTCCAGTAAATATCCAACCACACAGTAACTTGAGAATTTAATTTTTTTCAACTCCTTGAAAATTTTGGATCATTAGGCCACTTGCATCATCAACATGTTTCTGGCATGCATATCCACCACACTTAAAACATGTTAGGATCAGTTAAGGGTCTCTGTCCTATCAAATCTGTTAGGGGTTGTACTAGTGGAACTTCCCAAACATGGATAACAAAACTTTGGAGTTCAGTTTTTAGTGCGTGAATTAATTTTCTTCAATTGCAGTTGTTTTAGTTTCCAAATTCTTTTGCACACATAAACTCTAAAATTTTTATTTTTTTGTGATCTTATATCTTTTTTCTTTACAAGAAAAATGGGTGAGTCAAAACTCAAGTTTGCATCTGAAAAAAAAAAAATTTGAACAACCAAAATGGACAGGCAAAAAAGCTAAGAGACATACTTCCAAAAAGTATCTGTGATTTTTAAGGATAGGGAAAAGGTGGGTTGTTGGGCTCTGATAAATATCCAACCACACGTTAACTTGAGAATTTAATTTTTTTCTACTCCTTGAAAACTTTGGATCATTAGGCCACTTACATCCTCAACATGTTTCTGGCATGTATACCCACCACACTTAAAAAATGTTAGGATCAGTTACAAGTCTCTTTCCTATCAAATCTATTAGGGGTTGTACAAGTGGAACTTCCCAAACATGGATAACAAACCTTTGGAGTTCTTTTTTTAGTGGGTGAAATAATTTTCTTCACTTGCATTTGTTATAGTTTCCAAATTCTTTTGCATACATAAAGTCTAAAATTTTCATTTTGTTATGATCTTATATCTTTTTTTTTACGAGAAAAATGGGAGAGTGAAAACTCAAGTTTGGATCTGAAAAAAAAAATTGAACATCCAAAATGGAAATGCACAAATGTTGAGAAAGATAATTCCAAAAAGAATCTGTGATTTTTAAGGATAGGCAAAAAGTGGGTTGTTGGGCTCCGTTAAATATCACACCATATGTTAAGTTGAGAATTTAATTTTTTTCTACTCCTTGAAAAGTTTGGATTATTAGGCCACTAGCATCCTCAACATGTTTCTGGCATGCATATCCACCACACTTAAAACATGTTAGGATCAGTTACAAGTCTCTTTCCTATCAAATCTATTAGGGGTTGTACAAGTGGAACTTCCCAAACATGCATAACAAAACTTTGGAGTTCATTTTTTAGTGCGTGAAATAATTTTCAACACTTGCCTTTGTTATACTTTCCAAATTTTTTTGCATACATAAACACTAAAATTTTTATTTCATTGTGATCTTATATCTTTTTTCTTTACGAGAAAACCTGGAGAGCGAAAACTCAATTTTGCATCTAAAAATAAAAATTTGAAGATCCAAAATGGACATGCACAAATGCTGAGAGAAATAATTCGAAAAAGTATCTTTGATTTTTAAGGAGAGCCAAAAAGTGTATTGTTGGGCTCCGGTAAATATCCAACCACACGTTAACTTGAGAACTTAATTTTTTTCAACTCCTTGATAATTTTGGATCATTTGGCCACTTGCATCCTCAACATGTTTCTGGCATGCATATCCTCCACACTTAAAAACATGTTAGGATCAGTTATTAGTCTCTTTCCTGTCAAATCTATTAGGGGTTGTACGAGTGGAACTTCCCAAACATGGATAACAAAACTTTGGAGTTCATTTTTTAGTGCGTGAAATAATTTTCTACACTTGCTTTTGTTATAGTTTCCAAATTCTTTTGCATACATAAAGTCTAAAATTTTCATTTTGGTTGTGATCTTATATCTTTTTTCTTTACGAGAAAATTGGAAGAGTAAAAACTCAATTTTGGATCTGAAAAAAAAATTTGGAACATCCAAAATGGAAATGCACAAATGCTAAGAGAGATAATTCCAAAAATTACTTGTGATTTGTAAGGATAGGCAAAAAGTGGGTTGTTGTCCTCCTGTAAATTTCCAACGACACGTTAACTTGAGAATTTAATTTTTTTCTACTCCTTGAAATTTATGGATCATTAGGCCACTTGCATCCTCAACATGTTTCTGGCATGCATATCCACCAAAATTAAAACATGTTAGGATAAGTTACAAGTCTCTTTCCTATCTAATCTATTAGGGGTTGTACTAGTGGAACTTACCAAACATGGATAACAAAACTTTGGAGTTCATTTTTTAGTGCGTGCAATAATTTTCTGCACTTGCATTTGTTATAATTTCCAAATTGTTTTGCACACATAAACTCTAAAATTTTCATTTTCTTGTGATCTAATATTTTTTTCTTTACAAGAAAAATGGGTGACTGAAAACTCAAGTTTGCATCTGAAAAAAAAAATTTGAACTTCCAAAATGGACATGCACAAAAGCTGAGAGACATAATTCCAAAAAGTATTTGTGATTTTTAAGGATAGGATAAAAGTGGGTTGTTGGGCTCCGGTAAATATCCAACCACACGTTAACTTGAGAATTTAATTTTTTTCCACTCCTTGAAAATTTTGGATCATTAGGCCACTTGCATCCTCAACATGTTTCTGGCATGCATATCCACCACACTTAAAACATGTTAGGGTCAGTTACAAGTCTCGTTCCTATCAAATCTATTAGGGGTTGCACTAGAGGAACTTCCCAAAAATGGATAACAAAACTTTGGAGTTCATTTTTAGCGCGTGAAATAATTTTCTTCACTTGGATTTGTTATACTTTCCTAATTCTATTGCATACATAAAGTCTAAAATTTTCATTTTCTTGTGATCTTATATCTTTTTTCTTTACGAGAAAAAAGGGAGAGTCAAAACTCCATTTTGCATCTGAAAAAAAAAATTTGAACCTCCAAAATGGACATGCACAAATGCTGAGGGAAATAATTCGAAAAAGTAACTTTGATTTTTATGGAGAGGCAAAAAGTGGGTTGTTGGGGTTTGGTAAATATCCAACCACACAGTAACTTGAGAATTTAATTTTTTTCAACTCCTTGAAAATTTTGGATCATTAGGCCACTTGCATCCTCAACATGTTTCTAGCATGCATATCCACCACACTTAAAACATGTTAGGATCAGTTACAAGTCTCTTTCTTATCAAATCTATTAGGGGTTGTACTAGTGGAACGTCCCAAACATGGATAACAAAACTTTGAAGTTCTTTTTTTAGTGCGTGAAATAATTTTCTGCACTTGCATTTGTTATAGTTATCAAATTGTTTTGCATACATAAAGTCTAAAATTTTCATTTTGTTGTGATCTTATATCTTTTTTCTCTACGAGAAAAATGGAAGAGTAAAAACACAAGTTAGGATCAGAAAAAAAAAAAATTTGAACATCCAAAATGGAAATGCACTAATGCTAAGAGAGATAATTCCAAAAAGTATTTGTGATTTTTAAGGATAGGAAAAATGTGGGTTGTTGGGCTCCGAAAAATATCCAACGACACCTTAACTTGAGAATTTAATTTTTTTCTACTCCTTGAAATTTATGGTTCATTAGGCCGCTTGCATCCTCAACATGTTTCTGGCATGCATATCCACCATATTTAAAACATGTTAGGATCAGTTACAAGTCTCTTTCCTTTCTAATCTATTAGGGGTTGTACTAGTTGAACTTACCAAACATGGATAACAAAACTTTAGATTTCCTTTTTTAGTGCGTGAAATAATTTTCTGCACCAGCATTTGTTATAGTTTCCAAATTGTTTTGCACACATCAACTCTAAAATTTTCATTTTCTTGTGATCTTATATCTTTTTTCTTTACAAGAAAAATGGGTGAGTGAAAACTCAAGTTTGCATCTGAAAAAAAAGTGGGTTGTTGGGCTCCGATAAATACCCAACCACACGTTAACTTGAGAAATTAATTTTTTTCAACTCCTTGAAAATTTTGGATCATTAGGCCACTTGCATCCTCAACATGTTTCTGGCATGCATATCCACTACACTTAAAACATGTTAGGATCACTTAGTGCATCAAATAATTTTTTTCACTTGCATTTGTTATAGTTTCCCAATTCTTTTGCATACATAAAGTAAATAATTTTCATTTTGTCGTGATCTTATATCTTTTTTCTTTACGAGATAAATGGCAGAGTGAAAACTCAGGTTTGGATCTGAAAAAAAAAATTTGAACATACAAAATGGAAATGCACAAATGCTGAGAGAGATAATACCAAAAAGTATCTGTGATTTTTAAGGATAAAAGGTGGGTTGTTGGGCTCCAGTAAATATCCAACCACACGTGAACTTGAGAATTTAATTTTTTTCTACTCCTTGAAAATTTTGGATGATTAGGCCACTTGCATCCTTAACATGTTTCTGGCATGCATATCCACTAATCTTAAAACATGTTAGGATTAGTTAGAAGTCTCTTTCCTATCAAATCTATTAGGGGTAGTACTAGTGGAACTTCCCAAACATGGATAACAAATCTTTTGAGTTCATTTTTTAGTGCGTCAAATAATTTTCAACACTTGCATTTGTTATAGTTTCCAAATTCTTTTGCGTACATAAACTCTAAAATTTTCATTTTGTTGTGATCTTATATCATTTTTCTTTACGAGAAAATTGGGAGAGTGAAAACCCAAGTTTGCATTTGAAAAAAAAAAATTGAACATCCAAAATGGACTTGCACAAATGCTAAGAGAGATAATTCGAAAAAGTATCTGTGATTTTTAAGGATAGGCAAAAAGTGGGTTCTTGGGATCTGATAAATATCCAACCACACATTAACTTGATAAATTAATTTTTTTCAACTCCTTGAATATTTTTGCTCATTAGGCCACTTGCATCCTCAAAATGTTTCTTGCATGCATATCCACCACACTTAAAACATGTTAGGATCAGTTACAGTTCTCTTTCCAATAAAATCTATTAGGGGTTGTACTAGTGGAACTTCCCAAACATGGATAGCAAAACTTTGGAGTTCAATTTTTAGTGCGTGAAATAATTTTCTTCACTTGCATTTGTTATAGTTTCCAAATTCTTTTGCATACATAAACTCTAAAATTTTCATTTTCGTGTGATCTTATTTCTTTTTTCTTTATGAAAAAATGGGAGAGTGAAAGCTCAAGTTTGCATCTGAAAAAAAAAATTTGAACATTCAAAATGGACATGCACAAATGTTGAGAGAGATAAGTCCAAAAAGTATCTATGATTTTTAAGGATAGGCAAAAAGTGGGTTGTTGGGCTCCAGTAAATATCCAACCACACGTTAACTTGAGAATTTTTTTTTTCTACTCCTTGAAATATATTGATCATTACGCCATTTGCATCCTCAACATGTTTCTGGCATGCTTATCCACACACTTAAAACATGTTAGGATCAGTTACAAGTCTCTTTCCTGTCAAATCTATTAGGGGTTGTAATAGTGGAACTTCCCAAACATGGATAACTAAACTTCGGAGTTCAGTTTTTTAGTGCGTGAAATAAATTTCTTCACTTGCATTGGTTATAGTTTCCAAATTCTTTTGCATACATAAAGTCTTAAATTTTCACTTTTTTGTGATCTTATATCTTTTTTCTCTACGAAAAAAATAGGAGAGTGAAAACTCAAGTTTACATCTGAAAAAAAAAAATTTTAACATCCAAAACGGACATGCACAAATAGTGAGAGAGATAATTTGAAAAAGTATCTATGATTTTTAAGGAGAGAGAAAAAGTGGGTTGTTGGGCTCCGGTAAATCCCCAACCACACGTTAACTTGAGAATTTAATTTTTTTCAACTCCTTAAAAATTTTGGATCATTAGGCCACATGCATCCTCAACATGTTTCTGGCATGCATATCCACTACACTTAAAACATGTTAGGATCAGTTACAAGTCTCTATCCTATCAAATCTATTAGGGGTTGTACTATTGGTACTTCCGAAACATGGATAACAAAACTTTGGAGTTCATTTTTTAGTGCGTGAAATAATATTCTTCACTTGCATTTGTTATACTTTCCTAATTCTTTTGCATACATAAAGTCTAAAATTTTCATTTTGTTCTTATCTTATATCTTTTTTCTTTACGAGAAAAATGCGAGAGTGAAAACTCAATTTTGGATCTAAAAAAAAAATATGAACATCCAAAATGGAAATGCACAAATGCTGAGAGCAATAATTCGAAAAAGTATCTTTGATTTTTAAGGAGAGGCAAAAAGTGTGTTGTTGGGCTCAGGTAAATATCCAACCACACGTTAACTTGAGAATTTTGGATCATTTGGCCACTTGCATCCCCAACATGTTTCTGGCATGCACATCCTCCACACTTAAAACTTGTTAGGATCAGTTACAAGTCTCTTTCTTATCAAATCTATTAGGGGTTGTACTAGTGGAACTTCCCAAACATGGATAACAAAACTTTGGAGTTCATTTTTTAGTGCGTGAAATAATTTTCTTCACTTGCATTTGTTATAGTTTCAAAATTCTTTTGCATACATAAACTCTAAAATTTTCATTTTGTTGTGATCTTATATCTTTGTTCTTTACGAGAAAAATGGGAAGGTGAAAACTCATGTTTGGATCTGAAAAAAAAAATTTGAACATCCAAAATGGAAATGCACAAATGCTGAGAGATATAATTCCAAAAAGTATATGTGATTTTAAAGGATAGGCAAAAAGTGGGTTGTTGGGCTCTGGTAAATATGCAACCACACGTTAACTTGAGAATTGAATCTTATTCTACTCCTTGAAATTTTAAGATCATTAGGCCACTTGCATCCTCAACATGTTTCTAGCATGGAAATCTAGCACACTTAAAACATGTTAGGGTCAGTTACAAGTCTTTTTCCTATCAAATCTATTAGGGGTTGTACAAGTGGAACTTCCCAAATATGGATCAAAAAAATTTGGAGTTCATTTTTTAGTGCGTGAAATAATTTTCTTCACTTGCAATTGTTATAGTTTCCAAATTCTTTTGCATACATTAACTCTAAAATTTCTTTTTTGTTGTGGCCTTATATCTTTTTTCTTTACAAGAAAAATGGGAGAGAGAAAACTCAAGTTCGGATCTGAAAAAAAACATTTACATCCAAAATGGAAATAGACAAATGCTAAGAGAGATAATTCCAAAAAGTATCTGTGATTTTTAAGGATAGGCAAAAAGTGGGTTGATGGGCTCCGGTAAATATCCAACCACAAGTTAACTTGAGAATTTAATTTTTTTCTACTCCATGAAATTTATGGATCATTAGACCACTTGCATCCTCAACATGTTTCTAGCATGGAAATCTACCACACTTAAAACATGTTAGGATCAGTTACAAGTCTTTTTCCTATCAAATCTATTAGGGGTTGTACTAGTGGAACTTCCCAAACATGGATAACAAAACTTTGGAGTTCATTTTTTAGTGCGTTATATAATTTTCTTTTCTTGCATTTGTTATAGTTTCCAAATTCTTTTGCGTACATAAACTCTAAAATTTTCATTTTGTTGTGATCTTATATCTTTTTTCTTTACGAGAAAAATGGGAGAGAGAAAACTCAAGTTTGGATCTGAAAAAAAAATTGAACATCCAAAATGGAAATGGACAAATGCTCAGAGAGATAATTCCAAAAAGTGTCAGTGATTTTTAAGGATAGGCAAAAAGTGGGTTTCTGGGCTCCGGTAAATATCCAACCACACGTTAACTTGAGAATTTAATTTTTTTCTCCTCCTCGAAATTTATGGATCATTAGGCCTCTTGCACCCTCAACATGTTTCTGGCTTGCATATCCACCACACTTAAAATTTGTTAGATTCAGTCACAAGTCTCTTTCCTATAATATCTATTAGGGGTTGTACTAGTGGAACTTCCCAAACATGGATAACAAAACTTTGGAGTTCAATTTTTAGTGCGTGAAATAATTTTCTTCACTTGCATTTGTTAGTGTTTCCAAATTTTTTTCCATACATAAACTCTAAAATTTTCATTTTTTTGTGATCTTTATCGTTTTTCTTTACGATAAGAATGGGAGAGTGAAAACTCAAGTTTGGATCTGAAAAAAAAAATTCGAACATCCAAAAGGAAATGCACAAATGCTGAGAGAGATAATTCGAAAAAGTATATGTGATTTTTAAGGATAGGCAAAAAGTGGGTTGTTGGGCTCCGATAAATATCCAACCACACGTTAACTTGACAATTGAATTTTATTCTACTCCTTTAAATTTTTGGATCATTAGGCCACTTGCATCCTCAACATGTTTCTGGCATGGATATCCACCACATTTAAAACATGTTAGGATCAGTTACAAGTCTCTTTCCTATAAAATCTATCAGGGGTTGTACAAGTGGAACCTTCCAAACAAGGATAACAAAACTTTGGAGTTCATTTTTTAGTGTGTGAAATAATTTTCTTCACTTGCATTTGTTATAGTTTGAGAATTCTTTTGCATACATAGGGTCTAAAATTTTCATTTTGTTGTGATCTTATATCTTTTTTCTTTAGGAGAAAAATGGGAGAGTGAAAACTCAACTTTGCATTTGAAAAAAAAATTTGAACATCCAAAATGGAAATGCACAAATGCTGAGAGAGATAATTCCAAAAAGTATTTCTGATTTTTAAGCATAGGAAAAAAGTGGGTTGTTGGGCTCCAATAAATATCCAACCACACGTTAACTTGAGAATTTAATTTTTTTCTACTCCTAGAAATTTTTAGATCATTAGGCCACTAGCATCGTGAACGTGTTTCTGGCATGCATTTCCACCACATTTAAAACATGTTAGGATCAGTTACAAGTCTCTTTCCTATCAAATCTATTAGGGGTTGTACAAGTGGAACTTCCCAAACATGGATAACATAACTTTGGAGTCCATTTTTTAATGTGTGAAAAAAAAATTTTCACTTGCATTTGTTATAGTTTCCAAATTCTTTCGCAAACATAAAGTATAAAATTTTCATCTTGTTGTGATCTTATATCTTTTTTCTTTACGAGATAAATGGGAGAGTGAAAACTCAAGTTTGCATCTGAAAAAAAAAATTGAATATCCAAAATGGAAATGCACAAATGCTGAGAGAGATAATTCCAAAAAGTATTTGTGATTTTTAAGGATAGTCAAAAAGTGGGTTGTTGGACTCCGGTAAATATCCAAACATATGTTAACTTGAGAATTTAATTTTTTTCTACTCGGAAATTTTGGATCATTAGGCCACTTGCATCCTCAACATTTTTATGGCATGTTTATCCACCACAGTTAAAACATGTTAGGATCAGTTACAAGTCTCCTTCCTATCAATTCTATTAGGGTTTGGACTAGTGGAACTTCCCAAACAAGGATAAAAAAACTTTGGAGTTCATTTTTTAGTGCGTGAAATAATTTTCTTCACTTGCATTTGTTAACGTTTCAAAATGCTTTTGCATTCAAAAACTCTAAAATTTTCATTTTGTTGTGATCTTATATCTTTTTTCGTTAGGAGATAAATGGGAGAGCGAAAACTCAAGTTTGGATTTGAAAAAATGAATTTGAACATACAAAATGGAAATGCACAAATGCTGAGAGAGATAATTCCGAAAAGTAGTGATTTTTAAGGATAGGCAAAAAGTTGGTTGTTGGGCTCCGGTAAATATCCAATCACACGTGAACTTGAGAATTTAATTTTTTTTTCTACTCTTTGAAAATTTTGGATCATTAGGCCACTTGCATCCTATACATGTTTCTGGCATGCATATCCACCACACTTAAAACATGTTAGGATCAGTTAAGAGTCTCTTTCCAATATTTTTTATTAGGGGTTGTACTAGTGGAACTTCCCAAACATGGATAACCAAACTTTGTAGTTCATTTTTTAGTGCGGGAAATAATTTTCTTCACTTGCATTTCTTATAGTTTCCAAATTCTTTTGCATACTTAAACTCTAAAATTCTCATTTTGATGTGATCTTATATCTTTTTTCTTCACAAGATAAATGGGAGAGTGAAAACTCAAGTTTGGATATGAAAAAAAAAATTTGAACATCCAAAATGGAAATGCACAAATGCTGAGAGAGATAATTCCAAGAAGTATCTGTGATTTTTAAGGATAGGCAAAAAGTGGGTTGCTGGGCTCCGATGAATATCCAACCACACGTTAACTTGAGAATTTAATTTTTTTCTACTCCATTAAATTTTTTGATCATTAGGTCACGTGCATCCCCAACATGTTTCTGGCATGCATATCCACCACACTTAAAACATGTTAGGATCAGTTACAACTCTCTTTCCTATCAAATCTATTAGGGGTTGTACAATTGGAACTTCCCAAACATGGATACCAAAACTTTGGAGTTCATTTTTTAGTGCGTGAAATAATTTTCTTCACTTGCATTTGTTATAGTTTCCAAATTCTTTTGCATAAATAAACTCTAAAATTTTTCATTTTGTTGTGATCTTATATCTTTTTTCTTCACGAGATAAATGGGAGAGTGAAAACTCAAGTTTGATCTTAAAAAAATATTTGAAAATCCAAAATAGAAATCCACAAATGGTGAGAGAGATAATTCCAAAAATTTTCTATGATTTTTAAGGATAGGCAAAAAGTGGGTTGTTGGGCTCCGGTAAATATCTAACCACACGTTAACTTGAGAATTTAATTTTTTTCTACTCCATTAAATGTTTGGATCATTAGGCCACTTGCATCCTCAAAATGTTTCTGGCATGCGTATCCACCACACTAAAAACATGTTAGGATTAGTTACAAGTCTCTTTCCTATCAAATCAATTAGGGGTTGTACTAGTGGAACTTCCCAAACATGGATAACAAAACTTTGGAGTTCATTTTTTAGTGCGTGAAGTAATTTTCTTCACTTGCATTTGTTATAGTTTCCAAATTCTTTTGCATAAATAAACTCTAAAATTTTTATTTTGTTGTGATTTTATATCTTTGTTCTTTACGAGAAAAATGGGAAGGTGAAACCTCATGTTTAGATCTGAAAAAAAAAAATTGAACATCCAAAATGAAAATGCACAACTACAGAGAGAGATAATTCCAAAAAGTATCTGTGATTTTTAAGACTAGGCAAAAAGTTGGTTGTTGGGCTCTGGTAAATATCCAACCACACGTTAACTTGAGAATTGAATTTTATTCTACTCCTTGAAATTTTTGGATCATTAGGCCACTTGCATCCTCAACATGTTTCTAGCATGGAAATCCACCACACTTAAAACATGTTAGGATCAGTTACTAGTCTTTTTCCTATCAAATCTATTACGGGTTGTACTAGTGGAACTTCCCAAACATGGATAACAAAACTTTGGAGTTCATTTTTTAGTGCGTTATATAATTTTCTTCTCTTGCATTTGTTATAGTTTCCAAATTCTTTTGCATACATAAAGTCTAAAATTTTTATTTTGTTGTGATCTTATATCATTGTTCTTTACGAGAAAAATGGGAAGGTGAAAACTCAAGTTTGGATCTGAAAAAAAAATTTGAACATCCAAAATGGAAATGCACAAATGCTGAGAGCGATAATTCCAAAAAGTATCTGTGATTTTCAAGGCTAGGCAAAAAGTGGGTTGTTGGGCTTCGGTAAATATCCAACCACACGTTAACTTGAGAATTGCATTTTATTCTACTCCTTGAAATTTTTGGATCATTAGGCCACTTGCATCCTCAACAAGTTTCTAGCTTGGAAATCCACCACACTTAAAACATGTTAGGATCAGTTACAAGTTTTTTTCCTATCAAATCTATTAGGGGTTGTACTAGTGGAACTTCCCAAACATGGATAACAAAACTTTGGAGTTCATTTTTTAGTGCGTTGTATAATTTTCTTCTCTTGCATTTGTTATAGTTTCCAAATTCTTTTGCATACATAAACTCCAAAATTTTCATTTTGTTGTGATCTTATATCTTTTTTCTTTACGAGAAAAATGGGAGAGAGAAAACCCAAATTTGGATCTGAAAAAAAAAATTTGAACATCCAAAATGGAAATGCACAAATTATCCAACCACACGTTAACTTGAGAATTTAATTTTTTTCTACTCCTTGAAATTTATGGATCATTAGGCCACTTGCATCCACAACATGTTTCCAGCATGCATATCCACCACACTTAAAATTTGTTAGGATCAGTTACAAGTCTCTTTCCTATATAATCTATTTGGGGTTGTACTAGTGGAACTTCCCAAACATGGATAACAAAACTTTGGAGTTCATTTTTTAGTGCGTGAAATAAATTTCTTTACTTGCATTTGTTAGTGTTTCCAAATTCTTTTGCATACATAAACTCTAAAATTTTCATTTTTTTGTGATCTTATATAGTTTTTCTTTACGCAAAGAATGGGAGAGTGAAAACTCAAGTTTGGATCTGAAAAAAAATTCAAACATCTAAAAGGAAATGAGCAAATGCTGAGAGAGATAATTCAAAAAACTATCTGTGATTTTAAAGGATAGGCTAAAAGTGTGTTGTTGGGCTCCGGTAAATATCCAACCACACGTTAACTTGAGAATTTATTTTTTTTCTACTTCTTGAAATTTTTGGATCATTAGGCCAGTTGCATCCTCAACATGTTTCTGACATGCATATCCACCACACTTAAAACATGTTAGGATCAGTTGAAAGTCTCTTTCCTATCAAATCTTTTAGGGGCTGTACTAGTGGAACTTCCCAAACAAGGATAACAAAACTTTGGAGTTCATATTTTAGTGCGTCAAATAATTTTCTTCACTTGCATTTGTTATAGTTTCCAAATTCTTTTACATACATAAACTCTAAAATTTTCATTTGTTGTGATCAATTTTTTTTTCTTTACGAGAAAAAAGGAATAGTAAAAACTCAAGTTTGAATCTGAAAAAAAAATTTGAACATCCAAAATGGATATGCACAAATGCTGAGATAGTTGATTCCAAAAAGTATCTGTGATTTTTAAGGATAGGCAAAAAGTGGGTTGTTGGGCTCCGGTAGATATCCAACCACAGGTTAACTTGAGAATTTAATTTTTTTTTACTCCTTGAAATTTATGGATCATTATGCCAATTGCATCCTCAACATGTTTCTGACATGCATATCCACCACACTTAAAAAATTTTTGGATCAGCTACAAGTCTCTTTCCTATCAAATCTATTAGGGATTGTACTAGTGGAACTTCCCAAACATGGATAACAAAACTTGGGAGTTCATTTTTTAGTGCGTGAATTAATTTTATTCACTTGCATTTGTTATAGTTTCCAAATTCTTTTACATACATAAAGTCTAAAATTTTCATTTTTTTGTGATCTTATATCTTTTTTCTTTACGAGAAAAATGGGAGAGTGAAAACTCAAGTTTGCATCCAAAAAAAAATAATTTATCATCCAAAATGGAAATGCACAAATGTTGAGAGAGATAATTTCAAAAAGTATCTGTGATATTTAAGCATAGGCAAAAAGTGGGTTGCTGGGGTTCGGTAAATATCCAACCACACGTTAACTTGAGAGTTTAATTTTTTTCTACTCCTTGAAATTTTTGGATCATTAGCCACTTGCATCCTCAACATGTTTCTGGCATGCATATCCACCAAACTCAAAACATGTTAGGATCAGTTACAAGCCTCTCTCCTATCAAATCTATTAGGGGTTGTACTAGGGAAACTTCCCAAACATGGATAACAAAACCTTGGAGTTCAACATGTTTCTGGCATGCATATCCACCAAACTTAAAACATGTTAGGATCAGTTACAAGTCTCTTTCCTATCAAATCTATTAGGGGATGTACTAGAGGAACTTCCCAAACATGAATAAGAAAACTTTGGAGTTCATTTTTTAGTGCGTCAAATAATTTTCTTCACTTGCATTTGTTATAGTTTCCAAATTCTTTTGCATTCAAAAACTCTAAAATTTTCATTTTGTTCTGATGATTTTTTTTTCTTTACGACAAAAATGGAAGAGTAAAAACTCAAGTTTGGATCTGAAAAAGGAATTAGAGCATCCAAAATGGAAATGCAAAAATGCAGAGAGAGATAATTCCAAAAAGTATCTGTAATTTTTAAGGATAGGCAAAAAGTGGGTTGTTGGGCTCCGGTAAATATCCAACCGCACGTTAACTTCAGAATTTAATTTTTTTCGACTCCTTGAAATTTATGGATCATTATGCCACTTGCATCCTCAACAGGTTTCTGACATGCATATCCACCACACTTAAAACATGTTAGGATCAGTTACAAGTCTCTTTCCTATCAAATCTATTAGACGTTGTACTAGTGGAACTTCCCAAACATGGATAACTAAACTTTGGATTTCATTTTTTAGTGCGTGAAATAATTTTCTTCACTTGCATTTCTTATAGTTACCAAATTTTTGTGGATACTTAAAGTCTAAAATTTTTATTTTGTTGTGATCTTTATCTTTTTTCTTTACAAGAAAAATGGGAGAGTGAAAACTCATGTTTGCATCTGAAAAAAAATATTTGAACATCCAAAATGGAAATGCACAAACGCTGAGAGTGATAATTTCAAAAAGTATCTATGATGTTTAAGGATAGGCGAAAAGTGGGTTGCTGGGCTCCGGTAAATATCCAGCCACACGTTAACTTGAGAATTTAATTTTTTTCTACTCCTTGAAATTTTTTAATCATTAGGCCACTTGCGTCCTCAACATGTTTCTGGCATGCATATCCACCACACTTAAAACATGTTAGGATCAGTTACAAGTCTCTTTCCTATCAAATCTATTAGGGGTTGTACTAGTGGAACTTCCCAAACTTGGATAACAAAACTTTGGAGTTCATTTTTTAGTGCGTGAAATAATTTTCTTTACTTGCGTTTATTATAGTTTCCAAATTCTTTTGCATACATAAAGTCTAAAATTTTCTTTTTGTTGTGATCATATATCTTTTTTGTTCACGAGAAAAATGGGAGAGTTAAAACTAAAGTTTGGATCTGAAAAAAAAAAAATTGAATGTCCAAAATGGAAATGTACAAATGCTAAGAGAGTTAATTCCAAAAAGTATCTGTGATTTATAAGGATAGGCAAAAAGTAGGTTGTTGGGCTCCGGTAAAAATTCGACCACAAGTTAACTTGAGAATAAAATTTTTTTCTACACCTTGAAATTTTTGTATCATTAGGCCACATGCATCCTCAACTTGTTTCTGGCATTTATATCCACCACACTGAAAACAAGTTAGGATCAGTTACAAGTCTCTTTCCGATCAAATCTATTAGGGGTTGTACCAGTGGAACTTCCAAAACATGGATCAAAAAACTTTGGAGTTCATTTTTTAGTGCGTGAAATAATTTTCTTCACTTGCATTTGTTATAGTTTCCAAAATCTTTTGCTTACATAAACTCTAAAATTTTCATTTTGCTGTGATCTTATATCTTTTTCCTTTACGAGAAAAATGGGAGAGTGAAAACTCAATTTTGCATCTAAAAAAAAAATTTAAAACATCCAAAATGGACATGCAGAAATGTTGAGAGAGATAATTCCAAAAAGTATCTGTGATTTTTAGGGATAGGCAAAATGTGGGTGGCTGGGCTCCAGTAAGTATCCAACCACACGTTAACTTGAGAATTTAATTTTTTTCTACTCCTTGAAATTTTTGGATCATTAGGCCACTTGCATCCTCAACATGTTTCTGGCATGCATATCCACCACACTTAAAACATGTTAGGATCAGTTACAAGTCTCTTTCCTATCAAATCTACTAGGGATTGTACTAGTGGAACTTCCCAAACATGGATAAGAAAACATTGGAGTTCATTTTTTAGTGCTTCAAATAATTTTCTTCACTTGCATTTGTTATAGTTTCCAAATTCCTTTGCATACATAAACTCTAAAATTTTCACTTTTTTCTGATCATATTTTTTTTTCTTTACAAGAAAAATCGAAGAGGAAAAACTCAAGTTTGGATCTGAAAAAGTATTTGAACATCCAAAATGGAAATGCACAAATTCTGAGAGAGATAATTCCAAAAATTATCTGTAATTTTTAAGGATAGGCAAAAAGTGGGTTGTTGGTCTCCGGTAAATATCCAACCACACGTTAACTTGAGAATTTAATTTTTTCTACTCCGTGAAATTTATGGATCATTATGCCACTTGCATCCTCAACATGTTTCTGACATGCATATCCACCACACTTAAAACATGTTAGGATCAGTTACAGGTCTCTTTCCTATCAAGTCTATTAGGGGTTGTACTAGTGGAACTTCCCAAACATGGATAACAAAACTTTGAAGTTCATTTTTTAGTGGGTGAAATAATTTTCTTCACTTGCATTCATTATAGTTTCCAAATTCTTTTCCATCCATAAAGTCTAAAATTTTCATTTTGTTGAGATCTTATATCTTTTTTGTTTGCGAGAAAAATGGGAGAGTGAAAACTCAAGTTTGCATCTGAAAAAAAATATTTGAACATCCAAAATGGAATTGCACAAATGCTGAGAGAGATAATTTCAAAAATTATCTGTGATTTTTAAGGATAGGAAAAAAATGGGTTGCTGGGCTCCGGTAAATATCCAACCACACGTTAACTTCAGAATTTAACTTTTTTCTACTCCTTGAAATTTTTGAATCATTAGGCCACTTGCATCCTCAACATGTTTCTGGCATTCATATCCACCACCCTTAAAACATGAGAGGATCAGTTACAAGTCTCTTTCCTATCAAATCTATTTGGGGTTGTACAAGTGGAACTTTCCAAACATGGATAACAAAACTTTGGAGTTCATTTTTTAGTGCTTGAAATAATTTTCTTTACTTGCGTTTGTTATAGTTTCCAAATTCTTTTACATACATAAACTCTAAAATTTTCTTTTTGTTGAGATCTTATTTTTTTTTCTTCTCGAGAAAAATAGGAGAGTGAAAACTCAAGTATGGAGCTGAAAAAAAAAATTTGAATATCCAAAATGGAAATGCACAAATGCTAAGAGAGATAATTCCAAAAAGTAACTGTCATTTTTAAGGATAGGCAAAAAGTAGGTTGTTGGGCTCCGATAAAAATCCAACCACACGTTAACTTGAGAATATAATTTTTTTCTACTCAAAATTTTTGGATCATTAGGCCACAGGCATCCTGAACATGTTTCTGGCATGCATATCCAGCACACTTAAACCATGTTAGGATCAGTTACAACTCTCTTTCGTATCAAATCTACTCGGGGTTGTAATAGTGGAACTTCCAAAACATGGATAACAAAACTTTGGAGTTCATTTTTTAGTGCATGAAATAATTTTCTTCACTTGCATTTGTTTTAGTTTCCAAATTCTTTTGCATACATAAACTCTAAAATTTTTATTTTGTTGTGGTCTTATATCTTTTTTCTTTACGAGAAAAATGGGAGAGTGAAAACACAAGTTTGGATCAGAAAAAAAAAAATTTTAACATCAAAAATGGAAATGCACAAATGCTGAGAGAGATAATTCCAAAAAGTATTTGTGATTTTTAAGGATAGGCAAAAAGTGGGTTGTTGGGCTGCTGTAAATATCCAACTTCATGTTAACATGAGAATTTAATTTTTTTCTCCTCGAAATTTTTGGATCATTAGGCCAGTTGCATCCTCAACATGTTTCTTACATGGATATCCATCACACTTAAAACAGGTTAGGATCAATTACAAGTCTCTTTCCAGTCAAATCTATTGGGGGTTGCATTAATGGAACTTCCCAAACAAGGATAACAAAACTTTGGAGTTCATTTTTAGTGCGTGAATTAATTTTCTTCACATGCATTTGTTATTGTTTCCAAATCTTTTGCATACATAAACTCTAAAATTTTCTTTTTTTTTATTTTATATCTTTTTCCTTTACGAGAAGAATTGGAGAGTGAAAACTCAAGTTTGGGTCTGAAAACAAAAATGAAAATCCAAATGGAAATGCAATGATGCTAAGAGAGATAATTGAAAAAATTATTTGTGATTTTTAAGGATAGGCAAAAGGTTGGTTGTTGGGCTCCGGTAAATATCCATCCACTCGTTAACTTGAGAATTTAATTTTTTTCTGCTCCTTGAAATTTTTGGATCATTAGGCCACTTGCATCCTCAACATGTTTCTGGCATGGATATCCACCACACTTAAAACATGTTAGGAACAGTTACAAGTCTCATTCCTATCAAATCTATTAGGGTTGTACTACTGGAACTTCCCAAACATGGATAAAAAAACCTTGGAGTTCATTTCTATTGCGTGAAATAATTTTCTTCACTTGCATTTATTATAGTTTCCCAATTATTTTGCATACTTAAACTCTAAAATTTTCTTTTTGTTGTGATCTTATATCTTTTTTCTTCACGAGAAAAATGGGAAGGTGAAAACTCAAGTTTGGATCTGAAAAAAATAAATTTGAACATCCAAAATGGAAATGCACAAATGCTGAGAGAGATAATTCCAAAAAGTATTTGTGATTTTTAAGGATCGGCAAAAAGTGGGTTGTTGGGCTCCGGTAAATATCCAACCATACATTAACTTGAGAATTTAGATTTTTTCTACTCATTAAAATTTTTGGATCATTAGGCCACATACATCCTCAACATGTTTTTGCAATGCATATCCACCACACATAAAATATGTTAGGATCAGTTACAAGTCTCTTTCCTATCAAATCTATTAGGGGTTGTACTAGTGGAACTTCCAAAACATAGATAACAAAACTTTGGAGTTCATTTTTTAGTGCGTGAAATAATTTTCTTCACTCTCATTTGTTATAGTTTCCAAATTCTTTTGCATACATAAACTCTCAAATTTTCATTTTGTTGTGGCCTTATATCTTTTTTCTTTACGAGAAAAGTGGGAGAGTGAAAACTCAAGTTTGGATCTAACAAAAAAAATTTGAACATCCAAAATGGAAATGCAAAAATGCTGAGAGTGATAATTCAAAAAAGTATCTGTGATTTTTAAGGATAGGCAAAAAGTGGGTTGTTGGGCTGCGGTAAATATCCAACCACACTTTAACTTGATAATTTAAATTTATTCTACTCCTTGAAATTTTTGGATCATTAGGCCACTTGCATCCTCAACATGTTTTTAGCATGGATATCCACCACACTTAAAACATGTTAGGATCAGTCACAAGTCTCTTTCCCATCAAATCTATTGGGGGGTTGTAGTAGTGGAACTTCCCAAACATGGATGATAAAAAAACTTTGGAGTTCATTTTTTAGTGCGTGAAATAATTTTCATCACCTGCATTTGTTCTAGTGTCCAAATACTTTTGCATACATAAACACTAAAATTTTCATTTTGTTGTGATCGTATATCTTTTTTCTTTACGAGAAGAATAGGAGAGTGAAAACTTTGGTTTGGATCTGAAAAAAAAAATTTGGACATCCAAATGGAAATGCACAAATGTTGAGAGAGATAATTCCAAAAATTATCTGTGATTTTTAAGGATAGGCAATAAGTGGGTTGTTGGGCTCCGGTAAATATCCAACCGCACGTTAACTTGAGAATTTAATTTTTTTCTACTCCTTGAAATTTTTGAATCATTAGGCCACTTGCATCCTCAACATGTTTCTAGCATGCATATCCACCACTCTTAAAACATGTTAGGATTAGTTAAAAGTCTACTTCCTATCAAATCTATTAGGGGTTGTACAAGTGGTACCTCGCAAACATGGATAACAAAACTTTGGAGTTCATTTTTTAGTGTGTGAAATAATTTTCTTCACTAGCATTTGTTATAGTTTCCAAATTTTTTTGCATACATAAACTCTAAAATTTTCATTATGTTGTGATCTTATATCTTTTTTCTTAACGAGAAAAATGGGAGAGTGAAAACTCAAGTTTGCATGTGAAAAAAAAATTTTGAACATCCAAAATGGACATGCACAAATGCTGAGAGAGATAATTCGAAAAAGTAACTGTGATTTTTCAGGATAGGCAAAAAGTGGTATGTTGGGCTCGGGGATATATCCAACCACACGTTAACTTGAGAATTTAATTTTTTTCTACTCTTTGAAATTTTTGGATCATTAGGCCACTTGCATCCTCAACATGTCTCTTGCATGCATATCCACCACACTTAAAACATGTTAGTATCAGTTACAAGTCTCTTTTCTATCAAATCTATATGGGTTGTACTAGTGGAACTTCCCAAACATGGATAACAAAACTTTGGAGTTCATTTTTTAGTGTGTGAAATAATTTTCTTCAATTGCATTTATTATAGTTTCCAAATTTTTGCATACATAAACTCTAAAATTTTCTTTTTGTTGTGATCTTATATCTTTTTTCTTCACAAGAAAAATGGGATGGTGAAAATTCAAGTTTGGATATGAAAAAAAAAATTTTGAACATCCAAAATGGAAATGCACAAATGATGAGAGAGATAATTCCAAAAAGTATCTGTGATTTTTAAGGATAGGCAAAAAGTGGGTTGTTGGGCTGCGGTAAATATCCAACCACACATTAACTTCAGAATTTAATTTTATTCTACTCCTTGAAATTTTTGGATCATTAGGCCGCTTGTATCCTCAACAAGTTTTTGGCATGGATATCCACCACACTTAAAACATGTTAGGATAACTACAAGTCTCTTTCCTATCAAATCTATTAGGGGTTATACTAGTGGAACTTCCCAAACATGGATAACAAAACTTTGGTGGTCATTTTTTAGTGTGTAAAATAATTTTCTTCACTTGCATTTGTTGTAGTTTCCAAATTCTTTTGCATACATAAACTCTAAAATTTTCATTTTGTTGTGATCTTATATCTTTTTTCTTTACGAGAAAAATGGGAGAATCAAAACTCAAGTTTGCATCAGAAAAAAAAATTTTAACATCCAAAATGGAAATGCACTAATGCTGAGAGAGATAATTCCAAAAAGTATCTGTGATTTTTAAGGATAGGCAAAAAGTGGGTTGTTGGGCTGCGGTAAATATCCAACCACACGTTAACTTGAGAATTTAATTTTTTTCTACTCCTTGAAATTTTTGGATCGTTAGGGCACTTGCATCCTCAACATGTTTCTGACATGGATATCCACCACACTTAAAACATGTTAGGATCAGTTACAAGTCTCTTTCCAATCAAATTTATTGGGGGTTGTATTAGTGGAACTTCCAAAACAGTGATAACAAAACTTTGGAATTCATTTATTAGTGCGTGAAATAATTTTCTTCACTTGCATTTGTTATAGTTTCCAAATTCTTTTACATACATAAATTCTAAAATTTACATTTTCTTGTGATCTTATATCTTTTTTCTTTACGAGAAAAATGGGAGAGTGAAAACTCAAGTTTGGATCTGAAAAAAAAAAATGAACATCCAAAATGGAAAAGCACAAATGATGAGAGTGATAATTCCAAAAATTATCTGTGATTTTTAAGGATAGGCAAAAAGTGGGTTGTTGGGCTGCGGTAAATATCCAACCACACGTTAATTTGAGAATTTAATTTTATTCTACTGCTTGAAAATTTTGGATCATTAGGCCACTTGCATCATCAACATGTTTCTGGCATGGATATCCACCACACTTAAAACATCTTAGGATCAGTTACAAGTCTCTTTCCTATCAAATCTATTAGGGGTTGAACTAGTGGAACTTCCCAAACATGGATAACAAAAGTTTGGAGTTCATTTTTTAGGGCGTGAAATAATTTTCTTCACTTGCATTTGTTGTAGTTTCCAAATTCTTTTCCAGACATCAACTCTTGAATTTTCATTTTGTTGTGATTTGATATCTTTTTTCTTTACGAGAGAAATGGGAGAGTGAAAACTCAAGTTTGGATCGGAAAAAAAAATTTTAACATCCAAAAAGGAAATGCACAAATGCTGAGAGAGATAATTCCAAAAAGTATCTGTATTTTTAGGGATAGGCAAAAAGTGGGTTGTTGGGCTGCGGTAAATATCCAACCACACGTTAACTTGAGAGTTTAATTTTTTCTACTCCTTGAAATTTTTGGATCATTAGTCCACTTGCGTCCTCAAAATGTTTCCTGCATGCATATCCACCACACTTAAAACATGTTAAGATCAGTTACAAGTCTCTTTCCAATAAAATGTATTGGGGGTTGTATTAGTGGAACTTCCCAAACATCGATAACAAAACTTTGGAGTTCATTTTTTAGTGTGTGAAATAATTTTCTTCACTTGCATTAGTTATAGTTTCCAAATTCTTTTGCATACATAAACTCTAAAATTTTCATTTTCTTGTGATCTTATATCTTTTTTCTTTACGAGAAAAATGGGAGAGTGAAAACTCAAGTTTGGATCTGAAAAAAAAAATTTGAACATCCGAAATGGAAATGCACAAAAGATGAGAGAGATAATTCCAAAAAGTATCTGTGATTTTTAAGGATAGGCAAAATGTGGGTTGTTGGGCTCCGGTAAATATCCAACCACACGTTAACTACAGAATTTAATTTTTTTCTACTCCTTGAAATTTTTGGATCATTAGGCCATTTGCATCCTCAATATGTTTTTGTCATGCATATCCACCACACTTAAAACATGTTAGGATCAGTTACTAGTCTCTTTCCTATCAAATCTATACTAGTGGAACTTCCCAAACATGGATAACAAAACTTTGGAGTTCATTTTTTAGTGTGTGAAATAATTTTCTACACTTGCATTTGTTATAGTTTCCAAATTCTTTTGCATACATAAACTCTAAAATTTTCATTTTCTAGTGATCTCATATCTATTTTCTTTACGAGAAAAATGGGAGAGTTGAAAACTCAAGTTTGGATCTGAAAAAAAAAATTTGAACATCCAAAATGGAAATGCACAAATGCTGACAGAGATAATTCCCAAAAGTATCTGTGATTTTTAAGGATAGGGAAAAAGTGGGTTGTTGGGCTGCGGTAAATATCCAACCACACTTTAACTTGAGAATATAATTTTATTCTACTCCTTGAAATTTTTGGATCATTAGGCCACCTGCATCCTCAACATGTTTTTGGCATGGATATCCACCACACTTAAAACATGTTAGGATCAGTTACAAGTCTCTTTCCAATCAAATCTATTGGGGGTTGTATTAGTTGAACATCCCAAACATGGATAACAAAACTTTGGAGTTCATTTTTTAGTGCAAGAAATAATTTTCTTTACTTGCATTTGTTATTGTTTCCAAATTCTTTTGCATACATAAACTCTAAAATTTTCATTTTGTTGTAATCTTATAATTTTTTTCTTTACGAGAAAATTGGGAGAGTGAAAACTCAAGTTTGGATCTGAAAAAAAAAATTTGAACATCCAAAATGGAAATGCACAAATGCTGACAGAGATAATTCCAAAAAGTATCTGTGATTTTTAAGGATACGCAAAAAGTGGGTTGTTGGGCTGCGGTAAATATCCAACCACACTTTAACTTGAGAACATAATTTTATTCTACTCCTTGAAATTTTTGGATCATTACGCAACCTACATCCTCAACATGTTCTTGGCATGGATATCCACCACACTTAAAACATGTTAGGATCAGTTACAAGTCTCTTTCCAATCAAATCAATTGGGGGTTGTATTAGTTGAACATCCCAAACTTGGATAACAAAACTTTGGAGTTCATTTTTTAGTGCGTGCAAAAATTTTCTTCACTTGCATTTGTTATTGTTTCCAAATTCTTCTGCATACATAAACTCTAAAATTTTCATTTTGTTGTGATCTTATAACTTTTTTCTTTACGAGAAAATTGGGAGAGTGAAAACTCAAGTTTGGATCTGAAAAAAAAAAATTGAACATCCAAATGGAAATGTACAAATACTGAGAGAGATAATTTCAAAAATTACCTGTGATTTTTCAGGATAGGCAAAAATTGGGTTGTTGGGCTCCAGTAAATATCCAACCACACATTAACTTGAGAATTTAATTTTTTTCTACTCCATGAAATTTTTGGATCATTAGGCCACTTCCATCCCCAACATGTTTCTGGCATGCATATCCACCACACTTAAAACATGTTAGGATCAGTTACAAGTCTCTTTCCTATCAAATCTATTTGGGGTTGTACTAGTGGAACCTCCCAAACATGGATAACAAAACTTTGGAATTCATTTTTTAGTGTGTGAAATAATTTTCTTCACTTGCATTTTTTATAGTTTCCAAATTCTTTTTCGTACAGGAACTCTAGAATTTTCATTTTGTTGTGATCTTATATCTTTTTTTTTTACGAGAAAAATGGGCGAGTGAAAACTCAAGTTTGCATCTAAAAAAAAAATTTTCAACATCCAAAATGGACATGCACATATGCTGAGAGAGATAATTCCAAAAAGTATCTATGCTTTTTAAGCATAGGCAAAAAGTGAGTCGCTGGGCTCCGGTAAGTATCCAACCACACGTTAACTTGGGAATTTAATTTTTTTCTACTCCTTGAAATTTTTGGATCATTAGGCCACTTGCATCGTCAACATATTTCCGGCATGCATATCCACCACACTTAAAACATGTTCGGATTAGTTACAAGTCTCTATCCTATCAAATCTATTAGGGGTTGTACTTGTGGAACATCCCAAACATGGATAAGAAAACTTTGGGGTTCATTTTTTAGTGCGTGAAATAATTTTCTTCACTTGCATTTGTTATAGTTTCTGAATTCTTTTGCATGCATAAACTCTAAAATTTTTATTTTTTTTCTGATCATATTTTTTTTTTCTTTACGAGAAAAATAGAAGAGTAAAAACTCAAGTTTATATCTGAAAAAAGAATTTGAACATCCAAAATGGAAATGCACAAATGCTGAGAGAGATAATTCCAAAAAGTATTTGTAATTTTGAAGGATAGGATAAAAGTGGGTTGTTGGGCTCTGGTAAATATCCAACCACACGCTAACTTAAGAATTTAATTTTTTCTACTCCTTGAAATTTATGGATCATTATGGCACTTGCAACCTCAACATGTTTCTGACATGCATATCCACCACACTTAAAAACATGTTAGGATCACTTACAAGTCTCTTTCCTATCAAATCTATTAGGGGTTGTACTAGTGGAAACTTCCCAAACATGGATAACAAAACTTTGAAGTTCATTTTTTAGTGCGTGAAATAATTTTCTTCACTTGCATTTGTTATAATTTCCATTTTCTTTGGCATACATAATGTCTAAAATTTTCATTTTGTTGTGATCATATATCTTTTTTCTTTACGATAAAAATGGGAGAGTGAAAACTCAAGTTTGCATCTGAAAAAAAATATTTGAACATCCAAAATGGAAATGCACAAATGCTAAGAGAGATAATTTCTTAAAGTATCTGTGATTTCTAAGGATAGGCAAAAAGTGGGTTGTTGGGCTCCAGTAAATATCCAACCACACGTTAACTTGAGAATTTAATTTTTTTCTTGTCCTTGAAATTTTTGAATCATTAGGCCACTTGCATCCTCAACTTGTTTCTGGCATGCATATCCACCACACTTAAAACATGTTAGGATCAGTTACAAGTCTCTTTCCTATCAAATCTATTAGGGGTTGTACTAGTGGAACTTCCCTAACAGGGATAACAAAACTTTGGAGTTCATTTTTTACTGCGTGAAATAATTTTCTTTACTTGTATTTATTATAGTTTCCAAATTCTTTTGCATACATAAACTCTAAAGTTTTCTTTTTATTGAGATCATATATCTTTTTTCTTCACGAGAAAAATGGGAGAGTAAAAACTCAGGTTTGCATCAGAAAAAAAAATTTGAACATCGAAAATGGACATGGACAAGTAGTGAGAGAGATAATTCGAAAAAGTATCTGTGATTTTTAAACAGAGGAAAAAAGTGGGTTGTTGGGCTCCGGTAAGTACCCAACCACACGTTAACTTGAGAATTTAATTTTTTTCAACTCCTTGAAAATTTTTAATCATTAGGCCACTTGCATCCTCAACATTCTGGCATGCATATCCACCACACCTAAAACTTGTTAGGATCAGTTACAAGTCTCTTTCCTATCAAATCTATTAGGGGTTGTACTTGGGGAACTTCCCAAACATGGATAACAAAACTTTGGAGTTTATTTTTTAGTGCGTGAAATAATTTTCTACACTTGCATTTGTTATAGTTTCCAAATTCTTTTGCATACATAAAGTCTAAAATTTTTATTTTGTTGTGTTCTTATATCTTTTTTCTTTACGAGAAAAATGGAAGAGTAAAAACTCAAGTTCGGATCTGAAAAAAAACATTTACATCCAAAATGGAAATAGACAAATGCTAAGAGAGATAATTCCAAAAAGTATCTGTGATTTTTAAGGATAGACTAAGAGTGGGTTGTTGGGCTCCGGTAAATATCCAACCACACGTTAACTTGAGAATTCAATTTTCTTCAACTCCTTGAAAAGTTTGGATCGTTAGGCCATTTGCATCATCAACAAGTTTCGGGCATGCATATCCACCACACTTAAAACATGTTAGGATCCATTACAAGTCTCTTTCCTATCAAATCTATTAGGGGTTGTACTAGTAGAACTTCCCAAACATGGATAACAAAACTTTGGAGTTCATTTTTTAGTGCGTGAAATAATTTTCTTCACTTACATTTTTTAGAGTTTCCAAATTCTTTTGCATACATAAATCTAAAATTTTCATTTTGTTGTGATCTTATATCTTTTTTCTTTACGATAAAAATACAAGAGTAAAAACTCAAGTTTGTATCAGAAAAAAAAAATTTTGACCATCCACAATGGAAATGCACAAATGCTGAGAGAGAGAATTCCGAAAAGTATCTGCGATTTTTAAGGATAGGCAAAAAGTGGGTTGAGAATTTAGGTAAATATCCAACCACACGTTAACTTGAGAATTTATTTTTTTTATACTCCGTGAAATTTATGCATCATTAGGCCACTTGCATCCTCAACATGTTTCTGACATGCATATCCACCACACTTAAAACATGTTAAGATCAGTTACAAGTCTCTTTCCTATCAATTCTATTAGGGGTTGTACTAATGGAACTTCCCAAACATGGAGAAAAAAACTTTGAAATATATTTTTTAGTGCGTGAATTAATTTTCTTCACTTGCATTTGTTATAGCTTCCAAATTCTTTTGCATACATAAAGTCTAAAATTTTGATTTTGTTGTGATCTTATATCTTTTTTCTTTACGAGAAAAATGGGTGAGTGAAAACTCAAGTTTGCATCTGAAAAAAAAAATTTGAACATCCAAAATGGACAAGCACAAGTAGTGACAGAGATAATTCGAAAAAGTATCTGTGATTTTTAAGGAGAGGCAAAAAGTGGGTTGTTGGGCTCCGGTAAATACCCAACCACACGTAAACTTGAGAATTTAATTTTTTTCTACTCCTTGAAATTTTTGGATCATTAGGCCACAAGCATCCTCAACGTGTTTCTGGCATGCATTTCCACCACATTTAAAACATGTTAGAATCAGTTAGAAGTCTCTTTCCTATCAAATCTATTAGGGGTTGTACAAGTGGAACATCCCAAACATGGATAACAAAACTTTGGAGTTCATTTTTTAATGCGTGACATAATTTTCTTCACTTTCATTTGTTATAGTTTCCAAATTCTTTTGCATACATAAAGTATAAAATTTTCATTTTGTTGTGATCTTATATCTTTTTTCTTTACGAGATAAATGGGAGAGTGAAAACTCAGGTTTGCATCTGAAAAAAAAATTTGAATATCTAAAATGGAAATGCACAAATGCCGAGAGAGATAATTCCAAAAAGTATTTGTGATTTTTAAGGATAGTCAAAAAGTGGGTTGTTGGGCTTCGGTAAATATCCAACCATAAGTAAACTTGAGAATTTAATTTTTTTCTACTCCTTGGAAATTTTGGATCATTAGGCCACTTGCATCCTCAACATTTTTATGGCATGCATATCCACCACACTTAAAACATGTTAGGATTAGCTAAAAGTCTCTTTCCTATCAATTCTATTAGGGGTTGTACTAGTGGAACTTCCCAAACAAGGATAAAAAAACTTTGGAGTTCATTTTTTAGTGCGTGAAATAATTTTCTTCACTTGCATTTGTTAAAGTTTCAAAATGCTTTTGCATTCATAAACTCTAAAATTTTTATTTTGTTGTGATCTTATATCTTTTTTCTTCACGAGATAAATGGGAGAGTGAAATCGCAAGTTTGGATCTGAAAAAAAAATTTTGTACATCCAAAATGGAAATGCACAAATGCTGAGAGAGATAATTCCAAAAAGTATCTGTGATTTTTAAGGATAGGCAAAAAGTGGGTTGCTGGGACCCGTTGAATATCCAACCACACGTTAACTAGAGAATTTAATTTTTTTCTACTCCTTGAAATTTTTGGATCATTAGGCCACTTGCATCCGCAACATGTTTCTGGCATGCATATCCACCAAACTTAAAACAAGTTAGGATCAATTACAAGCCTCTTTCCTATCAAATCTATTAGGGGTTGTACTAGGGGAACTTCCCAAACATTGATAACAAAACATTGGAGTTCAACATGTTTCTGGCATGCATATCCACCAAACTTAAAACATGTTAGGATCAGTTACAAGCCTCTTTCCTATCAAATCTATTAGGGGTTGTACTAGGGGACCTTCCCAAACATGGATAACAAAACTTGGAGTTCATTTTTTAGTGCATGAAATAATCTTCTTAACTTGCATTTATTATATTTTCCAAATTCTTTTGCATACATAAACTCTAAAATTTTCTTTTTTTTGTGATCTTAAATATTTTTTCTTCACGAGAAAAATGGGAGAGTGAAAACTCAAGTTTGGATCTGAAAAAAAGAAATTTGAACATCCAAAATGGAAATGTCCAAATGCTAAGAGAGATAATTCAAAAAGTAAATGTGATTTTTAAGGATAGGCAAAAAGTGGGTTGTTGGGCTCCGGTAAATATTCATGAAATTTTTTCGATCATTAGGCCACATGCATCCTCAACATGTTTCTGGCATGCATATCCACCACACTTGAAACATGTTAGGATCTGTTACAAGTCTCTTTCCTATCAAATCTATTAGAGGTTGTACTAGTGGAACTTCCACAACATGGATAACAAAACTTTGGAGTTCTTTTTTTAGTGCATGGAATAATTTTCTTTTCTTGCAGTTGTTATAGTTCCCAAATTCTTTTGCATACATAAACTCTAAAATTTTCATTTTGTTGTGGTCTTATAACTTTTTTCTTTACGAGAAAAATGGGGGAGAGAAAACACAAGTTTGGATCTGAAAAAAAAAAAATTGAACAACCAAAATGGAAATGCACAAATGCTGAGAGAGATAATTCCAAAAACTATCTGTGATTTTTAAAGATAGGCAAAAAGTGGGTTGTTGGGCTGCGGTAAATATTCAACCACATGTTAAGTTGAGAATTTAATTTTATTCTACTCCTTGACATTTTTGGATCACTAGGCCACTTGCATCCTCAACATGTTTCTTGCATGGATATGCATCACAATTAAAACATGTTAGGATCTGTTACAAGTCTCTATGCAATCAAATCTATTGGGGGTTGTATTAATGGAACTTCCCAAACAATGATTACAAAACTTTGGAGTTCATTTTTTAGGGCGTGCAATAATTTTCTTCACTTGCATTTGTTATTCTTTCCATATTCTTTTGCATACGTAAACTATAAAATTTTCATTTTGTTGTGATCTTATATCTTTTTTCTTTACGAGAAGAATGGGAGAGTGAAAACTCAAGTTTGGATATGAAAAAAAAATTTTGAACTTGCAAATGGAAATGCACAGATGCTGTGAGAGATAATTCCAAAAAGTATCTGTGATTTTTAAGGATAGGCAAAAAGTTGGTTGTTGGGCTCCGGTAAATATCTAACCACTCGTTAACTTGAGAATATAATTTTTTTCTACTCCTTGAAATTTTTGGACCATTAGGCTACTTGCATCCTCAACATGTTTCTGGTATGGATATCCACCACACTTAAAACATGTTAGGATCAGTTACAAGTCTCTTTCCTATCAAATCTATTAGGGTTGTACTAGTGGAACTTCCCAAACATGGATAAAAAAACATTGGAGTTCATTTTTTAGTGCGTGAAATAGTTTTCTTCACTTGCATTTATTATAGTTTCCAAATTCTTTTCCATACATACACTCTAAAATATTCTTTTTGTTGTGATCTAATATCTTTTTTCTTCACGAGAAAATTGGGATGGTGAAAACTCATGTTTGGATCTGAAAAAAAAAAATTTGAACATCCAAAATGGAAATGCACAAATGCTGAGAGAGATAATTCCAAGAAGTTTCTGTGATTTTTAAGGATAGGCAAAAATTGGGTTGTTGAGCTCCGATAAATATCCAACCACAAGTTAACTTGAGAATTTAGATTTTTTCTACTCCTTGAAATTTTTGCATCATTAGGTCACATGCATCCTCAAAATGTTTCTGCCATGCATATCCACCGCACATAAATGATGTTAAGATCAGTTACAAGTCTCTTTCCTATCAAATCTATTAGGGGTTGTATTAGTGGAACTTCCAAAACATGGATAACAAAACTTTGGAGTTCATTTTTTAGTGCGTGAAATAATTTTCTTCACTTGCATTTGTTATAGTTTCAAAATTCTTTTGCACAAAATAAATCTTAAATTTTCATTTTGTTGTGGTCTTTAATCTTTTTTCTTGACAAGAAAAAATGGGAGAGAGAAAACTTAAGTTTGGATCTGAAAAAAAAATTTGAACATCCAAAATGGAAATGCACAAATGCTGAGAGAGAAAATTCCAAGAAGTATTTGTGATTTTTAGGATAGGCAAAAAGTGGGTTCTTGGGCTGCGGTAAATATCCAACCACACGTTAACTTGAGAATTTAATTTTATTCTACTACTTAAAATTTTTGGATCATTAGGCCACTTGGATCCTCAATATGTTTCTGGCATGGATATCCACCACACTTGAAATAAGTTAGGATCAGTTACAAGTCTCTATCCAATGAAATCTATTGGGGGTTGTATTAATGGAACTTCCCAAACAATGATAACCAAACTTTGGAGTTCATTTTTTAGTGCATGAAATAATTTTCTTCACTTGTATTTGTTATTGTTTCCAAATTCTTTTGCATACATAAACTCTAAATTTATCATTTTTTTGTGATCTTATATCTTTTTTCTTTACGAGAAGTATGGGAGAGTGAAAACTCAAAATTGGATCTCAAAAAAAAAAATTTGAACATCCAAATGGAAATGCACAGATGCTGTGAGAGATAATTCCAAAAAGTATCTGTGATTTTTAAGGATAGGCAAAATGTTGATTGTTGGGCTCCGGTAAATATCCAACCACTCGTTAAATTGAGAATTTAATTTTTTTCTACACCTCAAAATATTTGGACCATTAGGCCACTTGCATCCCCAACATGTTTCTGGCATGGATATCCACCAAACATAAAACATGTTAGGATCAGTTACAAGTCTCCTTCCTATCAAATCTATTAGGGTTGTACTAGTGGAATTTCCCAAACAAGGATAAAAAAACTTTGGAGTTCATTTTTTAGTGCATGAAATAGTTTTCTTCACTTGCATTTATTATAGTTTCGAAATTCTTTTGCATACATAAAGTCTAAAATTTTCTTTTTGTAGTGATCTTATATCTTTTTTCTTCACGAGAAAAATGGAATGGTCAAAACTAAAGTTTGGATCTGAAAAAAAAAAATCTGAACATCGAAAATGGAAATGCACAAATGCTGAGAGAGATAATTCCAAAAAGTATCTGTGATTTTTAAGGATAGGCAAAAAGTGGGTTGTTGGGCTCCAGTAAATATCCAACCACACGTTAGCTTGAGAATTTAGATTTTTTCTAGTCCTTGAAAGTTTTGGATCACTAGGCGACAAGCATCCTCATAATGTTTCTAGCATGCATATCCACCACACATAAAACATGTTAGGATCATTACAAGTATCTTTCCTATCAAATCTATTATGGGTTGTACTAGTGGAACTTCCAAAACATGGATAACAAAACTGTGGAGTTCATTTTTTAGTGCGTGAAATAATTTTCTTCACTTGCATTTGTTATAGTTTCAAAATTCTTTTGCATACATAAACTCTAAAATTTTCATTTTGTTGTGGTCTTATATCTTTTTTCTTTACGAGAAAAATGGGAGAGTGAAAACTCATGTTTGGATCTAAAAATAAAAATTTGAACATCCAAAATGGTAATGTTCAAATGCTGAGAGAGAAAATTCTGAAAAGCATCAGTAATTTTTAAGGATAGGCAAAAAGTGGGTTGTTGGGCTCTCATAAATATCCAACCACACGTTACTTTGAGAATTTAATTTTTTCTACTCCTTGAAATTTTTGGATCTTTAGGCCACTTGCATCCTCAACATGTTTCTGGCATGCATATCCACCACACTTAAAACATGTTAGGATCAGTTACAAGTCTCTTTCCTATCAAATCTATTAGGGGTTGTACTAGTGGAACCTCCCAAACATGGATAACAAAACTTTGGAGTTCATTTTTTAGTGTGTGTAATAATTTTCTTCACTTGCATTAGTTATAGTTTCCAAATTCTTTTGCATACATAAAATATAAAATTTTCATTTTGTTGTGATCTTATATCTTTTTTCTTTACGAGAAAAATGAGAGAGTGAAAACTCAAGTTTGCATCAAAAAAAAGTTTTTGAACATCCAAAATGGACATGCACAAATGCTGAGAGAGATAATTACAAAAAGTATCTGTGATTTTTAAGGATAAGCAAAAAGTGGGTTGCTGGGCTCCAGTAAGTATCCAACCACACGTTACTTGAGAATTTAATTTTTTTGTACTCAAAATTTTTTGATCATTAGGCCACTTGCATCCTCAACATGTTTCTTGCATGCAAATCCACCACACTTAAAACATGTTAGGATCTGTTACAAGTCTCTTTCCTTTGAAATTTATTAGGGGTTGTACTAGTGGAACTTCCCAAACATGAATAAGAAAGCATTGGAGTTCATTTTTTAGTGCGTCAAATAATTTGCTCCACTTGCATTTGTTATAGTTTCCAACTTCTTTTGCATACATAAAGTCTAAAATTTTCATTTTGTTCTGATCATATTTTTTTTTTCTATACAAGAAAAATGGAAGAGTAAAGCTCAAGTTTGGATCGGAAAAAAGAATTTGAACATCCAAAATGGAAATGCACAAATGCAGAGAAAGATAATTCCATAAAGTATCTGTAATTTTTAAGGATAGGCAAAAGTGGGTTGTTGGGCTCCAGTAAATATCCCACCACACGTTAACTTGAGAATTTAATTTTTTTCGACTCCTAGAAATTTCTGGATCATTATGCCACTTGCATCCTCAACAGGTTTCTAACATGCCTATCCACCACACTTAAAACAAGTTAGGATCAGTGACAAGTCTCTTTCCTATCAAATCTATTAGAGGTTGTACTAGTGGAACTTCCCAAACATGGATAACAAAACTTTGGAGTTCATTTTTTAGTGCGTGAAATAATTTTCTTCACTTGCATTTGTTATAGTTACCAAATTCTTGTACATACTTAATGTCTAAAATTTTTATTTTGTTGTGATCTTATATCTTTTTTCTTTACGAGAAAAATGGGAGTGTGAAAACCCAAGTTTGCATCTGAAAAAAAATATTTGAACATCCAAAATAGAAATGCACAAACGCTGAGAGTGATAATTTCAAAAAGTATCTATTATTTTTAAGGATAGGCAAAAAGTGGGTTGCTGGGCTCCGATAAATATCCAGCCACACGTGAACTTGAGAATTTAATTTTTTTCTAATCCTTGAAATTTTTGAATCATTAGGCCACTTGCATCCTCAACATGTTTCTAGCATGCATATCCACCACACTTAAAACATGTTAGGATCAGTTAGAAGTCTCTTTCCTATCAAATCTATTAGGGGTTGTACTAGTGGAACTTCCCAAAGTTGGATAACAAAACTTTGGAGTTCATTTTTTAGTGCGTGAAATAATTTTGTTTGTTTGCATTTATTATAGTTTCCAAATTCTTTTGCATACATAAACTCTAAAATTTTCTTTTTGTTGTGATCATATATCTTTTTTATCACGAGAAAAATGGGAGAGTTAAAACTAAAGTTTGGATCTGAAAAAAAAAATTGAATATCCAAAATGGAAATGCACAAATGCTAAGAGAGTTAATTCCAAAAAGTATCTGTGATTTATAAGGATAGGGAAAAAGTAGGTTGTTGGGCTCCGGTAAAAATCCAACCACACATTAACTTGAGAATAAAATTTTTTTCTACTCCTTCAAATTTTTGTATCATTAGGCCATATCCACCACACTGAAAACTTGTTAGGATCAGTTACAAGTCTCTTTCCGATCAAATCTATTAGGGGTTGTACTAGTGGAACTCTCAAAACATGGATAACAAAACTTTGGAGTTCATTTTTTAGTGCGTGAAATAATTTTCTTCTCTTTCATTTGTTATAGTTTCCAAAATCTTTTGTTTACATCAACTCTAAAATTTTCATTTTGTTGTGGTCTTATATCTTTTTTCTTTACGAGAAAAATTGGAGAGTGAAAACACAAGTTTGGATCTGAAAAAAAAATTTGAACATCCAAAATGGAAATGCAAAAATGCTGAGTGAGATAATTTCAAAAAGTATCTGTGATTTTTAAAGATTGTCAAGGAGTGGGTTGTTGGGCTGCGGTAAATATCCAACCACATCATAACTTGAGAATTTAATTTTATTCTACTCCTTGAAATTTTTGGATCAATATGCCACTTGCATCCTCAACATGTTTCGGGCATGGATATCCACCACACTTAAAACATGTTAGGATCAGTTACAAGTCTCTTTCCAATCAAATCTATTGGGGGTTGTATTAGTTGAACTTCCCAAACATTGATAAGAAAACTTTGGAGTTTATGTTTTAGTGCATGAAATAATTTTCATCACTTGCATTTGTTGTAGTTTCCAAATTCTTTTGCATATATAAACTCTTAAATTTTCATCTTGTCGTGATCTTATATCTTTTTTCTTTACGAGAAAAATGGGAGAGTGAAAACTCAAGTTTGCATCTAAAAAATAAATTTTCAACATCCAAAATGGACATGCACAAATGCTGAGAGAGATAATTCAAAAAAGTATCTGTGATTTTTAGGGATAGGCAAAATGTGGGTGGCTGGGCTCCGGTAAGTATCCAACCACACGTTAACTTGAAAATTTAATTTTTTTCTACTCCTTGAAATTTTTGGATCATTTGGCCACTTGCATCCTCAACATGTTTCTGGCATGTATATCCACCACACTTAAAACATGTTAGGATCAGTTACAAGTCTCTTTCCTATCAAATCTATTAGGGGTTGTACTAGTGGAACTACCCAAACATGGATACGAAAATTTTGGAGTTCATTTTTAGTGCGTCAAATAATTTTCTTCACTTGCATTTGTTATAGTTTCAAAATTCCTTTGCATTCATAAACTCTAAAATTTTCATTTTTTTCTGATCATATTTTTTTTTCTTTACGAGAAAAATCGAAGTGTAAAAACTCAAGTTTGGATATGAAAAAAGTATTTGAACATCCAAAATGGAAATGCACAAATGCTGAGAGAGATAATTCCAAAAAGTATCTTTAATTTTTAAGGATAGGCAAAAAGTGGGTTGTTGGTCTCCGGTAAATATCCAACCACACGCTAACTTGAGAATTTAATTTTTTCTACTCCTTGAAATTTATGGATCATTATGCCACTTGCATCCTCAACATGTTTCTGACATGCATATCCACCACAGTTAAAACATGTTAGGATCAGTTACAAGTCTCTTTCCTATCAAATCTATTAGGGGTTGTACTAGTGGAACTTCCCAAACATCAATAAAAAAAATTTGAAGTTCATTTTTTAGTGCGTGAAATAATTTTCTGCACTTACATATGTTATAGTTTCCAAATTCTTTTGCATACATAAAGTCGAAAATTTTCATTTTGTTGTGATCTGATATCTTTTTTCTTTGCGAGAAAAATGGGAGAGTGAAAACTCAAGTTTGCATCTGGAAAAAAATATTTGAACATCCAAAATGGAAATGCACAAATGCTGAGAGAGATAATTTCAAAAAGTATCTGTGATTTTTAAGGATAGGCAAAAAATGGGTTGCTGGGCTCCGGTAAATATCCAACCACACGTTAACTTGAGAAATTAACTTTTCTCTACTCCTTGCAATTTTTGAACCACTAGGCCACTTGCATCCTCAACAAGTTTGTAGCATGCATATCCACCACACTTAAAACATGATAGGATCAATTACAAGTCTCTTTCCTATCAAATCTATTAGGGGTTGTACTGGTAGAACTTCCCAAACATTGATAACAAAACTTTGGAGTTCATTTTTTAGTGCGTGAAATAATTTTCTTTACTTGCGTTTGTTATAGTTTCCAAATTCTTTTACATACATAAACTCTAAAATTTTCTTTTTGTTAAGATCTGATTTCTTTTTTCTTCACTAGAAAAATTGGAGAGTGAAAACTCAAGTATGGATCTGAAAAATTAAAATTTTAATATCCAAAATGGATATGAACAAATGCAAAGAGAGATAATTCCAAAAAGTAACTATCATTTTTAAGGATAGGCAAAAAGTAGGTTGTTGGGCTTCGGTAAAAATCCAACCACACGTTAACTTGAGAATATAATTTTTTTCTACTCCTTGAAATTTTTGGATCATTAGGCCACAGGCATCCTGAACATGTTTCTGGCATGCATATCCAGCACACGTAAAAAATGTTAGGATCAGTTACAACTCTCTTTCCTATCAAATCTACTCGGGGTTGTACTAGTGGAACTTCCAAAACATGGATAACAAAACTTTGGAGTTCGTTTTTTAATGCATGAAATAATTTTCTTCACTTGCATTTGGTTTAGTTTCCAAATTCTTTTGCACACATAAACTCTAAAATTTTTATTTTGTTGTGGTCTTATATCTTTTTTCTTTACGAGAAAAAAAATGGGTGAGTGAAAACAAGAGTTTGGATCTGAAAAAAAAAATTTGAACATCCAAAATGGAAATGCACAAATGCTGAGAGAGATAATTCCAAAAAGTATCTGTGATTTTTAAAGATAGGTAAAAAGTGGGTTGTTGGGCTGCGGTAAATATCCAAGTTCATGTTAACTTGAGAATTTAATTTTATTCTCCTCCTTGAAATTTTTGGATCAATAGGCCAGTTGCATCCTCAACATGTTTCTTGCAAGGATATCCATTACACTTAAAACATGTTAGGATCAGTTACAAGTCTCTTTCCAATCAAATCTATTGGGGGTTGTATTAATGGAACTTCCCAAACATGGATAACAAAACTTTGGAGTTCATTTTTTAGTGCGTGAAGTAATTTTCTTCACTTGCATTTGTTATTGTTTCCAAATTCTTTTGCATGCATAAACTCTAAAACTTTCATTTTGTTTTGATCTTATATCTTTTTCCTTTACGAGAACATTGGGAGAGTGAAAACTCAAGTTTGGATCTGAAAAAAAAAATTTGAAAATCCAAATGGAAATGCAATGATGGTAAGAGAGATAATTCAAAAAGGTATCTGTGATTTTTAAGGATAGGCAAAAAGTTGATTGTTGGGCTCCGGTAAATATCCAACCACTCGTTAACTAGAGAATTTAATTTTTTTCTACTCCTTGAAATTTTTGGATCATTAGGCCACTTGCATCCTCAACATGTTTCTGGTATGGATATCCTCCACACTTAAAACTTGTTAGGATCAGTTACAAGTCTCATTCCTATCAAATCTATTAGGGTTGTACTACTGGAACTTCCCAAACATGGATAAAAAAACCTTGGAGTTCATTTCTAGTGCGTGAAATAATTTTCTTCACTTGCATTTATTATAGTTTCCAAATTCTTTTGCATACTTAAACTCTAAAATTTTCTTTTTGTTGTGATCTTATATCTTTTTTCTTCACAAGAAAAATGGGAAGGTGAAAACTCAAGTTTGGATCTGAAAAAAATAAATTTGAACATCCAAAATGGAAATGCACAAATGCTGTGAGGAATAATTGCAAAAAGTATCTGTGATTTTTAAGGATCGGCAAAAAGTGGTTGTTGGGCTTCGGTAAATATCCAACCATACGTTAACTTGAGAATTTAAATTTTTTCTACTCCTTCAAATTTTTGGATCATTAGGCCACATGCATCCTCAACATGTTTCTGGCATGCATATCCACCACACATAAAACATGCTAGGATCAGTTACAAGTCTCTTTCGTATCAAATCTATTAGAGATTGTACTAGTGGAACTTCCAAAACATAGATAACAAAACTTTGGAGTTCATTTTTTCGTGCGTGAAATAATTTTCTTCACTTGCATTTGTTATAGTTTCCAAATTCTTTTTCGTACATAAACTCTAAAATTTTCATTTTGTTGTAGCCTTATCTTTTTTTTCTTTACGAGAAAAATGGGAGAGTGAAAACTCAAGTTTGGATCTAACAAAAAAAATTTGAACATCCAAAATGGAAATGCAAAATTGCTGATAGAGATAATTCCAAAAAGTATCGGTGATTTTTAAGGATAGGCAAAAATTAGGTTGTTGGGCTGCTGTAAATATCCATCCACACTTTAACTTGATAATTTAATTTTATTCTACTCCTTGAAACTTTTGGATCATTAGGCCACTTGCATCCTCAACATGTTTCTGGCATGGATATCCACCGCACTTAAAACATATTAGGATCAGTCACAAGTCTCTTTCCAATCAAATCTATTGGGGGGTTGTATTAGTTGAACTACCCAAACATGGATAAAAAAACTTTGGAGTTCATTTTTTAGTGCCTGAAATAATTTCTATCACTTGCATTTGTTATAGTTTCCAAATACTTTTGCATGCATAAACTCTAAAATTTTTATTTTGTTGTGATCTTATATCTTTTTTCTTTACGAGAAGAATAGGATAGTGAAAACTCTAGTTCGGATCTGAAAAAAAAAATTTGGACATCCAAATGGAAATGAACAAATGTTGAGAGAGATAATTGCAAAAAGTATCTGTAATTTTTAAGGATAGGCAAAAAGTGGGTTGTTGGGCTCCGGTAAATATCCAACCGCACGTTAACTTGAGAATTTAATTTTTTTTTACTCCTTGAAATTTTTGAATCATTAGGCCACTTGCATCCTCAATATCCACCACACTTAACACATGTTAAGATCAGTTACATGTCTACTTCCTATCAATTCTATTAGGGGTTGCAGTAGTGGTACTTGCAAACATGGATAACATAACTTTGGAGTTCATTTTTGAGTGTGTGAAATAATTTTCTTCACTAGCATTTGTTATAGTTTCCAAATTTTTTTGCATACATAAACTCTAAAATTTTCATTATGTTGGGATCTTATATCTTTTTTCTTAACGAGAAAAATGGGAGAGTGAAAACTCAAGTTTGCATGTGAAAAAAAAATTTGAACATCCAAAATGGACTTGCACAAATACTGAGAGAGATAATTCCAAAAAGTATTTGTGATTTTTAAGGATAGGCAAAAAATGGGTTGCTGGCCTCGGGTAAATATCCAACCACACATTAACTTGAGAATTTAATTTTTTTCTACTCTTTGAAATTTTTGGATCATTTGGCCAGTTGCATCCTCAACAGGTCTCTTTTATGCATATCCACCACACTTAAAACATGTTAGGATCAGTTACAAGTCTCTTTCCTATCAAATCTATAGGGGGTGTACTAGTGGAACTTCCCAAACATGGATAACAAAACTTTCGAGTTCCTTTTTAAGTGTGTGAAATATTTTTTTTCAATTGCATTTATTATAGTTTCCAAATTTTTTGTTTCCATAAACTCTAAAATTTTTTTTTTTTTTGTGATCTAATATCTTTTTTCTTCACGAGAAAAATGGGATGGTGAAAACTCAAGTTTGGATCTGAGAAAAAAATACTTGAACATCCAAAATTGAAATGCACAAATGCTGAGAGAGATAATTCCAAAAAGTATCTGTGATTTTAATGGATAGGCAAAAAGTGGGTTGTTGGGCTCTGGTAAATATCCAGCCAGACGTTAACTTGAGAATTTAGATTTTTTCTACTCCTTGAAATTTTTGGATCATTAGGCCACATGCATCCTCAACATGTTTCGGGCATGCATTTCCACCACACTTAAAACAAGTTAGGATCAGTTACAAGTCTCTTTCCTATCAAATCTATTAGGGGTTGCACTAGTGGAACTTCCAAAACATGGATAACAAAACTTTGGAGTTCAATTTTTAGTGCGTGAAATAATTTTCTTCACTTGCATTTGTTATAGTTTAAAAATTCTTTTGCATACATAAACTATAAAATTTTCATTTTGTTGTGGTCTTTTATCTTTTTTCTTTCCGAGAAAAGTGGGAGAGTGAAAACTCAAGTTTGGATCTGAAAAATAAAATTTGAACATACAAAATGGAAACGCACAAATGATGAGAGAGATAATTCCACAAAGTATCTGTGATTTTTAAGGATAGGCAAAAAGTGGGTTGTTGGGCAGTGGAAAATATTCATCCACACGTTAACTTGAGAATTTAATTTTATTCTACTTCTTTAAATTTTTGGATCATTAGGCCACTTGCATCCTCAACATGTTTTTGGCATGTATATCCACCACACTTCAAACATGTTAGGATAACTACACGTCTCTTTCCTATCAAATCTATTAGGGGTTGTAGTAGTGGAACTTCCCAAACATGGAGAATAAAACTTTGGTGTTCATTTTTTAGTGTGTGAAATAATTTTCTTCACTTACATTTGTTGTAGTTTCCAAATTCTTTTCCAAACATCAACTCTAAAATTTTCATTTTGTTGTGATCTGATATCTTTTTTTCTTTATGAGAAAAATGGGAGAGTGAAAACTCAAGTTTGGATGTGAAAAAAAAAATTTGAACATCCAAAATGGATATGCACAAATTCTGGGAGAGATAATTCCAAAAAGTATCTGTGATTTTTCAGGATAGGCAAAATTTGGGTTGTTGGGCTCCGATAAATATCCCACCACACGTTAACTACTGAATTTAATTTTTTTCTACTCCTTGAAATTTTTGGATCATTAAACCACATGCACCCTCAATATGTTTTTCACATGCATATCCACCACAGTTAAAATATGTCAGGATCAATTGCAAGTCTCTTTCCTCTCAAATCTATACTAGTGGAACTTCCCAAACATGGATAACAATACTTTGGAGTTCATTTTTTAGTGTGTGAAATAATTTTCTTCACTTGCCATCTGTTATAGTTTCCAAATTCTTTTGCATACATAAACTCTAAAATTTTCATTTTCTTGTGATCTTATATCTTTTTTCTTTACGAGAAAAATGGGAGAGTGAAAACTCAAGTTTGGATCTGAAAAAAAAAAATTGAACATCCAAAATAGAAATGCACAAATGCTGAGAGAGATAATTCCAAAAAGTATCTGTGATTTTTAAGGATAGGCAAAAAGTGGGTTGTTGTGTTGCGGTAAATATCCAACCACACGTTAACTTGAGAATTTAATTTTATTCTACTCCTTGAAATTTTTGGATCATTAGGCCACTTGCATCCTCAACATGTTTCTGGTATGGATATCCACCTCACTTAAAACATGTTAGGATCAGTTACAAGTCTCTTTCCTATCAAATCTATTAGGGGTTGTACTAGTGGAACTTCCCAAACATGGATAACAAAACTTTGGAGTTCATTTTTGAGTGCGTGAAATAATTTTTTTCACTTGCATTTGTTGTAGTTTCCAAATTCTTTTCCAAACATCAACTCTTGAATTTTCATTTTGTTGTGATCTGATATCTTTTTTCTTTACTAGAAAAATGGGAGAGTGATAACTCAAGTTTGGATAAAAAAAAAAAATTTGAACATTTAAAATGGAAATGCACAAATGCTGGGAAAGATAATTCACAAAAGTATCTGTGATTTTTAAGGATAGGCAAAAAGTGGGTTGTTGGGCTTCGGTAAATATCCAACCACACGTTAACTTAAGAATTTAATTTTTTCTACTCCTTGAAATTTATGGATCATTATGCCACTTGCATCCTCAACATGTTTTTGACATGCATATCCACCACACTTAAAACATGTTAGGATCAGTTACAAGTCTCTTTCCTATCAAATCTATTAGGGGTTGTACTAGTGGAACTTCCCAAACATGGATAACAAAACTTTGAAGTTCAATTTTTAGTGTGTGAAATAATTTTCTTCACTTGCATTTGTTATAGTTTCCATTTTCTTTTGCATACATAAAGTCTAAAATTTTCATTTTCTAGTGATCTTTTATCTTTTTTCTTTACGAGAAAAATGGGAGAGTGAAAACTCAAGTTTGGATCTGAAAAACAAAATTTGAACATCCAAAATGGAAATGCACAAATGATGAGAGAGATTATTCCAAAAAGTATCTGTGATTTTTAAGGATAGGCAAAAAGTGGGTTGTTGGGCTCCGCTAAATATCCAACTACACGTTAACTTGAGAATTTAATTTTATTCTACTCCTTGAAATTTTTGGATCATTAGGCCACTTGCATCCTCAACATGTTTCTGGCATGGATATCCACCACACTTAAAACATGTTAGGATCAGTTACATATCGCTTTCCTATCAAATCTATTAGGGGTTGTACTAGTGGAACATCCCAAACATGGATAACAAAATATTGGAGTTCATTTTTTAGTGCGTGAAATAATTTTCTTCACTTGCATTTGTTGTAGTTTCCAAATTCTTTTCCAAACATCAACTCTAAAATTTTCATTTTGTTGTGATCTAATATCTTTTTTCTTTACGAGAAAAATGGGAGAGAGAAAACTCAAGTTTGGATCTGAAAAAAAAAATTTGAACATCCAAAATGGAAATGCACAAATGCTAGGAGAGATAATTCCAAAAAGTATCTGTGATTTTTAGGGATAGGCAAAATGTGGGTTGTTGGGCTCCAGTAAATATCTAACCACACGTTAACTACAGAATTTAATTTTTTTCTACTCGTTGAAATTTTAGGATCATTAGGCCACTTGCATCCTCAATATGTTTTTGGCATGCATATCCACCACACTTAAAACATGTTAGGATCAGTTACTAGTCTCTTTCCTATAATATCTATACTAGTGGAACTTCACAAAAAGGATAACAAAACTTTGGAGTTCATTTTTTAGTGTGTGAAATAATTTTCTTCACTTGCATTTGTTATAGTTTCCAAATTCTTTTGCATGCATAAACTCTAAAATTTTCATATTCTAGTGATCTCATATCTATTTTCTTTATGAGAAAAATAGGAGAGTTGAAAACTCAAGTTTGTATCTGAAAAAAAAATTTGAACATCCAATATGGAAATGAAAAAATGTTGAGAGAGATAATTCCAAAAAGTATCTGTGATTTTTAAGGATAGGCAAAAAATGGGTTGTTGGGCAGCGGTAAATATCCAACCACACTTTAACTTGAGAATATAATTTTATTCTACTCCTTGAAATTTTTGGATCATTAGGCCACTTGCATCCTCAACATGTTCCTGGCATGTTGTATTAGTTGGACTTCCCAAACATGGATAAAAAAACATTGGAGTTCATTTTTTAGTGCTTGAAATAATTTTCTACTCTTGCATTTGTTATTGTTTCCAAATTCTTTTGCATACATAAACTCTAAAATTTTCATTTTGTTGTGATCTTATATCTTTTTTCTTTACGAGAAAATTGGGAGAGTGAAAACTCAAGTTTGGATCTGAAAAGAAAAATGACCATCCAAATGGAAATGCACAAATGTTGAGAGAGATAATTCCACAAAGTCTCTGTCATTTTTCAGGATAGGCAAAAAGTGGGTTGTTGGGCTATGGTAAATATCCAACCACACGTTAACTTGAGAATTTAATTTTTTTCTACTCCATGAAATTTTTGGATCATTAGGCCACTTGCATCCTCAACATGTTTCTGGCATGCATATCCACCACACTTAAAACATGTTAGGATCAGTTACAAGTCTCTTTCCTATGAAATCTATTAGGGGTTGTACTAGTGGAACCTCCCAAACATGGATAACAAAACTTTGGAATTCATTTTTTAGTGTGTGAAATAATTTTCTTCACTTGCATTTGTTATAGTTTCCAAATTCTTTTTCGTACAGGAACTCTAAAATTTTCATTTTGTTGTGATCTTATATCTTTTTTCTTTACGAGAAAAATGGGGGACTGAAAACTCAAGTTTGCATCTAAAAAAAAAAAAATTTCAACATCCAAAATGGGCATGCACATATGCTGAGAGAGAAAATTCCAAAAAGTATCTGTGATTTTTAAGCATAGGCAAAAGGTTGGTGGCTGGGCTCCGGTAAGTATCCAACCACACGTTAACTTGAGAATTTAATTTTTTTCTACTCGAATTTTTTGGATCATTAGGCCACTTTCATCCTCAACATGTTTCTGGCATGCATATCCACCACACTTAAAACATGTTAGGATCAGTTACAAGTCTCTATCCTATCAAATCTATTAGGGGTTGTACTTGTGGAACTTCCCAATAATGGATAAGAAAACTTTGGGGTTCATTTTTAGTGCGTCAAAGAAATTTCTTCACTTTCATTTGTTATAGTTTCCGAATTCGTTTGCATACATAAACTCAAAAATTTTCTTTTTTTTTCTGATCATATTTTTTTTTCTTTACAAGAAAAATAGAAGAGTAAAAACTCAAGTTTGGGTCTAAAAAAAGAATTTGAACATCCAAAATGGAAATGCACAAATGCTGTGAGAGATAATTTCTTAAAGTATCTGTGATTTCTAAGGATAGGCAAAAAGTGGGTTGCTGGGCTCCGGTAAATATCCAACCCCACGTTAACTTGAGAATTTAATTTTTTCTACTCCTTGAAATTTATGGATCATTATGCCACTTGCATCCTCAACATGTTTCTGACATGCATATCCACCACACTTAAAACATGTTAGGATCAGTTACAAGTCTCTTTCCTATCAAATCTATTAGGGGTTGTACTAGTGGAACTTCCCAAACATGAATAAAAAAACTTTGAAGTACATTTTTTATTGCGTGAAATAAATTTCTTCACTTGCATATGTTATAGTTTCCAAATTATTTTACATACATAAAGTCTAATATTTTTATTTTGTTGTGATTTTATATCTTTTTTCTTTGCGAGAAAAAAGCGAGAGGGAAAACTCAAGTTTGGATCTGAAAAAAAAAATTTGAAAATCCAAATGGAAATGCAATGATGCTAAGAGAGATAACTCAAAAAAGTATCTATGATTTTTAAGGATAGGCAAAAAGTAGATTGATCGGCTCCGGTAAATATCCAACCACTCGTTAACTTGAGAATTTAATTTTTTTCTACTCGAAATTTTTGGATCATTAGGTCACTTGCATCCTCAACATGTTTCTTGCATGGATATCCACCACACTTAAAACATGTTAGGATCAGTTACAAGTCTCATTCCTATAATATCTATTAGGGTTGTACTTTATTTCTAGTGCGTGAAATAATTTTCTTCACTTGCATTAATTATTGTTTCCAAATTCTTTTGCATACATAAACTCTAAAATTTTCTTTTTGTTGTGATCTTATCTCTTTTTTCTTCACGAGAAAAATGGGAAGGTGAAAACTCAAGTTTGGATTTGAAAAAAATAAATTAGAACATCCAAAATGGAAATACACAAATGCTAAGAGAGATAATTACAAAAAGTATCTGTGATTTTTAAGGATCGGCAAAATGTGGGTTGTTGGGCTCCGGTAAATATCCAACCGTACGTTAACTTGAGAATTTAGATTTTTTCTACTGCTTGAAATTTTTGGATCATTAGGCCACATGCATCCTCAACATGTTTCTGGCATGCATATCCACCACACATAAAACATGTTAGGATCAGTTACAAGTCTCTTTCCTGTCAAATCCATTAGGGGTTGTACTAGTGGAACTTCCAAAACATAGATAACAAAACTTTGGAGTTCATTTTTTAGTGCGTGAAATAATTTTCTTCACTTGCATTTGTTATAGTTTCCAAATTCTTTTGCATACATAAACTCTAAAATTTTCATTTTGTTGTGGCCTTATATTTTTTTTCTTTACGAGAAAAATGGGAGAGTGAAAACTCAAGTTTGGATCTAACAAAAAAAAATTGAACATCCAAAATGGAAATGCAAAAATGCTGAGAGAGATAATTCCAAAAAGTATCGGTGATTTTTAAGGAAAGGCAAAAATTAGGTTGTTGGGCTGCGGTAAATATCCAACCACACTTTAACTTGATAATTTAATTTTATTCTACTCCTTGAAATTTTTGGATCATTAGCCCACATGCATCCTCAACATGTTTCTGGCATGGATATCCACCATACTTAAAACATGTTAGCATCTGTCACAAGTCTCTTTCCAATCAAATCTATTGCGGGGTTGTATTAGTGGAACTACCCAAACATGGGGAAAAAAACTTTGGAGTTCATTTTTTAGTGCGTGAAATAATTTCTATCACTTGCATTTGTTATTGTTTCCAAATACTTTTGCATGCATAAACTCTAAAATATTCATTTTGTTGTGATCTTTTATCTTTTTTCTTTACGAGAAGCATAGGAGAGTGAAAACTCTAGTTTGGATCTGAAAAAAAAATTTTGGACATCCAAATGGAAATGCACAAATGTTGAGAGAGATAATTCCAAAAAGTATCTGTAATTTTTAAGGATAGGCAAAAAGTGGGTTATTGGCCTCGGGTAAATATCCAACCGCACGTTAACTTGAGAATTTAATTTTTTTCTACTCTTTGAAAATTTTGGATCATTAGGCCACTTGCATCCTCAACATGTCTCTGGCATGCAAATCCACCACACTTGAAACATGTTAGGATCAGTTACAAGTCTCTTTCCTATCAAATCTATAGGGGTTGTACTAGTGGAACTTCCCAAACATGGATAACAAAACTTTGGAGTTCCTTTTTTAGTGTGTGACATAATTTTCTTCAATTGCATTTATTATAGTTTCCAAATTTTTTGCATACATAAACTCTAAAATTTTCTTTTTTTTGTGATCTAATATCTTTTTTCTTCACGAGAAAAATGGGATGGTGAAAACTCAAGTTTGGATCTGAGAAAAAAATATTTGAACATCCAAAATGGAAATGCACAAATGCTGAGAGAGATAATTCCAAAAAGTATCTGTGATTTTAAGGGATAGGCAAAAAGTGGGTTGTTGGGCTCTGGTAAATATCCAACCAGACGTTAACGAGAATTTAGATTTTTTCTACTCCTTGAAATTTTTGGATCATTAGGCCACATGCATCCTCAACATGTTTCGGGCATGCATTTCCACCACACTTAAAACAAGTTAGGATCAGTTACAAGTCTCTTTCCTATCAAATCTATTAGGGGTTGCACTAGAGGAACTTCCAAAACATGGATAACAAAACTTTCGAGTTCAATTTTTAGTGCGTGAAATAATTTTCTTCACTTGCATTTGTTATAGTTTACAAATTCTTTTGCATACATAAACTATAATATTTTCATTTTGTTGTGGTCATTTATCTTTTTTCTTTCCGAGAAAAATGGGAGAGTGAAAACTCAAGTTTGGATTTAAAAAATAAAATTTTAACATCCAAAATGGAAATGCACAAATGATGAGAGAGATAATTCCACAAAGTATTTGTGATTTTTAAGGATAGGCAAAAAGTGGGTTGTTGGGCAGCGGTAAATATCCATCCACACGTTAACTTGAGAATTTAATTTTATTTTACTCCTTGAAATTTTTGGATCATTAGGCCACTTGCATCCTCAACATGTTTTTGGCATGGATATCAACCACACTTAAAACATGTTAGGATAACTACACGTCTCTTTCCTATCAAATCTATTAGGGGTTGTAGTAGTGGAACTTCCCAAACATGGAGAATAAAACTTTGGTGTTCCTTTTTTAGTGCGTGAAATAATTTTCTTCACTTGCATTTGTTGTAGTTTCCAAATTCTTTTCCAAACATCAACTCTAAAATTTTCATTTTGTTGTGATCCGATATCTTTTTTCTTTACGAGAAAAATGGGAGAGTGAAAACTCAAGTTTGGATCTGAAAAAAAAATTTTGAACATCCAAAATGGAAATGCACAAATGCTGGGAGAGATAATTCCAAAAAGTATCTGTGATTTTTCAGGATAGGCAAAATTTGGGTTGTTGGGCTTCGGTAAGTATCCAACCACACGTTAACTACTGAATTTAATTTTTTTCTACTCCTTGATATTTTTGGATCATTAAGCCACTTGCACCCTCAATATGTTTTTCACATGCATATCCACCACAGTTAAAACATGTTAGGATCAGTTACAGGTCTCTTTCCTATCAAATCAATACTAGTGGAACTTCCCAAACATGGATAACAAAACTTTGGAGTTCATTTTTTAGTGTGTGAAATAATTTTCTTCACTTGCCTTTGTTATAGTTTCCAAATTCTTTTGCATACATAAACTCTAAAATTTTCATTTTGTTGTGATCTTATATCTTTTTCCTTTACGAGAAAAATGGGAGAGTGAAAACCCAAGTTTGCATCAGAAAAAAAAAAAATTAACATCCAAAATAGAAATGCACAAATGCTGAGAGAGATAATTCCAAAAAGTATCTGTCATTTTTAAGGATAGGCAAAAAGTGGGTTGTTGGGCTCCGGTAAATATCCAACCACAAGTTAACTTGAGAATTTAATTTTTTCTACTCCTTGAAATATTTGGATCAATAGGCCACTTGCATCCTCAACATGTTTCTGGCATGCATATCCACCACAATTAAAACATGTAAGGATCAGTTACAAGTCACTTTCCTATCAAATCTAGTAGGGGTGGGTTGTCCTAGTGGAACTTCCCAAACATGGATAACAAATTTTGGAGTCCATTTTTTAGTGCGTGAAAATATTTTCTTCTCTTGCATTTGTTGTAGTTTCCAAATTCTTTTCCATACATCAAATATAAAATTTTTATTTTGTTGTGATCTTACATCTTTTTTCTTTGCGAGAAAAATGGGGGAGTGAAAACTCAAGTTTGGATCTGAAAAAAAAATTTAACATCCAAAATGGAAATTTACAAATTCAGAGAGAGATAATTCCAACAAATATTTGTGATTTTTTAGGATAGGAAAAAGTGGGTTTATGGGCTCCGGTAAATATCCAACGACACGTTAACTTGACAATTTAATTTTTTCTACTCCTTGAAGTTTTTGGATCATTAGGCCACTTGCATCCGCAACATGTTTCTGGCATGCATATCGACCACACTTAAAACATGTTAGGATCAGTTACAAGTCTCTTTCCTATCGAATATATTAGGGGTGGGTTGTATTAGTGGAACTTCTCAAACATGGATAACAAATTTTGGAGTTCATTTTTCAGTTCGTGAAAAAATTTTCTTCACTTGCATTTGTTGTATTTTCCAAATGCTTTTCCATACATAAAATATAAAATTTTCATTTTGTAGTGATCTTATATCTTTTTTCTTTACGAGAAAAAAGGGCGAGTGAAAACTCAAGTTTGGATCTAAAAAAAAAATTGAACATCCAAAATGGAAGTTCACAAATGTAGAGAGATAATTCCAAAAAATATCTGTGATTTTTAAGGATAGGAAAAAAGTGGGTTTATGGGCTCCGTTAAATATCCCACGACACGTTAACTTGAGAATTTAATTTTTTTTACTCCTTGAAATTTTTGGATCATTAGGCCACTTGCATCCTCAACATGTTTCTGGCATGCATATCCACCACACTTAAAACATGTTAGGATCAGTTACAAGTCTCTTTCCTATCAAATCTATTAGGGGTTGTACTAGTGAAACTTCCCAAACATGGATAACAAAACTTTGGAATTCATTTTTTAGTGCTTGAAATAATTTTCTTCACTTGATTTTTTTATAGTTTTCAAATTTTTTTGCACACATAAACTCTAAAATTTTCATGTTGTTTTGATCATATATCTTTTTTCTTTAAGAGAAAAATGGGAAGGTGAAAACACAAGTTAGGATCTGAAAAAAAAATATAAACATCCAAAATGGAAATGCACAAATGCTGAGAGAGATAATTCAAAAAAGTATCTGTGATTTTAAAGGTTACGCAAAAAGTTTGTTACTGGGCTCTGGTAAATATCCAACCACAAGTTAATTTGAGAATTTAATTTTTTCTACTCCTTGAAATTTTTGGATCATTAGACTACTTGCATCCTCAACATGTTTATGGCATACATATCCACCACACTTAAAACATGTTAGGATCAGTTACAAGTCACTTTCCTATAAAATTTATTAGGGGTTGTACTTGTGGAAATTCACAAACATGAATAACAAAACTTTTAGGATCATTTTTTAGTGCGTAAAATAATTTTCTTTGCTTGCATTTGTTATAGTTTCCAAATTCTTTTACATACATAAACTCTAAAATTTTCATTTTGTTGTGATTTTATATTTTTTTCTTTACGAGAAAAATGGGAGAGTGTAAACTCAAGTTTGGGTCTGAAAAAAAAATTTTAACATCCAAAATGGAAATGCACAAAAGCTGTGAGAGATAATTCAAAAAAGTATCTATGATTTATAAGGATAGGCAAAAAGTGGGTTGCTGGGCTCCGGTAACTATCAAACCACACGTTAACTTGAAAATTTAATTATTTCTACTCCTTGAAATTTTTGGATTATTAGGCCACTTGCATCCTCAACATGTTTCTTGCATGCAGATCCTGTTCACTTAAAACATGTTAGGATAAGTTACAAGTCTCTTTCCTATCAAATCTATTAGGGGTGGGTTGTCCTAATGGAACTTCCCAAACATGGATAACAAAACTTTGGAGTTGATTTTTTTGTGTGTGAAAAAATTTTCTTCACTTGCATTTGTTGTAGTTTGCAAATTCTTTTGCATACATAAAATATAAAATTTTCCTTTTTTTGTGATCTTATATGTTTTTTCTTTACGAGCAAAATGGGTGAGTGAAAACTCAAGTTTAGATATGAAAAAAAAAAATTTGAACATCCAAAATGGAAATGCACAAATGCTGAGAGAGATAATACAAAAAAGCATCAGTGATTTTTAAGGATTGGAAAAAAGTGGGTTGGTTGGCTCCGGTAAATATCTAACCACACGTTATCTTGAGAATTTAATTTTTTGTACTCTAAATTTTTAGATCATTAGGCCACTTGCATCCTCTACATGTTTCTGGCATGCATATCCACCACACTTAAAACATGTTAGGATCAGTTACAAGTCTCTTTCCTATCAAATCAATTTGGGGTGGGTTGTCGTAGTGGAACTTCCCAAACATGGATAACAAAACTTTGGAGTTCTTTTTTTAGTGCGTGAATTAATTTTCTTCACTTGCATTTTTTATAGTTTCCTAATTCTTTTCCGTACATAAACTCTAAAATTTTCATTTTGTTGTGATTTTATTTTTTTTTCTTTACGAGAAAAAGGGGAGAGTGTAAACTCAAGTTTGTATCTGAAAAAAAAAAAATTAACATCCAAAATGGAAATGAACAAAAGCTGTGAGAGATAATTCCAAAAAGTATCTGTGATTTTTAAGGATAGGCAAAAAGTGGGTTGCTGGGCTCTGGTAAATATCAAACCACACGTTAACTTGAAAATTTAATTATTTCTACTCCTTGAAATTTTTGGATCATTAGGCCACTTGCACCCTCAACATGGTTTTGGCATGCATATCCACCACACTTAAAAACATGTTAGGATCAGTTACAAGTCTCTTTCCCATCAAATCCATTAGGGGTGGGTTGTACTAGTGGAACTTCCCAAACATGGATAACAAAACTTTGGAGTTCATTTTTTAGTGCGTGAAATAATTTTCTTCACTTGCATTTGTCCAAATTCTTTTGCATACATAAACTCTTAAATTTTCATTTTGTTGTGATATTATATCTTTTTTATTTACGAGAAAAAAGGGCGAGTGAAAACTCAAGTTTGGATCTGAAAAAAAAAAATTGAACATAAAAAATGGAAATGCACAAATGCTGAGGGAGATAATTCCAAAAAGCATCAGTGATTTTTAAGGATTGGCAAAAAGTGGGTTGGTTGGCTCCGGTAAATATCGAACCACACGTTAACTTGAGAATTTAATTTTTTCTACTCTAAATTTTTGGATCATTAGGCCACTTGCATCCTCAACATGTTTCTGGCATGCACATCCACCACATTTAAAACATGTTAGGATCAGTTACAAGTCTCTTTCCTATCAAATCTATTAGGGGAGGGTTGCACAAGTGGAACATCTGAAACATGGATAACAAAACTTTGGAGTACATTTTTTATTGCGTGAAATAATTTTCTTCACTTGCATTTGTTATAGTTTCCAAATTCTTTGGGATACATAAACTCTAAAATTTTTATTTTGTTGTGATCTTATATCTTTTTTTCTTTACGAGAAAAAAGGGAGAGTGAAAACTCAAGTTTGGAACAGAAAAAAAAAATTTGAATATCCCAAATGGAAATGCAAAAATGCTGAGAGAGATAATTCCAAAAAGTATCTATGATTTTTAAGGAAAGGCAAAAAGTGGGTTGCTGGGCTCCAGTATATATCCAACCACACGTTAACTTGACAATTTAATTATTTCTACTCCTTGAAATTTTTTGATCATTACGCCACTTGTATCCTCAACATGTTTTTGGCATACATATCCACTACACTTAAAAACATGTTAGGATCAGTCACAAGTCTCTTTCCCATCAAATCTATTAGGGGTGGGTTGTACTAGTGGAACTTCACCAACGTGGATAACAAAACTTTGGAGTTCATTTTTTAGTGCGTGAAATAATTTTCTTCACTTGCATTTGTTATAGTTTCCAAATTCTTTCGCATACATAAACTCTTAAATTTTAATTTTGTTGTGATATTATATCTTTTTTCTTTACAAGAAAAATGGCAGAGTGAAAACTCAAGTTTCGATCTGAAAAAAAAAAATTGAACATCCAAAATGGAAATACACAAATGGAGAGTGAGATATTTCCAAAAATTATCTGTGATTTTTAAGGAAAGGAAAAAAGTGGGTTTATGGGCTCCGATAAATATCCAACGACACGTTAACTTGAGAATTTAATTTTTTCTCCTCCTTGATATTTTGGATCATTTGGCCACTTGCATCCTCGACATGTTTCTGGCATGCATATCCACCACACTTAAAACTTGTTAGGATCAGTTACATGTCTCTTTCCTATCAAATCTATTAGGGGTTGTACTTGTGGAACTTCCCAAACATGGATAACAAAACTTTGGAGTTCATTTTTTAGTGTGTAAAAAAATTTTCTTCCCTTGCATTTGTTATAGTTTCCAAATTCTTTTGCATACATCAACTCTAAAATATTTATTTTGTTGTGATTTAATATTTTTTTCTTTATCAGAAAAATGGGAGAGTGTACACTCAAGTTTGGATCTGAAAAAAAAAATTTTAACTTCTAAAAAGGAAATTTACAAATGCTGAGAGAGATAATTCAAAAAACTATCTGTGATTTTTAAGGAAAGGCAAAAAGTGGGTTGCTGGGCTCCTGTAAATATCCAACCACACGTTAACTTGACAATTTAATTATTTCTACTCCTTGAAATTTTTGGATCATTACGCCACTTGTATCCTCAACATGTTTTTGGCATGCATATCCACTACACTTAAAAACATGTTTGGATCAGTTACAAGTCTCTTTCCCATCAAATCTATTAGGGGTGGGTTGTACTAGTGGAACTTCACCAACATGGATAACAAAACTTTGGAGTTCATTTTTTAGTGCGTGAAATAATTTTCTTCACTTACATTTGTTATAGTTTCCAAATTCTTTCGCATATATAAACTCTTAATTTTTAATTTTGTTGTGATATTATATCTTTTTTCTTTACAAGAAAAAAGGGAGAGTGAAAACTCAAGTTTGGATCTGAAAAAAAAAATTGAACATCCAAAATGGAAATACACAAATGGAGAGAGAGATAATTCCAAAAAATATCTGTGATTTTTAAGGAAAGGAAAAAAGTGGGTTTATGGGCTCCGATAAATATCCAACGACACGTTAACTTGAGAATTTAATTTTTTCTCCTCCTTGATATTTCTGATCATTTGGCCACTTGCATCTTCGACATGTTTCTGGCATGCATATCCACCACACTTAAAACATGTTAGGATCAGTTACAAGTCTCTTTCCTATCAAATCTATTAGGGGTTGTACTAGTGAAACTTCCCAAACATGGATAACAAAACTTTCGAGTTCATTTTTTAGTGCGTAAAAAAATTTTCTTCTCTTGCATTTCTTATAGTTTCCAAATTCTTTTGCATACATCAACTCTAAAATATTCATTTTGTAGTGATTTTATATTTTTTTCTTTATGAGAAAAAAGGGAGAGTGTACACTCAAGTTTGGATCTGAAAAAAAAAAATTTAACATCCGAAATGGAAATTTACAAATGCAGAGAGAGATAATTCCAAAAAATATCTGTGATTTTTAAGGATAGGAAAAAAGTGGGTTTATAGGCTCCGGTAAATTTCCAACGACACGTTAACTTGAGAATTTAATTTTTTCTACTTCTTGAAGTTTTTGGATCATTAGGCCACTTGGATCCTCAACAAGTTTCTGGCATGCATATCGACCACACTTAAAACATGTTAGGATCAGTTACAAGTCTCTTTCCTATCAAATCTATTAAGGGTGGGTTGTATTAGTGGAACTTCCCAAACATGGATAACAAAACTTTGGAGTTAATTTTTTAGTGCGTGAAATAATTTTCTTCACTTACATTTGTTCTAGTTTCCAAATTCTTTTGTACACATAAACTCTAAAATTTTTATTTTGTTGTGATCTTATATCTATTTTCTTTACGAGAAAAATGGGAGAGTGAAAACTAAAGTTTGGATCAGAAAAAAAAAATTTGAACATCCAAAATGAAAATGCACAAATGCTGAGAGAGATAATTCAGAAAAGTATATGTGATTTTTAAGGATAGTCAAAAAGTGGGTTGCTGGGCTCTGGTAAATATCCAACCACACATTAACATGAGAATTTAATTTTTTCTACTCCTTGAAATTTTTGGATCATTGCCTACTAGCATCCTCGAAATGTTTCTGGCATGCATATCCACCACACTTAAAACATGTTAGGATCAGTTACAAGTCTCTTTAATATAAAATCTAATAGGGCTTGTACTAGTGGAACTTCCCAAACATGGAGAACAAAACTTTGGAGTTCATTTTTTAGTGCGTGAAATAATTTTGTTCCCTTGCATTTGTTATAGTTTCCAAATTCTTTTGCATACATCAACTCTAAAATATTCATTTTGTTGTGATTTTATATTTTTTTATTTATGAGAAAAATGGCAGAGTGTACACTCAAGTTTGGATCTGAAATAAAAAATTTTAACTTCTAAAAGGGAAATGCACAAATGCTGAGAGAGATAATTCCAAAAAGTATCTGTGATTTTTATGGATAGGTAAAAAGTGAGTTGCTGGGCTCTGGTAAATATCCAACCACATGTTAACTTGAAAATTTAATTTTTTCTACTCCTTGAAGTTTTTGGATCATTAGGCGACTTGCATCCTAAACAAGTTTCTTGCATGCATATCGACCACACTTAAAACATGTTAGGATCAGTTACAAGTCTCTTTCCTATCAAATCTATTAGGGGTGGGTTGTACTAGTGGAACTTCCCAAACATGGATAACAAAACTTTGGAGATCATTTTTTAGTGCGTGAAATAATTTTCTTCACTTGCATTTGTTCTAGTCTCCAAATTCAATTGCACACAAAAACTCTAAAATTTTTATTTTGTTGTGATCTTATATCTTTTTTCTTTACGAGAAAAAGAGGAGACTGAAAACAGAAGTTTGGATCTGAAAAAAAAAAATTTGAACATCCAAAATGGAAATGCACAAATGCAGAGAGAGATAATTCAGAAAAGTATCTGTGATTTTTAAGGTTAGGCAAAAAGTGGGTTACTGGGCTCCGGTAAATATCCAACCACAAGTTAACTAGAGAATGTAATTTTTTCTACTCCTTGAAATGTTTGGATCGTTAGGCCACTTGCATCCTCAACATGTTTCTGGCATGCATATCTACCACACTTAAAACATGTTAGGATCAGTTACAAGTCTCTTTCCTATAAAATCTATTAGGGTTTGTACTAGTGGAACTTCCCAAACATGGATAACAAAACTTTGGAGTTCATTTTTTAGTCCGCTAAATAATCTTCTTCCCTTGCATTTGTTATAGTTTCCAAATTCCTTTGCATACATAAACTCTAAAATTTTCATTTTGTTGTGATCTTATATTTTTTTTCTTTACGAGAAAATGGGAGAGTGAAAACTCAAGTTTGGATCTGAAAAAAAAAATCTGAACATCCAAAATGGAAATGCACAAATGGTGAGAGAGATAATTCCAAAAAGTATCTGTGATTTTTAAGGATAGGCAAAAAGTGGGTTGCTGGGCTCCGGTAAATATCCAACCACACGTTTACTTGAGAATTTAATTTTTTCTACTCCTTGAAATTTTTGGATCATTAGGCCACTTGCATCCTTACCATGTTTCTTGCATGCATATCCACCACACTTAAAACCTATTAGGATCAGTTACAAGTCCCTTTCCTATCAAATCTATTAGGGGTGGGTTGTACTCGTTGAACTTCCCACACATGGATAAAAAAACTTTGGAGTTCATTTTTTAGTGCGTGAAATAATTTTCTTCACTTGCATTTGTTATAATTTCCGAATTCTTTTGCATACATAACATCTAAAATTTTCATTTTTTTGTGATCTTATATCTTTTTTCTTTACGAGAAAAATGAGAGAGAGAAATATCAAGTTTGGATTTGAAAAAAAAATTAAACATCCACAATGGAAATGCACAAAAGCAGTGAGAGATAATTCCAAGAAGTATCTGTGATTTTTAAGGATAGGCAAAAAGTGGGTTGCTGGGCTCCGGTAAATATCAAACCACACATTAACTTGAAAATTTAATTATTTCTACTTCTTGAAATTTTTGGATCTTTAGGCTACTTGCATCCTCAACATGTTTCTTGCATGCATATCCACCACACTTAGAACATGTTAGGATTAGTTACAAGTCTCTTTCCTATCAAATCTATTAGGGGTGGGTTGCACAAGTGGAACTGCCGTAACATGGATAACAAAACTTTGGAGTTCATTTTTTAGAGCGTGAAATAATTTTCTTCACTTACATTTGTTAAAGTTTCCAAATTCTTTTGGATACATAAACTCTAAAATTTTTATTTTGTTGTGATCTTATATCTTTTTTTCTTTACGAGAAAAAAGGGAGAGGGAAAACTCAAGTTTGGATCTGAAAAAAAAAAATTTGAACATCCAAAATGGAAATGCAAAAATGCAGAGAGATATAATTCCAAAAATTATCTGTGATTTTTAAGGAAAGGCAAAAAGTGGGTTGATGAGTTCCTGTAAATATCCAACCACACGTTAACTTGACAATTTAATTTTTTCTACTCCATGAAACTTTTGGATCATTAGGCCACTTGAATTCTCAGCATGTTTTTGGCATGCATATCCACCACACTTAAAAACATGTTAGGATCAGTTACAAGTCTCTTTCCCATCAAATCTATTAGGGGTGGGTTCTACTAGTGGAACTTCCCAAACTTGGATAACAAAACTTTGGAGTTCGTTTTTTAGTGCGTGAAATAATTTTCATCACTTGCATTTGTTATAGTTTCCAAATTCTTTTGCATACATAAACTCTAAAATTTACATTTTGTTGTGATTTTATATTTTTTTCTTTACAAGAAAAATGGGAGAGTGTAAACTCAGGTTTGGATCTGAAAAAAAAATTTTAACTTCCAAAATGGAAATGCACAATTGCTGAGAGAGATAATTCCAAAAAGTATCTATGATTTTTAAGGATAGGCAAAAAGTGGGTTACTGGGCTCCGGTAAATATCCAACCTCAAGTTAACTTGAGAATGTAATTGTTTCTACTCCTGGAAATGTTTGGATCATTAGGCCACTTGCATCCTCAACATGTTTCTGGCATGCATATCCACCACACTTAAAACATGTTAGGATCAGTTACAAGTCTCCTTCCTATAAAATCTATTAGGGGTTGTACTTGTGGAACTTCCCAAACATGGATAACAAATATTTGGAGTTCAATTTTTAGTGCGTAAAACAATTTTCTTCCCTTGCATTTGTTATAGTTTCCAAATTCTTTTGCATACATCAACTCTAAAATATTCATTTTGTTGTGATTTTATATTTTTTTCTTTATGAGAAAAATGGGAGAGTGTACACTCAAGTTTGGATCTGAAAAAAAAAATTTTAACTTCTAAAAAGGAAATGCACAACTGCTGAGAGAGATAATTCAAAAAACTATCTGTGATTTTTAAGGAAAGGCAAAAAGTGGGTTGCTGGGCTCCAGTAAATATCCAACCACATGTTAACTTGACAATTTAATTATTTCTACTCCTTGAAATTTTTGGATCATTACGCCACTTGTATCCTCAACATGTTTTTGGCATGCATATCCACTACACTTAAAAACATGTTTGGATCAGTTACAAGTCTCTTTCCCATCAAATCTATTAGGGGTGGGTTGTACTAGTGGACTTCACCAACATGGATAACAAAACTTTGGAGTTCATTTTTTGTTGCGTGAAATAATTTTCTTCACTTGCATTTATTATAGTTTCCAAATTCTTTCGCATACATAAACTCTTAAATTTTAATTTTGTTGTGATATTATATCTTTTTTCTTTACAAGAAAAAAGGGAGAGTGAAAACTCAAGTTTGGATCTGAAAAAAAAAATTGAACATCCAAAATGTAAATACACAAATGGAGAGTGAGATATTTCCAAAAATTATCTGTGATTTTTAAGGAAAGGAAAAAAGTGGGTTTATGGGCTCCGATAAATATCCAACGACACGTTAACTTGAGAATTTAATTTTTTCTCCTCCTTGATATTTCTGATCATTTGGCCACTTGCATCCTCGACATGTTTCTGGCATGCATATCCACCACACTTAAAACTTGTTAGGATCAGTTACATGTGTCTTTCCTATCAAATCTATTAGGGGTTGTACTAGTGGAATTTCCCTAACATGGATAACAAAACTTTGGAGTTCTTTTTTTAGTGCGTGAAATAATTTTCTTCACTTGCTTTTGTTATAGTTTTCAATTTTTTTTGCACACATAAACTCTCAATGGGAGTTCTTTTTTCTTTACGAGAAAAATGGGAGGGTGAAAACAAAAGTTAGGATCTGATAAAAAAAATATAAACATCCACAATGGAAATGCACAAATGCTGAGAGAGATAATTCCAAAAATTATCTATGAGTTTTAAGGTTAGGCAAAAAGTGGGTTACTGGGCTCCGGTAAATATCCAACCACAAGTAAACTTGAGAATGTAATTTTTTCTACTCCTTGAAATGTTTGGATCGTTAGGCCACTTGCATCCTCAACATGTTTCTGGCATGCATATCTACCACACTTAAAACATGTTAGGATCAGTTACAAGTCTCTTTCCTATAAAATCTATTAGGGGTTGTACTTGTGGAACTTCCCAAACATGGATAACAAAACTTTGGAGTTCATTTTTTAGTGCGTAAAACAATTTTCTTCCCTTGCATTTGTTATAGTTTCCAAATTCTTTTGCATACATCAACTCTAAAATATTCATTTTGTTGTGATTTTATATTTTTTTCTTTATGAGAAAAATGGGAGAGTGTACACTCAAGTTTGGATCTGAAATAAAAAATTTTAACTTCTAAAAGAGAAATACACAAATGCTGAGAGAGATAATTCCAAAAAGTATCTGTGATTTTTATGGATAGGCAAAAAGTGAGTTGCTGGGCTCTGGTAAATATCCAACCACATGTTAACTTGAAAATTTAATTTTTTCTACTCCTTGAAGTTTTTGGATCATTAGGCGACTTGCATCCTGAACATGTTTCTTGCATGCATATCGACCACACTTAAAACATGTTAGGATCAGTTACAAGTCTCTTTCCTATCAAATCTATTAGGGGTGGGTTGTACTAGTGGAACTTCCCAAACATGGATAACAAAACTTTGGAGATCATTTTTTAGTGCGTGAAATAATTTTCTTCACTTGCATTTGTTCTAGTTTCCAAATTCAATTGCACACAAAAACTCTAAAATTTTTATTTTGTTGTGATCTTATATCTTTTTTCTTTACGAGAAAAAGAGGAGACTGAAAACAGAAGTTTGGATCTGAAAAAAAAAAATTTGAACATCCAAAATGGAAATGCACAAATGCAGAGAGAGATAATTCAGAAAAGTATCTGTGATTTTTAAGGTTAGGCAAAAAGTGGGTTACTGGGCTCCGGTAAATATCCAACCACAAGTTAACTTGAGAATGTAATTTTTTCTACTCCTTGAAATGTTTGGATCGTTAGGCCACTTGCATCCTCAACATGTTTCTGGCATGCATATCTACCACACTTAAAACATGTTAGGATCAGTTACAAGTCTCTTTCCTATAAAATCTATTAGGGTTTGTACTAGTGGAACTTCCCAAACATGGATAACAAAACTTTGGAGTTCATTTTTTAGTCCGCTAAATAATCTTCTTCCCTTGCATTTGTTATAGTTTCCAAATTCCTTTGCATACATAAACTCTAAAATTTTCATTTTGTTTTGATCTTATATTTTTTTTCTTTGCGAGAAAATGGGAGAGTGAAAACTCAAGTTTGGATCTGAAAAAAAAAATCTGAACATCCAAAATGGAAATGCACAAATGGTGAGAGAGATAATTCCAAAAAGTATCTGTGATTTTTAAGGATAGGCAAAAAGTGGGTTGCTGGGCTCCGGTAAATATCCAACCACACGTTTACTTGAGAATTTAATTTTTTCTACTCCTTGAAATTTTTGGATCATTAGGCCACTTGCATCCTTACCATGTTTCTTGCATGCATATCCACCACACTTAAAACCTATTAGGATCAGTTACAAGTCCCTTTCCTATCAAATCTATTAGGGGTGGGTTGTACTCGTTGAACTTCCCACACATGGATACAAAAACTTTGGAGTTCATTTTTTAGTGCGTGAAATAATTTTCTTCACTTGCATTTGTTATAGTTTCTGAATTCTTTTGCAAACATAACCTCTAAAATTTTCATTTTGTTGTGATCTTATATCTTTTTTCCTTACTAGAAAAATGAGAGAGTGAAATCCCAAGTTTGGATTTGAAAAAAAAAAATTGAACATCCAAAATGGAAATGTACAAAAGCTGTGAGATATAATTCCAAAAAGTATCTGTGATTTTTAAGGATAGGCAAAAAGTGGGTTGCTGGGCACCGGTAAATATCAAACCACACATTAACTTGAAAATGTAATTATTTCTACTTCTTGAAAATTTTGGATCATTAGGCTACTTGCATCCTCAACATGTTTCTTGCATGCATATCCACCACACTTAAAACATGTTTGGATTAGTTACAAGTCTCTTTCCTGTCAAATCTATTATGGGTGGGTTGTACTAGTGGAACTTCCAAAACATGGATAACAAAACTTTGGAGTTCATTTTTTAGTGCGTGAAAAAATTTTCTTCACTTGCATTTGTTGTACTTTCCAAATTCTTTTGCATACATAAAATATAAAATTTTCATTTTGGTGTGATCTAATATCTTTTTTCTTTACGATAAAAATGGGTGAGTGAAAACTCAAGTATGGATCTGAAAAAAAAATTTGAACATCCAAAATGGAAATGCACAAATGCTGAGAGAGATAATTCCAAAAAGCATCTGTGATTTTTACGGATTGGCAAAAAGTGGGTTGCTAGGCTCCGGTAAATATCTACCCACACGTTAACATGAGAATTTAATTTTTTCTCTCCTTTAAAATTTTGGATCATTAGGCCACTTGCATCCTCAACATGTTTCTGGCATGCTTATCCACCACACTTAAAACATGTTAAGATCAGTTACAAGTCTCTTTCCCATCAAATCTATTAGGGGTGGGTTGTAGTAGTGGAACTTCCCAAACATGGATAACAAAACTTTGGAGTTCATTTTTTAGGGCGTGAAATAATTTTCTTCACTTGCATTTGTTATAGTTTCCAAATTCTTTTGCATACATAAACTCTTAAAATTTCGTTTTTTTGTGATCTTATTTGGTTTTTCTTCACGAGAAAAATGGGAGAGTGAAAACCCAAGTTAGGATCAGAAAAAAAAAATGGAACATCCAAAATGGAAATACACAAATGCAGAGAGAGATAATTCCAAAAAATATCTGTGATTTTTAAGGATAGGAAAAAAGTGGGTTGCTGGGTTCCTGTAAATATCCAACCACACGTTAACTTGAGATTTTAATTTTTTCTACTCCTTGAAATTTTTGGATCATTAGGCCACTTGCATCCTCAACATGTTTCTGGCATGGATATCCACCACACTTAAAACATGTTAGGATCAGTTACAAGTCTCTTTCCTATCAAATCTATTAGGGGTTGTACTAGTGGAACTTCCCAAACATGGATAACAAAACTTTGGAGTTATATTTTTAGTGCCTGAAAAAATTTTCTTCACTTGCTTTTGTTATAGTTTTCAAATATTTTTGCACACATAAACTCTAAAATTTTCATTTTGTTATGAGCTTATATCTTTTTTCTTTACGAGAAAAATGGGAGGGTGAAAACTCAAGTTTGGATCTGAAAAATAAAATTTGAACATTCAAAATGGAAATGCACAAATGCTGAGAGAGATAATTCTAAAAAAGCATCTATGATTTTTACGGATTGGAAAAAAGTGGGTGGTTGGGCACCAGTAAATATCTACCCACACGTTAACTTGAGAATTTAATTTTTTCTACTCCTTGAAATTTTTGGATCATTAGGCCACTTGCATCCTCAACATGTTTCTAGCATGCATATCCTCCACACTTAAAACATGTTAGGATCAGTTACAAGTCTCTTTCCTATAAAATCTATTAGTGTTTGTACTTGTGGAACTTCCCAAACATGGATAACAAAACTTTGGACTTCATTTTTTAGTGCGTGAAAAAATATTCTTCACTTGCATTTGTTGTAGTTTCCAAATTCTTTTGCATATATAAAATATAAAAATTTTCATTTTGTTGTGATCTTATATCTTTTTTCTTTACGAGAAAAATGGGTGAGTGAAAACTCAAGTTTGGATCTGAAAAAAAAAAATTTGAACATCCAAAATGGAAATGCACAAATGCTGAGAGAGATAATTCCAAAAAGCATCAGTGATTTTTAAGGATTGGCAAAAAGTCAGTTGCTGGGCTCCGGCAAAATATCTAACCACACGTTAACTTAAGAATTTAATTTTTTCTACTCTAGATTTTCTGATCATTAGGCCACTTGCATCCTCAACATGTTTCTGGCATACATATCCACCACACTTAAAACATGTTAGGATCAGTTACAAGTCTCTTTCCTATCAAATCTATTAGGGGTGGGTTGCACAAGTGGAACTTTCGAAACATGCATAACAAAAATTTGGAGTTCATTTTTGAGTGCGTGAAATAATTTTCTTCACTTTCATTTGTTATAGTTTCCAAATTCTTTTGGATACATAAACTCTAAATTTTTTATTTTGTTGTGATCATATACCTTTTTTTCTTAACGAGAAAAAAGGGAGAGTGAAAACTCAAGTTTGGATCTGAAAAAAAAAATTTTAACATACAAAATGGAAATGCAAAAATGCTAAGAGAGATAATTCCAAAAAGTTTCTGTGATATTTATGGAAAGGCAAAAAGTGGGTTGTTGGGCTCCTTTAAATATCAAACAATACCTTAACTTGACAATTTAATTATTTCAACTCCTCGAAATTTTAGGATCATTAGGCCACTTGGATCCTCAACATGTTTTTGTCATCCATATCCACCACACTTAAAAACGTGTTAGGATCAGTTACAAGTCTCTTTCCCATCAAATCTATTAGGGGTGGGTTGTACTAGTGGAACTTCCCAAACATGCAAAACAAAACTTTGGAGTTCATTTTTTCGTACGTGAAATAATTTTCTTCACATGCATTTGTTATAGTTTCCAAATTCTTTTGCATACATAAACTCTTAAATTTTCATTTTGTTGTGATATTATATCTTTTTTATTTACGAGAAAAAAGGGAGAGTGAAAACTCAAGTTTGGATATGAAAAAAAAAAATTGAACATCCAAAATGGAAATGCACAAATGCAGAGAGAGATAATTCCAAAAAATATCTGTGATTTTTAAGGATAGGAAAAAAGTGGTTTTATGGGCTCCAGTAAATATCTGACGACACGTTAACTTAAGAATTTAATTTTTTCTACTCCTTGAAATTTTTGGATCATTAGGCCACTTGCATCCTCAACATGTTTCTGGCATGCATATCCACCACACTTAAAACATGTTAGGATCAGTTACAAGTCTCTTTCCTATCAAATCTATAAGGGGTTGTACTAGTGGAACTTCCCAAACATGGATAACAAAACTTTGGAGTTCATTTTTTAGTGCCTGAAATAATTTTCTTCACTTGAATTTGTTATACTTTCCAAATTTTTTGCATACATAAACTCTAAAATTTTCAATTTGTAGTGATCTTATATCTTTTTTCTTTACGAGAAAAATGGGAGGGTGAAAACAAAAGTTAGGATCTGAAAAAAAAAATATAAACATCCAAAATGGAAATGCACAAATGCTAATAGAGAAAATTCCAAAAAGTACCTGTGATTTTTAAGGTTAGGCAAAAAGTGGGTTACTGGGCTTCGGTAAATATCCAACCACAAGTTAACTTGAGAAGTTAATTTTTTCTACTCCTTGAAATGTTTGGATCAATAGGGCACTTGCATCCTCAACATGTTTCTGGCATGCATATCCACAACACTTAAAACATGATAGGATCAGTTACAAGTCACTTTCCTATCAAATCTATTAGGGGTGGGTTGTCCTAGTGGAACTTCCCAAACATGGATAACAAATTTTGGAGTTCATTTTTTAGTGTGTGAAACAATTTTCTTCACTTGCATTTGTTGTAGTTTCCAAATTCTTTTCCATACATCAAATATAAAATTTTTATTTTGTTGTGATCTTATATCTTTTTTCTTTACAAGAAAAATGGGGGAGTGAAAACTCAAGTTTGGATATGAAAAAAAAAAATTTAACATCCAAAATGGAAATTTACAAATTCAGAGAGAGATAATTCCAAAAAATATCTGTGATTTTTAAGGATAGGAAAAAAGTGGGTTTATGGGCTCCGGTAAATATCCAACGACACGTTAACTTGAGAATTTAATTTTTTCTACTCCTTGAAGTTTTTGGATCATTAGGCCACTTGCATCCTCAACATGTTTCTGGCATACATATCGACCACACTTAAAACTATTTAGGATCAGTTACAAGTCTCTTTTCTAGCAAATCAATTAGGGGTGGGTTGTATTAGTTGAACTTCCCAAACATGGATAACAAAACTTTGAAGTTCATTTTTTAGTGCGTGAAATAATTTTCTTCACTTGCATTTGTTCTAGTTTCCAAATTCTTTTGTACACATAAACTCTAAAATTTTTATTTTGTTGTAATCTTATGTCTATTTTCTTTATGAGAAAAATGGGAGAGTGAAAACTAAAGTTTGGATCTGAAAAAAAAAATTTGAACATACAAAATGGACAAGCAAAAATGCTAAGAGCGATAATTCCAAAAAGTATGTGTGATTTTTAAGGAAAGGCAAAAAGTGGGTTGCTGGGATCCTGTAAATATCCAACCACACGTTAACATGACAACTTAATTTTTTCTACTCCTTGAAATTTTTGGATCATTAGGCCACTGGGATCCTCAACATGTTTTTGGCATCCATATCCATCACTCTTAAAAACAAGTTAGGATCAGTTACAGGTCTCTTTCCCATCAAATCTATTAGGGGTGGGTTGTACTAGTGGAACTTTCCAAACATGGATAACAAAACTTTGGAGTTCATTTTTTAGTACTTGAAATAATTTTCTTCACTTGCATTTGTTATAGTTTCCAAATTATTTTGCATACATAAACTCTTAAATTTTCATTTTGTTGTGATATTATATCTTTTTTCTTTACGAGAAAAAAGGGAGAGTGAAAACTCAAGTTTGGATCTAAAAAAAAAATTGAACATCCAAAATATAAATGCACAAACACAGAGAGAGATAATTCCAAAAAATATCTGTGATTTTAAAGGATAGGAAAAAAGTGGTTTTATGGGCTCTGGTAAATATCAAACGACACGTTAACAGGAGAATTTAATTTTTTCTACTCCTTGAAATTTTTTTATCATTAGGCCGCTTGCATTTTCAACATGTTTCTGGCATGCATATCCATCACACTTAAAACATGCTAGGATCAGTTACAAGTCTCTTTCCTATCAAATCTATTAGGGGTTGTACTAGTTGAACTTCCCAAACATGGATAACAAAACTTTGGAGTTCATTTTGTAGTGCCTGAAATAATTTTCTTCACTTAAATTTGTTATACTTTCCAAATTTTTTGCATACATAAACTCTAAAATTTTCATTTTGTTGTGATCTTATATCTTTTTTCTTTACGATAAAAATGGGAGGGTGAAAACACAAGTTACGATCTGAAAAAAAAAATATAAACATCCAAAATGGAAATGCACAAATGCTGAGAGAGATAATTCCAAAAAGTACCTGTGATTTTTAAGGTTAGGCAAAAAGTGGGTTACTGGGCTCCGGTAAATATCCAACCACAAGTTAACTTTAGAATTTAATTTTTTCTACTCCTTGAAATGTTTGGATCAATAGGCCACTTGCATCCTCAACTTGTTTCTGGCATGCATATCCACCACACTTAAAACATGTTAGGATCAGTTACAAGTCTCTTTCCTATCAAATCTATTAGGGGAGGGTTGTCCTAGTGGAACTTCCCAAACATGGATAACAATTTTTGGAGTTCATTTTTTAGTGCGTGAAAATCTTTTCTGCACTTGCATTTGATGTAGTTTCCAAATTCTTTTCCATACATCAAATATAAAATTTTCATTTTGTGTTGATCTTATATCTTTTTTCTTTACGAGAAAAATGGGGGAGTGAAGACTCAAGTTTGGATCTGAAAAAAAAAAAATTTAACATCCAAAATGAAAATTTACAAATGCAGAGAGAGATAATTCCAAAAAATATCTGTGATTTTTAAGGATAGGAAAAAAGTGGGTTTATAGGCTCCTGTAAATTTCCAACGACACGTTAACTTGAGAATTTAATTTTTTCTACTTCTTGAAGTTTTTGGATCATTAGGCCACTTGCATCCTCAACAAGTTTCTGGCTTGCATATCGACCACACTTAAAACATGTTAGGTTCAGTTACAAGTCTCTTTCCTATCAAATCTATTAGGGGTGGGTTGTATTAGTGGAACTTCCCAAACATGGATAACAAAACTTTGGAGTTAATTTTTTAGTGCGTGAAATAATTTTCTTCACTTACATTTGTTCTAGTTTCCAAATTCTTTTGTACACATAAACTCTAAAATTTTTATTTTGTTGTGATCTTATATCTATTTTCTTTACGAGAAAAATGGGAGAGTGAAAACTAAAGTTTGGATCTGAAAAAAAAAATTTGAAGATCCAAAATGAAAATGCACAAATGCTGAGAGAGATAATTCAGAAAAGTATCTGTGATTTTTAAGGATAGGCAAAAAGTGGGTTGCTGGGCTTTGGTAAATATCCAACCACACATTAATATGAGAATTTAATTTTTTCTACTCCTTGAAATTTTTGGATCATTGCCTACTAGCATCCTCAAAATGTTTCTGGCATGCATATCCACCACACTTAAAACATGTTAGGATCAATTACAAGTCTCTTTCCTATAAAATCTATTAGGGCTTGTACTAGTGGAACTTCCCAAACATGGATGACAAAACTTTGGAGTTCATTTTTTAGTGCGTGAAATAATTTTCTTCACTTGCATTTGTTATAGTTTCCAAATTCTTTTGCATACATAAACTCTAAAATTTTCATCTTGTGGTGGTCTTATATCTTTTTTTGTTACGAGAAAAATGGGAGAGTGAAAACTGAAGTTTGGATCTAAAAATAAAAAATTTGAACATCCAAAATGGAAATGCACAAATGCTGAGATAGATAATTCCAAAAAGTATTTGTGATTTTTAAGGATAGGCAAAAAGTGGGTTGCTGGGCTCCAGTAAATATCCAACCACACGTTTACTTGAGGATTGAATTTTTTGTACTCCTTGAAATTTTTTGATCATTAGGCGACTTGCATCCTCAACATGGTTCTCGTATGCATATCCACCACACATAAAACATGTTAGGATCAGGTACAAGTCTCTTTCCTATCAAATCTATTAGGGGTGGGTTGTACTAGTGGAACTTCCCAAACATGGATAAAAAAACTTTGGAGTTCATTTTTTAGTGCGTGAAATAATTTTCTTTACTTGCATTTGTTATAGTTTCCAAATTCTTTTGCATACATAACATCTAAAATTTTCATTTTTTTGTGATCTTATATCTTTTTTCTTTACGAGAAAAATGAGAGAGAGAAATATCAAGTTTGGATTTGAAAAAAAAATTGAACATCCACAATGGAAATGCACAAAAGCTGTGAGAGATAATTCCAAAAAGTATCTGTGATTTTTAAGGATAGACAAAAAGTTGGTTGCTGGGCTCTGGTAAATATCAAACCACACATTAACTTGAAAATTTAATTATTTCTACTTCTTGAAATTTTTGGATCTTTAGGCTACTTGCATCCTCAACATGTTTCTTGCATGCATATCCACCACACTTAAAATATGTTAGGATCAGTTACAAGTCTCTTTCCTATCAAATCTATTAGGGGTGGGTTGTACTAGTGGAACTTCCCACAGATGGATAACAAAACTTTGGAGTTCATTTTTTAGTGCTTGAAAAAATTTGCTTCACTTGCATTTGTTGTTGTTTCCAAATTCTTTTGCATACATAAAATATAAAATTTTCATTTTGTTGTGATCTTATATCTTTGTTCTTTAGGAGAAAAATGGGTGAGTGAAAACTCTAGTTTGGATCTGAAAAAAAAATTTGAACATCCAAAATTGAAATGCACAAATGCTGAGAGAGATAATTCCAAAAAGCATCTGTGATTTTTACGGATTGGCAAAAAATTGGTTGCTGGGCTCCGGTAAATATCTACCCACATGTTAACTTGTGAATTTAATTTTTTCTACTCCTTTAATTTTTTGGATCATTAGTCCAGTTGCATCCTCAACATGTTTCTTGCTTGCATATCCACCACACTTAAAACATGTTAGGATCAGTTACAAGTCTCTTTCCTATCAAATCTATTAGGGGTGGGTTGCACAAGTGGAACTGCCGAAACATGGATAACAAAACTTTGGAGTTCATTTTTTAGAGCGTGAAATAATTTTCTTCACTTACATTTGCTAATGTTTCCAAATTCTTTTGGATACATAAACTCTAAAATTTTTATTTTGTTGTGATCTTATATCTTTTTTTCTTTACGAGAAAAAAGGGAGAGTGAAAACTCAAGTTTGGATCTGAAAAAAAAAAATTTGAACATCCAAAATGGAAATGCAAAAATGCAGAGAGAGATAATTTCAAAAAGTATCTGTGATTTTTCAGGAAAGGCATTAAGTGGGTTGATGAGTTCATATAAATATCCAACCACACATTAACTTGACAATTTAATTTTATCTACTCCATGAAATTTTTGGATCATTAGGCCACTTGAATTCTCAGCATGTTTTTGGCATGCATATCCACCACACTTAAAAACATGTTAGGATCAGTTACAAGTCTCTTTCCCATCAAATCTTTTAGGGGTGGGTTCTACTAGTGGAACTTCCCAAACTTGGATAACAAAACTTTGGAGTTCGTTTTTTAGTGCATGAAATATTTTTCATCACTTGCAGTTGTTATAGTTTCCAAATTCTTTTGCATACATAAACTCTAAAATTTACATTTTGTTGTGATTTTATATTTTTTTCTTTACAAGAAAATGGGAGAGTGTAAACTCAAGTTTGGATCTGAAAAAAAAATTTTAACATCCAAAATGGAAATGCACAATTGCTGAGAGAGATAATTCCAAAAAGTATCTATGATTTTTAAGGATAGGCAAAAAGTGGGTTGCTGGACTCCGGTAAATATCCAACAACAAGCTAACTTCAGAATTTAATTTTTTCCACTCCTTGAAATTTTTGGATCATTAGGCGACTTGCATCCTCAACATGGTTCTCGCATGCATATCCTCCGCACTTAAAACATGTTAGGATCAGGTTCAAGTCTTTTCCTATCAAATCTATTAGGGGTGGGTTGTACGTGTGGAACTTCCCGAACATGGAAAAATAAACTTTGGAGTTCGTTTTTTAGTGCATGAAATAATTTTCTTCACTTGCATTTGTTATAGTTTCCAAATTCTTTTGCATACATAAACTCTAAAATTTTTTTTTGTTGCGATCTTATATCTTTTTTCTTTACGAGAAAATGGGAGAGTGAAAACTCAAATTTGGATCTGAAAAAAAAAATTTGAACATCCAAAATGGAAAGGCACAAATGTTTAGAGAGATAATAGCAAAAAGTATCTGTGATTTTTAAGGATAGGCGAAAATTGGGTTGCTAGGCTCCGGTAAATATCTAACCACACGTTAACTTGAGAATTTAATTTTTTCTACTCCTTGAAATTTTTGGATGATTAGGCCACTTGCATCCTCAACATGTTTCTGGCATGCATATCCACCACACTTAAAAATGTTAGGATCAGCTACAAGTCTCTTTCCTATCAAATCTATTAGGGGTGGGTTGTACTAGTGGAACTTCCCGAACATGGATAACAACACTTTGGAGTTCATTTTTTAGTGCGTGAAATAATTTTCTTCACTTGCATTTGTTATAGTTTCCAAATTCTTTTGCATACATAAACTCTAAAATTTTCATTTTCTTGTCATTTTATATTTTTTTCTTTACCAGAAAAATGGGAGAGTGTAAACTCAAGTTTGGATCTGAAAAAAAATTTTAACATCCAAAATGGAAATGCACAAATGCTGAGAGAGATAATTCCAAAAAGTATCTATGATTTTGAAGGATAGGCAAAAAGTGGGTTGCTGGGCTCTGGTAAATATCCAACCACACGTTAACTTGAGAATTTAATTTTTCCTACTCCTTGAAATTTTTGGATCATTAGGCGACTTGCATCCTAAACATGGTTCTCGCATGCATATCCTCCACACTTAAAACATGTTAGGATCAGGTACAAGTCTCTTTCCTATCAAATCTATTAGGGGTGGGTTGTACTAGTGGAACTTCCCGAACATGGAAAACAAAACTTTGGAGTTCGTTTTTTAGTGCATGAAATAATTTTCTTCACTTGCATTTGTTATAGTTTCCAAATTCTTTTGCATACATAAACTCCAAAATTTTCTTTTTGTTGCGATCTTCTATCTTTTTTCTTTACGAGAAAAATGGGAGAGTGAAAACTCAAGTTTGGATCCGAAAAAAAAAATTGAACATCCAAAATGGAAATGCACAAATGTTGAGAGAGATAATTCCAAAAAGTATCTGTGATTTTTAAGGATAGGCAAAAAGTGGGTTGCTGGGCTCCGGTAAATATCCAACCACACGTTAACCTGAGAATTTAATTTTTTCTACTCGAAATTCTTGGATCATTAGGCCACTTGCATCCTCAACAAGTTTCTGGCATCCATATCCACCACACTTCGAACAAGTTAGGATCAGTTACAAGTCTCTTTCCTATCAAATCAATTATGGGTGGGTTGTACTAGTGGAACTTCCCGAACATGGATAATAAAACTTTGGAGTTCATTTTTAGTGCGTGAAATAATTTTCTTCACTTGCATTTGTTTTAGTTTCCAAATTCTTTTGCAGACGTAAACTCTAAAATTTTCATTTTTTTGTGATCTTATATCTTTTTTCTCTATGAGAAAAATGGGAGAGTGAAAACTCAAGTTTGGATCTGAAAAAAAAATTTGAATATCCAAAATGGAAATGCACCAATGCTGGGTGAGATAATTCCAATAAGTATCTGTGATTTTTAAGAATAGGCAAAAAGTGGGTTGCTGGGCTCCGGTAAATATCCAACCACAAGTTAACTTGAGAATTTAATTTTTTCCCCTCCTTGAAAATTTTGGATCATTAGGCGACTTGCATCCTCAACATGGTTCTCGCATGCATATCCTCCACACCTAAAACATGTTAGGATCAGGTACAAGTCTCTTTCTTATCAAATCTATTAGGGGTGGGTTGTACTAGTGGAACTTCCCGAACATGGATAAATAAACTTTGGAGTTCATTTTTTAGTGCGTGAAATAATTTTCTTCACTTGCATTTGTTAAAGTTTCCAAATTCTTTTGCATAGATAAACTCTAAAATTTTCTTTTTGTTGTGATCTTATATCGTTTTTCTTTACGAGAAAAATGGGAGAGTGAAAACTCAAGTTTGGATCTGAAAAAAAAATTTCAACATCCAAAATGGAAATGCACCAATGCTGAGTGAGATAATTCTAAAAAGTATCTGTGATTTTTAAGGATAGGCAAAAAGTGGGTTGCTGGGCTCCGGTAAATATCCAACAACAAGTTAACTTAAGAATTTAATTTTTTCTACTCCTTGAAATTTTTGGATCATTAGGCGACTTGCATCCTCAACATGGTTCTCGCATGCATATCCTCCACACTTAAAACATGTTAGGATCAGGTACAAGTCTCTTTCCTATCAAATCTATTAGGGGTGGGTTGTACTAGTGGAACTTCCCGAACATGGAAAACAAAACTTTGGAGTTCATTTTTTAGTGCATGAAATAATTTTCTTCACTTGCTTTTGTTATAGTTTTCAAATTGTTTTGCACACATAAACTCTAAAATTTTCATTTTGTTGTGATCTTATATCTTTTTTCTTTACAAGAAAAATGGGAGGGTGAAAACAGAAGTTAGGATCTGATAAAAAAAATATAAACATCCACAATGGAAATGCACAAATGCTGAGAGAGATAATTCCAAAAAGTATTGGTGATTTTTAAGGATAGGCAAAAAGTGGGTTGCTGGGCTCCGGTAAATATCCAACCACACGTTAACTTGAGAATTTAATTTTTTCTTCTCCTTGAAATTTTTGGATCATTAGGCGACTTGCATCCTCAACATGGTTCTCGCATGCATATCCTCCACACTTAAAACATGTTAGGATCAGGTACAAGTCTCTTTCCTATCAAATCTATTTGGGGTGGGTTGTAACAGTGGAACTTCCCAAACTTGGATAAGAAAACTTTGGAGTTCATTTTTTAGTGCGTGAAATAATTTTCTTCACTTGCATTTGTTAAAGTTTCCAAATTTTTTTGCATACATAAACTCTAAAATTTTCATTTTGTTTTGATCTTATATCTTTTTTCTTTACGAGAAAAATGGGAGAGTGAAAACGCAAGTTTGGATCAGAAAAAAAAAATTTGAAGATCCAAAATAGAAATGCACAATTGCTGAGAGAGATAATTCAAAAAATTATATCTGATTTTTAAGGATAGGCATAAAGTGGGTTGCTGGGCTCCGGTAAATATCCAACCACACTTTAACTTGAGAATTTAATTTTTTCTACTCCTTGAAATTTTTGGATCATTAGGCCACTTGCATCCTCAACATGTTTCAGGAATACATATCCACCACATGTTAGGATCTGTATGAAATCTCTTTCCTATCAAATCTATTAAGGGTTGTACAAGTGGAACTTCCCAAACATCAATAACAAAACTTTGGATTTCTTTTTTTAATGCCCTAAATCATTTTCTACACTTGCATTTATTATAGTTTCCAAATTCTTTTGCATACATAAACTCTAAAATTTTCATTTTGTTGTGATATTATATCTTTTTTTACGAGAAAAATGGGAGAGTGAAATCTCAAGTTTCGAATTGAAAAAAGAAATTTCAACATCCAAAATTGAAATGCAGAAATGCTGAGAGATATAATTCCAAAAAGTATAATTGATTTTTTTAACGATAGGAAAAAAGTGGGTGGCTGCGCTCCGGTAAATATCCAACCACAAGCGAACTTGAGAATTTAATTTTTTCTATTCCTTGAAATTTTTGGATCATTAGGCCACTTGCATCCTCATCATGTTTCTGACATGCATATCCACCACGCTTAAAACATGTTAGAATCTGTTACAAGTCTCTTACCTATCAAATCTATTAGGTGTTGTACTAGTAGAACTTCCCATACATGGATAACAAATCTTTGGAGTTCATTTTTTAGTGCATGAAACAATTTTCTTCACTTGCATTTATTATAGTTTCCAAATTCTTTCACATACATAAACTCTAAAATTTTCATTTTGTTGTGATCTTATGTCTTTTTTCTTGACGAGAAAAATGGGAGAGTGAAAACTCAAGTTTGGATTTGAAAAAAAAATTTGAACATCCAAAATGGAAATGCACAAATGCTGAGAGAGATAATTCCAAAATGTATCTGTGATTTTTAAGGATAGGCAAAAAGTGAGTTGCTGGGCTTCGGTAAATATCCAACCACACGATAACTTCAGAATTTAATTTTTTCTACTCCTTGAAATTTTTGCATCATTAGGCCACTTGCAACCTGAGCATGTTTCTGGCATGCATTTCCACCACACTTAAAACATGTTAGGAACAGTTACAAGTCTCTTTCCTATCAAATCTATTAGGGGTTGTACTAGTGGAACTTCCCAAACATGGATAACAAAACTTTGGAGTTCATTTTTTAGTGTGCTAAAGAATTTTCTTCACTTGCATTTGTTATAGTTTCCAAATTCTTTTGCATACATAAACTCTAAAATTTTCACTTTGTTGTGATCTTATATCTTTTTTCTTTACGAGAAAAATGGGAGAATGAAAACTCAAGTTTGGATCTGAAAAACAAAAGTTGAACATCCAAAATGGAAATGCACAAATTGTGAGAGAGATAATTCCAGAAAGTACCTCTGATTTTTAAGGATAGGAAAAAAGTGGGTTGCTGGGCTCTGGTAAATATCCAAGCACACGTTAACTTGAGTATTGAATTTTTTCTACTCCTTGAAATTGTTGGATCATTAGGCCACTTGCATCCTCAACATGTTTCTGGCATGCATATCCACCACACTTTAAAACATGTTAGGATCAGCTACAAGTCTCTTTCCTATCAAATCTATTAGGGGTTGGTTGTACTAGTGGAACTTCCCAAACATGGATAAAAAAACTTTGGAGTTCATTTTTTAATGCGTGAAATAATTTTCTTCACTTGCATTTGTTATAGTTTCCAAATTCTTTTGCATACATAAACTCTAAAATTTTCATTTTGTTGTGATCTTATATCTTATTTCTTTACGAGAAAAATGGGAGAGTGAAAAGTAAAGTTTGGATCTGAAAAAAAAATTGAATATCAAAAATTGAAATGCACAAATGCTGAGAGAGATAATTCCAAAAAGTATCTGTGATTTTTTAAGGATAGGCAAAAAGTGGGTTGTTGGGCTCCGGTAAATATCCAACCACATGTTAACTTGAGAATTTAATTTTTTCTACTCCATGAAATTTTTGGATCATTTGGCCACTTGCATCCTCAATATGTTTCTGGCATGCATATCCACCACACTTAAAAACATGTTAGGATCAATTACAAGTCTCTTTCCTTTCAAATCTATTAGGGGTGGGTTGTTATAGTGGAACTGCCCAAACTTGGATAAGAAAACTTTGGAGTTCATTTTTCAGTGCATGAACTAATTTTCTTCACTTACATTTATTTAAGTTTCCAAATTGTTTTGCATACATAAACTCTAAAATTTTCATTTTGTTGTGATCTTATATCTTTTTTCTTTACGAGAAAAATGGGAGAGTGAAAACTCAAGATTGGATCTGAAAAAAAAAAGTTTGAACATCCAAAATGGAAATGCACAAATGCTGAGAGAGATAATTCCAAAAAGTATCTGTGATTTCTATGGATCGGCAAAAAGTGGATTGCTGGGCTCCGATAAATATCCAACCACACGTTAACTTGAGAATTTAATTTTTCTACTCCTTGAAATTTTTGGATCATTAGGACACTTGCATCCTCAACATGTTTCTGGCATGCATATCCACCACACTTAAAACATGTTAGGATCAGTTGCAAGTCTCTTTCCTATCAAATCTATTAGGGGTTGTACTAGTGGAACATCCGAAACTTGGATAACAAAACTTTGGAGTTCATGTTTTTGTGCGTGAAACAATTTTCTTCACTTGCATTTGTTGTAGTTTCCAAATTCTTTTGCAAACATCAAATCTAACATTTTTATTTTGTTGTCATCTCATATCTTTTTTTTTTACAAGAAAAATGGGTGAGTGAAAACTCAAGTTTGGATCTGAAAAAAAAATTAGAACATCCAAAATGGAAATGCACAAATGCTGAGAGGGATAATTCCAAAAAGTATCTATGATTTTTCAGAATAGGCAAAAAGATGGTTGTTGGGCTTCGGTAAATATCCAACCACATGTTAACTTGAGAATTTAATTTTTTCTACACCTTGAAATTTTAGGATCATTAGGCCACTTGCATCCTCGACATGTTTTTGGCATGCATATCCACCACACTTAAAACATGTTAGGATCAGTTACAAGTCTCCTTCCTATCAAATCTATTAGGGGTTGTACTAGTGGAACTACCAAACATGGATAACAAAACTTTGGAGTTCATTTTTTAGTGCCTGAAATAATTTTCTTCACTTGCTTTTGTTATAGTTTTCAAATTTTTTTGCACACATAAACTCTAAAATTTTCATTTTTTTGTAATCTTATATCTTTTTTCTTTGCGAGAAAAATGGGAGGATGAAAACACAAGTTAGGATCTTAAAAAAAAATATGAACATCCAAAATGGAAGTGCACAAATGCAGAGAGAGATAATTCCAAAAAGTATCTGTGATTTTTGAGGTTAGGCAAAAAGTGGGTTACTGGGCTCCGGTAAATATCCAACCACAAGTTAACTTGAGAATTTAATTTTTTCTACTCCTTGAAATTTTTGGATCATTAGGCCACTTGCATCCTCAACATGTTTCTGGCATGCATATCCACCACACTTAAAACATGTTAGGATCAGTTAATAGTTTCTTTCCTATAAAATCTATTAGGGTTGTACTTGTGGAACTTCCCAAACATGGATAACAAAACTTTGGAGTTCATTTTTTAGTGCGTAAAACAATTTTCTTCCCTTGCATTTGTTATAGTTTCCAAATTCTTTTGCGTACATAAACTCTAAAATTTTCATTTTGTTCTGATTTTATATTTGTTCTTTAGGAGAAAATGGGAGAGTGTAAACTCCTGTTTGGATCTGAAAAAAATATTTTAACATCCAAAATGGAAATGCACACAAGCTGTGACAGATAATTCCAAAAAGTATCTGTGATTTTTAAGGATAGGCAAAAAGTAGGTTGCTGGGCTCCGGTAAATATCAAACGACACGTTAACTTGAAAATATTATTATTTCTACTCCTTGAAATTTTTGGATCATTAGGCCACTTGCATCCTCAACATGTTTCTTGCATGCATATCCACTACACTTAAAACATGTTTGGATCAGTTACAAGTCTGTTTGCTATAATATCTTTTAGGGGTGTGTTGTCCTAGTGGAACTTCCCAAACATGGATAACAAATCTTTGGACTTCATTTTTTAGTGAGTGAAAAAAATTTCTTCATTCGCATTTGTTGTAGTTTCCAAATTCTTTCGCATACATAAAATATAAAATTTTCATTTTTGTTCTAATCTTATATCTTTTTTCTTTACGAGAAACATGGGTGAGTGAAAACTCAAGTTTGGATATGAAAAAAAAATTTGAACATCCAAAATGGAAATGCAAAAATGCTGAGAGAGATAATTCCAAAAAGTATCTGTGATTTTTAAGGATAGGAAAAAAGTGGGTCTATGGGCTCCGGTAAATATCCAACGACACGTTAACTTGAGAATTTAGTTTTTTCTACTCATTGAAATTTTTGGATCATTAGGCCACTTGCATCCTCAACATGTTTCTGGCATGCATATCCACCACACTTAAAACATGCTAGGATCAGTTACAAGTCTCTTTCCTATCAAATCTATTAGGGGTGGGTTGTACTAGTGGAACTTCCCAAACATGGATCAAAAAACTTTGGAGTTCATTTTATAGTGCCTGAAATAATTTTCTTCACTTGCATTTGTTATAGTTTCCAAATTCTTTTGCATACATAACCTCTAAAATTTTCATTTTGTTTTGATCTTATATCTTTTCTCTTTATGAGAAAAATGAGAGAGAGAAATCTCAAGTTTGGATTTGAAAAAAAAATTTGAACATCCAAAATGGAAATGCACAAAATCTGTGAGAGATAATTCCAAAAAGTATCTGCGATTTTTAAGGATAGGCAAAAAGTGGGTTGCTGGGCTCCGGTAAATATCAAACCACACATTAGCTTGAAAATGTAATAATTTCTACTTCTTGAAATTTTTGGATCTTTAGGCCACTTGCATCCTCAACATGTTTCTTGCATGCATATCCACCACACTTAAAACATGTTAGGATCAGTTACAAGTCTCTTTCCTATCAAATCTATTAGGGGTGGGTTGTACTAGTGGAACTTCCCAAACATGGATAACAAAACTTTGGAGATCATTTTTTAGTGTGTGAAAAAATTTTCTTCACTTGCATTTGTAGTTGTTTCCAAATTCTTTTGCATACATAAAATATAAAATTTTCATTTTGTTGTGATCTTATATATTTTTTCTTTAAGAGAAAAATGGGTGAGTGAAAACTCAAGTTTGGATCTGAAAAAAAAAATTTGAACATCCAAAATGGAAATGTACAAATGCTGAGAGAGATAATTCGAAAAAGCATCCGTGATTTTTATGGATTGGCAAAAAGTGGGTTGCTGGGCTGCGGTAAATATCTACCCACACGTTAACTTGAGAATTTAATTTTTTCTACTCCTTTAAATTTTTGGATCATTAGGCCACTTGCATCCTCAACTTGTTTCTGGCATGCATATCCACCACACTTAAAACATGTTAGGATCAGTTACAAGTCTCTTTCCCATAAAATCTATTAGGGGTTGTACTTGTGGAACTTCCCAAACATGGATAACAAAACTTTGGAGCTAATTTTTTAGTGCGTAAAACAACTTTCTTCCCTTGCATTTGTTATAGTTTCCAAATTCTTTTGCATACATAAACTCTAAAATTTTTATTTTGTTGTGATTTTATATTTTTTTCTTTACGAGAAAAATGGGAGAGTGTAAACTCAAGTTTGAATCTGAAAAAAAAAAAATTTTACATCCAAAATGGAAATGCACAAAAGCTGTGAGAGAGAATTCCAAAAAGTATCAGTGATTTTTAAGGATAGGCAAAAAGTGTGTTGCATGGCTCTAGTAAATATCAAACCACACATTAACTTGAAAATTTAATTATTTCTACTCCTTGAAATTTTTGGATCATTAGGCCACTTGCATCCTCAACATGTTTCTTGCATGCATATCCACCACACTTAAAACATGTTAGGATCAGTTACAAGTATATTCCTATAAAATCTATTAGGCGTGGGTTGTCCTAGTGGAACTTCCCAAACATGGATAACAAAACTTTGGACTTCAATTTTTAGTGCGTGAAAAAATTTTCTTCACTTGAATTTGTTGTAGTTTCCAAATTCTTTTGCGTACATAAGATATAAAATTTTCATTTTTACGAGAAAAATGGGTGAGTGAAAACTCAAGTTTGGTTCTGAAAAAAAAAATTTGAACATGCAAAATGGAAATGCACAAATGCTGAGAGAGATAATTCCAAAAAGCATCAGTGATTTTTAAGGATTGGCAAAAAGTGGGTTGCAAGGCTCCGGTAAATATCTAACCACATGTTAACTTGAGAATTTAATTTTTTCTACTCTAAATTTTCTGATCATTAGGCCATTTGCATCCTCAACATGTTTTTGGCATGCATATCCACCACACATAAAACATGTTAGGATCAGTTACAAGTGTCTTTCCTATCAAATTTATTAGGGGTGGGTTGCCCAAGTTGAACTTCCGAAACATGCATAACAAAACTTTGGAGTTCATTTTCTAGTGCGTGAAATAATTTTCTTCACTTGCATTTGTTATAGTTTCCAAATATTTTTGGATACATAAACTGTAAAATTTTTATTTTGTTGTGATGTTATATCTTTTTTTCTTAACGAGAAAAAAGGGAGAGTGAAAACTCAAGTTTGGATCTGAAAAATAAAATTTGAACATACAAAATGGAAATGCAAAAATGCTGAGAGAGATAATTCCAAAAAGTATTTGTGATCTTTAAGGAAAGGCAAAAAGTGAGTTGTTGGGCTCCGGTAAATATCCAACGACACGTTAACTTGAGAATTTAGTTTTTTCTACTCATTGAAATTTTTGGATCATTAGGCCACTTGCATCCTCAACATGTTTCTGGCATGCATATCCACCACACTTAAAACATGCTAGGATCAGTTACAAGTCTCTTTCCTATCAAATCTATTAGGGGTGGGTTGTACTAGTGGAACTTCCCAAACATGGATAAAAAAACTTTGGAGTTCATTTTTTAGTGCCTGAAATAATTTTCTTCACTTGCATTTGCTATAGTTTCCAAATTCTTTTGCATACATAACCTCTAAAATTTTCATTTTGTTTTGATCTTATATCTTTTCTCTTTATGAGAAAAATGAGAGAGAGAAATCTCAAGTTTGGATTTGAAAAAAAAATTTGAACATCCAAAATGGAAATGCACAAAATCTGTGAGAGATAATTCCAAAAAGTATCTGCGATTTTTTAGGATAAGCAAAAAGTGGGTTGCTGGGCTCCGGTAAATATCAAACCACACATTAGCTTGAAAATGTAATAATTTCTACTTCTTGAAATTTTTGGATCTTTAGGCCACTTGCATCCTCAACATGTTTCTTGCATGCATATCCACCACACTTAAAACATGTTAGGATCAGTTACAAGTCTCTTTCCTATCAAATCTATTAGGGGTGGGTTGTACTAGTGGAACTTCCCAAACATGGATAACAAAACTTTGGAGATCATTTTTTAGTGTGTGAAAAAAATTTCTTCACTTGCATTTGTAGTTGTTTCCAAATTTTTTTGCATACATAAAATATAAAATTTTCATTTTGTTGTGATCATATATATTTTTTCTTTAAGAGAAAAATGGGTGAGTGAAAACTCAAGTTTGGATCTGAAAAAAAAAATTCGAACATCCAAAATGGAAATGTACAAATGCTGAGAGAGATAATTCGAAAAAGCATCCGTGATTTTTATGGATTGGCAAAAAGTGGGTTGCTGGGCTGCGGTAAATATCTACCCACACGTTAACTTGAGAATTTAATTTTTTCTACTCCTTTAAATTTTTGGATCATTAGGCCACTTGCATCCTCAACATGTTTCTGGCATGCATATCCACCACACTTAAAACATGTTAGGATCAGTTACAAGTCTCTTTCCCATAAAATCTATTAGGGGTTGTACTTGTGGAACTTCCCAAACATGGATAACAAAACTTTGGAGCTAATTTTTTAGTGCGTAAAACAACTTTCTTCCCTTGCATTTGTTATAGTTTCCAAATTCTTTTGCATACATAAACTCTAAAATTTTTATTTTGTTGTGATTTTATATTTTTTTCTTTACGAGAAAAATGGGAGAGTGTAAACTCAAGTTTGAATCTGAAAAAAAAAAAAATTTTACATCCAAAATGGAAATGCACAAAAGCTGTGAGAGAGAATTCCAAAAAGTATCAGTGATTTTTAAGGATAGGCAAAAAGTGTGTTGCATGGCTCTAGTAAATATCAAACCACACATTAACTTGAAAATTTAATTATTTCTACTCCTTGAAATTTTTGGATCATTAGGCCACTTGCATCCTCAACATGTTTCTTGCATGCATATCCACCACACTTAAAACATGTTAGGATCAGTTACAAGTATATTCCTATAAAATCTATTAGGCGTGGGTTGTCCTAGTGGAACTTCCCAAACATGGATAATAAAACTTTGGACTTCAATTTTTAGTGCGTGAAAAAATTTTCTTCACTTGAATTTGTTGTAGTTTCCAAATTCTTTTGCGTACATAAGATATAAAATTTTCATTTTTACGAGAAAAATGGGTGAGTGAAAACTCAAGTTTGGTTCTGAAAAAAAAAATTTGAACATGCAAAATGGAAATGCACAAATGCTGAGAGAGATAATTCCAAAAAGCATCAGTGATTTTTAAGGATTGGCAAAAAGTGGGTTGCAAGGCTCCGGTAAATATCTAACCACATGTTAACTTGAGAATTTAATTTTTTCTACTCTAAATTTTCTGATCATTAGGCCATTTGCATCCTCAACATGTTTTTGGCATGCATATCCACCACACATAAAACATGTTAGGATCCGTTACAAGTGTCTTTCCTATCAAATTTATTAGGGGTGGGTTGCCCAAGTTGAACTTCCGAAACATGCATAACAAAACTTTGGAGTTCATTTTTTAGTGCGTGAAATAATTTTCTTCACTTGCATTTGTTATAGTTTCCAAATATTTTTGGATACATAAACTGTAAAATTTTTATTTTGTTGTGATGTTATATCTTTTTTTCTTAACGAGAAAAAAGGGAGAGTGAAAACTCAAGTTTGGATCTGAAAAATAAAATTTGAACATACAAAATGGAAATGCAAAAATGCTGAGAGAGATAATTCCAAAAAGTATTTGTGATGTTTAAGGAAAGGCAAAAAGTGAGTTGTTGGGCTCCGGTAAATATCCAACGACACGTTAACTTGAGAATTTAGTTTTTTCTACTCATTGAAATTTTTGGATCATTAGGCCACTTGCATCCTCAACATGTTTCTGGCATGCATATCCACCACACTTAAAACATGCTAGGATCAGTTACAAGTCTCTTTCCTATCAAATCTATTAGGGGTGGGTTGTACTAGTGGAACTTCCCAAACATGGATCAAAAAACTTTGGAGTTCATTTTTTAGTGCCTGAAATAATTTTCTTCACTTGCATTTGTTATAGTTTCCAAATTCTTTTGCATACATAACCTCTAAAATTTTCATTTTGTTTTGATCTTATATCTTTTCTCTTTATGAGAAAAATGAGAGAGAGAAATCTCAAGTTTGGATTTGAAAAAAAAATTTGAACATCCAAAATGGAAATGCACAAAATCTGTGAGAGATAATTCCAAAAAGTATCTGCGATTTTTTAGGATAAGCAAAAAGTGGGTTGCTGGGCTCCGGTAAATATCAAACCACACATTAGCTTGAAAATGTAATAATTTCTACTTCTTGAAATTTTTGGATCTTTAGGCCACTTGCATCCTCAACATGTTTCTTGCATGCATATCCACCACACTTAAAACATGTTAGGATCAGTTACAAGTCTCTTTCCTATCAAATCTATTAGGGGTGGGTTGTACTAGTGGAACTTCCCAAACATGGATAACAAAACTTTGGAGATCATTTTTTAGTGTGTGAAAAAAATTTCTTCACTTGCATTTGTAGTTGTTTCCAAATTTTTTTGCATACATAAAATATAAAATTTTCATTTTGTTGTGATCATATATATTTTTTCTTTAAGAGAAAAATGGGTGAGTGAAAACTCAAGTTTGGATCTGAAAAAAAAAATTTGAACATCCAAAATGGAAATGTACAAATGCTGAGAGAGATAATTCTAAAAAGCATCCGTGATTTTTATGGATTGGCAAAAAGTGGGTTGCTGGGCTGCGGTAAATATCTACCCACACGTTAACTTGAGAATTTAATTTTTTCTACTCCTTTAAATTTTTGGATCATTAGGCCACTTGCATCCTCAACATGTTTCTGGCATGCATATCCACCACACTTAAAACATGTTAGGATCAGTTACAAGTCTCTTTCCCATAAAATCTATTAGGGGTTGTACTTGTGGAACTTCCCAAACATGGATAACAAAACTTTGGAGCTAATTTTTTAGTGCGTAAAACAACTTTCTTCCCTTGCATTTGTTATAGTTTCCAAATTCTTTTGCATACATAAACTCTAAAATTTTTATTTTGTTGTGATTTTATATTTTTTTCTTTACGAGAAAAATGGGAGAGTGTAAACTCAAGTTTGAATCTGAAAAAAAAAAAAAATTTACATCCAAAATGGAAATGCACAAAAGCTGTGAGAGAGAATTCCAAAAAGTATCAGTGATTTTTAAGGATAGGCAAAAAGTGTGTTGCATGGCTCTAGTAAATATCAAACCACACATTAACTTGAAAATTTAATTATTTCTACTCCTTGAAATTTTTGGATCATTAGGCCACTTGCATCCTCAACATGTTTCTTGCATGCATATCCACCACACTTAAAACATGTTTGGATCAGTTACAAGTATATTCCTATAAAATCTATTAGGAGTGGGTTGTCCTAGTGGAACTTCCCAAACATGGATAACAAAACTTTGGACTTCAATTTTTAGTGCGTGAAAAAATTTTCTTCACTTGAATTTGTTGTAGTTTCCAAATTCTTTTGCGTACATAAGATATAAAATTTTCATTTTTACGAGAAAAATGGGTGAGTGAAAACTCAAGTTTGGTTCTGAAAAAAAAAATTTGAACATGCAAAATGGAAATGCACAAATGCTGAGAGAGATAATTCCAAAAAGCATCAGTGATTTTTAAAGATTGGCAAAAAGTGGGTTGCAAGGCTCCGGTAAATATCTAACCACATGTTAACTTGAGAATTTAATTTTTTCTACTCTAAATTTTCTGATCATTAGGCCATTTGCATCCTCAACATGTTTTTGGCATGCATATCCACCACACATAAAACATGTTAGGATCAGTTACAAGTGTCTTTCCTATCAAATTTATTAGGGGTGGGTTGCCCAAGTTGAACTTCCGAAACATGCATAACAAAACTTTGGAGTTCATTTTTTAGTGCGTGAAATAATTTTCTTCACTTGCATTTGTTATAGTTTCCAAATATTTTTGGATACATAAACTGTAAAATTTTTATTTTGTTGTGATGTTATATCTTTTTTTCTTAACGAGAAAAAAGGGAGAGTGAAAACTCAAGTTTGGATCTGAAAAATAAAATTTGAACATACAAAATGGAAATGCAAAAATCCTGAGAGAGATAATTCCAAAAAGTATTTGTGATCTTTAAGGAAAGGTAAAAAGTGAGTTGTTGGGCTCCGGTAAATATCCAACGACACGTTAACTTGAGAATTTAGTTTTTTCTACTCATTGAAATTTTTGGATCATTAGGCCACTTGCATCCTCAACATGTTTCTGGCATGCATATCCACCACACTTAAAACATGCTAGGATCAGTTACAAGTCTCTTTCCTATCAAATCTATTAGGGCTGGGTTGTACTAGTGGAACTTCCCAAACATGGATCACAAAACTTTGGAGCTCATTTTTTAGTGCCTGAAATAATTTTCTTCACTTGCATTTGTTATAGTTTCCAAATTCTTTTGCATACATAACCTCTAAAATTTTCATTTTGTTTTGATCTTATATCTTTTCTCTTTATGAGAAAAATGAGAGAGAGAAATCTCAAGTTTGGATTTGAAAAAAAAATTTGAACATCCAAAATGGAAATGCACAAAATCTGTGAGAGATAATTCCAAAAAGTATCTGCGATTTTTAAGGATAGGCAAAAAGTGGGTTGCTGGGCTCCGGTAAATATCAAACCACACATTAGCTTGAAAATGTAATAATTTCTACTTCTTGAAATTTTTGGATCTTTAGGCCACTTGCATCCTCAACATGTTTCTTGCATGCATATCCACCACACTTAAAACATGTTAGGATCAGTTACAAGTCTCTTTCCTATCAAATCTATTAGGGGTGGGTTGTACTAGTGGAACTTCCCAAACATGGATAACAAAACTTTGGAGATCATTTTTTAGTGTGTGAAAAAAATTTCTTCACTTGCATTTGTAGTTGTTTCCAAATTCTTTTGCATACATAAAATATAAAATTTTCATTTTGTTGTGATCATATATATTTTTTCTTTAAGAGAAAAATGGGTGAGTGAAAACTCAAGTTTGGATCTGAAAAAAAAAATTTGAACATCCAAAATGGAAATGTACAAATGCTGAGAGAGATAATTCGAAAAAGCATCCGTGATTTTTATGGATTGGCAAAAAGTGGGTTGCTGGGCTGCGGTAAATATCTACCCACACGTTAACTTGAGAATTTAATTTTTTCTACTCCTTTAAATTTTTGGATCATTAGGCCACTTGCATCCTCAACATGTTTCTGGCATGCATATCCACCACACTTAAAACATGTTAGGATCAGTTACAAGTCTCTTTCCCATAAAATCTATTAGGGGTTGTACTTGTGGAACTTCCCAAACATGGATAACAAAACTTTGTGCGTAAAACAACTTTCTTCCCTTGCATTTGTTATAGTTTCCAAATTCTTTTGCATACATAAACTCTAAAATTTTTATTTTGTTGTGATTTTATATTTTTTTCTTTACGAGAAAAATGGGAGAGTGTAAACTCAAGTTTGAATCTGAAAAAAAAAAAAATTTTACATCCAAAATGGAAATGCACAAAAGCTGTGAGAGAGAATTCCAAAAAGTATCAGTGATTTTTAAGGATAGGCAAAAAGTGTGTTGCATGGCTCTAGTAAATATCAAACCACACATTAACTTGAAAATTTAATTATTTCTACTCCTTGAAATTTTTGGATCATTAGGCCACTTGCATCCTCAACATGTTTCTTGCATGCATATCCACCACACTTAAAACATGTTAGGATCAGTTACAAGTATATTCCTATAAAATCTATTAGGAGTGGGTTGTCCTAGTGGAACTTCCCAAACATGGATAACAAAACTTTGGACTTCAATTTTTAGTGCGTGAAAAAATTTTCTTCACTTGAATTTGTTGTAGTTTCCAAATTCTTTTGCGTACATAAGATATAAAATTTTCATTTTTACGAGAAAAATGGGTGAGTGAAAACTCAAGTTTGGTTCTGAAAAAAAAAATTTGAACATGCAAAATGGAAATGCACAAATGCTGAGAGAGATAATTCCAAAAAGCATCAATGATTTTTAAGGATTGGCAAAAAGTGGGTTGCAAGGCTCCGGTAAATATCTAACCACATGTTAACTTGAGAATTTAATTTTTTCTACTCTAAATTTTCTGATCATTAGGCCATTTGCATCCTCAACATGTTTTTGGCATGCATATCCACCACACATAAAACATGTTAGGATCAGTTACAAGTGTCTTTCCTATCAAATTTATTAGGGGTGGGTTGCCCAAGTTGAACTTCCGAAACATGCATAACAAAACTTTGGAGTTCATTTTTTAGTGCGTGAAATAATTTTCTTCACTTGCATTTGTTATAGTTTCCAAATATTTTTGGATACATAAACTGTAAAATTTTTATTTTGTTGTGATGTTATATATTTTTTTCTTAACGAGAAAAAAGGGAGAGTGAAAACTCAAGTTTGGATCTGAAAAATAAAATTTGAACATACAAAATGGAAATGCAAAAATGCTGAGAGAGATAATTCCAAAAAGTATTTGTGATCTTTAAGGAAAGGTAAAAAGTGAGTTGTTGGGCTCCGGTAAATATCCAACGACACGTTAACTTGAGAATTTAGTTTTTTCTACTCATTGAAATTTTTGGATCATTAGGCCACTTGCATCCTCAACATGTTTCTGGCATGCATATCCACCACACTTAAAACATGCTAGGATCAGTTACAAGTCTCTTTCCTATCAAATCTATTAGGGGTGGGTTGTACTAGTGGAACTTCCCAAACATGGATCAAAAAACTTTGGAGTTCATTTTTTAGTGCCTGAAATAATTTTCTTCACTTGCATTTGTTATAGTTTCCAAATTCTTTTGCATACATAACCTCTAAAATTTTCATTTTGTTTTGATCTTATATCTTTTCTCTTTATGAGAAAAATGAGAGAGAGAAATCTCAAGTTTGGATTTGAAAAAAAAATTTGAACATCCAAAATGGAAATGCACAAAATCTGTGAGAGATAATTCCAAAAAGTATCTGCGATTTTTAAGGATAGGCAAAAAGTGGGTTGCTGGGCTCCGGTATATATCAAACCACACATTAGCTTGAAAATGTAATAATTTCTACTTCTTGAAATTTTTGGATCTTTAGGCCACTTGCATCCTCAACATGTTTCTTGCATGCATATCCACCACACTTAAAACATGTTAGGATCAGTTACAAGTCTCTTTCCTATCAAATCTATTAGGGGTGGGTTGTACTAGTGGAACTTCCCAAACATGGATAACAAAACTTTGGAGATCATTTTTTAGTGTGTGAAAAAAATTTCTTCACTTGCATTTGTAGTTGTTTCCAAATTCTTTTGCATACATAAAATATAAAACTTTCATTTTGTTGTGATCTTATATATTTTTTCTTTAAGAGAAAAATGGGTGAGTGAAAACTCAAGTTTGGATCTGAAAAAAAAAATTTGAACATCCAAAATGGAAATGTACAAATGCTGAGAGAGATAATTCGAAAAAGCATCCGTGATTTTTATGGATTGGCAAAAAGTGGGTTGCTGGGCTGCGGTAAATATCTACCCACACGTTAACTTGAGAATTTAATTTTTTCTACTCCTTTAAATTTTTGGATCATTAGGCCACTTGCATCCTCAACATGTTTCTGGCATGCATATCCACCACACTTAAAACATGTTAGGATCAGTTACAAGTCTCTTTCCCATAAAATCTATTAGGGGTTGTACATGTGGAACTTCCCAAACATGGATAACAAAAATTTGGAGCTAATTTTTTAGTGCGTAAAACAACTTTCTTCCCTTGCATTTGTTATAGTTTCCAAATTCTTTTGCATACATAAACTCTAAAATTTTTATTTTGTTGTGATTTTATATTTTTTTCTTTACGAGAAAAATGGGAGAGTGTAAACTCAAGTTTGAATCTGAAAAAAAAAAAAATTTTACATCCAAAATGGAAATGCACAAAAGCTGTGAGAGAGAATTCCAAAAAGTATCAGTGATTTTTAAGGATAGGCAAAAAGTGTGTTGCATGGCTCTAGTAAATATCAAACCACACATTAACTTGAAAATTTAATTATTTCTACTCCTTGAAATTTTTGGATCATTAGGCCACTTGCATCCTCAACATGTTTCTTGCATGCATATCCACCACACTTAAAACATGTTAGGATCAGTTACAAGTATATTCCTATAAAATCTATTAGGCGTGGGTTGTCCTAGTGGAACTTCCCAAACATGGATAACAAAACTTTGGACTTCAATTTTTAGTGCGTGAAAAAATTTTCTTCACTTGAATTTGTTGTAGTTTCCAAATTCTTTTGCGTACATAAGATATAAAATTTTCATTTTTATGAGAAAAATGGGTGAGTGAAAACTCAAGTTTGGTTCTGAAAAAAAAAAATTTGAACATGCAAAATGGAAATGCACAAATGCTGAGAGAGATAATTCCAAAAAGCATCAGTGATTTTTAAGGATTGGCAAAAAGTGGGTTGCAAGGCTCCGGTAAATATCTAACCACATGTTAACTTGAGAATTTAATTTTTTCTACTCTAAATTTTCTGATCATTAGGCCATTTGCATCCTCAACATGTTTTTGGCATGCATATCCACCACACATAAAACATGTTAGGATCAGTTACAAGTGTCTTTCCTATCAAATTTATTAGGGGTGGGTTGCCCAAGTTGAACTTCCGAAACATGCATAACAAAACTTTGGAGTTCATTTTTTAGTGCGTGAAATAATTTTCTTCACTTGCATTTGTTATAGTTTCCAAATATTTTTGGATACATAAACTGTAAAATTTTTATTTTGTTGTGATGTTATATCTTTTTTTCTTAACGAGAAAAAAGGGAGAGTGAAAACTCAAGTTTGGATCTGAAAAATAAAATTTGAACATACAAAATGGAAATGCAAAAATTCTGAGAGAGATAATTCCAAAAAGTATTTGTGATCTTTAAGGAAAGGTAAAAAGTGAGTTGTTGGGCTCCGGTAAATATCCAACGACACGTTAACTTGAGAATTTAGTTTTTTCTACTCATTGAAATTTTTGGATCATTAGGCCACTTGCATCCTCAACATGTTTCTGGCATGCATATCCACCACACTTAAAACATGCTAGGATCAGTTACAAGTCTCTTTCCTATCAAATCTATTAGGGGTGGGTTGTACTAGTGGAACTTCCCAAACATGGATCAAAAAACTTTGGAGCTCATTTTTTAGTGCCTGAAATAATTTTCTTCACTTGCATTTGTTATAGTTTCCAAATTCTTTTGCATACATAACCTCTAAAATTTTCATTTTGTTTTGATCTTATATCTTTTCTCTTTATGAGAAAAATGAGAGAGAGAAATCTCAAGTTTGGATTTGAAAAAAAAATTTGAACATCCAAAATGGAAATGCACAAAATCTGTGAGAGATAATTCCAAAAAGTATCTGCGATTTTTAAGGATAGGCAAAAAGTGGGTTGCTGGGCTCCGGTAAATATCAAACCACACATTAGCTTGAAAATGTAATAATTTCTACTTCTTGAAATTTTTGGATCTTTAGGCCACTTGCATGCTCAACATGTTTCTTGCATGCATATCCACCACACTTAAAACATGTTAGGATCAGTTACAAGTCTCTTTCCTATCAAATCTATTAGGGGTGGGTTGTACTAGTGGAACTTCCCAAACATGGATAACAAAACTTTGGAGATCATTTTTTAGTGTGTGAAAAAATTTTCTTCACTTGCATTTGTAGTTGTTTCCAAATTCTTTTGCATACATAAAATATAAAATTTTCATTTTGTTGTGATCTTATATATTTTTTCTTTAAGAGAAAAATGGGTGAGTGAAAACTCAAGTTTGGATCTGAAAAAAAAAATTTGAACATCCAAAATGGAAATGTACAAATGCTGAGAGAGATAATTCGAAAAAGCATCCGTGATTTTTATGGATTGGCAAAAAGTGGGTTGCTGGGCTGCGGTAAATATCTACCCACACGTTAACTCTAGAATTTAATTTTTTCTACTCCTTTAAATTTTTGGATCATTAGGCCACTTGCATCCTCAACATGTTTCTGGCATGCATATCCACCACACTTAAAACATGTTAGGATCAGTTACAAGTCTCTTTCCCATAAAATCTATTAGGGGTTGTACTTGTGGAACTTCCCAAACATGGATAACAAAACTTTGGAGCTAATTTTTTAGTGCGTAAAACAACTTTCTTCCCTTGCATTTGTTATAGTTTCCAAATTCTTTTGCATACATAAACTCTAAAATTTTTATTTTGTTGTGATTTTATATTTTTTTCTTTACGAGAAAAATGGGAGACTGTAAACTCAAGTTTGAATCTGAAAAAAAAAAAAATTTTACATCCAAAATGGAAATGCACAAAAGCTGTGAGAGAGAATTCCAAAAAGTATCAGTGATTTTTAAGGATAGGCAAAAAGTGTGTTGCATGGCTCTAGTAAATATCAAACCACACATTAACTTGAAAATTTAATTATTTCTACTCCTTGAAATTTTTGGATCATTAGGCCACTTGCATCCTCAACATGTTTCTTGCATGCATATCCACCACACTTAAAACATGTTAGGATCAGTTACAAGTATATTCCTATAAAATCTATTAGGAGTGGGTTGTCCTAGTGGAACTTCCCAAACATGGATAACAAAACTTTGGACTTCAATTTTTAGTGCGTGAAAAAATTTTCTTCACTTGAATTTGTTGTAGTTTCCAAATTCTTTTGCGTACATAAGATATAAAATTTTCATTTTTATGAGAAAAATGGGTGAGTGAAAACTCAAGTTTGGTTCTGAAAAAAAAAATTTGAACATGCAAAATGGAAATGTACAAATGCTGAGAGAGATAATTCCAAAAAGCATCAGTGATTTTTAAGGATTGGCAAAAAGTTGGTTGCAAGGCTCCGGTAAATATCTAACCACATGTTAACTTGAGAATTTAATTTTTTCTACTCTAAATTTTCTGATCATTAGGCCATTTGCATCCTCAACATGTTTTTGGCATGCATATCCACCACACATAAAACATGTTAGGATCAGTTACAAGTGTCTTTCCTATCAAATTTATTAGGGGTGGGTTGCCCAAGTTGAACTTCCGAAACATGCATAACAAAACTTTGGAGTTCATTTTTTAGTGCGTGAAATAATTTTCTTCACTTGCATTTGTTATAGTTTCCAAATATTTTTGGATACATAAACTGTAAAATTTTTATTTTGTTGTGATGTTATATCTTTTTTTCTTAACGAGAAAAAAGGGAGAGTGAAAACTCAAGTTTGGATCTAAAAAATAAAATTTGAACATACAAAATGGAAATGCAAAAATGCTGAGAGAGATAATTCCAAAAAGTATTTGTGATCTTTAAGGAAAGGTAAAAAGTGAGTTGTTGGGCTCCGGTAAATATCCAACGACACGTTAACTTGAGAATTTAGTTTTTTCTACTCATTGAAATTTTTGGATCATTAGGCTACTTGCATCCTCAACATGTTTCTGGCATGCATATCCACCACACTTAAAACATGCTAGGATCAGTTACAAGTCTCTTTCCTATCAAATCTATTAGGGGTGGGTTGTACTAGTGGTACTTCCCAAACATGGATCAAAAAACTTTGGAGTTCATTTTTTAGTGCCTGAAATAATTTTCTTCACTTACATTTGTTATAGTTTCCAAATTCTTTTGCATACATAACCTCTAAAATTTTCATTTTGTTTTGATCTTATATCTTTTCTCTTTATGAGAAAAATGAGAGAGAGAAATCTCAAGTTTGGATTTGAAAAAAAAATTTGAACATCCAAAATGGAAATGCACAAAATCTGTGAGAGATAATTCCAAAAAGTATCTGCGATTTTTAAGGATAAGCAAAAAGTGGGTTGCTGGGCTCCGGTAAATATCAAACCACACATTAGCTTGAAAATGTAATAATTTCTACTCCTAGAAATTTTTGGATCTTTAGGCCACTTGCATCCTCAACATGTTTCTTGCATGCATATCCACCACACTTAAAACATGTTAGGATCAGTTACAAGTCTCTTTCCTATCAAATCTATTAGGGGTGGGTTGTACTAGTGGAACTTCCCAAACATGGATAACAAAACTTTGGAGATCATTTTTTAGTGTGTGAAAAAATTTTCTTCACTTGCATTTGTAGTTGTTTCCAAATTCTTTTGCATACATAAAATATAAAATTTTCATTTTGTTGTGATCTTATATATTTTTTCTTTAAGAGAAAAATGGGTGAGTGAAAACTCAAGTTTGGATCTGAAAAAAAAAATTTGAACATCCAAAATGGAAATGTACAAATGCTGAGAGAGATAATTCGAAAAAGCATCCGTGATTTTTATGGATTGGCAAAAAGTGGGTTGCTGGGCTGCGGTAAATATCTACCCACACGTTAACTTGAGAATTTAATTTTTTCTACTCTTTTAAATTTTTGGATCATTAGGCCACTTGCATCCTCAACATGTTTCTGGCATGCATATCCACCACACTTAAAACATGTTAGGATCAGTTACAAGTCTCTTTCCCATAAAATCTATTAGGGGTTGTACTTGTGGAACTTCCCAAACATGGATAACAAAACTTTGGAGCTAATTTTTTAGTGCGTAAAACAACTTTCTTCCCTTGCATTTGTTATAGTTTCCAAATTCTTTTGCATACATAAACTCTAAAATTTTTATTTTGTTGTGATTTTATATTTTTTTCTTTACGAGAAAAATGGGAGAGTGTAAACTCAAGTTTGAATCTGAAAAAAAAAAAAATTTTACATCCAAAATGGAAATGCACAAAAGCTGTGAGAGAGAATTCCAAAAAGTATCAGTGATTTTTAAGGATAGGCAAAAAGTGTGTTGCATGGCTCTAGTAAATATCAAACCACACATTAACTTGAAAATTTAATTATTTCTACTCCTTGAAATTTTTGGATCATTAGGCCACTTGCATCCTCAACATGTTTCTTGCATGCATATCCACCACACTTAAAACATGTTAGGATCAGTTACAAGTATATTCCTATAAAATCTATTAGGAGTGGGTTGTCCTAGTGGAACTTCCCAAACATGGATAACAAAACTTTGGACTTCAATTTTTAGTGCGTGAAAAAATTTTCTTCACTTGAATTTGTTGTAGTTTCCAAATTCTTTTGCGTACATAAGATATAAAATTTTCATTTTTACGAGAAAAATGGGTGAGTGAAAACTCAAGTTTGGTTCTGAAAAAAAAAATTTGAACGTGCAAAATGGAAATGCACAAATGCTGAGAGAGATAATTCCAAAAAGCATCTGTTAAGGATTGGCAAAAAGTGGGTTGCAAGGCTCTGGTAAATATCTAACCACACGTTAACTTGAGAATTTAATTTTTTCTACTCTAAATTTTCTGATCATTAGGCCATTTGCATCCTCAACATGTTTTTGGCATGCATATCCACCACACATAAAACATGTTAGGATCAGTTACAAGTGTCTTTCCTATCAAATTTATTAGGGGTGGGTTGCCCAAGTTGAACTTCCGAAACATGCATAACAAAACTTTGGAGTTCATTTTTTAGTGCGTGAAATAATTTTCTTCACTTGCATTTGTTATAGTTTCCAAATATTTTTGGATACATAAACTGTAAAATTTTTATTTTGTTGTGATGTTATATCTTTTTTTCTTAACGAGAAAAAAGGGAGAGTGAAAACTCAAGTTTGGATCTGAAAAATAAAATTTGAACATACAAAATGGAAATGCAAAAATGCTGAGAGAGATAATTCCAAAAAGTATTTGTGATCTTTAAGGAAAGGTAAAAAGTGAGTTGTTGGGCTCCTGTAAATATCCAACCACATGTTAACTTGACAATTTAATTTTTTCTACTCCTTGAAATTTTTGGATCATTAGGCCACTTCCATCCTCAACATGTTTTTGGCATGCATATCCACCACACTTAAAAACATGTTAGGATTTGTTACAAGTCTCTTTCCCATCAAATCTATTAGGGGTGGGTTGTACTAGTGGTACTTCCCAAACATGGACAACAAAACTTTGGAGTTCCTTTTTTAGTGCGTGAAATAATTTTCTTCACTTGTATTTGTTATAGTTTCCAAATTCTTTTGGATACATAAACTCTAAAATTTTCATTTTGTTGTGATATTATATCTTTTTTCTTTACGAGAAAATAGGGAGAGTTGAAACTCAAGTTTGGATCTAAAAAAAAAAATTGAACATCCAAAATGGAAATGCACAAATGCAGAGAGAGATAATTCTAAAAAATATATGTGATTTTTAAGGATTGGAAAAAAGTGGTTTTATGGGCTCCGGTAAATATCCAACGACATGTTAACTTGAGAATTTAATTTTTTCTACTCCTTGAAATTTTTGGATCATTAGGCCACTTGCATCCTCAACATGTTACAGGCATGCATATCCACCACACTTCAAACATGTTAGGATCAGTTACAAGTCTCTTTCCTATCAAATCTTTTAGGTGTGGGTTGTACTAGTGGAACTTCCCAAACATGGATAACAAAACTTTGGAGTTCATTTTTTAGTGCCGGAAATAATTTTCTTCACTTGCTTTTGTTATAGTTTTCAAATTTTTTTGGACACATAAACTCTAAAATTTTCATTTTGTTGTGATCTTATGTCATTTTTCGTTACGAGAAAAATGGGAGGGTGAAAACACAAGTTAGGATCTGAAAAAAAAAAATATAAACATCCAAAATGGAAATGCACAAATGCTGAGAGAGATAATTCCAAAAAGTACCTGTGATTTTTAAGGTTAGGCAAAAAGTGGGTTACTGGGCTCCGGTAAATATCCAACCACAAGTTAACTTGAGAATTTAATTTTTTCTACTCCTTGAAATGTTTGGATCAATAGGCCACTTGCATCCTCAACATGGTTCTGGCAAGCATATCCACCACACTTAAAACATGTTAGGATCAGTTACAAGTCTCTTTCCTATCAAATCTATTAGGGGTGGGTTGTCCTAGTGGAACTTCCCAAACATGGATAACAAATTTTGGAGTTCATTTTTTTGTTTGTGAAAAAATTTTCTTCACTTGCATTTGTTGTAGTTTCCAAATTCTTTTCCATACATAAAATATAAAACTTTCATTTTGTTGTGATCTTATATCTTTTTTCTTTATGAGAAAAATGGGGGAGTGAAAACTCAAGTTTGGATCTGAAAAAAAAAAATTTATCATCCAAAATGGAAATTTACAAATGGAGAGAGAGATAATTCCAAAAAATATCTATGATTTTTATGGATAGGAAAAAAGTGGATTTATGGGCTCCGGTAAATATCCAATGACACGTTAATTTGAGAATTTAATTTTTTCTAGTCCGTGAATTTTTTGGATCATTAGGCCACTTGTATCCTCAACATGTTTCTAGCATGCATATCGACCACACTTAAAACATGTTAGGATCAGTTACAAGTCTCTTTCACATCAAATATATGAGGGGTGGGTTGTACTAGTGGAACTTCCCAAACATGGATAACAAAACTTTGGAGTTCATTTTTTAGTGCGTGAAATAATATTCTTCACTTGCATTTGTTATAGTTTCCAAATTCTTTTGCATACATAAACTCTAAAATTTTCATTTTGTTGTGGTCTTATATCTTTTTTCTTTACGAGAAAAATGGGGGAGTGAAAACTCAAGTTCGGATCTGAAATAAAAAATCTGAACATCCAAAATTGAAATGCACAAATGCTGAGAGAGATAATTCCAAAAAGTATCTATGATTTTTAAGGATCGAAAAAAAGTGGGTTGCTGGGCTCCGGTAAATATCCAACCACACGTTAACTTGAGAATTGAATTTTTTCTACTCCTTGAAATTTTTTGATCATTAGACGACTTGCATCCTCAACATATTTCTTGCATGCATATCCACCACACTTAAAACCTGATAGGATCAGTTACAAGTCTCTTTCCTATCAAATCTATTAGGGGTGGGTTGTACTAGTGGAACTTCCCAAACATGGATAAAAAAACTTTTGGAGTTCATTTTTTTGTGCGTGAAATAATTTTCTTCACTTGCATTTGTTATAGTTTCCAAATTCTTTTGCATACATAACCTCTAAAATTTTCATTTTGTTGTGATCTTATATCTTTTCTCTTTACGAGAAAAAATGAGAGAGAGAAATCTCAAGTTTGGATTCGAAAAAAAAATTTGAACATCCAAAATGGAATGCTCTAAAACTGTGAGAGATAATTCCAAAAAGTATCTGTGCTTTTTCAGGATAGGCAAAAAGTGGGTTGCTGGGCTCCAGTAAATATCAAACCACTTATTAACTTGAAAATTTAATAATTTCTACTACTTGAAATTTTTGGATCTTTGGGACACTTGCATCCTCAACATGTTTCTTGCTTGCATATCCACCACACTTAAAACATGTTAGGATCAGTTACAAGTCTCTTTCCTATCAAATCTATTAGGGGTGGGTTGTACTAGAGGAACTTCCCAAACATGGATAACAAAAATTTGGAGTTCATATTTTATTGTGTGAAAAAATTTTCTTCACTTGCATTTGTTGTTGTTTCCAAATTCTTTTGCATACATAAAATATAAAATTTTCATTTTGTTGTGATCTTGTATCTTTTTTCTTTAAGAGAAAAATGGGTGAGTGAAAACTCAAGTTTGGATCTAAAAAAAAAGATTTGAACATCCAAAATGGAAATGCACAAATGCCGAGAGAAATAATTCCAAAAAGCATCTGTGATTTTTACGGATTGGCAAAAAGTGGGTTGCTGGGCTCCGGTAAATATCTACCCACTTGTTAACGTGAGAACTTCATTTTTTCTAGTCCTTGAAATTTTTGGATCATTACTTGACTTGCATCCTCAACATGGTTCTCGCATGCATATCCTCCACACTTAAAGCATGTTAAGATTAGGTACAAGTCTCTTTCATATCAAATCGATTAGGGGTGGGTTGTACTAGTGGAACTTCCTGAACATGGAAAACAAAACTTTGGAGTTCATTTTTTAGTGTCTGAAATAATTTTCTTCACTTGCATTTGTTATAGTTTCCAAATTCTCTTGCATACATAAACTCTAAAATTTTATTTTTGTTGTGATCTTATATCTTTTTTCTTTACAAGAAAAATGGGATAGTGACAACTCAATTTTGGATCTGAAAAAAAAATTTGAACATCCAAAATGGAAATGCACAATTGCTGAGAGAGATAATTCCAAAAAGTATATGTGATTTTTAAGGATAGGCAAAAAATGGGTAGCTGGGCTCCGGTAAATATCCAACCACAAGTTAACTTGAGAATTGAATTTTTTCTACTCCTTGAAATTTTTGAATCATTAGGCGACTTGCATCCTCAACATGGTTCTCGCATGCATATCCTCCACATTTAAAACATGTTAGGATCAGGTACAAGTCTCTTTCCTTTCAAATCTATTACGGTTGGGTTGTACTAGTGGAACTTCGCAAACATGGATAACAAAACTTTGGAGTTCGTTTTTTAGTGCGTGAAATAATTTTCTTCACTTCCATTTTTTATAGTTTCCAAATTCTTTTGCATACATAAACTCTAAAATTTTCTTTTTGTTGTGATCTTATATCTTTTTTCTTTACGAGAAAAATGGGAGAGTGAAAACTCAAGTTTGGATCTGAAAAAAAAAAAATTATCATCCAAAATGCAAATTTACAAATGGAGAGAGCGATAATTCCAAAAAATATATGTGTTTTTATTGGATGGGAAAAAAGTGGGTTTATGGGCTCCGGTAATTATTCAACGACACGTTAACTTGAGAATTTAATTTTTTCTACTCCTTGAAGTTTTTGGATCATTAGGCCACTTGCATCCGCAACATGTTTCTGGCATGCATATCGACTACACTTAAAACATGTTAGGATCAGATACAAGTCTCTTTCCCATCAAATATATTAGGGGTGGGTTGTACTAGTGGAACTTCCCAAACATGGATAACAAAACTTTGGAGTTAATTTTTTAGTGTTTGAAATAATTTTCTTCAGTTGCATTTGTTGTAGTATCCAAATTCTTTTGCACACATAAACTCAAAAATTTTTATTTTGTTGTGGTCTTATATCTTTTTTCTTTACGAGAAAAAAAGGAGGGTGAAAACTCAAGTTTGGATCTGAAAAAAAAAATTTGAACATCCAAATCTAAAATGCACAAATGCTGAGAGAGATAATTCAAAAAAGTATCTGTGATTTTTAAGGATAGGAAAAAAGTGGGTTGTTGGGCTTCGGTAAATATGCAACCAAACGTTAACTTGACAATTTAATTTTTTCTACTCCTTGAAATTTTTGGATCATTAGGCCACTAGCATCCTCAACATGTTTCTGGCATGCATATCCACCACACTTAAAACATGTTAGGATCGGTTACAAGTCTCGTTCCTATAAAATCTATTAGGGCTTGTACTAGTGGAACTTCCCAAACATGGATAACAAAACTTTGGAGTTGATTTTTTAGAGCGTGAAATAATATTCTTCACTTGCATTTGTTATAGTTTCCAAATTCTTTTGCATACATAAACTCTAAAATTTTTATTTTGTTGTGGTCTTATATCTTTTTTCTTTACGAGAAAAATGGGAGAGTGAAAACTCAAGTTTGGATCTTAAAAAAAAAATCTGAACATCCAAAATGGAAATGCACAAATGCTGAGAGAGATAATTCCAAAAAGTATTTGTGAATTTTAAGGATAGGAAAAAAGTGGGTTGCTGGGCTCCGGTAAATATCCAACCATACGTTAACTTGAGAATTGAATTTTTTCTACTCCTTGAAATTTTTTGATCATTAGACGACTTGCATCCTCAACATATTTCTTGCATGCATATCCACCACACTTAACACCTGATAGGATCAGTTACAAGTCTCTTTCCTATCAAATCTATTAGGGGTGGGTTGTACTAGTGGAACTTCCCAAACATGGATAAAAAAACTTTTGTAATTCATTTTTTAGTGCGTGAAATATTTTTCTTCACTTGCATTTGTTATAGTTTCCAAATTATTTTGCATACATAACCTCTAAAATTTTCATTTTGTTGTGATCTTATATCTTTTCTCTTTACGAGAAAAATGAGAGAGAGAAATCTCAAGTTTTGATTTGAAAAAAAAAAATTGAACATCCAAAATGGAATGCACTAAAGCTGTGAGAGATAATTCCAAAAAGTATTTGTGCTTGTTCAGGATAGGCAAAAAGTGGGTTGCTGGCCTCCGGTAAATATCAAACCACATATTAACTTGAAAATTTAATAATTTCTACTACTTGAAATTTTTGGATCTTGAGGACACTTGCATCCTCAACATGTTTCTTGCATGCATATCCACCACACTTAAAACATGTTAGGATTAGTTACAAGTCTCTTTCCTATCAAATCTAGTAGGGGTGGGTTGTACTAGAGGAACTTCCCAAACATGGATAACAAAAATTTGAAGTTCATATTTTAGTGTGTGAAAAAATTTTCTTCACTTGCATTTGTTGTTGTTTCCAAATTCTTTTGCATACATAAAATATAAAATTTTCATTTTGTTGTGATCTTGTATCTTTTTTCTTTAAGAGAAAAATGGGGGAGTGAAAACTCAAGTTTGGATCTGAAAAGAAAGATTTGAACATCCAAAATGGAAATGCACAAATGCTGAGAGAGATAATTCAAAAAAGCATCTGTGATTTTTATGGATTGGCAAAAAGTGGGTTGCTGGGCTCCGGTAAATATCTACCCACTTGTTAACTTGAGAACTTCATTTTTTCAAATCCTTGAAATTTTTGGATCATTACGTGACTTGCATCCTCAACATGGTTCTCGCATGCATATGCTCCACACTTAAAACATGTTAGGATTAGGTACAAGTCTCTTTCCTATCAAATCAATTAGGGGTGGGTTGTACTAGTGGAACTTCCCGAACATGGGAAACAAAACTTTGGAGTTCATTTTTTAGTGTGTGAAATAATTTTCTTCACTTGCATTTGTTATAGTTTCCAAATTCTCTTGCATACATAAACTCTAAAATTTTCTTTTTGTTGTGATCTTATATCGTTTTTCTTTACAAGAAAAATGGGAGAGTAAAAACTCAATTTTGGATCTGAAAAAAAAAATTTGAACATCGAAAATGGAAATGCACAGTTGCTGAGAGAGATAATTCCAAAAAGTATCTGTGATTTTTATGGATAGGCAAAAAGTGGGTTGCTGGGCTCTGGTAAATATCCAACCACAAGTTAACTTGAGAATTGAATTTTTTCTACTCCTTGAAATTTTTGGATCATTTGGCGACTTGCATCCTCAACATGGTTCTCACATGCATATCCTCCACATTTAAAACATGTTAGGATCAGGTACAAGTCTCTTTCCTATCAAATCTATTACGGTTGGGTTGTACTAGTGGAACTTCCCAAACATGGATAACAAAACTTTGGAGTTCGTTTTTTAGTGCGTGAAATAATTTTTTTCACTTCCATTTGTTATAGTTTCCAAATTCTTTTGCATACATAAACTCTAAAATTTTCTTTTTGTTGTGATCTTATATCTTTTTTCTTTACAAGAAAAATGGGAGAGTGAAAACTCAAGTTTGGATCTGAAAAAAAAAATTTGAACATCCAAAATGGAAATGCACAAATGTTGAGAGAGATAATTCCAAAAAGTATCCATGATTGTTAAGGATAGGCAAAAAGTCGGTTGCTGGGCTCGGGTAAAAATCCAACCACAAGTTAACTTGAGAATTTAATTTTTTCTACTCCTTGAAATTTTTCGATCATTAGGCCACTTGCAACCTCAACATGTTTCTGGCATGCATATCCACCACACTTCGAACAAGTTAGGATTAGTTACAAGTCTCTTTCCTATCCAATCTATTAGGGGTGGGTTGTACTAGTGGAACTTCCCGAACATGGAAAACAAAACTTTGGAGTTCATTTTTTGTGCGTGAAATAATTTTCTTCATTTGCATTTATTTTAGTTCCCAAATTCTTTTGCAGACATAAACTCTAAAATTTTTATTTTTTTGTGATCTTTTATCTTTTTTCTTTACGAGAAAAATGGGAGAGTGAAAACTCAAGTTTGGATCTGAAAAAAAAATTTGAACATCCAAATTGGAAGTGCCCCAATGCTGAGTGAGGTAATTTTAAAAAGTATCTGTGATTCTTAAGGATAGGCAAAAACTAGATTGCTGGGCTCCGGTAAATATCCAACCACACGTTAACAAGAGAATTTAATTTTTTCTACTCCTTGAAATTTTTGGATCATTAGGCCACTTGCATCCTCTACATGTTTCTGGCATGCATATCCACCACACTTAATACTTGTTAGGATCAGTTACAAGTCTCTTTCCGGTCAAATCTTTTAGTGGAGGGTTGTACTAGTAAAACTTCCCAAACATAGATAACAAATCTTTGGAGTTCATTTTTTAGTGCGTGAAATAAATTTCTTCACTTGCGTTTGTTATAGTTTCCAAATTCTTTTGCATACATAAACTCTAAAATTTTCATTTTGTCTGGATCTTATATCTTTTTTCTTTATAGGAAAAATGGGAGAGTGAAAACTAAAGTTTGGATCTGAAAAAAAAAATTTGAACATCCAAAATGGAAATGCGCAAATTTTGAGAGAGATAATTCCAAACAGTATCTAAGATTTTTAAGGATAGGCGATATGTGGGTTGCTGGGTTCCGGTAAATATCCAACCACACGTTAACTTCAGAATTTAATTTTTTCTACTCATTGATATTTTTGGATCATTAGGTCACTTGCATCCTCGACATGCTTCTGGCATGCATATCCAGCACAGTAAAAACATGTTATGATCAGTTACAAGTCTCTTTCCTATAAAATCTATTAGGGGTTGTACAAGTGGAACTTCCCATACAGAGATAACAAAACTTTGGAGTTCATTTTTTAGTGCATGAAATAATTTTCTTCAGTTGCATTTGTTATAGTTTCCAAATTCTTTTGCATACATAAACTCTAAAATTTTAATTTTGTTGAGATCTTATATCTTTTTTCTTTATGAGAAAAATTGGAGAGTGAAAACGCAAGTTTGGATTTGAAAAAAAAAATTTGAACATCCAAAATGGAAATGCACAAATGCTGAGAGAGATAATTCCAAAATGTATCTGTGATTTTTAAGGATAGGCAAAAAGTGGGTTGCTGCGCTTCGGTAAATATCCAACCACACGATAACTGGAGAATTTACTTTTTTCTACTCCTTGAAATTTTTACATCATTAGGCCACTTGCATCCTGAGCATGTTTCTGGCATGCATATCCACCACACTTAAAACATGTTAGGAACAGTTACAAGTCTCTTTCCTATCAAATCTATTAGGGGTTGTACTAGTGGAACTTCCCAAACATGGATAACAAAACTTTGGAGTTCATTTTTTAGTGCGTGAAACAATTTTCTTCACTTGCATTTGTTATAGTTTCAAATTTCTTTTGCAAACATGAACTCTAAAATTTTTATTTTGTTGTGATTTTATATCTTATTTCTTGACGAGAAAAATGGGTGAGTGAAAACTCAAGTTTGGATCTGAAAAAAAAATTTGAACTTCCAAAAAGGAAATGGACAAATGCTGAGAGGGATAATTCCAAAAAGTATCTGTGATTTTTCAGGATAGGCAAAAAGATGGTTGTTGGGGTCCGATAAATATCCAACCACATGTTAACTTGAGAATTTAATTTTTTCTACTCCTTGAAATTTTTGGATCATTAGGCCACTTGCATTCTCAATAAGTTTCTGGCTTGCATATCCACCACACTAAAAACATGTTAGGATCAGTTACAAGTCTCTTTCCTCTCAAATGTATTAGGGGTTGTACAAGTGGAACTTCCCAAACAGGGATAACAAAACTTTGGAGTTCATTTTTTAGTGTGTGACATAATTTTCTTCAGTTGCATTTGTTATAGTTTCGAAATTCTTTTGCATACATAAAGTCTATAATTTTCATTTTGTTGTGATGTTATATCTTTTTTCTTTACGAGAAAAATGGAAGAGTGAAAACTCAATTTTGGATGTTAAAAAAAAATATGTACATCCAAAAAGGAAATGCACAATTGCTGAGAGAGATAATTCCAAAAAGTATATGTGATTTTTAAGGATAGACAAAAACTGGGTTGCTGGGCTCCTGTAAATATCCAACCATACGTTAACTTGAGAATTTAATTTTTTCTACTCGAAATTTTTGGATCATTAGGCCACTTGCATCCTCAACATGTTTCTGGCATGCCTATCCACTACACTTCGAACAAGTTAGGATCAGTTACAAGTCTCTTTCCTATCAAATCTATTAGGGGTGGGTTGTACTTGTGGAACTTCCCAAACACAGATAACCAAACTTTGGAGGTCATTTTTAGTGCGTGAAATAATTTTCTTCACTTTCATTTGTTTTAGTTTCCAAATTCTTTTGCACACATAAACTCTAAAATTTTCATTTTTTGTGATCTTATATCTTTTTTTTACGAGAAAAATGGGAGAGTGAAAACTCAAGTTTGGATCTGAAAAAAAAAAGTTGAACATCCAAAATGGAAATGGAAAAAATGCTGAGAGAGATAATTCCAAAAAGTATCTCTGATTTTTAAGGATAGGAAAAAAGTGGGTTGCTTGGCTGTGGTAAATCTCCAACCACACGTTAACTTGAGTATTGAATTTTTTCTACTCCTTGAAATTGTTGGATCATTAGGCCACTTGCATCCTCAACATGTTTCTGGCATGCATATCCACCACACTTAAAAACATGTTAGGATCAGTTCCAAGTCTCTTTCTTATCAAATCTATTAGGGGTTGGTTGTACTAGTGGAACTTCCCAAACATGAATAACAAAACTTTGGAGTTCATTTTTTAGTGCGTGAAATAATTTTCTTCACTTGCATTTGTTATAGTTTCCAAATTCCTTTGAATAGATAAACTCTAAAATTTTCATTTTGTTGTGATCTTATATCTTTTTTCTTTACGAGAAAAATGGGAGAGTGAAAATTCAAGTTTGGACCTGAAAAAAAAATTTGAACATCCAAAATTGAAATGCACAAATTCTGAGTGATATAATTCCAAAAAGTATCTGTGATTTTTTAAGGATAGGCAAAAAGTGGGTTGCTGGGCTCTGGTAAATATCCAACCACACGTTAACTTGAGAATTTAACTTTTTCTACTCTTTCAAATTTTTGGATCATTAGGACACTGGTATCCTGTACATGTTTCTGGCATGCATATCCACCACACTTAAAACATGTTAGGATCAGTTATAAGTCTCTTTCCTGTCAAATCTATTAGGGGAGGGTTGTACTAGTGGAACTTCCGAAACATGGAAAACAAAACTTTGGATTTCATTTTTTAGTTCTTGAAATAATTTTCTTCACTTGCATTTGTTATAGATTCCAAATTCTTTTGCATATATAAACTCTAAAATTTTCATTTTGTGGTGATCTTATATCTTTTTTGTTTACGAGAAAAATGGGAGTGTGAACACTGAAGTTTGGATCTGAAAAAAAAATTTGAACATCCAAAATGGAAATGCACAAATGCTGAGAGAGATAATTCCGAAAAGTATCAGTGATTTTTAAGGATAGGCAAAATGTGGGTTGTTGGGCTCCAGTAAATATCCAACCATACGTTAACTTGAGAATTTAATTTTTTCTACTCCTTGGAATTTTTGGATCATTAGGCCACTTGCATCCTGAACATGTTTCTGGCATGCATATCCACCACACTTAAAACATGTTAGGATCAGTTACAAGTCTCTTTCCTGTCAAATCTATTAGGGGAGGGTTGTAGTAGTGGAACTTCCCAAACATGGATAACAAAACTTTTGAGTTCATTTTTTAGTGCTTGAAATAATTTTGTTCATTTGCATTTGTTATTGTTTCCAAATTCTTTTGCATACATAAACTCTAAAATTTTCATTTTGTTGTGATCTTATATCTTTTTTCTTTACGAGAAAAATGGGAGAGTGAAAACTCAAGTTTGGATCTAAAAAAAAAAAATTGAACATCCAAAACTGAAATGCACAAATGCTGAGAGACATAATTCCAAAAAGTATCTGTGATTTTTTAAGGATAGGCATAAAGTGGGTTGCTGGGCTCCGGTAAATATCCAACCACATGTTAACATGAGAATTTAATTTTTTCTACTCCTTGAAATTTTTGGATCATTAGGCCACTCTCATCCTGAATATGTTTCTGGCATGCATATCCACCACACTATAAAACATGTTAGGATCAATTATAAGTCTCTTTCCTATCAAATCTATTACGAGTGGGTTGTAATAGTGGAACTGCTCAAACTTGGATATGAAAACTTTGGAGTTCATTTTTTAGTGCGTGAAATAATTTTCTTCACTTGCATTTATTAAAGTTTCCAAATTCTTTGGCATACATAAACTCTAAAATTTTCATTTTGTTGTGATCTTATAACTTTTTTCTTTACGAGAAAAATGGGAGAGTGAAAACTCGAGTTTGGATCTGAAAAAAAAAAGTTTGAACATCCAAAATGGAAATGCACAAATGCTGAGAGAGATAATTCCAAAAAGTATCTGTGATTTTTATGGATAGGCAAAAAGTGGATTGCTGGGCTCCAGTAAATATCCAACCACACGTTAACTTGAGAATTTAATTTTTCAACTCCTTGAAATGCTTGGATCATTAGGACACTTGCATCCTCAACATGTTTCTGGCATGCATATCCACCACACTTAAAACATGTTAGGATCAGTTGCAAGTCTCTTTCCTATCAAATCTATTAGGGGTTGTACTAGTGGAACTTCCGAAACCTGGATGACAAAACTTTGGAGTTCATTTTTTAGTGCGTGAAACAATTTTCTTCAGTTGAATTTGTTATGGTTTCCAAATTCTTTTGCAAACATCAACTCTAAAATTTTTATTTTGTTGTGATCTTATATCTTATTTCTTGATGAGAAAAAAAGGTGAGTGAAAACTCAAGTTTGGATCTGAAAAAAAGATTTGAACATCCAAAATGGAAATTCACAAATGCTGAGAGGGATAATTCCAAATAGTATCTGTGATTTTTCAGGATAGGAAAAAAGATGGATGCTGGGCTCCGGTAAATATCCAACCACACGTTAACTTGAGCATTTAATTTTTTCTACTCCTTGAAATTTTTGGATCACTAGGCCACTTGCATTCTCGACTTGTTTCAGGCATGCATATCGACCACACTAAAAACATGTTAGGATCAGTTAAGAGTCTCTTTCCTATCAAATCTATTAGGGGTTGTCCAAGTGGAACTTCCCAAACAGGGATAACAAAACTTTGGATTTCATTTTTTAGTGCGTGACATAATTTTCTTCAGTTGCGTTTGTTATAGTTTCCAAATTCTTTTGCATCCATAAACTCTAAAATTTTCGTTTTGTTGTGATCTTATATCTTTTTTCTAGACAAGAAAAATGGAAGAGTGAAAACTCAATTGTCGATCTGAAAAAAAATAATTTCAACATCCAAAATGGAAATGCACAAATGCTGAGAGAGATAAATCAAAAAAGTATATATGTTTTTTAAGGATAGACAAAAACTGGGTTGCTGGGCTCCTGTAAATATCCAACTATACGTTAAGTTGAGAATTTAATTTTTGCTACTCCTTGAAATAATTTGGATCATTAGGCCACTTGCATCCTCAACATGTTTCTGGCATGCATATCCACCACACTTAAAACATGTTAGGATCAGTTACAAGTCTCTTTACTATCAATTCTATTAGGGGTTGTACTAGTGGAACTTCCCAAACATGGATAACAAAATTTTGGAGTTCATTTTTTAGTGCTTGAAATAATTTTCTTCACTTAGATTTTTTATAGTTTCCAAATTCTTTAACATACATAAACTGAAAAATTTTCATTTTGTTGTGATCTTATATCTTTTTTCTTTACGAGAAAAACGGGAGAGTGAAAACTAAAGTTTGGATCTGAAAAAAAAAATTTGAACATCCAAAATGGAAATGCACAAATGCTGAGAGATATAATTCCAAAAAGTATTTGTGATTTTTAAGGATAGGAAAAAAGTGGGTTGCTGGGCTTCGGTAAATATCCAACCACACATTAACTTGAGAATTTAATTTTTTCTACTCCTTGAAATTTTTGGATCATTGCGCCACTTACATCCTCAACATGTTTCTGGCATGCATATCCACCACACTTAAAACATGTTAGGATCAGTTACAAGTCTCTCTCCTATCAAATCTATTAGGGGTTGTACTAGTGGAACTTCCCAAACATGGATACCAAAACTTTGGAGTTCATTTTTCAGTGCGTGAAATAATTTTCTTCACTTGCATTTGTTATAGTTTCCAAATTCTTTTGCATACATAAACTCTAAAATTTTCATTTTGGGGTGATCTTATATCTTTTTTCTTTCCGAGAAAATTGGGAGAGTGAAAACTCAAGTGTGGATCTGAAAGAAAAAATTTGAACATCCAAAATGGAAATGCACAAATGCTAAGAGTGGTAATTCCGAAAAGTATATGTGATTTTTAAGGATAGGCAAAAAGTGGGTTGTTTGGCTTCGGTAAATATCCAACTATACGTTAACTTGAGAAATTAATTTTTTTCTACTCCTTGAAATTTTTGGATCATTGGCCCACTTGCATCCTCAACATGTTTCTGGTATGCATATCCACCACACTTAAAACATGTCAGGATCAGTTACAAGTCTCTTTCCTATCAAATCTATTTGGGGTTGTACTAGTGGAACTACCCAAACATGGATAACAAAACTTTGGAGTTCATTTTTTAGTGCGTGAAATAATTTTCTTCACACACATTTATTATAGTTTCCAAATTCTTTTGCGTACAAACTCTAAAATTTTCATTTTGTTGTAATCTTATATCTATTTTCTATACGAGAAAAATGGGAGAGCGAAAACTAAAGTTTGGATCTGAAAAAAAAAATTTGAACATCCAAAATGGGAATGCACAAATGCTGAGAGAGATAATTTCAAAAAGTATATGTGATTTTTAAGGGTAGGCAAAAAGTAGGTTGTTGGGCTTTAGTAAATATCCAACTAAACGATAATTTGAGAATTTAGTTTTTTCCACTCGTTGAAATTTTTTGATCATTAGGCCATTTGCATCCTCAACATGTTTTTGGCATGCATATACTCCAGACTTAAAACATCTTAGGATCTGTTACAAGTCTCTTTCCTATCAAATCTATTAGGGGTTGTAGTAGTGGAACTTCCAAAACATGGATAACAAAACGTTGGAATTCCTTTTTTAGTGCGTGAAATAATTTTCTTCACTTGCATTTGTTATAGTTTCCAAATTCTTTTGCGTACATAAACTCTAAAATTTTCATTTTGTGGTGATATTATATCTTTTTTCTTTACAAGAAAAATGGGAGAGAGAAAACACAAGTTTGGATAAAAAAAAAAAATTTGAACATCCAAAATGGAAATGAACAAATGCTGAGAGAGATAATTCCAAAAAGTTTGAGTGATTTTTAAGGATAGGTAAAATGTGGGTTGTTGGGCTCCGGTAAATATCCAACCACACGTTAACTTGAGAATTTAATTTTCTTCTACTCCTTCAAATTTTTGGATCATTACGCCACTTGCATCCTCAACATGTTTCTGGCATACATATCCACCACACTTAAAACATGTTAGGATCAGTTACAAGTTTCTTTCCTATCAAATCTATTAGGGTTGTACTAGTGGAACTTCCCAAACATGGATAACAAAACTTTGGAGTTCATTTTTTAGTGCGTGAAATAATTTTCTTCACTCACATTTATTATAGTTTCCAAATTCTTTTGCATACATAAACTCTAAAATTTTCATTTTGTTCTTATATCTATTTTCTTTACGAGAAAAATGGGAGAGTGAAAACTAAAGTTTGGATCTGAAATAAAAATTTGAACATCCAAAATGGCAATCCACAAATGCTGAGTGAGATAATTCAAAAAGTATCTTTGACTTTTAAGGATAGGCAAAAATTGGGTTGTTGGGCTCCGATAAATATCCAACCAAACGTTAATTTGAGAATTTAATTTTTTCTACTCCTTGAAGTTTTTTGATCTTTAGGCCACTTGCATCCTCAACATGTTTCTGGCATGAATATCTACCACACTTAAAATATGTTAGGATCAATTACATGTCTCTTTCCAATCAAATCTATTAGGGGGTGTACTACCGGAACTTCCCAAACATAGATAACAAAACTTTGGAGTTCATTTTTTAGTGCGTAAAACAATTTTCTTCACTTGCATTTGTTATAGTTTCCAAATTCTTTTGCATCCTTATACTCTAAAACGTTCAATTTATTGTGATCTTATATCTTTTTTCCTTAAGAGAAAAATTGGAGAGTAAAACTCAAGTTTGAATCTGAAAAAAAAAATTTGAACATCCAAAATGGACATGCACGAATGCTGAGAGAGATAATTCCAAAAACTATCTGTGATTTTTAAGGATTGGCAAAAAGTGGGTTGCTGGGCTCCGGTAAATATCCAACCACATGTTAACTTGAGAATTTTATTTTTTCTACTCGAAATTTTTGGATCATTAGGCCTCTTGCATCCTCAACATGTTTCTGGCATGCATATCCACCACACTTAAATCATGTTAGGATCAGTTACAAGTCTCTTTCCTATCAAATCTATGAGGGGTTGTACATGTGGAACTTCCAAAACATGGATAACAAAACTTTGGAGTTCATGTTTTTAGTGCGTGAAATAATTTTATTCACTTGTATTTGTTATAGTTTCCAAAATCTTTTGCATACATAAACTCTAAAAATTTCATTTTGTTGTGAACTTATATCTTTTTTCTTTACGAGAAAAATCGGAGAGTAAAAATTCAATTTTGGATCTGAAAAAAAAAATTTGAACATCCAAAATGGAAATGCACAAATGCTGAGAGGGATAATTCCAAAGAGTATTTGTGATTTTTAAGGATAGGCAAAAAGTGGGTTGCTGGGCTCTGGTAAATATCCAACCACTAGTGAACTTGAGAATGTAATTTTTTCTACTCCTTGAAATTTTTGAATCATTAGGCCACTTGCATCCTCAACAAGTTTCTGGCATGCAGATCCACCAAACTTAAAACATGTTAGGATCAGTTACAATTTCTTTCCCTTCTAATCTATTAGGGGTTGTACTACTGCAACTTCCCAAACATGGATAACAAAACTTTGGAGTTCATTTTTTAGTGTGTGAAATAATTTTCTTCACTTGCATTTGTTATAGTTTCCAAAATATTTTGCTTACATAAACTCTAAAATTTTCATTTTGTTGTGATCTTATATCTTTTTTCTTTACGAGAAAAATGGGAGAGTGAAAACTCAAGTTTGGATCTGAAAAAAAAAATTCGAACATCCAAAATGGAAATGCAAAAATGCTGAGAGAGACAATTCCAAAAATTATTTGTGATTTTTAAGGATAGGCAAAAAGTGGGTTGCTGGGCTCCGGTAAATATCCAACCACAAGTTAACTTGAAAATTTAATTTTTTCTACTCCATCAAATTTTTGGATCATAAGGCCACATGCATCCCCAACATGTTTCTGGCATGCATATCCACCACACTTAAAAACATGTTAGGATCAGTTACAAGTCTCTTTCCTATCAAATCTATTAGGGGTGGGTTGTACTAATGGAACTTCCCAAACATGGAGAACAAAACTTTGGAGTTCATTTTTTAGAGCGTGAAATAATTTTCTTCACTTGCATTTGTTATAGTTTCCAAATACAATTGCATACATAAACTCTGCAATTTTCATTTTGTTGTGATCTTATATCTTTTTTCTTTACGAGAAAAATGGGAGAGTAAAAACTCATGGTTGGATCTGAAAAAAAAATTGAACATCCAAAATGGAAATGCACAAATGCTATGAGATATAATTCTGAAAAGTATATGTGATTGTTAAGGATAGGAAAAAACTGGGTTGGTGGGCTCCGCTAAATATCCAACCACACATTAACTTGAGAATTTAATTTTTTCTACTCCTTGAAATTTTTGAATCGTTAGGCCACTTGTATCCTCAACATGTTTCTGGCATGCATATCGACCACACTTAAAATATTTAGGATGAGTTACAAGTCTCTTTCCTATCAAATCTATTCGGGGTTGTAGTACTGGAACTTCACAAAACATGGATAACAAAACTTTGGAGTTCATTTTTTGGTGCGTGGAATAATTTTCTTCACTTGCCTTTGTTATAGTTTCCAAATTCTTTGGCATACATAAACTCTAAAATTTTCATTTCGTTGTCATCTTATATCTTTTTTCTTCACAAGAAAAATGGGTGGATGAAAACTCAAGTTTAGATATGAAAAAAAAATGTTGAACATCCAAAATGGAAATGCATAAATGCTGAGAGTGATAATTCCAAAAAGTATCTCTGATTTTTAAGGATAGGAAAAAAGTGGGTAGCTGGGCTCTGGTAAATATCCAACCACACGTTAACTTGAGTATTGAATTTTTTCTACTCCTTGAAATTGTTGGATCATTAGGCCACTTGCATCCTCAACATGTTTCTGGCATGCATATCCACCACACTTAAAAACATGTTAGGATCAGTTACAAGTCTCTACCCTATCAAATCTATTAGGGGTGGGTTATACGAGTGGAACTTCCTAAACATGGATAACAAAACTTTGGAGTTCATTTTTTTGTACGTGAAATAATTTTCTTCACTTGCATTAATTATTGTTTCCAAATTCTTTTGCAAACATAAACTCTAAAATTTTCATTTTGTAGTGATCTTATATCTTTTTTCTTTACGAGAAAAATGGGAGAGTGAAATCTCAAGTTTGGATCTGAAAAAAAAAAATTGAACATCCAAAATTGAAATGTACAAATGCTGAGAGATATAATTCCAAAAAGTGGGTTGCTGGGCTCCGGTAAATATCCAACCACATGTTAACTTGAGAATTTAATGTTTTCTACTCCTTGAAATTTTTGGATCATTAGGCCACTTGCATCCTCAATATGTTTTTGGCATGCATATCCACCACACTTAAAAACATGTTAGGATCAATTGCAAGTCTCTTTCCTATCAAATCTATTAGGGGTGGGTTGTAATAGTGGAACTGCCCAAACTTGGATAAGAAAACTTTGGAGTTAATTTTTTAGTGCTTGAAATAATTTTCTTCACTTGCATTTATTAAAATTTCCAAATTCTTTTGCATACATAAACTATAAAATTTTCATTTTGTTATGATCTTATATCTTTTTTCTTTACGAGAAAATTGGGAGAGTGAAAACTCAAGTTTGGATCTGAAAAAAAAAGTTTGAACACCCAAAATGGAAATGCACAAATGCTTAGACAGATAATTCCAAAAACTATCTGTGATTTTTATGGATAGGCAAAAAGTGGATTGCTGGGCTCCGATAAATATGCAACCACACGTTAACTTGAGAATTTAATTTTTCTACTCCTTGAAATTTTTGGATCTTTAGGACACTTGCATCCTCAACATGTTTGTGGCATGCATATCCACGACACTTAAAACATGTTAGGATCAGTTGCAAGTCTCTTTCCTATCAAATCAATTAGGGGTTGTACTAGTGGAACTTCCGAAACTTTGATAACAAAACATTGGAGTTCATTTTTTAGTGCGTGAAACAATTTTCTTCACTTGCATTTGTAATAGTTTCCAAATTATTTTGAAAACATCAACTCTAAAAATTTTATTTTGTTGTAATCTTATATCTTATTTCTTGACGAGAAAAATGGGTGAGTGAAAACTCAAGTTTGGATCTGAAAAGAAAAATTTGAACATCCAAAATGGAAATGCACAAATGCTGAGAGGGATATTTCCAAAAAGTATCTATGATTTTTTAGGATAGGCACAGAGATGGTTGTTGGGCTCTGGTAAATATCCAACCACACTCTAACTTGAGAATTTAATTTTTTCTACTCCTTGAAATTTTTGGATCATTAGGCCACCTGCATCCTCGACATGTTTCTTGCATGCATATCCAGCACACTAAAAACATGTTAGGATCAGTTAAAAGTCTTTTTCCTATCAAATCTATTAGGGTTTGTACAAGTGGAACTTCCCAAACAGGGATAGGAAAACTTTGGAGTTAATTTTTTAGTGCGTGAAATAATTTTCTTCAGTTGCATTTGTTATAGTTTCCAAATTCTTTTGCATACATAAACTCTAAAATTTTCATTTTGTTGTGATCTCATATCTTTTTTCTTTACGAAAAAAATGGAAGAGTGAAAACTCAATTTTGGATCTGAAAAAAAAAATTTGAACATCCAAAATGGAAATGCACCAATGCTGATAGAGATAATTCCAAAAAGTATATGTGATTTTTAAGGATAGACAAAAATTGGGTTGCTGGGCTCCTATAAATATCCAACCACACGTTAACTTGAGAATTTAATTTTTTCTACTACTTGAAATTTTTGGATAATTAGGCCACTTGCATCCTCAACAAGTTTCTGGCATATATATCCACCACACTTAAAATATGTTAGGATCAGTTACAAGTCTCTTTCCCATCAAATCTATTAGGGGTTGTACTAGCGGAACTTCCCAAACATGGATAACAAAACATTGGAGTTCATTTTTTAGTGCGTGAAACCATTTTCTTCACTTGTATTTGTTAAAGTTTCCAAATTCTTTTGCATACGTTAACTCTAAAATTTTCATTTTGTTGTGATCTTAAATCTTTTTTCTTTACGAGAAAAATGGGAGAGTGAAAACTCAAGTTTGGATCTAAAAAAAAAAATTTTAACATCCAAAATGGAAATGCACAAATGCTGAGAGATATAATTCCAAAAAGTATTTGTGATTTTTTAGGATAGGCAAAAAGTGGGTTGCTGGCCTTCGGTAAATATCCAACCACACGTTAACTTGAGAATTTAATTTTTTGTACTCCTTGAAATTTTTGGATCATTACGCCACTTGCATCCTCAACCTGTTTTGGCATGCATATCCACCACACTTAAAACATGTTAGGATCAGTTACAAGTCTCTCTCCTATCAAATCTATTAGGGGTTGTACTAGTGGAACTTCCTAAACATGGATACCAAAACTTTGGAGTTCATTTTTTAGTGCGTGAAATAATTTTCTTCACTTGCATTTGTTATAGTTTCCAAATTCTTTTGCATACATAAACACTAAAATTTTCATTTTGGGGTGATCTTATATCTATTTTCTATACGAGAAAAATGGGAGAGAGAAAACTCAAGCGGATCTGAAAAAAAAAATTGAACATCCAAAATGGAAATGCACAAATGCTAAGAGAGATAATTCCGAAAAGTATATGTGATTTTTAAGGATAGGCAAAATGTGGGGTGTTTGGCTTCGGTAAATATCCAACAATACGTTAACTTGAGAAATTAATTTTTTTCTACTCCTTGAAATTTTTGGATCATTAGGCCACTTGCATCCTCAACATGTTTCTAGCATGCATATCCACCACACTTGAAACATGTTAGGATCAGTTACAAGTCTCTTTCCTATCAAATCTATTAGGGGTTGTACTAGTGGAACTTCCCAAACATGGATAACAAAACTTTGGAGTTCATTTTTTAGTGCGTGAAATAATTTTCTTCACTCACATTTAGTATAGTTTCCAATTTTTTTTGCGGACAAACTCTAAAATTTTCATTTTGTTGTGATCTTATATCTATTTTCTATACGAGAAAAATGGGAGAGTGAAAACTAAAGTTTGGATCTGAAAAAAAAAATTGAACATCCAAAATGGGAATGCACAAAAGCTGAGGGAGATAATTTCAAAAACTATCTGTGATTTTTAAGGATAGGCAAAATATGGGTTGTAGGGCTCCGGTAAATATCCAACCACACGTTAACTTGAGAATTTAATTTTTTTCTACCCCTTAAATTTTTGGATCATTACGCCACATGCATCCTCAACATGTTTCTGGCATGTATATCCACCACACTTAAAACATGTTAGGATCAGTTACAACTTTCCTTCCTATCAAATCGATTAGGGGTTGTACTAGTGGAACTTCCCAAACATGGATAACAAAACTTCGGGGTTCATTTTTTAGTGCGTGAAATAATTTTCTTCACTCACGTTTATTATTGTTTCCAAATTCTTTTTCGTACATAAACTTTAAAATTTTCATTTTGTTGTGATCTTATATCTATTTTCTTTACGAGAAAAATGGGCGAGTGAAAACTAAAGTTTGGATAAAAAAAAAAAATTTGAACATCCAAAATGGAAATGCACAAATGCTGAGAGAGATAATTCAAAAAAGTATCTATAATTTTTAAGGATAGGCGAAATATGGGTTGTAGGGCTCCCGTAAATATCCAACCACACGTTAACTTGAGAATTTAATTTTTTTCTACTCCTTGAAATTTTTGGATCATTACGCCACTTGCATCCTCAACATGTTTCTGGCATGTATATCCACCACACTTAAAATATGTTAGGATCAGTTACAAGTTTCTTTCCTATCAAATCTATTAGGGGTTGTACTAATGGAACTTCCCAAACATGGATAACAAAACTTTGGAGTTCATTTTTTAGTGCGTGAAATAATTTTCTTCACTCACATTTATTATAGTTTCCAAATTCTTTTTCGTACATAAACTTTAAAATTTTCATTTTGTTGTGATCTTATATCTATTTTCTTTACGAGAAAAATGGGAGAGTGAAAACTAAAGTTCGGATAAAAAAAAAAAAATTGAACATCCAAAATTGAAATGCACAAATGCTGAGAGAGATAATTCCAAAAAGTATCTATAATTTTAAAGGATAGGCAAAATATGGGTTGTAGGGCTCCGGTAAATATCCAACCACACGTTAACTTGAGAATTCAATTTTTTTCTACTCCTTGAAATTTTTGGATCATTACGCCACTTGCATCCTCAACATGTTTCTGGCATGTACATCCACCACACTTAAAACATGTTAGGATCAGTTACAAGTTTCTTTTCTGTCAAATCTATTAGGGATTGTACTAGTGGAACTTCCCAAACATGGATAACAAAACTTTGGAGTTCACTTTTTAGTGCGTGAAATAATTTTCTTCACTCACATTTATTATAGTTTCCAAATTCTTTTGCATACTTAAATTCTAAACTTTTCAATTTGTTGTGATCTTATATCTTTTTTCCTTAAGAGAAAAATGGGAGAGTGAAAACTCAAGTTTGAATCTGAAAAAAAAAATTTGAACATCCAAAATGGACATGCACAAATGCTAAGAGAGATAATTCCAAAAACTATCTGTGATTTTTAAGGATAGGCAAAAAGTGGGTTGCTGGGCTGCGGTAAATATCCAACCACACATTAACTTGAGAATTTATTTTTTTCTACTCGAAATTTTTGGATCATTAGGCCTCTTGCATCCTCAACATGTTTCTGGCATACATATCCACCACACTTAAAACATGTTAGGATCAGTTACGAGTCTCTTTCCTATCAAATCTATTAAGGGTTGTATTTGTGGAACTTCCGAAACATGGAAATGCACAAATGCTGAGAAGGATAATTCCAAAAAGTATTTGTGATTTTTAAGGATAGGCAAAAAGTGGGTTGCTGGGCTCCAGTAAATATCCAGCCACAAGTTAACTTGAGAATTTAATTTTTTCTACTCCTTAAAATTTTTGATTCATTAGGCCACTTGCATCCTCAACATGTTTCTGGCATGCAGATCCACCACACTTATAACATGTTAGGATCAGTTACAAATCTCTTTCCTATCAACTCTATTAGGGGTTGTACTACTAGTACTTCCCAAACATGGATAACAAATCTTTGGAGTTCATTTTTTTGTGTGTGAAATAATTTTATTCACTTGCATTTGTTATAGTTTCCAAATTCTTTTGCATACATAATCTCTAAAATTTTCATTTTGTTGTGATCTTAGATCTTTTTGCTTTACGAGAAAAATGGGAGAGTGAAAACTCAAGTTTGGATCTGAAAAAAAATTTGAACATCCAAAATGGAAATGCAAAAATGCTGAGAGAGACAATACCAAAAAGAATTTGTGATTTTTAAGGATAGGCAAAAAGTGGGTTGCTGGGCTCCAGTAAATATCCAACCACATGTTAACTTTAGAATTTAATTTTTTCTACTCCTTGAAATTTTTGGATCATAAGGCCGCTTGCATTCCCAACATGTTTCTGGCATTCATATCCACCACACTTAAAAACATGTTAGGATCAGTTACAAGTCTCTTTCCTATCATATCTGTTTGGGGTGGGTTGTACTAATGGAACTTCCCAAACATGGATAACAAAACTTTGGAGTTCATTTTTTAGGGCGTGAAATAATTTTTTCACTTGCATTTGTTATAGTTTCCAAATTGTTTTGCATACATAAACTCTAAAATTTTCATTTTGTTGTGATCTTATATCTTTTTTCTTTACCTGAAAAATGGGAGAGTAAAAACTCAAGTTTGGATCTGAAAAAAAAATTTGAACATCCAAAATGGAAACGCACAAATGCTAAGAGAGATAATTCCAAAAAGTATCTGTGATTTTTAAAGATAGGAAAAAAATGGGTTGCTGGGCTCCGATAAATATCCAAACCCAAGTTCACTAGAGAGTTTAATTTTTTCTACTCCTTGAAATTTTTGTATTATCAGGCCACTACAATCCTCAACATGTTTCTGGCATGCATATCCACCACATTTAAAACATGTTCGGATCAGTTACAAGTCTCTTTCCTATCAAATCTATTAGGAGTTGAAGTAGTGGAACCTCCCAAACATGGAGAACAAAACTTTGGAGTTCATTTTTTAGTGCATGAAACAATTTTCTTCACTTGCATTTGTTATAATTTCAGAATTTTTTTGCATACTTAAACTCTACAATTTTCATTTTGTTGTGATCTTATATCTTTTTTCTATACGAGAAAAATGGGAGAGTGAAAACTCAAGTTTGGATCTAAAAAAAAAATTTTAACATCCAAAATGGAAATGCGCAAATGCTGAGAGAGATAATTCCAAAAAGTATCAATGAGTTTTAAGGAAAGGTAAAAATTGTGTTGTTGGTCTCCGGTAAATATCCAACCACAAGTTAACTTGAGAATTTAATTTTTTCTAATCCTTGAAATTTTTGGATAATTAGGCCACTTGCATCCTCAACGAGTTTCTGGCTTGCATATCCACCACACTTAAAATATGTTAGGATCATTTACAAGTCTCTTTCCTATCAAATCTATTAGGGGTTGTACTAGCGGAACTTCCCAAACATGGATAACAAAACTTTGGAGTTCATTTTTTAGTGCGTGAAACCATTTTCTTCACTTGCATTTGTTATAGTTTCCAAATTCTTATGCATACATAAACTCTAAAATTTTCATTTTGTTGTGATCTTATATCTTTTTTCTTTACGAGAAAAATGGGAGAGTGAAATCTCAAGTTTGGATCTGAAACAAAATTTGAACATCCAAAATGGAAATGCATAAATGCTGAGAGAGACAATTCCAAAAAGTATTTGTGATTTTTAAGGATAGGAAAAAAGTGGGTTGCTGGGCTCCGGTAAATATCCAACCACACGTTAACTTTAGAATTTAATTTTTTCTACTCCTTGAAATTTTTGGATCATAAGGCCACTTGCTTCCCCAACATGTTTCTGGCATGCGTATCCACCACACTTAAAAACATGTTAGGATTAGTTACAAGTCTCTTTCCTATCAAATCTATTTGGGGTGGGTTGTACTAATGGAACTTCCCAAACGTGGATAACAAAACTTTGGAGTTCATTTTTTAGGGTGTGAAATAATTTTTTCACTTGCATTTGTTATAGTTTCCAAATTCTTTTGCATACATAAACTCTAAAATTTTCATTTTGTTGTGATCTTATATCTTTTTTCTTTACCTGAAAAATGGGAGAGAAAAAACTCAAGTTTGGATCTGAAAAAAAATTTGAACATCCAAAATTGAAACGTACAAATGCTAAGAGAGATAATTCCAAAAAGTATCTGTGATTTTTAAGCATAGGAAAAAAAGGGGTTGCTGGGCTCCGATAAATATCCAACCCCAAGTTCACTTTAGAGTTAAAATTTTTCTACTCTTTGAAATTTTTGGGTCATCAGGCCACTAGAATCCTCAACATGTTTCTAGCATGCATATCCACCACACTTAAAACATGTTTCGATCAGTTACAAGTCTCTTTCCTATCAAATCTATTAGGAGTTGAAGTAGTGGAACTTCCCAAACATGGAGAAAAAAACTTTGGAGTTCATTTTTTAGTGCGTGAAGCAATTTTCTTCAATTGCATTTGTTATAGTTTCCAAAGTCTTTTGCATACATGAACTCTAAAATTTTCATTTTGTTGTGATCTTATATCTTATTTCTTGATGAGAAAAATGGGAGACTAAAAACTCATGTTTGGATATGAAAAGAAAAATTTGAACATCCAAAGTGGAAATGCACAAATACTGAGAGGGATAATTCCAAAAACTATCTGTGATTTTTAAGGATAGGTTAAAAGTGGGTTGCTGGGCTCCGGTAAATATCCAACCACAAGATAACTTGAGAATTTAATTTTTCCTACTCCTTGAAATTTTTCGATCATTAGGCCACTTGCATCATCAACATGTTTCTGGCATGCATATCCACCACACTTAAAACATGTTAAAATCAGTTACAAGTCACTTTCCTATCAAATCTATTAGGGGTTGTACTAGTGGAACTTCCCAAACATAGATAACAAAACTTTGGAGTTCATTTTTTAGTGCGTGAAACAATTTTCTTCACTTGCATTTGGTATAATTTCAGAATTTTTTTGCATACTTAAACTCTAAAATTTTCATTTTATTGTGATCTTATATCTTTTTTCTTTACGAGAAAAATGGGAGGGTGAAAACTCAAGTTTGGACATAAAAAAAAGAATTTTACATCCAAAATGGAAATACGAAAATGCTGAGAGAGATAATTCCAAAAAGTATCAGTGAGTTTTAAGGAAAGGCAAAAATTGTGTTGTTGGTCTCCGGTAAATATCCAACCACAAGTTAACTTGAGAATTTAATTTTTTCTACTCGAAATTTTTGGATAATTAGGCCACTTGCATCCTCAACAAGTTTCTGGCATGCATATCCACCACACTTAAAATATGTTAGGATCAGTTACAAGTCTCTTTCCCATCAAATCTATTAGGAGTTGTACTAGCGGGACTTCCCAAACATGGATAACAAAACTTTGGAGTTCATTTTTTAGTGCGTGAAACCATTTTCTTCACTTGCATTTGTTATAGTTTCCAAATTCTTTTGCATACATAAACTCTAAAATTTTCATTTTGTTGTGATCTTATATCTTTTTTCTTTACGAGAAAAATGGGAGAGTGAATTCTCAAGTTTGGATCTGAAAAAAAAATTAGAACATCCAAAATGGAAATGCACAAATGCTAAGAGAGATAATTCCAAAAAGTATCTGTGATTTTTAAGGTTTGGAAAAAAGTGGGTTGGTGGGCTCCGATAAATATCCAACTACACGTTAACTTGATAATTTAATTTTTTCTACTCCTTGAAATTTTGGATCATTAGGCCACTTGAATCCTCAACATGTTTCTGGCATGCGTATCCACCACACTTAAAATATGTTCGGATCAGTTACAAGTCTCTTTCCTATCCAATCTATTAGGAGTTGAACTAGTGGAACTTCCCAAACATGGAGAACAAAACTTTGGAGTTCATTTTTTAGTGCGTGAAACAATTTTCTTCACTTGCATTTGTTATAGTTTCCAAATTCATTTGCATACATGAACTCTAAAATTTTCATTTTGTTGTGATCTTATATCTTATTTCTTGATGAGAAAAATGGCAGAGTGAAAACTCATGGATGGATGTGAAAAGAAAAATTTGAACATCCAAAGTGGAAATGCACAAATGCTGAGAAGGATAATTCAAAAAAGTATCAGTAATTTTTAAGGATAGGTTAAAAGTGGGTTGCTGGGCTCTGATAAATATTCAACCACAAGTCAACTTGAGAATTTAATTTTTTCTACTGCTTGAAATTTTTGGATAATTAGGCCACTTGCATCCTCAACAAGTTTCTGGCATGCCTATCCACCACACGTAAAATATGTTAGGATCAGTTACAAGTCTCTTTCCCATCAAATCTATTAGGGGTTGTACTAGTGGAACTTCCCAAACATGGATAACAAAACTTTGGAGTTCATTTTTTTGTGCGTAAAATCATTTTCTTCACTTCCATTTGTTATAGTTTCCAAATTCTTTTGCATACATAAACTCTAAAATTTTCATTTTTGTTGTGATCTTATATCTTTTTTCTTTACGAGAAAAATGGGAGAGTGAAATCTCAAGTTTGGATCTGAAAAAAAAAATTGAACTTCCAAAATGGAAATGCACAAATGCTAAGAGAGATAATTCCAAAAAGTATCTGTGATTTTTAAGGTTAGGAAAAAAGTGGGTTGCTGGGCTCCGATAAATATCCAACCACACGTTAACTTGAGAATTTAATTTTTTCTACTCCTTGAAATTTTTGGATCATTGGGCCACTTGAATTCTCAACATGTTTCTGGCATGCATATCCACCACACTTAAAATAAGTTAGGATCAGTTACAAGTCTTTTTCCTATCAAATCTATTAGGAGTTGAACTAGTGGAACTTCCCAAACATGGAGAACAAAACTTTGGAGTTCATTTTTTAGTGCGTGAAACAATTTTCTTCACTTGCATTTGTTATAGTTTCCAAATTCTTTTGCATCCATGAACTCTAAAATTTTCATTTTGTTGTGATCTTATATCTTATTTCTTGACGATAAAAATCGGAGAGTGAAAACTCATGTATGGATGTGAAAAGAAAAATTTGAAAATCCAAAATAGAAATGCACAAATGCTGAGAGGGATAATTACAAAAAGTATCTATGATTTTTAAGGATAGGTTCAAAGTGGGTTGCAGTGCTCCAGTAAATATCCAACCACACGATAAGTTGAGAATTTAAATTTTTCTAATCCTTGAAATTTTTGGATCATTAGGCCACTTGCATCGTCAACATGTTTCTGGCGTGCATATCCACCACACTTAAAACATGTTAAGATCAGTTACAAGTCTCTTTCCTATCAAATCTATTAGGGGTTGTACTAGTGGAACTTCCCAAACATGGATAACAAAACTTTGGAGTTCATTTTTTAGTGCGTGAAACAATTTTCTTCACTTGCATTTGTTATAGTTTCAGAATTTTTTTGCATACTTGAACTCTAAAATTTTCATTTTGTTGTGATCTTGTATCTTATTTCTTGAAGAGAAAAATGGGAGAGTGAAAACCCATGTATGGATGTGAAAAGAAAAATTTGAAAATCCAAAATAGAAATGCACAAATGCTAAGAGGGATTTCCAAAAAGTATCTGTGATTTTTCAGGATAGATTCAAAGTGGGTAGGTGGGCTCCGGTAAAAATCCAACCACACGATAACTTGAGAATTTAATTTTTTCTACTCCTTCAAATTTTTGGATCATTAGGCCACTTTCATCGTCAACATGTTTCTGGCATGCATATCCAACACACTTAAAACATGTTAAGATCAGATACAAGTCTCGTTCCTATCGAATCTATTAGGGGTTGTACTAGTGGAACTTCCCTAACATGGATAACAAAATTTTGAAGTTCATTTTTTAGTGCGTGAAACAATTTTCTTCACTTGCATTTGTTATAGTTTCAGAATTGTTTTTGGATACATAAACTCTAAAATTTTCATTTTGTTGTGATCTTATATCTTATTTCTTGACGAGAAAATGGGAGAGTGAAAACTCATGTATGGATGTGAAAAGAAAAATTTGAAAATCCAAAATAGAAATGCACAAATGCTGAGAGGGATAATTCCAAAAAGTATCTGTGATTTTTAAGGATAGGTTCAAAGTGGGTTGGTGGGCTCCGGTAAATATCCAACCACACGATAACTTGAGAATTTAATATTTTCTACTCCTTGAAATTTTTGGATCATTAGGCCACTTGCATCGTCAACATGTTTCTGACATGCATATCCGCCACACTTAAAACATGTTAAGATCAGTTACAAGTCTCTTTCCTATCAAATCTATTAGGGGTTGTACTAGTGGAACTTCCCAAACATGGATAACAAAACTTTGGAGTTCATTTTTTAGTGCATGAAACAATTTTCTTCACTTGCATTTGTTATAGTTTGAGAATTTTTTTGCATACTAAAACTCGAAAATTTTCATTTTGTTGTGATCTGATATCTTATTTCTTTATGAGAAAAATGGGAGAGTGAAAACTCAAGTATGGATTAGAAAAAAAATTTTAACATCCAAAATGGAAATGCGCAAATGCTGACAGAGATAATTCCAAAAAGTATCAGTGAGTTTTAAGGAAAGGCAAAAATTGGGTTGCTGGTCTCCGGTAAATATCCAACCACAAGTTAACTTGAGAATTTAATTTTTTCTACACCTTGAAATTTTTGGATAATTAGGCCACTTGCATCCTCAACAAGTTTCTGGCATGCATATCCACCAAACTTAAAATATGTTAGGATCAGTTACAAGTCTCTTTCCCATCAAATCTATTAGGGGTTGTACTAGTGGAACTTCCCAAACATGGATAACAAAACTTTGGAGTTCATTTTTTAGTGTGTGCAACCATTTTCTTCAGTTGCATTTGTTATAGTTTCGAAATTCTTTTGCATACATAAACACTAAAATTTTCATTTTGTTGTGATCTTATATCTTTTTTTTTTACGAGAAAAATGCGGGAGTGAAATCTCAAGTTTGGATCTGAAAAAAAAATTTGAACATCCAAAATGGAAATGCACAAATGCTAAGAGAGATAATTCCAAAAAGCATCTGTGATTTTTAAGGTTAGGAAAAAAGTGGGTTGCTGGGATCCGATAAATATCCAACCACACGTTAACTTGAGAATTTAATTTTTTCTACTCCTTGAAATTTTTAGATCATTAGGCCACTTGAATCCTCAACATGTTTCTGGCATGCATGTCCACCACACTTAAAACATGTTAGGATCAGTTACAAGTGTCTTTCCTACCAAATCTATTACGAGTTGAACTAGTGGAACTACCCAAACATGGAGGACAAAACTTGGGAGTTCATTTTTTAGTGCGTGAAACAATTTTCTTCACTTCCATTTGTTATAGTTTCAGAATTTTTTTGGATACTTAAACTCTAAAATTTTCATTTTGTTGTGATCATATATTTTATTTCTTGACGAGAAAATGGGAGAGTGCAAACTCATGTATGGATGTGAAAAGAAAAATTTGAACATCCGAAATAGAAATGCACAAATGGTGAGAGGGATAATTCCAAAAAGTATCTGTGATTTTTAAGGATAGGTTCAAAGTGGGTTGGTGGGCTCCTGTAAATATCCAACCACAGGATAACTTGAGAATTTAATTTTTTCTACTCCTTGAATTTTTTGGATCATTAGGCCACTCGCATCGTCAACATGTTTCTGGCATGCATATCCGCAACACTTAACACATGTTAAGATCAGTTACAAGTCTCTTTCCTATCAAATCTATTAGGGGTTGTACTAGTGGAACTTCCGAAACATGGATAACAAAACTTTGGAGTTCATTTTTTAGTGCGTGAAACAATTTTCTTCACTTGCATTTGTTATAGTTTGAGAATTTTTTTGCATATTTAAGCCCTAAAATTTTCATTTGTTGTGATCTGATATCTTATTTCTTTATGAGAAAAATGGGAGAGTGAAAACTCAAGTAAGGATTTGAAAAAAAATTTTAACGTCCAAAATGGAAATGCGCAAATGCTGAGAGAGATAATTCCAAAAAGTATCAGTGAGTTTTAAGGAAAGGCAAAAATTGCATTGTTGGTCTCCAGTAAATATCCAACCACAAGTTAACTTGAGAATTTAATTTTTTCTACTCCTTGAAATTTTTGGATAATTAGGCCACTTGCATCCTCAACAAGTTTCTGGCTTGCGTATCCGCCACATTTAAAATATGTTAGGATCAGTTACAAGTCTCTTTCCCATCAAATCCATTAGGGGTTGTACTAGTGGAACTTCCCAAAAACTTTGGAGTTCATTTTTAAGTGCGTGAAACCATTTTATTCACTTGCATTTGTTGTAGTTTCCAAATTCTTTTGCATACATAAACTCTAAAATTTTCATTTTGTTGTGATCTTATATCTTTTTTCTTTACTAGAAAAATGCGAGAGTGAAATCTCAAGTTTGGATCTGAAAAAAAAATTTGAACATCCAAAATGGAAATGCACAAATGCTAAGAGAGATAATTCCAAAAAGTATCTGTGATTTTTAAGGTTAGGAAAAAAGTGGGCTGCTGGGATCCGATAAATATCCAACCAACGTTAACTTGAGAATTTAATTTTTTCTACTCCTTGAAAATTTTGGATCATTAGGCCACGTGCATCCTCAACATGTTTCTGGCTTGCATATCCACCACATTTAAAACATGTTAGGATTAGTTACAAGTCTTTTGCCTATCAAATCAATTAGGGGTGTACGAGTGGAACTTCCGAAACATGGATAACAAAACTTTGGAGTTCATTTTTTAGTGCATGAAACAATTTGCTTCACTTGCATTTGTTATAGTTCCCAAATTCTTTTTCATACATAAAATCTAAAATTTTCATTTTGTTTTGATCTTATATTTTTTTTCTTTACGAGAAAAATGGAAGAGTGAAAACTCAAGTTTGGATCTGAAAAAAAAAAATTGAACATCCAAAATGGAAATGCACAAATGCTGAGAGAGATATTTCCAAAAAGTATCTTTGATTTTTAAGGATAGGCAAAAAGTGGGTTGCTCGGCTCCAGTAAATAACCAACCACAAGTTAACTTGAGAATTTAATTTTTTCTATTCCATAAAATTTTTGGATCACCTGGCCACTTGCATCCTCAACATGTTTCTGACATGCATATCCACCACACTTAAAACATGTTTGGATCAGTTACAAGTCTCTTTCCTATCAAATCTATTAGGGATTGTACTAGTGGAACTTCCCAAACATGGATAACAAAACTTTGGAGTTCATTTGTTGGTGCGTGAAACAAGTTTCTTCACTTGCATTTGTTATAGTTTACAAGTTATTTTGCATACATAAACTCTAAAATTATCATATTGTTGTCATGTTATATCTTTTTTATTAAAGAGAAATATGGGAGAATGAAAACTCAAGTTTGGATCAGAAAAAAAAAATTTGAACATACAAAATGTTGTTCCACATATGCTAACAGAGATAATTCCAAAAAGTATCTTTGATTTTTAAGGATAGGCAAAAAGTGGGTTGCTAGGCTCCGGTAAATATCCAACCACACGTTAACTTGAGAATTTAATTTTTTCTACCCCTTGAAATTTTTGGATCATTAAGCCACTTGCATCCTCAACATGTTTCTGACATGCATATCCCCCACACTTAAAACATGTTAGGATCAGTTACAAGTCTATTTCCTATCAAATTTATTAGAGGTTGTACCAATAGAACTTCCCAAACATGGATAACAAAACTTTGGAGTTCATTTTTTACTGCGTGAAATAATTTTCTTCAGTTGCATTTGTTATGTTTCCAAATTCGTTTGCACACATTAACACTAAAATTTTCATTTTGTTGTGATCTTATATCTTTTTTCTTTATGAAAAAAATGGGAGAGTGAAAACAGAAGGTTGGATATGAAAAAAAAAATTTTGAACATCCAAAATGGAAATGCAAAAATGCTGAGAGGGATATTTCCAAAAACTATCTGTGATTTTTAAGGATAGGCAAAAAGTGGGTTGCTGGGTTCCTGTAAATATCCAACCACAAGTTAACTTGAAAATTTAATTTTTTCTACATCTTGAAATTTTTGGATCATGAGGCCACTTGCATCCTCAACTTGTTTCTGGCAACTTGCACCCTCAACATGTTTCTGGCATGCATATCCACCACACTTAAAACATCTTAGGATTAGTTATAAGTCTCTTTCCTATCAAATCTATTAGGGGTTGTAGTAGTGGAACTTCCCATACATCGAAAACAAAAGTTTGGAGTTCATTTTTTAGAGCGTGAAATAATTTTCTTCCCCAGCATTGTTATAGTTTCAAAATTCTATTGCGTCCGTAAACTCTAAAATTTTCATTTTTTTGTGATCTTATATCTTTTTTCTTTACGAGAAAAATGGGAGAGTGAAAACTCAAGTTTGGATAGGAAAAAAAATTTGAACATCCAAAATGGAAATGCACAAATGCTGAGGGAGATAATTCCAAAAAGTATTTGTGATTTTTAATGATAGGCAAAAAGTGGGTTGCTGGGCTCCGGTAAATATCCAAGCACAAGTTAACTTGAGAATTTAATTTTTTTGACTCCTTGAAATTTTCGGATCTTTAGGCCATTTCATCCTCTACATGTTTCTGGCATGCATATCCACCACACTTAAAACATGTTAGGATCAGTTACAAGTCTCTTTCCTATCAATTCTATTAGGGGTTGTACTAGTGGAACTTCCCAAACATGGATAACAAAACTTTGGAGTTCATTTTTTAGTGCGTGAAAATATTTTCTTCACTTGCATTTCTTATGTTTCCAAATTCTTTTGCATACATAAACTCTAAAATTTTTATTTTGTTGTGATCTTATATCTTTTTTCCTTACGAAAAAATTGGGAGTGTGAAATCTCAAGTTTGTATCTGAAAAAAAAAATTTGAACGTCCAAAATGGAAATGCACAAATGCAGAGAGAGATAATTCCATAAAGTATCTGTGATTTTTAAGGATAGGAAAAAAGTGGGTTGCTGAGCTCTGGTAAATATCAAACCACACATTAACTTGAGAATTTAATTTTTTCTACTCCTTGAAATTTTCTGATTATTAGGCCATTTGCATCAGTAACATGTTTCGGGCATGCATATCCACCACACTTAAAACATGTTAGGATCGGTTACAAGTCTCTTTCCTATCAAATCTATTAAGGGTTGTACTAGTGGAACTTCCCAAATAAGGATAACAAAACTTTGGAGTTCATTTTTTAGTGCGTGAAATAATTTTCTTCACTTGCATTTGTTATATTTTCCAAATTCTTATGCATACATAAACTCTAAAATTTTCATTTTTTTGTGATCTTATATCTTTTTTCTTCACGAGAAAAATGGGGGAGTGAAAAGTCAAGTTAGAATCTGAAAAAAAAAATTTGAACATCCAAATGGAAATGCACAAATGCTGAAAGAGATAATTCCAAAAAGTGTCTGTGATTGTTAAGGAAAGGAAAAAAGTGGGTTGTTGGGTTCCTGTAAATATCCAACCACACGTTAACTTGAGATTTTAATTTTTTCTACTCCTTGAAATTTTTGTATCATTAGGCTACTTGCATTCTCAACATGTTTTTGGCATGCATATCCACCACACTTAAACATATGTTAGGATCAGTTACAAGTCTCTTTCCCATCAAATCTATTAGGGGTTGGTTGTACTTGTGGAACTTCCCAAACATGGATAACAATATTTTGGAGTTCATTTTTTAGTCCGTGAAATAATTTTCTTCACTTGCATTTGTTATAGTTTCCAAATTCTTTTGCATACATAAACTCTTAAATTTTCATTTTGTTGTTATATTATATGTTTTTTCTTCACTAGAAAAAAGGGAGAGTGAAAACTCAAGTTTGGATCTGGAAAAAAAAATTGAACATCCAAAATGGAAATGCACCAATGCTGAGTGAGATAATTCCAAAAAGTATCTGTGATTTTTAAGGATAGGCAAAAAGTGGGTTGCAGGGCTCCGGTAAATATCCAACCACACGTTAACTAGAGAATTTAATTTTTTGTACTCCTCAAAATTTTGGATCATTAGGCCACTTGCATCCTCGACATGTTTTTGGCGTGCATATCCACCAAACTTAAAACTTGTTACGATCAGTTACAAGTCTCTTTCCTGTCAAATCTTTTAGGGGAGGGTTGTACTAGTAGAACTTCCCAAACATAGATAACAAAACTTTGCAGTTTATTTTTTAGTGCGTGAAATAATTTTCTGCACATGCGTTTGTTATAGTTTCCAAATTCTTTTGCATACCTAAACTCTAAAATTTTCATTTTTTTGTGATCTTATATCTTTTTTCTTCACTAGTAAAATGGGAGAGTGAAAACTAAAGTTTGGATCTGAAAACAAAAATTTGAACATCCAAAATGGAAATGAGCAAATGCTAAGAGAGATAATTCCAAATAGTAAATATGATTTTTAAGGATAGGCGAAAAGCGGGTTGCTGGGCTCTGGTAAATATCCAACCACACGTTAACTTGAGAATTTAATTTTTCTACTCATTGGAATTTTTGGATTATTAGGCCACTTGCATCCTCTATATGTTTCTGGCATGCATATCCACCACACTTAAAAACATGTTAGGATCAGTTACAAGTCTCTTTCCTGTCAAATCTATTAGGGGTGGCTTGTACTAGTGGAACTTCCCAAACATGGATAACAAAACTTTAGAGTTCATTTTTTAGTGATCTTATATCTTTTTTGGTTACGAGAAAAATGGGAGAGTGAAAACTCAAGTTTGGATCTGAAAGAAGAAATTTGAACATCCAAAATTGAAATGCTCAAATGCTGAGAGATATAATTCCAAAAAGTATTTGTGATTTTTTAAGGATAGGCAAAAAGTAGGTTTCTGGGCTCCGGTAAATATCCAACCACACGTTAACAAGTGAATTTAATTTTTTGTACTCTTTGAAATTTTTGGATCACTAGGCCACTTGCATCCTCTACATGTTTCTGGCATGCATATCCACCACACTTAAAACATGTTAGGATTAGTTACAAGTCCCTTTCCTCTCAAATCTATTAGGGGAGGGTTGTACCAGTGGAACTTCCCAAACATGGATAACAAAACTTTGGAGTTCATTTTTTAGTGCTTGGAATAATTTTCTTCGGTTTCATTTGTTATAGTTTCCAAATTCTTTTGCATACATAAACCCTAAAATTTTTATTTTGTTGTAATCTTATTTCTTTTTTCTTTACGAGAAAAACGGAAGAGTGAAAACTCAATTTTGGATTTGACAAAAAAAAAATTTTAACATCCAAAATAGAAATGCACAAATGCTGAGAGATATAATTCTGAAAAGTATCTGTGATTTTTAAGGATAGGCAAAACGTGGGTTGCTGGGCTCCGGTAAATATCCAACCACATGTTAACTTGAGAATTTAATTTTTTCTTCTCCTTGAAAATTTTGGATCATTAGGCCACTTGCATCTGCAACATGTTTCTGGAATGCATTTCCACCACACTTAAAAACATGTTAGGATCAATTACACGTCTCTTTCCTACCAAATCTATTAGGTGCGGGTTGTACAAGTGGAACTTCCCAAACAAGGATAACAAAACTTTTGAGTTCATTTTTTAGTGCATGAAATAATTTTCTTCAGTTGCATTTGTTATAGTTTCCAAATTCCTTTGCATACATAAACTCTAAAATTTTCATTTTGTTGTGATCTTATATCTTTTTTCTTTACGAGAAAAATGGAAGAGTGAAAACTCAATTTTGGATCTGAAAAGAAAAATTTGACCATCCAAAATGGAAATGCAAAAATGCTCAGAGAGATAATTCCAAAAAGTATATGTGATTTTTAAGGATAGACAAAAACTGGGTTGTTGGGCTCCAGTAAATATCCAACCACACTTTAACTTGAGAATTTAACTTTTTCTAATCCTTGAAATTTTTAGATCATTAGGCCACTTGCATCCTCAACATGTTTCGGGCATGCATATCCACGACACTTAAAGCATGTTAGGATCAGTTAAAAGTGTCTTTACTTTCAAATCTATTAGAGGTTGTACTAGTGGACCTTCCCAAACATGGTTAACAAAATTTTGAAGTTCATTTTTTAGTGCGTTAAATAATTTTCTTCACTTGCATTTGTTATAGTTTCCAAATTATTTTGCATACATAAACTCTAAAATTTTCATTTTGTTGTGATCTTATATCTTTTTTCTTTACGAGAAAAATGGGAGAGTGAAAACTCAAGTTTGGATCTGAAAAAAAAAATTTTAACATCCAAAATGGAAATGCACAAATGTTGAGAGATATAATTCCGAAAAATATCTATGATTTTTAAGGATAGGCAAAAAGTGGGTTGCTGGGCTCCGGTAAATATTCAACCACGCGTTAACTTGAGAATTTAATTTTTTCTACTCCTTGAAATTTTTGGTTCATTAGGCCACTTGCATCCTCAACATGTTTCCGGAATGCATCTGTGCCACACTTAAAAGCATGTTAGGATCTGTTACACATCTCTTTCCTACCAAATCTATTAGGGGTGGGTTGTACTAGAGGAACTTCCCAAACATGGATAACAAAACTTTGGAGTTCATTTTTTAGTGCGTGAAATAATTTTCTTCACTTGCATTTGTTATAGTTTGCAAACTCTTTTGCATATATAAACTCTAAAATTTTCATTTTGTTGTGATCTTATATTTTTTTTCTTTACGAGAAAAATGGGATAGTGAAAACTCAAGTTTGGATCTAAAAAAAAAAAATTTGAACATCCAAAATTGAAATGCACAAATGCAGAGAGATATAATTCCAAAATGTATCTGTGATTTTTTAAGGATAGGCAAAAAGTGGGTAGTTGGGCTCCGGTAAATATCCAACCACACGTTAACTTGAGAATTTAATTTTTTCGACCCCTTGAAATTTTTGGATCATTATGCCACTTGCATCCTCTACATGTTTCTGGCATGCATGTCCACCACACTTAAAACATGTTAGGATCAGTTACAAGTCTCTTTCCTGTCAAATCTTTTAGGGGAGATTTGTCCTTGTGGAATTTCCCAAACATAGATAACATAACTTTGGAGTTCATTTTTTAGTGCTTGAAATAATTTTCTTCACTTGCATTTGTTATAGATTCCAAATTCTTTAGCATATATAAACTCTAAAATTTTCGTTTTGTTGTGATCTTATATCTTTTTTCTTCACGAGAAAAATGGGAGAGTGAAAACTCAAGTTTGGATCTGAAAAAAAAAATTTGAAAATCCAAAATGGAAATGCACAAATGCTGAGAGAGATAATTCCAAAAAGTATCTGTGATTTTTAAGGATAGGCAAAAAGTGGGTTTCTGGGCTCCAGTATATATCCAACCACACGTTAACTTGAGAATTTAATTTTTTCTACTCCTTGAAATTTTTATATCATTAGGCCACTTGCATCCTCAACATGTTTCTGGAATGCATCTCCACCACACTTAAAAACATGTTAGCCTAAGTTACAAGTCTCTTTCCTACCAAATCTATTAGGGGTGGGTTGTACTAGTGGAACTTCCCAAACATGGATAACAAAACTTTGAAGTTCATTTTGTAGTGCGTGAAATAATTTCTTTCAGTTGCATTTGTTATAGTTTCCAAATTTTTTTGCATACATAAAATCTAAAATTTTCATTTTGTTGTGATCTTATATCTTTTTTCTTTATGAGAAAAATGGGAGAGTGAAAACTCAAGTTTGGATCTGAAAAAAAAAAAAATTTGAACATCCAAAATTGAAATGCACAAATGCTGAGAGATATAATTCCAAAAAGTATCCGTGATTTTTTAAGGATAGGCAAAAAATGGGTTGCTAGGCTCCGGTAAATATCCAACCACACGTTAACTTGAGAATTTAATTTTTTCTACTCCTTGAAATATTTGGATCATTACACCACTTGCATCCTCTACATGTTTCTGGCATGCATATGCACCACACTTAAAACATGTTAGTATCATTTACAAGTCTCTTTCCTGTCAAATCTTTTAGGGGAGGGTTGTACTTGTGGAACTTCCCAAACATTGATAACAAAACTTTGGAGTTCATTTTTTAGTGCTTGAAATAATTTTCTTCACTTGCATTTGTTATAGATTCCAAATTCTTTTACCTATATAAACTCTAAAATTTTTATTTTGTTGTGATCTTATATCTTTTTTCTTCACGAGAAAAATGGGTGAGTGAAAACTCAAGTTTGGATTTGAAAAAAAAATTTTGAACATCCAAAATAGAAATGCACAAATGCTGAGAGAGATAATTCCAAAATGTATCTGTGATTTTTTAAGGATAGGCAAATAGTGGGTTGCTGGGATCCGGTAAATATCCAACCACACGTTAACTTGAGAATTTAATTTTTTCTACACCTTGAAATTTTTGGATAATTAGGCCACTTGCATCCTCAATATGTTTCTGGCATGCATATCCACCACACTTAAAAACATGTTAGGATCAATTACAACTCTCTTTCCTATCAAATCTATTAGGGGTGGGTTGTAACAGTGGAACTGTCCAAACTTGGATAAGAAAACTTTGGAGTTCATTTTTTAGTGCGTGAAACAATTTTCTTCACTTGTATTTATTAAAGTTTCAAAATTATTTTGCATACAAAAACTCTAAAATTTTCATTTTGTTGTGATCTTATATCTTTTTTCTTTACGAGAAAAATGGGAGAGTGAAAACTCAAGTTTGGATCTGAAAAAAAAGTTTGAACATCCAAAATGGAAATGCACAAATGCTGAGAGAGATAATTCAAAAAAGTATCTGTGATGTTTATGGATAGGCAAAAAGTGGATTGCTGGGCTCCGGTAAATATCCAACCACACGTTAACTTGAGAATTTAATTTTTCAACTCCTTGAAATTTTTGGATCATTAGGACACTTGCATCCTCAACATGTTTCTGGCATGCATATCCACCACACTTAAAACAAGTTTGGATCAGTCGCTAGTCTCTTGCCTATCAAATCTATTAGGGGTTGTACAAGTGGAACTGCCGAAACAGGGATAACAAAACTTTGGAGTTCATTTTTTCGTGCATGAAATAATTTTCTTCTGTTGCATTTGTTATAGTTTCCAAATTCTTTTGCAGACATAAACTCTAAAATTTTCATTGTTTTGTGATCTTATATCTTGTTTCTTGACGAGAAAAATGGGAGAGTGAAAACTCAAGTTTGGATATGAAAATAAAAAATTGAACAACCAAAATGGAAATGCACAATTGCTGAGTGAGATAATTCCAAAAAGTATCTGTGATTTTTAAGGATAGGCAAAAAGTGGGTTGCTGGGCTCTGGTAAATATCCAACTACACGTTAACTAGAGAATTTAATTTTTTCTACTCCTTGAAATTTTTGGATCATTAGGCCGCTTGCATCCTCTACATGTTTCTGGCATGCAAATCCACCACACTTAAAAACTTGTTAGGATCAGTTACAAGTCTCTTTCCTGTCAAATCTTTAAGGGGAGGGTTTTACTAGTAGAACTTCCCAAACATACATAACAAAACTTTGGAGATCATTTTTTAGTGTGTGAAATAATTTTCATCACTTGCGTTTGTTATAGTTTCCAAATTCTTTTGCATACATAAACTCTAAAATTTTCATTCTATTGGGATCTTATATCTTTTTTCTTTACAAGAAAAATGGGAGAGTGAAAACTAAAGTTTGGATCTAAAAAAAAAAATTTGAACATCCAAAATTGAAATGCACAAATCCTGAGAGAGATAATTCCAAACAGTATCTGTGATTTTTAAGGATAGGCGAAAAGTGGGTTGCTGGGCTCCGGTAAATATCCAACCACAGGTTAACTTGAGAATTTAATTTTTTCTACTCCTTGTAATTTTTGGATTATTAGGCCACTTGCATCCTCAATGTGCTTCTGGCTTGCATATCCACCACACTTAAAAACATGTTAGGATCAGTTACAAGTCTCTTTCCTCTCAAATCTATTAGGGGAGGGTTGTACTAGTGGAACTTCCCAAACATGGATAACAAAACTTTGGGGTTCATTTTCTAGTGCTTGAAATAATTTTCTTCAGTTGCATTGCTATAGTTTCCAAATTCTTTCGCATACATAAACTCTAAAATTTTCAATTTGTTGTGATCTTATGTCTTATTTCGTTACGAGAAAAATGGGAGAGTGAAAACTCAAGTTTGGATCTCAAAAAAGAATTTCGAACATCCAAAATTGAAATGCACAAAAGCTGAGAGATATAATTCCAAAAAGTATCTGTGATTTTTTAAGGATAGGCTAAAAGCAGGTGGCTGGGCTCCGGTAAATATCCAACCACACGTTAACATGAAAATTTAATTTTTTCTACTCCTTGAAATTTTTGGATCATTAGGACACTTGCATCCTCAACATGTTTCTGGCATGCTTATCCACCACACTTAAAACATGTTACGATCAGTTACCAGTCTCTTTCCTATCAAATCTATTAGGGGTTGTACTAGTGGAACTTCCCAAACATGCATAACAAAACTTTGGAGTTCATTTTTCAGTGCGTGAAACAATTTTCTTCACTTGCATTTGTTATAGTTTCCAAATTCTTTTCCACACATACACTCTAAAATTTTCATTTTGTTTTGATCTTATATCTTTTACCTTTACGAGAAAAATGGGAGAGTGAAAACTCAAGTTTGGATTTGAAAAAAAAAAATTGAACATCCAAAAAGGAAATGCTCAAATATTGAGAGAGATAATTCCAAAAAGTATCTATGATTTTTAAGGATAGGCAAAAAGTGGGTTGCTGGGCTCCGGTAAATATCCAACCACAAGTTAACTTGAGAATTTAATTTTTTCCACTCCTTGAAATTTTTGGATCACTAGGCCACTTGTATCCTCAACATGTTTCTGGCAAGCATATCCCCCACACTTAAAACATGTTAGGATCAGTGATAAGTCTCCTTCCTATCAAATCTAGTAGGGGTTGTATTAGTGGAACTTCCCAAACATGGATAACAAAATTTGGAGTGCATTTTTTAGTGCGTGAAAACAATTTTCTTCACTTGCATTTGTTATAGTTTCAAAATTCTTTTGCCAAGATAAACTCTAAAATTTCATTTTGTTGTGATCTTATATCTTTTTTCTTTACGAGAAAAATGGGAGGGTGAAATGCACAAATGCTGAGAGACATAATTCCAAAAAGTATTTGTGATTTTTAAGGATAGGCAAAAAGTGTGTTGCTGGGCTTCGGTAAATATCCAACGACAAGTTAACTTGAGAATTTAATTTTTTCTATTCCTTGAAATTTTTGGATAAGTAGGCCACTTGCATCCTCAACATGTTTCTGGCATCCTTATCCTCCACACTTAAAAATGTTTGGATTAGTTACAAGTCTCTTTCCTATCAAATCTATTTGGGGTTGTTCTAGTGGAACTTCCCAAACATGGCTAACAAAACTTTGGAGTTCATTTTTTAGTGCGTGAAACAATTTTCTTCACTTGCATTTGTTATAGTTTCCAAATTCTTTTGCATACATAAACTCTAAAATTTTCATTTTGTTTTGCTCTTATATCTTTATTGTTTACAAGAATAATGGGAGAATGAAAACACAAGTTTGGATCTGAAAAAAAAATTTGAACATCCAAAATGGAAATGCACAAATGCTGTGAGAGATAATTTCAAAAAGTATCTGTGATTTTTAAGGATAGTCAAAAAGTGGGTTGCATGGCTCCAGTAAATATCCAACCACAAGTTAAAATGAGAATTTAATATTTTCTATTCCTTGAAATTTTTGGATCATTAGGCCACTTCCTTCCTCAACAACTTTCTTCCATGCATAACCACCACACTTAAAACATGTTTGGATCAGTTACAAGTCTCTTTCCTATCAAATCTACTAGGGGATGTACTAATGAAACTTTCAAAACATGGAGAACAAAACTTTGGAGTTCATTTTTCAGTGCGTCAAACAATTTTGTTCACTTTGATTTGTTATAGTTTCCAAATTCTTTTGCATACATGAACTCTAAAATTTTCATTTTGTTGTGATCTTATATCTTATTTCTTGACGACAAAAATGGGAGAGTGAAAACTCAAGTTTGGATCTAAAAAAAAACCTTGAACATCCAAAATGGAAATGCACAAATGCTGAGAGAGATAATTTCAAAAGTATCTGTGATTTTTCAGGTTAGGAAAAAAGTTGGTTGCAGCGCTCCAGTAAATAACTAACCACAAGTTAAAATGAGAATTTAATTTTTTCTATTCCTTGAAATTTTTGGATCATTAGGCCACTTCCTTCCTCAACATGTTTCTTGCATGCATAACCACCACACTTAAAACATGTTAGCATCAGTTACAAGTCTCTTTCCTATCAAAACTATTAGGGGTTGTACTAATGAAACTTCCAAAACATGGATAATAAAACTTTAGAGTTCATTTTTTTGTGCGTGAAACAATTTTCATCACTTGCATTTGTTAGAGTTTCCAAATTCTTTTGCATACATAATCTCTAAAATTTTCATTTTGTTGTGATCTTATATCTTTTTTCTTTACGAGAAAAATGGGAGAGTGAAAACTGAAGTTTGGATCTAAAAAAAAAAATTTTGAACATCCAAAATGGAAATGCACAAATGCAGAGAGAGATAATTCCAAATAGTATCTTAGATTTTTAAGGATAGGCAAAAAGTGGGTTGCTGGGCTCCGGTAAATATCCAACCACACGTTAACTTGAGAATTTAATTTTTCTACTCCTTGAAATTTTTGGATCATTAGGCCACTTGCATCTTCAACATGTTTCTGGCATGCATATCCACCACACTAAAAATATGTTAGGATCAGTTACAAGTCTATTTCCCATCAAATCTATTAGGGGTGGTACTAGTGGAACTTCCCAAACATGGATAACAAAACTTTGGAGTTCATTTTATAGTGCGTGAAACCCTTTTCTTCACTTGCATTTGTTATAGTTTCCAAATTCTTTTGCATACATAAACTCTAAAATTTTCATTTTGTTGTGATCTTATATCTTTTTTCTTTACGAAAAAAATGGGAGAGAGAAATCTCAAGTTTGGATTTGAAAAAAAAATTTGAACATCCAAAATGGAAATGCACAAATGCTAAGAGAGATAATTCCAAAAATTATCTGTGATTTTTATGGATAGGAAAAAAGTGGGTTGCTGGTCTCCGATAAATATCCAACCACACTTGAGAATTTAATTTTTTCTACTCCTTGAAATTTTTGGATCATTAGGCCACATGAATCCTCAACATGTTTCTGGCAGGCATATCCACCACACTTAAAACATGTTAGGATCAGTTACTAGTCTCTTTCCTATCAAATCTATTAGGAGTTGAACTTGTGGAACTTCCCAAACATGGAGAACAAAACTTTGGAGTTCATTTTTTAGTGCGTGAAAAAATTTTCTTCACTTTCATTTGTTATTGTTTCCAAATTCTTTTGCATACATGAACTCTAAAATTTTCATTTTGTTGTGATCTTATATCTTATTTCTTGACGAGAAAAATGGGAGAGTGAAAAGTCATGTTTGGATCTGAAAAAAACAAATTTGAACATCGCAAATGGAAATGCACAAATTCTGAGAGGGATAATTCCAAAAAGTATCTGTGATTTTTAAGGATAGGTTAAAAGTGGGCTGCTGGGCTCTGGTAAATATCCAACCACACATTAACTTTAGAATTTAATTTTTTCTACTCCTAGAAATTTTTGGATCAATAGGCCACATGCATCCTCAACAAGTTTCTGGCATGCATATCCACCACACTTAAAATATGTTAGGATCAGTTACAAGTCTCTTTCCCATCAAATCTATTAGGGGTTGTACTAGTGGAACTTCCCAAACATGGATAACAAAACTTTCGAGTTCATTTTTTAGTGCGTGAAACCATTTTCTTCACTTGCATTTGTTATTGTTTCCAAATTCTTTTGCATTCATAAACTCAAAAATTTTCATTTTGTTGTGATTTTATATCTTTTTCCTTTACGAGAAAAATGGGAGAGTGAAATCTCAAGTTTGGATCTAAAAAAAAAATTTGAACATCGAAAATGGAAATGCACAAATGCTAAAAGTGATAATTCTAAAAAGTATGTGTTATTTTTGAGGATAGCAAAAATGTGGGAAGCTGGGCTCCGATAAATATCCAACCACACGTTAACTTGAGAATTTAATTTTTTCTACTCCTTGAAATTTTTGGATCATTAGGCCACTTAAATCCTCAACATGTTTCTAGCATGCATATCCACCACACTTACAACATGTTAGGATCAGTTACTAGTCTCTTTCCTATCAAATCTATTAGGAGTTGAACTTGTGGAACATCCCAAACATGGAGAACAAAACTTTGGAGTTCATTTTTTAGTGCGTCAAACAATTTTCTTCACTTGGATTTGTTATAGTTTCCAAATTCATTTGCATACATGTACTCTAAAATTTTCATTTTGTTGTGATCTTATATCTTATTTCATGACGAGAAAAATGGGAGAGTGAAAACTCAAGTTTGGATCTAAAAAAAAAAATTGAACACCCAAAATGGAAATGCACAAATGCTGAGAGAGATAATTTCAAAAAGTATTTGTGATTTTTAAGGATAGGCAAAAAGTGGGTTGCAGGGGTCCAGTAAATATCCAACCACAGGTTAAAATGAGAATTTAATTTTTTCTATTCCGTGAACTTTTTGGATCATTAGGCCACTTCCTTCCTCAACATGTTTCTTGCATGCATAACCACCACACTTAAAACATGTTAGGATCAGTTACAAGTCTCTTTCCTATCAACTCTATTAGGGGTTGTACTAATGAAACTTCCAAAACATGGATAACAAAACTTTGGAGTTCATTTTTTTGTGCATGAAACAATTTTCTTCACTTGCATTTGTTAGAGTTTCCAAATTCTTTTGCATACATAACCTCTAAAATTTTCATTTTGTTGTGATCTTATATCTTTTTATTTTATGAGAAAAATGGGAGAGCGAAAACTCAAGTTTGGATCTAGAAATAAAAAATTTGAACATCCAAAATGGAAATACACAAATGCAGAGAGAGATAATTCCAAATAGTATCTTAGATTTTTAAGGATAGGCAAAAAGTGGGTTGCTGGGCTCCGGTATATATCCAACCACACCTTAATTTGATAATTATATTTTTCTACTCCTTGAAATTTTTGGATCATTAGGACACTTGCATCCTCAATCTATTTCTAGCATGCATATCCACCACACTTAAAACATGTTAGGATCGGTTGCAAGTCTCTTTCCTATCAAATCTATTAGGGGTTGTACAAGTGGAACTTCCCAAACATGGATAACAAAACTTTGGATTTCATTTTTAAGTGCGTGAAACAATTTTCTTCACTTGCATTTGTTATAATTTCCAAATTCTTTTGCCTACATGAACTCTAAAAATTTCATTTTTTTGTGAACTTATATCTTTTTTCTTTATGAGAAAAATGGCAGAGTGAAAACTCAAGTGTGGATCTGAAAAAAAAATTTGAACATCCAAAATGGAAAAGCACAAATGTTGACATAGATAATTCCAAAATATATCAGTGATTTTTAAGGATAGGCAAAAAGTGGGTTGCTGGGCTACGGTAAAAATTCAGCCACATGTTAACTTGAGAATTTAATTTTTTCTACTCCTTGAAATTTTTGGATCATGAGGGCACTTGCATCCTCAATATGTTTCTCCAATGCATATCCACCACACTTAAAACATGTTAGGATCAGTTGCAAGTCTCTTTCCGATCAAATCTATTAGGGGTTGTACAAGTGAAACTTTCCAAACATGGATAACAAAACTTTGGATTTCATTTTTTAGTGCGTGAAACAATTTTCTTCACTTGCATTTTCTATAGTTTCCAAATTCTTTTGCGTACATAAACTCTAAAATTTTTATTTTTCTGTGATCTTATATCTTTTTTCTTTACGGGAAAAATGGGAGAGTGAAAACACAAGTTTCGATCTGAAAAAAAAAATTTGAACATCCAAAATGGAAATGCACAAATGCTGAAAGACATAATTCCAAAAAGTATCTGTGATTTTTAAGGATAGGAAAAAAGTGGGTTGCTGGGCTCCAGTAAATATCCAACAACAAGTTTACTTGAGAATTTAATTTTTTCTATTCCTTGAAATTTTTTGTTAATTAGGCCACTTGCATCCTCAACATGTTTCTGGCATGCTTATCCGCCACACTTAAAACATTTTAGGATGAGTTACAAGTCTCTTTCCTATCAAATCTATTAGGGGTTGTACTAGTGGAACTTCCCAAACATGCATAACAAAACTTTGGAGTTCATTTTTCAGTGCGTGAAACAATTTTCTTCACTTGTATTTTTTTTAGTTTCCAAATTCTTTTGCATACGTAAACTCTAAAATTTTCCTTTTGTTTTGATCTTATATCTTTTTCCTTTACGAGAAAAATGGGAGAGTGAAAACTCAAGTTTGGGTTTGAAAAAAAAAAATTGAACATCCAAAATGGAAATGCACAAATGCTGAGAGAGATAATTCCAAAAATTATCTGTGATTTTTAAGGATAGGAAAAAAGTGGGTTGGTGGGCTCCGGTAAATATCCAACCACAAGTTAACTTGAGAATTTAGTTTTTTCTACTCCGTGAAATTTTTGGATCATTAGGCCACTTGCATCATCAATATGTTTCTGGCATGCATATCCCCCACACTTAAAACATGTTAGGATCAGTTACAAGTCTCTTTCCTATCAAATCTATTAGGGGCTGTACTAGTGGAACTTCCTAAACATGGACAACAAATCTTTGGAGTTCATTTTTTAGTGCGCTAAATAATCTTCATCACATTCATTTGTGATAGTTTCCAAATTCTTATGCCTACACAAACTGTAAAATTTTCATTTTGTTGTGATCTTATATCTTTTTTCTTTATGAGAAAAATGGGAGAGTGAAAACTCAAGTGTGGATATGAAAAAATATTTGAACTTCCAAAAAGGAAAAGCATAAATGCTCAGAGAGATAATTCCAAAAAGTATCAGTCACTTTTAAGGATAGGCAAAAAGTGGGTTGCTGGGCTCCGAAAAAAATCCAACCACACGTTAACTTGAGAATTTAATTTTTTCTACACCTTGAAATTTTTGGATCATTAGGACACTTCCATCCTCAATATGTTTCTGGCATGCATATCCACCACACTTAAAACATGTTAGGATCAGTTGCAAGTCTCTTTCCTATCAAATCTATTAGGGGTAGTACTAGTGGAACTTCCCAGACATGCATAACAAAACTTTGGCATTCATTTTTCAGTGCGTGAAACAATTTTCTTCACTTGGATTTGTTTTAGTTTCCAAATTCTTTTGCATACATAAACTCTAAACTTATCATTTTGTTTTGATCTTATATCTATTTCCTTTACGAGAAAAATGGGAGAGTGAAAACCCAAGTTTGGATCTGAAAAAAAAAAATTGAACATCCAAAATGGAAATGCACAAATGCTGAGAGTGATAATTCCAAAAATTATCTGTGATTTTAAAGGATAGGAAAAAAATGGGTTGCTGGGCTCCGGTAAATATCCAACCACAAGTTAACTTGAGAATTTATTTTTTTCTACTCCGTGAAATTTTTGGGTCATTAGGCCACTTGCAACATCAACATGTTTCTGGCATGCATATCCCCCACACTTAAAACATGTTAGGATCAGTTGCAAGTCTCTTTCCTATCAAATCTATTAGGGGTTGTACTAGTGGAACTTCCTAAACTTGGACAACAAAACTTTGGAGTTCATTTTTTAGTGCGCTAAATAATCTTCTTCACATTCATTTGTTATAGTTTCCAAATTCTTTTGCATACACAAACTCTAAAATTTTCATTTTGTTCTCATCTTATATCTTTTTTCTTTACGAGAAAAATGTGAGAGTGAACACTCAAGTGTGGATCTGAAAAAAAGAATTTGAACTTCCAAAAAGGAAAAGCTTAAATGCTCAGAGAGATAATTCCAAAAAGTATCAGTCACTTTTAAGGATAGGCAAAAAGTGGGTTGCTGGGCTCCGGAAAAAATCCAACCACACGTTAACTTGAGAATTTAATTGTTTCTACTCCTTGAAATTTTAGGATCATTAGGCCACTTAAATCATCAACATGTTTCTGGCATGCATATCCACCACACTTAAAACATGTTAGGATCAGTTACAAGTCTCTTTCCTATCAAATCTATTAGGAGTTGAATTTGAGGAACTTCCCAAACATGGAGAACAAAACTTTGGAGTTCATTTTTTGTGCCTGAAATAATTTTCTTCACTTGCATTTGTTATAGTTTCTAAATTCTTTTGCATACATGAACTCTAAAATTTTCATTTTGTTGTGATCTTATACCTTACTTCTTGAGGAGAAAAATAGGAGAGTGAAAACTCAAGTTTGGATCTGAAAAAAAAAATTTGAACATCCAAGATGGAAATGCACAAACGATGAGAGAGATAATTTCAAAAAGTATCTGTGATTTTAAAGGATAGGCAAAAAGTGGGTTGCAGGGCTCCAGTAAATATCCAACCACAAATTCAAATGAGAATTTAATTTTTTCTATTCCTTGAAATTTTTTGATAATTAGGCCACTTGCATCCTCAACATGTTTCTGGCATGCTTATCCACCACACTTAAAACATGTTAGGATCAGTTACCAATCTCTTTCCTATCAAATCTATTAGGGGTTGTACTAATGGAACTTCCCAAACATGCATAACAAAACTTTGGAGTTTATTTTTCAGTGCGTGAAACAATTTTCTTCACTTGCATTTGTTATAGTTTCCAAATTCTTTTGCATACATAAACTCTAAAATTTTCATTTTGTTTTGACCTTATATCTTTTTCCTTTACGAGAAAAATGGGAGAGTGAAAACTCAAGTTTGGATCTGAAAAAAAAAAATTGAACATCCAAAAAGGAAATGCTCAAATGCTGAGAGAGATAATTCCAAAAAGTATCTGTGATTTTTAAGGATAGGCAAAAAGTGGGTTGCTGGGCTCCAGTAACTATCCAACCAAAAGTAACTTGAGAATTTAATTTTTTCCACTCCATGAAATTTTTGGATCACTAGGCCACTTGCATCCTCAACATGTTTCTGGCATGCAAATCCCCCACACTTAAAACATGTTAGGATCAGTGACAAGTCTCTTTCCTATCACATCTATTAGGGGTTGTATTAGTGGAACTTCCCAAACATGGATAACAAAACTTTGGAGTGCATTTTTTAGTGCGTGAAACAATTTTCTTCACTTGCATTTGTTATAGTTTCGAGATTTTTTTGCCTACATAAACTCTAAAATTTCATTTTGTTGTGATCTTATATCTTTTTTCTTTACGAGAAAAATGGGAGGGTGAAAACTCAAGGTTGGATTTGAAAAAAAAATTTGAACATCCAAGATGGAAATGCACAAATGCTGAGAGACATAATTCCAAAAAGTATCTGTGATTTTTAAGGATAGGCAAAAACTGTGTTGCTGGGCTTCGGTAAATATCCAAAATTAACTTGAGAATTTAATTTTTTCTATTCCTTGAAATTTTTGGATAAGTAGGCCACTTGCATCCTCAACATCTTTCTGGCATGCTTATCCACCACACTTAAAAAAGTTATGATTAGTTACAAGTCTCTTTCCTATCAAATCTATTTGGGGTTGTACTAGTGGAACTTCCCAAACATGGATAACAAAACGTTGGAGTTCATTTTTTAGTGCGTGAAACAATTTTCTTCACTTGCATTTGTTATAGTTTCCAAATTCTTTTGCATACATAAACTCTAAAATTTTCATTTTGTTTTTCTCTTATATCTTTTTTCTTTACAATAAAAATGGGAGAGTGAAAACACAAGTTTAGATCTGAAAAAAAAAAATTTGAACATCCAAAATGGAAATGCACAAATGCTGTGAGTGATAATTTCAAAAAGTATCTGTGATTTTTAAGGATAGTCAAAAAGTGGGATGCATGGCTCCAGTAAATATCCAACCACAAGTTAAAATGAAAATTTAATATTTTCTATTCCTTGAAATTTTTGGAACATTAGACCACTTCCTTCCTCAACATGTTTCTTGCATGCATAACCACCACACTTAAAACATGTTAGGATCAGTTACAAGTCTCTTTCCTATCAAATCTATCAGGGGTTGTACTAATGAAACTTTCAAAACATGGAGAACAAAACTTTGGAGTTCATTTTTCAGTGCGTCAAACAATTTTGTTCACTTCGATTCCTTATAGTTTTCAAATTCTTTTGCATACATGAACTCTAAAATTTTCATTTTGTTGTGATCTTATATCTTATTTCTTGACGACAAAAATGGCAGAGTGAAAAGTCAAGTTTGGATCTAACAAAAAAACCTTGAACATCCAAAATGGAAATGCACAAATGCTGAGAGAGATAATTTCAAAAAGTATCTGTGATTTTTCAGGATAGGAAAAAAGTGGGGTGCAGCGCTCCAGTAAATAACCAACCACGAGTTAAAATGAGAATTTAATTTTTTCTATTCCTTGAAATTTTTGGATCATTAGGCCACTTCCTTCCTCAAGATGTTTCTTGCATGCATAAGCACCACACTTAAAACATGTTAGGATCAGTTACAAGTCTCTTTCCTACCAAATCTATTAGGGGTTGTACTAATGAAACTTCCAAAACATGGATAATAAAACTTTGGAGTTCATTTTTTTGTGCGTGAAACAATTTTCTTCACTTGCATTTGTTAGAGTTTCCAAATTCTTTTGCATACATAATCTCTAAAATTTTCATTTTGTTGTGATCTTATATCTTTTTTCTTTATGAGAAAAATGGGAGAGTGAAAACTGAAGTTTGGATCTAAAAAAAGAAATTTTGAACATCCAAAATGGAAATGCACAAATGCAGAGAGAGATAATTCCAAATAGTATCTGTGATTTTTAAGGATAGGCAAAAAGTGGGTTGTTGGGCTCCTGTAAATATCCAACCACACGTTAACTTGAGAATTTAATTTTTCTACTCCTTGAAATTTTTGGATCATTAGGCCACTTGCATCTTCAACATGTTTCTGGCATGCATATTCCCCACACGTAAAATATGTTAGGATCAGTTACAAGTCTATTTCCCATCAAATCTATTAGGGGTTGTACTAGTGGAACTTCCCAAACATGGATAACAAAACTTTGGAGTTCATTTTTTAGTGCGTGAAACCGTTTTCTTCACTTGCATTTGTTATAGTTTCCAAATTCTTTTACATACATAAACTCTAAAATTTTCATTTTGTTGTGATCTTATATCTTTTTTCTTTACGAGAAAAATGGGAGAGTGAAATCTCAAGTTTGGATCTGAAAAAAAAATTTGAACATCCAAAATGGAAATGCACAAATGCTAAGAGAGATAATTCCAAAAATTATCTGTGATTTTTATGGATAGCAAAAAATTGGGTTGTTGGGCTCCGATAAATATCCAACCACACGTTAACTTGAGAATTTAATTTTTTCTACTCCATGAAATTTTTGGATCATTAGACCACTTGAATCCTCAACATGTTTCTGGCAGGCATATCCACCACACTTAAAACATGTTAGGATCAGTTACGAGTCTCTTTCCTATCAAATCTATTAGGAGTTGAAGTAGTGGAACTGCCCAAACATGGAGAACAAAACTTTGGAGTTCATTTTTCCGTGCGTGAAACAATTTTCTTCACTTGCATTTGTTATAGTTTCCAAATTCTTTTGCATACATGAACGCTAAAATTTTCATTTTGTTGTGATCTTATATCTTATTTCTTGACGAGAAAAATGGGAGAGTCAAAACTCATGTTTGGATCTGAAAAAAAAAAATTTGAACATCCAAAATGGAAATGCACAAATTCTGAGAGGGATAATTCCAAAAAGTATCTGTGATTTTTAAGGATAGGTTAAAAGTGGGTTGCTGGGCTCCGGTAAATATCCAACCACACATTAACTTTAGAATTAAATTTTTTCTACTCCTAGAAATTTTTGGATCAATAGGCCACATGCATCCTCAACAAGTTTCTGGCATGCATATCCACCACACTTAAAATATGTTAGGATCAGTTACAAGTCTCTTTCCCATCAAATCTATTAGGGGTTGTACTAGTGGAACTTCCCAAACATGGATAACAAAACTTTCGAGTTCATTTTTTAGTGCGTGAAACCATTTTCTTCACTTGCAATTGTTATTGTTTCCAAATTCTTTTGCATTCATAAACTCAAAAATTTTCATTTTGTTGTGATCTTATATCTTTCTTCTTTATGAGAAAAATGGGAGAGTGAAATCAAAAGTTTGGATCTGAAAAAAAAAATTTGAACATCCAAAATGGAAATGCACAAATGCTAAAAGAGATAATTCTAAAAAGTATCTGTGATTTTTGAGGATAGCAAAAAAGTGGGAAGCTGGGCTCCAATAAATATCCAACCACACGTTAACTTGAGAATTTAATTTTTTCTACTCCTTGAAATTTTTGGATCATTAGGCCACTTAAATCCTCAACATGTTTCTAACATGCATATCCACCACACTTAAAACATGTTAGGATCAGTTACTAGCCTCTTTCCTGTCAAATCTATTAGGAGTTGAACTTGTGGAACTTCCCAAACATGGAGAACAAAACTTTGGAGTTCATTTTTTATTGCGTGAAACAATTTTCTTCACTTGGATTTGTTATAGTGTTCAAATTCATTTGCATACATGAACTCTAAAATTTTCATTTTGTTGTGATCTTATATCTTATTTCTTGACGAGCAAAATGGGGGAGTGAAAACTCAAGTTTTGATCAAAAAAAAAATTGAACACCCAAAATGGAAATGCACAAATGCTGAGAGAGATAATTTCAAAAAGTATCTGTGATTTTTAAGGATAGGCAAAAAGTGGGTTGCAGGGGTCCAGTAAATATCCAACCACAGGTTAAAATGAGAATTTAATTTTTTCTATTCCGTGAAATTTTTGGATCATTAGGCCACTTCCTTCCTCAACATGTTTCTTGCATGCATAACCACCACACTTAAAACATGTTTGGATCAGTTACAAGTCTCTTTCCTATCAACTCTATTAGGGGTTGTACTAATGAAACTTCCAAAACATGGATAACAAAACTTTGGAGTTCATTTTTTTGTGCATGAAACAATTTTCTTAACTTGAATTTGTTAGAGTTTCCAAATTATTTTGCCTACATAATCTCTAAAATTTTCATTTTGTTGTGATCTTATATCTTTTTTCAAGATGAGAAAAATGGGAAAACGAAAACTCAAGGTTGGATCTAAAAAAAAAAAATTTGAACATCCAAAATGGAAATGCACAAATGCAGACAGAGATGATTCCAAATAGTATCTTAGATTTTTAAGGATAGGCAAAAAGTGGGTTGCTGGGCTCCGGTAAATATCCAACCACACCTTAATTTGAGAATTTAATTTTTCTACTCCTTGAAATTTTTGGATCATTAGGACACTTGCATCCTCAATCTGTTTTTGGCATGCATATCCACGACATTTAAAACATGTTAGGATCGGTTGCAAGTCTCTTTCCTATCAAATCTCTTAGGGGTTGTACAAGTGGAACTTCCCAAACATGGATAACAAAACTTTGGATTTCATTTTTTAGTGCGTGAAATAATTTTCTTCACTTGCATTTGTTATAGTTTCCAAATTCTTTTGCCTACATAAACTCTAAAATTTTCATTTTGTTGTGATCTTATATCTTTTTTCTTTACGAGAAAAATGGCAGAGTGAAAACTCAAGTATGGATCTGAAAAAAAAAATTTGAACATCCAAAATGGAAAAGCACAAATGTTGACATAGATAATTCCAAAAAGTATCAGTGATTTTTAAGGATAGGCAAAAAGTGGGTTGCTGGGCTCCAGTAAAAATCCAGCCACATGTTAACTTGAGAATTTAATTTTTTCTACTCCTTGAAATTTTTGGATCATGAGGGCACTTGCATCCTCAATATGTTTCTGCAATGCATATCGACCACACTTAAAACATGTTAGGATCAGTTGGAAGTCTCTTTCCGATCAAATCTATTAGGGGTTGTACAAGTGAAACTTCCCAAACATGGATAACAAAACTTTGGATTTCATTTTTTAGTTCGTGAAACAATTTTCTTCACTTGCATTTGCTATAGTTTCCAAATTCTTTTGCCTACATAAACTCTAAAAATTTCATTTTGTTCTGATCTTATATCTTTTTTCTTTATGAGAAAAATGGGAGAGTGAAAACACAAGTTTGGATCTGGAAAAAAAAATTTGAACATCCAAAATGGAAATGCACAAATGCTGAGAGACATAATTCCAAAAAGTATCTGTGATTTTTAAGGATAGGAAAAAAGTGGGTTGCTGGGCTCCAGTAAATATCCAACCACAAGTTAACTTGAGAATTTAATTTTTTCTATTCCTTGAAATTTTTTGTTAATTAGGCCACTTGCATCCTCAACATGTTTCTGGCATGCTTATCCACCGCACTTAAACCATGTTAGGATGAGTTACAAGTCTCTTTCCTATCAAATATATTAGGGGTTGTACTAGTGGAACTTCCCAAACATGGATAATAAAACTTTGGAATTCATTTTTCAGTGCGTGAAACAATTTTCTGCACTTGTATTTTTTTTAGTTTCCAAATTCTTTTGCATACATAAACTCTAAAATTTTCATTTTGTTTTGATCTTATATCTTTTTCCTTTATGAGAAAAATGGGAGAGTGAAAACCCAAGTTTGGGTCTGAAAAAAAAAATTGTACATCCAAAATGGAAATGTACAAATGCTGAGAGAGATAATTCCAAAAATTATCTGTGATTTTTAAGGATAGGAAAAAAGTGGGTTGCTTGGCTCCTGTAAATATCCAACCACAAGTTAACTTGAGAATTTATTTTTTTCTACTCCGTGAAATTTTTGGATCATTAGGCCACTTGCATCATCAATATTTTTCTGGCGTGCATATCCCCCACACTTAAAAAACATGTTAGGATCAGTTACAAGTCTCTTTCCTATCAAATCTATTAGGGGTTGTACTAGTGGAACTTCCTAAACATGGACAACAAAACTTTGGAGTTCATTTTTTAGTGCGCTAAATAATCTTCTTCACATTCATTTGTTATAGTTTCCAAATTCTTATGCGTACACAAACTCTAAAATTTTCATTTTGTTGTGATCCTATATCTTTTTTCTTTACGAGAAAAATGGGAGAGTGAAAACTAAAGTGTGGATCTGAATAAAAAATTTGAACTTCCAAAAAGGAAAAGCATAAATGCTCAGAGAGATAATTCCAAAAAGTATCTGTGACTTTTAAGGATAGGCAAAAAGTGGGTTGCTAGGCTCCGGAAAAAATCCAACCACACATTTACTTGAGAATTTAATTTTTTCTACTCCTTGAAATTTTTGGATCATTAGGACACTTCCATCCTCAATATGTTTCTGGCATGCATATCCACCACACTTAAAACATGTTAGGATCAGTTGCAAGTCTCTTTCCTATCAAATCTATTAGGGGTTGTACTAGTGGAACTTCCCAAACATGGAGAACAAAACTTTGGAGTTCATTTTTTAGTTCGTGAAATAATTTCCTTCCCTAGCATTTGTTATAGTTTCAAAATTCTATTGCATACATAAACTCTAAAATTTTTATTTTGTTGTGATCTTATATCTTTTCTCTTTATGAGGAAAATGGGAGAGTGAAAACTCAAGTTTGGATATGAAAAAAAATTTTGAACATCCAAAATGGAAATGCACAACTGCTGAGAGAGATAATTCCAAAAAGTATCTATGATTTTTAATGATAGGCAAAAAGTGAGTTGCTGGGCTCCGGTAAATATCCAACCACACATTAACTTGAGAATTTTATTTTTTCTACTCCTTGAAATTTTTTGATCATTAGGCCATTTCATCCTCAACATGTTTCTGGCATGCATATCCACCACACTTACAACATCATTGGATCAGTTACATGTCTCTTTCCTATCAAATCTACTAGGGGTTGTACTAGTGGAACTTCCTCAACATGGATAACAAAACTTTGGAGTTCAATTTTTAGTGCGTGAAATAATTTTCTTCACTTGCATTTGTTATAGTTTCCAAATTCTTATGCATACATAAACTCTAAGATTTTTATTTTTTTGTGATCTTTAAATTATTTTTCATTAGAAGAAAAATGTGAGAGTGAAAACTCAAGTTTGGATCTGAAAAAAAAATTTTGAACATCCAAAATGGAAATGCACAAATGCTAAGAGAGATAATTCCAAAAAGTACCTATGATTTTTAAGGATAGGGAAAAAGTGGGTTGTTGGGCTTCGGTAAATAACCAACCACACGTTAACTTGAGAATTTAATTTTTTCATCTTCTTAAAATTTTCTGATTAATAGGCCATTTGCATCCTTAACATGTTTCTGGCATGCATATCCACCACACTTAAAACATGTTAGGATCATTTACAAGTCTCTTTCCTATCAAATCTAATAGGAGTTGTACTAGTGGAACTTCCCAAACAAGGATAACAAAACTTTGGATTTCATTTTTTGGTGCTTGAAATAATTTTCTTCACTTGCATTTGTTATAGTTTCCAAATTCTTATGCATACTTACACTCTAAAATTTTCATTTTTTTGTGATCTTAAATCTTTTTTCTTCACGAGAAAAATGGGGGAGTGAAAATTCAAGTTTGGATCTGAAAAAAAAAAATTTCAACATCCAAAATGGAAATGCACAAATTCTGAGAGAGATAATTCCAAAAAGTATTTGTGATTTTTAAGGATAGGCAAAAAGAGGGTTGCTGGGCTCCGGAAAAAATCCAACCACACGTTAACTTGAGAATTTAATTTTTTCTACTACTTGAAATTTTTGGATCATTAGGACACTTCCATCCTCAATATGTTTCTGGCATGCATATCCACCACACTTAAAACATGTTAGGATCAGTTGCAAGTCTCTTTCCTATCAAATCTATTAGGGGTTGTACTATGGAACTTCCCATTCATGGATAACAAAAGTTTGGAGTTCATTTTTTAGTGCGTGAAATAATTTCCTTCCCTAGCATTTGTTATAGTTTCAAAATTCTATAGCATACATAAACTCTAAAATTTTCATTTTGTTGTGATCTTATATCTTTTTTCTTGACGAGAAAAATGGGAGTGTCAAAACTCAAGTTTGGATCTGAAAAAAAAAATTTGAACATCGAAAATGGAAATGCACAAATGCAGAGAGTGATAATTCCAAAAAGTATCTGTGATTTTTAAGGATATGCAAAGAGTGGGTTGCTGGACTCCGGTAAATATCCAACCACACGTTAACTTCAGAATTTTATTTTTTTTACTTCTTGAAATTTTTGGATCATTAGGCCACTTGCATCCTCAACATGTTTCTGGCATGCATATCCACCACACTTAAAACTTGTTAGGATCAGTTACAGGTCTCTTTCCGATCAAATCTATTAGGGGTTGTACTAGTGGAAGTTCCCAAACATGGATAACAAAACTTTGGATTTCATTTTTTTGTGTGCTAAATAATTTTCTTCACTTGTATTTGTTATAGTTTAAAAATTCTTTTTCAAACATCAACTCAAAAATTTTCATTCTTTTGTGACCTTATATCTTATTTCTTGACGAGAAAAATAGGAGAGTGAAAACTCAAGTTTTGATCTGAAAAAAAAATTTTGCACATCCCAAATGGAAAACAAAAAATGCTGAGAGGGGTAATTCCAAAAAGTATCTATGATTTTTCAGGATAGGCAAAAAGTGGGTTGCTAGGCTCTGGTAAATATCCAACCACACGTTAACTTGAGAATTTAATTTTTTCTACTCCTTGAAATTTTTGGATCATTAGGACACTTGCATCCTCAACATGCTTCTGGCATGCATATCCACCACACTTAAAACATGTTGGGATCAGTTACAAGTCTCTTTCCTATCAAATCTATTAGGGGTTGTACTAGTGGAACTTTCCAAACATGGATAACAAAACTTTGGAGTTCATTTTTTAGTGCGTGAAACAATTTTCTTCACTTGCATTTGCTATAGTTTCGTAATTATTTTGCATACATAAACTCTAAAATTTTCATTTTGTTGTGATCTTATATCTTTTTTCTTTACGAGAAAAATGGGAGTGTGAAAACTCAGGTTTGGATCTGAAAAAAAAAATTTGAACATCCAAAATGGAAATGCACAAATGCTGAGAGAGATAATTTCAAAAAGTATTTGTGACTTTTAAGGATAGACAAAAAGTGGGTTGCAGGGCTCCAGTAAATATCCAACCACAAGTTAAAATGAGGATTTAATTTTTTCTATTCCTCGAAATTTTTGGACCATTAGGCCACTTCCTTCCTCAACATGTTTCTTGCATGCATAACCACCACACTTAAAACATGTTAGGATCAGTTACTAGTCTCTTTCCTATCAAATCTATTAGGGGTTGTCCTAATGAAACTTCCAAAACAAGGATAACAAAACTTTGGAGTTCATTTTTTTGTGCGTGAAACAATTTTCTTCACTTGCATTTGTTATAGTTTCCAAATTCTTTTGCATACATAAATTCTAAAATTTTCATTTTGTTGTGATCATATATCTATTTTTTTTACAAGAAAAATGGGAGAGTGAAAACTCAAGTTTGGATAAAAAAAAAAATTAGAACATCCAAAATGGAAATGCATAAATGCTTAGAGAGATAATTCCAAAAAGTATCTATGATTTTTAAGTATAGGCAAAAATTGGGTTGTTGGGCTCCCGTAAATATCACACCACAAGTTAACTTGAGAATTTAATTTTTTCTATTCCTTGAAATTTTTGGATCAATAGGCCACATGCATCCTCAACAAGTTTCTGGCATGCATATCCACCACACTTAAAACATGTTAGAACCTGTTCCAAGTCTCTTTCCTATCAAAACATTGGAGTTCATTTTTTAGTGCGTGAAATAATTTTCTTCACTTACATTTGTTATAGTTTCCAAATTCTTATGCATACATAAACTCTAAAATTTTCATTTTGTTTTGATCTTATATCTTTTTTTCGTGACGAGAAAAATAGGAGGGTGAAAACTCAAGTTTGGATCTGAAAAAAAAAAAAATTGAACATCCAAAATGGAAATGCTTATAGGCAGAGAGAGATAATTCCAAAAAGTATCTGTGATTTTTATGGATAGGCAAAAAGTGGGTTGCTGGGCTCCATTAAATATCCAACCACACGTTAACTTGAGAATTTAATTTTTCTACTCCTTGAAATTTTTGGATCATTAGGCCACTTGCATCCTCAACATGTTTCTCGCATGCATATCCACCACACTTAAAACATGTTAGGATTAGTTACAAGTCTCTTTCCTATGAAATCTATTAGGGTTGTACTAGTGGAACTTCCCAAACTTTGGAGTTCATTTTTTAGTATGTGAAATAATTTTCTTCACATTCATTTGTTATAGTTTCCAAATTCTTTTGCATACCTAAACTCTAAAATTTTCATTTTGTTGTCATCATATATCTTATTTCTTGACGAGAAAAATGGGAGTGTGAAAACTCAGGTATGGATTAGAAAAAAAAATTTGAACATCCAAAATGCAAATGCACAAATGCTGAGAGGGATAATTCCAAAAAGTATATGTGATTTTTAAGGATAGGAAAAAATTTCGTTGCTGGGCTTCGGTAAATATCCATCCACACGTTAACTTGAGAATATAATTTCTTCAACTCCTTGAAATTTTTTGATCAATAGGCCACTTGCATCCACAACATGTTTCTGGCATGCATATCCACCACACTTAAAACATGTTAGGATCAGTTACAAGTCTCTTTCCTATTAAATCTATTAAGGGTTGTACTAGTGGAACTTCCTAAACATGGATAACAAAACTTTGGAGTTCATTTTTTAGTGCGCTAAATAATTTTCTTCACTTGCATTTGTTATTTTCCAAATTCTTTTGCATACATAAACTCTAAAATTTTCATTTTGTTGTGATCTTATATCTTTTTTCTTTACGAGAAATATGGGAGAGTGAAAACTCAAGTTTGGACCTGCAAAAAAAAATTTCAACATCCAAAATGGAGTTGCACTAATGCTAAGAGAGATAATTCCAAAAAGTATCTGTGATTTTTAAGGATTGGCAAAAAGTGGGTTGTCGGGCTCCGGTAAATATCCAACCACACGTTAACTTGAGAATTTAATTTTTTCTACTCCTTGAAATTTTTGTATCATTGGGCCCACTTGCATGGTCAGCATGTATCTGGCAAGCATATCCGCCACACTTAAAACATGTTAGGATGAATTAAAAGTCTCTTTCCTATCAAATCTATTAGGGGTTGTACTAGTGGAACTTCCCAAACATGGATAACAAAACTTTGGAGTTGATTTCTTAGTGGGTGAAATAATTTTCTTCACTTGCATTCGCTATGTTTCCAAATTCTTTTGCATACATTAACACTAAAATTTTCATTTTGTTGTGATCTTATATCTTTTTTCTTTACGAGAAAAATGGGAGAGTGAAAACTCAAGTTTGGAGATGAAAAAAAAATTTGAACAACCAAAATGGAAATGCACAAATGCTGAGAGAGATAATTCCAAAAAGTATCTGTGATTTTTAATGATAGGCGAAAAGTTGGTTGCTGGGCTCCTGTAAATATCCAACCACACGTTAACTTGAGAATTTAATTTTTTCTACTCCTAGAAATTTTTGGATCATTAGGCCAATTCATCCTCAACATGTTTCTTGCATGCATATCCACCACACTTAAAACATCTTAGGATCAGTTAAATGTCTCTTTCCTATCAAATCTATTAGGGGTTGTACTAGTGGAAATTCCCATACATGAATAACAAAACTTTGGAGTTCATTTTTTAGTGCGTGAAATAATTTTCTTCACTTGCATTTGTTATAGTTTCCAAATTCTTATGCATATATAAACTCTAAAATTTTCATTTTGTTGTGATCTTATATCTTTTTTCTTTACGGGAAAAATGGGAGAGTGAAAACTCTAGTTTGGATCTGAAAAAAAAAATTGAACATCCAAAATGGAAATGAGCAAATGCTGAGAGAGATAATTCCAAAAAGTTTTTCTGATTTTTAAGGATAGGCAAAAAGTGGGTTGCTGGGCTTTGGTAAATATGCAACGACACGTTAACTTGAGAATTTAATTTTTTGTACTCCTCAACATGCTTCTGGCATGCCTATCCACCGCACTTCAAAAATGTTAGGATCAGTTACAAGTCTCTTTCCTATCAAATCTATTAGGTGTTGTACTAGTGGAACTTCCCAAACATGGATAACAAAACTTTGGCGTTCATTTTTTAGTGCGTGAAATAATTTTCTTCACTTGCATTTGTTATAGTTTCCAAATTCTTTGGCATACAAAAATTCTAAAATTTTCATTTTGTTGTGATCTTATATCTTTTTTCTTTACGAGAAAAAAGGGAGAGTGAAAACTCAAGTTTGGAGATGAAAAAAAAATTTGAACATAAAAAATGGAACTGCACAAATGCTGAGAGAGATAATTCCAAAAAGTATCTGTGATTTTTAAAGATAGGCAAAAAGTGGGTTGCTGGGCTCCGGTAAATATACAACCACACGTTAACTTGAGAATTTAATTTTTTCGACTACTTGAAATTTTCTGATTATTAGGCCATTTGCATCCTTAACATGTTTGTGGCATGCATATCCACCACACTTAAAACATGATTGGATCGGTTACAAGTCTCTTTCCTATCAAATCTATTCGGGGTTGTACTAGTGGAACTTCCCAAAAGATGAAACAAAACTTTGGAGTTCATTTTTTTGTGCGTGAAATAATTTTCTTCACTTGCATTTGTAAAAGTTTCCAAATTCTTATGCATACGTAAACTATAAAATTTTCATTTTGTTATGATCTTATATCTTTTTTCTTGACGAGAAAAATTGGAGAGTGAAAACTCAAGTTTGGATCTGAAAAAAAAAAATTTGAACATCAAAAATGGAAATGCTTAAAGGTAGAGAGAGATAATTCCAAAAAGAATCTGTGATTTTTAAGGATAGGCAAAGAGTGGGTTGCTGGGCTCCAGTAAATATCCAACCACACGTTAACTTGAGAATTTAATTTTTCTACTCCTTCAAATTTTTTGATCATTAGGCCACTTGCATCCTCAACATGTTTCTCGCATGCATATCCACCACACTTAAAATATGTTAGGATTAGTTACAAGTCTCTTTCCTATCAAATCTATTAGGGTTGTACTAGTGGAACTTCCCAAACATGGATAACCAAACTTTGGAGTTCATTTTTTAGTGCGTGAAATAATTTTCTTCACATTCAATTGTTATAGTTTCCAAATTCTTTTGCATACCTAAACTCTAAAATTTTCATTTTTTTGTCATCATATATCTTATTTCTTGACGAGAAAAATGGGAGTGTGAAAACTCAAGTTTGGGTCTGAAAAAAAAATTTGAACATCCAAAATGCAAATGCACAAATGCTGAGAGGGATAATTCCAAAAAGTATATGTGATTTTTAAGGATAGGAAAAAAGTTGGTTGCTGGGCTCCGGTAAATATCCATCCACACGTTAACTTGAGAATAAAATATCTTCTACTCCTTGAAATTTTTGGATCAATTGGCCACTTGCATGCTCAACATGTTTCTGGCATGCATATCCACCACACTTAAAACATGTTAGGATCAGTTGCAAGTCTCTTTCCTATAAAATGTATTAAGGGTTGTACTAGTGCAACTTCCTAAACATGGATAACAAAAATTTGGAGTTCATTTTTTAGTGCGCTAAATAATTTTCTTCACTTGCAATTGTTATTTTCCAAATTCTTTTGCATACATAAACTCTAAAATTTTAATTTTGTTGTGATCTTATATCTTTTTTCTTTACGAGAAATATGGGAGAGTGAAAACTCAAGTTTGGACCTGAAAAAAAAAAAAATTTGAACATCCAAAATGGAGTTGCACTAATGCTAAGAGAGATAATTCCAAAAATAATCTGTGATTTTTAAGGATTGGCAAAAAGTGGGTTGTCGGGCTCCGGTAAATATCCTTCCACACGTTAACTTGAGAATTTAATTTTTTCTACTCTTTGAAATTTTTGTATCATTGGGCCACTTGCATCCTCAGCATGTATCTGGCATGCATATCCACCACACTTAAAACATGTTAGGATGAGTTAAAAGTCTCTTTCCTATCAAATCTATTAGGGGTTGTACTAGTGGAACTTCCCAAACAGGGATAACAAAACTTTGGAGTTGATTTTTTAGTGCGTGAAATAATTTTCTTCACTTGCATTTGTTATGTTTCCAAATTCTTTTGCATACATTAACACTAAAATTTTCCTTTTGTTGTGATCTTATATCTTTTTTCTTTACGAGAAATTTGGGAGAGTGAAAACTCAAGTTTGGAGATGAAAAAAAAATTTGAACATCCAAAATGGAAATGCACAAATGCTGAGAGAGATAATTCCAAAAAGTATCTGTGATTTTTAATGATGGGCGAAAAGTTGGTTGCTGGGCTCCTGTAAATATCCAACCACACGTTAACTTGAGATTGTAATTTTTTCTACTCCTTGAAATTTTTGGATCATTAGTCCAATTCATCCTCAACATGTTTCTGGCATCCATATCTACCACACTTCAAACATGTTAGGATCGGTTACAAGTCTCTTTCCTATCAAATGTATTCGGGGTTGTACTAGTGGAACTTCCCAAACAAGGATAACAAAACTTTGGAGTTCATTTTTTAGTGCGTGAAATAATTTTCTTCACATTCAATTGTTATAGTTTCCAAATTCTTTTGCATACCAAAACTCTAAAATTTTCATTTTTTTGTCATCATATATCTTATTTCTTGACGAGAAAAATGGGAGTGTCAAAACTCAAGTTTGGATCTGAAACAAAAAAGTTTAACATCCAAAATGGAAATGCACAAATGCTGAGAGGGATAATTCCAAAAAGTATATGTGATTTTTAAGGATAGGAAAAAAGTTGGTTGCTGGGCTCCGGTAAGTATCCATCCACACGTTAACATGAGAATATAATTTCTTCTACTCCATGAAATTTTTGGATCAATAGGCCACTTGCATCCTCAACATGTTTCTGGGATGCATATCCACCACACTTAAAACATGTTAGGATCAGTTACAAGTCTCTTTCCTATAAAATGTATTATGGGTTGTACTAGTGGAACTTCCTAAACATGGATAACAAAACTTTGGAGTTCATTTTTTAGTGCGCTAAATAACTTTCTTCACTTGCATTTGTTATTTTCCAAATTCTTTTGCATACATAAACTCTAAAATTTTCATTTTGTTGTGATCTTATATCTTTTTTCTTTACGAGAAATATGGGAGAGTGAAAACCCAAGTTTGCATCAGAAAAAGAAAAATTAACATCCAAAATAGAAATGCACAAATGCTGAGAGAGATAATTCCAAAAAGTATCTGTGATTTTTAAGGATAGGCAAAAAGTGGGTTGTTGGGCTGCGGTAAATATCCAACCACACGTTAACTTGAGAATTTAATTTTTTCTACTCCTTGAAATTTTTGTATCATTGGGCCACTTGCATCCTCAGCATGTATCTGGCATGCATATCCACCACACTTAAAACATGTTGGGATAAGTTAAAAGTCTCTTTCCTATCAAATCTATTAGTGGTTGTACTAGTGGAACTTCCCAAATAGGGATAACAAAACTTTGGAGTTGATTTTTTAGTGCGTGAAATAATTTTCTTCACTTGCATTTGTTATGTTTCCAAATTCTTTTGCATACATTAACACTGAAATTTTCCTTTTGTTGCGATCTTATATCTTTTTTCTTTACGAGAAAATTGGGAGAGTTAAAACTCAAGTTTGGAGATGAAAAAAAAAATTTGAACATCCAAAATGGAAATGCACAAATGCTGAGAGAGATAATTCCAAAAAGTATCTGTGATTTTTAATGATAGGCGAAAAGTTGGTTGCTGGGCTCCTGTAAATATCCAACCACACGTTAACTTGAGATTGTAATTTTTTCTACTCCTTGAAATTTTTGGATCATTAGGCCAATTCATCGTCAACATGTTTCTGGCATGCATATCTATCACACTTAAAACATGTTAGGATCGGTTACAAGTCTCTTTCTTATCAAATGTATTCGGGGTTGTACTAGTGGAACTTCCCAAACAAGGATAACAAAACTTTGGAGTTCACTTTTTAGTGCGTGAAATAATTTTCTTCACTTGCATTTGTTATAGTTTCCAAATTCTTATGCATACATAAACTCTAAAATTTTTATTTTGTTGTGATCTTATATCTTTTTTCTTTCCGTGAATAATGGGAGAGTGAAAACTCAAGTTTGGATCTGAAAAAAAAAATTGAACATCCAAAATGGAAATGAACAAATGCTGAGAGAGATAATTCCAAAATGTTTCTGTGATTTTTAAGGAGACGCAAAAAGTGGGTTGGTGGGTTTCGGTAAATATCCAACCACAAGTTAACTTGTGAATTTAACTTTTTCTACTCGGAAATTTTGGATCATTAGGCCCCTTGCATCCTCAACATGTTTCTGGCATGCATATCCACCACATTTAAAACATGTTAGGATCAGTTACAAGTCTCTTTCCTATCAAATCTATTAGGGGTTGTACTAGTGCAACTTCCCAAACATGGATAACAAAACTTTGAAGTTCATTTTTTAGGGCGTGCAATAATTTTCTTCACTTGCATTTGTTATGTTTCCAAATTCTTTTGCATACATAAACACAAAAATTTTCATTTTGTTGTGATCTTATATCTTTTTTCTTTATGAGAAAAATGGGAGAGTGAAAACTCAAGTATGGATCTGAAGAAAAAAAATTTGAACATCCAAAATGGAAATGAAAAAATGCTAATAGAGATAATTCCAAAAAGTATCAGTGATTTTTAAGGATAGGCAAAAAGTGGGTTGCTGGGCTCTGGTAAATATCCAACCACACGTTAACTTGAGAATTTAATTTTTTCTACTCCTTGAAGTTTTTGGATCATTTGGCCACTTGCATCCTCAACATGCTTCTGGCATGCCTATCCACCACACTTCCAAAATGTTAGGATCAGTTACAAGTCTCTTTCCTATCAAATCTATTAGGTGTTGTACTAGTGGAACTTCCCAAACATGGATAACAAAACTTTGGCGTTCATTTTTTAGTGCGTGAAACAATTTTCTTCACTTGCATTTGTTATAGTTTCCAAATTCTTTTGCATACAAAAACTCTAAAATTTTCATTTTGTTGTGATCTTATATCTTTTTTCCTTATGAGAAAAATGGGAGAGTGAAAACTCAAGTTTGGAGATGAAAAAAAAATTTGAACGTCAAAAATGGAAATGCACAAATGCTGAGAGAGATAATTCCAAAATGTATCTGTGATTTTTAAGGATAGGCAAAAAGTGGGTTGCTGGGCAACGGTAAATATACAATCACACGTTAACTTGAGAATTTAATTTTTTTGACTCCTTGAAATTTTTTGATTTTTAGGCCATTTGCATCCTTAACTTTTTTCTGGCAAGCATATCCACTACACTTAAAACATGTTAGGATCGGTTAGAAGTCTCTTTCCTATCAAATCTATTCTGGGTTGTACTAGTGGAACTTCCCAAACAAGGATAACAAAACTTTGGAGTTCATTTTTTAGTGCGTTAAATAATTTTCTTCACTTGCATTTGTTAAAGTTTCCAAATTCTTATGCATACATAAACTCTAAAATTTTCATTTTATTGTGATCTTATATCATTTTACTTTACGATAAAAATAGGAGAGTGAAAACTCAAGTTTGGATCTGGAAAAAAAAAATTTGAACAGAAAAATTGGAAATGGTTAAAGGCTGAGAGAGATAATTCCAAAAAGTATCTGTGATTTTTATGGATAGGAAAAAAGTGGGTTGCTGGGCTCCAGAAAATATGCAACCACACGTTTACTTGAGAATTTAATTTTTCTACACCATGAAATTTTTGGATCATTAGGCCACTTGCATCCTCAACATGTTTCTCGCATGCATATCCACCACACTTAAAACATGTTAGGATCAGTTACAAGTCTTTTTCCTATCAAATCTATTAGGGTTGTACTAGTGGAACTTCCCAAACATGGATAACCAAACTTTTGAGTTCATTTTTTAGTGCGTGAAATAATTTTCTTCACATTCATTTGTTATAGTTTCCAAATTATTTTGCATAACTAAACTCTCAAATTTTCATTTTGTAGTCATCATCTATCTTATTTATTGACGAGAAAAATGGGAGTGTCAAAACTCAAGTTTGGATCTGAAAAAAAAAAATTTAACATCCAAAATGGAAATGCACAAATGCTGAGAAGGATAATTCCAAAAAGTATATGTGATTTTTAAGGATAGGAAAAAAGTTGGTTGCTGGGCTCCGGTAAATATCCATCCACACGTTAACTTGAGAATATAATTTCTTCTACTCCATGAAATTTTTGGATCAATAGGCGACTTGCATCCTCAACATGTTTCTGGCATGCATATCCACCACACATAAAACATGTTAGGATCAGTTACAAGTCTCTTTCCTATAAAATGTATTAAGGGTTGTACTAGTGGAACTTCCTAAACGTGGATAACAAAACTTTGGAGTTCATTTTTCAGTGCGGTAAATAATTTTCTTCACTTGCATTTGTTATTTTCCAAATTCTTTTGCATACATAAACTCTAAAATTTTTATTTGGTTGTGATCTTATGATCTTTTTTCTTTACAAGAATTATGGGAGAGTGAAAACTCAAGTTTGGATCTGAACAATAAAAATTTGAACATCCAAAATAGAGTTGCACTAATGCTAAGAGATATAATTCCAAAAATTATCTATGATTTTTAAGGATTGGCAAAAAGTGGGTTGCCGGGCTCCGCTAAATATCCAACCTCGCGTTAACTTGACAATTTAATTTTTTGTACTCCTTGAAATTTTTGCATCATTGGGCCACTTGCATCCTCAACATGTTTCTGGCATGCATATCCACCACACTTAAAACATGTTAGGATGAGTTAAAAGTCTTTTTCCTATCAAATCTTTTAGGGGTTGTACTAGTGGAACTTTCCAAACATGGATAACAAAACTTTGGAGTTGATTTTTTAGTGCGTGAAATAATTTTCTTCCCTTGCATTTGTAATGTTTCCAAATTATTTTGCATACTAACTAAAATTTTCATTTTGTTGTGATCTTATATCTTTTTTCTTTACGAGAAAAATGGGAGAGTGAAAACTCAAGTTTGGAGATGAAAAAAAAATTTGAACATAAAAAATGGAAATGCACAAATACTGAGAGAGATAATTCCAAAAAATATCTATGATTTTTAATGATAGCCAAAATGTTGGTTGCTTGGCTCCTGTAAATAATATCCAACCACACGTTAACTTGAGAATGTAATTTTTTCAACTCCTTGAAATTTTCTGATTATTAGGTCATTTGCATCCTTAACATGTTTCTGGCATGCATATCCACCACACTTAAAACATGTTTGGATCGGTTACATTTCTCTTTTGCTATCAAATCTATTAGAGGTTGTACCAGTGGAACTTCCCAAACAAGGATAACAAAACTTTGGAGTTCATTTTTTAGTATGTGAAATAATTTTCTTCACTTGCATTTGATATAGTTTCCAAATTCTTATGCATACATAAACTCTAAAATTTTATTTTTGTTGTGATCTTATATCTTTTTTCTTTCCGTGAAAAATGGGAGAGAGGAAACTCAAGTTTGGATCTGAAAAAAAAATTGAACATCCAAAATGGAAATGAACAAATGCTGAGAGAGATAATTCCAAAAAGTTTCTGAGATTTTTAAGGATAGCCAAAAAGTGGGTTGCTGGGTTCCGGTAAGTATCCAACCACATGTTAACTTGAGAATTTAACTTTTTCTAGAAGGAAATTTTGGATCATTAGTCCACTTGCATCCTCAACATGTGTCTCGCATGCATATCCACCACACTTAAAACATGTTAGGATCAGTTACAAGTCTCTTTCCTATCAAATCTAATAGGGTTGTACTAGTGGAACTTCCGAAACATGGATAACCAAACTTTAGAGTTCATTTTTTAGTGCGTGAAACAATTATCTTCACATTCATTTATTATAGTTTCCAAATTCTTTTGCATACCTAAACTCTGAAATTTTCATTTTGTTGTCATCATATATCTTATTTCTTGACGAGAAAAATGGGAGCGTGAAAACTCAAGTTTGGATCTGAAAAAAAAATTTGAACATCCAAAATGGAAATGCACAAATGCTGAGAGGGAAAATTCCAAAAAGTATATGTGATATTTAAGGATAGGAAAAAAGTTGGTTGTTGGGCTCTGGTAAATATCCATCCACACGTTAACTTGAGAATGTAATTTCTTCTACTCCATGAAATTTTTGGATCAATAGGCCACTTGCATCCTCAACATGTTTCTGGCATGCATATCCACCACACTTAAAACATGTTAGGATAAGTTACAAGTCTCTTTCCTATAGAATATATTAAGGGTTGTACTAGTGGAACTTCCTAAACATGGATAACAAAACTTTGGAGCTCATTTTTTAGTGCGCTAAATAATTTTCTTCACTTGCATTTGTTATTTTCCAAATTATTTTGCATACATAAACTCTAAAATTTTCATTTTGTGGTGATCATATATCTTTTTTCTTTACGAGAAATATGGGAGAGTGAAAACTCAAGTTTGGATCTGAAAAAAAAAAATTCAACATCCAAAATAGAGTTGCACTAATGCTAAGAGAGATATTCCAAAATAATCTGTGATTTTTAAGGATTGGCAAAAAGTGGGTTGTCGGGCCCCGGTAAATATCCAACCACGCGTTAACTTGAGAATTTAATTTTTTGTACTCCTTGATATTTTTGCATCATTGGGCCACTTGCATCCTCAACATGTTTCTGGCATGCATATCCACCACACTTAAAACATGTTAGGATGAGTTAAAACTCTCTTTCCTATCAAATCTATTAGGGGTTGCACAAGTGGAACTTCCCAAACATGGATAACAAAACTTTGGAGTTGATTTTTTAGTGCGTTAAATAATTTTCTTCACTTGCATTTGTTATGTTTCCAAATTCTTTTGCATACATTAACACTAAAATTTTCATTTTGTTGTGATCTTATATCTTTTTTCTTTACGAGAAAAATAGAAGAGTGAAAACTCAAGTTTGGAGATGAAAAAAAAATTTGAACATCCAAAATAGAAATGCACAAATGCTGAGAGAGATAATTCCATAAAGTATCTGTGATTTTTAATGATAGGCAAAAAGGTGTTGCTTGGCTCCTGTAAATATCCAACCACACGTTAACTTGAGAATGTAATTTTTTCTACACCTTGAAATTTTTGGATCATTAGGCCAATTCATCCTCAACATGTTTCTGGCATGCATATCCACCACACTTAAAACATCTTCGGATCAGTTACATGTCTCTTTCCTATTAAATCTATTAGGGGTTATACTAGTGGAAATTCCCATACATGGATAACAAAACTTTGGAGTTCATTTTTTAGTGCGTGAAATAATTTTCTTCACTTGCATTTGTTATAGTTTCCAAATTCTTATGCGTATAAAAACTCTAAAATTTTCATTTTGTTGTGATCTTATATCTTTTTTCTTTACGAGAAAAATGGGAAAGTGAAAACTCAAGTTTGGATCTAAAAAAAAAATTTGAACTTCCAAAATGGAAATGCACAAATGCTGAGAGAGATAATTCCAAAAAGCATCTGTGATTTTTAAGGATAGGCAAAAAGTGGTTTGCTGGGCTCCGGTAAATATACAACCACACGTTTACTTGAGAATTTAATTTTTTTGACTCCATGAAATTTTCTGATTCTTATGCCATTTACATCCTTAATATGTTTCTGGCATGCATATCCACCACACTTAAAACATGTTAGGATCCGTTACAAGTCTCTTTCCTATCAAATCTATTCGGGGTTGTACTAGTGCAACTTCCCGAACAAGGATAACAAACTTTGGAGTTCATTTTTTAGTGCGTGAAATAATTTTCTTCACTTGCATTTGATATAGTTTCCAAATTCTTACGCATACATAAACTCTAAAATTTTATTTTTGTTGTGATCTTATATCTTTTTTCTTTCCGTGAAAAATGGGAGAGAGAAAACTCAAGTTTGGATCTGAAAAAAAAATTGAACATCCAAAATGGAAATGAACAAATGCAGAGAGAGATAATTCCAAAAAGTTTCTGTGATTTTTAAGGATAGGCGAAAAGTGGGTTGCTGGGTTCCGGTAAGTATCCAACCACATGTTAACTTGAGAATTTAACTTTTTCTAGAAGGAAATTTTGGATCATTAGGCCACTTGCATCCTCAACATGTTTCTGGCATGCATATCCACCACATTTAAAACATGTTAGGATCAGTTACAAGTCTCTTTCCTATCAAATCTATTAGGGGTTGTACTAGTGCAACTTCCCAAACATGGATAACAAAACTTTGAAGTTCATTTTTTAGGGCATGAAATAATTTTTTTCACTTGCATTTGTTATGTTTCCAGATTCTTTTGCATACATAAACACAAAAATTTTCATTTTGTTGTGATCTTATATCTTTTTTTTTTACGAGAAAAATAGGAGAGTGAAAACTCAAGTCTGGATCTGAAAAAAAAATTGAACATCCAAAATGGAAATGCAAAAATGCTAAGAGAGATAATTACAAAAAGTATCTATGATTTTTAAGGATAGGGAAAAAGTGGGTTGCTGGGCTCTGGTAAATATCCGACCACACGTTAACTTGAGAATTTAATTTTTTCTACTCCTTGAGGTTTTCGGATCATTAGGCCACTTGCATCCACAACATGCTTCTGGCATGTCTATCCACCACACTTCAAAAATGTTAGGATCAGTTACAAGTCTCCTTCCTATCAAATCTATTAGGTGTTGTACTAGTGGAACTTCCCAAACATGGATAACAAAACTTTGGCGTTCATTTTTTAGTGCGTGAAACAATTTTCTTCACTTGCATTTGTTATAGTTTCCAAATTCTTTTGCATACAAAAACTCTAAAATTTTCATTTTGTTGTGATCTTATATCTTTTTTCCTTATGAGAAAAATGGGAGAGTGAAAACTCAAGTTTGGAGATGAAAAAAAAATTTGAACGTCAAAAATGGAAATGCACAAATGCTGAGAGAGATAATTCCAAAATGTATCTGTGATTTTTAAGGATAGGCAAAAAGTGGGTTGCTGGGCAACGGTAAATATACAATCACACGTTAACTTGAGAATTTAATTTTTTTGACTCCTTGAAATTTTTTGATTATTAGGCCATTTGCATCCTTAACTTTTTTCTGGCAAGCATATCCACTACACTTAAAACATGTTAGGATCGGTTAGGAGTCTCTTTCCTATCAAATCTATTCTGGGTTGTACTAGTGGAACTTCCCAAACAAGGATAACAAAACTCTGGAGTTCATTTTTTAGTGCGTTAAATAATTTTCTTCACTTGCATTTGTTAAGGTTTCCAAATTCTTATGCATACATAAACTCTAAAATTTTCATTTTATTGTGATCTTATATCATTTTACTTTACGATAAAAATAGGAGAGTGAAAACTCAAGTTTGGATCTGGAAAAAAAAAATTTGAACAGAAAAATTGGAAATGGTTAAAGGCTGAGAGAGATAATTCCAAAAAGTATCTGTGATTTTTATGGATAGGAAAAAAGTGGGTTGCTGGGCTCCAGAAAATATGCAACCACACGTTTACTTGAGAATTTAATTTTTCTACTCCTTGAAATTTTTGGATCATTAGGCCACTTGCATCCTCAACATGTTTCTCGCATGCATATCCACCACACTTAAAACTGTTAGGATCAGTTACAAGTCTCTTTCCTATCATATCTATTAGGGTTGTACTAGTGGAACTTCCCAAACATGGATAACCAAACTTTTGAGTTCATTTTTTAGTGCGTGAAATAATTTTCTTCGCATTCCATTGTTATAGTTTCCAAATTCTTTTGCATACCTAAACTCTAAAATTTTCATTTTGTTGTCATCATATATCTTATTTCCTGACGAGAAAAATGGGAGTGTGAAAACTCAAGTTTGGATCTGAAAAAAAAAAATTTGAACATCCAAAATGGAAATGCACAAAACCTGAGAGGGATAAGTCCAAAAAGTATATGTGATTTTTAAGGATAGGAAAAATTTTGGTTGCTGGGCTCCGGTAAATATCCATCCACACGTTAACTTGAGAATATAATTTCTTCTACTCCGAGAAATTTTTGGATCAATAGGCGACTTGCATCCTCAACATGTTTCTGGCATGCATATCCACCACACTTAAAATTGGTTAGGATCAGTTACAAGTCTCTTTCCTATAAAATGTATTAAGGGTTATACTAGTGGAACTTCCTAAACATGGATAAAAAAACTTTGGAGTTCATTTTTTAGTGCGCTAAATAATTTTCTTCACTTGCATTTGTTTTTTTCCAAATTCTTTTGCATACATAAACTTGAAAATTTTCATTTTGTTGTGATCTTATATCTTTTTTCTTTACGAGAAATATGGGAGAGTGAAAACTCATGTTTGGATCTGAAAAAAAAAATTTTAACATCCAAAATTAAGATGCACTAATGCTAAGAGAGATAATTCCAAAAAGTATCTGTGATTTTTAAGGATTGGCAAAAAGTGGGTTGTCGGGCTCCGGTAAATATCCAACCACACGTTAACTTGAGAATTTAGTATTTTCTACTCCTTGAAATTTTTGCACCATTGGGCCACTTGCATCCTCAACATGTATCTGACATGCATATCCACCACACTTAAAACATGTTAGGATGAGTTAAAACTCTCTTTCCTATCAAATCTATTAGGGGTTGTACTAGTGGAACTTCCCAAACATGGATAACAAAACTTTGGAGTTGATTTTTTTGTGCGTGAAATAATTTTCTTCACTTGCATTTGTTATGTTTCCAAATTCTTTTGCATACTTTAACATTAAAATTTTCATTTTGTTGTGATCTTATATCTTTTTTCTTTACGAGAAAAATGGGAGAGTGAAAACTCAAGTTTGGATCTGAAAAAAAAATTTGAACATCCAAAATGGAAATGCACAAATGCTGAGAGAGATAATTTCAAAAAGCATCTGTGATTTTTAAGGATAGGCAAAAAGTGGGTTGCTGGGTTCTGGTAAACATACAACCAAACGTTAACTTGAGAATTTAATTTTTTCGACTCCTTGAAATTTTCTGATTATTAGGCCATTTGCATCCTTAACATGTTTCTGGCATGCATATCCACCACACTTAAAACATGTTAGGATTGGTTACAAGTCTCTTTATTATCAAATGTATTAGGGGTTGTACAAGTGGAACTTTCCAAACATGGATAAAAAAACTTTGGACTTGATTTTTTAGTGCGTGAAATAATTTTCTTCACTTGCATTTGTTATGTTTCCAAATTCTTTTGCATACATTAACACTAAAATTTTCATTTTGTTGTGATCTTATATCTTTTTTCTTTACAAGAAAAATGGGAGAGTGAAAACTCAAGTTTGGATCTGAAAAAAAAATTTGAACATCCAAATTGGAAATGCACAAATGCTGAGAGAGATAATTTCAAAAAGCATCTGTGATTTTTAAGGATAGGCAAAAAGTGGGTTGCTAGGTTCTGGTAAACATACAACCAAACGTTAACTTGAGAATTTAATTTTTTCGACTCCTTGAAATTTTCTGATTATTAGGCCATTTGCATCCTTAACATGTTTCTGGCATGCATATCCACCACACTTAAAACATGTTAGGATTGGTTACAAGTCTCTTTCTTATCAAATGTATTAGGGGTTGTACTAGTGGAACTTCCCAAACAAGGATAACAAAACTTTGGAGTTCATTTTTTAGTGCGTGAAATAATTTTCTTCACTTGCATTTGACATAGTTTCCAAATTCTTATGCATACATAAACTCTAAAATTTTCATTTTGTTGTGATCTTATATCTTTTTTCTTGACGAGAAAAATGGGAGAGTCAAAACTCATGTTTGGATCTGAAAAAAAAAAATTTGAACATCCAAAATGGAAATGCACAAATTCTGAGAGAGATAATTCCAAAAAGTTTCTGTGATTTTTAAGGATAGGCAAAAAGTGGGTTGATGGGTTCCGGTAAGTATCCAACCACATGTTAACTTGAGAATTTAACTTTTTCTACAAGGAAATTTTTGGATCATTAGGCCACTTGCATCCTCAACATGTTTCTGGCTTGCATATCCACCACACTTAAAACATGTTAGGATCAGTTACAAGTCTCTTTCCTATCAAATCTATTAGGGGTTGTACTAGTGCAACTTCCCAAACATGGATAACAAAACTTTGAAGTTCATTTTTTAGGGCGTGAAATAATTTTCTTCACTTGCATTTGTTATGTTTCCAGATTCTTTTGCATACATAAACACAAAAATTTTCATTTTGTTGTGATTTTATATCTTTTTTATTTACAAGAAAAATGGGAGAGTGAAAACTCAAGTCTGGATCTGAAAAAAAAAAATTGAACATCCAAAATGGAAATGCAAAAATGCTAAGAGAGATAATTCCAAAAAGTATCTGTGATTTTTAAGGATAGGCAAAAAGTGGGTTGTTGGGCTCTGGTAAATATCCAACCACACGTTAACTTGAGAATTTAATTTTTTCTACTCCTTGAGGTTTTTGGATCATTAGGCCACTTGCATCCACAACATGCTTCTGGCATGCCTATCCACCACACTTCAAAAATGTTAGGATCAGTTACAAGTCTCTTTCCTATCAAATCTATTAGGTGTTGTACTAGTGGAACTTCCCAAACAAGGATAACAAAACTTTGGAGTTCATTTTTTAGTGCGTGAAATAATTTTCTTCACTTGCATTTGACATAGTTTCCAAATTCTTATGCATACATAAACTCAAAAATTTTCATTTTGTTGTGATCTTATATCTTTTTTCTTTCCGTGAAAAAAGGGAGAGTGCAAACTCAAGTTTGGATCTGAAAAATAAAATTGAACAACCAAAATGGAAATGGACAAATGCTGAGAGAGATAATTCCCAAAAGTTTCTGTGATTTTTAAGGATAGGCAAAAAGTGGGTTGATGGGTTCCGGTAAGTATCCAACCACATGTTAACTTGAGAATTTAACTTTTTCTACAAGGAAATTTTTGGATCATTAGGCCACTTGCATCCTCAACATGTTTCTGGCTTGCATATCCACCACACTTAAAACATGTTAGGATCAGTTACAAGTCTCTTTCCTATCAAATCTATTAGGGGTTGTACTAGTGCAACTTCCCAAACATGGATAACAAAACTTTGAAGTTCATTTTTTAGGGTGTGAAATAATTTTCTTCACTTGCATTTGTTATGTTTCCAGATTCTTTTGCATACATAAACACAAAAATTTTCATTTTGTTGTGATTTTATATCTTTTTTATTTACAAGAAAAATGGGAGAGTGAAAACTCAAGTCTGGATCTGAAAAAAAAAAATTGAACATCCAAAATGGAAATGTAAAAATGCTAAGAGAGATAATTCCAAAAAGTATCTGTGATTTTTTAGGATAGGTAAAAAGTGGGTTGCTGGGCTCTGGTAAATATCCAACCACACGTTAACTTGAGAATTTAATTTTTTCTACTCCTTGATGTTTTTGGATCATTAGGCCACTTGCATCCACAACATGCTTCTGGCATGCCTATCCACCACACTTCAAAAATGTTAGGATCAGTTACATGTCTCTTTCCTATCAAATCTATTAGGTGTTGTACTAGTGGAACTTCCCAAACATGGATAACAAAACTTTGGCGTTCATTTTTTAGTGCGTGAAACAATTTTCTTCACTTGCATTTGTTATAGTTTCCAAATTCTTTTGCATACAAAAACTCTAAAATTTTCATTTTGTTCTGATCTTATATATTTTTTCTTTATGAGAAAAATGGGAGAGTGAATACTCATGTTTGGAGATGAAAAAAAAAATTGAACATCAAAAATGGAAATGCACAAATGCTGAGATAGATAATTCCAAAAAGTATCTGTGATTTTTAAGGATAGGCAAAAAGTGGGTTGCTGGGCTACGGTAAATATACAACCACACGTTAACATGAGAATTTAATGTTTTTCTACTCCTAGAAGTTTTTGGATCATTAGGCCACTTGCATCCTCAACATGCTTCTGGCTTGCATATCCACCACACTTAAAACATGTTAGGATCAGTTACAAGTCTCTTTCCTATCAAATCTATTAGGGGTTGTACTAGTGCAACTTCCCAAACATGGATAACAAAACTTTGAAGTTCATTTTTTAGGGTGTGAAATAATTTTCTTCACTTGCATTTGTTATGTTTCCAGATTCTTTTGCATACATAAACACAAAAATTTTCTTTTTGTTGTAATTTTATATCTTTTTTCTTTACAAGAAAAATGGGAGAGTGAAAACTCAAGTCTGGATCTGAAAAAAAAAAATTGAACATCCAAAATGGAAATGCAAAAATGCTAAGAGAGATAATTCCAAAAAGTATCTGTGATTTTTAAGGATAGGCAAAAAGTGCGTTGCTGGGCTCTAGTAAATATCCAACCACACGTTAACTTGAGAATTTAATTTTTTCTAGTCCTTGAGGTTTTTGGATCATTAGGCCACTTGCATCCACAACATGCTTCTGGCATGCCTATCCACCACACTTCAAAAATGTTAGGATCAGTTACATGTCTCTTTCCTATCAAATCTATTAGGTGTTGTACTAGTGGAACTTCCCAAACATGGATAACAAAACTTTGGCGTTCATTTTTTAGTGCGTGAAACAATTTTCTTCACTTGCATTTGTTACAGTTTCCAAATTCTTTTGCATACAAAAACTCTAAAATTTTCATTTTGTTCTGATCTTATATATTTTTTCTTTATGAGAAAAATGGGAGAGTGAATACTCATGTTTGGAGATGAAAAAAAAATTTGAACATCAAAAATGGAAATGCACAAATGCTGAGATAGATAATTCCAAAAAGTATCTGTGATTTTTAAGGATAGGCAAAAAGTGGGTTGCTGGGCTACGGTAAATATACAACCACACGTTAACTTGAGAATTTAATGTTTTTCTTCTCCTAGAAGTTTTTGGATCATTAGGCCACTTGCATCCTCAACATGCTTCTGGCATGCCTATCCACCACACTTCAAAAATATTAGGATCAGTTACTAGTCTCTTTCCTATCAAATCTATTAAGTGTTGTACTACTGGAACTTCCCAAACATGGATAACAATACTTTGGATTTCATTTTTTAGTGCGTGAAACAATTTTCTTCACTTGCATTTGTTACAGTTTCCAAATTCTTTTGCATACAAAAACTCTAAAATTTTCATTTTGTTCTGATCTTATATATTTTTTCTTTATGAGAAAAATGGGAGAGTGAATACTCATGTTTGGAGATGAAAAAAAAATTTGAACATCAAAAATGGAAATGCACAAATGCTGAGATAGATAATTCCAAAAAGTATCTGTGATTTTTAAGGAAAGGCAAAAAGTGGGTTGCAGGGCTACGGTAAATATACAACCACACGTTAACTTGAGAATTTAATGTTTTTCTTCTCCTAGAAGTTTTTGGATCATTAGGCCACTTGCATCCTCAACATGCTTCTGGCATGCCTATCCACCACACTTCAAAAATATTAGGATCAGTTACTAGTCTCTTTCCTATCAAATCTATTAAGTGTTGTACTACTGGAACTTCCCAAACATGGATAACAATACTTTGGATTTCATTTTTTAGTGCGTGAAATAATTTTCTTCACTTGTATTTGTTATAGTTTCCAAATTCTTATGCATATATAAACTCTAAAATTTTCATTTTGTTTTGATCCTATATCTTTTTCCTTTACGAGAAAAAAGCGAGAGTGAAAACTCAAGTTTGGATCTGAAAAAAAAAAATTTCAACATCCAAAATGGAAATGCACAAATGCTGAGAGAGATAATTCCAAAAATTATCTGTGATTTTTAATGATAGGCAAAAAGTTGGTTGTTGGGTTCCTGTAAATATCCAACCACACGTTAACTTGAGAATTTAATTTTTACTACACGAAATTTTTGGATCATTTGGGCAATTCACCCTCAACATGTTTCTGGCATGCATATCCCCCACACTTAAAACATCTTAGGATCAGTTACATGTCTCTTTCCTATCAAATCTATTAGGGGTTGTACTAGTAGAAATTCCCATCCATGGATAACAAAACTTTGGAGTTCATTTTTTAGTGCGTGAAATAATTTTCTTCACTTGCATTTGTTAATGTTTCCAAATTCTTACGCATATAAAAACTCTAAAATTTTCATTTTGTTGTGACCCTATATCTTTTTTCTTTACAAGAAGAAAGGGAGAAGGAAAACTCAAGTTTGGATCTGAAAAAAAAAATTTCAACATCCAAAATGGAAATGCTCAAATGCTGAGAGAGATAATTCCAAAAAGTATCTGTGATTTTTAAGCATAGGCAAAAAGTGGGTTGCTGGGCTCCGGTAAATATGCAAACACATGTTAACCTGAGAATTTAATTTTTTTAACTCCTTGAAATTTTGTGATTAGTAGGCCATTTGCATCCTTAACAAGTTTCTGGCATGCATATCCACCACACTTAAAACATGTTAGGATCAGTTACAAGTCACTTTCCTATCAAATCTATTCTGGGTTGTACTAGTGGAACTTCCCAAACAAGGATAACAAAACTGTGGAGTTCATTTTTTAGTGCGTGAAATACTTTTCTTCACTTGTATTTGTTATAGTTTCCAAATTCTTATGCATACGTAAACTCTAAAATTTTCATTTTGTTGTGATCTTGTATCTTTTTTCTTGATGAGAAAAATGGGAGTGTGAAAACTCAAGTTTGGATCTGAAAAAAAAAATTTGAACAACCAATATGGAAATGCTTAAAGGCAGAGAGAGATAATTCCAAAAAGTATCTGTGATTTTTAAGGATAGGCAAAAAGTGGGTTGCTGGGCTCTGGTAAATATCCAACCACATGTTAACTTTAGAATTTAATTTTTCTACTCCTTGAAATTTTTGGATCATTAGGCCACTTGCAACTTCAACATGTATCTGGCATGCATATCCACCACACTTAAAACATGTTAGGATCAGTTGCAAGTCTCTTTCCTATCAAATCTATTAGGGGTTGTACTAGTGGAACTTCCCAAACATGGATAACAAAACTTTGGTCTTCATTTTTTAGTGCGTGAAACAATTTTCTTCACTTGCATTTGTTATAGTTTCCAAATTATTTTGCATATATAAACTCTAAAATTTTCATTTTGTTTTGATCTTATATCTTTTTTCTTTGCGAGAAAAATGGGAGAGTGAAAACTCAAGTTTGGATCAGAAAAATAAATTTCAACATCCAAAATGGAAATGCACAAATGCTGACAGAGATAATTCCAAAAAGTATCTATGATTTTTAAGGATAGGCAACAAGTGGGTTGCTGGGCTCCGGTAAATATCCAGCCACAAGTTAACTTGAGAATTAATTTTTTCTATTCCTTCAAATTTTCGGATCATTAGGCCAATTCATACTCAACATGTTTCTGGCATGCATCTCCGCCACACATAAAACATGTTAGGATCAGTTGTAAGTCTCTTTCCTATCAAATCTATTAGGGGTTGTACTAGTGGAACTTCCCAAACATGGATAACAAAACTTTGGACTTCATTTTTTAGTGCGTGAAACAATTTTCTTCACTTGCATTTTTTATAGTTTCCAAATTCTTTTGCATACATAAACTCTAAAATTTTCATTTTGTTGTGATCTTATATCTTTTTTCTTTACGAGAAAAATGGGGGAAAGAAAACTCAAGTTTGGATTTGAAAAAAAAATTGAACATCCAAAATGGAAATGCATAAATGCTAAAAGAGATAATTCCAAAAAGTATCTATGATTTTTAAGAATAGGCAACAAGTGGGTTGCTGGGCTCCGGTAAATATCCAACCACAAGTTAACTTGCGAATTTAATTTTTTCTACTCCTTCAAATTTTTGGATCATTAGGCCAATTCATACTCAACATGTTTCTGGCATGCATATCCCCCACACTTAAAACATCTTAGGATCAGTTACAGGTCCCTTTCCTATCAAATCTATTAGGGGTAGTACTAGTGAAAATTCCCATACATGGATAACAAAACTTTGCAGGTCATTTTTTAGTGTGTGAAATAATTTTCTTCACTTGTATTTGTTATAGTTTCCAAATTCTTATGCGTAAATTAACTCTAAAATTTTCATTTTGTTGTGATCCTATATCTTTTTTCTTTACGATAAAAATGGGATAGTGAAAACTCAAGTTTGGATCTGAAAAAAAAAATTTGAACATCCAAAGTGGAAATGCACAAATGCTGAGAGAGATAATTCCAAAAAGTATCTGTGATTTTTAAGGATAGGCAAAAAGTGGGTTGCAGGGCTCCAGTAAATATACAAACACACGTTAACTTGAGAATTTAATTTTTTCTACTCCTTGAAATTTTTGGATCATTAGGCCACTTGCATCCTCAACATGCTTCTGGCATGCCTATCCACCGCACTTCAAAAATGTTAGTATCAGTTACAAGTCTCCTTCCTATCAAATCTATTAGGTATTGTACTAGTGGAACTTCCCAAACATGGATAATAAAACTTTGGAGTTCATTTTTTAGTGCGTGAAACAATTTTCTTCACTTGCATTTGTTATAGTTTGCAAATTCTTTTGCATACAAAAACTCTAAAATTTTCATTTTGTTGTGATCGTATATCTTTTTTCTTTACGAGAAAAATGGGAGAGCGAAAACTCAAGTTTGGATCTGAAAAAAAAAATTTCAACATACAAAATGGAAATGCACAAATGCTGAGAGTGATAATTCCAAAAAGTATCTGTGATTTTTAAGGATATGCAAAAAGTGGATTGCTGGGCTCCGGTAAATATACAAACACACGTTAACTTGACAATTTAATTTTTTGGACTCCTTAAAATTTTCTGATTAGTAGGCCATTTGCATCCTTAACATGTTTCTGGCATGCATATCAGCCACACTTAAAACATGTTAGGATCGGTTACAAGTCTCTTTCCTACCAAATCTATTAGGGGTTGTACTAGTGGAACTTCCCAAACATGGATAACAAAACTTTGGACTTCATTTTTTAGTGTGTTAAAAAAATTTCTTCACTTGCATTTGTTATAGTTTGCAAATTCTTTTGCATACATAAACTCTAAAATTTTCATTTTGTTTTGATCTTATATCTTTTTTCTTTACGACAAAAATGGGAGAGTGAAAACTCAAGTTTGGATCTGAAAAAAAAAATTGAACATCCAAAATGGAAATGCACAAATGCTGAGAGAGATAATTCCAAAAAGTATCGATGATTTTTTGGATAGGCAACACGTGGGTTGCTGGGCTTCGGTAAATATTAAACCACAAGTTAACTTGAGAACTTAGTTTTTTCTATTCCTTCAAATTTTTGGATAATTAGGCCACTTGCATCCTCAACATGTTTCTGGCATGCTTATCCACCACACTTAAAACATGTTAGGATCAGTTGCAAGTCTCTTTCCTATCAAATCTATTAGGGGTTGTACTAGTGGAACTTCCCAAACATGCATAACAAAACTTTGGACTTCATTTTTTAGTGCGTAAAACAATTTTCTTCACTTGCATTTGTTATAGTTTCCAAATTCTTTTGCATACATAAACTCTAAAATTTTCATTTTTTTGTGATCTTATATATTTTTTCTTTACGAGAAAAATGGGAGAGTGAAAACTCAAGTTTGGATCTGGAAAAAAAAATTTGAACATCCAAAATGGAAATGCACAAATGCTGAGAGAGATAATTCCAAAAAGTATCTATGATTTTTAAGGATAGGCAACAAGTGGGTAGGTGGGCTCTGGTAAATATCCAACCACAAGTTACCTTGAGAATTTAATTTTTTCTACTCCTTCAAATTTTTCGATAATTAGGCCACTTGCATCCTCAACATTTTTCTGGCATGCTTATCCGCCAAACTTAAAACATGTTAGGATCAGTTGCAAGACTTTTTCCTCTCAAATCTATTAGGGGTTGTACTAGTGGAACTTCCCAAACATGGATAACAAAACTTTGGAGTTTGGATCTGAAAAAAAAATTGAACATCCAAAATGGAAATGCATAAAGGCTGAGAGAGATAATTCCTAAAAGTATCTATGATTTTTAAGGATAGGCAACAAGTGGGTTGCTGGGCTCCGGTAAATATCCAACTACAAGTTAACTTGAGAATTTAATTTTTTCTACTCCTTGAAATTTTTGGATCATTAGGCCAATTCATCCTCATCATATTTCTGGCATGCATATCCCCCACACTTAAAACATCATAGGATCAGTTACATGTCTCTTTCCTATTAAATCTATTAGGGGTTGTACTACTGGAAATTCCCATACATGGATAACAAAACTTTGGAGTTCATTTTTTAGTGCGTGAAATAATTTTCTTCACTTGCATTCGTTATAGATTCCAAATTCTTATGCATATATAAACTCTAAAATTTTGATTTTGTTGTGATCCTATATCTTTTTTCTTTACGAGAAAAATGGGAGAGTGAAAACTCAAGTTTGGATCTGAAAAAAAAAAATTTCAACATCCAAAATGGAAATGCACAAATGCTGAGAGAGATAATTCCAAAAAGTATCTGTGATTTTGAAGGATAGGCAAAAATTGGGTTGCTGGGCTCTGGTAAATATCCAACCACACGTTAACTTGAGAATTTAATTTTTTCTATTCCTTCAAATTTTTGGATAATTAGGCCACTTGCATCCTCAACATGTTTCTGGCATGCTTATCCGCCACACTTAAAACATGTTAGGATTAGTTGCAAGTCTCTTTCCTATCAAATCTATTAGGGGTTGTACTAGTGGAACTTCCCAAACATGGATAACAAAACTTTGGACTTCATTTTTTATTGCGTGAAACAATTTTCTTCACTTGCATTTGTTATAGTTTGCAAATTCTTTTGCATACAAAAACTCTAAAATTTTCATTTTGTTGTGATCTTATATCTTTTTTCTTTACGAGAAAAATGGGAGAAAGAAAACTCAAGTTTGGATCTGAAAAAAAAAATTGAACATCCAAAATGGAAATGCATAAATGCTTAGAGAGATAATTCCAAAAAGTATCTATGATTTTTAAGGATAGGCAAGAAGTCGGTTTCTGGGCTCCGGTAAATATCCAACCACAAGTTAACTTGAGAATTTAATTTTTTCTACTACTTGAATTTTTTGGATCATTAGGCCAATTCATCCTCAACATGTTTCTGGCATGCATATCCCCCACACTTTAATCAACTTAGGATCAGTTACAGGTCCCTTTCCTATCAAATCTATTATGGGTAGTACTAGTGGAAATTCCCATACATGGATAACAAAACTTTGGAGTTCATTTTTTAGTCCGTGAAATAATTTTCTTCACTTGTATTTGTTATAGTTTCCTAATTCTTATGCATATATAAACTCTAAGATATAGTGATCCTATATCTTTTTTCTTTACGAGAAAAATGGGAGAGTGAAAACTCATGTTTGGATCTGAAAAAAAAAATTTCAACATCCAAAATGGAAATGCACAAATGCTGAGAGAGATAATTCCAAAAAGTATCTATGATTTTTAAGGATAGGCAAAAAGTGGTTGCTGGGCTCTGGTAAATATACAAACAAATGTAACATGAGAATTTAATTTTTTCGACTCCTTAAAATTTTCTGATTAGTAGGCCATTAGCATCCTTAACATGTTTCTGGCATGCATATCCACCAAACTTAAAACATGGTAGGATCGGTTACAAGTCTGTTTCCTATCAAATCTCTTCGGGGTTGTACTAGTGGAACTTCCCAAACAAGGATAACAAAACTTTGGAGTTCATTTTTTAGTGCGTGAAATAATTTTCTTCACTTGCATTTGTAATAGTTTCCAAATTCTTAAGCATACATAAACTCTAAAATTTTCATTTTGTTGTGATCTTATATCTTTTTTCTTGATGAGAAAAATGGGAGAGTGAAAACTCAAGTTCGGATCTGAAAAAAAAATTTGAACATCCAAATTGATAATGCGTAAAGGCAGAGAAAGATAATTCCAAAAAGTATCTGTGATTTTTAAGGATAGGCAAAAAGTGGGTTGCTGGGCTCCGGTAAATATCCAACCACATGTTAACTTGAGAATTTAATTTTCCTACTCCTTGAAATTTTTGGATCATTAGGCCACTTGCATCCTCAACATGTTTCTGGCATGCATATCCACCACACTTAAAACATGTTAGGATCAGTTGCAAGTCACTTTCCCATCAAATCTATTAGGGGTTGTATTAGTGGAACTTCCCAAACATGGGTATCAAAACTTTGGACTTCATTTTTTATTGCGTGAAACCATTTTCTTCACTTGCATTTGTTATAGTTTCCAAATTCTTTTGCATACATAAACTGTAAAATTTTCATTTTGTTGTGATCTTATGTATTTTTTCTTTACGAGAAAAATGAGAGAGTGAAAACTCAAGTTTGGATCTGGAAAAAAAAATTTGAACATCCAAAATGGAAATGCACAAATGCTGAGAGAGATAATTCCAAAAAGTATCTATGATTTTTAAGGATAGGCAACAAGTGGTTGGTGGGCTCTGGTAAATATCCCACCACAAGTTACCTTGAGAATTTAATTTTTTCTACTCCTTCAAATTTTTCGATAATTAGGCCACTTGCATCCTCAATATTTTTCTGGCATGCTTATCCGCCAGACTTAAAACATGTTAGGATCAGTTGCAAGACTCTTTCCTATCAAATCTATTAGGGGTTGTACTAGTGGAACTTCCCAAACATGGATAACAAAACTTTGGAGTTCATTTTTAAGTGCGTGAAACAATTTTCTTCACTTGCATTTGTTATAGTTTGCAAATTCTTTTGCATACAAAAACTCTAAAATTTTCATTTAGTTGTGATCTTATATCTTTTTTCTTTACGAGAAAAATGGGAGAGTGAAAACTCAAGTTTGGAGATGAAAAAAAAATTTGAACATCCAAAATGGAAATGCACAAATGCTGAGAGAGATAATTCCAAAAAGTATCTGTGATTTTTAATGATTGGCAAATAGTTGGTTGCTGGGCTCCTGTAAATATCCAACCACACGTTGACTTGAGAATTTAATTTTTTCTACTCCTTGAAATTTTTGGATCATTAGGCCAATTCATCCTCAACATGTTTCTGGCATGCATATCCCCCACACTTAAAACATATTAGGATCAGTTACATGTGTCTTTCCTATCAAATCTATTAAGGGTTGTACTAGTGGAAATTCCCATACATGGATAACAAAACTTTGGAGTTCATTTTTTAGTGCGTGAAATAATTTTCTTCTCTTGCATTTTGTTATAGATTCCAAATTCTTATGCATATATAAACTGTAAATTTTCATTTTGTTGTGATCCTATATCTTTTTTCTTTATGAGAAAAATAGGAGAGTGAAAACTCAAGCTTGGATGTGAAAAAAAAAATTTCAACATCCAAAATGGAAATGCACAAATGTTGAGAGAGATAATTCCAAAAAGTATATGTGATTTTTCAGGATAGGCAAAAAGAGGATTGCTTGGCTCCGGTAAATATACAAACACACGTTAACTTGACAATTAAGTTTTTTCGACTCCTTAAAATTTTGTGATTAGTAGGCCATTTGCATCCTTAACATGTTTCTGGCATGCATATCCACCACACTTAAAACATGTTAGGATCGGTTACAAATCTCTTTCCTATCAAATCTATTCGGGGTTGTACTAGTGGAACTTCCCAAACAAGGATAACAAAACTTTGGAGTTCATTTTTTAGTGCATGAAATAATTTTCTTCACTTGCATTTGTAACAGTTTCCAAATTCTTATGCATACATAAACTCTAAAATTTTCATTTTGTTGGGATCTTATATCTTTTTTCTTGACGAGAAAAATGGGAGAGTGAAAACTCAAGTTCAGATCTGAAAAAAAAATTTGAACATCCAAATTGGAAATGCGTAAAGGCAGAGAGAAATAATTCCAAAAAGTATCTGTGATTTTTAATGATAGGCAAAAAGTTGGTAGCTGGGCTCCTATAAATATCCAACCACACGTTAACTTGAGAATTTAATTTTTTCTACTCCTTGAAATTTTTGGATCATTAGGCCAATTCGTCCTCAACATCTTTCTGGCATGCATATCCACCACACTTAAAACATGTTAGAATCAGTTGCAAGTCTCTTTCCTATCAAATCTATAAGGGATTGTAGTAGTGGAAATTCCCATACATGGATAACAAAACTTTGGAGTTCAATTTTTAGTGCGTGAAATAATTTTCTTCACTTGCATTTGTTATAGATTCCAAATTCTTATGCATATATAAACTCTAAAATTTTCCTTTTGTTGTGATCCTATATGTTTTTTCTTTACGAGAAAAATGGGAGAGTGAAAACTCAAGTTTGGATCTGGAAAAAAAAATTCAACATCCAAAACGGAAATGCACAAATGCTGAGAGAGATAATTCCAAAAAGTATATGTGATTTTTAAGGATAGGCAAAAAGTGGGTTGATGGGCTCCGGTAAATATACAAACACATGTTAACATGAGAATTTAATTTTTTCGACTCCTTGAAATTTTCTGATTAGTAGGCCATTTGCGTCCTTAACATGTTTCTGGCATGCATATCCACCAAACTTAAAACATGTTAGGATCAGTTACAAGTCTCTTTCCTATCAAATCTATTCAGGGTTGTACTAGTGGACCTTCCCAAACAAGGATAACAAAACTTTGGAGTTCATTTTTTAGTGCGTGAAATAATTTTCTTCACTTGCATTTGTTGTTGTTTCCAAATTCTTATGCATACATAAACTCTAAAATTTTCATTTTGTTGTGATCTTATATCTTTTTTCTTGACGAGAAAAAATGGAGAGTGAAAACTCAAGTTTGGATCTGAAAAAAAAAAATTTGAACATCCAAAATGGAAATGCGTAAAGGAAGAGAAAGATAATTCCAAAAAGTATCTGTGATTTTTAAGGATAGGCAAAAAGTGGGTTACTGGGATCCGGTAAATATCCAACCACACGTTAACTTGAGAATTTAATTTTTCTACTCCTTGAAATTTTTGGATCATTAGGCCACTTACATCCTCAACATGTTTCTGGCATGCATATCCACCACACTTAAAACATGTTAGGATCAGTTGCTAGTCTCTTTCCTATCAAATCTATTAAGGGTTGTACTAGTGGAACTTCCCAAACATGGATAACAAAACTTTGGACTTCATTTTTTAGTGTGTGAAATAATTTTCTTCACTTGCATTTGTTAGAGTTTCCAAATTATTTTGCATACATAAACTCTAAAATTTTCATTTTGTTGTGATCTTATATCTTTTTTCTTTACGAGAAAAATGGGAGAGTGAAAACTCAAGTTTGGATCTGAAAAAAAAATTTGAACATCCAAAATTGAAATGCACAAATGCTGAGAGAGATAATTCCAAAAAGTATCTTTGATTTTTAAGGATAGGCAACAAGTGGGTTGCTGGGCTCCGGTAAATACCCAACCACAAGTTAACTTGAGAATTTAATGTTTTCTATTCCCTCAAATTTTTGGATCATTAGGATACTTGCATCCTCAACATGTTTCTGGCATGCATATCCGCCACACTTAAAACATGTTAGGATCAGTTGAAAGTCTCTTTCCTATCAAATCTATTACGGGTTGTACTAGTGGAACTTCTCAAACATGGATAACAAAACTTTGGACTTCATTTTTTAGTGCGTGAAACAATTTTCTTCACATGCATTTGTTGTAGTTTCCAAATTCTTTTGCATACATAAACTCTAAAATTTTCATTTTGTTTTGATCTTATATCTTTTTTCTTTACGAGAAAAAAGGGAGAGTGAAAACTCATGTTTGGATATGAAAAAAAAATTTGAACATCCAAAATGGAAATGCACAAATGCTGAGAGAGATAATTCCAAAAAGTATCTATGATTTTTAAGGATAGGGAACAAGTGGGTTGCTGGGCTCCGGTAAATATCCAACCACAAGTTAACTTGAGAATTTAATTTTTTCTATTGCTTCAAATTTTTGGATAATTAGGCCACTTGCATCCTCAACATGTTTCTGGCATGCTTATCCGCCACACTTAAAACATGTTAGGATCAGTTGCAAGTCTCTTTCCTATCAAATCTATTAGGGGTTGTACTAGTGGAGCTCCCCAAACATGGATAACAAAACTTTGAACTTCATTTTTTAGTGCGTGAAAAATTTTTCTTCACATGCATTTGTTATAGTTTCCAAATTCTTTTGCATACATTAACACTAAAATATTCATTTGGTTGTGATCTTATATCTTTTTTCTTTATGAGAAAAATGGGAGAGTGAAAACACAAGTTTGGATCTGAAAAAAAAATTTGAACATCCAAAATGGAAATGCGTAAAGGCAGAGAAAGATAATTCCAAAAAGTATCTATGATTTTTAAGGATAGGCAAAAAGTGGGTTGCTGGGCTCCGGTAAATATCCAACCACACGTTATCTTGAGAATTTAATTTTTCTACTCCTTGAAATTTTTGGATCATTAGGCCACTTGCATCCTCAACATGTTTCTGGCATGCTTATCCGCCACACTTAAAACATGTTAGGATCAGTTGCATGTCTCTTTCCTATCAAATCTATTAGGGGTTGTACTAGTGGAACTCCCCAAACATGGATAACAAAACTTTGGACTTCATTTTTTAGTGCGTGAAACAATTTTCTTCACTTGCATTTGTTATAGTTTCCAAATTCTTTTGCATACATAAACTCTAAAATTTTCATTTTGTTGTGATCTTATATCTTTTTTCTTTACGAGAAAAATGGGAGAGTGAAAACTCAAGTTTGGATCTGAAAAAAAAAATTGAACATCCAAAATGGAAATGCACAAATGCTGAGAGAGATAATTCCAAAAAGTATCTATGATTTTTAAGGATAGGCAACAAGTGGGTTGCTGGGCTCCGGTAAATATCCAACCACAAGTTAACTTGAGAATTTAATTTTTTCTATTCCTTCAAATTTTTATATCATTAGGATACTTGCATCCTCAACATGTTTCTGGCATGCATATCCGCCACACATAAAACATGTTAGGATCAGTTGAAAGTCTCTTTCCTATCAAATCTATTAGGGGTTGTACTAGTGGAACTTCCCAAACATGGATAACAAAACTTTGGACTTCATTCTTTAGTGCGTAAAAAATTTTCTTCTGTTGCATTTGTTATAGTTTCCAAATTCTTTCACATATATAAACTCTAAAATTTTCTTTTTGTGGTGATGTTATATCTTTTTTCTTTACGAGAAATATGGGAGAGTGAAAACTCAAGTTTGGATCGTAAAAAAAAAATTTGAACATCCAAAATGGAGTTGCACAAATGCTAAGAGAGATAATACCAAAAAGTATATGTGATTTATAAGGATTGGAAAAAAGTTGGTTGCTGGGCTCTGGTAAATATCCAACCACACGTTAACTTGAGAATTTAATTTTTTCTACTCCTTAAAATTTTTGGATCATTAGGCCACTTGCATCCTCAACATGTTTTTGGCATGCACATCCACCACACTTAAAACATATTAGGATCAGTCACAAGCCTCTTTCCTATCAAATCTATTAGTGCTTGTACATATGAAACTTTCCAAACATGGATAACAAAACTTTGGAGTTCATTTTTTAGTGCATGAAATAATTTTCTTCACTTGCATTTGTTATGTTTCCAAATTTTTTCGCAAACATTAACACTAAAATATTCATTTTGTTGTGATCTTATATCTTTTTTCTTTATGAGAAAAATGGGAGAGTGAAAACTCAAGTTTGGATCTGAAAAAACAAATTTGAACATCCAAAATGGAAATGCGTAAAGGCAGAGAAAGATAATTCCAAAGAGTATCTGTGATTTTTAAGGATAGGCAAAAAGTGGGTTGCTGGGCTCTGGTAAATATCCAACCACACGTTAACTAGAGAATTTAATTTTTCTACTCCTTGAAATTTTATGATCATTAGGCCACTTGCATCCTCAACATCTTTCTGGCATGCATATCCACCTCACTTAAAACATGTTAGGATCAGTTGCTAGTCTCTTTCCTATTAAATAATTAGGGGTTGTACTAGTGGAACTTCCCAAACATGGATAACAAAACTTTGGACTTCATTTTTTAGTGTGTGAAATAATTTTCTTCACTTGCATTTGTTAGAGTTTCCAAATTCTTTTGCATACATAAACTCTAAAATTTTCATTTTGTTGTGATCTTATATCTTTTTTCTTTATGAGAAAAATGGGAGTGTGAAAACTCAAGTTTGGATCTGAAAAAAAAATTTGAACACCCAAAATGGAAATGCACAAATGCTGAGAGAGATAATTCCAAAAAGTATCTTTGATTTTTAAGGATAGGCAACAAGTGGGTTGCTGGGCTCCGGTAAATATCCAACCACAAGTTAACTTGAGAATTTAATTTTTTCTATTCTTTCAAATTTTTGGATCATTAGGATACTTGCATCCACAACATATTTCTGGCATGCATATCCACCACACTTAAAACATGTTAGGATCAGTTGAAAGTCTCTTTCCTATCAAATCTATTAGGGGTTGTACTAGTGGAACTTCCTAAACATGGATAACAAAACTTTGGATTTCATTTTTTAGTGCGTGAAAAAATTTTCTTCAAAAGCAGTTGTTTTAGTTTCCAAATTCTTTTGCATACATAAACTCTAAAATATTCATTTTGTTTTGATCTTATATCTTTTTTCTTTGCAAGAAAAATGGGAGAGTGAAAACTCAATTTTGGATCTGAAAAAAAAATTTGAACATCCAAAATGGAAATGCACAAATGCTGATAGAGATAATTCCAAAAAGTATCTATGATTTTTAAGGATAGGCAACAAGTGGGTTGCTGGGCTCCGGTAAATATCCAACCACAAGTTAACTTGAGAATTTAATTTTTTCTATTCCTTCAAATTTTGGATAATTAGGCCACTTGCATCCTCAACATGTTTCTGGCATGCTTATCTGCCACACTTAAAACATGTTAGGATCAGTTGCAAGTCTCTTTCCTATCCAATCTATTAGGGGTTGTACTAGTGGAGATCCCCAAACATGGATAACAAAAGTTTGGACTTCATTTTTTAGTGCGTGAAAATATTTTCTTCACATGCATTTGTTATAGTTTCCAAATTCTTTTGCATACATTAACACTAAAATATTCATTTTGTTGTGATCTTATATCTTTTTTCTTTATGAGAAAAATGGGAGAGTGAAAACTCAAGTTTGGATCTGAAAAAAAAAATTTGAACATCCAAAATGGAAATGCGTAAAGGCAGAGAAAGATAATTCCAAAAAGTATCTATGATTTTTAAGGATAGGCAAAAAGTGGGTTGCTGGGCTCCGGTAAATATCCAACCACACGTTAACTTGAGAATTTAATTTTTCTAGTCCTTGAAATTTTTGGATAATTAGGCCACTTGCATCCTCAACATGTTTCTGGCATGCACATCCACCACACTTTAAACAAGTTAGGATCAGTTGCTAGTCTCTTTCCTATCAAATCTATTAGGGGTTGTACTAGTGGAACTTCCCAAACATGGATAACAAAACTTTGGACTTCATTTTTTAGTGCGTGAAACAATTTTCTTCACTTGCATTTGTTATAGTTTCCAAATTCTTTTGCATACATAAACTCTAAAATTTTCATTTTGTTGTGATCTTATTTCTTTTTTCTTTACGAGAAAAATGGGAGAGTGAAAACTCAAGTTTGGATCTGAAAAAAAAAATTGAACATCCAAAATGGAAATGCACAAATGCTGAGAGAGATAATTCCAAAAAGTATCTATTATTTTTAAGGATAGGCAACAAGTGGGTTGCTGGGCTCCGGTAAATATCCAACCACAAGTTAACTTGAGAATTTAATTTTTTCTATTCCTTCAAATTTTTATATTATTAGGATACTTGCATCCTCAACATGTTTCTGGCATGCATATCCGCCACACATAAAACATGTTAGGATCAGTTGAAAGTCTCTTTCCTATCAAATCTATTAGGGGTTGTACTAGTGGAACTTCCCAAACATGGATAACAAAACTTTGGACTTCATTTTTTAGTGCGTAAAAAATTTTCTTCAGTTGCATTTGTTATAGTTTCCAAATTCTTTCGCATATATAAAGTCTAAAAATTTTTTTTGTGGTGATGTTATATCTTTTTTCTTTACGAGAAATATGGGCGAGTGAAAACTCAAGTTTGGATCGTAAAAAAAAAATTTGAACATCCAAAATGGAGTTGCACAAATGCTAAGAGAGATAATACCAAAAAGTATATGTGATTTATAAGGATTGGAAAAAAGTTGGTTGTTTGGCTCTGGTAAATATCCAACCACACGTTAACTTGAGAATTTAATTTTTTCTACTCCTTAAAATTTTTGGATCATTAGGCCACTTGCATCCTCAACATGTTTTTGGCATGAACATCCACCACACTTAAAACATATTAGGATCAGTCACAAGCCTCTTTCCTATCAAATCTATTAGTGCTTGTACATATGAAACTTTCCAAACATGGATAACAAAACTTTGGAGTTCATTTTTTAGTGCATGAAATAATTTTCTTCACTTGCATTTGTTATGTTTCCAAATTTTTTCGCAAACATTAACACTAAAATATTCATTTTGTTGTGATCTTATATCTTTTTTCTTTATGAGAAAAATGGGAGAGTGAAAACTCAAGTTTGGATCTGAAAAAAAAAATTTGAACATCCAAAATGGAAATGCGTAAAGGCAGAGAAAGATAATTCCAAAGAGTATCTGTGATTTTTAAGGATAGGCAAAAAGTGTGTTGCTGGGCTCTGGTAAATATCCAACCACACGTTAACTAGAGAATTTAATTTTTCTACTCCTTGAAATTTTATGATCATTAGGCCACTTGCATCCACAACATCTTTCTGGCATGCATATCCACCTCACTTAAAACATGTTAGGATCAGTTGCTAGTCTCTTTCCTATTAAATAATTAGGGCTTGTACTAGTGGAACTTCCCAAACATGGATAACAAAACTTTGGACTTCATTTTTTAGTGTGTGAAATAATTTTCTTCACTTGCATTTGTTAGAGTTTCCAAATTCTTTTGCATACATAAACTCTAAAATTTTCATTTTGTTGTGATCTTATATCTTTTTTCTTTACGAGAAAAATGGGAGAGTGAAAACTCAAGTTTGGATCTGAAAAAAAAATTTGAACATCCAAAATGGAAATGCACAAATGCTGAGAGAGATAATTCCAAAAAGTATCTTTGATTTTTAAGGGTAGGCAACAAGTGGGTTGCTGGGCTCCGATAAATATCCAACCACAAGTTAACTTGAGAATTTAATTTTTTCTATTCCTTCAAATTTGTGGATCATTAGGATACTTGCATCCTCAACATGTTTCTGGCATGCATATCCGCCACACTTAAAACAAGTTAGGATCAGTTGAAAGTCTCTTTCCTATCAAATCTATAAGGGGTTGTACTAGTGGAACTTCCCAAACATGGATAACAAAACTTTGGACTTCATTTTTTAGTGCGTGAAAAAATTTTCTTCACATGCATTTGTTATAGTTTCCAAATTCTTTTGCATACATAAACTCTAAAATTTTCATTTTGTTTTGATCTTAAATCTTTTTTCTTTACGAGAAAAATGGGAGACTGAAAACTCAATTTTGGATCTGAAAAAAAAATTTGAACATCCAAAATGGAAATGCACAAATGCTGAGATAGATAATTCCAAAAAGTATCTATGATTTTTAAGGATAGGCAACAAGTGGGTTACTGGGCTCCGGTAAATATTCAACCACAAGTTAACTTGAGAATTTAATTTTTTCTATTGCTTCAAATTTTTGGATAATTAGGCCACTTGCATCCTCAACATGTTTCTGGCATGCTTTTCCGCCACACTTAAAACATGTTAGGATCAGTTGCAAGTCTCTTTCCTATCAAATCTATTAGGGGTTGTACTAGTTGAGCTCCCCAAACATGGATAACAAAACTTTGGACTTCATTTTTTAGTGCGTGAAACAATTTTCTTCACTTGCATTTTTTATAGTTTCCAAATTCTTTTGCATACATAAACTCTAAAATTTTCATTTTGTTGTGATCTTATATCTTTTTTCTTTACGAGAAAAATGGGAGAGTGAAAACTCAAGTTTGGATCTGAAAAAAAAAATTGAACATCCAAAATGGAAATGCACAAATGCTGAGAGAGATAATTCCAAAAAGTATCTATGATTTTTAAGGATAGGCAACAAGTGGATTGCTGGGCTCCGGTAAATATCCAACCACAAGTTAACTTGAGAATTTAATTTTTTCTATTCCGTCAAATTTTTAGATCATTAGGATACTTGCATCCTCAACATGTTTCTGGCATGCATATCCGCCACACATAAAACATGTTAGGATCAGTTGAAAGTCTCTTTCCTATCAAATCTATTAGGGGATGTACTAGTGGAACTTCCCAAACATGGATAACAAAACTTTGGACTTCATTTTTTAGTGCGTAAAAAATTTTCTTCAGTTGCATTTGTTATAGTTTCCAAATTCTTTCACATATATAAACTCTAAAATTTTTTTTTTGTGGTGATCTTATATCTTTTTTCTTTACGAGAAATATGGGAGAGTGAAAACTCAAGTTTGGATCGTAAAAAAAAAATTTGAACATCCAAAATGGAGTTGCACAAATGCTAAGAGAGATAATACCAAAAAGTATCTGTGATTTATAAGGATAGGAAAATAGTTGGTTGCTGGGCTCTAGTAAATATCCAACCACACGTTAACTTGAGAATTTAATTTTTTCTACTCCTTAAAATTTTTGGATCATTAGGCCACTTGCATCCTCAACATGTGTTTGGCATGCACATCCACCACACTTAAAACATATTAGGATCAGTCACAAGCCTCTTTCCTATCAAATCTATTAGTGCTTGTACATATGAAGCTTTCCAAACATGCATAACAAAACTTTGGAGTTCATTTTTTAGTGCATGAAATAATTTTCTTCACTTGCATTTGTTATGTTTCCAAATTTTTTCGCATACATTAAAACTAAAATTTTCCTTTTGTGATGATCTTATATCTTTTTTCTTGACGAGAAAAATGGGAGAGTGAAAACTCAAGTTTGGATCTGAAAATAAAAATTTGAACATCCTAAATGGAAATGCTTAAAGGCAGAGAGAGATAATTCCAAAAATTATCTGTGATTTTTAAGGATATGCAAAAAGTGGGTTGCTGGGCTCCAGTACAAATCCAACCATACGTTTACTTGAGAATTTTATTTTTCTACTCCTTGAAATTTTTGGATCATTAGGCCACTTACATCCTCAAAATGTTTCTGGCATACATATCCACCACACTTAAAACATGTTAGGATCAGTTGCAAGTCTCTTTCCTATCAAATCTATTAGGGGTTGTACTAGTGGAACTTCCTAAACATGGATAACAAAACTTTGGAGTTGATTTTTTGGTGCGTTAAATAATTTTCTTCACTTGCATTTGTTATTGTTTCCAAATTCTTATGCATGCATAAACTCTAAAATTTTCATTTTTTTGTGATCTTATATCTTTTTTCTTTACGAGAAAAATGGGGAGTGAAAACTCAAGTTTGGATCTGAAAAAAAAATTTGAACATCCAAAATGGAAATGCACAAATGCTGAGAGAGATAATCCCAAAAAGTATCTGTGATTTTTAAGGATAGGCAAAAGGTGGGTTGCTGGGCCCCAGTAAATATCCAACCACCCGTTAACTTGAGAGTTTAATTGTTTCTACTCCTTGAATTTTTTGGATCATTAGGCCACTTGCATCCTCAACATGTTTCTGGCATGCATATCCACCACATTTAAAACATGTTTGGATCAGTTACAAGTCTCTTTCCTATCAAATCTATTGGTGGTTGTACTAGTGGAACTTCCCAAACATGGATAACAAAACATTGGAGTTCATTTTTTACGGCGTGAAATAATTTTCTTCACTTGCATATGTTATGTTTCCAAATTCTTTTGCATACATAAACACAAAAATTTCCACTTTGTTGTGATCTTATACCTTTTTTCTTTACGAGAAAAATGGGAGAGTAAAAACTCAACTTTGGATCTGAAAAAAAAAAATTTGAACATCCAAAATGGAAATGCACAAATGCTGAGAGAAATAATTCCAAAAAGTAGCTGTGATTTTTAAGGATGGGCAAAAAGTGGGTTGCTGGGCTACGATAAATATCGAACCACACGTTAAGTTGAGAATTTAATTATTTCTACATCTAGAAATTTTCTCATTATAAGGCCATTTGCATCCATAACATGTTTCTGGCATGCATATCCACCACACTTAAAACATGATAGGATCGGTTACAAGTCTCTTTCCTATCAAATCTATTAGGGGTTGTACTAGTAGAACTTCCCAAACATGGATAACAAAACCTTGGAGTTCATTTTTTAGTGCGTGAAATAATTTTCTTCACTTGCTTTTGTTATAATTTTCAAATTCTTAAGCATACATAAACTCTAAAATTTTCATTTTGTTGTGATCTTATATCTTCTTCTCTAGGGGAAAATTGGGAGAGTGAAAACTCAAGTTTGGATATCAAAAAATAAATTTGAACATCCAAAATGGAAATGCACAATTGCTGAGAGAGATAATTCCAAAAAGTATCTGTGATTTTTGAGGATGGGCAATAAGTGGGTAGCTGGGCTCCAGAAAATATCCAACCAGACGTTAATTTGAAATTTTAATTTTTTCTACACCTTGAAATCTTCTGATAATTAGGCCATTTGCATCCTTAAGATGTTTCTGGCATGCATATCCTCCACACTTTAAACATGTTAGGATCGGTGACAACTCTCTTTCCTATCAAATCTATTAGGGGTTGTACTAGTGGAACTTCCCAAACAAGGATAACAAAACTTCGGAGTTCATTTTTTAGTGCGTGAAACAATTTTCTTCACTTGCATTTGTTATAGTTTCCAAATTCTTTTGCATACATAAACACAAAAATTTTCATTTTGTTGTGATCTTATATCTTTTTTCTTTACGAGAAAAATGGGAGAGTGAAAACTCAAGTTTGGATCTGAAAAAAAAAAATTGAACATCCAAAATGGAAATGCACAAATGCTGAGAGAGATAATTCCAAAAAGTATCTGTGATTTTTAGGGATAGGAAAAAAGTGGGTTGCTGGGCTCCTGTAAATATCAAACCACACGTTAAGTTGAGAATTTAGTTTTTTCTACTGCTTGAAATTTTCAGATTACTAGGCCATTTGCGTCCATAACATGTTTCTGGCATGCATATCCGCCACACTTAAAACATCTTAGGATCGGTTACAAGTCTCTTTCCCATGAAATCTATTAGGGGTTGTACTAGAGGAACTTCCCAAACAAGGATAACAAAACTTTGGAGTTCATTTTTTAGTGCGTGAAATAATTTTCTTCACTTGCATTTGTTATAGTTTCCAAATTCTCATGCATACATAAACTCTAAAATTTTCATTTTGTTGTGATCTTATATCTTTTTTCTTTTCGAGAAAATGGGAGAGTGAAAACAGAAGTTTGGATCTGAAAAAAAAAAATTTGAACATCCAAAATGGAAATGCACAAATGCTGAGAGAGATAATTCCCAAAAGTATCTGTGATTTTTAAGGTTAGGCAAGAAGTGGGTTGCTAGGCTCCGGTAAATATCCAACCACACGTTAACTTAAGAATTTAATTTTTTCTATGCCTTGAAATTTTTGGATCATTAGGCCAGTTGCATCCTCAACATGGTTCTGGCATGCATATCCACCACACTTAAAACATGTTAGGATCAGTTACAAGTCTCTTTCCTATCAAATCTATTGGGGGTTGTACTAGTGGAACTTCCCAAACATGGATAAGAAAACCTTGGAGTTCATTTTTTAGGGCATGAAATAATTTTCTTCACTTGCATTTGTTATGTTTCCAAATTCTTTTGCATACATCAACAAAAAAATTTCATTTTGATGTGATCTTATATCTTTTTTCTTTACGAGAAAAATGGGAGAGTGAACACTCAAGTTTGGATCAGAAAAAAAAATTGAACATCCAAAATGGAAATGCACAAATGTTGAGAGAGATGATTCCAAAAAATATCTGTGATTTTTAAGGATAATCAAAAAGTGGGTTGCTGGGCTCTGGTAAATATCCAACCAAACATTAACTGGAGAATTTAATTTTCTCTACACTTTGAAATTTTTGGATCATTAGTCCACTTGCATCATCAACATGTTTCTGGCATGCATATCCACCACACTTACAACATTTTAGGATCAGCAATAAGTCTCTTTCCTATTAAATCTATTAGGGGTTATACTAGTGGAACTTCCCTTACAAGCATAACAAAACTTTGGAGTTCATTTTTTAGGGGTTGAAATATTTTTCTTCACTAGCATTTGTTATAGTTTCCAAATTCTTTTGCATATATAAACTCTAAAATTTTCATTTTGTTTTATCTTATATCTTTTACTTTAAGAGAAAAATGGGACAATGAAAACTCAAGTTTGGATCTAAAAAAAAAAATTTGAACATCCAAAATGGATATGCACAAATGCTGAGAGAAATAATTCCAAAAAGTATCTATGATTTTTAAGGATAGGCAAAAAGTGGGTTGCTGGGCTCCGGTAAATATCCAACCACACGTTAAATTGAGAATTTATTTTTTTCTACTCCTTGAAAATTTCTGATTATTTGGCCATTTGCATCCATAACATGTTTCTGGCATGCATATCCATCACACTTCAAACATGTTAGGATCGGTTACAAGTCTCTTTCCTATCAAATCTATTAGGGGTTGTACTAGAGGAACTTCCCATACAAGGATTACAAAACTTTGAAGTTCATTTTTAGTGCGTGAAATAATTTTCTTCACTTGCATTTGTTATAGTTTCCAAATTCTTATGCGTACATAAACTCTAAAATTTTCATGTTGTTTTATCTTATATCTTTTTCTTTAAGAGAAAAATGGGAGAGTGAAAACTCAAATTTGGATCTGGAAAAAAAAAAATTGAACATCCAAAATGGATATGCACAAATGCTGAGAGGGATAATTCCTAAAAGTATCTGTGATTTTTAAGAATAGTCAAAAAGTGGGTTGCTGGGCTCTGGTAAATATTCCACCACACTTTAACTTGAGAATTTAATGTTTCTACTCCTTGAAATTTTTGGATCATTTGGCCACTTGCATCCTCAACATGTTTCTTGCATGCTTATCCACCACATTTAAAACATGTTAGGATCAATTACAAGTCGATTTCCTATCAAATCTATTAGGGGTGGGTTGTACTAGTGGAACTTCCCAAACAAGGATAACAAAACTATGGACTTCATTTTTTAGTGTGTGAAACAATTTTCTTCACTTGCATTTGTTATAGTTTCCAAATTCTTTTGAATACATAAACCCTAAAATTTTCATTTTGTTGTGATCTTATATCTTTTTTCTTTACGAGAAAAACGGGAGAGTGAAAACTCAAGTTTGGATCTGAAAAAAAAATTTGAACATCCAAAATGGAAATGCACAAATGCTGAGAGAGAAAATTCCAAAAAGTATCTGTGATTTTTAAGGCAAGGCAAAAAGTGGGTTGTTGGGCTCCAGTAAATATCCAACCACACGTTAACTTGAGAATTTAATTTTTTCTACTCCTTTAAATTTTTTGATCATTAGCCCACTTGCATCCTCGACGTGTTCCATGTATACTTATCCACCACACTTAAAACATGTTTGGATCAATTACAAGTCGATTTCCTATCAAATCTATTAGGGGTGGGTTGTACTAGTGGAACTTCCCAAACAAGGATAACAAAACTATGGACTTCATTTTTTAGTGTGTGAAACAATTTTCTTCACTTGCATTTGTTATAGTTTCCAAATTCTTTTGAATACATAAACCCTAAAATTTTCATTTTGTTGTGATCTTATATCTTTTTTTTTTTACGAGAAAAATGGGAGAGTGAAAATTCAAGTTTGGATCTGAAAAAAAAATTTGAACATCCAAAATGAAAATGCACAAATGCTGAGAGAAATAATTCCAAAATGTATCTATGATTTTGAAGGTTAGGCAAAAAGTGGGTTGCTGAGTTCCGGTAAATATCCTACCACACGTTAACTTAAGAATTTAATTTTTTCTACGCCTTGAAATTTTTGAATCATTAGGCCACTTGCATCCTCAACATGTTTCTGGCATGCATATCCACCACACTTAAAACATGTTATCATCAGTTGCAAGTCTCTTTCTTATCAAATCTATTAGGGGTTGTACTAGTGGAACTTCCCAAACATGGCTAACAAAAATTTGCAGTTCATTTTTTAGAGCGTGAAACAATTTTTTTCACTTTTATTTGTTATTGTTTCGAAATTCTTTTGCATACATAAACTCTAAAATTTTCATTTTGTTGTGATCTTATATCTTTTTTCTTGACGAGAAAAATGGGCGGGTGAAAACTCAAGTTTGGATCTGAAAAAAAAAATTTGAACATCCAAAAATGGAAATGCACAAATGCTGAGTGACATAATTCCAAAAAGTATCTGTAATTTTTAAGGATAGGCAAGAAGTGGGTTGTTGGGCTCTGGTAAATATAAAACCACAAGTTAACTTGAGAATTTAATTTTTTCAATTCCTTGAAATTTTTGGATCATTAGGCCACTTGCATCCTCAACATGTTTCTGGCATACTTATCCACCACACTTAAAACATGTTAGGATCACTTACAAGTCTTTTTCCTATCAAATCTATTAGGGGTTGTACTAGTGGAACTTCCCAAAGATGGATTACAAAACTTTGGAGTTCATTTTTTAGTGTGTGAAACAATTTTCTTCACTTGCATTTGTTCCAGTTTCAAAATTCTTTTCCATACATAAACTCTAAAATTTTGATTTTGTTGTGATCTTATATCTTATTTCTTGACGAGAAAAATGGGAGAGTAAAAACTCAAGTTTGGATCTGAAAAAAAAAATTTTGAACGTCCAAAATGGAAATGCATAAATGCTGAGAGGGATAATTCCAAAAAGTATCTGTGATTTTTAAGCATAGGCAAAAAGTGGGTTGCTGGATCTTGTAAATATCCAACCACACCTTAACTTGAGAATTTTATTTTTCTACTCCTTAAAATTTTTGGATCATTAGGCCACTTGCATCCTCAACATGTTTCTGGCATGCTTATCCACGACAGTTAAAACTTGTTAGGATCAGTTACAAGTCTCTTTCCTATCAAACCTATTAGGGGTTGTACTAGTGGAATCCCCCAAAGATGGATTACAAAACTTTGGAGTTCAATTTTTAGTGTGTGAAACAATTTTTTTCACTTGCATTTGTTCCAGTTTCAAAATTCTTTTCCATACATAAACTCTAAAATTTTAATTTTGTTGTGATATTATATCTTATTTCTTGACGAGAAAAATGGGGGAGTGAAAACTCAAGTTTGGATCTGAAAAAAAAAAAATTTCAACGTCCAAAATGGAAATGTATAAATGCTGAGAGGGAGAATTCCAAAAAGTATCTGTGATTTTTAAGGTTAGGCAAAAAGTGGGTTGTTGGGCTCTGGTAAATATCCAACCACACGTTAACTTGAGAATTTAATTTTTTCTACTCCTTTAAATATTTGGATCATTAGGCTACTTGTATCCTCGCATGTTTCTGGCATGCATATCCACCACACTTAAAACATGTTAGGATCAGTTACAAGTCTCTTTCCTATCAAACCTATTAGGGGTGGTTGTACTAGTGGAACTTCCCAAACAAGATAACAAAACTTTGGAGTTCATTTTTTAGTGCTTGAAATAAATTTCTACACTTGCATTTGTTATAGCTTCCAAATTCTTATGCATACATAAACTCTATATTTTCATTTTGTTCTGATCTTATATCTTTTTTCTTTACGAGAAAAACGGGAGAGTGAAAACTCAAGTTTGGATCTTAAAAAAAAAATTTGAAGATCCAAAAGGGAAATGCACAAATGCAGAGAGAGATAATTCCCAAAAATACCTGTGATTTTTAAGGATAGGCAAAAAGTGCGTTGCTAGGCACCGGTAAATATGCAACCACACATTAACTTGAGAATTTAATTTTTTCTACTCCTATAAATTTTTGGATCATTAGCCAACTTGCATCCTCAACATGTTTCTAGCATGCATATCCACCACACTTAAAACATGTTAGGATCAGTTGCAAGTCTCTTTCCTATCAAATCTATTAGGGATTGTACTAGTGGAACTTCCCAAACATGGATAACAAAACTTTGGAGTTCATTTTTTAGTGCGTGAAATAATTTTCTTCACTTGAATTTGTTATGTTTACAAATTCTTTTGCATACATAAAGACTAAAATCTTCATTTTGTTGCGATCTTATATCTTTTTTCTTTACGAGACAAATGGGAGAGTGAAAACTCAAGTTTGGATCCAAAAAAAAAGATTTGAACATCCAAAATGGAAATACAAAAAAGCTGAGAGATATAATTCCAAAAAGAATCTATGATTTTTAAGGAGAGGCAAAAAGTGGGTTGCAGGGCTCCGGTAAATATCCAACCACACGTTAACTTGAGAATTTAATTTTTTCCACTCCTTTAAATTTTTGGATCATTAGGCCACTTGCATCCTCAACTTGTTTCTGGCAAGCATATCTACCACACTTATAACATGTTCGGATTAGTTACAAGTCTCGGTCCTATCAAATCTATTAGGGTACGTTGTAATAGTGGAACTTCCTAAACATAGATAACAAAACTTTGGAGTTCATTTTTTAGTCCATGAAAAAATTTTCTTCACTTGCATTTGTTATATTTTCCAAATTCTTTTGCATACTTAAACTCTAAAATTTTCATTTTGTGGTGATCTTATATCTGTTTTCTTTACAAGAAAAATGGGAGAGTGAAAACTCAAGTTTTGATCTGATAAAAAAAAATTGAACGTCCAAAATGGAAATGTACAAATGCTAAGAGAGATAATTCCAAAATGTATATGTGATTTTTAAGGATAGGCAAAAAGCGGGTGGTTGGGCTCCGGTAAATATCCAACCACACGTTCACTCGAGAATTTAATTTTTTCTACTCTTTGAAATTTTTGGATCATTAGGCCACTTGCATCCTCAACATATTTCTGACATGCATATCCACCACACTTAAAATATGTTAGGATAAGTTACAAGTCTCTTTCCTATCAAATCTATTAGGGGTTGTACTAGTTGAACTTTCCAAACATGGATAACAAAACTTTGGAGTTCATTTTTTACTGCGTGAAACAATTTTCTTCACTTGCATTTTTTATAGTTTCCAAATTCTCTTGCATACATAAACTCTAAAATTTTCATTATGTTGTGATCTTATATCTTTTTTCTTTACGAGAAAAATGGGCCTAATGATCCAAAAATTTAAAGTTGAACATCCAAAATGGAAATACACAAATGCTGAGAGTGATAATTCCAAAAAGTATTTGTGATTTTTAAGGATAGGCAAAAAGTGGGTTGCTGGGATCAGGTAAATATCCAACCACACGGTAACTTGAGAATTTAATTTCTTCTACTCCTTGAAATTTTTGGATCATTATGCCACTTGCATCCTCAATATGTTTTAGGCATGCATATCCACCACACTTAAAACAAGTTAGGATCAGTTAGAAGTCCCTTTCTTAGCAAATCTATTAGCGGTGCGTTGTACTAGTGGAACTTCCTAAACATGGATAACAAAACTTTGGAGTTCATTTTTTAGTGCGTGAAATAATTTTTTTCACTTGCATTTGTTATTGTTTCCAAATTCTTTTGCATACATAAACTCTAAAATTTTCATTTTGTTGTGATATTATATCTTTTTTCTTTTGGAGAAAAATGGGAGAGTGAAAACTCAAGTTTGGATCTGAAAAAAAAAATTTGAACATCCAAAATGGAAATGCACAAATGCTAAGAGAGATAATTCAAAAAAGTATCTCTGATTTTTAAGGATAGGCAAAAAGTGGGTTGCTGGGCTCCGGTAAATATCCAACCACACGTTAACTTGAGAATTTAATTTTTTCTACTCCTTCAAATTTTCTGATTATTAGGGCACTTGCATCCTCAACATGTTTCTGGCATGCATATCCACCACACTTAAAACGTGTTAGGATCAGTTACAAGTCTCTTTCCTATCAAATCTATTAGGGGTTGTACTGGGGGAACTTTCCAAACAAGGATAACAAAAACTTTGGAGTTCATTTTCTAGTGCATGAAATAATTTTCTTCACTTGCATTTGTTATAGTTTCCAAATTCTTATGCATACATAAACTCTAAATTTTCATATTGTTGTGATCTTATATCTTTTTTCTTTACGAGAAAAATGGGAGAGTGAAAACTCAAGTTTGGATCTGAAAAAAAAAATTCGATCATCCAAAATGGAAATGCACAAATGCTGAGAGAGATAATTCCAAAAAGTATCTATGATTTTTAAGGATAGGCAAAAGTTGGTTACTGGGCTCCGGTAAATATCCAACTACACGTTAACTTGAGAATTTAATTTTTTCCACTCCTTCAAATTTTTGGATCATTAGGCCACTTGCATCCTCAACTTGTTTCTGGCATGCATATCCACCACATTTATAACATGTTTGGATTAGTTACAAGTCTCTTTCCTGTCAAATCTATTAGGGGTGGGTTGTACTAGTGGAACTTCCCAAACATGGAAAAAAAAACTTTGGAGTTCATTTTTTAGTGCGTGAAATAATTTTCTTCACTTGCATTTGTTATAGTTTCCAAATTATTTTGCATACATAAACTCTACAATTTTCATTATGTTGTGATCTTATATCTTTTTCCTTTACGAGAAAAATGGGAGAGTGAAAACTCAAGTTCGGATCTGAAAAAAAAAATTTGAACATCCAAAATGGAAATGCACAATTGCTGAGAACGATAATTCCAAAAAGTATCTGTGATTTTTAAGGATAGGCAAAAAGTGGGTTGCTGGGATCAGGAAAATATCCAATCGCACGTTAACTTGTGAATTTAATTTTTTCTACTCCTTGAAATTTTTAGATCATTATGCCACTTGCATCCTCAACATGTTTCAGGCATGTATATCCACCACACTTAAAACATGTTAGGACCAGTAACAAGTCTCTTTCCTATCAAATCTGTTACGGTGGGTTGTACTAGTGGAACTTCCTAAACATGGATAACAAAACTTTGGAGTTCATTTTTTAGTCCGTGAAAAAATTTTCTTCACTTGCATTTGTTATAGTTTCCAAATTCTTTTGCATACACAAACTCTAAAATTTTCATTTTGTTGTGATCTTATATCTTTTTTCTTTACGAGAAAAATGGGAGAGTGAAAACTCAAGTTTGGATCTGAAAAAAAAATTTGAACATCCAAAATGGAAATGCACAAATACTAAGAGAGATAATTCCAAAAAGTGTTTGTGATTTTTAAGGATTGGCAAAAAGTGGGTTGCTGGGCTCCGGTAAATATCCAACCACTCCTTAACTTGAGAATTTAATTTTTTCTACTCGAAATTTTCTGATTATTAGGCCACTTGCATCCTAAACTTGTTTCTGGCATGCATATCCACCACACTTAAAACATGTTAGGATCAGTTACAATTCTCTTTCCTATCAAATCTATTAGGGGTTGTACTAGAGAAACTTCCCAAACAAGGATAACAAAACTTTGGAGTTCATTTTTTAGTGCCTAAAATAATTTTCTTCACTTGCATTTGTTATAGTTTCCGAATTCTTATGCATACATAAACTCTAAATTTTCATTTTGTTGTGATCTGATATCTTTTTTCTTTACAAGAAAAATGGGAGAGTGAGAACTCAAGTTTGGATCTGAAAAAAAAATTCGATCATCCAAAATGGAAATGCACAAATGCTGAGAGAGATAATTCCAAAAAGTATCTATGATTTTTAAGGATAAGCAAAAAGTGGGACACTGGGCTCCGGTAAATATCCAACCCAACGTTAACTTGAGAATTTAATTTTTTCCACTCCTTCAAATTTTTGGATCATTAGGCCACTTGCATTCTCAACTTGTTTCTAGCATGCATATCCACCACACTTGTAACATGTTCGGATTAGTTACAAGTCTCTTTCCTATCAAATCTATTAGGGGTTGTACTAGTGGAACTTCCCAAACATAGATAAAAAAACATTGGAGTTCATTTTTTAGTGCGTGAAATAATTTTCTTCACTTGCATTTGTTATAGTTTCTAAATTCTTTTACATACATAAACTCTAAAATGTTCATTATGTTGTGATCTTATATCTTTTTTCTTTACGAGAAAAATGGGAGAATAAAAACTCAAGTTTGGATCTTAAAAAAAAATTTTGAACATATAAAATCGAAATGCACAAATGCTGAGAGAGATAATTCCAAAAAGTATCTGTGATTTTTAAGGATAGGAAAAAAGTGGGTTGCTGGGATCAGAAAAATATCCAACCACAAGTTAACTTGAGAATTTAATTATTTCTACTCCTTGAAATTTTTAGATCATTATGCCACTTGCATCCTCAACATGTTTCAGGCATGTATATCCACTACACTTAAAACATGTTAGGATCAGTAACAAGTCTCTTTCCTATCAAATCTATTAGGGTGGGTTGTACTAGTGGAACTTCCTAAACATGGATAACAAAACATTGGAGTTCATTTTTTAGTCCGTGAAAAAATTTTCTTCACTTGCATTTGTTATAGTTTCCAAATTCATTTGCATACACAAACTCTAAAATTTTCATTTTGTTGTGATCTTATATCTTTTTTCTTAACGAGAAAAATGGGAGCGTGAAAACTCAAGTTTGGATCTGAAAAAAAAAATTTGAACATCCAAAATGGAAATGCACAAATACTAAGAGAGATAATTCCAAAAAGTGTTTGTGATTTTTAAGGATTTGCAAAAAGTGGGTTGTTGGGCTTCGGTAAATATCCAACCACACGTTAACTCGAGATTTTAATTTCTTCTACTCCTTGAAATTTTTGGATCATTAGGCCACTTGCATCCTCAACATGTTTCTGACATGCCTATCCACCACACTTAAAAGATGTTAGGATCAGTTAAAAGTCTTTTTCCTATCAAATCTATTAGGGGTTGTACTAGTGGAACTTCCCAAACATGGATAACAAAACTTTGGAGTTCATTTTTTAGTGCGTGAAATAATTTTCTTCACTTGCATTTGTTGTAGTTTCCAAATTCTTATGCATACATAAACTCTAAATTTTCATTTTGTTGTGATCTTATATCTTTCTTCTTTACGAGACATATGGGAGAGTGAAAACTCAAGTTTGGATCTGAAAAAAAAATCCGTTCATCTAAAATGGAAATGCACAAATGTTGACAGAGATAATTCCAAAAAGTATCTATGATTTTTAAGGATAGGAAAAATGTGGGTTACTGGGCTCCGGTACATATCCAACCACACGTTAACTTGAGAATTAAATTTTTTCAACTCCTTCAAATTTTTGGATCATTAGGCCACTTGCATCCTTAACTTGTTTCTGGCATGCATATCCACCACACTTATAACATGTTCGGATTAGTTACAAGTCTCTTTCCTATCAAATATACTAGGGGTTGTACTAGTGGAACTTCCCAAACATGGATAAAAAAACTTTCGAGTTCATTTTTTAGTGCATGAAATAATTTTCTTCACTTGCATTTGTTATAGTTTCCTAATTCTTTTACATACATAAACTTTAAAATTTTCATTATACTGTGATCTTATATCTTTTTTCTTAACGAGAAAAATGGCAGCGTGAAAACTCAAGTTTGGATCTGAAAAAAAAAAATTTGAACATCCAAAATGGAAATGCACAAATACTAAGAGAGATAATTCCAAAAAGTGTCTGTGATTTTTAAGGATTTGCAAAAAGTGGGTTGTTGGGCTTCGGTAAATATCCAACCACACGTTAACTCGAGATTTTAATTTTTTCTACTCCTTGAAATTTTTGGATCATTAGGCCACTTGCATCCTCAACATGTTTCTGACATGCCTATCCACCACACTTAAAAGATGTTAGGATCAGTTAAAAGTCTTTTTCCTATCAAATCTATTAGGGGTTGTACTAGTGGAACTTCCCAAACATGGATAACAAAACTTTGGAGTTCATTTTTTAGTGCGTGAAATAATTTTCTTCACTTGCATTTGTTGTAGTTTCCAAATTCTTATGCATACATAAACTCTAAATTTTCATTTTGTTGTGATCTTATATCTTTTTTCTTTACGAGACATATGGGAGAGTGAAAACTCAAGTTTGGATCTGAAAAAAAAATCCGTTCATCTAAAATGGAAATGCACAAATGTTGACAGAGATAATTCCAAAAAGTATCTATGATTTTTAAGGATAGGAAAAATATGGGTTACTGGGCTCCGGTACATATCCAACCACACGTTAACTTGAGAATTAAATTTTTTCAACTCCTTCAAATTTTTGGATCATTAGGCCACTTGCATCCTTAACTTGTTTCTGGCATGCATATCCACCACACTTATAACATATTCGGATTAGTTACAAGTCTCTTTCCTATCAAATCTACTTGGGGTTGTACTAGTGGAACTTCCCAAACATGGATAAAAAAACTTTGGAGTTCATTTTTTAGTGCATGAAATAATTTTCTTCACTTGCATTTGTTATAGTTTCCTAATTCTTTTACATACATAAACTTTAAAATTTTCATTATATTGTGATCTTATATCTTTTTTCTTTACGAGAAAATTGGGAGAGTGAAAACTCAAGTTTGGATCTAAAAAATAAATTTGAACATCCAAAATGGAAATGTACAAATGCTCAGAAAGATAATTCCAAAAAGTATCTATGATTTTTAAGGATAGGCAAAAAGTGGGTTGCTGGGATCCTGTAAATATCCAACCACACGGTAACTTGAGTATTTAATTTTTCTACTCAGTGAAATTTTTGGATCATTAGGCCACTTGCATCCTCAATATGTTTCAGGCATGCATATCCACCACACTTAAAACAGGTTAGAATCAGTTACAAGTCTCTTTCTTAGCAAATCTATTTGGGGTGGGTTGTATTAGTGGAACTTCCTAAAAATGGATAACAAAACTTTGCAGTTCATTTTTTGTGCGTGAAATAATTTTCTTCACATGCATTTGTTATAGTTTCAAAATTCTTTTGCATACTTAAACTCTAAAATTTTTCATTTTCTTCTGATCTTATGTCTTTTTTCTTTGCGAGAAAAATGGGAGAGTAAAAACTCAAGTTTGGATCTGAAAAAAACAATGTGAACAACCACAATGGAAATGCACAAATGCTAAGAGAGATCATTCCAAAAAGTATCTTTGATTTTTAAGGATAGGCAAAAAGTGGGTTACTGGGCTTCGGTAAATATCCAACCACACATTAACTTGAGAATTTAATTTGTTCTACTCCTTGAAATTTTTGGATCATTAGGGCACTTGCATCCTCAACATGTTTCTGGCATGCATATCTACCACACTTAAAACATGTTAGGATCAGTTACAACTCCCTTTCCTATCAAATCTATTAGGGGTTGTACTAGTGGAACTTCCCAAACATGGATAACAAAACTTTGGAGTTCATTTTTTAGTGCGTGAAACAATTTTCTTCACTTGCATTTGTTATAGTTTACAAATTCTTTTGCATACATAAACTCTAAAATTTTCATTTTGTTGTGATCTTATATCTTTTTTCTTTACGAGAAAAATGGGAGAATGAAAACACAACTTTGGGTCTGAAAAAAAAAATTGAACATCTAAATTAGAAATGCACAAATCCTAAGAGAGATAATTCCAAAAAGTATCTGTGATTTTTAAGGATAGGCAAAAAGTGGGTTGCTAGCCTCTCCTAATATCCAAACACACATTAACTTGAGAATTTAATTTTTTCTACTCCCTAAAATTTTTGGATGATTAGGCCACTTGCATCCTCAACATGTTTCTTGCATGCATATCCACCACACTTAAAACATGTTACGATCAGTTACAAGTCTCTTTCCTATCAAATCTATTAGGGGTGGGTTGTGCTGGTGGAACTTCCCAAACATGGACAACAAAACTTTAGAGTTCATTTTTTAGTGCTTGAAATAATTTTCTTCACTTGCATTTGTTATATTTTCCAAATTCTTTTGCGTACATAAACTCTAAAAATTTCATTTTGTAGTGATCTTAGGATCAGTTACAAGTCTCTTTCCTCTCAAATCTATTAGGGGTTGTACTAGTGGAACTTCCCATACATGGATAACAAAACTTTGGAGTTCATTTTTTAGTGGGTGAAATAATGTTCTTCACTAGCATTTGTTATAGTTTCAAAATTCTTTTGCATAGATAAACTCTAAAATTTCTATTTTGTTTTATCTTATATCTTTTTCTTTAAGAGAAAAATGGGAGAGTTAAAACTCGAGTTTGGATCTGAAAAAAAAATTTGGACATCTAAAATGGAAATGCACAAATGCTGAGAGAGATAATTCTAAAAAGTATCTATGATTTTTAAGGATAGGCAAACAGTGGGTTGCTGGGCTCCGGTAAATATCCACCCACACGTTAACTTGAGAATTTAATTTTTTTTACTCCTTGAAATTTTTGGATCATTAGGCCACTTGCGTCCTCAACATGTTTCTGGCATGCATATCCACCACACTTAAAACATCTTAGGATCAGTTACAAGTCTTTTTCCTATCAAATCTATTAGGGGTGGGTTGTGCTAGTGGAACTTCCCAAACACGGATAACAAAATTTGGAGTTCATTTTTTAGTGCGTGAAATAATTTTCTTCACTTGCATTTGTTATAGTTTCCAGATTCTTGTGCATACGTCAACTCTAAAATTTTATTTTTGTTGTGATCTTATATCTTTTTTCTTTATGAGAAAAATGGGAGTCTAAAAGCTCAGGTTTGGATCTGAAAAAAAATAAATTTGAACATCCAAATTGAAAATGCACAAATGCTGAGAGAAATAATTCCAAAAAGTATCTGTGATATTTAAGGTTAAGCAAAAAGTGGGTTGCTGGGCACCGGTAAATATCCAAACACACGTTAACTTAAGAATTTAATTTTTTCTACGCCTTGAAATTTTAGGATCACTAGGCCCCTTGCATCCTCAACATGTTTCTGGCATGCATATCCACCACACTTAAAACATTTTAGGATCAGTTACAAGTCTCTTTCCTATCAAATCTATTAGGGGTTCTACTAGTGGAACTTCCCAAACATGGATAACAAAACTTTGCAGTTCATTTTTTAGTGTGTGAAACAATTTTCTTCACTTGCATTTGTTATTGTTTCCAAATTCTTTTGCATACATAAACCCTAAAATTTTCTTTTTTGTGTGATCTTATTTCTTTTTTATTTAAGAGAAAAATGGGAGAGTGAAAACTCAAGTTTGGATATGAAAAAAAAAATTATAACATCCAAAATGGAAATGCACAAATGTTGAAAGAGATAATTCCAAAAAGTATCTGTGATTTTTAAGGATTGGCAAAAAGTGGGTTGCTGGGCTCCGGTAAATATCCAACCACAAGTTAACATGAGAATTTAATTTTTTCTACTTCTTTAAATTTTTGGATCATTAGGCCACTTGCATCCTCAACATGTTTCTGGCATGCATATCCCCCACTTAAAACATGTTAGGATCAGTTACAAGTCTCTTTCCTATCAAATATATGAGGGGTTGGTTGTACTAGTGGAACTTCCCAAACATGGATAACAAAACTTTGGAGTTCATTTTTTAGGGCTTTAGATAATTTTCTTCACTTGCATTTGTTATAGTTTCCAAATTCTTTTGCTTACATAAACTCTAAAGTTTTCATTTTGTTGTGATCTTATATCTTTTTTCTATAATTGAAAAATAGGAGAGTGAAAACTCAAGTTTGGATCAGAAAAAAAAAATTGAACATCAAAAATGGAAATGCACAAATGCTGAGAGACATAATTCCAAAAAGTATCTGTGAATTTTAAGGATAAGCAAAAAGTGGGTTGCTGGGCTCTGGTAAATATCCAACCACACGTTAACTAGAGAATTTAATTTTTTCTTCACTTTGAAATTTTTGGATCATTAGGCCACTTGCATCCTCAACATGTTTCTGGCATGCATATCCACCACACTTAAAACATCTTAGGATCAGTTACAAGTCTCTTTCCTATCAAATCTATTAGGGGTTGTACTAGTGGAATTTCCCATACATGGATAACAAAACTTTGGAGTTCATTTTTTAGTGGGTGAAATAACTTTCTTCACTAGCATTTGTTATAGTTTCAAAATTCTTTTGCGTACATAAACTCCAAAATTTCTATCTTATATCTTTTTCTTTTAGATAAATAGAGGAGAGTGAAAACTCGAGTTTGGATCTGAAAAAAAATATTTTGAACATCCAAAATGGAAATGCACAAATGATGAGAGAGAAAATTCAAAAAAGTATCTTTGATTTTTAAGGATAGGCAAACAGTGGGTTGTTGGGCTCCGGTAAATATGCACCCACACGTTAACTTGAGAATTTAATTTTTTCTACTCCTTGAAATTTTTGGATCATTAGGCCACTTGCGTCCTCATCATGTTTCTGGCATGCATGTCCACCACACTTAAAACAACTTAGGATCAGGTACAAGTCTCTTTCCTATCAGATCTTTTAGGGGTGGGTTGTTCTAGTGGAACCTCCCAAACATGGTTAACAAAACTTTCGAGTTCATTTTTTAGTGTGTGAAATAATTTTCTTCACTTACATTTGTGATAGTTTCCAAATTCTTATGCATACATAAATTCTAAAATTTTATTTTTGTTGTGATCTTATATCTTTTTTCTTTAGGAGAAAAATGGAAGTTTATAAGCTCAAGTTTGGATCTGAAAAAAAAAAAATTGAACATTCAAAATGGAAATGCACAAATTCTAAGAGAGAAAATTCCAAAAAGTATCTGTGATTTTTAAGGATAGGTAAAAAGTGTGCTGCTGGGCTCCAGTAAATATCCAACCACATGTTAACTTGAGAATTTAATTTTTTCTACTCGAAATTTTTTGATCATTAGGCTACTTCCATCCTCAACATGTTTCTGGCAAGTTTATCCAGCACACTTAAAACATGTTTGCATCAATTACAAGTCGATTTCCTATTAAATCTGTTAGGGGAGGGTTGTACTAGTGGAACTTCCCAAACATGGGTAACAAAACTTTGGAGTTCATTTTTTAGTGCGTGAAACAATTTTCTTCACTTGCATTTGTTATAGTTCCCAAATTTTTTTGCATACATAAACACAAAAATTTTCATTTCGTTGTGATCTTATATCTTTATTCTTTATGAGAAAAATAGGAGAGTGAAAACTCAAGTTTGGATCTTAAAAAAAAAAATTGATCATCCAAAATGGAAATGCAAAAATGCTGAGAGAGATAATTCCAAAAAGTATCTGTTATTTTTAAGCATAGGCAAAAAGTGGGTTGCTGGGTTCACGTAAATATCCAACCACACGTTAACTTGGCAATTTAATTTTTCTACTCCTTGAAATTTTTGGATCATTAGGCTACTTGCATCCTCAACATGTTTCTGGCGTGCATATGCACCACACTTAAAACATGTTAGGATCAGTTGCAAGTCTCTTTCCTATTAAATCTATTAGGGGTTGTACTAGTGGAACTTCCCAAACAAGGATAACAAAACTTTGGAGTTCATTATTTAGTGTGTGAAACAATTTTTTTCACTTGCATTTGTTATAGTTTCCAAATTATTTTGCATACATAAACTCTAAAATTTTCATTTTGTTGTGATCTTATATCTTTTTTCTTGATGAGAAAAATAGAAGAGTGAACACTCAAGTTTGGATATGAAAAAAAAAATTGATCATCCAAAATGGAAATGCACAAATGCTGAGAGAGATAATTCCAAAAAGTATCTGTGACTTTTAAGGATAGGCAAAAAGTGGGTTGCTGGGCTCCGGTAAATATCCAACCACACGTTAACTTGAGAATTTAATTTTTCTACTCCTTGAAATTTTTGGATCATTAGGCCACTTGCATCCTCAACATGTTTCTGGCATGCATATCCACCACACTTAAAACATGTTAGGATCAGTTGCAAGTCTCTTTCCTATTAAATCTATTATAGGTTGTAATAGTGGAAATTCGCAAACATGGATAACGAAAATTTGGAGTTCATTTTTTAGTGCGTGAAACAATTTTCTTCACTTGCATTTGTTATAGTTTCCAAATTCTTTTGCATACATAAACTCTAAAATTTTCATTTTGTTGTGATCTTATATCTTTTTTCTTGACGAGAAAAAAAGAAGAGTCAAAACTCAAGTTTGGATCTTAAAAAAAATATTGAACATCCAAAATGGAAATGCACAAATGCTGAGAGAGATAATTCCAAAAAGTATCTGTGATTTTTAAGGATAGGCAAAAAGTGGGTTTTTGGGCTCCGGTAAATATCCAACCACACGTTAACTGGAGAATTTAATTTTTTCTACACTTTGAAATTTTTGGATCATTAGGCCACTTGCATCCTCAACATGTTTCTGGCATGCATATCCACCACACTTAAAACATCTTAGGATCAGTTACAAGTCTCTTTCCTCTCAAATCTATTAGGGGCTGTACTAGTGGAACTTCCCATACATAGATAACAAAACTTTGGAGTTCATTTTTTAGTGGGTGAAATAATTTTCTTCACTAGCATTTGTTATAGTTTCAAAATTCTTTTGCATACATAAACTCTAAATTTTTCATTTTTTTTTATCTTATATCTTTTTCTTTCAGAGAAAAATGGGAGAGTGAAAACTCGAGTTTGGATCTGAAAAAAAAAATTTGAACATCCAAAATGGAAATGCACAAATGCTGAGAGAGATAATTCGAAAAAGTATTTGTGATTTTTAAGGATAGGCGAAAAGTGGGTTGTTGGGCTCCGGTAAATATCCAACCACACCTTCACTTGAGAATTTAATTTTTTCTACTCCTTTGAATTTTTGGATCATTAGGCCACTTGCATCCGCAACATGTTTCTGGCATGCATATCCACCACACTTAAAACATCTTAAGATTAGTAACAAGTCCCTTTCCTATCAAATCTATTAGGGGTGGGTTGTGCTAGTGGAACTTCCCAAACATGGATAGCAAAACTTTGGAGTTCATTTTTTAGTGCGTGAAATAATTTTCTTCACTTGCATTTGTTATAGATTCCAGATTCTTATGCATACATAAACTGTAAAATTTTATTTTTGTTTTGATCTTATATCTTTTTTCTTTACGAGAAAAATGTTAGTGTAATAACACAAGTTTGGATCTGAAAAAAAAAATTTGAACATCCAAAATGGAAATGCACAAATGCTGATAGAGATAATTTGAAAAAGTATCTGTGATTTTTAAGGATAGGCGAAAAGTTGGTTGCTGGGCTCCGGTAAATATCCATCCACACCTTAACTTGGGAATTTAATTTTTTCTACTCCTTGAAATTTTTGGATCATTAGGCTACTTGCATCCGCAACATGTTTCTGGCATGCATATCCACCACACTTGAAACATGTTAGGATCAATTACAAGTCGGTTTCCTATCAAATCTATTAGGGGTGGGTTGTACTAGTTGAACTTCCCGAACATGAATAACAAAACTTTGCAGTTTATTTTTTAGTGCGTGAAACAATTTTCTTCACTTGCATTTGTTATTGTTTCCAAATTCTTTTGCATACATAAACTCTAAAAATTTTATTTTGTTGCGATCTTATATCTTTTTTCTTGACAAAAAATATGGGAGAGTAAAAACTCAAGTTTGGACCTGAAAACAAAAATTTGAACATCCAAAATGGAGTTGCACAAATGCTAAGAGAGATAATTCCAAAAATTATCTGTGATTTTTAAGGATAGGCAAAAAGTGGGTTGTTGGACTCCGGTAAATATCCAACCACATGTTAACCTGAGAATTTAATTTTTTCTACTCCTTGAAATTTTTGGATCATTAGGCCACTTGAATCCTCAAAATGTTTCCGGCATGCATATCCACCACACTTAAAACATGTTAGGGTCAATTACAAGTTTCTTTCCTATCAAATCTATTAAGGGTGGTACTAGTGGAACATCCCAAACATGGATAACAAAACTTTGGAGTTCATTATTTAATGCGTGAAATAATTTTCTTTAATTGCATTTGTTATGTTTCCAAATTCTTTTGCATACTTTAACAGTAAAATTTTCATTTTGTTTTTATCTTATATCTTTTTTCTTTATGAGAAAAATGGGAGAGTGAAAACTCAAGTTTGGATCTGAAAAAAAATATTTCAACATCCAAAATGGAAATGCCCAAATGCTATGAGAGATCATTCCAAAAAGTTTCTATGATTTTTAAGGATAGGAAAAAAGTGGGTTGCAGGGCTCCAGTAAATATCCAACCACACGTTAACCTGAGAATTTAATTTTTTCTACTCCAAATTTTTGGATCATTAGGCCACTTGAATCCTCAACATGTTTCAGGCATGCATATCCACCACACTTAAAACAAGTTAGGATCAGTTACAAGTCTCTTTCCTATCAAATCTATTAGGGGTTGTACGAGTGGAACTTCCCAAACTTGGATAACAAAACTTTGGAGTTCATTATTTAGTGCGTGAAATAATTTTCTTCACTTGCATTTGTTATGTTTCTAAATTCTTTTTCATAGATTAACACTAAAATTTTCATTTTCTTGTGATCTTATATCTTTTTTCTTTACGAGAAAAATGGGAGAGTGAAAACTCAAGTTTGGATATGAAAAAAAAATTTGAACATCCAAAATGGAAATGCCCAAATGCTGTTAGAGATAATTCCAAAAAGTTTCTATGATTTTTATGGATAGGCAAAAAGTGGGTTGCTGGGCTCCAATAAATATCCAACCACACGTTAACTTTAGAATTTAATTTTTTCTACCCCTTGAAAATTTTGAATCATTAGGCCACTTGCATCCTCAACATGTTTCTGGCATGCATATCCACCACACTTAAAACATCTTAGGTTCAGTTACAAGTCTCTTTCCTATCAAATCTATTAGGGGTTGTACTAGTGGAACTTCCCAAATATGGATATCAAAACTTTGGAGTTCATTTTTTAGGGCGTGAAAAAAATTTCTTCACTTGCATTTGTTATTTTTCCAAATTCTTTTGCTTACATAAACACAAAAATTTTCATTTTGTTGTGATCTTATATCTTTTTTATTTACGAGAAAAATGGGAGAGTGAAAACTCAAGTTTGGATCTAAAAAAAAAAAGTTTAAACATCCAGAATGGAAATGCACATATGCTGAGAGAGATAATTCCAAAAAGTATCTGTGATTTTTAAGTATAGGCAAAAAGTGGGTTGCTGGGCTCCAGTAAATATCCAACCACACGTAAACTTGAGAATTTAATGTTTTCTACTCGAAATTTTTGGATCATTAGGCCACTTGCGTCCTCAACATGTTTCTGGCATGCATATCCACCACACTTAAAACATGTTAGGATCTGTTACGAGTCTCTTTCCTATCAAATCTATTAGGGGTTGTAATAGTGGAACTTCCCAAACATGGATAACAAAACTTTGGAGTTCATTTTTTAGTGCGTGAAACAATTTTCTTGACTTGCATTTGTTATAGTTTCCTAATTCTTTTGCATACATAAACTCTAAAATTTTCATTTTGTGGTGATCTTATATCTTTTTTCATGATGAGAAAAATGGGAGAATGAAAATTCAAGTTTGGATCCGATAAAAAAAAATTTTGAACATCAAAAGTGGAAATGCACAAATGTTAAGAGTGATAATTCCAAAAAGTATCATAGAATTCTAAGGATAGGCAAAAAGTGGGTTGCTGGGCTCTGGTAAATATCCAACCACACGTTAACTTGAGAATTTAATTTTTTCAACTCCTGGAAATTTGCTGATGATTAGGCCACTTGCATCCTCAACATGTTTCCGGCATGCATATCCAACACACTTAAAACTTGTTAGGATCAGTTACAAGTCTGTTTCCTATCAAATTTATTATGGGTTGTACTAGTGGAACTTCCCATACAAGGATAACAAATCTTTCATTTTCATCTTTTATTGCGTGAAATAATTTTCTTCACTGGCATTTGTTATAGTTTCCACATTCTTACGCATACATAAACTCCAAATTTTCATTTTGTTGTGATCTTATATCTTTTTTCTTTACGAGAAAAATGGGAGAGTGAAAACTCAAGTTTGGATTTTAAAAAAAAAAAAATTTGAACATCCAAAATGGAAATGCACAAATGGGGAGAGAGATAATTCCAAAAAGTATTTGTGATTTTTAAGGATAGTCAAAAAGTGGGTTGCTGGGCACCGGTTTATATCCAACCACACGTTAACTTGAGAATTTAATTTTTTCCACTCCTTTAAATTTTCGGATCATTAGGCCACTTGCATCCTCAACATGTTTCTGGCTTGCATATCCAGCACACTTAAAACATGTTAGGATCACTTACAAGTCTCTTTCCTATCAAATCTATTAGGGGTGGGGTGTACTAGTGGAACTTCCCAAACATAGATAACGAAACTTTGGAGTTCATTTTTTAGTGCGTGAAATAATTTTTTCACTTGCATTTGTTATAGTTTCCAAATTCTTTTGCATACGTAAACTCTAAAATTTTCATTAAGTTGTGATCTGAAAAAAAGGAATTTGAACATCCAAAATGGAAATGCACAAATGCTGAGAGAGAAAATTCCAAAAAGTGTCTATGATTTTGGGGATAGGCAAAAAGTGGGTTGCTAGTCTCCGGTAAATATGCAACCACACGTTAACTTGAGAATTTAATTTTTTCTACTCCTTGAAATTTTTGGATCATGAGGTCACTTGCATCCTCAACATGTTTTTGGCATTCATATCCTCCGCACTTAAAACATGTTAGGATCAGTTACAAGTCTCTTTCCTATCAAATCTATTAGGGGTTTTCTAGTGGAACATGCCAAACATGGATAACAAAACTTTGGAGTTCATTTTTTAGTGCGTGAAACAATTTTTGTCACTTGCATTTGTTATAGTTTCCAAATTCTTTTGCGCACATAAACTCTAAAATTATCATTTTTTTGTGATCTTATATCTTTTTTCTTTACGAGAAAAATGGGAGAGTGAAATGTCAAGTTTGGATAAGAAAAAAAAAACATTGAACATCCAAAATGGAAATGCACAAATGGGAAGAGAGATAATTCCAAAAAGTATTTGTGATTTTTAAGGATAGTCAAAAAGTGGGTTGCTGGGCTCCGGTTTATATCCAACCACACGTTAACTTGAGAATTTAATTTTTTCCACTCCTTTAAATTTTTGGATCATTAAGCCACTTGTATCCTCATCATGTTTCTGGCTTGCATATCCAGCACACTTAAAACATGTTAGGATCACTTACAAGTCTCTTTCCTATCAAATCTATTAGGGGTGGGGTGTACTAGTGGAACTTCCCAAACATAGATAACAAACTTTGGAGTTCCTTTTTTAGTGCGTGAAACAATGTTCTTCACTTGCATTTGTTATAGTTTCCAAATTCTTTTGCATACATAAACTCTAATTTTTTTGTTTTGATGTGATCTTATATCTTGTTTCTTATCGAGAAAAATGGGAGAGTGAAAACTCAAGTTTGGATCTGAAAAAAAAAACATTGGACATCCAAAATGGAAATGCACAAATGCTGAGAGAGATAATTCCAAAAAGTATTTGTGATTTTTAAGGATAGGTAAAAAGTGGGTTGCTGGGCTCTAGTAAATATCCAACCACACGTTAACTTGAGAATTTAATTTTTTCTACTCCGTGAAATTTTTGGATCATTAGGCCACTTGCATCCTCAACATGTTTCTGACATGCATATCCACCACACTTAAACCGTGTTAGGATCAGTTACAAGTCTCTTTCTAATCACATCTATTAGGGGTTGTACTAGTGGAACTTCCCAAACATGGATAACAAACTTTGGAGTTCATTTTTTAGTGCGTGAAACAAGGTTCTTCACTTGCATTTGTTATAGTTTCCAAATTCTTTTGCATACATAAACTCTCAAATTTTCATTTTGTTTTGATCTTATATCTTTTTTTTTTTTTTACAAGAAAAATGGGAGAGTGAAAACTCAAGTTTGGATTTGAAAAAATAATTTAAACATCCAATATGGAAATGCACAAATGCTGAGAGAGATAATTCCAAAAATTATATATGATTTTTAAGGATAGGCAAAACATGGGTTGCTGGGCTCCGGTAAATATCACACCACACATTAACTTGAGAATTTAATTTTTTCTACCCCTTGAAATTTTTGGATGATTAGGCCAGTTGCATCCTCAACAAGTTTATGGCATGCATATCCACCACACTTAAAACATGTTAGGATCAGTTACAAGTCTCTTTCCTATCAAATCTATTGGGGGTTGTACAAGTGGAACTTCCCAAACATGGATAACAAAACTTTGGAGTTCATTTTTTAGTGCATGAAATAATTTTCTTCACTTGCATTTGTTATGTTTCCAAATTCTTTTGCAAACATAAACACTTAAATTTTCATTTTGTTGTGATCTTATATCTTTTTTCTTTACGAGAAAAATGGGAGAGTGAAAACTCAAGTTTGGATCTTAAAAAAAACATTTGAACATCCAAAATGGAAATGCACAAATGCTAAGAGAGATAATTCCAAAAAGTATCTGTGATTTTTAAGGATAGGCAAAAAGGGGTTGCTAGGCTCCGGTAAATATCCAACCACACATTAACTTGAGAATTTAATTTTTTCTACCCCTTGAAATTTTTGGATCACTAGGCCACTTGCATCCTCAACATGTTTCTGGCATGCATATCCACCACACTTAAAACTTCTTAGGATCAGTTACAAGTCTGTTGCCTATCAAATCTATTAGGGGTTGTCCTAGTGAAACTTCCCATACATGGATAATAAAACTTTGGAGTTCATTTTTTGTGCGTGAAATAATTTTCTTGACTTGCATTTATTATAGTTTCAAAATTCTTTTGCATACATAAACTCTAAAATTTTCATTTTGTTGTGATCTTATATCTTTTTCCATTACGAGATAAATTGGAGAGTGAATACACAACTTTGGATCTGAAAAAAAAATTTGAACTTCCAAAATGGAAATGAACAAATGCTAAGAGAGATAATTCCAAAAAGTATCTGTGATTTTTAAGGATAGGAAAAAAGTGGGTTGCTAGGCTCCGGTAAATATCCAACCACACGTTAACTTGAGAATTTAATTTTTTCTAGTCTTTGAAATTTTTGGATCATTAGGCCACTTGCATCCTCAACATGTTTCTGGCATGCATATCTACCACACTTAAAACATGTTAGGATCAGTTACAAGTCTGTTTCCTATCAAATCTATTAGGGGTTGTACTAGTGGAACTTCCCAAACATGGATAAAAAAACTTTGTAGTTCATTTTTTAGTGTGTGAAACAGTTTTCTTCACTTGTATTTGTTATAGTTTCCAAATTCTTTTGCATGCATAATCTCTAAAATTTTCATTTTGTTGTGATCTTATATCTTTTTTCTTTATGAGAAAAATGGGAGAGTGAAAACTCAAGTTTGGATCTGAAAAAAAAAATTTGTACATCCAAAATGGAAATGCACAAATGCTGAGCGAGATAATTCCAAAAAGTATCAGTGATTTTTAAGGATAGGCAAAAAGTGGTTTGCTGGGCTTTGGTAATTATCCAACCACACGATAACATGAGAATTTAATTTTTTCAACTCCTTGACATTTTTGGATCATTAGGCCACTTGCATCCTCAACATGTTTCTGGCATGCATATCCACCACACTTAAAAACACGTTAGGATCAGTTACAAGTCTCTCTCCTATCAAATCTATTGGGGGTGGGTTGTACTAGTGGAACTTCCCAAACATGGATAACAAAACTTCGGAGTTCATTTTTTAGTGCTTGAAATAATTTTCTTTACTTGCATTTGTTATAGTTTCAAATTTCTTTTGAATACATAAACTCTCAAATTTTCATTTTGTTGTGATCTTATGTCTTTTTTCTTTACGAGAAAAATGGGAGAATGAAAAATTAAGTTTGAATTTGAAAAAAAAAATTTGAACATCCAAAATGGAAATGCACAAATGCTGAGAGAGATAATTCCAAAAAGTATCCATGATTTTTACGGATAGGCAAAAAGTGGGTTCATGGGCTCCGGTAAATATCCAACCACACGTTAACTTGAGAATTTAAATTTTTCTACTCCTTGAAATTTTTGGATCATTAGGGCACTTGCATCCTCAACATGTTTCTGGCATGCATATCGACCACACTTAAAACATACTAGGATCAGTGACAAGTCTCTTTCCTATCAAATCTATTAGGGGTTGTACAAGTGGAACTTCGAAACATGGACACCAAAACTTTGGAGTTCATTTTTTAGTGCGTGAAACATTTTTCTTCACTTGCAATTGTTATAGTTTCCAAATTCTTCTGCATACATAAATTCTTAAATTTTCATTTTGTTGTGATCTTATATCTTTTTTCATGACGAGAAAAATGGGAGAGTGAAAATTCAAGTTTGGATTTGAAAAAAAAATTTGAACATCCAAAATGGAACTGGACAAATCCTAAGAGAGGTAATTCCAAAAAAGTTTCTGTGATTTTTTAACATAGGCAAAAATTTGGCTATTGGGCTCTGGTAAATATCCAACCACACGTTAACTTGAGAATTTAATTTTTTCTACTCAAAATTTTTGGATCATTAGGACACTTGCATCCTCAACATATTTCTGGCATGCATATCCACCACACTTAAAACATGTTAGGATCAGTTGCAAGTCTCTTTCCTATCAAATCTATAAGGGGTTGTACTAGAGGAATTTCCCAAACATTGATAACAAAACTTTGGAGTTCATTTTTTAGTTTGCTAAATAATTTTCTTCACTTGCATTTGTTATAGTTTCCAAATTCTTTTGCATACATCAACTCTAAAATTTTCATTTTATTTTGATCTTATACCTTTTTTCTTTACGAGAAAAATGGGAGAGTGAAAACTCAAGTGTGGAGCTGAAAAAAAAATTTGAACGTCCAAAATGGAAATGCAACAATGCTGAGAGAGATAATTCCAAAAAGTATCTGTGATTTTTAAGGATAGGCAAAAAGTGGGTTGTTGGGCTCTGGTAAATATGCAACCACACGTTAACTTGGGAATTTAATTTTTTCAACTCAAAATTTTTGGATCATTAGGCCACTTGCATCCTCAACATGTTTCTGGTATGCATATCTACCACACTTCAAACTTGTTAGGATCAGTTACAAGTCTCTTTTCTATCAAATCTGTTAGGGGTTGTAGTACTGGAATTTCCCAAACATGGATAACAAAACTTTGGAGTTCATTTTTTAGTGCGTGAAATAATTTTCTTCACTTGCATTAGTTATGTTTCCAAATTCTTTTGCATACACAAACACAAAAATTTTCAGTTTATTGTGATCTTATATCTTTTTTATTTATGAGAAAAATGGGAGAGTGAAATTTCAAGTTTGGATATGAAAAAAAAAATTTGAACATCCAAAATGGAAAAGCACAAATGCTGAGATAGATAATTCCAAAAAGTATCGGTGACTTTTAAGGATAGCCAAAAAGTGGGATGCTGGGCTCCGGAAAATATCCAACCACAAGTTAACTTGAGAATTTAATTTTTTCCACTCTTTGAAATTTTTGGATCATTAGGCCACATGCATCCTCAACTTATTTCTGGCATGAATATCCACCACACCTAAACCATTATAGGATCAGTTACAAGTCTCTTTCCTATCAAATCTATTAGGGGTTGTACTAGAGGAACTTCCCAAACAGGGATAACAAAACTTTGGAGTTGATTTTTTAGTGCGTGAAACAATTTTCTTCACTTGCATTTGTTATAGTTTCCAAATTCTTTTGCATACATAAACTCTAAAATTTTCATTTTGTTGTGATCTTATATCTTTTTTCTTGACGAGAAAAATGGGAGACTGAAAACTCAAGTTTGGATCTGAAAAAAAAATTTGAACTTCCAAAATGGAAATGCACAAATGCTGAGAGAGATAATTCCAAAAAGTACCTGTGATTTTTAAAGATAGGCAAAAAGTGGGTAGCTGGGCACCGATAAACATCCAAACACACGTTAACTTGAGAATTTTATTTTTTCTACTCCTTGAAATTTTTTGATTATTAGGCAACTTGCATCCTCAACATGTTTCTGGCATGCATATCCACTACACTTAAAACCTGTTAGGATCAGTTACAAGTATCTTTCCTATCAAATCTATTAGGGGTTGTACTAGTGGAACTTCCCAAACATGGATAACAAAACTTTGGTTTTCATTTTTTAATGCGTGAAATAATTATCTTCACTCACATTTGTAATAGTTTCCAAATTCTTTTGCGTACTTATACTCTAAAATTTTCATTTTGTTGTGATCTTATATCTTTTTTCTTTACGAGAAATTTGGGAGAGTAAAAACTCAAGTTTGGATCTGAAAAAAAAAAAAATTGAACATCCAAAATGGAAATGCACAAATGATGAGAGTGATAATTCCAAAAAGTAACTGGGATTGTTAAGGATACGCAAAAAGTGGGTTGCCGGGCTCCGGTTAATCTCCAACCATACGTTAACTTGAGAATTTAATTTTTTCTACTCCTTGAAATTTTTGGTTCATTAGGCCACTTGCATCCTCAACATGTTTCTAGCAAGCATATCCACCACACTTTAAACATGTTAGGATCAGTTACAAGTCTCTTTCCTATCAAATCTATTAGGGGTTGCCCTAGAGGAACTTCCCAAAAAGGGATAACAACACTTTGGAGTCCATTTTTTTGTGCGTGAAATAATTTTCTTCACTTGCATTTGTTATAGTTTCCAAATTCTTATGAAAACATAAACACAAAAATTTTGATTTTAAAGTGATCTTATATATTTTTTCTTTACGAGAAAAATAGGAGAGTGAAAACTTGAGTTTGGATCTGAAAAAAAAATTTGAACTTCCAAAATGGAAATGCACAAATGCTGAGAGAGATAATTCCAAAAAGTACCAGTGATTTTTAAAGATAGGCAAAAAGTGGGTAGCTGGGCACCGATAAACATCCAAACACACGTTAACTTGAGAATTTTATTTTTTCTACTCCTTGAAATTTTTTTGATTATTAGGCAACTTTCATCCTCAACATGTTTCTGGGATGCATATCCACTACACTTAAAACCTGTTAGGATCAGTTACAAGTATCTTTCCTATCAAATCTATTAGGGGCTGTACTAGTGGAACTTCCCAAACATGGATAACAAAACTTTGGTTTTCATTTTTTAATGCGTGAAATAATTATCTTCACTCACATTTGTAATAGTTTCCAAATTCTTTTGCGTACTTATACTCTAAAATTTTCATTTTGTTGTGATCTTATATCTTTTTTCTTTACGAGAAATTTGGGAGAGTAAAAACTCAAGTTTGGATCTGAAAAAAAAAAAATTGAACATCCAAAATGGAAATGCACAAATGATGAGAGTGATAATTCCAAAAAGTAACTGGGATTGTTAAGGATACGCAAAAAGTGGGTTGCCGGGCTCCGGTTAATCTCCAACCATACATTAACTTGAGAATTTAATTTTTTCTACTCCTTGAAATTTTTGGATCATTAGGCCACTTGCATCCTCAACATGTTTCTAGCAAGCAAATCCACCACACTTTAAACATGTTAGGATCAGTTACAAGTCTCTTTCCTATCAAATCTATTAGGGGTTGCCCAAGAGGAACTTCCCAAAAAGGGATAACAACACTTTGGAGTCCATTTTTTTGTGCGTGAAATAATTTTCTTCACTTGCATTTGTTATAGTTTCCAAATTCTTATGAAAACATAAACACAAAAATTTTTATTTTAAAGTGATCTTATATATTTTTTCTTTACGAGAAAAATGGGAGAGTGAAAACTTGAGTTTGGATCTGAAAAAAAAAAATCGCAAACAAGGATAACAAAACTTTGATGTTCATTTTTTAGTGCTTGAAATAATTTTCTTCTCTTGCATTTGTTATAGTTTCCAACTTTTTATGCATACATAAACTCTAAATTTTTATTTTGTTGCGATCTTATATCTTTTTTATTTGCGAGAAAATGGGAGAGTGAACACTCTAGTTTGGATCTTAAAAAGATAATTTGAACATCCAAAATGGAAATGCACAAATGCTGAGAGAGATAATTCCAAAAAGTATATGTGATTTTTAAGGATAGGCAAAAAGAGGGTTGCTGGGCTCCGCTAAATATCCAACCACAAGTTAACTTGAGAATTTATTTTTTTCTACTCCTTTAAATTTTTGGATCATTACCCAACTTGCATCCTCAACAAGTTTCTGGCATGTATATGCTCCACACTTAAAACATGTTAGGATCAGTTACAAGTCTCTTTCCTATCAAAACTATTAGGGGTTGTACTAGTGGAACTTCCAAAACATGGATAACAAAACTTTGGATTTCATTTTTTAGTGCGTGAAATAATTTTCTTCACTTGCATATGTCATAGTTTCAAAATTCTTATGCATACATAAACTCAAAAATTTTCATTTTGTTGTGACCTTATATCTTTTTTCTTTACAAGACAAATGGGAGAGTGAAAACATAAGTTTGGATCTCAAAAAAAAAAGATTTGAACATCCAAAGTGGAAATGCACAAATGCAGAGAGAGATAATTCTAAAAAGTATCTATGATTTTTGAGGATAGGGAAAAAGTGGGTTGCAGAGCTCCGGTAAATATCCAAGCACACGTTAACTTGAGAATTTAATTTTTTCTACTGCTTGAAATTTTTGGATCATTAGGCCACTTGCATCCTCAGCATGTTTCTGGCATGCATATCCACCACATCTAAAACATGTTAGGATAAGTTACAAGTCTCTTTCCTTTCAAATCTATTAGGTGTTGTACTAGTGGAACTTCTCAAACACGGATAACAAAACTTTTTAGTTCATTTTTTTGTGCGTGAAACAATTTTCTTCACTTGCATTTGTTATAGTTTCCAAATTCTTTTGCATACATAAACTCTAAAATTTTCTTTAACTTGTGATCTTATATCTTTTTTCTTTCCGAGAAAATGGGAGAGTGAAAACATAACTTTGGATATGAAAAAAAAAATTTGAACATTCAAAATGGAAATGCACTAATTCTGAGAGAGATAATTCCAAAAAGTATTTGTGATTTTGAAGGATAGGCAAAAAGTGGGTTGCTGGGCTCCGGTATATATCCAACCACACGTTAACTTGAGAATTTAATTTTTTCTACTCCTTGAAATTTTTGGATCATTAGGCCACTTGCATCCTCAACATGTTTCTGACATGCATATCCACCACAATTAAAACATGTTAGGATCAGTTACAAGTCTCTTTCCTATCAAATCTATTAGGGGTTGTAGTAGTGGAACTTCCCAAACATGGATAACAAATCTTTGGAGTTCATTTTTAGTGCGTGAAACAATTTTCTTCACTTGTATTTGTTATATTTTCCAAATTTTTTTCCATACATAAACTCTAAATTTTTTGTTTTGTTGTGATCATATATCTTTTTTATTTACGAGAAAAATGGGAGAGTGAAAACTCAAGTTTGGATCTGAAAAAAAAATTCGACCAGCCAAAATGGAAATGCACAAATGCGGAGCGATATAATTCCAAAAATTATCTGTGATTTTTAAGGATAACAAAAAAGTGGGTTGCTGGGCTTCGGTAAATATCCAACCACACGTTAACTTGAAAATTTAATTTTTTCAACTCCTTGAAATTTTCTGATTATTAGGCCACTTGCATCCTCATCATGTTTCTGGCTTTCATATCCACCACACTTAAAACATGTTAGGATCAGTTACAAATCTCTTTCCTATCAAATATGTTAGGGGTGGGTTGTACTAGTGGAACTTCCCAAACAAGGATAACAAAACTTTAGAGTTCATTTTTTTGTGCGTGAAATAATTTTCTTCACTTGCATTTGTTATAGTTTCCAAATTCTTTTGCATACATAAAGTTTAAAATTTTCATTATGTTGTGATCTTATATCTTTTTTCTTTACGAGAAAAATGGGAGAGTGAAAACTCAAGTTATGATCTGAAAGAAAAAAATTTGAACATCCAAAATAGAAATGCACAAATTCTGAGAGAGATAATTCCAAAAAGTATCTGTGATTTTTAAGGATAGGCAAAAAGTGGGTTGCTGGGCTCCGGTATATATCCAACCACACGTTAACTTGAGAATTTAACTTTTTCTACTCCAAATATTTGGATCATTAGGCCACTTGCATCCTCAACATGTTTCTGGCCTGCATATCCACCACACTTAAAACATGTTAGGATCAGTTGCAATTCTCTTTCCTATCAAATCTATTAGGGGTTGTACTAGAGGAACTTCCCAAACATGGATAACAAAACTTTGGAGTTGATTTTTTAGTGCGTGAAACAATTTTCTTCACTTGCATTTGTTATAGTTTCCAAATTCTTTTGCATACAGAAACTCTAAAATTTTCATTTTGTTGTGATCTTATAAGTTTTTTCTTGACGAGAAAATGGGAGACTGAAAACTCAAGTTTGGATCTTAAAAAAAAATTTGAACTTCCAAAATGGAAATGCACAAATGCTGAGAGAGATAATTCCTAAAAGTATCTGTGATTTTTAAGGATAGGCAAAAACTGGGTAGCTGGGCACCGATAAACATCCAAACACACGTTAACTTGAGAATTTTATTTTTTCTACTCCTTGAAATTTTTTGATTATTAGGCCACTTGCATCCTCAAGATGTTTCAGGCATGCATATCCACCACACTTAAAACGTGTTAGGATCAGTTACAAGTCTCTTTCCTATCAAATCTATTAGGGGTTGTACTAGTGGAACTTCCCAAAAGAGGATAACAAAACTTTGGAGTTCATTTTTTAGTGCGTGAAATAATTTTCTTCACTTGCATTTGTTATAGTTTCCAAATTCTTATGCATACATAAACTCTAAATTTTCATTTTGCTGTGACCTTATATCTTTTTTCACTCCGAGAAAAATGGAAGAGTGAAAATTCAAGTTTGAATCTTAAAAAAAAAAAAAATTGAACATCCAAAATGGAAATGCACAAATGCTAAGAGTGATAATTAAAAAAACAATCTGTGATTTTCTACTCCTTGAAATTTTTGGATCATTTGGCCACTTGCATCCTCAACATGTTTCTGGCATGCATATCCACCACACTTAAAACATGTTAGGATCAGTTAGAAGTACCTTTCCTATAAAATTAATTAGGGGTTGTACTAGTTGAACCTTCCCAAACATGGATAACATAACTTTGGAGTTCATTTTTTTGTGCGTGAAACTATTTTCTTCACTTGCATTTGTTATTGTTTCTGAATTCTTTTGTTTTCATAAACTCTAAAATTTTCTTTTTTTTTGTGATCTTATATCTTTTTTCTTTACGAGAAAATAGGGGAAGTGAAAACACAACCTTGGATCTGAAAAAAAATTTCAACATCCAAAATGGAAATGCACAAATGCTGAGAGAGATAATTCCAAAAAGTATCTGTGATTTATAAGGATAGGCAAAAAGTAGGTTGTTGGGCTCCGGTTAATATCCAACCACACGTTAACTTGAGAAGTTAACTTTTTCTACTCCTTGAAATTTTTGGATCATTAGGCCACTTCCATCCTCAACATGTTTTTGGCATGCATATCCACCAATGTTAAAATATTTTAGGATCAGTTACAAATCTTTTTCCTATCAAATCTATTAGGGGTTGTACAAGTGGAACTTCCCAAACATGGATAACAAAACTTTGGAGTTCATTTTTTAGTGCGTGAAACAATTTTCTTCACTTGCATTTGTAATAGTTTCCAAATTCTTTTGCATACATAATATCTAAAATTTTTATTTTGTTGTGATCTTATATATTTTTTCTTGACGAGAAAAATGGGAGAGTGAAAACTCATGTTTGGATCTGAAAAAAAAACTTTGAACATCCAAAATGGAAATGCACAAATGCTGAGAGAGATAATTCCAAAAAGTATCTGTGATTTTTAAGGATAGGCAAAAAGTGGGTTGCTGGGCTTCGGTAATTATCCAACCACACGTTAACTTGAGAATTCAATTTTTTCAACTCCTTGAAATTTTTGGATCCCTAGGCCACCTGGATCTTCAAAATTTTCTAGCATGCATATCCACCACACTTAAAAACATGTAAGGATCAGTTACAAGTCTCTCTCCTATCAAATCTATTAAGGGTGGCTTGTACTAGTGGAACTTCCCAAACATGGATAAAAAACATTGGAGTTCATTTTTTAGTGCCTGAAATAATTTTCTTCACTTGTGTTGGTTATAATTTCCAAATTATTTTGCATACATAAACTCTAAAATTTTCATTTTGTTGTGATCTTATATCTTTTTTCTTTACGAGAAAAATGGAAAAGTGAAAACTCAAGTTTGGATTTAAAAAAAAAAATTTGAACATCCAAAATGGAAATGCACAAATGCTGAGAGAGATAATTCCAAAAAGTATCTGTGATTTTTAAGGATAGGCAAAAAGTGGGTTGCTGGGCCCCGGTAAATATCCAACCACACATTAAGTTGAGAATTTATTTTTTTCTACTCCTTGAAATTTTTGGATCATCAGGCCACTTGCATCCTCAACATGTTTCTGGCATGCATACCCACAACACTTAAAAGATGTTAGGATCAGTTACAGGTCTCTTTCCTATCAAATCTATTAGGGGTTGTACTCGTGGAACTTCACAAACTTGGATAACAAAACTTTGGAGTTCATTTTTTATTTCCCTCAATAATGTTCTTCACTTCAATTTGTTATAGTTTCCAAATTCTTTTGCATACATAAACTCTAAAATTTTCAATTTGTTGTGATCTTATATCTTTTTTATTTACGAGAAAAATAAGAGAGTGAAAACTCAAGTTTGGATTTGAAAAAAAAATTGAACATCCAAAATGGAAATGGTGAAATGCTGAGAGAGATAATTCCAAAAAGTATCTTTGATTTTTATGGATACGCAAAAATCGAATTGCTTGGCTCTGGTAAAAATCCAACCACAAGTTAACTTGGGAATTTAATTTTTACAACTCTGTGAAATTTTTGGATACATTAGGCCACTTGCATCCTCAACTAGTTTCTGGCATGCATATCTACCACACCTAAACCATTATAGGATCAGTTTTAAGTCTCTTTCCTATCAAATCTATTAGGGGTTGTACTAGTGGAACTTCCCAAACATGGATAACAAAACTTTGGAGTTCATTTTTTAGTGCGTGAAACAATTTTCTTCACTTGCATTTGTTATAGTTTCCAAATTCTTTTGCATACATGAACTCTAACATTTTGATTTTGTTGTGATCTCATATCTTTTTTCGTTATGAGAAAAATGGGAGAGTGAAAACTCAAGTTTGGATCTGAAAAAAAAAATTTGAACATCCAAACTAGAAATGCACAAATGCTGAGAGAGATAATTCAGAAAAGTATCTGTGATTTTTAAGGATAGGCAAAAACTGAGTTGCTGGGCTCCGTTAAATATTCAACCACACATTAACTTGAGAATTTAATTCTACTCCTTGAAATTTTTGGGTCACTAGGCCACTTGCATCCTCAACGTGTTTCTGATATGCATATCCACCACACTTAAAACATGTTAGGATCAGTAACAAGACTCTTTTCAATCAAATCTATTAGGGGTTGTACTATTGGAACTTCCCAAACATGGATAACAAAACTTTGGAGTTCATTTTTTAGTGTGTGAAATAATTTTCTTCACTCTCATTTGTTATAGTTTTCAAATTCTGTTCAATACATAAACTCTAAAATTTTCATTTTGTTGTGATCTTATATCTTTTTTCTTTATAAGAAAAATAGGAGAGTGAAAACTCAAGTTTGGATCAGAAAAAAAAAGTTTGAAGATCCAAAATGGAAATGCAAAAAATGTTGAGAAAGATAATTCCAAAAAGTATCTGTGATTTTTAAGGATAGGCAAAAAGTGGGTTGCTGGGCTCCAGTAAATATCCAACCAGAAGTTAACTTGAGAATTTAATTTTTTCTACTCCTTTAAATTTTTGGATCATTAGGCCACTTGCATCCTCAACATGTTTCTGGCATGCATATCCACCACACTTAAAACTTGTTTGGGTCAATTAGAAGTCTATTTCCTATCAAATCTATTAGGGGTTCTTCTAGTGGAACTTCCCAAACATGGATAACAAAACATTCGAGTTCATTTTTTTAGGGCATGAAATAATTTTCTTCACTCATATTTATTATGGTTTCCAAATTCTTTTGCATCCATAAACTCTAAAATTTTCATATTGTTGTGTTCTTATATCTGTTTCTCTTTCCAAGAAAAAAGGGAGAGTGAAAACTCAAGTTTCGATCGGAAAAAATAATTGAACATCCAAAATGCAATGCACAAATGCTGAGAGAGATAATTCCAAAAAGTATCTGTGATTTTTAATGATAGGCAAAAAGTGGGTTGTTGGGCTCCGATAAATATCCAACTACACGTTAACTTCAGAATTTAATTTTTTCTACTCCTAGAAAATTTTGGATCATTTGGCCACTTGCATCCTCAACATGATTCTGGCATGCATGTCCACCACACTTAAAACATGTTAGGATCAATTACAAGTCTCTTTGCTATCAAATCTATTAGGGGTTGTACTAGTGGAACTTCGCAAACATGGATAACAAAACTTTGAAGTTTATTTTTTAGTGCGTGAAATAATTTTCTGCACTCACATTTATTATAGTTTCCAAATTCTTTTGCGTACATAAAATCTATAATTTTCCCATTGTTGTTATCTTATATCTTTTTTCTTTACGAGAAAAATGGGAGAGTGAAAACTCAAGTTTGGATCCGAAAGAAAATTTTGAACATCCAAAATGGGAATGCACTAATGCAGAGAGAAATAATTCCAAAAAGTATCTGTGATTTTTAGGGATAGGCAAAAAGTTGGTTGTGGGGTTCCGGTAAATATCCAACCACACGTTTACTTGATAATTTATTTTTTTCTACTCCTTGAAAATTTTGGATCATTAGGCCACTTGCATCCTAAACATGTTTCTGGCATGCATATCCACCACACTTAAAACTTGTTAGAATCAGTTACAAGTCTCTTTCCTATCGAATCTATTAGGGGTTGTACTAGTGGAACTTCCCAAACATGGATAACAAAACATTGGAGTTCATTTTTTAGTGCGTGAAATAATTTTCTTCACTGACATTTATTATATTTTCCAAATTTTTTTGCGTACATAAACTCTAACATTTTCATTTTGTATTGATCTTTTATCTACTTTTCTTTACAAGAAAATTGGGAGAGTGAAAACTCAAGTTTGGATCTGAAAATAAAATTTGAACATCCAAAATGGGAATGCACAAGTGCTGAGTGAGATAATTCAAAAAAGTATCAGTGATTTTTAAGGTTAGGCAAAAAGTGGGTTGTTGGGCTCCGGTAAATATCCAACCACACGTTAACTTGGGAATATAATTTCTTATACTCCTTGAAATTTTTGGATCATTAGGCCACTTGCAACCTCAACATGTTTCTGCCATGCATATCCACCATACTTAAAACATGTTAGGATCAGTTACAAGTCTCTTTCCTATCAAATCTATTAGGGGGTTGTACTAGTGGAACTTCCCAAACATGGATAACAAAACTTTGGGGTTCAGTTTTTTAGTGCGTGAAATAATTTTCTTCAGTCACATTTTTTATAGTTTCCAAATCCTTTTGTGTACATAAACTCTAATTTTTTTTTGTTATGATATTATATCTTTTTTCTTTATGAGAAATTTATGAGAGTGCAAACTCAAGTTTGGAATTGAAAAAAAAATTTGAACATCCAAAATGGAAATGTATAAATGCTGAGAGTGATAATTCCAAAAAGTATCTGTGATTTTTAGGGATAGGCAAAAAGTGGGTTGTTGGGCACAGATAATATCCCACCACATGTTAACTTGAGAATTTATTTTTTTTACTCCTTGTAATTTTTGGATCATTAGGCCACTTGCATCCTCAACAATTTCTGGCATGCATATCCACCACACTTAAAAATAGGTTAGGATGAGTTACAAGTCTCTTTCCTACCAAATCTATTTGGGGTAGTACTAGTGGAACTTCCCAAACATGGATAACAAAACTCAGGAATTCAATTTTTAGTGCATGAAATAATTTTCTCCACTTACATTTGTTATAATTTCCAAATTCTTTTGCGTACATAAAGTCTAAAATTTTCATTTTGTTGTGGTCTTATATCTTTTTTCTTTTCGGGAAAAATGGGAGAGTAAAAACTCAAGTTTGGATACAAAAAAAAAATTGAACATCCAAAATGGAAATGCACAAATGCTGAGAGAGATAACTCCAAAAAGTATCTGTGATTTTTAAGGATAGGGAAAAAGTTGATTGTTGGGCTCCGATAAATATCCAACCACACGTTAACTAGAGAATGTAATTTTTTCTTCTGCTCAAATTTTTTGGATCATTAGACAACTTGCATCCCCAACATCTTTCTGGCATGCTTGTCCACCAGACTTAAAACATGTTAGGATCAGTTACAAGTCTCTTTCCTATCAAATCTATTAGGGGTTTTACTTGTGGAACTTCCCAAAGATGGATAACAAAACTTTGGAGTTCATTTTTTAGATCGTGAAATAATTTTCTTCACTTACATTTATTATAGTTTCCAAATTCTTTTGCATACATAAACTCTAAAATTTTCATTTTGTTGTAATATTATATCTTTTTTCATTACGAGAAATATGGGAGAGTGAAAACACAAGTTTGGATCTGAAAAAAAACATTTTAACATCCAAAATGGAAATGCACAAATGCTGAGAGAGATAATTCAAAATCTGTGATTTTTAAGGATAGGCAAAAAGTGGGTTGTTGGGCTCCGGTAAATATCCAACCACACGTTAACTAGAGAATTTAATTTTTTCTACTCGAAATTTTTGGATCATTAGGCCACTTGCATCATCAACATGTTTCTGGCATGCATATCCACCACACTTAAAACATGTTCGGATCAGTTACAAGTCTCTTTCCTATCCAATCTATTAGGGGTTGTACTAGTGGAACTTCCCAAACATGGATAACAAAACTTTGGAGTTCATTTTTTAGTACGTGAAAATATTTTCTTCACTTGCATTTGTTATAGTTATCATATTCTTTTGCATACATTAACTCTAAAATTTTCATTTTGTTGTGATCTTATATCTTTTTTCTTGACGAGAAAAAAGGGAGAGTGAAAACTCAAGTTTGGATCTGAAAAAAAAATTTGAACCTCCAAAATAGAAATGCACAAATACTGAGAGAGATAATTCCAAAGAGTATCTATGATTTTTAAGGATATGCAAAAAGTGCGTTGCTGGGCTACGCTAAATATCTAAACACACTTTAACTTGAGAATTTAATATTTTATACTCCTAGAAATTTTTGGATTATTAGGCCACTTGCATCCTCAACATGTTTCTGGCATGCATATCCACCACACTTAAAACATGTTAGGATCAGTTACAAGTCTCTTTCCTATCAAATCTATTAGGTGTCGTACTAGTGGAACTTTCCAAACAAGGATAACCAAACTTTGGTGTTCATTTTTTAGTGTGTGAAATAATTTTTTTCACTTGCTTTGGTATAGTTTCCAAATTCTTATGCATACATGAACTCTAAAATTTTCATTTTCTTGTGATCTCATATCTTTTTTCTTTACGAGAATAATGGGAGAGTGAAAACTCAAGTTTGGATCTGAAAAAAAAAAATTTGAACATCCAAATTGGAAATGCAAAAATGCTGAGATAGATAATTCAGAAAAGTATCTGTGATTTTTAAGGATAGCCAAAAACTGAGTTGCTGGGCTCCGGTAAATATGCAACCACATATTAACTTGAGAATTTAATTCTACTCCTTGAAATTCTGGGGTCATTAGGCCACTTGCATCCTCAACATGTTTCTGATATGCATATCCACCACACTTAAAACATGTTAGGATCAGTTACAAGTCTCTTTTCAATCAAATCTATTAGGGGTTGTACTATTGAAACTTCCAAAACATGGATAACAAAACTTTGGACTTGATTTTTTTAGTGTGTGAAATAATTTTCTTCACTTGCATTTGTTATAGTTTTCAAATTCTTTTCAATACATAAACTCTAAAATTTTCATTTTATTGTGATCTTATATCTTTTTTCTTTACGAGAGAAATAGGAGAGTGAAAACTCAAGTTTGGATAAAAAAAAAAAAATTGAACATCCAAAATGGAAATGCAAAAAATGCTGAGAAAGATAATTCCAAAAAGTATCTGCGATTTTTAAGGATAGGCAAAAAGTGGGTTGCTGGGCTCCAGTAAATATCCAACCAGAAGTTAACTTGAGAATTTAATTTTTTCTACTCCTTGAAATTTTTGGATCATTATGCCACTTGCATCCTCAACATGTTTCTGGCATGCATATCCACCACACTTAAAACTTGTTTGGGTCAATTAGAAGTCTATTTCCTATCAAATCTATTAGGGGTTGTTCTAGTGGAACTTCCCAAACATGGATAACAAAACATTCGAGTTCATTTTTAAGGGCATAAATAATTTCTTCACTCACATATATTATGGTTTCCAAATTCTTTTGCGTCCATAAACTCTAAAATTTTCATTTTGTTGTGATCTTATATCTGTTTTTCTTTACAAGAAAAATGGGAGAGTGAAAACTCAAGTTTCGATTTAAAAAATTAATTGAACATCCAAAATGGAATGCACAAATGCGGAGAGAGATAACTCCAAAAAGTATCTGTGATTTTTAAGTAGAGGCAAAAAGTGGGTTGATGGGCTCCGATAAATATCCAACTACACATTAACTTCAGAATTTAATTTTTTCTACTCCAAGAAATTTTTCGATCATTTGGCCACTTGCATCCTCAACATGTTTCTGGCATGCATTTCCACCACACTTAAAACTTTTTAGGATCAGTTACAAGTCTCTTTCCTATCAAATCTATTAGGGGGTTGTACTAGTGGAACTTCGCTAACATGGATAACAAAACTTTGGGGTTCAGTTTTTTAGTGCATGAAATAATTTTCTTCAGTCACATTTTTTATAATTCCCAAATCCTTTTGCGTACATAAACTCTAATTTTTTTTTCTTATGATATTATATCTTTTTTCTTTACGAGATAGTTATGAGATTGCAAACTCAAGTTTGGAATTGAAAAAAAAATTTGAACATCCAAAATGGAAGTGTATAAATGCTGAGAGAGATAATTCCAAAAATTATCTATGATTTTTAGGGATAGGCAAAAAGTGGGTTGTTGGGATCAGATAATATCCCACCACATGTTAACTTGAGAATTTATTTTTTTTACTCCTTGAAATTTTCGGATCATTAGGCCACTTGCATCCTCAACAATTTCTGGCATGCATATCCACCACACTTAAAACAGGTTAGGATCAGTTACAAGACTTTTTCCTACCAAATCTATTAGGGGTAGTACTAGTGGAACCTCCTAAACATGGATAACAAAACTCAGGAGTTCAATTTTTAGTGCATGAAATAATTTTCTCCACTTACATTTGTTATAATTTCCAAATTCTTTTGCGTACATAAACTCTAAAATTTTCATTTTGTTGTGGTCTTATATCTTTTTTCTTTTCGGGAAAAATGGGAGAGTAAAAACTCAAGTTTGGATATAAAAAAAAAATTAAACATCCAAAATGGAAATGTACAAATGCTGAGAGAGATAACTCCAAAAAGTATCTGTGATTTTTAAGGATAGGCAAAAAGCTGGTTGTTGGGCTCCGATAAATATCCAACCACACGTTAACAAGAGAATGTAATTTTTTCTTCTGCTCAAAATTTTTGGATCATTAGACAACTTGCATCCCCAACATCTTTCTAGCATGCTTATCCACCAGACTTAAAACATGTTAGGATCAGTTACAAGTCTCTTTCCTATCAAATCTATTAGGGGTTTTAATTGTGGAACTTCCCAAAGATGGATAACAAAACTTTGGAGTTCATTTTTTGGATCGTGAAATAATTTTCTTCACTTACACTTATTATAGTTTCCAAATTTTTTTGCTGATATAAACACTTAAATTCTCATTTTTTTGTGATCTTATATCTTTTTTCTTTTCGAGAAAAAAGGGAGAGTGAAAACTCAAGTTTGGATTTGAAAAAATAAATTTGAACATCCAAAATAGAAATACACAAATGCTGAGAAAGATAATTCCAAAAAGTATCAGTGATTTTTAAGGAAAGACAAAAACTGGGTTGTTGGGCTCCTATAAATATCCAACGACACGTTAACTTGAGAATTTAATTTTTTCTACTTCTTGAAATTTTTGGATCATTACGCCACTTGCATCTTCAACTTCTTTCTGGCATGCATATCCACCAAACTTAAAAAATATTAGGATCAGTTACAAGTCTCTTTCCTATCAAATTTATTAGGGGTTGTACTAGTGGAACTTCCCAAACATGGATAAAAAAACTTTGGAGTTCATTTTTTACTGCCTAAAATAATTTTCTTCACTTCCATTTATTATAGTTTCAAAATTCTTTTGCATACATAAACTCTAAAATTTTCATTTTGTTGTAATCTTATATCTTTTTTCTTTACGAGAAAAATGGGAGAGTGAAAACACAAGTTTGGATCTGAAAAAAAACATTTTGACATCCAAAATTGAAATGCACAAATGCTGAGAGAGATAATTCAAAATCTGTGATTTTTAAGGATAGGCAAAAACTGGGTTGTTGGCCTCCGGTAAATATCTAACCACACGTTAACTAGAGAATTTATTTTTTTCTACTCCTTGAAATTTTTGGATCATTAGGCGACTTGCATCATCAACATGTTTCTGGCATGCATATCCATCACACTTAAAACATGTTCGGATCAGTTTCAAGTCTCTTTCCTATCCAATCTATTAGGGGTTGTCTTATTGGAACTTCCCAAACATGGATAACAAAACCTTGGAGTTCATTTTTTAGTGCATGAAATAATTTTCTTTACTCACATTTATTATAGTTTCCAAATTCTTTTGCGTACATAAACTCTAAAATTTTCATTTTTCTATGATCTTATATCTTTTTTTATTACGAGAAAAATGGGAGAGTGAAAACTCAAGTTTGGATCTGAAAAAAAATTTGAACATCCAAAATGGAAATGCACAAATGCTGAGAGAGATAATTCCAAAAAGTATATGTGATTTTTAAGGATAGGCAAAAAGTGGGTTGTTGGGCTACGGTTAATATCCAACCAAACTTTAACTTGAGAATTTAATTTTTTCTACTCCTTGAAATTTTTGGATCATTAGGCCACTTGTAACCTCAACATGTTTCTGGCATGCATATCCACCACACTTAAAACATGTTAGGATCAGTTACAAGTCTCTTTCCTATCAAATCTATCAAGGTATGTACTAGTGGAACTTCCCAAACATGGATAACAAAACTTTGGAGTTCATTTTTTAGTGTGTGAAATAATTTTCTTCACTTACATTTATTATAGTTTCCAGATTTTTTTGCATACATAAACTATAAAATTTTCATTTTGTTGTAATCTTAAATCTTTTTTCTTAACGAGAAAAATGGGAGAGTGAAAACTCAAGTTTGGATAAAAAAAAATTTTGAACATCCATAATGGAAATTCACAATACTGAGAGAAATAATTTCAAAAAGCATCTATGATTTTTAAGGATAGGCAAAAAGTGGGTTGTTGGGCACCAATAAATATCCAACCACACGTTAACTTGAGAATTTAATTTTTTCTACTCCATGAAATTTTTGGATCATTACGCCACTTGCATCCTCAACAGGTTTCTGACATGCATATCCACCACACTTAGGACATGTTAGGATCAGTTAGAAGTCTCTTTCCTACAAAATCTATTAGGGGTTGTACTAGTGGAACTTCCCAACCATGGATATAGGATTTCAATTTTTAGTACATGAAATAATTTTCTTCACTTACATTTGTTATTGTTTCAAAATTGTTTTGCGTACATAAATTCTAAAATTTTCATTTTGTTGTGGTCTTATATCTTTTTTTCTTTACGGGAAAAATGGGAGAGTAAAAACTCAAGTTTGGATCTGAAAAAAAAATTGAACATCCAAAATGGAAATGCACAAATGCTGAGAGAGATAATTCCAAAAAGTATCTGTGATTTTTAAGGATAGGAAAAAAGTAGGTTGTTGGGCTCTGGTAAATATCCAACCACACGTTAACTTGATAATTTAATTTTTTCTTCTCCTTGAAATTTTTGGTTCATTAGACAACTTGCATCCTCAACATCTTTCTGGCATGCATATCCACCAGACTTAAAACATGTTAGGATCAGTTACAAGTCTCTTTCCTATCAAATCTATTAGGGGTTTTACTAGTGGAACTTCACAAAGATTGATAACAAAAATTTGGAGTTCATTTTTCAGAGGGTGAAATAATTTTCTTCACTTACATTTATTATAGTTTCAAAAAATTTTTGCATACATAAACACTTAAATTTTTATTTTGTTGTGATGTTATATCTTTTTTCTTTACGAGAAAAAGGAAGAGTGAAGACTCAAGTTTGGATCTAAAAAAATAAATTTGAACATCCAAAATGGAAATGCACAAATGCTGAGAGAGATAATTCCAGAAAGTATCAGTGATTTTTAAGGATAGGCCAAAAATGGCTTGTTGGGCTCCAATAAATATCCAACGACACGTTAACATGAGAATTTAATTTTTTCTACTCTTTGAAATTTTTGGATCATTAGGCCACTTGCATCTTCAACTTCTTTCTGGCATGCATATCCACCAAACTTAAAAAATATTAGAATCAGTTGCAAGTCTCTTTCCTATAATATTTATTAGGGGTTGTACTAGTGGAACTTCCCGAACATGGATAAAAAAACTTTGGAGTTCAATTTTTAGTGCGTAAAATAATTTTTTTCACTTTCTTTTATTATAGTTTCAAAATTCTGTTGCATTCATAAACTCATAAATTTTCATTTTGTTGTAATCTTATATCTTTTTTCTTTACGAGAAAAATGGGAGAGTGAAAAAACAAGTTTGGATCTAAAAAAAAAAAATTTAACATCCAAAATGGAAATGCACACATGCTGAGAGAGATAATTCCAAAAAGTATCTGTGATTTTTAAGGATAGCCAAAAAGTGGGTTGTTGGGCTTCAGTAAATTTGCAACCATACGTTAACTTGAGAATTTACTTTTTCTACTGCTTGAAATTTTTGGATCATTAGGCGACTTGCATCTTCAACATGTTTCTGGCATGTATATCCACCACACTTAAAACATGTTAGGATCAGTTACAAGTCTCTTCCCTATTAAATCTATTAAGGGTTATACTAGTGGAACTTCCCAAACATGGATAACAAAACATTGGAGTTAAATTTTGAGTGTGTGAAATAATTTTTTTCATTGACATTTGTTATAGTTTCCAAATTCTTTTGCGTACATAAACTCTAAAATTTTCATTTTGTTGTGATGTTATATCTTTATTCTTTACGATAAATAAGGGAGTGTGAAAACTCAAGTTTGGATCTGAAAAAAAAAAAATTTGAGCATCCATAATGGAAATTCACAAATGCTGAGAAAGATAATTCCAAAAAGTATCTATGATTTTTAAGGATAGGCAAAAAGTCGGTTGTTGGGCTCCGGTAAATATCCAACCACTCGTTAACTTGAAAATTTAATTTTTTCTACTCCTTGAAATTTTTGGATCATTAGGCCACTTGCATCCTCAACATGTTTATGGCATGCAAATCCACCACACTTAAAACATGTTAGGATCAGTTACAAGTCTCTTTGCTATCAAATCTATTAGGGGTTGTACTAGTGGAACTTCCCAAACATGGATAACAAAACTTTGGAGTTCATTTTTTAGTGCGTGAAATAATTTTCTTCACTTACATTTGTTATAGTTTCCAAATTTTTTTGCATACATAAACTCTAAAATTTTCATTTTGTTGTAATCTTATATCTTTTTTCTTAACGAGAAAAAAGGGAGAGTGAAAACTCAAGTTTGGATAAAAAAAAAAAATTTGGACATCCATAATGGAAATTCACAAATACTAAGAGAGATAATTTCAAAAAGTATCTATGATTTTTAAGGATAGGCAAAAAGTGGGTTGTTGGGCTCCGGTAAATATCCAACCACACGTTAACTTGAGAATTTAATTTTTTCTACTCCATTAAATTTTTGGATCATTACGCCACTTGCATCCTCAACATGTTTCCGGCTTGCATATCCACCACACTTAGGACATGTTAGCATCAGTTACAAGTCTCTTTCCTACCAAATCTATTTGGGGTTGTACTAGTGGAACTTCCCAACCATGGATGTAGGATTTCAATTTTTAGTACATGAAATAATTTTCTTCACTTACATTTGTTATTGTTTCAAAAAATTTTTGCGTACATAAATTCTAAAATTTTCATTTTGTTGTGGTCTTATATCTTTTTTCTTTACGGGAAAAATGGGAGAGTAACAACTCAAGTTTGGATCTGAAAAAAAAATTGAACATCCAAAATGGAAAATCACAAATGTTGAGAGAGATAATTCCAAAAAGTATCTGTGATTTTTAAGGATAGGCAAAAAGTTGGTTGTTGGGCTCTGGTAATTATCCAACCACACGTTAACTTGATAATTTAATTTTTTCTTCTCCTTGAAATTTTTGGTTCATTAGACAACTTGAATCCTCAACATCTATCTGTCATGCATATCCATCAGACTTAAAACATGTTAGGATCAGTTACAAGTCTCTTTCCTATCAAATCTATTAGGGGTTTTACTAGTGGAACTTCACAAAGATTGATAACAAAACTTTGGAGTTCATTTTTCAGAGGGTGAAATAATTTTCTTCACTTACATTTATTATAGTTTCAAAAATTTTTTGGATACATAAACTCTTAAATTTTTATTTTGATGTGATGTTATATCTTTTTTCTTTACGAGAAAAAGGGAGAGTGAAGACTCAATTTTGGATCTAAAAAAATAAATTTGAACATCCAAAATGGAAATGCACAAATGTTGAGAGAGATAATTCCAAAAAGTATCAGTGATTTTTAAGGATAGGCCAAAAATGGGTTGTTGGGCTCCGGTAAATATCCAACGACACGTTAACTTGAGAATTTAATTTTTTCTACTCTTTGAAATTTTTGGATCATTAGGCCAGTTGCATCTTCAACTTCTTTCTGGTATGCATATCCACCAAACTTAAAAAATATTAGAATCAGTTACAAGTCTCTTTCCTATAATATTTATTAGGGGTTGTACTAGTGGAACTTCCCAAACATGGATAAACAAACTTTGGAGTTCAATTTTTAGTGCGTAAAATAATTTTTTTCACTTTCTTTTATTATAGTTTCAAAATTCTGTTGCATTCATAAACTCTAACATTTTCATTTTGTTGTAATCTTATATCTTTTTTCTTTACGAGAAAAATGGGAGAGTGAAAAAATAAGTTTGGATCTGAAAAAATAAATTTAACATCCAAAATGGAAATGCACAAATGCTGAGAGAGATAATTCCAAAAAGTATCTGTGATTTTTAAGGATAGGCAAAAAGTGGGTTGTTGGGCTTCAGTAAATTTGCAACCATACGTTAACTTGAGAATTTAGTTTTTCTACAGCTTAAAATTTTTGGATCATTAGGTGACTTGCATCTTCAACATGTTTCTGGCATGTATATCCAGCTCACTTAAAACATGTTAGGATCAGTTACAAGTCTCTTCCCTATTAAATCTATTAGGGGTTATACTAGTGGAACTTCCCAAACATGGATAACAAAACATTGGAGTTAAATTTTGAGTGTGTGAAATAATTTTTTTCACTGACATTTGTTATAGTTTCCAAATTCTTTTGAGTACATAAACTCTAAAATTTTCATTTTGCTGTGATGTTATATCTTTATTCTTTACAATAAAAAAGTGAGTGTGAAAACTCAAGTTTGGATCTGAAAAAAAAAAATTGAGCATCCATAATGGAAATTCACAAATGCTGAGAAAGATAATTCCAAAAAGTATCTATGATTTTTAAGGATAGGCAAAAAGTGGGTTGTTGGGCTCAGGTAAATATCCAACCACTCGTTAACTTGAAAATTTTATTTTTTCTACTCCTTGAAATTTTTGGATCATTGGGCCACTTGCATCCTCAACATGTTTCTGGCATGCATATCCACCACATTTAAAACATGTTAGGATCAGTTAAAAGTCTCTTTCCTATCAAATCTATTAGGGGTTGTACTAGTAGAACTTCCCAAACATGGATAAAAAAACTTAGGAGTTATATTTTTAGTGCGTGAAATAATTTTCTTCACATACATTTGTTATAGTTCCCAAATTCTTTTGTGTACATCAACTCTAAATATTTCATTTTGTTGTGGTCTTATATCTTTTTTCTTCACGAGAAAATGGGAGAGTAAAAACTTAAGTTTGGATCTGAAAAAAAAAAATTGAACATCCAAAACGGAAATGCACAATTGCTGAGAGAGATAATTCCAAAAAGTATCATTGATTTTTAAGGATAGGCAAAAAGTGGGTTGTTGGGCTCCGATAAATATCCAACCACACGTTAACTTGAGAATTTAATTTTTTCTACTCCTTGAAATTTTTGGATCATTAGGCCACTTGCATCTTCAACTTGTTTCTGGCATGTATATCCACCACAATTAAAACATGTTAGGCTCAGTTACAAGTCTCTGTCCTATCAAATCTATTAGGGGTTGTACTAGTGGAACTTCCCAAACATGGATAACAAAACATTGGAGTTAAATTATTAGTGTGGGAAATAATTTTCTTCACTGACATTTGTTATAGTTTCCAAATTCTTTTGCGTACATAAACACTAAAATTTTCATTTTGTTGTGATCTTATATGTTTTTTCTTCACGAGAAAAATGGAAGAGTGAAAACTCAAGTTTGGATCTGAAAAAAAAAATTGAACATCCTAAATGGAAATGCACAAATGCTGAGAGAGATAATTCCAAAAAGTATATGTGATTTTTAAGGATAGGCAAAAATTGGGTTGTTGGGCTTTGGTAAATATCCAACTACACGTTAACTTGAGAATTTAATTTTTTCTACCCTTTGAAATGTTTGGATCATTAGGCCACTTGCATCCTCAACATCTTTCTGGCATGCATATCCACCAGACCTAAAACATGTTAGGATCAATTACAAGTTTCTTTCCTATCAAATCTATTAGGGGTTGTACTAGTGGGACTTCCCAAACATGGATAACAAAACTTTGGAATTCATTTTTTAGTGCGTGAAATAATTTTCTTCACTTACATTTATTATAGTTTCCAAATTTTCTTGCATACATAAACTCTAAAATTTTCATTTTGTTGTGATCTTATATCTTTTTTCTTTACGAGAAAAAAGGGAGTGTGAAAACTCAAGTTTAGATCTGAAAAAAAAATTTGAACATCCATAATGGAAATTCACAAATGTTGAGAAAGATAATTCCAAAAAGAATCTGTGATTTTTACGGATAGGAAAAAAGTGGGTTGTTGGGCTCCGGTAAATATCCAACCACACGTTCACTTGAGAATTTAATTTTTTTCTACTCCTTGAAATTTTTGGATCATTAGGCCACTTGCATCCTCAACTTGTTTCTGGCATGCATATCCACCACACTTAAAACTTGTTTGGATCAATTACAAGTCTCTTTCCAATCAAATCTATTAGGGGTTGTACTAGTGGAACTTCCGAAACATGGATAACAAAATTTAGGAGTTCAATTTTTAGTGCGTGAAATAATTTTCTTCACATACATTTGTTACAGTTCCGAAATTCTTTTGTGTACATAAACTCTAAAATTTGCATTTTGTTGTGGTCTTATATAGTTTTTATTTACGAGAAAAATGGGAGAGTAAAAAGTCAAGTTTGAATCTAAAAAAAAAAAATTGAACATCCAAAATGGAAATGCGCAAATGCTTAGAGAGATAATTCCAAAAAGTATATGTGATTTTTAAGGATAGGCAAAAAGTTGGTCGTTGGGCTTCGGTAAATATCCAACCACATGTTAATTAGAGAATTTAATTTTTTCTTCTCCTTGAAATTTTTGAATCATTACACAACTTTCATCCTCAACATCTTTCTAGCAGGCATATCCACCAGACTTAAAACATATTAGGATCAGTTACAAGTCTCTTTCCTATCAAATCTATTAGGGGTTTTACTAGTGGAACTTCCCAAACATGGATAACAAAAATTTGGAGTTCATTTTTTAGAGCGTGAAATAATTTTCTTCACTAACATTTATTATAGTTTCAAAATTTTTTTGCATACATAAACACTTAAATTTTCCTTATGTTGTATCTTTTTTCTTTACGAGAAAAAAAGGGAGAGTGAAAACTCAAGTTTGGATCTGAAAAAAAAAAATTTGAACATCCAAAATGGAAATGCACAAATGCTGAGAGAGATAATTCCAAAAAGTATCAGTGATTTTTAAGGATAGGAAAAAACTGGGTTGTTCGGCTCCGATAAATATCGAACGACACGTTAACTTGAGAATTTAATTTTTTCTACTCCTTGAAATTTTTGGATCATTAGGCCACTTGCATCTTCAACTTCTTTCTGGCATGCATATCCACCTAATTTAAAAAATATTAGGATCAATTAGAAGTCTCTTTCCTATCAAATTTATTACGGGTTGTACTAGTGGAACTTCCCAAACATGGATAGAAAAACTTTGGCGTTCATTTTTTAGTGCGTAAAATAATTTTCTTCACGTTCATTTATTATAGTTTCCAAATTCTTTTGCATACATAAAATCTAAAATTTCCTTTTTGTCGTAATCTTATATCTTTTTTCTTAACGAGAAAAATGGGAGAGAGAAAACTCAAGTTTGGATCTGAAAGAAAAAAATTTAACATCCAAAATGGAAATGGACAAATGCTGAGAGGGATAATTCCAAATCTGTGATTTTTAAGGATAGGCAAAAAGTGGGTTGGTGGGCTCTGGTCAATATCCAACACCACATTAACTAGAGAATTTAATATTTTCTTCTCCTTGAAATTTTTGGATCAATAGACCAGTTGCATCCTCAACATCTATTTGGAGAGAATATCCATCACACTTAAAACAAGTTAGGATCAATTACAAGTCGCTTTCCTATCAAATCTATTTGGGGTTGTACTAGTGGAACTTCCTAAACTTGGATAACAAAACTTTGGAGTTTATTTTTTACTTCATGAAATAATTTTCTTCACATACATTTATTATAGTATCCAAATTCTTTTGCATACATAAACTCTAAACTTTTCATTTTGTTGTGATCTTATATCTTTTTTATTTATGAGAAAAAAGAGAGATTGAAAACTCAAGTTTGGATCTGAAAAAAACAATTTGAACATCCAAAATGAAAATGCACAAATGTTGAGAGATATAATGCCAAAAAGTATCTGTGATTTTTAAGCATAGGCAAAAAGTGGGTTGTTGGACTCTGGTAAATATCCAACCACATGTTAACTTGAGAATTTAATTTTTTCTACTCCTTGAAATTTTTGGATCATTAGGCCACTTGCATCTTCACCATGTTTCTGGCATGAATATCCACCACACTTAAAACATATTAGGATCAGGTACAAGTCTCTTTCCTATGAAATTTATTTGGGGTTGTACTAGTGGAACTTCTCAAACATGGATAACAAAACTTTGGAGTTCATTTTTTAGTGCGTGAAATCATTTTCTTCACGTACGTTTATTATAGTTTCCAAATTCTTTTTCATACATGAACTCTAAAATTTTCATGTTGTTGTGATCTTATATCTTTTTTGTTTACGAGAAAAATGGGAGAGTGAAAACAAGTGTTTGGATCTAAAAAAAAAAAATTTGAACCTCCAAAACGGAAATGCACAAATTCTGAGAGAGATAATTCCAAAAAGTATTTGTGATTTTTAAGAATAGGCAACAAGTGGGTGGTTGGGCTCCGATAAATATCCAACCACACGTTAACTTGAGAATTTAATTGTTTCTCCACCCTGAAATTTTTGGATCATTAGGCCACTTGCATCCTCAACATGTTTCTAGCACGCATATCCACCACACTTAAAACATGTTCGGATATGATACAAGTCTCTTTCCTATCAAATCTATTAGGGGTTGTACTAGTGGAACTTCCCAAACATGGATAAAAAAAACATTGGAGTTCATTTTTTAGTGCGTGAAATAATTTTCTTTACTCACATTTATTATAGTTTCCAAATTCTTTTGCGTGCATAAACTCTACAATTTTCATTTTGTTGTGATCTTATATCTTTTTTTTTACAAGAAAAATGGGAGAGTGAAAACTCAAGTTCGGAATTGATAAAAAAATTTGAACATCCAAAATGGGAATTCACAAATGCTGAGAGAGATAATTCCCAAAAGTATATGTGATTTTTAAGGATAGGTAAAAAGTGGGTTGTTGGGCTCCGGTAAATATCCAAAAACACGTTAACTTGAGAATTTAATTTTCTCTACTCCTTGAAATTTTTGGATCATTAGGCCACTTGCATCCTCAATATGTTTTTGGCATGCATATCCACCACACTTAAAACATGTTCGGATCAATTAGAAGTCTCTTTCCTATTAAATCTATTCGGGGTTGTACTAGAGGAATTTCCAACACATGGATAACAAAACCTTGGAGTTCATGTTTTAGTGCGAGAAATAATTTTCTTCACTCACATTTGTCATAGTTTCCAAATTCTTTTGCGTACATAAACTCTAAAATTTTCATTTTGTTTTTGATCTTTTATCTTTTTCCTTTACGAGAAACATGGGAGAGTGAAAACTCAAGTTTGGATCTAAAAAAAAAATTTAACATCCAAAATGAAACTGCATAAATGATGGGAGAGATGAGTCCAAAAAGTATTTGTGATTTTTAAGGATAGGTAAAAAATGGGTTGTTGGGCTCCGGTAAATATCCAACTACACGTTAACTTGAGAATTTAATTTTCTATACTCCTTGAAATTTTTGAATCATTAGGCCACTTGTATCCTCAACATGTTTCTGGCATGCATATCCACCACACTTAAAGCATGTTAGGTTCAGTTAAAAGTCTCTTTCCTATCAAATCTATCAGGGGTTGTACTAGTGCAACTTCCCAAACATGGATAACAAAACTTTGGAGTTCATTTTTTAGTGCGTGGAATAATTTTCTTCACTCCCATTTGCATAGTTTGAAATTCTTTTTCCTACATAAACTATAAAATTTTCATTTTGTTGTGATCTTATATCTTTTTTCCTTCTGAGAAAAATGGGGGAGTGAAAAGTCAAGTTTGGATCTGAAAAAAAAAAAATTGAACATCCAAAATGGGAATGCACAAATGCTGAGAGGGATAATTCCAAAAAGTATGTATGATTTTTAAGGATAGGCAAAAAGTGGGTTGTTGGGCTCCAGTAAATATCCAACCACACGTTAACTTGAGAATTTAATTTTCCTTACTCCTTTAAATTTTTGGATTATTAGGTCACTTGCATCCTCAACATGTTTCTCGCATGCATATGCATCACACTTAAAACATGTTAGGATCAGTTACAAGTCTCTTTCCTATCAAATCTATTAGGGGTTGTACTAGTGGAACTTCACAAACATGGATAACAAAACTTTAGAGTTCATTTTTTATTACATGAAAAAATTTTCTTTACTCACATTTGTTATAGTTACCAAATTCTTTTTCCTACATAAACTCTGAAATTTTCATTTTGTTGTGATCTTATATCTATTTTCCTTAGGACAAAAATCGGAGATTGAAAACTCAAGTTTGGATCTGGAAAAAAAAATTTGAACATCCAAAATGGAAATGCACAAATGCTGAGAAAGATAATTGTAAAAAGTATCTGTGCTTTTGAAGGATAGGCAAAAAGTGGGTTGTTGGGCTCCGGTAAATATGCAACCACACATTAACTTGAGAATTTTATTTTTTCTACTCCTTGAAATTTTTGGATCATTAGGCCACTTGCATCCTCAACATGTTTCTGGCATGCATATCCACCAGACTGAAAACATGTTAGAATCAGTTACAAGTCTCTTTCCTATCAAATCTATTGGGGGTTGTACTTGTGGAACTTCCCAAACATGGATAACAAAACTTTGGAGTTCATTTTTTAGTGCGTGAAATAATTATCTTCACTTACATTTATTATAGTTTCCAAATTCTTGTGCATACACAAACTCTAAAATTTTCATTTTGTTGTGATCTTATATCTTTTTTCTTTACGAGAAAAATGGGAGAGTGAAAACTCAACTTTCGATCAGAAAAATAAAATTTTAACATCCAAAATGGAAATGAACAAATGCTGAGAGAGATAATTCCAAAAAGTATCCGTGATTTTTAAGGAAAGGCAAAAAGTGGGTTGTTGGGCTCCGATAAATATCCAACCACACGTTAACTTGAGAATTTAATTTTTTCTACTCGAAATTTTTGGATCAATAGGGTACTTGCAGCCTCAACATGTTTCTGGCATGCATATCCACCACACTTAAAACATGTTGGGATCAGTTACAAGTGTCTTTCCTATCAAATCTATTAGGGGTTGTACTAGTGGAACTTCCCAAACATGGATAACAAAACTTTGGTGTTCATTTTTTTGAGCGTGAAATAATTTTCTTCACTCGCATTTGTTATAGTTTCCAAATTCTTTTGTGTACATAAACTCTAAAATTTTCTTTTTGTTGTGATCTTATATCTTTTTTTATTGTGAGAAAAACGAAAAAGTGAAAACTCAAGTTTGGATCTGAAAAAAAAAATTGAACATCCAAATGGAAGCGCACAAATGCTGTGAGAGATAATACCAAAAAGTACCTGTGATTTTTAAGGTTAGGCAAAAAGTGGGTTGTTGGGCTCTGGTAAAACTCCAACCACACGTTTAGTTGAGAATTTAATTTTTTCTTTTCCTTGAAATTTTTGGATCATTATGCCACTTGCATTTTCAATATGTTTCTGGCATGCATATCCACCACATTTAAACATGTTAGGATCAGTTACAAGTCTCTTTCCTATCAAATCTATTAGGGGTTGTACTAGTGGAACTTCCCAAACAGTGATAACAAAACTATGGAGTTTATTTTTTAGAGCTTGAAATAATTTTATTCACTTACATTTGTTATAGTTTCCACATTCTTTTGAGTATATAAACTCCAAAATTTTTATTTTGTTGTGATCTTATTTCTTTTTTTATCACGAGATAAATGGGAGAGTGAAAACTCAAATTTGGATCTGAAAAAAAAAATTTGAACATCCAAAATGGAAATGCACAAATGCTGAGAGAGATAATTCCAAAAAGTATCTGAAAAAATGTTGTGATCTTATTTTTGTTTTTCTTTACGAGAAAATAGGGAGAGTGAAAACTCAAGTTTGGATATGAAAAAAAAATTTGAACATCCAAAATGGAATGCACAAATGCTGATAAAGATAATTCCAAAAAGAATCTATGATTTTTAAGGATAGGAAAAAAGTGGGTTGTTGGGCTCCGGTAAATATCCAACCACACATTAACTTGAGAATTTAATTTTTTCTACCCCATCAAAATTCTTGATCATTAGGCCACTGGCATCCTCAACATGTTTCTGGCATGCATATCTACCCACTTAAAATTTATTAGGATCAGTTACCAGTCTCTTTCCTATCAAATCTATTAGGGGTTGTACTAGTGGAACTTCCCAAATATGGAACACAAAACTTTGGATCAGAAAAATAAAATTTTAAGATCCAATATGGAAATGCACAAATGCTGAGAGAGATAATTCCAAAAAGTATATGTGATTTTTAAGGATAGGCAAAAAGTGGGTTGTTGGGCTCCGGTAAATATCCAACCGCACGTTAACTTGAGAATTTAATTTTTTCTACTCGAAATTTTTGGATCATTAGGCCACTTGCATCCTCAACATGTTTCTGGCATGCATATCATCCACACTTAAAACATGTTAGGATCAGTGACAAGTATCTTTCCTATCAAATCTATTAGGGGTTGTACTAGTGGAACTTTCCAAACATGGATAACAAAACTTTGGAGTTCATTTTTTAGTGCGTGAAATAATTTTCTTCACTTACATTTATTATTGTTTCCAAATTCTTTTCCAGACATGAACACTAAAATTTTCATTTTGTTGTGATCTTATATCTTTTTTGTTAACGAGAAAAAGGGGAGAGTGAAAACTCAACTTTCGATCAGAAAAATAAAATTTTAACATCTAAAATGGAAATGCACAAATGTTGAGAGAGATAATTCCAAAAAGTATCTGTGATTTTTAAGGATAGGCAAAAAGTGGGTTGTTGGTCTCCAGTAATTATCCAACCACACGTTAACTTGAGAATTTAATTTTTTCTACTCGAAATTTTTGGATCATTAGGCCACTTGCATCCTCAACATGTTTCTCGCATGCATATCCACCACACTTAAAACATGTGAGGATAAGTTACAAGTCTCTTTCCTATCAAATCTATTAGGGGTTGTACTAGAGGAACTTTCCAAACATGGATAACAAAACTTTGGAGTTCATTTTTTAGTGCGTGAAATAATTTTCTTCACTCACATTTATTATAGTTTCTAAATTCTTTTGCGTACATAAACTCTAAAATTTTCATTTTGTTGTGATCCAATATCTGTTTTTATTTACGAGAAAAATGGGAGAGTGAAAACTCCAGTTTGGATCTGAAAAAAAAATTTGAACATCTAAAATAGAATGCACAAATGCTGAGAGAGATAATTCCAAAAAGTATCTGTGATTTTTAAAGATAGGCAAAAAGTGGGTTGTTGGGCTCCGGTAATATCAAACCACACGTTTACTTGAGAATTTAATTTTTTCTACTCCTTGAAATTTTTGGATCATTAGGCCACTTGCATCCTTAACATGTTTTTTGCATGCATATCCACCACACTCAAAACATATTAGGATCATTTACAAGTCTCTTTCCTATCAAATCTATTAGGGGTTCTACTAGTGGAACTTCCCAAACTTGGATAACAAAAATTTGGAGTTCATTTTTTAGTGCGTGAAATAATTTTCTTCTCTCACATTTATTATAGTTTCCAAATTCTTTTGCGTACTTAAACTCTTAAATTTTAATTTTTTTGTGATCTAATATCTTTTTTCTTTACGAAAAATTTGGAAGAGTGAAAACTCAAGTTTGAATCTGAAAAAAAAATTTGAACACCCAAAATGGGAATGCACAGATGTTGAGAGAGATAATTCCAAAAAGTATATGTGATTTTTAAAGATAGGCAAAAAGTGGGTTGTTGGGCTCCGGTAAATATCCAACCACTCGTTAACTTGAGAATTTAATTTTTTCTACTCCTTGAAATTTTTCGATCATTAGGCCACTTGCATCCTCAACATGTTTCTGGTAGGCATATCCACTACACTTAAAACATGATAGGATCAGTTAGAAGTCTCTTTCCTATCAAATCTATGAGGGGTTGTACTTGTGGAACTTCCCAAACATGGATAACAAAACTTTGGAGTTCATTTTTTAGTGCGTAAAATAATTTTCTTCGCTCACATTTGTTATAGTTTCCAAATTCTTTTGCATACTTTCACTCTAAAATTTTCATTTTGTTGTGATCTTATATGTTTTTTCTTTACGAGAAAAATGGGAGAGTGAAAAGTCAAGTTTGGATTTGAAGAAAAAATTTGAACATCCAAAATGGAAATGCACAAATGCTGAGAGAGATAATTCAAAAAAGCATCTGTGATTTTTAAGGATAGGCAAAAAGTGGGTTGTTGGGCTCCGTTAAATATCCAACCACACTATTAACTTGAAAATTTTATTTTTTCTACTCCTTAAATTTTTTGGATCATTAGGCCACTTGCATCCTCAACATGTTTCTGGCATGCATATCCACCAGACTGAAAACATGTTAGGATGAGTTACAAGTCTCTTTCCTATCAAATCTATTAGGGGTTGTTCTTGTGGAACTTCCCAAACATGGATAACAAAACTTTGGAGTTCATTTTTTAGTGTGTGAAATAATTTTCTTCACTTACATTTATTGTTGTTTCCAAATTCTTTTGCATACATAAACTCTAAAATTTTCATTTTTTTGAGTTCTTATATCTTTTTTCTTTACTAGAAAAATAGCAGAGTGAAAACTCAACTTTGGATCTAAAAAATAAAATTTTAACATCATAAATGGAAATGTAAAAATGCAGAGAGAGATAATTCCAAAAAGTATCTGTGATTTTTCAGGATAGGCAAAAACTAGGCAGTGGGGCTCCTGTAACTATCCAACCACACGTTAACTTGAGAATTTATTTTTTTGTACTCCTTGAAATTTTTGGATCATTAGGGCACTTGCATCCTCAACATGGTTTTGGCATGCCTATCCACCACACTTAAAACATGTTAGGATCAGTTACAAGTCTCTTTCCTATCAAATCTATTAGGGGCTATACTAGTGTAACTTCCCAAACATGCAAAACAAAACTTTGGAGTTCATTTTTTAGTGCGTGAAATAATTTCCTTCACTCACATTTATTATAGTATCCAAATTATTTTGCTTACATAAACACTAAAATTTTTATTTTGTTGTAATCTTATATCTTTTTCCTTTACGGGAAAAATGGGAGACTGAACACTCAAGTTTGTATCTGAAAAAAAAAATGGAACATCCAAAATAGAAATGCACAAATGCTGAGAGAGATAATTCCAAAAAGTATCCGTGATTTTTAAGGAAAGGCAAAAAGTGGGTTGTTGGGCTCTGGTAAATATCCAACCACACATTAACTTGAGAATTTAATTTTTTCTACTCCTTGAAATTTTTGGATCAATAGGGCACATGTATCCTCAACACGTTTCTGGCATGCATATCCACCACACTTAAAACTGGTTGGGATCAATTACAAGTCTCTTTCTTATCAAATCTATTAGGGGTTGTACTACTGGAACTTCCCAAACATGGATAACAAAACTTTGGTGTTCAATTTTTAGTGCGTGAAATAATTTGTTCCTCTTACATTTATTATAGTTTCCAAATTCTTTTGCATACATAAACTCTAAAATTTTCATTTTGTCGTGATCTTATATCTTTTTTGTTTACGAGAAAAATGGGAGAGTGAATACTCAACTTTGGATCTGAAAAATAAAATTTTAACATCCAAAATGGAAATGCACAAATGTTGAGAGAGATAATTCATAAAACTATATGTGATTTTTAAGGATAGGCAAAAAGTGGGTTGCTGGGCTCCGATAAATATCCAACCGCAAGTTACCTTGAGAATTTAATTTTTTCATCTCCCTGAAATTTTTGGATCATTACGGCACTTGCATCCTCAACATGGTTTTGGCATTGCCTATCCACCACACTTAAAACATGTTAGGATCAGTTACAGGTCTCTTTCCTATCAAATCTATTAGGGTTGTGCTAGTGTAACTTTGCAAACATGCATAACAAAACTTTGGAGTTCATTTTTTAGTGCGTGAAATAATTTCCTTCACTCACATTTATTATAGTATCCAAATTCTTTTGCTTACATAAACACTAAAATTTTTATTTTTTTGTGATCTTATATCTTTTTTCTTTACGAGAAAAATGGGAGAGTGAAAAGTCTAGTTTGGATCTGAAAACAAAATTGAACATCCAAAATACAAAGGCACAAATGCTGAGAGAGATAATTCCAAAAAGTATCCGTGATTTTTAAGGAAAGGCAAAAAGTGGGTTGTTGGGCTCCGGTAAATATCCAACCATACGTTAACTTGAGAATTTAATTTTTTCTACTCTAAATTTTTGGATCAATAGGGCACTTGCATCCTCAACATGTTTCTGTCATGCATATCCACCACACTTAAAACATGTTCGGATCAGTTACAAGTGTCTTTCCTATCAAATCTATTAGGGGTTGTACTAGTGGAACTTCCCAAACATGGATAACAAAACTTTGGTGTTCATTTTCTAGTGCATGAAATAATTTTCTTCACTTGCTTTTGTTATAGTTTCCAAATTCTTTTGTGTACATAAACTCTAAAATTTTCTTTTTGTTGTGATCTTATATCTTTTTTTATTGAGAGAAAAACGGAAAAGTGAAAACTCAAGTTTGGATCTGAAAAAAAAAATTGAACATCCAAAATGGAAGTGCACAACTGCTGAGAGAGATAATTCATAAAACTATATGTGATTTTTAAGGATAGGCAAAAAGTGGGTTGCTGGGCTCCGATAAATATCCAACCGCAAGTTACCTTGAGAATTTAATTTTTTCATCTCCCTAAAATTTTTGGATCATTACGGCACTTGCATCCTCAACATGGTTTTGGCATTGCCTATCCACCACACTTAAAACATGTTAGGATCAGTTACAGGTCTCTTTCCTATCAAATCTATTAGGGGTTGTGCTAGTGTAACTTCCCAAACATGCATAACAAAACTTTGGAGTTCATTTTTTAGTGCGTGAAATAATTTTCTTCACTTACATTTATTATAGTTTCCAAATTCTTTTGCATACATAAACTCCAAAAGTTTCATTTTGTTGTGATCTTATATCTTTTTTGTTTACGAGAAAAAAGGGAGAGTGAAAACTCAACTTCGGATCAGAAAAAAAAAATTTTAACATCCAAATTGGAAATGCACAAATGCTGAGAGAGATAATTCCAAAATGTATCTGTGACTTTTAAGGATAGGCAAAATGTGGGTTGTTGGGCTCCGATAAATATCAGACCACACGTTAACTTGAGAATTTAATTTTTTCTACTCCTTGAAATTTTTGGATCATTAGGCCACTTGCATCCTCAACATATTTCTGTCATGCATATCCACCATACTTAAAACATGTTAGGATCAGTTACAAGTCACTTTCCTATCAAATCTATTAGGGGTTGTACTAGTGGAACTTCCCAAACATGGATAACAAAACTTTGGAGTTCATTTTTTAGTGCGTGAAATAATTTTTTTCACTCACATTTATTATAGTTTCCAAATTCTTTTGAGTACATAAACTCTAAAATTTTCATTTGGTTGTGATCTTATTTCTGTTTTTCTTTACGAGAAAATAGGGAGAGTGAAAACTCAAGTTTGGATCTGAAAAAAAAATTTGAACATCCAAAATGGAATGCACAAATGCTGATAAAGATAATTCCAAAAAGAATCTATGATTTTTAAGGATAGGCAAAAAGTGGGTTGTTGGGCTCCGGTAAATATCCAACCACCCGTTAACTTGAGAATTTAATTTTTTCTACTCCTTCAAAATATTGGATCATTAGGCCACTGGTATCCTCAACATGTTTCTGGCATTCATATCCACCACACTTAAAATTTATTAGGATCAGTTACAAGTCTCTTTCCATATCAAATCTATTTGGGGTTGTACTAGTGGAACTTCCCAAACATGGATAACAAAACATTCGAGTTCTTTTTTTAGTGCGAGAAATAATTTTCTTCACTTACATTTGTTATAGTTTGCAAATTCTTTTGCATACATATACTCTAAAATTTTCATTTTGTTGTGATCTTAGATCTTTTTTGTTTACGACAAAAATGGGAGAGTGAAAACTCAACTTTCAATAAGAAAAATAAAATTTTAACATCAGAAATGGAAATGCCCAAATGCTGAGAGAGATAATTCATAAAACTATATGTGATTTTTAAGGATAGGCAAAAAGTGGGTTGCTGGGCTCCGATAAATATCCAACCGCAAGTTACCTTGAGAATTTAATTTTTTCATCTCCCTGAAATTTTTGGATCATTACGGCACTTGCATCCTCAACATGGTTTTGGCATTGCCTATCCACCACACTTAAAACATGTTAGGATCAGTTACAGGTCTCTTTCCTATCAAATCTATTAGGGGTTGTGCTAGTGTAACTTCCCAAACATGCATAACAAAACTTTGGTGTTCATTTTTTAGTGCGTGAAATAATTTTCTTCACTTACATTTATTATAGTTTCCAAATTCTTTTGCATACATAAACTCCAAAAGTTTCATTTTGTTGTGATCTTATATCTTTTTTGTTTACGAGAAAAAAGGGAGAGTGAAAACTCAACTTCGGATCAGAAAAAAAAAAATTTAACATCCAAAATGGAAATGCACAAATGCTGAGAGAGATAATTCCAAAATGTATCTGTGACTTTTAAGGATAGGCAAAATGTGGGTTGTTGGGCTCCGATAAATATCAGACCACACGTTAACTTGAGAATTTAATTTTTTCTACTCCTTGAAATTTTTGGATCATTAGGCCACTTGCATCCTCAACATATTTCTGTCATGCATATCCACCATACTTAAAACATGTTAGGATCAGTTACAAGTCACTTTCCTATCAAATCTATTAGGGGTTGTACTAGTGGAACTTCCCAAACATGGATAACAAAACTTTGGAGTTCATTTTTTAGTGCGTGAAATAATTTTTTTCACTCACATTTATTATAGTTTCCAAATTCTTTTGAGTACATAAACTCTAAAATTTTCATTTGGTTGTGATCTTATTTCTATTTTTCTTTACGAGAAAATAGGGAGAGTGAAAACTCAAGTTTGGATCTGAAAAAAAAATTTGAACATCCAAAATGGAATGCACAAATGCTGATAAAGATAATTCCAAAAAGAATCTATGATTTTTAAGGATAGGCAAAAAGTGGGTTGTTGGGCTCCGGTAAATATCCAACCACCCGTTAACTTGAGAATTTAATTTTTTCTACTCCTTCAAAATATTGGATCATTAGGCCACTGGCATCCTCAACATGTTTCTGGCATTCATATCCACCACACTTAAAATTTATTAGGATCAGTTACAAGTCTCTTTCCATATCAAATCTATTTGGGGTTGTACTAGTGGAACTTCCCAAACATGGATAACAAAACATTCGAGTTCTTTTTTTAGTGCGAGAAATAATTTTCTTCACTTACATTTGTTATAGTTTGCAAATTCTTTTGCATACATTTACTCTAAAATTTTCATTTTGTTGTGATCTTAGATCTTTTTTGTTTACGACAAAAATGGGAGAGTGAAAACTCAACTTTCAATAAGAAAAATAAAATTTTAACATCAGAAATGGAAATGCCCAAATGCTGAGAGAGATAATTCCAAAAAGTATCTATGATTTTTAAGGATAGGCAAAAAGTGGGTTGTTGGGCTCCGGTAATTATCCAACCACACGTTAACTTGAGAATTTAATTTTTTCTACTCGAAATTTTTGGATCTTTACGGGTTGTACTAGTGGAACTTTCCAAACATGGATAACAAAAATTTGGAGTTCATTTTTTAGTGCGTGAAATAGTTTTCTTCACTCACATTTATTATAGTTTCCAAATTCTTTTGAGTACATAAACTCTAAAATTTTCATTTTGTTGTGATCTTATATCTGTTTTGCTTTACGAGAAAAAAGGGAGAGTGAAAACTCAAGTTTGGATCAAAAAAAAAATTTGAACATCCAAAATGGAATGCACAAATGGTGAAAAAGATAATTCCAGAAAGAATCTGTGATTTTTAAGCATAGGCAAAAAGTGGGTTGGGCACCGATAAATATCCAACCTCACGTTAACTTGTGAATTTATTTTTTTCTACTCGAAATTTTTGGATCATTAGGCCACTTGCATCCTCAATATGTTTCTAGCATGCATATCATCCACACTTAAAAGCTGTTAGGATCAGTTAGAAGTCTCATTCCTATCAAATTTATTAGGGGTATACTAGTGGAACTTTCCAAACATGGATAACAAAACTTTGGAGTTCATTTTTTAGTGCGTGAAATAATTTTCTTCACTCACATTTATTATAGTTTCCAAATTATTTTGAGTACATAAACTCTAAAATTTTCATTTTGTTGTGATCTTATATCTGTTTTTTCTTTAAGAGAAAAAAGGGAGAGTGAAAACTCAAGTTTGGATCTGAAAAAAAAATTTGAACATCCAAAATGGAATGCACAACTGCTGAAAAAGATAATTCCAAAAAGAATCTGTGATTTTTAAGGATAGGCAAAAAGTGGGTTGTTGGGCTCCGGTAAATATCCAACCACACATTAACTTGAGAACTTAATTTTTTCTACTCCAAAATTTTGGATCATTAGGACACTGGCGTCCTCAACATGTTTCTGGCATGCATATCCACCACACTTAAAATTTTTTAGGATCAGTTACAAGTCTTCTTCCATATCAAATCTATTAGGGGTTATACTAGTGGAATTTCCCAAACATGGATAACAAAACTTTGGAGTTCATTTTTTAGTGCGTGAAATAATTTTCTTCACATACATTTATTAAAGTTTCCAAATTCTTTTGCATTCATAAACACTAAAATTTTCATTTTGTTGTGATCTTATATCTTTTTTGTTTACGAGAAAATGGGAGAGTGAAAACTCAACTTTGGATCAGAAAAATAAAATTTTAATATCCAAAATGGAAGTGTACAAATGCTGTGAGAGATAATTCCAAAAAGTATTTGTGATTTTTAAGGATAGGCAAAAAGTGGGTTGTTGGGCTCTGGTAAAACTCCAACCACACGTTAACTTGAGAATTTAATTTTTTCTTCTCCTTGAAATTTTTGGATCATTAGGCGACATGCATTTTCAATATGTTTCCGGCATGCATATCCACCACATTTAAACATGTTACAATCAGTTACAAGTATCTTTCCTATCAAATCTATTAGGGGTTGTACTAGTGGAACTTCCCAAACAGTGATAACAAAACTATGGAGATTATTTTTTAGAGCGTGAAATAATTTTATTCACTTACATTTGTTATAGTTTCCACATTCTTTTGAGTAAATAAACTAAAAAATTTTGTTTTTGTTGTGATCTTATTTATTTTTTTATCACGAGACAAATGGGAGAGTGAAAACTCAAATTTGGATCTGAAAAAAAAAATTTGAACATCCAAAATGGAAATGCACAAATGCTGAGAGAGATAATTCCAAAAAGTATCTGAAAAAATGTTGTGATCTTATTTCTGTTTTTCTTTACAAGAAAATAGGGAGAGTGAATACTCAAGTTTGGATCTGAAAAAAAATTTGAACATCCAAAATGGAAATGCACAAATGCTGAGAGAGATAATTCCAAAAAGTATCTGAAAAAATGTTGTGATCTTATTTCTGTTTTTCTTTACAAGAAAATAGGGAGAGTGAAAACTCAAGTTTGGATCTGAAAAAAAAATTTGAACATCCAAAATGGAATGCACAAATGATGATAAAGATAATTCCAAAAAGAATCTATGATTTTTAAGGATAGGCAAAAAGTGGGTTGTTGGGTTCCAGTAAATATCCAACCACACGTTAACTTGAGAATTTAATTTTTTCTACTCCTTCAAAATTCTAGATCATTAGGCCACTAGCATCCTCAACATGTTTCTGGCATGCATATCCACCACACTTAAAATTTATTAGGATCATTTACCAGTCTCTTTCCTATTAAATCTATTAAAGGTTGTACTAGTGGAACTTCCCAAACATGGATAACAAAACTTTGGAGTTCATTTTATAGGGCGTGAAATAAGTTTCTTCACTTAAATTTATTATAGTTTCCAAGTTCTTTTGCATACATAAACTCTAAAATTTTCATTTTCTTGTGATCTTATATCTTTTTTGTTTACGTGAAAAATGGGAGAGTGAAAACTCAACTTTGGATCAGAAAAATAAAATTTTAACATCCAAAATGGAAATGCACAAATGCTGAGAGAGATAATTCCAAAAAGTATCTGTGATTTTTAAGGATAGGCAAAAAGTTGGTTGTTGGGCTCCGGTAAATATCCAACCACACGTTAACTTGAGAATTTAATTTTTTCTACTCAAAATTTTTGGATCATTAGGCCACTTGCATCCTCAACATGTTTATGGCATGCATATCATCCACACTTAAAACATGTTTGGATCAGTTACAAGTATCTTTCCTATCAAATCTATTAGGGGTTGTACTAGTGGAGCTTTCCAAACATGGATAACAAAATTTTGGAGTTCATTTTTTAGTCCGTGAAATAATTTTCTTCACTCACATTTATTATAGTTTCCAAATTCTTTTGAGTACATAAACTCTAAAATTTTCATTTTGTTGTGATCTTATATCTGTTTTTCTTTACGAGAAAAAAGGGAGAGTGAAAACTCAAGTTTGGATCTAAAAAAAAAAATTTGGACATCCAAAATGGAATGCACAAATGGTGAAAATAATAATTCCAAAAAGAATCTGTGATTTTTAAGGACAGGCAAAAAGTGGGTTGTTGGGCTCCGAAAAATATCCAACCACACGTTAACTTGAGAATTTAATTTTTTCTACTCGAAATTTTTGAATCATTAGGCCACTTGCATCCTCAATATGTTTCTGGCATGCATATCATCCACACTTAAAACATGTTAGGATCAGTTACAAGTCTCTTTCCTATCAACTTTATTAGGGGTATACTAGTGGAGCTTTCCAAACATGGATAACAAAACTTTGGAGTTCATTTTTTAGTGCATGAAATAATTTTCTTCACTCACATTTATTATAGTTTCCAAATTCTTTTGCGTACATAAACTGTAAAATTTTCATTTTGTTCTGATCTTATATCTGTTTTTCTTTACGAGAAAAAAGGGAGAGTGAAAAATCAAATTTGGATCTGAAAAAAAAATTTGAACATCCAAAATGGAAATGCACAAATGCTGAGAGAGATAATTCCAAAAAGTATCTGAAAAAATGTTGTGGTCTTATTTCTGTTTTTTTTTACGAGAAAATAGGGAGAGTGAAAACTCAAGTTTGGATCTGGAAAAAAAATTTGAACATCCAAAATGCAATGTACAAATGCTGAAAAAGATAATTCCAAAAAGAATCTCTGATTTTTAAGGATAGGCAAAAAAAGGGTTGTTGGGCTCCGGTAAATATCCAACCACACATTAACTTGAGAATTTAATTTTTTCTACTCCTCCATAATTTTGAATCATTAGGCCACTGGCATCCTCAACATGTTTCTGGCAAGCATATGCACCACACTTAAAATTTATTAGGATCAATTACAAGTCTCCTTCCATATCAAATCTATTAGGGGTTGTACTAGTGGAATTTCCCAAACATGGATAAAAAAATTTTGGATTTCATTTTTTAGTGCGTGAAATAATTATCTTCACTTACATTTATTATAGTTTCCAAATTCTTTTGCATACATAAACTCTACAATATTCATTTTGTTGTGATCTTATATCTTTTTTGTTTACGAGAAAAATGGGAGAGTGAAAACTCAACTTTCGATCAGAAAAATAAAATTTTAACATCCAAAATGGAAATACACAAATGCTGAGAGAGATAATTCAAAAAAGTATCTGTGATTTTTAAGGATAGGCAAAAAGTGGGTTGTTGGGCTCCGGTAAATATCCAACCACACGTTAACTTGAGAATTTAATTTTTTGTACTCGAAATTTTTGGATCATTATGCCACTTGCATCCTCAACATGTTTCTGGCATGCATATCCACCACACTTAAAACATGTTAGGATCAGTTCCAAGTCTCTTTGCTATCAAATCTATTAGGGGTTGTACTAGTGGAACTTCCCAAACATGCACAACAAAACTTTTGAGTTCATTTTTTAATGCGTGAAACAATTTTCTTCACTTGCATTTGTTATGTTTCCAAATTCTATTGCATACATAAACTATAAAATTTTTATTTTGTTGTGATCTTATATGTGTTTTCATTACGAAAAAATTGGGAGACTGAAATATGAAGTTTGGATCTGAAAAAAAAAATTTGAATATCCAAAATGGAAATGAACAAATGCTGAGAGAGATAATTCCAAAAAGTATCTGTGATTTTAAAGAATAGGCAAAAAGTGGGTTGTTGGGCTCCGGTAAATATCCAACCACACGTTAACTTGAGTATATTATTTTTTCTACTCTTTCAAAATTTTGGATCATTAGGCCACTGGCATCCTCAACATTTTTTGTGCATGCATATACACCACACTTAAAATTTATTAGCATCAGTTACAAGTCACTTTCCTATCAAATCCGTTAGGGGTTGTACTAGTGGAACTTCCCAAACATGGATAACAAAACTTTGGTGTTCAATTTTTAGTGCGTGAAATAATTTTCTTCACTTACATTTCTTATAGTTTCCAAATTCTTTTGCATACATAAACTCTAAAATTTTTATTTTTTTGTGATCTTATATCTTTTTTGTTTACGAGAAAAATGGGAGAGTGAAAACTGAACTTTGGATCTGAAAAATAAAATTTTAACATCCAAAATGGAAATGCACAAATGCTGAGAGAGATAATTCATAAAACTATATGTGATTTTTAAGGATAGGCAAAAAGTGGGTTGTTGGGCTCCGATAAATATCCAACCGCATGTTACCTTGAGAATTTAATTTTTTCATCTCCTTGAAATTGTTGGATCATTAGGGCACTTGCATCCTCAACATGGTTTTGGCATGCCTGTCCACCACACTTAAAACATGTTAGGATCAGTTACAGGTCTCTTTCCTATCAAATCTGTTAGGGGTTGTACAAGTGTAACTTCCCAAACATGCATAACAAAACTTTGGAGTTCATTTTTTAGTGCGTGAAATAATTTCCTTCACTCACATTTATTATAGTATCCAAATTCTTTTGCTTACATAAACACTAAAATTTTTATTTTGTTGTGATGTTATATCTTTTTTATTTACGGGAAAAATGGGAGAGTGAAAACTCAAGTTTGTATCTGAAAAAAAAATTGAACATCCAAAGTACAATGGCACAAATGCTGAGAGAGATAATTCCAAAAAGTATCCGTGATTTTTAAGGATAGGCAAAAAGTGGGTTGTTGGGTTCCGGTAAATATCCAACCACACGTTAACTTGAGAATTTAATTTTTTCTACTCGAAATTTTTGGATCATTAGGCCACTTGCATCTTCAGCATCTTTCAAGCATGCATATCCACCACACTTAAAATTTATTAGGATCAGTTACAAGTCACTTTCCTATCAAATCTGTTAGAGGTTGTACTAGTGGAACTTCCCAAACATGGATAACAAAACTTTGGAGTTCATTTTTTAGTGCGTGAAATAATTTTCTTCACTTACATTTATTATAGTTTCCAAATTATTTTCCATACATAAACTCTAAAATTTTCATTTTGATGTGATCTTATATCTTTTTTGTTAACGAGAAAAAGGGGAGAGTGAAAACTCAACTTTCAATCAGAAAAATAAAATTTTAACATTCAAAATGGAAATGCACAAATGCTGAGAGAGATAATTCCAAAAAGTATCTGTGATTTTTAAGGATAGGCAAAAAGTGGGTTATTGGTCTCCGGTAATATCACACCACACGTTTACTTGAGAATTTAATTTTTTCTACTCCTTGAAATTTTTGGATCATTAGGCCACTTGCATCTTCAACATATTTTTTCCATGCATATCCACCACACTTAAAACATAATAGGATCATTTACAAGTCTCTTTCCTATCAAATCTATTAGGGGTTCTACTAGTGGAACTTCCCAAACATGGATAACAAAACTTTGGAGTTCATTTTTTAGTGCAAGAAATAATTTTCTTCTCTCACATTTGTTATAGTTTCCAAATTCTTTTGCGTACTTAAACTCTTAAATTTTCATTTTTTGTGATCTTATATCTTTTTTCTTTACGAAAAATTTGGAAGAGTGAAAACTCAAGTTTGAATCTGAAAAAAAAATTTGAAAACCCAAAATGGGAATGCACAGATGCTGAGAGTGATAATTCCAAAAAGTATATGTGATTTTTAAAGATAGGGAAAAAGTGGGTTGTTGGGCTCTGGTAAATATCCAACCACTCGTTAACCTGAATTTAATTTTTTCTACTCCTAGAAATATTTGGATCATTAAGCCACTTGCATCCTCAACATGTTTCTAGTAGGCATATCCACTAGACTTAAAACATGTTAGGATCAGTTAGAAGTCTCGTTCCTATCAAATCTTTGAGGGGTTGTACTTGTGGAACTTCCCATACTTGGATAACAAAACTTTGGAGTTCATTTTTTAGTGTGTAAAATAATTTTCTTCGCTCACATTTGTTATAGTTTCCAAATTCTTTTGCGTACTTTAACTCTAAAATTTTAATTTTGTTGTGATCTTATATGTTTTTTTCTTTACGAGAAAAATGGGAGAGTGAAAATTCAAGTTTGGATTTGAAAAAAAAATTTGAACATCCAAAAATGGAAATGCACAAATGCTGAGAGAGATAATTCAAAAAAGCATCTGTGATTTTTAAGGATAGGCAAAAAGTGGGTTGTTGGGCTCCGGTAAATATCCAACCACACGTTAACTTGAAAATTTTATTTTTTTTACTCCTTTAAATTTTTGGATCATTAGGCCACTTGCATCCTCAACATGTTTCTGGCATGCATATCCACCAGACTTAAAACATGTTAGGATCAGTTACGAGTCTCTTTCCTATCAAATCTATTAGAGATTGTAGTTTTGGAACTTCCCAAACATGGATAACAAAACTTTGGAGTTCATTTTTTAGTGCGTGAAATAATTTTCTTCACTCACATTTATTATAGTTTCCAAGTTCTTTTGAGTACATAAAATCTAAAATTTTCATTTTGTTGTGCACTTTTATCTTTTTTTCTTTACGAGAAAAAAGGGAGAGAGAAAACTCCAGTTTGGATCTGAAAAAAAAATTAAACAACCAAAATGGAATGCACAAATGCTGATAAAGATAATTCCAAAAAGAATCTGTGATTTTTAAGGATAGGCCAAAAGTGGGTTGTTGGGCTCCGGTAAATATCCAACCACACGTTAACTTCAAAATTTAATTTTTGCTACTCCTACAAAATTTTGGATCATTAGGCCACTGGCATCCTCAACATGTTTTTTTGCATGCATATCCACCACACTTAAAATTTATTAAGATCAGTTACAAGTCTCTTTCCTATCAAATCTATTAGGGGTTGTACTAGTGGAACTTCCCAAACATGGATAACAATACTGGAGTTCATTTTTTAGTGCGTGAAATAATTTTTTTTACTTACATTTATTATAGTTTCAAAATTCTTTTGCATACATAAACTATAAAATTTTCATTTTGTTGTGATCTTATATCTATTTTGTTTACGAGAAAAATGGGAGAGTGAAAACTCAACTTTGGATCAGAACAATAAAATTTTAACATCCAAAATGGAAATGCGCAAATGCTGAGAGAGATAATTCAAAAAAGTATTTGTGATTTTTAAGGATAGGCAAAAAGTGGGTTGTTCGGCTCCGGTAAATATCCAACCACACGTTAACTTGAGAATTTAATTTTTTCTACTCGAAATTTTTGGATCATTAGGCCACTTGCATCCTCAACATGTTTCTGGCATGCATATCCACCAGACTTAAAACATGTTAGGATCATTTACAAGTCTCTTTCCTATCAAATCTATTAGGGGTTGTAATAGAGGAACTTTCCAAACGAGGATAACAAAACTTTGGAGTTCATTTTTTAGTGCGTGAAATAATTTTCTTCACTCACATTTATTATAATTTGCAAATTCTTTTGAGAACATAAACTCTAAAATTTTCATTTTGTTGTGATCTTATATCTGTTTTTCTTTACGAGAAAAAAGGGAGAGTGAAAACTCAAGTTTGGATCTGAAAAAAAAAAATTGAACATCCAAAATGGAATGCACTAATGCTGAAAAAGATAATTCCGAAAAGATTCTGTGATTTTTAAGGATAGGCAAAAAGTGGGTTGTTGGGCTCCGGTAAATATCTAACCACACATTAACTTGAGAATTTAATTTTTTCTACTCATTCAAAATTTTGGATCATTAGGCCACTGGCGTCCTCAGCATGTTTCTGGCATCCATATCCACCACACTTAAAATTTATTAGGATCAGTTAGAAGTCTCTTTCCATATCAAATCTATTAGGGGTTGTACTAGTGGAACTTCCCAAACATGGATAACAAAACTTTGGAGTTCATTTTTTAGTGCGTGAAATAATTTTCTTCACTCACATTTATTATAGTTTCCAAATTCTTTTGCATACATAAACTCTAAAATTTTCATTTTGTTGTGATCTTATATCTTTTTTGTTTACGAGAAAAATGGGAGTGTGAAAACTCAAGTTTGGATCTGAAAAAAAAAATTGAACATCCAAAATACAAAGGCACAAATGCTGAGAGAGATAATTCCAAAAAGTATCCGTGATTTTTAAGGAAAAGCAAAAAGTGGGTTGTTGGGCACCGGTAAATATCCAACCACACGTTAACTTGAGAATTTAATTTTTTCTACTCGAAATTTTTGGATCAATAGGGCACTTGCATCCTCAACATGTTTCTGGCATGCATATCCACCACACTTAAAACATGTTGGGATCAGTTACTAGTGTCTTTCCTATAAATCTATTAGGGGTTGTACTAGTGGAACTTCCCAAACATGGATAACAAAACTTTGGAGTTCATTTTTTAGTGCGTGAAATAATTTTCTTCACTTGCATTTCTTATAGTTTCCAAATTCTTTTCTGTACATAAACTCCAAAATTTTCTTTTTGTTGTGAACTGATATCTTTTTTTATTGAAAGAAAAACGGAAAAGTGAAAACTCAAGTTTGGATCTGAAAAAAAAAATTTAACATCAAAAATGGAAGTGCACAAATGCTGTGAGCGATAATTCCAAAAAGTACCTGTGATTTTTAAGGATAGGCCAAAAGTGGGTTTTTGGGCTCTGGTAAAACTCCAACCACATGTTAACTTGAGAATTTAATTTTTTCTTCTCCTTGAAATTTTTGGATCATTAGGCCACTTGGATTTTAAATATGTTTCTAACATGCATATCCACCACATTTAAACATGTTAGGATCAGTTACAAGTCTCTTTCCTATCAAATCTATTAGGGGTTGTACTAGTGGAACTTCCCAAACAATGATAACAAAACTTTGGAGTTTATTTTTTAGAACGTGAAATAATTTTATTCACTTACATTTGTTATAGTTTCCACATTCTTTTGAGTACATAAACTCCAAAATTTTCATTTTGTTGTGATCTTATTTCTTTGTTTATCACGAGACAAATGGGAGAGTGAAAACTCAAATTTGGATCTGAAAAAAAAAAAATTGAACATCCAAAATGGAAATGCACAAATGCTAAGAGAGATAATTCCAAAAAGTATCTGTGATTTTTAAGGATAGCCAAAAAGTGGGTTGTTGGGCTCCGGTAAATATCCAACCACACATTAACTTGAGAATTTAATTTTTTCTACTCCTTCAAAATTTTGGATCATTAGGCCACTGGCATCCTCAACATGTTTCTGGCATGCATATCCACCACACTTAAAATTTATTAGGATCAGTTACAAGTCTCCTTCCATATAATATCTATTAGGGGTTGTACTAGTGGAATTTCCCAAACATGGATAACAAAACTTTCGAGATCATTTTTTAGTGCGTGAAATAATTTTCTTCACTTACATTTATTATAGTTTCCAAATTCTTTTGCATACATAAACTCTAAAATTATCATTTTGTTGTGATCTTATGTCTTTTTGTTTACGAGAAAAATGGGAGAGTGAAAACTCAACTTTGGATCAGAAAAATAAAATTTAAACATCCAAAATGGAAATGCACAATTGCTGAGAGAGATAATTCCAAAAAGTATCTGTGATTTTTAAGGATAGGCAAAAAGTGGGTTGTTGGGCTCCGGTAAATATCCAACCATACGTTAACTTGAGAATTTAATTTTTTCTACTCGAAATTTTTGGATCATTAGGCCACTTGCATCCTCAACATGTTTCTGGCATGCATATCCACCACAGTTAAAACATGTTAGGATCAGTTACAAGTCTCTTTGCTGTCAAATCTATTAGGGGTTGTACTAGTGGAACTTCCCAAACATGGATAACAAAACTTTGGAGTTCATTTTTTAGTGCGTGAAATAATTTTCTTCACTCACATTTATTATAGTTTCCAAATTCTTTTGAGTACATAAACTCTAAAATTTTCATTTAGTTGTGATCTTATGTCTTTTTTGTTTACGAGAAAAATGGGAGAGTGAAAACTCAACTTTTGATAAGAAAAATAAAATTTTAACATCCAAAATGGAAAAGCACAAATTCTGAGAGAGATAATTCCAAAAAGTATCTATGATTTTTATGGATAAGCAAAAAGTCGGTTGTTGGGCTCCGGTAAATATCCAACCACACGTTAATTTGAGAATTTTTTTCTACTCGAAATTTTTGGATCATTAGGCCACTTGCATCCTCAACATGTTTCTCGCATGCATATCCACCACACTTAAAACATGTTAGGATCAGTTACTAGTCTCTTTGCTATCAAATCTATTAGGGGTTGTACTAGTGGAACTTCCCAAACATGCAAAACAAAAATTTTGAGTTCATTTTTTAATGCGTGAAACAATTTTCTTCACTTGCATTTGTTATGTTTCCAAATTCCATTGCATACATAAACTCTAAAATATTCATTTTGTTGTGATCTTATATCTGTTTTCATTACGAAAAAATTGGGAGACTGAAATATCAAATTTGGATCTGAAAAAAAAAATTTGAATATCCAAAATGGAAATGCACAAATGCTGAGAGAGATAATTCCAAAAAGTATCTGTGATTTTAATGAATAGGAAAAAAGTGGGTTGTTGGGCTCTGGTGAATATCCAACCACACGTTAACTTGAGAATATAATTTTTTCTACCCTTTGAAATTTTTGGATCATTAGGCCACTTGCATCCTCAACATGTTTCTGGCATGCATATCATCCACACTTAAAACATGTTAGGATCACTTACAAGTATCTTTCCTATCAAATCTATTAGGGGTTGTACTAGTGGAACTTTCCAAACATGGATAAGAAAACTTTGGAGTTCATTTTTTAGTGCGTGAAATAATTTTCTTCACTCACATTTATTATAGTTTCTAAATTCTTTTGAGTACATAAACTCTAAAATTTTCATTTTGTTATGATCTTATATCTGTTTTTCTTTACGAGAAAAAGGGAGAGTGAAAACTCAAGTTTGGAGCTGAAAAAAAATTTGAACATTCAAAATGGAATGCACAAATGCTGAAAGAGATAATTCCAAAAAGAATATGTGATTTTTAAGGATAGGCAAAAAGTGGGTTGTTGGGCTCCGATAAATATCCAACCACACATTAACTTGAGAATCTAATTTTTTTTACTCAAAATTTTTGGATCATTAGGCCACTTGCATCCTCAATATGTTTCTGGTATGCATATCATCCACACTTAAAACATGTTAGGATCGGTGACAAGTCTCTTTCCTATCAAATTTATTAGGGGTATACTAGTGGAACTTTCCAAACATGGATAACAAAACTTTGGAGTTCATTTTTTATTGGGCGAAATAATTTTCTTCACTCACATTTATTATAGTTTCCAAATTCTTTTGAGAACGTAAACTCTAAAATTTTTATTTTGTTGTGATCTTATATCTGTTTTTCTTTACGAGAAAAAAGGGAGAGTGAAAACTCAAGTTTGGATCTGAAAAAAAAATTTGAACATCCAAAATGGAATAGACAAATGCTGAAAAAGATAATTCCAAAAAGAATCTGTGATTTTTAAGGATAGCCAAAAAGTGGGTTGTTGGGCTCCGGTAAATATCCAACCACACATTAACTTGAGAATTTAATTTTTTCTACTCCTTCAAAATTTTGGATCATTAGGCCACTGGCATCCTCAACATGTTTCTGGCATGCATATCCACCACACTTAAAATTTATTAGGATCAGTTACAAGTCTCCTTCCATATAATATCTATTAGGGGTTGTACTAGTGGAATTTCCCAAACATGGATAACAAAACTTTCGAGTTCATTTTTTAGTGCGTGAAATAGTTTTCTTCACTTACATTTATTATAGTTTCCAAATTCTTTTGCATACATAAACTCTAAAATTTTTATTTTGTTGTGATCTTATGTCTTTTTGTTTACGAGAAAAATGGGAGAGTGAAAACTCAACTTTGGATCAGAAAAATAAAATTTTAACATCCAAAATGGAAATGCACAAATGCTGAGAGAGATAATTCCAAAAAGTACCTGTGATTTTTAAGGATAGGCAAAAAGTGGGTTGTTGGGCTCCGGTAAATATCCAACCATACGTTAACTTGAGAATTTAATTTTTTCTACTCGAAATTTTTTGATCATTAGGCCACTTGCATCCTCAACATGTTTCTGGCATGCATATCCACCATAGTTAAAACATGTTAGGATCAGTTATAAGTCTCTTTGCTGTCAAATCTATTAGGGGTTGTACTAGTGGAACTTCCCAAACATGCACAACAAAACTTTTGAGTTCATTTTTTAATGCGTGAAACAATTTTCTTCACTTGCATTTGTTATGTTTCCAAATTCTATTGCATACATAAACTCTAAAATTTTCATTTTGTTGTGATCTTATAACTGTTTTCATTACAAAAAAATTGGGAGACCGAAATATCAAGTTTGGATCTGAAAAACAAATTTGAATATCCAAAATGGAAATGCACAAATGCTGAGAGAGATAATTCCAAAAAGTATCTGTGATTTTAAAGAATAGGCAAAAAGTGGGTTGTTGGGCTCCGGTACATACCCAACCACACGTTAACTTGAGAATATAATTTTTGTACTCCTTCAAATTTTGGATCATTAGGCCATTGGCATCCTCAACATTTTTTTGGCATGCATATCCACCACACTTAAAATTTATTAGGATCAGTTACAAGTGTCTTTCCTATCAAATATGTTAGGGGTTGTACTAGTGGAACTTCCCAAACATGGATAACAAAACTTTGGAGTTCATTTTTTAGTGCGTGAAATAATTTTCTTCACTTACATTTATTATAGTTTCCAAATTCTTTTCCATACATAAACTCCAAAATTTTCATTTTGTTGTGTTCTTATATTTTTTTTGTTAACGAGAAAAAGGGGAGAGTGAAAACTCAACTTTCGATCAGAAAAATAAAATTTAAACATCTAAAATGGAAATGCACAAATGCTAAGAGAGATAATTCCAAAAAGTAACTATGATTTTTAAGGATAGGGAAAAAGTGGGTTGTTGGTCTCCGGTAAATATCCAACCACACGTTAACTTGAGAAATTAATTTTTTCTACTCGAAATTTTTGGATCATTAGGCCACTTGCATCCTCAACATGTTTCTAGCATGCATATCCCCCACACTTAAAACATGTGTGGATAAGTTACAAGTCTCTTTCCGATCAAATCTATTAGGGCTTGCACTAGAGGAACTTCCCCAACATGGATAACAAAACTTTGGAGTTCATTTTTTAGTGCGTGAAATAATTTTCTTCACTCACATTTATTATAGTTTCTAAATTCTTTTGCGTACATAAACTCTAAAATTTTCATTTTGCTGTGATCCAATATCTATTTTCCTTTACGAGAAAAATGGGAGAGTGAAAAATCCAGTTTGGATCTAAAAAAAAAATTTGAACATCTAAAATGGAATGTACAAATTCTGAGAGAGATAATTCCAAAAAGTATCTGTGATTTTTAAAGAGGCAAAAACTGGGTTGTTGGGCACCGGTAATATCACACCACACGTTTACTTGAGAATTTAATTTTTTCTACTCGAAATTTTGGGATCATTAGGCCACTTGCATCTTCAACATGTTTTTTGCATGCATATCCACCACACTCAAAACATATTAGGATTATTTACAAGTCTCTTTCCTATCAAATCTATTAGGGGTTCTGTTAGTGGAACTTCCCAAACATGGATAACAAAACTTTGGAGTTCATTTTTTAGTGCGTGAAATAATTTTCTTCTCTCACATTTTTTATAGTTTCCAAATTCTTTTGCGTACATAAATTCTTAAATTCTTAAATTTTAATTTTTTGTGATCTTATATCTTTTTTCTTTACGAAAAATTTGGAAGAGTGAAAACTCAAGTTTGAATCTGAAAAAAAAATTTTGAACACCCAAAATGGGAATGCACAGATGCTGAGAGAGATAATTCCAAGAAGTATATGTGATTTTTAAAGATAGGCAAAAAGTGGGTTGTTGGGCTCCGGTAAATATCCAACCACTCGTTAACTTGAGAATTTAACTTTTTCTACTCCTATAAATTTTTGGATCATTAGGCCACTTGCATCCTCAACATGTTTCTGGTAAGCATATCCACTAGACTTAAAACATGTTAGGATCAGTTAGAAGTCTTGTTCCTATCAAATCTATGAGGGGTTTTACTTGTGGAATTTCCCAAACATGGATAACAACACTTTGGAGTTCATTTTTTAGTGCGTAAAATAATTTTCTTCGCTCACATTTGTTATAGTTTTCAAATTCTTTTGCGTACTTTAACTCTAAAATTTTCATTTTGTTGTGATCTTATATGTTTTTTCGTTGCGAGAAAAATGGGAGAGTGAAAAGTCAAGTTTGGATTTGAAAAAAAATTTGAACATCCAAAATGGAAATGCACAAATGCTGAGAGAGATAATTCAAAAAAGCATCTGTGATTTTTAAGGATAGGCAAAAATTGGGTTGTTGGGCTCCGGTAAATATCCAACCACACGTTAACTTGAAAATTTTATTTTTTCTACTCCTTGAAATTTTTGGATCATTAGGCCACTTGCATCCTCAACATGTTTTTGGCATGCATATCCACCAGACTTAAAACATGTTAGGATCAGATACGAGTCTCTTTCCTATCAAATGTATTAGGGATTGTAGTTTTGGAACTTCCCAAACATAGATAACAAAACTTTGGAGTTCATTTTTTAGTGCGTGAAATAAGTTTCTTCACTTACATTTATTAAAGTTTCCAAATTCTTTTGCATACATAAACTCTAAAATTTTCATTTTGTTGTGACCTTATATCTTTTTTGTTTATGAGAAAAATGGGAGACTGAAAACTCAACTTTGGATCAGAAAAATAGAATTTTAACATCCAAAATGGAAATGCACAAATGCTGAGAGAGATAATTCCAAAAAGTATCTTTGATTTTTAAGGATAGGCAAAAAGTGGGTTGTTGGGCTCCGATAAATATCCAACCACACGTTAACTTGCGAATTTAATTTTTGCTACTCCTTCAAAATATATGATCATTAGGCCACTGGCATCCTCAACTTGTTTCTGGCATGCATATCCACCACACTTAAAATTTATTAGGACCAGTTACAAGTCTCTTTCCATATCAAATCTATTTGGGGTTGTACTATTGGAACTTCCCAAACATGGATAACAAAACTTGGGCGTTCATTTTTTAGTGCGTAAAATAATTTTCTTCGCTTACATTTGTTATAGTTTCCAAATTCTTTTGCATACATAAACTCTAAAATTTTCATTTTCTTGTGATCATATATCTTTTTTGTTTATGAGAAAAATGGGAGAGTGAAAACTCAACTTTCGATAAGTAAAATAAAATTTTAGCATCCAAAATGGAAATGCACAAATGTTGAGAGAGATAATTCCAAAAAGTATCTGTGATTTTTAAGGATAGGCAAAAAGTGGGTTGTTGGGCTCCGGTAAATATCCAACCACACGTTAACTAGAGAATTTAATTTTTTCTACTCGAAATTTTTGGATCATTAGGCCACTTGCATCCTCAACATGTTTCTGGCATGCATATCCACCACACTTAAATTATGTTAGGTTCAGTTACAAGTCTCTTTGCTATCAAATCTATTAGCGGTTGTACTACTGGAACATCCCAAACATGCATAACAAAACTTTGGAGTTCATTTTTTAGTGCGTGAAACAATTTTCTTCACATGCATTTGTTACGTTTCCAAATTCAATTGAATAGATAAACTCTAAAATTTTCATTTTGTTGTGATCTTATATCTTTTTTCATTAAGAAAAAGTTGGGAGAGTGAAATCTCAAGTTTGGAATAAGAAAAAAAAAATTTGAACATCCAAAATTGAAATACACAAATGCTGAGAGAGATAATTCCAAAAAGTATTTGTGATTTTAAAGGATAGGCAAAAAGTGGGTTGTTGGGCTCCAGTAAATATCCAATGACACGTTAACTTGAGAATTTAATTTTTTCTACTCAAAATTTTTGGATCATTAGGCCACTTGCATCCTCAACATGTTTCTGGCATGCATATCCACCACACTTAAAACATGTTAGAATAAGTTACTAGTCTCTTTCCTATCAAATTTATTAGGGGTTGTACTAGAGGAACTTCCCACATGGATAACAAAACATTGGAGTTCATTTTTTAGTGCATGAAATAATTTTCTTCACTCACATTTATTATAGTTTCCAAATTCTTTCGCGTACATAAACTCTAAAATTTTCATATTGTTGTTATCCAATATATGTTTTTCTTTATGAGAAAAATGAGAGAGTGAAAACTCCAGTTTGGATCTGAAAAAAATGTTTGAACAACTAAAATGGAAAGCACAAATGTTGAGAGAGATAATTCCAAAAAGTATCTGTGATCTTTGAAGATAGGCAAAAAGTGGGTTGTTGGGCTTTGGTAATATCACACCACACGTTTACTTGAGAATTTAATTTTTTCTACTCCTTCAAATTTTTGGATCATTAGGCCACTTGCAACTTCAACATGTTTCTGGCATGCATATCCACCACACTAAAAATATATTAGGATCGGTTGCAAGTCTCTTTCCTATCAAATCTATTAGGGGTTCTACAAGTCGAACTTCCCAAACATGGATAACAAAACTTTGGAGTTCATTTTTTAGTGCGTGAAATAATTTTCTTCTCTCACATTTGTTATAGTTTCCAAATTCTTTTGCGTACTTAAACTCTTAAATTTTCTTTTTTTTGTGATCTTATATCTTTTTTCTTTACGAGAAATTTGGGAGAGTGAAAACTAAAGCTTGGATCTAAAAAAAAAATTTGAACATCCAAAATGGAAATGCACAAATGCTGAGAGAGATAATTCCAAAAAGTATCTGTGATTTTAAAGGATAGGAAAAAGGTGGGTTGTTGGGCTCCGGTAAATATCCAACTACACGTTAACTTGAGAATTTAATTTTTTCTACTCGAAATTTTTGAATCATTAGGCCACTTGCATCCTCAACATGATTCTGGCATGCATATCCACCACACTTAAAACATGTTAGGATAAGTTACAAGTCTCTTTCCTATCAAATCTATTAGGGGTTGTACTTGAGGAACTTCCAAAACATCGATAACAAAACTTTGGAGTTCATTTTTTAGTGCGTGAAATAATTTTCTTCTCTCACATTTGTTATAGTTTCCAAATTCTTTTGCGTACTTCAACTCTTAAATTTTCATTTTTTTGTGATCTTTTATCTTTTTTCTTTACTAGAAATTTGGGAGAGTGAAAACTAAAGTTTGGATCTGAAAAAAAAAATTTGAACACCCAAAATGGGAATGCACAGATGCTGAGAGAGATAATTCCAAAAAATATATATGATTTTTAAAGATAGGAAAAAAGTGGGTTGTTGGGCTCCACTAAATATCCCACCACTCGTTAACTTGAGAATTTAATTTTTTCTACTCCTTGAAATTCTTGGATCATTAGGCCACATGCATCCTCAACATGTTTCTAGGATCAGTTAGAAGTCTCTTTCCTATCAAATCTATGAGGGGTTGTACTTGTGGAACTTCCCAAACATGGAAAATAAAACTTTGGCGTTCATTTTTTAGTGCGCGAAATAATTTTCTTCACTCACATTTATTATAGTTTCTAAATTCTTTTGCGTACCTAAACTGTAAAATTTTCTTTTTGTTGTGATCTTATATCTGTTTTTCTTTACGAGAAAAATGGGAGAGTGAAAACTCAAGTTTGGATATGAAAAAATAATTTGAACATCCAAAATGGAGTGAACAAATGCTGAGAGAGATAATTTCAAAAAGTATATGTGATTTTTAAGGATAGGCAAAAATTGGTTGTTGGGCTTCGGTAAATATCCAACAACACGTTAACTTGAAAATTTCAATTTTTCTACTCCTTGAAATTTTTGGATCATTAGGCCACTTGCATCCTCAACATGTTTCTGGCATGCATATCCACCACACTTAAAACATGTTAGGATCAGTTACAAGTCTCTTTCCTATCAAATCTATTACGGGTTATACTAGTGGAACTTCCCAAACATGGATAACAAAACCTTGGAGTTCATTTTTTAATGCGTGAAGTAATTTTCTTCACTCACATTTATTATACTTTCCAAGTTCTTTTGAGTACATAAACTCTAAAATTTTCATTTTGTTGTGATCTTATATCTGTTTTTCTTTACGAGAAAAAAGGGAGAGTGAAAACTCCAGTTTGGATCTGAAAAAAAAAATTGAACATCCAAAATGGAATGCACAAATGCTGATAAAGATAATTCCAAAAAGAATATATGATTTTTAAGGGTAGGCCAAAAGTGGGTTGTTGGGCTCCGGTAAATATCCAACCACACGTTAACTTCAAAATTTAATTTTTGCTACTCCTTCAAAATTTTGGATCATTAGGCCACTGGCATCCTCAACATGTTTTTGGCATGCATATCCACCACACTTAAAATTTATTAGGATCAGTTACAAGTCTCTTTCCTATCAAATCTATTAGGGGTTGTACTAGTGGAACCTCCCAAACATGGATAACAATACTTTGGAGTTCATTTTGTAGTGTGTGAAATAATTTTCTTCTCTCACATTTGTTATAGTTTCCAAATTCTTTTGCGTACTTAAACTCTTAAATTTTCTTTTTTTTGTGATCTTATATCTTTTTTCTTTACGAGAAATTTGGGAGAGTGAAAACTAAAGCTTAGATCTAAAAAAAAAATTTGAACATCCAAAATGGAAATGCACAAATGCTGAGAGAGATAATTCCAAAAAGTATCTGTGATTTTAAAGGATAGGAAAAAGGTGGGTTGTTGGGCTCCGGTAAATATCCAACTACACGTTAACTTGAGAATTTAATTTTTTCTACTCGAAATTTTTGAATCATTAGGCCACTTGCATCCTCAACATGATTCTGGCATGCATATCCACCACACTTAAAACATGTTAGGATAAGTTACAAGTCTCTTTCCTATCAAATCTATTAGGGGTTGTACTTGAGGAACTTCCAAAACATCGATAACAAAACTTTGGAGTTCATTTTTTAGTGCGTGAAATAATTTTCTTCTCTCACATTTGTTATAGTTTCCAAATTCTTTTACGTACTTCAACTCTTAAATTTTCATTTTTTTGTGATCTTTTATCTTTTTTCTTTACTAGAAATTTGGGAGAGTGAAAACTAAAGTTTGGATCTGAAAAAAAAAATTTGAACACCCAAAATGGGAATGCACAGATGCTGAGAGAGATAATTCCAAAAAATATATATGATTTTTAAAGATAGGAAAAAAGTGGGTTGTTGGGCACCAGTAAATATCCCACCACTCGTTAACTTGAGAATTTAATTTTTTCTACTCCTTGAAATTCTTGGATCATTTGGCCACATGCATCCTCAACATGTTTCTAGGATCAGTTAGAAGTCTCTTTCCTATCAAATCTATGAGGGGTTGTACTTGTGGAACTTCCCAAACATGGAAAATAAAACTTTGGCGTTCATTTTTTAGTGCGCGAAATAATTTTCTTCACTCACATTTATTATAGTTTCTAAATTCTTTTGCGTACCTAAACTGTAAAATTTTCTTTTTGTTGTGATCTTATATCTGTTTTTCTTTACGAGAAAAATGGGAGAGTGAAAACTCAAGTTTGGATATGAAAAAATAATTTGAACATCCAAAATGGAGTGAACAAATGCTGAGAGAGATAATTTCAAAAAGTATATGTGATTTTTAAGGATAGGCAAAAATTGGTTGTTGGGCTTCGGTAAATATCCAACAACACGTTAACTTGAAAATTTCAATTTTTCTACTCCTTGAAATTTTTGGATCATTAGGCCACTTGCATCCTCAACATGTTTCTGGCATGCATATCCACCACACTTAAAACATGTTAGGATCAGTTACAAGTCTCTTTCCTATCAAATCTATTACGGGTTATACTAGTGGAACTTCCCAAACATGGATAACAAAGCCTTGGAGTTCATTTTTTAATGCGTGAAATAATTTTCTTCACTCACATTTATTATACTTTCCAAGTTCTTTTGAGTACATAAACTCTAAAATTTTCATTTTGTTGTGATCTTATATCTGTTTTTCTTTACGAGAAAAAAGGGAGAGTGAAAACTCCAGTTTGGATCTGAAAAAAAAAATTGAACATCCAAAATGGAATGCACAAATGCTGATAAAGATAATTCCAAAAAGAATATGTGATTTTTAAGGGTAGGCCAAAAGTGGGTTGTTGGGCTCCGGTAAATATCCAACCACACGTTAACTTCAAAATTTAATTTTTGCTACTCCTTCAAAATTTTGGATCATTAGGCCACTGGCATCCTCAACATGTTTTTGGCATGCATATCCACCACACTTAAAATTTATTAGGATCAGTTACAAGTCTCTTTCCTATCAAATCTATTAGGGGTTGTACTAGTGGAACCTCCCAAACATGGATAACAATACTTTGGAGTTCATTTTTTAGTGCGTGAAATAATTTTTTTCGCTTAAATTTATTATTGTTTCCAAATTCTTTTGTATACATAAACTCTAAAATTTTCATTTTGTTGTGATCTTATATCTTTTTTGTTTACGAGAAAATGAGAGAGTGAAAACTCAACTTTTGATCAGAAAAATAAAATTTTAACATCCAAAATGGAAATGTGCAAATGCTGAGAGAGATAATTCAAAAAAGTATCTGTGATTTTTAAGGATAGGCAAAAAATGGGTTGTTGGCCTTCGGTAAATATCCAACCACACGTTACTTGAGAATTTAATTTTTTCTACTCAAAATTTTTGGATCATTAGGCCACTTGCATCCTCAACATGTTTCTGGTATGCATATCCACCACACTTAAAACATGTTAGGATCATTTACAAGTCTCTTTCCTATCAAATCTATTAGGGGTTGTACTAGTGGAACTTTCCAAATGTGGATAACAAAACTTTGGAGTTCATTTTTTAGTGCGTGAAATAATTTTCTTCACTCACATTTATTATAGTTTCCAAATTATTTTGAGAACATAAACTCTAAAATTTTCATTTTGTTGTGATCTTCTATCTGTTTTTCTTTACGAGAAAAAAGGGAGAGTGAAAACTCAAGTTTGGATCTAAAAAAAAAAAATTGAACATCCAAAATGGAATGCACAAATGCTGAAAAAGATAATTCCAAAAAGAATCCGTGATTTTTAAGGATAGGCAAAAAGTGGGTTGTTGGGCTCCGGTAAATATCTAACCACACATTAACTTGAGAATTTTATTTTTTCTACTCATTCAAAATTTTGGATCATTAGGCCACTGGCATCCTCAACATGTTTCTGGCATGCATATCCACCACACTTAAAATTTATTAGGATCAGTTAGAAGTCTCTTTCCCTATCAAATCTATTAGGGTTTGTACTAGTGCAACTTCCCAAACATGGATAACAAAACTTTGGAGTTCATTTTTTAGTGCGTGAAACAATTTTCTTCACTTGCATTTGTTATGTTTCCAAATTCTATTGCATACATAAACTCTAAAATTTTCATTTTGTTGTCATCTTATATCTTTTTTCATTACGAAAAAATTGGGAGAGTAAAATCTCAAGTTTGGATCTGAAAAAAAAAATTTGAACATCCAAAATGGAAATGCACAAATGCTGAGAGAGATAATTCCAAAAAGTATCTGTGATTTTAAAGGATAGGCAAAAAGTGGGTTTGTTGGGCTCCGGTAAATATCCAACCACACGATAACTTGAGAATATAATTTTTTCTACTCCAAAATTTTGGATCATTAGGCCACTAGCATCCTCAACATGTTTCTGGCATGCATATCCACCACACTTAAAATTTATTAGGATCAGTTACAAGTCTCTTTCCTATCAAATCTATTAGGGGTTGTACTAGTGGAACTTCCCAAACATGGATAACAAAACTTTGGAGTTCATTTTTTAGTGCGTGAAATAATTTTCTTCACTCATATTTATTATAGTTTCCAAATTCTTTTGCGTACATAAATTCTAAAATTTTCATTTTGTTGTGATCTTATATCTTTTTTGTTTACGAGAAAATTGGGAGAGTGAAAACTCAACTTTGGATGTGAAAAATAAAATTTTAACATCCAAAATGGAAATGCACAAATGCTGAGAGAGATAATTCCAAAAATTATCTGTGATTTTTAAGGATAGGCAAAAAGTGGGTTGTTGGGCTCCGGTAAATATCCAACCACACGTTAACTTGAGAATTTAATTTTTTGTACTCAAAATTTTTGGATCATTAGGCCACTTGCATGCTCAACATGTTTCTGGCATGCATATCCACGACACTTAAAACATGTTAGGATCGACTACAAGTCTCTTTCCTATCAAATCTATTAGGGGTTGTACTAGAGGAACTTCCCAAACATGGATAACAAAACTTTGGATTTCATTGTTTAGTGTGTGAAATAATTTTCTTCACTCACATTTATTATAGTTTTCAAATTCTTTTGCGTACATAAAGTCTAAAATTTTCAATTTTTTGTGATCTTATATCTTTTTTCTTTACAAGAAAAATGGGGGAGTTAAAACTCAAGTTTGGAATTGATAAAAAAATTTGAACATCCAAAATGGGAATTCACAAATGCTGAGAGAGATAATTCCAAAAAGTATATATCTTTTTTAAGGATAGGTAAAAAGTGGGTTGTTGGGCTCCCGTAAATATCCAAAAACATGTTAACCTGAGAATTTAATTTTCTCTACTCCTTGAACTTTTTGGATCAGTAGGCCACTTGCATCCTCAATATGTTTCTGGCATGCATATCCACCACACTTAAAACATGTTAGGATCAGTTAGAAGTCTCTTTCCTATTAAATCTATTCGGGGTTGTGCTAGAGGAATTTCCAACACATGGATAACAAAACCTTGGAGTTCATTTTTTAGTGCGTGAAATAATTTTCTTCACTCACATTGGTTATAGTTTCCAAATTCTTTTGCATACATAAACTCTAAAATTTTCATTTTGTTTTTGATCTTATATCTTTTTCCTTTACGAGAAACATGGGAGAGTGAAAACTCAAGTTTGGATCTAAAAAAAAACATTTAACATCCAAAATGAAACTGCATAAATGACGGGAGAGATGATTCCAAAAAGTATTTGTGATTTTTAAGGATAGGCAAAAAATGGGTGTTGGGCTCCGGTAAATATCCAACCACACGTTAACTAGAGAATTTAATTTACGATACTCCTTGAAATTTTTGAATCATTAGGCCACTTGTATCCTCAACATGTTTCTGGCATGCATATCCACCACACTTAAAGCATGTTAGGTTCAGTTAAAAGTCTCTTTCCTATCAAATCTTTCAGGGGATGTACTAGTGGAACTTCCCAAACATGGATAACAAAACTTTGGAGTTCATTTTTTAGTGCGTGGAATAATTTTCTTCACTCACATTTGCATAGTTTTGAATTTCTTTTGCCTACAAAAACTCTAAAATTTTCATTTTGTTGTGATCTTATACCTTTTTTCCTTACGAGAAAAATGGGTGAGTGAAAAGTCAAGTTTGGATCTAAAAAAAAAAAAGTTGAACATCCAAAATGGGAATGCACAAATGCTGAGAGGGATAGTTCCAAAAAGTATGTATGATTTTTAAGGATAGGCAAAAAGTGGGTTGTTGGGCTCCAGTAAATATCCAACCACACGTTAACTTGAGAATTTAATTTTCCTTACTCCTTGAAATTTTTGGATCATTAGGTCACTTGCATCCTCAACATGTTTCTCGCATGCATATCCACTACACTTAAAACATGTTAGGATCAGTTACAAGTCTCTTTCCTATCAAATCTATTAGGGGTTGTACTAGTGGAACTTCCCAAACATGGATAACAAAACTTTAGAGTTCATTTTTTATTACGTGTAAAAAATTTCTTTACTCATATTTGTTATAGTTTCCAAATTCTTTTTCCAACATAAACTCAAATATTTTCATTTTTTTGTGATCTTAGATCTTTATCTGTTTACCAGAAAAATGGGAGAGAGAAAACTCAAGTTTGGATCTGAAAAAAAAATTTTAAACATCCAAAATGGAAATGCACAAATGCTGAGAGAGATAATTCCAAAAAGTATCTGTAATTTTTAAAGATAGGCAAAGAGTGGGTTGCTGGGCTCCGATAATATCCAACCACACGTTAACTTGAGAATATAATTTTCTCTACCTAAAATTTTTGGATCATTAGGCCACTTGCATCCTCAACATGTTTCTGGTATGCATATCCACCACACTTAAAACATGTTAGGATCAGTTACAAGTCTCTTTCCTATCAAATCTATTAGGGGTTGTACTAGTTGAACTTCCCAAACATGGATAACAAAACTTTGGAATTCATTTTGTAGTGCGTGAAATAATTTTCTTCACTTACATTTGTTATAGTTTCCCAATTCTATTGCCTACATAAACTCTAAAATTTTCATTTTGTGTTGATCTTATATCTTTTTTCTTTACGAGAAAAATGGGAGGGTGAAAACTCAAGTTTGGATCTGAAAAAAAAAAATTGAACATCTAAAATTGGAATGCACAAATGGTGAGAGAGATAATTCCAAAAAGTATCTGTGATTTTTAAGGATAGGCAAAAAGTGGGTTGTTGGGCTAGGGTATTTATCCAACCACAAGTAAACTAGAGAATTTAATTTTCTCTACACCTTGAAATTTTTGTATCATTAAGCCGCTTGCATCATCAACATGTTTCTGGCATGCATATCCACCACACTTAAAATATGTTAGGATTAGTTACAAGTCTCTTTCCTATCAAATCTATTCGGGGTTGTACTTCTGGAACTTCCCAAACATGGATAACAAAACTTTGGAGTTCATTTTTTAGAGCGTGAAATAATTTTCTTCTCTCACATTTGTTATAGTTTCCAAATTCCTTTGCGTACATAAAATTTAAAATTTTCATTTTGTTGTGATCGTATATCTTTTTTCTTTACGAGATATTTGGGAGAGTGAAAACTCAAGTTTGGATCTGAAAAAAAAATTTGAACATCCAAAATGGAAATGCACAAATGCAGCGAGAGATAATTCCAAAAAGTATCTGTGATTTTTAAGGGTTTAGGGTTGTTGAGCTCCGGTAAATATCCAACCACACGTAAACATGAGAATTTAATTTTCTCTACTCCTTGAAATTTTTGGTTCATTAGGCCACTTGCATCCTCAACATGTTTCTGGCATGCATATCCACCACATTTAAAACATGTTAGGATCAGCTACAAGTCTCTTTCCTATCAAATCTATTCGGGGTTGTACTAGTGGAACTTCCCAAACATGAATAACGAAACTTTGGAGTATATTTTTTTGTGTGTGAAATAATTTTCATTGTTTAGTGGTGTTCTTATATCTTTTTACTTGACTAGAAAAATGGAAGAGTGAAAACTCAAGTTTGGATCTAAAAAAAAAAAAATTTGCACATCCAAAATGGAAATTCGCAAATGCTGAGAGAGATAATTCCAAAAAGTATCTGTGATTTTTAAGGACAGGCAAAAAGTGGGTTATTGGGCTCCGATAAATATCCAACCACATGTTAACTTGTGAATTTAATTTTTTCTACTCCTTGAAATTTTTTGATCATTTGGCCACTTGCATCTTCAACATCTTTCTGGCATGCATATCCACCACACTTAAAACATATTAGGATCAGGTACTAGTCTCTTTCCTATCAAATCTATTAGGGGTTGTACTAGTGGAACTTCCCAACCATGGATAATAAAACTTTGGAGTTCATTTTTTAGTGCGTGAAATAATTTTCTTCACTTACATTTATTATAATTTCCAAATTCTTTTGTATACATAAACTCTAAAATTTTCATTTTGTTGTGATCTTATATCTTTTTTGTTTACGAGAAAAATGGGAGAGTGAAAACTCAACTTTGGATCTGAAAAATAAAATTTTAACATCCAAAATGGAAATGCACAAACGCTGAGAGAGATAATTCCAAAAAGTATCAGTGGTTTTTAAGGTTAGGCAAAAAGTGGGTTGTTGGACTCCGGTAAATATTCAACCACACGGTAACTTGAGAATGTAATTTTTTCTACTCCTTGAAATTTTTGGATCATTAGGCCACTTGCATCCTCAACATGTTTCTGGAATGCATATCCACAACACTTAAAAAATGTTAGGATCAGTTACAAGTCTCTTTCCAATCAAATCTAATAGGGGTTCTACTAGTGGAACTTCCCAAACATGGATAACAAAACTTTGGAGTTCATTTTTTAGTGCGTGAAATAATTTTCTTCACTTGCGTTTGTTATAGTTTCCAAATTCTTTTTCATACATAAACTCTAAAATTTTCATTTTGTTGTGATGTTATATCTTTTTTCTTTACGAGAAAAATGGGAGAGTGAAAACTCAAGTTTGGATCTGAAAAAAAAATTTTAACATCCAAAATGGAAATGCACAAATGCTGAGAGAGATAATTCAAAGAAGCATCTATGATTTTTAAGGATAAGCAACAAGTGGGTTGTTGGGCTCCGGTAAATATCCAGCCACACGTTAACTTGAGAATTTAATTTTTTCTACTCCTTGAAATTTTTGGATCATTAGGCCACTTGCATCCTCAACATGTTTCTGGCACGCATATCCACCACACATAAAAAATGTTAGAATCTATTACAAGTCTCTTTCCTATCAAATCTATTAGGGGTTGTACTCGTGGAACTTCCCATACATTGATAACAAAACTTTGGAGTTCATTTTTTAGTGCGTGAAATAATTTTCTTCACTCACATTTATTGTAGTTTCAAAATTCTTTTGCATACATAAACTCTAAAATATTCATTTTGTTGTGATCTGATATCTATTTTTCTTCACGAGAAAAATGGGAGAGTGAAAACTCAAGTTTGGATCTGAAAAAAAAAATTTGAACATCCAAAATGGAAATGCACAAATGCTGAGAGAGATATCTCCAAAAAGTATCTGTGATTATCAAGCATAGGCAAAAAGTGGGCTCTTGGGCTCCGTTAAATAGCTAACTACACGTTAACTTGAGAATTTAATTTTTTATACTCCTTTAAATTTTTGGATCATTAGGCCACTTGCATCCTCATCATGTTTCTGGCATGGATATCCACCACACTTAAAATATGTTAGAATCAGTTACAAGTCTCTTTCCTATCAAATCTGCAAGGAGTTCTACTAGTGGAACCTCCCAAACATGGATAAAAAAACTTTTGAGTTCATTTTTTAGTGCGTGAATTAATTTTCCTCTCTCACATTTATTATAGTTTCCAAATTCTGTTGCGTACATAAACTCTAAAATTTTGATTATGTTGTGATCTTATATTTTTTTTGTTTACAAAAGAAAGGGTGAGCGAAAACTCAAGTTTGGATCTAAAAACAAATTTGAACATCCAAAATGAAAATGCATAAATGCTGAGAGAGATAATTCCAAAGAGTATCTGTGATTTTTAAGGATAGACAAAAAGTGGGTTATTGGGCTCCGGTAAATATCCAACCATACGTTCGCTTGAGAATTTAATTTTCTATACTCCTTTAAATTTTTGGATCATTAGGCCACTTGCATCCTCAACATGTTTCTTGCATGCATATCCACCACACTCAAAACATATTAGGATCAGTTACCAGTCTCTTTCCTTTCAAATCTATTAGGGGTTCTACTAGTGGAACTTCCCAAACATGGATAACAAAACTTTGGAGTTCATTTTTTAGTGCGTGAAATAATTTTCCTCTCTCACATTATTTATAATTTCCAAATTCTGTTGCGTACATAAACTCTAAAATTTCATTATGTTGTGATCTTATATTTTTTTTGTTTACAAAAAAAGAAGGGAGAGTGAAAACTCCAGTTTGGATCTGAAAAAAACGTTTGAACATCTAAAATGGAATGCACAAATGCTGAGAGAGATAATTCCAAAAATTATCTGTGATTTTTAAAGATAGGCAAAAAGTGGGTTGTTGGGCTCCGGTAATATCACACCACACGTTTACTTGAGAGTTTAATTTTTTCTACTCCTTGAAATTTTTGGATCATTAGGCCACTTGCATCCTCAACATGTTTCTTGCATGCATATCCACCACACTTAAAACATTGTAGGATCAGTTACAAGTCTCTTTCCTATCAAATCTATTAGGGGTTGTACTTGTGGAACTTCCCAAACATGGATAAAAAAACTTTGGAGTTCATTTTTTAGTGCGTGAAATAATTTTCTGCACTCACATTTGTCAAAGTTTTCCAATTCTTTTGCATACATAAACTCTAAAATTTTCATTTTGTTGTGATCTTATATCTTTCATTTTTACGAGAAAAATGGGAGAGTGAAAAGTTAAGTTTGGATCTGAAAAAAAAATTTTGAACTTCCAAAATGGAAATGCACAAATGAAAAGAGAGATAATTACAAAAACTATCTGTGATTTTTAAGGATAGGCCAAAAGTAGGTTGTTAGGCTCCGATAAATATCCAACCACACGTTAACTTGAGAATATAATTTTTTCTACTACTTGAAATTTTTGGATCATTAGGCCTCTTGCATCCTCAACAAGTTTCGGGCATGTATATCCACCACACTTAAAACATGTTAGGATCAGTTACAAGTCTTTTTCTTATCAAATCTATTAGGGGTTGTACTAGTGGAACTTCCCAAACAAGGATAACAAAGCTTTGGAGTTTATTTTTTAGTGTGTGAAATAATTTTCTTCAATTGCATTTGGTATAGGTACCAAATTCTTTTGCATTCATAATATCTGAAATTTTCATTTTGTTGTGATCTTATATCTATTTTCCTTACGAGAAAAATCGGAGATTGAAAACTCAAGTTTGGATATGAAAAAAAAAATTGAACATCCAAAATAGAAATGCACAAATGCTGAGAGAGATAATTCCAAAAAGTATCTATGATTTTTAAGGATAGGCAAAAAGTGGTTTGTTGGGCTCCAGTAAATATCCAACTACACGTTAACTTGAGAATTTTATTTTTTCTACTCCTTCAAAATTTTGGATCATTAGGCCACTGGCATCCTCAACATGTTTCTGGCCTGCATATCCACCAGACTGAAAACATGTTAGAATCAGTTACAAGTCTCTTTCCTATCAAATTTATTGGGGGTTGTACTTGTGGAACTTCCCAAACATGGATAACAAAACTTTGGATTTCATTTTTTAGTGCGTGAAATAATTTTCTTCACTTACATTTATTTTAGTTTGAAAATTCTTTTGCATACACAATCTCTAAAAGTATCTGTGATTTATAAAGATAGGATAAAAGTGGGTTGTTGGGCTACAGTAAATATCCAACCACACGTTAACTTAAGAATTTAAATTTTTGTCCTCGAAATTATTGGATCATTAGGCCACTTGCATCCTCAACAATTTTCTGGCATGCATATCCACCACACTTAAAACATATTAGGATCAGTTACCAGTCTCTTTCCTATCAAATCTATTAGGCGTTGTACGAGTGGAACTTCCCAAACATGGATAACAAAACTTTGGAGTTCCTTTTTTAGTGCGTGAATTAATTTTCTTCACTCACATTTATTATAGTTTCCACATTCTTTTGCGTACATAAACTCTGAAATTTTTATTTTGTTGTAATCTTATATCTTTTTTCTTTACAAGAAAAATGGGAGAGTGAAAACTCAACTTTAGATCTGAAAAATAAAATTTTAACATCCAAAATGGAAATGCACAAATACTGAGAGAGATAATTCCAAAAAGCATCTGTGATTTTTAAGGTTAGGCAAAAAGTGGGTTGTTGGGCTTCGGTAAATATCAAACCACATGTTAACTTGAAAATTTAATTTTTTATTCTCCTTGAAATTTTTGGATCATTAGGCCACTTGCATCTTCAACATCTTTCTGGCATGCATATCCACCACACTTAAACCGTATTAGGATTAGTTACAAGTCTCTTTCCTATCAAATCTATTAGTGGTTGTACTAGTGGAACTTCCCAAACATTGATAACAAAACTTTGGAGTTCATTTTTTAGTGCGTGAAATAATTTTCTTCACTTACATTTATTATAGTTTCCAGATTCTTTTGCATACACAAACTCTAAAATTTTCATTTTGTTGTGATCTTATATCTTTTTTGTTTACGAGAAAAATGAGAGAGTGAAAACTCAACTTTGGATCTGAAAGAAAACATTTGAACATCCAAAATGCATATGCACGAATGCTGAGAGAGATAATTCCAAAATGTATCTGTGATTTTTAATGATAGGCAAAAAGTGGGTTGTTGGGCTCCAGTAAATTTCCAACCACACGTTTACTTGAGAATTTAATTTTTTCTACTCCTTGAAATTTTTGGATCATTAGGCCACTTGCATTCTCAACATGTTTCTGGCATGCATATCTACCTGACTAAAAACATGTTAGGATCAGTTACAAGTCTCTTACCTATCAAATCTATTGGGGGTTGTACTTGTGAAACTTCGAAAAAACGGATAACAAAACTTTGGAGTTAATTTTTTATTGCGTGAAAAAATTTTCTCCACTTACATTTATTATAGTTTCCAAATTCTTTTGCATACATAAACTCTAAAATTTTTATTTTTTTGTGATCTTTTATCTTTTTTCTTTACGAGAAAAATGGGAGAATGAAAAGTCAACTTTGGATCTAAAAAATAAAATTTTAACATCCAAAATGGAAATGCAAAAATGCTGAGAGTGACAATTCCAAAATGTATCTGTGATTTTTAAGGATAGGCAAAAAGTGGGTTGTTGAGCTCCGGTAAATATCCAACCACAAGTTAACTTGAGAATTTAATTTTTCGTACTCCTTGAAATTTTTGGATCATTAGGCCACTTACATCTTCAACAATTTTTTGGCATGCATATCCACCACACTTAAAATATATTACGATCAGTTATCAATCTCATTCTTATCAAATTTTTTGCAGTTCATTTTTTAGTGTGTTAAGTAATTTTCTTCACTCACATTTATTATAGTTTCCAAATTCTTTTGCATACATAAACTCTAAAATTTTCATTTTGTTGTGATCTTATATATTTTTACTTTACAAGAAAAACGGGAGAGTGAAAACTCAACTTTGGATCTGAAAAATAAAAGTTTAACATCCAAAATGGAAATGCACAAATGCTGAGAGAGATAATTCCAAAAGGCATATGTGATTTTTAAGGTTAGGCAAAAAGTGGGTTGTTGGGCTCCGGTAAATATCAAACCACACGTTAACTTGAAAATTTAATTTTTTATTCTCCTTGAAATTTTAGGATCATTAGGCCACATGCATCTTCAACATCTTTCTGGCATGCATATCCACCACACTTAAAACATACTAGCATCAGTTACAAGTCTGTTTCCTATCAAATCTATTAGTGGTTGTACTAGTGGAACTTCCCAAACATGGATAACAAAACTTTGGAGTTCATTTTTTAGTGCGGGAAATAATTTTCTTCACTTACATTTATTAAAGTTTCCAAATTCTTTTGCATACACAATCTCTAAAATTTTCATTTTGTTGTGATCTTTATATCTTTTTTTGTTTACGAGAAAAATGGAAGAGTGAAAACTCTACTTTGGATATAAAAAAAAACATTCGAACATCCAAAAAGGAAATGCACAAATGCTGAGAGAGATAATTGCAAAATGAATCTGTGATTTTTAAGGATAGGCAAAAAGTGGGTTGTTGGGCTCCGGTAAATATCCAACCACACGTTAACTTGAGAATTTAATTTTTTCTACACCTTGATATTTTTGGATCATTAGGCCACTTGCATCCTCAACATGTTTCTGGCAAGCATATCCACCACACCTAAAACTTGTTAGGATCTGTTACAAGTCTCGTTCCTATCAAATCTATTAGGGGTTGTACTCGTGGAACTTCCCAAACATTGATAACAAAACTTTGGAGTTCATTTTTTAGTGCGTGAAATAATATTCCTCACTCACATTTATTATAGTTTCCAAATTCTTTTGCATACATAAACTCTAAAATTTTCATTTTGTTGTGATCTTATATCTGTTTTTCTTCATGAGAAAAATGGGAGAGTGAAAACTCAAGTTTGGATCTGGAAAAAAAATTTGAACATCCAAAATGGAATGCACAAGTGGTGAGAGAGATAATTCCAAAAAGTATCAGTGATTTTTCAAGATATGCAAAAAGTGGGATCCTCGGCTCCGGTGAATATGCAACCACACTGTAACTTGAGAATTTAATTTTTTAACTCAAAATTTTTGGATAATTAGGCCACTTGCATCGTCTACATGTTTCTGGCATGCAAATCCACCAAACTGAAAACATGTTGGGATGAGTTGCAAGTCTCTTTCCTATCAAATCTATTAGGGGTTCTACTTGTGGAACTTCCCTAAGATGGATAACAAAACTTTAGAGTTCATTTTCTAGTGCATGAAATAATTTTCTTCACTTACATATATTATAGTTTCCAAATTATTTTGCATACATAAACTCTAAAATTTTCACTTTGTTGTGATCTTATATCTTTTTTTTTTACGAGAACAATAGGAGAGTGAAAACTCAACTTTGGATCTAAAAACTAAAATTTTTGGATCATTAGGCCACTTGCATCTTCAACATGTTTCTGGCATGCATATCCACCACACACAAAACATATTAGGATCAATTACAAGTCTCTTTCCTATAAAATCTATTAGCGGTTCTACTACTGGAACTTCCCAAACATGGATAACAAAACTTTGGAGTTCATTTTTTATTGCGTGGAATAATTTTCTTCACTCACATTTGTCAAAGTTTTTAAATTGTTATGCACTCATAAACTCTAAAATTTTTATTTTGTTGTGATCTTATATCTTTCTTTTTTACGAGAAAAATGGGAGAGTGAAAAGTTAAGTTTGGATCTGAAAAAAAAAATTTTGAACTTCCAAAATGGAAATGCACAAATGAAGAGAGAGATAATTACAAAAAATATCTGCGATTTTTAAGGATAGGCAAAAAAAGTGTTGTTGGGCTACGGTAAATATCCTACCACACGTTAACTTGAGAATTTAATTTTTTCTACTCCTTGAAATTTTCTGATCATTAGGCAACTGGCATCCTCAACATGTTTCTGGCATGCATATCCACCACACTTAAAACATTTTAGGATCAGTTACAAGTCCCTTTCCTATCAAATCTATTAGGGTTTGTACTAGTGGAACTTCCCAAACATGGATAACAAAACTTTGGAGTTCATTTTTTAGTGCGTGAAATAATTTTTTTCACTCACATTTATTATAGTTTCTAAATTCTTTTGCGTACATAAACTCTAAAATTTTCATTTTGTTGAGATCTTATATCTATTTTTCTTCACGAGAAAAATGGAAGAGTGAAAACTCAAGTTTGGATATGAAAAAATAATTTGAACATTCAAAATGGAATGCACAAATGCTGAGAGAGATAATATCAAAAAGTATCTGTGATTTTTAAGGATAGGTAAAAAGTGGGTTGTTGGGCTCAGGTAAATATCCAACCCCACGTTAACTTGAAAATTTCATTTTTTCTACTCCTTGAAATTTTTGGATCATTAGGCCACTTGCATCCTCAACATGTTTCTGGCATGCATATCCACCAGACTTCAAACATGTTAGGGTCAGTTACGAGTCTCTTTCCTATCAAATCTATTAGGGATTGTTGTTTTGGAACTTCCCAAACATGGATAAAAAAACTTTGGAGTTCATTTTTAGTGCATGAAATAAGTTTCTTCACTTACTTTTATTATAGTATCCAAATTCTTTTGCATACATAAACTCTAAAATTTTGATTTTGTTGTGATCTTATATCTTTTTTGTTTACAAGAAAAATGGGAGAGTAAAAACTCAACTTTGGTTCAGAAAAATAAAATTTTAGCATCCAAAATGGAAATGCACAAATGCTGAGAGAGATAATTCCAAAAAGTATTTGTGATTTTTAAGGATAGGCAAAAAGTGGGTTGTTTGGCTCCGGTAAATATCCAACCACAGGTTAACATGAGAATTTTATTTTTTCAACTCTAAATTTTTGGATCATTAGGCCACTTGCATCCTCAACATGTTTCTGGCATGTATATCCACCACACTTAAAACATGTTAGGATCAGTTACAAGTCTCTTTCCTATCAAATCTATTAGGGGTTATACTAGTGGAACTTGCCAAACATGGATAACAAAACTTTGGAGTTCATTTTTTAGAGCGTGAAATAATTTTCTTCACTTACATTTATTATAGTTTCCAAATTCTTTTGCATACATAAATCCTAAAATTTTCATTTTGTTGTGATCTTATATCTTTTTTGTTTACGAGAAAAATGACAGAGTGAAAACTCAACTTTGGATCAGAAAAATAAAAATTTTACATCCAAAACGGAAATGCACAAATGCTCAGAGAGATAATTCCAAAAAGTATCTGTGATTTTTAAGGATAGGCCAAAAGTGGTTTGTTGGGCTCCGGTAAATATCCAACCACACGTTAACTTGAGATTTTAATTTTTTCTACTTGTAATATTTGGATCATTAGGCCACTTGCATCCTCAACATGTTTCTGGCATGCATATCTACAACACTTAAAACATGTTAGGATCATTTACAAGTCTCTTTCCTATCAAATCTATTAGGGGTTGTACTAGTGGAACTTTCCAAACATGGATAACAAAAATTTGGAGTTCATTTTTTAGTGCGTGAAATAATTTTCATCACTCACATTTATTATAGTTTCCAAATTCTTTTGAGAACATAAACTCTAAAACTTTCATTTTGTTGTGATCTTATATCTATTTTTCTTTACGAGAAAAAAGAGAAAGTGAAAACTCATGTTTTGATCTGAAAAAAAAATTTGAACATCCAAAATAGAATGCACAAATTCTGAAAAAGATAATTCCAAAAAGAATCTGTGACTTTTAAGGATAGGCAAAAAGTGGGCTTCTGGGCTCCGGTAAATATCCAACCACACGTTAAATTGAGAATTTAATTTTTTCTACTACTTGAAATTTTTGGATCATTAGGCCACTGGCATCCTCAACATGTTTCTGGCATGCATATCCACCACACTTAAAATTAATTAGGATAAGTTAGAAATCTCTTTCCAAATCAAATCCATTAGGGGTTGTACTAGTGGAACTTCCCAAACATGGATAACAAAACTTTGGAGTTCATTTTTTTAGTGCGTGAAATAATTTTCTTCACTCACATTTATTATAGTTTCCAAATTCTTTTGCATACATAAGTTTAAAATTTTCATTTTGTTGTGATCTTATATCTTTTTTGTTTACGAGAAAAATGGGAAAGTGAAAACTCAAGTTTTGATCTGAAAATAAATTTTGAACATCCAAAATAGAATGCACAAATGCTGAAAAAGATAATTCCAAAAAGAATTTGTGAGTTTTAAGGATAGGCAAAAAGTGGGTTTCTGGGCTCCGGTAAATATCCAACCACACGTTAACTTGAGAATTTAATTTTTTCTACTCCTTGAAAATTTTGGATCATTAGGCCACTGGCATCCTCAACATGTTTTTGGCATGCATATCCACCATACTTAAAATTAATTAGGATATGTTTGAAGTCTCTTTCCATATCAAATCCATTAGGGGTTGTACTAGTGGAACTTCCCAAACATGGATAACAAAACTTTGGAGTTCATATTTTAGTGCGTGAAATAATTTTCTTCACTCACATTTATTATAGTTTCCAAATTCTTTTGCATACATCAACTCTAAAATTTTCATTTTGTTGTGATCTTATATCTTTTTTGTTTACGAGAAAAATGGGAGAATGGAAACTCAACTTTCGATAAGAAAAATAAAATTTTAACATCCAAAATGGAAATGCATAAATGCTGAGAGAGATCATTCCAAAAAGTATCTGTGATTTTTAAGGATAGGCAAAAAGTTGGTTGTTGGGCCCCGGTAAATGTCCAACCACACGTTAACTTTAGAATTTAATTTTTTCTACTCGAAATTTTTGGATTATTAGGGCACTTGCATCCTCAACATGTTTCTGGCAAGTATATCCACCACACTTAAAACATGTTAGGATCATTTACAAGTCTCTTTTCTATCAAATCTATTAGGGGTTGTGCTAGTGGAACTTCCCAAACATGCATAACAAAACTTTGGAGTTCATTTTTTAGTGCGTGAAACAATTTTCTTCACTTGCATTTGTTATGTTTCCAAATTCGTTTGCATACATAAACTCTAAAATTTTCATTTTGCTGTGATCTTATATCTTTTTTGTTTACGAGAAAAATGGGATAGTGGACACTCAACTTTGGATCAGAAAAATAAAATTTTAACATCCAAAATGGAAATGCACAAATGCTGAGAGAGATAATTCCAAAAAGTATCTGTGATTTTTAAGGATAGGAAAAAAGTGGGTTGTTGGGCTCCAGTAATTATCCAACCACACGTTAACTTGAGAATTTAATTTTTTCTACTCGTAATTTTTGGATCATTAGGCCACTTGCATCCTCAACATGTTTCTGGCATGCATATCCACCACACTTAAAACATGATAGGATCAGTTACAAGTGTCTTTCCTATCAAATCTATTAGGGGTTGTACTTGTGGAACTTCCCAAACATGGATAAAAAAACTTTGGAATTCATTTTTTTATGCAAGAAATAATTTTCTTCACTCACATTTATTATAGTTTCCAAGTTCTTTTGAGTACATAAACTCTAAAATTTTCATTTTGTTGAGATCTTATATCTGTTTTTCTTTATGAGAAAAAAGGGAGAGTGAAAACTCCAGTCTGGATCTGAAAAAGAAAATTGAACATCCAAAATGAAATGCACAAATGCTGATAAAGATAATTCCAAAAAGAATCTGTGATTTTTAAGGATAGGTAATAAGTGGGTTGTTGGGCTCCGGTAAATATCCAACCACAAGTTAACTTCAGAATTTAATTTTTGCTACTCCATCAAAATTTTGGATCATTAGGCCACTAGCATCCTTAACATGTTTCTGGCATGCATATCCACCACACTTAAAATTTATTAGGATCAGTTACAAGTCTCTTTCCTATCAAATCTATTAGGGGTTGTACTAGTGGAACTTCTCAAACATGGATAACAAAACTTTGGAGTTCATTTTTTAGTGCGTGAAATAATTTTCTTCACTTACATTTATTATAGTTTCAAAATTCTTTTGCATACATAAACTCTAAAATTTTCATTTTGTTGTGATCTTATATCTTTTTTGTTTATGAGAAAAATGGGAGAGTGAAAACTCAACTTTTGATCAGAAAAATAAAATTTTAACATCCAAAATGCAAATGCACAAATGCTGAGAGTGATAATTCCAAAAAGTATCTGTGATTTTTAAGGATAGGCAAAAAGTGGGTTGTTGGGCTCCGGTAAATATCCAACCACATGTTAACTTGAGAATTTAATTTTTTCTACTCGTAATTTTTTGATCATTAGGCCACTTTGCATCCTCAACATGTTTCTGGCATGCATATCCACCACACTTAAAACAATTTAGGATCATTTACAAGTCTCTTTCCTATCAAATCTATTAGGGGTTGTACTAGTGGAACTTTCCAAACATGGATAACAAAACTTTGGAGTTCATTTTTTAGTGCGTGAAATAATTTTCTTAACTCACATTTATTATAGTTTCCAAGTTCTTTTGAGTACATAAACTCTAAAATTTTCATTTTGTTGAGATCTTATATCTGTTTTTCTTTACGAGAAAAAAGGGAGAGTGAAAACTCCAGTTTGGATCTGAAAAAAAAAATTGAACATCCAAAATGGAATGCACAAATGCTGATAAAGATAATTCCAAAAAGAATCTATGATTTTTAAGGATAGGCAAAAAGTGGGTTGTTGGGCTCCGGTAAATATCCAACCACCCGTTAACTTGAGAATTTAATTTTTTCTACTCCTTCAAAATATTGGATCATTAGGTCACTGGCATCCTCAACATGTTTCTGGCATGCATATTCACCACACTTAAAATTTATTAGGATAAGTTAGAAGTCTCTTTCCATATCAAATCTATTAGGGGTTGTACAAGTGGAATTTCCCAAACATGGATAACAAAACTTTGGAGTTCATTTTTTAGTGCGCGAAATAATTTTCTTCACTCACATTTATTATAGTTTCCAAATTCTTTTGCATACATGAACTCTAAAATTTTCATTTTGTTGTGATCTTATATCTTCTTTTTTTACGAGAAAAATGGGAGAGTGGAAACTCAACTTTCTATAAGAAAAATAAAATTTTAACATCCAAAATGGAAATGCACAAATGCTGAGAGAGATAATTCCAGAAAGTATCTGTGATTTTTAAGGATAGACAAAATTTTGGTTGTTGGGCTCCGGTAAATGTCCAACCACACGTTAACTATAGAATTTAATTTTTTCTACTCGAAATTTTTGGATCATTAGGCCACTTGCATCCTCAACAAGTTTCTTGCAAGCATATCCAACACACTTAAAACATGTTAGGATCTGTTACAAATCTCTTTGCTATCAAATCTATTAGGGGTTTTACTAGTGGAACTTCCCAAACATGCATAACAAAACTTTGGAGTTCATTTTTTAGAGCGTGAAACAATTTTCTTCACTTGCATTTGTTATGTTTCCAAATTATTTTGCATACATAAACTCTAAAATTTTCCATTTGTTGTGATCTTATATCTTTTTTTTTTACGAGAAAAATGGGAGAGTGAAAACTCAACTTTGGATCTGAAAAATAAAATTTTAACATCCAAAATGGAAATGCACAAATGCTTAGAGAGATAATTCCAAAAAGTATCTGTGATTTTTAAGGATTGGCAAAAAGTTGGTTGTTGGGCTCCGGTAAATATCCAACGACACGTTAACTTCAGAATTTACTTTTTTCTACTCGAAATTTTTGGATCATTAGGCCACTTGCATCCTCAACATGTTTCTGGCATGCATATCCACCACACTCAAAACATATTAGGATCTGTTACAAGTCTCTTTCCTATCAAATCTATTAGGGGTTCTACTAGTGGAACTTCCCAAACATGGATAACAAAACTTTGGAGTTCATTTTTTAGTGCGTGAAATAATTTTCTTCACTAACATTTGTCAAGGTTTTAAAATTATTTTGCACACATAAACTCTAAAATTTTTATTTTCTTGTGAGCTTATATCTTTCTTTTTTACGAGAAAAATGGGAGAGTGAAAAGTTAAGTTTGGATCTGAAAAAAAAAAATTTGAACTTCCAAAATGGAAATGCACAAATGAAGAGAGAGATAATTACAAAAAGTATCTGTGATTTTTAAGGATAGGCAAAAAGTGGGTTGTTGGGCTCCAGTAAATATCCAACCACACGTTAACTTGAGAATTTAATTTTTCCTACTTCTTTGAAATTTTTGGATCATTAGGCCTCTTGCATCCTCACCATGTTTCTGGCATGCATATCCACCACACTTAAAACATGTTAGGATCAATTACAAGTCTCTTTCCTATCAAATCTATTAGGGGTTGTACTAGTGGATCTTCCTAAACAAGGATAACAAAACTTTGGTGTTTATTTTTTAGTGCGTGAAATAATTTTCTTCAATTGCATTCGGTATAGTTACCAAATTCTTTTTCATTCATAATTTCTGAAATTTTCATTTTGTTGTGATCTTATATATATTTTCCTTACGAGAAAAATTGGAGATTGAGAACTCAAGTTTGGATCTGAAAAAAAAAATTGAACATCCAAAATGGAAATGCACAAATGTTGAGAGAGATAATTCCAAAAAGTAGCTGTGATTTTTAAGCTTAGGCAAAAAGTGGGTTGTTGGGCTCCGGTAAATATCCAACCACACGTTAACTTGAGAATTTTATTTTTTCTACTCCTTCAAAATTTTGGATCATTAGCCCACTGGCATCCTCAACGTGGTTCCGGCATGCATATCCACTAGACTGAAAACATGATAGAATCAGTTACAAGTCTCTTTCCTATCAAATCTATTGGGGGTTGTACTTGTGGAACTTCCCAAACATGGATAACAAAACTTTGGAGTTCATTTTTTAGTGCATGAAATAATTTTCTTCACTTACATTTATTATAGTTTCCACATTCTTTTGCGTACATAAACTCTAAAATTTTCATTTTGTTGTGACCTTATATCTTTTTTCTCTACAAGAAAAATGGGAGAGTAAAAACTCAACTTTAGATCTGAAAAATAAAATTTTAACATCCAAAATGGAAATGCACAAATGCTGAGAGAGATAATTCCAAAAAGCATCTGTGATTTTTAAGGTTAGGCAAAAAGTGGGTTGTTGGGCTCCGGTAAATAACACAACCACACGTTAACTTGAAAATTTAATTTTTTATTCTCCTTGAAATTTTTGGATAATTAGGCCACTTGCATCTTCAACCTCTTTCTACATTGTATATCCACCACACTTAATACATATTAGGATTAGTTACAAGTCTCTTTCCTATCTAATCTATTAGTGGTTGTACTAGTGGAACTTCCGAAACATTGATAACAAAACTTTGGTGTTCATTTGTTAGTGCGTGAAATAATTTTCTTCACTTACATTTATTATAGTTTCCAAATTCTTTTGCATACACAAACTCTAAAATTTTCATTTTGTTGTGATCTTATATCTTTTTTGTTTACGAGAAAAATGGGAGAGTGAAAACTCAACTTTGGATCTGAAAGAAAACATTTGAACATCCAAAATGGAAATGCACAAATGCTGAGAGAGATAGTTCCAAAATGTATCTGTGATTTTTAAGGATAGGCAAAAAGTGGGTTGTTGGGCTCCGGTAAATTTCCAACCACAAGTTAACTTGAGAATTTAATTTTTTCTACTCCTTGAAATTTTTGGATCATTAGGCCACTTGCATCCTCAACATGTTTCTGGCATGCATATCCACCTGACTAAAAACATGTTAGGATCAGTTACAAGTCTCTTACCTATCTAATCTATTGGGGTTTGTACTTGTGGAACTTCGAAAACACGGATAACAAAACTTTGGAGTTAATTTTTAAGTGCGTGAAAAAATTTTATTCACCTACATTTATTATAGTTTCGAAAATCTTTTGCATACATAAACTCTAAAATTTTCATTTTTTTGTGATCTTATATCTTTTTTCTTTACGAGAAAAATGGGAGAGTGAAAACTCCACTTTGGATCTATAAAACAAAATTTTAACATCCAAAATGGAAATGCAAAAATGTTGAGAGAGACAATTCCAAAATGTATCTGTGATTTTTAAGGATAGGCAAAAAGAGGGTTGTTGAGCTCCGGTAAATATCCAACCACACGTTAACTTGAGAATTTACATTTTCGTACTTCTTGAAATTTTTGGATCATTAGGCCACTTACATCTTCAACAATTTTTTGGCATGCATATCCACCACACTTAAAATATATTAGGATCGGTTATCAATCTCATTCCTATCAAATCTATTAGGGGTTGTACTAGTGGAACTTCCCAAACATGGATAACAAAACTTTGGAGTTCATTTTTTAGTGTGTGAAATAATTTTCTTCACTCACATTTATTATTGTTTCCAAATTCTTTTGCATACATAAACTCTAAAATTTTCATTCTGTTGTGATCTTATATCCTTTTACTTTACAAGAAAAATGGGAGAGTGAAAACTCCACTATGGATCTGAAAAATAAAAGTTTAACATCCAAAATGGAAATGCACAAATACTGAGAGAGATAATTCCAAAAAGCATCTGTGATTTTTAAGGTTAGGGAAAAAGTGGGTTGTTGGGCTCCGATAAATATCACACCACACGTTAACTTGAAAATTTAATTTTTTATTCTCCTTGAAATTTTAGGATCATTAGGCCACATGCATCTTCAACATCTTTCTGGCATGCATATCCACCACACTTAAAACATACTAGGATCAGTTACCAGTCTCTTTCCTATCAAATCTATTAGGGGTTGTACTAGTGGAACTTCCCAAACATGGATAACAAAACTTTGGAGTTCATCTTTTAGTGCGTAAAATAAGTTTCTTCACTTACATTTATTATACTTTCCAAATTCTTTTGCATACATAAACTCTAAAATTTTCATTTTGTTGTGATCTTATATCTTTTTTGTTTACGAGAAAAATGGGAGAGTGAAAACTCAACTTTGGATCAGAAAAATAAAATTTTAACATCCAAAATGGAAATGCACAAATGCTGAGAGAGATAATTCCAAAAAGTATCTGTGATTTTTAAGGATAGGCAAAAAGTGGGTTGTTGGGCTCCGGTAAATATCCAACCACACGTTAACGTGAGAATTTAATTTTTTTACTCAGAATTTCTGTATCATTAGGCCACTTGCATCCTCAACATGTTTCTGGCATGCATATCCGCCACACTTAAAACATGTTAGGATCATTTACAAGTCTCTTTCCTATCAAATCTATTAGGGGTTGTACTAGTGGAACTTTCCAAACATGGATAACAAAACTTTGGAGTTCATTTTTTAGTGCGTGAAATAATTTTCTTCACTTACATTTATCATTGTTTCGAAATTCTTTTGCATACATAAAATCTAAAATTTTCATTTTGTTGTGATTTTATATCTTTTTTGTTTCCGATAAAAATGGGAGAGTGAAAACTCAATTTTGGATCTGAAAAATAAAATTTTAACATCCAAAATAGAAATGCACAAATGCTAAGAGAGATAATTCATAAAAGTATATGTGATTTTTAAGGATAGGCAAAAAGTAGGTTGTTGGGCTCCGATAAATATCCAACCACACGTTAACTTGAGAATTTAACTTTTTCTTCTCCTTGAAATATTTGATTCATTACGGCACTTGCATCCTCAACATGGTTTTGGCATGCCTATCCACCACACTTAAAACATGTTAGGAACAGTTACAGGTCTCTTTCCTATCAAATCTATTAAGGGTTGTACTAGTGGAACTTCCTAAACATGCATACCAAAACTTTGGAGTTCATTTTTTAGTGCGTGAAATAATTTTCTACACTCACATTTATTATAGTATCCAAATTCTTTTGCATACATAAACTCCAAAATTTTTATTTTGTTGTGATCTTATATTTTTTTTCTTTACGGGAAAAATGGGAGAGTGAAAACTCAAGTTTGGATCTGTTAAAAAAATTGAACATCGAAAATACAAAGGCACAAATGCTGAGAGAGACAATTCCAAAAAGTATCCGTGATTTTTAAGGAAAGGCAAAAAGTGGGTTGTTGGGCTCCGGTAAATATCCAACCACATGGTAACTTGAGAATTTCATTTTTACTACTTGAAATTTTTGGATCAATAGGGCACTTGCATCCTCAACAGGTTTCTGGCATGCATATCCACCACACTTAAAACATGTTGGGATCAGTTACCAGTCTCTTTCCTATCAAATCTATTAGGGGTTGTACTAGTGGAACTTCCCAAACATGGATAACAAAACTTTGGAGTTCAGTTTTTAGTGCGTGAAATAATTTTCTACACTCACATTTATTATAGTATCCAAATTCTTTTGCATACATAAACTCCAAAATTTTTATTTTGTTGTGATCTTATATCTTTTTTCTTTACGGGAAAAATGGGAGAGTGAAAACTCAAGTTTGGATCTGTTAAAAAAATTGAACATCGAAAATACAAAGGCACAAATGCTGAGAGAGACAATTCCAAAAAGTATCCGTGATTTTTAAGGAAAGGCAAAAAGTGGGTTGTTGGGCTCCGGTAAATATCCAACCACATGGTAACTTGAGAATTTCATTTTTACTACTTGAAATTTTTGGATCAATAGGGCACTTGCATCCTCAACATGTTTCTGGCATGCATATCCACCACACTTAAAACATGTTGGGATCAGTTACCAGTCTCTTTCCTATCAAATCTATTAGGGGTTGTGCTAGTGGAACTTCCCAAACATGGATAACAAAACTTTGGAGTTCAGTTTTTAGTGCGTGAAATAATTTTCTTCACTTACATTTATTATAGTTTCGAAATTCTTTTGCATACATAAACTCTAAAATTTTCATTTTGTTGTGATCTTATATCTTTTTTGTTTACGAGAAAAATGTGTGAGTGAAAACTCAACTTTGGATCAGAAAAATAAAATTTTAACATCCAAAATGGAAATGCACAAATGCTGAGAGAGATAATTCCAAAAAGTATCTATGATTTTTAAGGATAGGCAAAAAGTGGGTTGTTGGGCTCCGGTAAATATTAATACACACGTTAACTTGACAATATAATTTTTTCTACACGAAATTTTTGGATCATTTGGCCACTTGCATCCTCAACATGTTTCTGGCATGCATATCTTCCACATTTAAAAATTTATTAGGATAAGTTAGAAGTCTCTTTCCATATCAAATCTATTAGGGGTTGTACTAGTGGTACTTCCCAAACATGGATAACAAAACTTTGGCGTTCAATTTTTAGTGCGTGAAATAATTTTCTTCACTCACATTTATTATAGTTTCCAAATTCTTTTGAGTACATGAACTCTAAAATTTTAAATTTGTTGTGATCTTATATCTGTTTTTCTTTACATGAAAAAAGGGAGAGTGAAAACTCAAGTTTGGATCTGAAAAAAAAATTGAACATCCAAAATGGAATGCACAAATGCTGAAAAAGAAAATTCCAAAAAGAATCTGTGATTTTTAAGGATAGGCAAAAAGTAGGTTGTTGGGCTCCGGTAAATATCCAACCACACGTTAACTTGAGAATTTAATTTTTTCTACTCCATGAAAATTTTGGATCATTAGGCCACTGGCATCCTCAACATGTTTCTGGCATGCATATCCACCACACTTAAAATTTATTAGGATAAGTTAGAAGTCTCTTTCCATATCAAATCTATTAGGGGTTGTACTAGTGGTACTTCCCAAACATGGATAACAAAACTCTGGAGTTCATTTTGTAGTGCATGAAATAATTTTCTTCACTCACATTTATTATAGTTTCCAAATTCTTTTGCATACATAAATTCTTAAAGTTTTCATTTTGTTGTGATCTTATATCTTTTTTGTTTACAAGAAAAATGGGAGAGTGGAAACTCAACTTTCGATAAGAAAAAAAGAATTTTTACATCCAAAATGGAAATGCACAAATGCTAAGAGATATAATTTCAAAAAGTATCTGTGATTTTTAAGGATAGGCAAAAAGCTGGTTGTTGGGCTCCGGTAAATATCCAACCACACGTTAACTTTAGAAATTAATTTTTTCTACTCGAAAGTTTTGGATCATTAGGCCACTTGCATCCTCAACATGTTTCTGGCAATCATATCCACCACACTTAAAACATGTTAGGATCTGTTACAAGTCTCTTTGCTATCAAATCTATTATGGGTTGTACTAGTGGAACTTCCCAAACGTGCATAACAAAACTTTGGAGTTCATTTTTTAGTGCGTGAAACAATTTTCTTCACTTCCATTTGTTATGTTTCCAAATTCTTTTGCATACATAAACTCTAAAATTTTCATTTTGTTGTGATCTTATATCTTTTTTGTTTACGAGAAAAAGGGGAGAGTGAAAACTCAAGTTTGGATCAGAAAAATAAAATTTTAACATCCAAAATGGAAATGTACAAATGCTGAGGGAGATAATTCCAAAAAGTATATGTGATTTTTAAGGATTGGCAAAAAGTGGGTTGTTGGGCTCCTGTAAATATCGAACCACACGTTAACTTGAGAATTTACTTTTTTCTACTCGAAATTTTTGGATCATTAGGCCACTTGCATCCTCAACATGTTTCTGGCATGCATATCCACCACACTTAAAACATGTTAGGATCAGTTACAGGTCTCTTTCCTTTCAATTCTATTATGGGTTGTACTTGTGGAACTTCCCAAACATGGATAACAAAACTTTGGAGTTCATTTTTTAGTGCGTGAAATAATTTTCTTCACTCACATTTATTATAGTTTCCAAGTTCTTTTGAGTACATAAACTCTAAAATTTTCATTTTGTTGAGATGTTATATCTGTTTTTCTTTACGAGAAAAAAGGGAGAGTGAAAACTTAAGTTTGGATCTGAAAAAAAAAATTGAACATCCAAAATGGAATGCACAAATGCTGATAAAGATAATTCCAAAAAGATTCTGTGATTTTTAAGGATAGGCAAAAAGTAGGTTGTTGGGCTCCGGTAAATATCCAACCACACGTTAACTTGAGAATTTAATTTTTTCTACTCGATGAAAATTTTGGATCATTAGGCCACTGGCATCCCTAACATGTTTCTGGCATGCATATCCACCACACTTAAAATTTATTAGGATAAGTTAGAAGTCTCTTTCCATATCAAATCTATTAGGGATTGTACTAGTGGAACTTCCCAAACATGGATAACAAAACTTTGGAGTTCATTTTTTAGTGCGTGAAATAATTTTCTTCACTTACATTTATTATAGTTTCAAAATTCTTTTGCATACTTAAACTCTAATATTTTCATTTTGTTGTGATCTTATATCTTTTTGGTTTACGAGGAAAAAGGGAGAGTGAAAACTCAACTTTGGATCAGAAAAATAAAATTTGAACATCCAAAATGGAAATGCACAAATGCTGAGAGAGATAATTCCAAAAAGTATCTGTGATTTTTAAGGATAGGCAAAAAGTGGGTTGTTGGGCTCCGGTAAATATCCAACCACACGTTAACTTGAGAATTTAATTTTTTCTACTTGTAATTTTTGGATCATTAGGCCACTTGCATCCTCAACATGTTTCTGGCATGCATAGCCACCACACTTAAAACATGTTAGGATCACTTACAAGTCTCTTTCCTATCAAATCTATTAGGGGTTGTACTAGTGGAACTTTCCAAACATGGATAACAAAACTTTGGAGTTCATTTTTTAGTGCGTGAAATAATTTTCTTCACTCACATTTACTATAGTTTCCAAATTCTTTTGAGAACTTAAACTCTAAAATTTTCATTTTGTTGTGATGTTATATCTGTTTTTCTTTACGAGAAAAAAGGGAGAGTGAAAACTCAAGTTTGGATCTGAAAAAAAAATTTGAACATCCAAAATGGAATGTACAAATGCTGAAAAAGATAATTCCAAAAAGAATCTGTGACTTTTAAGGATGCAAAAAGTGGGTTGCTGGGCTCCGGTAAATATCCAACCACTCGTTAACTTGAGAATTTAATTTTTTCTACTCCTTCAAAATTTTGGATCATTAGGTCAGTGGCATCCTTAACATGTTTCTGGCATGCATATCCACCACACTTAAAATTTATTAGGATCAGTTACAAGTCTCTTTTCTACCAAATCTATTAGGGGTTGTACTAGTGGAACTTCCCAAACATGGATAACAAAACTTTGGAGTTCATTTTTTAGTGCGTGAAATAATTTTCTTCACTTACATTTATTATAGTTTCCAAATTCTTTTGCATACTTAAACTCTAAAATTTTCATTTTTTTGTGATCTTATATCTTTTTGGTTTACGAGAAAAATGGGAGAGTGAAAACTCAACTTTGGATCAGAAAAATAAAATTTTAACATCCAAAATGGAAATGCACAAATGCTGAGAGAGATAATTCCAAAAAGTATCTGTGATTTTTAAGGATAGGCAAAAAGTGGGTTGTTGCGCTCCGATAAATATCCAACCACATGTTAACTTGAGAATTTAATTTTTCTACTCATAATTTTTGGATCATTAGGCCACTTGCATCCTCAACATGTTACTGTCTTGCATATCCACCACACTTAAAACATGTTAGGATCATTTACAAGTCTCTTTCCTATCAAATCTATTAGGGGTTGTACTAGTGGAACTTTCCAAACATGGATAAAAAAACTTTAGATTTCATTTTTTAGTGCGTGAAATAATTTTCTTCACTCACATTTACTATAGTTTCCAAATTCTTTTGAGAACTTAAACTCTAAAATTTTCATTTTGTTCTGATGTTATATCTGTTTTTCTTTACGAGAAAAAAGGGAGAGTGAAAACTCAAGTTTGGATCTGAAAAAAAAATTTGAACATCCAAAATGGGATGCACAAATGCTGAAAAAGATAATTCCAAAAAGAATCTGTGACTTTGAAGGATAGGCAAAAAGTGGGTTGTTGGGCTCCAGTAAATATCCAACCACTCGTTAACTTGAGAAATTAATTTTTTCTACTCCTTCAAAATTTTGGATAATTAGGTCAGTGGCATCCTTAACATGTTTCTAGCATGCATATCCACCACACTTAAAATTTATTAGGATCAGTTACAAGTCTCTTTTTTACCAAATCTATTAGGGGTTGTACTAGTGGAACTTCCCAAACATGGATAACAAAACTTTGGAGTTCATTTTTGAGTGCGTGAAATAATTTTCTTCACTCACATTTATCATAGTTTCCAAATTCTTTTGCATACATAAACTCTAAAATGTTCATTTTGTTGTGATCCAGTATCTGTTTTTCTTTACGAGAAAAATGGGAGAGTGAAAACTCCAGTTTGGATCTGAAAAAAAAAATTGAACTTCTAAAATGGAATGCACAAATGCTGAGAGAGATAATTCCAAAAAGTATCTGTGATTTTAAAAGATAGGCAAAAGGTGGGTTGTTGGGCTCCAGTAATATCACACCACATGTTTACTTGAGAATTAAATTTTTTCTACTCCTTGAAATTTTTGGATCATTAGGCCACTTGCATCTTCAACATATTTTTTGCATGCATATCCACCACACTCAAAACATATTAGGATCATTTACAAGTCTCTTTCCTATCAAATCTATTAGGGGTTCTACAAGTGGTAGTTCCCAAACATGGATAACAGAACTTTGGAGTTCACATTTTAGTTCGTGAAATAATTTTATTCTCTCACATTTGTTATAGTTTCCAAATTCTTTTGCGTACTTAAACCCTTATAACGTTTTTTTTACGAGAAATTTGGAAGAGTGAAAACTCAAGTTTGAATCTGAAAAAAAAATTTGAACACCCAAAATGGGAATGCACTGATGCTGAGAGAGTTAATTCCAAAAAGTATACGTGATTTTTAAAGATAGGCAAAAAGTGGGTTGTTGGGCTCCAGTAAATATCCAACCACTCATTAACTTGAGAATTTAATTTTTTCTACTCCATGAAATTTTTGGATCATTAGGCCACTTGCATACTCAACATGTTTCTGGCAGGCATATACACTAGACTTAAAACATGTTAGGATCAGTTAGAAGTCTCTTTCCTATCAAATCTATGAGGGGTTGTACTTGTGGAACTTCCCAAACATGGATAACAAAACTTTGGAGTTCGTTTTTTAGTGTGTGAAATAATTTTCTTCGCTCACATTTGTTATAGTTTCCAAATTCTTTTGCATACTTTAACTCTAAAATTTTCATTTTGTTGTGATCTTATATCTTTTTTCTTTACGAGAAAAATGGGAGAGTGAAAATTGAAGTTTGGATTTGAAAAAAAAAATTTGAGCATCCAAAATGGAAATGCACAAATGCTGAGAGAGATAATTCCAAAAAGCATCTGTGATTTTTAAGGATAGGAAAAAAGTGGGTTGTTGGGCTCCAGTAAAAATCCAACCACACGTTAACTTGAAAATTTAATTTTTTCTACTCCTTTAAATTCATTAGGCCACTTGCATCCTGCATATCCACCAGACTTAAAACAAGTTAGGATCAGTTACGAGTCTCTTTCCTATCAAATCTATTAGGGATTGTAGTTTTGGAACTTTCCAAACAAGGATAACAAAACTTTGGAGTTCATTTTTTAGTGCGTGAAATAAGTTTCTTCACTTACTATTATTATAGTTTCCAAATTCTTTTGCATACATAAACTCTAAAATTTTCATTTTGTTGCGAACTTATATCTTTTTTGTTTACAAGAAAAATGGGAGAGTGAAAACTCAACTTTGGATCAGAAAAATAAAATTTTAACATCCAAAATGGAAATGCACAAATGCTGAGAGAGATAATTCCAAAAAGTATCTGTGATTTTTAAGGATAGGCAAAAAGTGGCTTGTTGGGCTCCGGTAAATATCCAACCACACGTTAATGTGAGAATTTAATTTTTTCTACTCAAAATTTTTGGATCATTAGGCAACTTGCATCCTCAACATGTTTCTGGAATGCATATCCACCACACTTAAAACAATTTAGGATCAGTTACAAGTCTCTTTGCTATCAAATCTATTAGGGGTTGTACTAGAGCAACTTCCCAAACATGGATAACAAAACTTTGGAGTTCATTTTTTAGTGCGTGAAATAATTTTCTTCACTCACATTTATTATAGCTTCCAAGTTCTTTTGAGTACATAAACTCTAAAATTTTCATTTTGTTGAGATCTTATATCTGTTTTTCTTTACGAGAAAAAAGGGAGAGTGAAAACTCCAGTTTGGATCTGAAAAAAAAAATTGAACATCCAAAATGGAATGCACAAATGCTGATAAAGATAATTCCAAAAAGAATCTGTGATTTTTAAGGATAGGCAATAAGTGGGTTGGTGGGCTCCGGTAAATATGCAACCACAAGTTAACTTCAGAATTTAATTTATGCTACTCCTTCAAAATTTTGGATCATTAGGCCACTGGCATCCTTAACATGTTTCTGGCATGCATATCCACCGCACTTAAAATTTATTAGGATCAATTACAAGTCTCTTTCCTATCAAATCTATTAGGGGTTGTACTAGTGGAACTTCCCAAATATAGATAACAAAACTTTGGAGTTCATTTTTTAGTGCGTGAAATAATTTTCTTCACTTGCATTTATTATAGTTTCCAAATTCTTTTGCATACATAAACTCTAAAATTTTCATTTTGTTGTGATCTTTTATTTTTTTTTGTTTTCGAGAAAAATGGGAGAGTGAAAACTCAACTTTGGATCAGAAAAATAAAATTTTAACATCCGAAATGGAAATCCACAAATTCTGAGAGAGATAATTCCTAAAAGTATCTGTGATTTTTAAGGATAGGCAAAAAGTGGGTTGTTGGGCTCTGGTAAATATCCAACCGCACGTGAACTTGAGAATTTAATTTTTTCTACTCGAAATTTTTGGATCATTAGGCCACTTGCATCCTCAACATGTTTCTGGCTTGCATATCCACCACACTTAAAACATGTGAGGATAAGTTACAAGTCTCTTTCCTATCAAATCTATTTAAGGGTTGTACTAGAGGAACTTCGCAAACATGGATAACAAAACTTTGGAGTTCATTTTTTAGTGCGTGAAATAATTTTCTTCACTCACATTTATTATAGTTTCCAAATTCTTTTGCGCACATAAACTCTAAAATTTTCATTTCCAATATCTATTTTTCTTTACGAGAAAAATGGGAGAGTGAAAACTCCAGTTTGGATCTGAAAAAAAAATTTGAACTTCTAAAATGGAATGCACAAATGCTGAGAGAGATAATTCCAAAAAATATCTATGATTTTTAAAGATAGGCAAAAAGTGCATTGTTGGGCTCCGGTAATATCACACCACATGTTTACTTGAGAATTTAATTTTTTCTACTCCTTGAAATTTTTGGATCATTAGGCCACTTGCATCTTCAACATTTTTTTTGCATGCATATCCACCACACTCAAAACATATTAGGATCATTTACAAGTCTTTTTCCTATCAAATCTATTAGGGGTTCTACTAGTGGAACTTCCCAAACATGGATAACAAAACTATAGAATTCATTTTTTAGTGCGTGAAAAAATTTTCTTCTCTCACATTTGTTATATTTTCCAAATTCTTTTGCATACTTAAACTCTTAAATTTTCACTTTTTGGTGATCTTATATCTTTTTTCTTTACGAGAAATTTAGAAGAGTGAAAACTCAAGTTTGAATCTGAAAAAAAAAATTGAACACCCAAAATGGGAATGCACAGATGCTGAGAGAGATAATTCCAAAAAGTATATGTGATTTTTAAAGATAGACAAAAAGTGAGTTGTTGGGCTCCAGTAAATATCCAACCACTCATTAACTTGAGAATTTAATTTTTTCTACTCCTTGAAATTATTGGATCATTAGGCCACTTGCATCCTCAACATGTTTCTGGCAGGCATATCCACTAGATTTAAAACATGTTAGGATCAGTTAGAAGTCTCTTTCCTATCAAATCTATGAGGGGTTGTAGTTGTGGAACTTCCCAAACATGGATAACAAAACTTTGGAGTTCATTTTTTAGTGCGTGAAATAAGTTTCTTCACTTACGTTTATTATAGTTTCCAAATTCTTTTGCGCACATAAACTCTAAAATTTTCATTTTGTTGTGATCTTATATCTTTTTTCTTCACGAGAAAAATGGGAGAGTGAAAACTCAACTTTCGATCTGAAAAATAAAATTTTAACATCCAAAATGGAAATGCACAAATACTGAGAGAGATAATTCATAAAACTATATGTGATTTTTAGGATAGGCAAAAAGTGGGTTGTTGGGCTCCGGTAAATATCCAACCACACGTTAACTTGAGAATTTAATTTTTTCGACTCCTTCAAAATTTTGGATCATTAGGCCACTGGCATCCTCAACATGTTTCTGGCATGCATATCCACCACAATTAAAATATATTAGGATCAGTTACAAGTCTCTTTCCTATGGATAACAAAACTTTGGAGTTCATTTTTTAGTGCGTAAAATAATTTTCTTCACTTAAATTTATTATAGTTGCCAAATTCTTTTGCATACATAAACTCTAAAATTTTCATTTTGTAGTGATCTTATATCTTTTTTGTTTACGAGAAAAATAAAATTTTAACAACCAAAATGGAAATGCACAAATGCTGAGAGAGATAATTCCAAAAAGTATCTATGATTTTTAAGGATAGGCACAAAGTAGGTTGTTGGGCTCCGGTAAAAATCCAACAACACGTTAACTTGAGAATTTAATTTTTTCTTCTCCTTGAATTTTTTGGATCGTTAGGCCGCTTGCATCCTCAGCATGTTTCTGACATGCACATCCACCACACTTAAAACATGTTAGGACCAGTTACAAGTCTCCTTCCTATCAAATCTATTAGGGGTTGTACTTGTGGAACTTCCCAAACATGGATAACAAAACTTTGGAGTTCATTTTTTAGTGTGTGAATTAATTTACCCCTCTCACATTTATTATAGTTTCCAAATTCTTTTGCGTGCATAAAGTCTAAAATTTTCATTTTGTTGTGATCTTATATTTTTTTTCTTTACAAGAAAAATGGGAGAGTGAAAAAACAAGTTTGGATTTGATGAAAAAATTTGAACATCCAAAATGGGAATGCACAAATGTTGAGAGAGATAATTCCAAAAAGTATATGTGATTTTTAAGGATAGGCAAAAAGTGGGTTGTTGGGCACCGGTAAATATCCAACCACACGTTAACTTGAGAATTTAATTTTCTCTACTCCTTGAAATTTTTGGATCATTACGCCACTAGGATCCTCAACATGTTTCTGTCATGTATATCCACCACACTTAAAACATGTTAGGATCAGTTACAAGTCTCTTTCCTATCAAATCTATTAGGGGTTGTACTAGTGGAATTTCCCAAACATGGATAACAAAACTTTGGAGTTCATTTTTTAGTGCGTAAAATAATTTTCTTCACTCACATTTGTCAAAGTTTTTAAATTCTTGTGCATACATAAACTCTAAAATTTTCATTTTGTTCTGATCTTATATCTTTTTTCTTTAGGAGAAAATTGGGAGAGTGAAAAGTAAAGTTTGGATCTGAAAAAAAAAATTTAACATCCAAAATCGGAATGCACATATGCTGAGAGAGATAATTTCAAAAAGTATCTGTGATTTTTAAGGATAGACAAAAAGTGGGTTTTTAGGCTCCAGTAAATATCCTACTACACATTAACTTGAGAATTTAATTTTTTCTACTCCTTGAAATTTTTGGATCATTAGGCCTCTTGCATCCTCAACATGTTTTTGCATGCATATCCACCACACTTAAAACATTTTAGGATCAGTTACAAGTGTCTTTCCTATCAAATCTATTAGGAGTTGTACTAGAGGAACTTCCCAAACATGGATAAAAAAACTTCGAAGTTCAATTTTTAGTGCGTGAAATAATTTTCCTCACTTACATTTATTATAGTTTCCAAATTTTTTGCATAAATAAACTCTAAAATTTTCATTTTGTTGTGATCTTATTTCTTTTTTATTTACGAGAAAAATGGGAGAGTGAAAACTCAACTTTCGATAAGAAAAATAAAATTTTAACATCCAAAATGGAAATGCACAAATGCTGAGAGAGATAATTCCAAAAAGTATCTGTGATTTTTAAGGATAGGCAAAAAGTGAGTTGTTGGGCTCCGGTAAATGTCCGACCACACGTTAACTTTAGAATTTAATTTTTTCCACATGAAATTTTTGGATCATTAGGCCACTTTCATCCTCAACATGTTTCTGGCATGCATATCCACCACACTTAAAACATGTTAGGATCTGTTACAAGTCTCTTTGCTATGAAATCTGTTAGGGGTTGTACTAGTGGAACTTCCCAAACATGCATAACAAAACTTTGGAGTTCATTTTTTAGTTCGTGAAACAATTTTCTTCACTTGCATTTGTTATGTTTCCAAATTCTATTGCATACATAAACTCTAAAATTTTCATTTTGTTGTGATCTTACATCTTTTTCATTATGAAAAAATTGGGAGAGTAAAATGTCAAGTTTGGATCTGAAAAAAAAAATTTGAACATCCAAAATGGAAATGCACAAATGCTGAGAGAGATAATTTCAAAAAGTATATGCGATTTTAAAGGATAGGCAAAAAGTGGGTTGTTGGGCTCCAGTAAGTATCCAACCACACGCTAACTTGAGAATATAATTTTTTCTACTCCTTCAAAATTTTGGATCATTAGGCCACTGGCATCCTCAACATGTTTCTCGCATGCATATCAACCACACTTAAAACATGTTACGATCAGTTACAAGTCTCTTTCCTATCAAATCTGTTAAGGGTTGTACTAGTGGAACTTCCCAAACATGGATAACAAAACTTTGAAGTTCATTTTTTAGTGCGTGAAATAATTTTCCTCACTTACATTTATTATAGTTTCCACATTTTTTGCATAAATAAACTCTAAAATTTTCATTTTGTTGTGATCTTATATCGTTTTTGTTTACGAGAAAAATGGGAGAGTGAAAACTCAACTTTGGATCAGAAAAATAAAATTTTAACATCCAAAATGGAAATGCACAAATGCTGAGAGAGATAATTCCAAAAAGTATCGGTGATTTTTAAGGATAGGCCAAAAGTGGGTTGTTGGGTTCCGGTAAATATCCAACCACAAGTTAACTTGAGAATTTAATTTTTTCTACTCGAAATTTTTGGATCATTAGGCCACTAGCATCCTCAACATGTTTCTGGCATGCAAATCCACTACACTTAAAACATGTTAGGATCTGTTACAAGTCTCTTTCCTATCAAATCTATTAGGGGTTATAATAGTGGAACTTCCCAAACATGGCTAACAAAACTTTGGAGTTCATTTTTTAGTGCATGGAATAATTTTTTTCACTCACATTTGTCAATGTTTTTAAATTCTTTTGCATACATAAATTCTAAAATTTTCATTTTGTTGTAATCTTATATCTTTTTTCTTTAAGAGAAAAATGGGAAAGTGAAAATTCAAGTTTGGATCTAAAAAAACAAATTTGAACATCCCAAATGGAAATGCACAAATGCTGAGAGAGATAATTCAAAAAAGCATCTGTGATTTTTAAGGATAGGCAAATAGTGGGTTGTTGGGCTCCAGTAAATATCCAACTTCACGTTAACTTGAGAATTTAATTTTTTCTACTCCTTGAAATTTTAGGATCATTAGGCCACTTGCATCTTCAACATCTTTCTGGCATGCATATCCACCACACTTAAATCATATTAGGATCTGTTACAGGTCTCTTTCCTATCAAATCCATTAGGAACTTCGCAAACATGGATAACAAAACTTTTAATTTCGTTTTTTGTGCGTGAAATCATTTTATTCAATTACATTTATTATAGATTCCAAATTCTTTTGCATACATAAAGTCTAAAATTTCCATTTTGTTGTGATCTTATATCTTTTTTGTTTACGAGAAAAAACGGAGAGTGAAAACTCAACTTTGGATCAGAAAAATAAAATTTTAACATCCAAAATGGAAATGCACAAAAGCTGGGAGAGATAATTCCAAAATGTATCTGTAATTTTTAAGGATAGGCAAAATGTGGGTTGTTGGGCTCCGGTAAATATCCAACCACAGGTTGACTTGAGAATGTAACTTTTTCTACTCCTTGAAATTTTTGGATCACTAGGCCACTTGCATCCTCCACATGTTTCTGTCATGCATATCCACCGTACTTAAAACATGTTAGGGTCAGTTACAAGTGTCTTTCCTATCTAATCTATTAGAGGTTGTACTAGTGGAACTTCCCAAACATGGATAACAAAACTTTGGAGTTCATTTTTTAGTGCACGAAATAATTTTCTTCACTCACATTTAATATAGTTTCCAAATTCTTTTGAGTAATATAAACTCTAAAATTTTCATTTTGTTGTGATCTTATATCGGTTTTTCTTTACGAGAAAAATGGAAGAGTGAAAACTCAAGTTTAGATCTGAAAAAAAAATTTGAACATCCAAAATGGAATGCACAAATGCAGAGAGAGATAATTGAAAAAAGAATCTGTGATTTTTAAAGATTGGCAAAAAGTGGGTTGTTGGTCTCCGATAAATATCCAACCACACGTTAACTTGAGAATTTTATTTTTTCTACTCCTTGAATTTTTTGGATCATTAGGCCACTTGCATCCTCAACATGTTTCTGGCATGCATATCCACGACACTTAAAACATATTAGGATTAGTTACAAGTCTCTTTCCTATCAAATCTACTAGGGGTTGTACAAGTGGAACTTCCCAAACATGGATAACAAAACTTTGGAGTTCATTTTTTAGTGCGTGAAATAATTTTCTTCACTCACATTTATTATAGTTTCCAAATTCTTTTGCGTACATAAACTCTAAAATTTTCATTTTGTTGTGATTCATTATCTCTTTTTCTTTACGAGAAATTTGGGTGAGAGAAAACTCAAGTAAGTATCTGAAAAAAAAAATTGAACATTCAAAATGGGAATACACAAATGCTGAGAGAGATAATTCCAAAAAGTATATGTGATTTTTAAAGATAGGCAAAAAGTTGGTTGTTGGGCTCCGGTAAATATTCAACCACATGTTAACTTGAGAATTTAATTTTTTCTACTCCTTTAAATTTTTGGATCATTAGGCCACTTTCATCCTCAAAATGTTTCCTGTATACATATGCACCAGACTTAAAAGATGTTACGATCAGTTACAAGTCTCTTTCCTATCAAATCTATTCGGGGTGTTACTCGTGGAACTTCCCAAACATGGATAACTAAACTTTGGAGTTCATTTTAGTGCATGAAATAGTTTTCTTCACTTACATTTATTATAGTTTCCAAATTCTTTTGCATACATAAACTCAAAAATTTTCATCTTGTCGTGATCTTATATGTTTTTTCTTTACGAGAAAAATGGAAGAGAGAAAACTCAACTTTGGATCTGGAAAATAAAATTTTAACATCCAAAATGGAAATGCGCAAATGCTAAGAGGGATAATTCCAAAAAGTATCTGTGTTTTTAAAGGATAGGCAAAAAGTGGTTTGTTGGGCTCCGGTAAATATCCAACCACACGTTAACATGAGAATTTAATTTTTTCTACTCCTAGAAAATTTTGGATCATTAGGCCACTTGCATCCTCAACATGTTTCTGGCATTCATATCTACCACACTTAAAACATGTTAGGATCAGTTACAAGTCTCTTTCCTATCAAATCTATTAGGGGTTGTACTAGAGGAACTTCCCAAACATGGATAACAAAACTTTGGAGTTCATTTTTTAGTGCGTGAAATAATTTTCTTCACTCACATTTATTATAGTTTCCAAATTCTTTTGCGTACATAAACTCTAAAATTTTCATTTTGTTGTGATTCATTATCTCTTTTTCTTTACGAGAAAAATAGGAGAGTGAAAACACAAGTTTGGATCTGAAAAAAAAATTTGAACATCTAAAATGGAACGCACAAATGTTGAGAGAGATAATTTCAAAAGGTCTCCGTGATTAGGATAGGCAAAAAGTAGGTTGTTGGGCTGCGGTAAATATCACACCACACGTTAACTCGAGAAGTTATTTTTTTCTACTCCTTGAAATTTTTGGATCATTAGGCCACTTGCATCTTCAACATGTTTCTGGCATGCATATCCACCACACTTAAAACATTTTAGGATCTGTAACAAGACTCTTTCCTATCATATCTATTAGGGGTGAACTAGTGGAACATCCCAAACATAGATTACAAAACTTTGGAGTTCATTTTTAAGTGTGTGAAATAATTTTCTTCACTCACATTTGTTATAGTTTCCAAATTCTTTTGCGAACTTAAATTCTAAAATTTTCATTTTGTTGTGATCTTATATCTTTTTTCTTTACGAGAAATTTCGGAGAGTGAAAAATAGAGCTTGGTTCTAAAAAAAAAAATTTGAACATAAAAAATGGGAATGCACAAATGCTGAGAGAGATAATTCCAAAAAGTATCTGTGATTTTTAAGGATAGGCAAAAAGTGGGTTGTTGGGCTCCGGTAAATATCCAACCACATGTTAACTTCAGAATTTTATTTTTTCTTCTCCTTGAAATTTTTGGATCATTAGGCCACTTGCATCCTCAACATGTTTCTGGCATGCATATCCACCACACTTAAAACATATTAGGATCAATTACAAGTCTCTTTCCAATCAAATCTATTAGGGGGTGTACAAGTGGAACTTACCAAACATGGACAACAAAACATTGGAGTTCATTTTTTATTGCGTGAATTTTTTTTTTCAATTACATTTATTATAGTTTCCAAATTCTTTTGCATACATAAACTCAAAAATTTTCATTGTGTTGTGATCTTATATCTTTTTTCTTTACTAGAAAAAAAGGGAGAGTGAAAAATCAATTTTGGATCTAAAAAATAAAATTTTAGGATCCAAAATGGAAATGCACAAATGCTGAGAGGGATAATTCCAAAAAGTATCTATGATTTTTAAGGATAGGCAAAAAGTGGGTTGTTCGGCACCGGTAAATATCCATCCACACGTTAACTTGAGAATTTAATTTTTTCTTCTCCATGAAATTTTTGGATCATTAGGTCACTTTCATCCTCAACATATTTCTGGCATGCATATCCACCACACTTAAAACATGTTAGGATCAGTTACAAGTCTCTTTCCTATCAAATCTAAAAGGGGTTGTACTAGTGGAACTTCCCAAACATGGATAACAAAACTTTGGAGTTCATTTTTTAGTGCGTGAAATAATTTTCTTCGCTCACATTTGTTATAGTTTCAGAATTCTTTTGCGTACTTAAACTCTAAAATTTTCATTTTGTTGTGATCTTATATCTTTTTTCTTTACGAGAAAAATGGGAGAGTGAAAATTTAAGTTTGGATTTGAAAAAAAAAATTTAACTTCCAAAATGGAAATGCACAAATGGTGAGAGAGATAATTCAAAAAAGGATCTGTGATTTTTAAGGATAGGCAAAAAGTGGGTTGTTGGGCTCCGGTAAATATCCAACCACATGTTAAATTTTTGGATAATTAGGTCCACTTCCATCCTCAACATGTTTCCGGCATGCATATCCACCACACTTAAAAGCATGTTAGGATTAGTTAGAAGTCCCTTTCCTATAAAATTCCACCAAGCTTATTATTAAGGGTTGTACTAGTGGAATTTCCAGAACATGGATAACAAAACCTTGGAGTTCAATTTTAGTGAGTGAAAAATTTTCAAATTTTTTTTGCATACATGAACTCTAAAATTTTCATTTTGTTATGCCTTATATCATTTTTGTTTACGAGAAAAAAGGGAGAATGAAAACTCAAGTTTGGATCTTAAAAAAAATTTGAACACCCAAAATGGAAATGCACAAATGCTGAGAGAGATAGTTCCAAAATGTATCTGTGATTTTTTTGGATAGGCAAAAAGTGGGTTGTTTGGCCCTGGTAAATGTCCAACCACTTCAGAATATGATTTTTTCTACTCCTTCAAATTTTTGGATCATTAGGTCCACTTGCATCCTCAACATGTTTCTGGAATGTATATCCACCGCACTTTAATCATGTTAGTATCAGTTAGAAGTCCCTTTCCTATAAAATGCCACCAATCTTATTTTTAGGGGTTGTACTAGTGGAATTTCCAGAACATGAATAACAAAACCTTGGAGTCCATTTTTAGTGCGTGAAATAATTTTCAAATTTTTATTGCATACATGAACTCTAAAATTTTCATTTTGTTATGCCTTATATCTTTTTTTTTACGAGAAAAATGGGTGAGTGAAAACTCAAGTTTGGATCTGAAAACAAATTTGAACATCCAAAATGGAAATGCACAAATGCTGAGAGATATAGTTCCGAAAAGTATCTGTGATTTTTAAGGATAGGCAAAAACTGGGTTGTTTGGCCCTGAAAATATCCAACCACTTGAGAATTTAATTTTTTCTACTCCTTTAAATTTTTGCATCATTACGTCCACTTGCATCCTCAACATGTTTCTGGCATGCATATCCACCGCACATAAAGCATGTTAGGATCAGTTAGAAGTACCTTTCCTATAAAATTCCACCAGCCTTATTATTAAGGGTTGTACCAGTGGAATTTCTCGAACATGGATAACAAATCCTTGGAGTTCATTTTAAGTGCCTGAAACAATTTTCAAATTTTTTTTGCATACATGAACTCTAAAATTTTCATTTTGTTACTCCTTATATCTTTTTTGTTTACGAGAAAAATGGGAGAACGAAAACTCAAGTTTGGATCTTAAAACAAATTTGAACATCCAAAATGGAAATGCACAAATGCTGAGAGAGATAGTTCCAAAATGTATCTGTGATTTTTAAGGATAGGCAAAAAGTGGGTTGTTTGGCCCTGGTAAATAGCCAACCACTTGAGAATATGATTTTTTGTACTCCTTGAAATTTTTGGATCATTAGGTCCACTTGCATCCTCAACATGTTTCTGGAATGCATATCCACCGCACTTTAAGCATGTTAGGATCAGTTAGAAGAACCTTTCCTATAAAATTCCACCAAACTTATTATTAAGGGTTGTACTAGTGGAATTTACCGAACATGGATAACAAAACCTTGGAGTTCATTTTAAGTGAGTCAAACAATTTTCAAATTTTTATTGCATACATGAACTCTAAAATTTTCATTTTGGTATGCCTTATATCATTTTTGTTTACGAGAAAAATGGGAGAGTGAAAACTCAAGTTTGGATCTGAAAACAAATTTGAACATCCTAAACGGAAATGCACAAATTCTATGAGAGATAGTTCCAAAAAGTATCTGTGATTTTTAAGGATAGGCAAAAGGTGGGTTGTTTGGTCCTGGTAAATACCCAACAAATTGAGAATTTGATTTTTTGTACTCGAATTTTTTGGATCATTAGGTCCACATGCATCCTCAACATGATTCTGGCATGCATATCCACCTCACTTAAAAGCATGTTAGGATCAGTTAGAAGTCCCTTTCCTATAAAATTCCACCAAGCTTATTATTAGAGGTTGTACTAGTGGAATTTCCAGAACATGGATAACAAAACCTTGGAGTTCATTTTTAGTGCGTGAAATAATTTTAAAATTTTTTTTGCACACTTGAACTCTAAAATTTCATTTTGTTGTGCCTTATATCTTTATGTTTACGAGAAAATTGGGAGAGTGAAAACTAAGTTTGGATCTTAAAACAAATTTGAACATCCAAAATGGAAATGCACAAATTCTGAGAGAGATAGTTCCAAAAAGTATCTGTGATTTTTGAGGATAGGCAAAAAGTGGGTTGTTTGGCCCTAGAAAATATCTAACCACTTGAGAATTTGATTTTTTCTACTCCTTGAAATTTTTGGATCATTTGGTCCACTTGCATCCTCAACATGTTTCTGGCATGCATATCCACCGCACTTAAAGCATGATAGGATAAAGTAGAAGTCCCTTTCCTATAAAATTCCACCAAGGTTATTATTAGGCGTGGTACTAGTGGATTTTCCAGAACAAGGATAAGAAAACCTTGGAGTTCATTTCTAGAGCGTGAAATAATTTTCAATTTTTTTTGCATACATGAACTATAAAATTTTCATTTTGTTATGCCTTATATCTTTTTTGTTTACGAAAAAAATGGGAGAGTGAACACTCAAGTTTGAATCTGAAAAAAAATTTGAACATCCAAAATAGAAATGCACAAATGCCGAGAGAGATAGTTCCAAAAAGTATCTGTGATTTTTAAGGATAGCCAAAAAGTGGGAAGTTTGGCACTGGAAAATATCCAACCACTTATGAATTTGATTTTTTCAACTCCTTGAAATTTTTGGATCATTAGGTCCACTTGCATCCGCAACATGTTTCTGGCATGCATACCCACCACACTTAAAGCATGTTAGGATCAGTTAGAAATCCCTTTCCTATAAAATTCCACCAAGCTTATTATTAGGGCTTGTACTAGTGGAATTTCCAGAAAATGGATAACAAAACCTTGGAGATCATTTTTAGTGCGTGAAATAATTTTCAAATTTTTTTGCATACATGAACTCTAAAATTTTCTTTTTGGTACACCTTATATCTTTTTTGTTTACTAGAAAAATGGGAGTGTGAAAAATCAAGTTTGAATCTGAAAAAAAATTTGAACATCCAAAATGGAAATACACAAATGCTGAGAGAGATAGGTCCAAAAAGTGTCTGTGATTTTTATGGATAGGAAAAAATGGGTTGTTTGGCCCTGGTAAATATACAACCACTTGAGAATATGATTTTTTCTACTCCTTGTAATTTTTGGATCATTAGGTCCACTTGGATCCTCAACATGTATATGGCATGCATATCCACCGCACTTAAAGCATGTAAGGATCAGTTAGAAGTTCCTTTCCAATAAAATTCCACCAAGCTTATTATTAGGGGTTGTACTAGTGGAATTTCCAAAACATGGATGACAAAACCTTGGAGTTCATTTTTAGTGCGTGAAATAATTTTCAAATTTTTTTGGATACATGAACTCTAAAATTTTCATTTTGTTATGCCTTATAACTTTTTTGTTTACGAGAAAAATGGGAGAGTGAAAACTCAAGTTTGGATCTGAAAACAAATTTGAACATCAAAAATGGGAATGCACAAATGCTGAGAGAGATAGTTCCAAAAAGTATCTGTGATTTTTAAGGATAGGCAAAAAGTAGGTTGTTTGGCCCTGGAAAATATCCAACCACTTGAGAATTTGATTTCTTCTACTCCTTGAAATTTTTGGATCATAAGGTCACTTGCATCCTCAACATGATTCTGGCATGCATATCCACCGCACTTAAAGCATATTAAAATCAGTTAGAAGTCCCTTTCCCATAAAATTCCACCAAGCTTTATTATTAGGGGTTGTACTATTGGAATTTCCAGAACATGGATTACTAAACCTTGGAGTTCATTTTTAGTGCGTGAAACAATTTTCAAATTTTTTTTGCATACATGAACTCTAAAATTTTCATTTTGTTATGCCTTATATCTTTTTTTTACGAGAAAAATGGGAGAGTGAAAACTCAAGTTTGGATCTGAAAACAAATTTGAACTTCCAAAATGGAAATGCACTAATGCTAAGAGACATAGTTCCAAAAAGTATATGTGATTTTTAAGGATAGTCAAAAAGTGGGTTGTTTGGCCCTGGTAAATATCCAACCACTAGAGAATATGATTTTTTCTACTACTTGAAATTTTTTTATCATTAGGTCCACTTGCACCCTCAACATGTTTCTGGAATGCATATCCACCGCACTTTAATCATGTTAGGATCAGTTAGAAGTCCCTTTCCTATAAAATTCCACCAATCTTATTATTAGGGGTTGTACTAGTGGAATTTCTAGAACATGGATAACAAAACCTTGGAGTTCATTTTTAATGCGTGAAATAATTTTCAATTTTTTTTTGCGTACATCAACTCTAAAAAGTTCATTTTGTTACGCCTTATATCTTTTTTGTTTATGAGAAAAATGGGAGAGTGAAACTCAAATTTTGATCTAAAAACAAATTTGAACATCCAAAATGGAAATGCACAAATGCTAAGAGAGATAGTTCCAAAAGTTTCTGTGACTTTTAGGATAGGCAAAAAGTCGGTTGTTCGGCCTGGTAAATATCCAACCACTTGAGAATTTGATTTTTTCTACTCCTTGAAATTTTTGGATCATTTGGCCCAGTTGCATCCTCAACATGTTTCTGGCATGCATATCCACCGCACTTAAAGCATGTTAGAATCAGTTAGAAGTCCATTTCCTATAAATTTCCACCAAGCTTATTATTAGGGGTTGAACTAGAGGAATTTCCAGAACATGGACAACAAAACCTTGGAGTTCATTTTTAGTGAGCGAAATAATTTTCAAATTTTTTTTGAAGACATGAACTCTAAAATTTTCATTTGGTTAGGCCTTATATCTTTTTGGTTTACGAGAAAAATGGGAGAGTGAAAACTAAAGTTTGGATCTGAAAATAAATTTGAACATCCAAAATGGGAATGCACAAATGCTGAGAGAGATAGTTCCAAAAAGTATCTATGATTTTTATTGATAGGCAAAAAGTGGGTTGTTTGGCATTGGTAAATATCCAACCACTTGAGAATTTGATTTTTTCTACTCCTTGAAATTTTTGGATCATTACGTCCACTTGCATCCTCAACATGCTTCTCGCACGCATATCCACCCCACTTAAAGCATGTTAGTATCAGTTAGAAATCCCTTTCCTACAAAATTCCACCAAGCTTATTTTTAGGGTTTGTACTAGTGGAAGTTCCAGAACATGGATAACAAAACCTTGGAGTTCATTTGTAATGCATGAAATAATTTTTGAATTTTTTTTGCATACATGAACTCTAAAATTTTTATTTTGTTATGCCTTATATCTTTTTTGTTTACGAGAAAAATGGGAGAGTGAAAACTCAAGTTTAGATCAGAAAACAAATTTGAACATCCAAGAAATGCACAAATGCTAAGAGAGATAGTTCCAAAAAGTATCTGTGATTTTTAAGGATAGGCAAAAAGTAGGTTGTTTGGCCCTAGAAAATATCCAACTACTTGAGAATTTGATTTTTTCTACTCCTTGAAATTTTTGGATCATTAGGTCCACTTGAATCCTCAACATGTTTATGGCATGCATATCCACCGCACTTAAAGCATGTTAGCATCAGTTAGCAGTGCCTTTCCTACAAAATTCCAGCAAGCTTATTATTATGGGTTGTACTAGTGGAATTTCTAGAACATGCATAACAAAACCTTGGAGTTCATATTTAGTGCATGAAATAATTTTCAATATTTTTTTGCATTCATGAACTCTAAAATTTTCATTTTGTTACACCTTATATCTTTTTTGTTTACGCGAAAAATGGGGGTGTGAAAACTCAAGTTTGGATCTGAAAAAAAATTTGAACATCCAAAATGGAAATGCACAAATGTTGAGTACCAAAAAGTATCTTTGATTTTTAAGGATGGGTAAAAAGTGGGTTGTTTGGCCCTAGTAAATATCCAACCACTTGAGAATTTAATTTTTTCAACTCCTTATAATTTTTTGATCATTAGGTCCACTTGCATCCTCAACATGTTTTTGGCATGCAAATCCACCACACTTAAAGCATGTTAGGATCAGTTAGAAGTCCCTTTCCTATAAAATTCCACCAAGCTTATTATTAGGGGTTGTACTAGTGGAATTTCCAGAACATGGATAACAAAACCTTGGAGTTCATTTTTAGTACGTGAAATAATTTTCAATTTTTTTTGCATACATGAACTCTAAAAATTTCATTTATTTATGCCTTATAACTTTTTTGTTTACGAGAAAAATGGGAGAGTGAAAACTCAAGTTTGGATCTGAAAACAAATTTGAACATAAAAAATGGGAATGCACAAATGCTGAGAGAGATAGTTCCAAAAAGTATCTGTGATTTTTAAGGATAGGCAAAAAGTAGGTTATTTGGCCGTGGAAAATATCCAACCACTTGAGAATTTGATTTCTTCTACTCCTTGAAATTTTTGGAACATAAGGTCCACTTGCATCCTCAACAAGATTCTGGCACGCATATCCACCACACTTAAAGCTTGTTAAGATCAGTTAGAAGTCCCTTTCCCATAAAATTCCACCAAGCTTTATTATTACGGATTGTAGTAGTGGAATTTCCAGAACATGGATAACAAAACCTTGGAGTTCATTTTTAGTGCATGAAACAATTTTCAAATTTTTTTTGCATACATGAACTCTAAAATTTTCTTTTTGGTTCGCCTTATATCTTTTTTGTTTATGAGAAAAATGGGAGTGCGAAAAATCAAGTTTGAATCTGAAAAAAAATTTGAACATCCAAAATGGAAATGCACAAATGCTTGAGAGAGATAGGTCCAAAAAGTATCTGTGATTTTTAAGGATAGGAAAAAATGGGTTGTTTGGCCCTGGTAAATATACAACCACTTGAGAATATGATTTTTTCTACTCCTTGCAATTTTTGGATCATTAGGTCCACTTGCATCCTCAACACGTATCTGGCATGCATATCCACCACACTTAAAGCATGTTAGGATCAGTTAGAAGTCCTTTTCCTATAAAATTCCACCAAGCTTAGTATTAGGGGTTGAACTAGTGGAATCTCCAGAACATGGATAACAAAACCTTGGAGTTCATTTCTAGTGCATGAAATAATTTTCAATTTTTTTTTGCATACATGAACTCTAAAATTTTCTTTTTGGTTCGCCTTTTATCTTTTTTGTTGATGAGAAAAATGGGAGTGCGAAAAATCAAGTTTGAATCTGAAAAAAAATTTGAACATCCAAAATGGAAATGCACAAATGCTGAGAGAGATAGGTCCAAAAAGTATCTGTGATTTTTAAGGATAGGAAAAAATGGGTTGTTTGGCCCTGGTAAATATACAACCACTTGAGAATATGATTTTTTCTACTCCTTGCAATTTTTGGATCATTAGGTCCACTTGCATCCTCAACACGTATCTGGCATGCATATCCACCACACTTAAAGCATGTTAGGATCAGTTAGAAGTCCTTTTCCTATAAAATTCCACCAAGCTTAGTATTAGGGGTTGAACTAGTGGAATTTCCAGAACATGGATAAAAAAACCTTGGAGTTCATTTCTAGTGCGTGAAATAATTTTCAATTTTCTTTTGCATACATGAACTCTAAAATTTTCATTTTGTTATGCCTTATATCTTTTTTGTTTACGAGAAAAATGGGAGAGTGATAACTCAAGCTTGGATCTGAAAAAAAAATTGAACATCCAAAATGGGAATACACAAATGCTGAGAGAGATAGTTCCAAAAATTATCTGGGATTTTTAAGGATAGGCAAAGAGTGGGTTGTTTGGCCCTGGTAAATATCCAACCACTTGAGACTTTGATTTTTTCTACTCCTCTAAATTTTTGGATCATTAGGTCCACTTGCATCCTCAACATGTTTTTGGCATGTATATACACCGCACTTAAAGCATGTTAGGGTAAGTTAGAAGTCCCTTTCCTATAAAATTTCACCAAGCTTATTATTTCTGGTGTTACTAGTGGAATTTCAAGAACATGGATAACAAAACCTTGGAGTTCATTCATAGTTTGTGAAATAATTTTTAAATTTTTTTTGCATACAATAACTCTAAAATTTTCATTTTGTTATACCTTATATCTTTTTTGGTTACGAGAAAAATGGGAGAGTGAAAACTCAAGTTTGGATCTGAAAACAAATTTGAACATCCAAAATAGAAATGCACAAATGCCGAGAGAGATAGTTCCAAAAAGTATCTGTGATTTTTAAGGATAGGCAAAAAGTGGGAAGTTTGGCGCTGGAAAATATCCAACCACTTATGAATTTGATTTTTTCTACTCCTAGAAATTTTTGGATCATTAGGTCCACTTGCATCCTCAACATGTTTCTGGCATGCATATCCACCGCACTTAAAGCATGTTAGGATCATTTAGAAATCCTTTCCTATAAAATTCCACCAAGCTTATTATTAGGGGTTGTACTAGTGGAATTTCCAGAACAAGGATAACAAAACCTTGGAGATCATTTTTAGTACGTGAAATAATTGTCAAATTTTTTTTGCATACATGAACTCTAAAATTTTCTTTTTGGTAGGCCTTATATCTTTTTTGTTTACGAGAAAAATGGGAGTGAGAAAAATCAAGTTTGAATCTGAAAAAAAATTTGAACATCCAAAATGGAAATGCACAAATGCTGAGAGAGATAGGTCCAAAAAGTATTTGTGATTTTTAAGGATAGGAAAAAATGGGTTGTTTGGCCCTGGTAAATATACAACCACTTGAGCATATGATTTTTTCTACTCCTTGCAATTTTTGGATCATTAGGTCCACTTGCATCCTCAACACGTATCTGGCATGCATATCCACCACACTTAAAGCATGTTAGGATCAGTTAGAAGTCCTTTTCCTATAAAATTCCACCAAGCTTAGTATTAGGGGTTGAACTAGTGGAATCTCCAGAACATGGATAACAAAACCTTGGAGTTCATTTCTAGTGCGTGAAATAATTTTCAATTTTTTTTTGCATACATGAACTCTAAAATTTTCTTTTTGGTTCGCCTTATATCTTTTTTGTTGATGAGAAAAATGGGAGTGCGAAAAATCAAGTTTGAATCTGAAAAAAAATTTGAACATCCAAAATGGAAATGCACAAATGCTGAGAGAGATAGGTCCAAAAAGTATCTGTGATTTTTAAGGATAGGAAAAAATGGGTTGTTTGGCCCTGGTAAATATACAACCACTTGAGAATATGATTTTTTCTACTCCTTGCAATTTTTGGATCATTAGGTCCACTTGCATCCTCAACACGTATCTGGCATGCATATCCACCACACTTAAAGCATGTTAGGATCAGTTAGAAGTCCTTTTCCTATAAAATTCCACCAAGCTTAGTATTAGGGGTTGAACTAGTGGAATTTCCAGAACATGGATAAAAAAACCTTGGAGTTCATTTCTAGTGCGTGAAATAATTTTCAATTTTCTTTTGCATACATGAACTCTAAAATTTTCATTTTGTTATGCCTTATATCTTTTTTGTTTACGAGAAAAATGGGAGAGTGATAACTCAAGCTTGGATCTGAAAAAAAAATTGAACATCCAAAATGGGATTACACAAATGCTGAGAGAGATAGTTCCAAAAATTATCTGGGATTTTGAAGGATAGGCAAAGAGTGGGTTGTTTGGCCCTGGTAAATATCCAACCACTTGAGACTTTGATTTTTTCTACTCCTCTAAATTTTTGGATCATTAGGTCCACTTGCATCCTCAACATGTTTTTGGCATGTATATACACCGCACTTAAAGCATGTTAGGGTAAGTTAGAAGTCCCTTTCCTATAAAATTTCACCAAGCTTATTATTTCTGGTGTTACTAGTGGAATTTCAAGAACATGGATAACAAAACCTTGGAGTTCATTCATAGTTTGTGAAATAATTTTTAAATTTTTTTTGCATACAATAACTCTAAAATTTTCATTTTGTTATACCTTATATCTTTTTTGGTTACGAGAAAAATGGGAGAGTGAAAACTCAAGTTTGGATCTGAAAACAAATTTGAACATCCAAAATAGAAATGCACAAATGCCGAGAGAGATAGTTCCAAAAAGTATCTGTGATTTTTAAGGATAGGCAAAAAGTGGGAAGTTTGGCGCTGGAAAATATCCAACCACTTATGAATTTGATTTTTTCTACTCCTAGAAATTTTTGGATCATTAGGTCCACTTGCATCCTCAACATGTTTCTGGCATGCATATCCACCGCACTTAAAGCATGTTAGGATCATTTAGAAATCCTTTCCTATAAAATTCCACCAAGCTTATTATTAGGGGTTGTACTAGTGGAATTTCCAGAACAAGGATAACAAAACCTTGGAGATCATTTTTAGTACGTGAAATAATTGTCAAATTTTTTTTGCATACATGAACTCTAAAATTTTTTTTTTGGTAGGCCTTATATCTTTTTTGTTTACGAGAAAAATGGGAGTGAGAAAAATCAAGTTTGAATCTGAAAAAAAATTTGAACATCCAAAATGGAAATGCACAAATGCTGAGAGAGATAGGTCCAAAAAGTATCTGTGATTTTTAAGGATAGGAAAAAATGGGTTGTTTGGCCCTGGTAAATATACAACCACTTGAGCATATGATTTTTTCTACTCCTTGCAATTTTTGGATCATTAGGTCCACTTGCATCCTCAACACGTATCTGGCATGCATATCCACCACACTTAAAGCATGTTAGGATCAGTTAGAAGTCCTTTTCCTATAAAATTCCACCAAGCTTAGTATTAGGGGTTGAACTAGTGGAATTTCCAGAACATGGATAACAAAACCTTGGAGTTCATTTCTAGTGTGTGAAATAATTTTCAATTTTTTTTTGCATACATAAACTCTAAAATTTTCATTTTGTTATGCCTTATATCTTTTTTGTTTACGAGAAAAATGGGAGAGTGATAACTCAAGCTTGGATCTGAAAAAAAAATTGAACATCCAAAATGGGAATACACAAATGCTGAGAGAGATAGTTCCAAAAATTATCTGGGATTTTTAAGGATAGGCAAAGAGTGGGTTGTTTGGCCCTTGTAAATATCCAACCACTTGAGACTTTGATTTTTTCTACTCCTCTAAATTTTTGGATCATTAGGTCCACTTGCATCCTCAACAAGTTTCTGGCATGCATATCCACCACACTTAAAGCATGTTAGGGTAAGTTAGAAGTCCCTTTCCTATAAAATTCCACCAAGCTTATTATTTGTGGTGTTACTAGTGGAATTTCAAGAACATGGATAACAAAACCTTGGAGTTCATTCATAGTTTGTGAAATAATTTTTAAATTTTTTTTTGCATACAATAACTCTAAAATTTTCATTTTGTTATACCTTATATCTTTTTTGGTGACGAGAAAAATGGGAGAGTGAAAACTCAAGTTTGGATCTGAAAACAAATTTGAACATCCAAAATAGAAATGCACAAATGCCGAGAGAGATAGTTCAAAAAAGTATCTGTGATTTTTAAGGATAGGCAAAAAGTGGGAAGTTTGGCGCTGGAAAATATCCAACCACTTATGAATTTGATTTTTTCTACTCCTTGAAATTTTTGGATCATTAGGTCCACTTGCATCCTCAACATGTTTTTGGCATGCATATCCACCGCACATAAAGCATGTTAGGATCATTTAGAAATCCTTTCCTATAAAATTCCACCAAGCTTATTATTAGGGGTTGTACTAGTGGAATTTCCTGAACATGGATAACAAAACCTTGGAGATCATTTTTAGTACGTGAAATAATTTTCAAATTTTTTTTGCATACATGAACTCTAAAATTTTCTTTTTGGTAGGCCTTATATCTTTTTTGTTTACGAGAAAAATGGGAGTGAGAAAAATCAAGTTTGAATCTGAAAACAAATTTGAACATCCAAAATGAAAATGCACAAATGCTGAGAGAGATAGGTCCAAAAAGTATCTGTGATTTTTAAGGATAGGCAAAAAGTAGGTTATTTGGCCGTGGAAAATATCCAACCACTTGAGAATTTGATTTCTTCTACTCCTTGAAATTTTTGGATCATAAGGTCCACTTGCATCCTCAACATGATTCTGGCATGCATATCCACCGCACTTAAAGCTTGTTAAGATCAGTTAGAAGTCCCTTTCCCATAAAATTCCACCAAGCTTTATTATTAGGGGTTGTAGTAGTGGAATTTCCAGAACATGGATAACAAAACCTTGGAGTTCATTTTTAGTGCATGAAACAATTTTCAAATTTTTTTTGCATACATGAACTCTAAAATTTTCATTTTGTTACGCCTTATATCTTTTTTTTTTACGAGAAAAATGGGAGAGTGAAAACTCAAGTTTGGATCTGAAAACAAATTTGAACTTCCAAACTAGAAATGCACTAATGCTAAGAGAGATAGTTCCAAAAAGTATCTGTGATTTTTAAGGATAGTCAAAAAGTGGGTTGTTTGGCCCTGGTAAATATCCAACCACTTGACAATTTAATTTTTTCCACTCGAAATTTTTGGATCTTTGCGTCAACTTGCATCCTCAACATGTTTCTGGCATGCATATTCACCGCACTTAAAGCATGTTAGCATCAGTTAGAAATCCTTTTCCTATAAAATTCCACCAAGCTTATTATAAGCGATTGTACTAGTGGAATTTCCAGAACATGGATAACAAAATTATGGAGTTCAATTTTAGAGCGTGAAATAATTTTCAAATTTTTTTTGCATACATGAACTCTAAAATTTTCATTTTGTTATGCCTTATATCCTTTTTGTTTACGAAAAAAATGGGAGGGTGAAAACTCAAGTTTTGATGGGAAAACAAATTTGAACATCCAAAATGGAAATGCACAAATGCTAAGAGAGATAGTTCCAAAAGTATCTGTGATTTTTAAGGATAGGCAAAAAGTGAGTTGTTTGGCCCTGGTAAATATCCAACCATTTGAGAATTTGATTTTTTCTACTCCTCGAAATTTTTGGAACATTAGGTCCACTTGCATCCTCAACATGTTTCAGGCATGTATATCCACCGCACTTAAAGCATGTTAGAATCAGTTTGAAGTCCTTTTCCTATAATTTTCCACCAAGCTTATTATTAGGGGTTGAACTAGTGGAATTTCCAGAACATGGACAACAAAACCTTGGAATTCATTTTTAGTGAGTGTAATAATTTTCAAATTTTTTTTGAATACATGAACTCTAAAATTTTCATTTTGTTAGGCCTTATTTCTTTTTTGTTTACGAGAAAAGTGGGAGAGTGAAAACTCAAGTTTGGATCAGAAAATAAATTTCAACATCCAAAATGGAATTGCACAAATGCTGAGAGAGATAGTTCCAAAAAGTATCTATGATTTTTAAGGATAGGCAAAAAGTGGGTTGTTTGGCCTTGGTAAATATCCAACCACTCGAGAATTTGATTTTTTATAGTCCTTGAAATTTTTGGATCATTACGTCCACTTGGATCCTCAACATGCTTCTGGCACGCATATCCACCCCACTTAAAGCATGTTAGGATCAGTTAGAAGTCCCTTTCATACAAAATTCCACCAAGCTTATTATTAGGGGTTGTACTAGTGGAAGTTCTAGAACATGGATAAATAAACCTTGGAGTTCATTTTCAGTGCGTGAAATAATTTTTGAATTTTTTTTGCATACTTGAACTCTAAAATTTTTATTTTGTTATGCCTTATATTTTTTTGTTCACGAGAAAAATGGGACAGTGAAAACTCAAGTTTGGATCTTAAAACAAATTTGAACATCCAAAATGGAAATGCACAAATGCTGGCAGAGATAGTTCCAAAAAGTATCTGTGATTTTTAAGAATAGGCAAAAAGTGGGTTGTTTGGCCCTGGTAAATATTCAATCACTTGAGAATTTGATTTTTTCTACACCTTTAAATTTTTGGATCATTAGATCCACTTGCATCCTCAAAATGTTTCTGGCATGCATATCCACTATACTTAAAGCATTTGAGGATCAGTTAGAAGTCCCTTTCCTCTAAAATTCCACCAAGCTTATTATTAGGGGTTGTACTAGTGGAATTTCCAGAACATGGATAACAACCTAGCAGATCAGTTTTAGTGCGTGAAATAAATTTCCATTTTTTTTTGCATACATGAACTCTAAAATGTTCATTTTGAGCCTTATATCTTTTTTGTTCACGAGAAAAATGTGACAGTGAAAACTCAAGTTTGGATTTGAACAAAAATTTGAACATCCAAAATGGAAATGCACGAATGCTGAGAGACATAGTTCTAAAAAGTATCTATGATGTTTAAGGATACGCAAAAAGCTGAATGTTTGGGCCTGGTAAATATCCAACCATTTGAGAATTTTATTTTTTCTACTCCTTGAAATTTTTGGATCATTTGGTCCACTTGCATCCTCAACATGTTTCCGGCATGCATGTCCACCACACTTAAAGCATGTTAGGATTAGTTAAAAGCCCCTTTCCTATAAAATTCCACCAAGCTTATTATTAAGGGTTGTACTAGTGGAATTTCCAGAACATGGATAACAAAACCGTGGAATTCATTTTTAATGAGTAAAACAATTTTCAAATTTTCTTTGCATACTTGAACTCTAAAATTTTCATTTTGTTATGCCTTATATCTTTTTTTTTTACTAGAAAAATGGGAGAGTGAAAAGTCAAGTTTGGATCTTAAAAGAAATTTGAACATCCAAAATGGAAGTGCACAAATGCTGAGAGAGATAGTTCCAAAATGTATCTGTGATTTTTTAGTATAGGCAAAGAGTGGGTTGTTTGGCCCTGGTAAATATCCAACAACTTGAGAATATGATTTTTTCGACTCCTTGAAATTTTTGGATCATTAGGTCCACTTGCATCCTCAACATGTTTCTGGCATGCATATCCACCGCACTTTAATCATGTCAGGATCAGTTAGAAGTCCCTTTTCAATAAAATTCCACCAAGTTTATTATTAGGGGTTGTACTAGTGGAATTTCCAGAACAGGAATAATAAAACCTTGGAGTTCATTTTTAGTGCATGAAATAATTTTCAAATTTTTTTGCATACAAGAACTCTAAAATTTTCATTTTGTTATGCCTTATATCATTTTTTTACGAGAAAAATGGGTGAGTGAAAATTCAAGTTTGGATCTGAAAACAAATGAGAACATCCAAAATGGAAATGCACAAATGCTGAGAGACATAGTTCCAAAAAGTATCTGTGATTTTTAAGGATAGGCGAAAAGTGGGTTGTTTGGCCCTGGAAAATATCCAACCACTTGACAATTTAATTTTTTCTACTCAAAATTTTTGGATCATTAGGTCCACTTGCATCCTCAACATGTTTCTGGCACGCATATCCACCGCACTTAAAGCATGTTTGGATCAGTTAGAAGTCTTTTTCCTATAAAATTCCACCGAGCTTATTATTAGGGGTTATACTAGTGGAATTTCCAGAACATGGATACCAAAACATTGGAGTTCATTTTTAGTGCGAGAAATAATTTTCAAATTTTTTTTTACATACATGATCGCAAAAATTTTCATTTTGTAATGCCATATATCTTTTTTGTTTACGATAAAAATGGGAGAGTGAAAACTCAAGTTTGGATCTGAAAAAAAATTTGAACAACCTAAACGGAAATGCACAAATTCTTTGAGAGATAGTTCCAAAAAGTATCTGTGATTTTTAAGGATAGGCATAAAGGGGGTTGTTTGGCCCTGGTAAATCTCCAACCACTTGAGAATTTGATTTTTTTACCCCTTGAAATTTTTGGATCATTCGGTCCACTTGCATCCTCAACATGATTTTGGCATGCATATCCACCACATTTAGAGCATGTTAGGATCAGTTAGAAGTCCATTTCCTATAAAATTCCACCAAGCTTAATATTAGAGGTTGTACTAGTGGAATTTCAAGAACGTGGATAACAAAACCTTGGAGTTCATTTTTAGTGCGATAAATAATTTTCAAATTTTTTTTGCATACATCAACTCTAAACTTTTTATTTTGTTATGCCATATATCTTTTTAGTTTACGAGAAAAATGGGAGAGTGAAAACTCAAGTTTGGATCTGAAAACAAATTTAAACATCCAAAATGGAAATGCACAAATGCTAAGCGAGATAGTTCCAAAAGTATCTGTGATTTTTAAGGATAGGCAAAAAATGGGTTGTTTGGCCCTGGAAAATATCCAACCACTTGAGAATTTGATTTTTTCTGTTCCTTGAAATTTTTGGATCATTAGGTCCACTTGCATCCTCAACATGTTTCTGGCATGCATATCCACCGCACTTAAAGCATGTTAGGATCAGTTAGAAGTCCCTTTCCTATAAAATTCCACCAAGCTTATTATTAGGGGTTGTACTAGTGCAATTTCCAGAACATGGATAACAAAACCTAGGAGTTCATTTTTAGTGCGTGAAATAATTTTCAAACTTTTTTTGCATACCTGCACTCTAAAATTTTCATTTTGTGATGCCTTATACCTTTTTTGGTTACGAGAAAAATGGGAGAGTGAAAATTCAAGTTTGGAAATGAAAACAAATTTGAACATCCAAAATGGAAACTCACAAATGCTTAGAGAGATAGTTCAAAAAAGTATCTGTGATTTTTAAGGATAGGCAAAAAGTGGGTTGTTTGGCCCTGGTAAATATCCAACCACTTGACAATTTGATTTTTTCTACTCTAAATTTTTGGATCATTAGGTCCATTTCCATCCTCAACATGTTTCTGACATGCATATCTAGTGCACTTAAAGCGTGTTAGGATCAGTTAGAAGTCCCTTTCCTATGAAATTCCACCAAGCTTATTATTAGGGGTCGCTCTAATGGAATTTCCAGAACATGGATAACAAAACCTTGGAGTTCCTTTTTAGTGAGTGAAACAATTTTCAATTTTTTTTTGCATACATGAACTCTAAAATTTTCATTTTGTTGTGCTTTATATCTTTTTTGTTTACGAGAAAAATGGGAGAGTGAAAACTCAATTTTGGATCTGAAAACAAATTTGAACATCCAAAATGGAAATGCAAAAACGCTGAGAGAGATAGTTCCAAAAGTATCTGTGATTTTTAAGGATAGGTAAAAAGTGGGTTGTTTGGCCCTGGTAAATATCCAACCACTTGAGAATATGATTTTTTCTACTCCTTGCAATTTTTGGATCATTCGGCCCACTTGTATCCTCAAGATGTATCTGGCATGCATATCCACCGCATTTAAAGCATGTTAGGATCAGTTACAAGTCCCTTTCCTATAAAATTCCACCAAGCTTATCATTAGGGGTTGTACTAGTGGAATTTCCTGAACATGGATAACAAAACCTTGGAGTTCATTTTTAGTGCGTGAAAAAATTTTCAAATTTTTTTTCCATACATGAACTCTGAAATTTTCATTTTGTTATGTCTTATATCTTTTTTGTTTACGAGAAAAATGGGAGAGTGAAAACTCAAGTTTGGATCTGAAAACAAATTTGAACATCCAAAATGGAAATGCACAAATGCTTACAGAGATAGTTCCAAAAAGTATCTGTGATTTTTAAGGATAGGCAAAAAGTGAGTTGTTTGGCCCTGGAAAATATCCAACCGCTTGAGATATTTATTTTTTCTACTTTTTGAAATTTTTGGATCATTAGGTCCACTTGCATCCTCAACATGTTTCTGGGATGCATATCCACCGCACTTAAAGAATGTTAGGATCAATTAGAAGTCCCTTTCCTATAAAATTCCACAAAGCTTTTTATTAGGGGTTGTACTAGTGGAATTTCCAAAACATGGATAACAAAACCTTGGAGTTCATTTTTAATGTGTGAAATAATTTTCAAATTTTTTTTGCATACATGAACTCTAAAATTTTCATTTTGTTACGCCTTATATCTTTTTTTTTTACGAGAAAAATGGGAGTGAAAACTCAAGTTTGGATCTGAAAAAAAATTTAAACATCCAAAATGGAAATGCACAAATGCTGAGAGAGACAGTTCCAAAAAGTATCTGTGATTTTTAAGGATGGGCAAAAAGTGGGTTTTTTGGCCCTTGTAAATATCCAACCACTTGAGAATTTAATTTTTTTTACTCCTTGAAATTTTTGGATCATTAGGTCCACTTGCATCCTCAACATGTTTCCGGCATGCATGTCCACCACACTTAAAGCATGTTAGGATTAGTTAGAAGTTCCTTTCTTATAAAATTCCACCAAGCTTATTATTAGGGGTTGTACTAGTGGAATTTCAAGAACATGGATAACAAAACCTTGGAATTCATTTTTAGTGCGTGAAACAATTTTCAAATTTTCTTTGCATACATGAACTCTAAAATTTTTATTTTGTTATTCCTTGTATCTTTTTAGTTTACGAGAAAAATGGGAGAGTGAAAACTCAAGTTTGGATCTTAAAACGAATTTGAACATCCATAATGGAAATGCACAAATGCTGAAAGAGAGAGTTCCAGAATGTATCTGTGATTTTTTAGGATAGGCGAAGATTAGGTGGTTTGGCGCTCGTAAATATCCAACCACTTGAGAATATGACTTTTTCTATTCCTTGAAATTTTTTGATCATTAGGTCAACTTGCATCCTCAACATGTTTCTGGCATGCATATCCACCGCACTTTAATCATGTTAGGATTAGTTAGAAATCCCTTTCCAATAAAATTCCACCAAGCTTATTATTAGGGGTTGTACTAGTGGAATTTCCAGAACAGGGATAACAAAACTTCGAGTTCATTTTTAGTGCGTGAAAAAAATTTCAAATTTTTTTCCATACATGAACTCTGAAATTTTCATTTTTTTATGTCTTATATCTTTTTTGTTTACGAGAAAAATGGGTGAGTAAAAATTCTAGTTTGGATCTGAAAAAAAATTAGAACATCCAAAATGGAAATGCAGAAATGCTGAGAGAGATAGTTCCAAAAAGTGTCTGTGATTTTTAAGGATAGGCGAAAAGTGGCTTGTTTGGCCCTGGAAAATATCCAACCACTTGAGAATTTAATTTTTTCTACTCCTTGAAATTTTTGGATCATTGGGTCCACTTGCATACTCAACATGTTTCTGGCTTGCATATCCACCACACTTAAAGCATGTTAGGATCAGTTAGAAGTCCCTTTCCAACAAAATTCCACCAAGCTTATTATTAGAGGTTGTACTAGTGGAATTTCAAGAACGTGGATACAAAACCTTGGTGTTCAATTTTAGTGCGACAAATAATTTTCAATTTTTTTTGCATAGATGAACTCTAAAATTTTTATTTTGTTATGCCTTATATCTTTTTGGTTGACAAGAAAAATGGGAGAGTGAAAACTCAAGTTTGGATCTGAAAACAAATTTGAAAATCCAAAATGGAAATGCACAAATGCAAAGAGAGATAGTTCCAAAAAGTATCTGTGATTTTTAAGGATAGGCAAAAAATGGGTTGTTTGGCCCTGGCAAATATCCAACCACTTGAGAATTTGATTTTTTCTATTCCTTGAAATTTTTGGATCATTAGATCCACTTGCGTCCTCAACATGTTTCTGGCGTGCATATCCACCGCACTTATAGCATGTTAGGATCAGTTAGAAGTCCCTTTGCTTTAAAATTCCACCAAGCTTATTATTAGGGGTTGTACTAGTGCAATTTCCAGAACATGGATAACAAAACTTTGGTGTTCATTTTTAGTGCGTGAAATAATTTTCAAATTTTATTTGCATACCTGCACTCTAAAATTTTCATTTTGTAATGCCTTATATCTTTTTTTGTTACGAGAAAAATGGGAGAGTGAAAATTCAAGTTTGGATCTAAAAACAAATTTGAACATCCAAAATGGAAACACACAAATGCTAAGAGAGATAGTTCCAAAAAGTATCTGTGATTTTTCAGGATAGGCAAAAAGTGGGTTGTTTGGCCCTGGTAAATATCCAACCACTTGACAATTTGATTTTTTCTACTCCTCTTAATTTTTGTATCATTAGGTCCACTTGCATCCTCAACTTGTTTCTGGCATGCATATCCACCGCACTTAAAGCATGTTAGGATAGGTTAGAAGTCCCTTTCCTATAAAATTCCACCAAGCTTCTTATTAGGGGTCGCACTAATGGAATTTCCAGAACATAGATAACAAAACCTTGGAGTTCATTTTTAGTGAGTGAAATAATTTTCAATCTTTTTTTGCATACATGAACTCTAAAATTTTTTTGTTTACGAGAAAAATGGGAGAGTGAAAACTCAATTTTGGATCTGAAAAAAAATTTGAACATCCAAAATGGAAATGCACAAATGCTGAGAGAGATAGTTCCAAAAAGTATTTGTGATTTTTAAGGATAGGCAAAAAGCGGGTTGTTTGGCCCTGGTAAATATGCTACCACTTGAAAATATGATTTTTTCTACTTCTTGCAATTTTTGGATCATTAGGTCCACTTGTACCCTCAACAGGTATCTGGCATGCATATCCACTGCACTTAAAGCATGTTAGGATCAGTTAGAAGTCCCTTTCCTATAAAATTCCACCAAGCTTATTATTAGGGTTGTACTAGTGCAAATTCCAGAACCTAGATAACAAAACCTTGGAGTTCATTTTTAGTGCGTGAAATAATTTTTGAACTTTTTTAGCATACTTGAACTCTAAAAATTTTATTTTGTTATGCCTTATTTTTTTGTTTGCGAGAAAAATGGGACAGTGAAAACTCAAGTTTGGATCTTAAAAAAAATTTGAACATCCAAAATGGAAATGCACAAATGCTGGGAGAGATAGTTCCAAAAAGTATATGTGATTTTAAAGAATAGGCAAAAAGTGGGTTGTTTGGCCCTGGTAAATATTCAACCACTTGAGAATTTGATTTTTTCTACTCCTTTAAATTTTTGGATCATTAGATCCACTTGCATCCTCAACATGTTTCTGGCATGCATATCCACTATACTTAAAGCATTTTAGGATCAGTTAGAAGTCCCTTTCCAATAAAATTCCACCAACCTTATTATAAGGGGTTGTACTAGAGGAATTTCCAGAACATGGATAACAACCTAGCAATTCATTTTCAGTGCGTGAAATAATTTTCAAATTTTTTTTGCATACATGAACTCTAAAATGTTCATTTTGAGCCTTATATCTTTTTTGTTCACGAGAAAAAGGCGACAGTGAAAACTCAAGTTTGGATCTGAAAACAAATTTGAACATCCAAAATGGAAATGCACAAATGCTGAGAGACATAGTTCCAAAAAGTATCTATGATTTTTAAGGATAGGCAAAAAGCTGAATGTTTGGGCCTGGTAAATATCCAACCATTTGAGAATTTTATTTTTTCTACTCCTTGAAATTTTTGGATCATTAGGTCCACTTGCATCCTCAACATGTTTTCGGCAAGCATGTCCACCACACTTAAAGCATGTTAGGATTAGTTAGAAGTCCCTTTCCTATAAAATTCCACCAAGCTTATTATTAGGGGTTGTACTAGTGGAATTTCCAGAACATGGATAACAAAACCTTGGAATTCATTTTTAATGCGTGAAACAATTTTCAAATTTTCTTTGCACACTTGAACTCTAAAATTTTCATTTTGTTATGCCTTATATCTTTTTTGTTTACGAGATAAATGGGAGAGCGAAAACTCAAGTTTGGATCTTAAAACAAATTTGAACATCCAAAATGGAAGTGCACAAATGCTGAGAGAGATAGTTCCAAAATGTATCTGTGATTTTTTAGGATAGGTAAAGAGTGGGTTGTTTGCCCTGGTAAATATTCAACCACTTGAGAATATTATTTTTTCTACTCCTTGAAATTTTTGGATCATTAGGTCCACTTGCATCCTCAACATGTTTCTGGCATGCATATCCACCGCACCTTAATCATGTTAGGATCAGTTAGAAGTCCCTTTCCAATAAAATTCCACCAAGTTTATTATTAGGGGATGTACTAGTGGAATTTCCAGAATAGGGATAACAAAACCTTGGAGTTTATTTTTAGTGCATGAAATAATTTTCAAATTTTTTTCGCATACATGAACTCTAAAATTTTCATTTTGTTATGCGTTATATCTTTTTTTTTACGAGAAAAATGGGTGAGTGAAAATTCAAGTTTGGATCTGAAAAAAAATTAGAACATCCAAAATGGAAATGCAGAAATGCTGAGAGAGATAGTTCCAGAAAGTGTCTGTGATTTTTAAGGATAGGCGGAAAGTGGGTTTTTTGGCCCTGGAAAATATCCAACCACTTGAGAATTTAATTTTTTCTACTCCTTGAAATTTTTGGACCATTAGGTCCACTTGCATCCTCAACATGTTTCTGGCATGCATATCCACCACACTTCAAGCATGTTAGCATCAGTTGGAAGTCCCTTTCCTATAAAATTCCACCGAGCTTATTATTAGGGGTTATACTAGTGGAATTTCCAGAACATGGATACCAAAACATTGGAGTTCATTTTTAGTGCGAGAAATAATTTTCAAATTTGTTTTGCATACATGATCTCTAAAATTTTCATTTTGTTATGCCATATATCTTTTTTGTTTACGATAAAAATGGGTGAGTGAAAACTCAAGTTCGGATCTGAAAAAAAATTTGAACAACCTAAACGGAAATGCACAAATTCTAAGAGAGATAGTTCCAAAAAGTATCTGTGATTTTTAAGGATAGGCAAAAAGTGGGTTGTTTGGCCCTGGTAAATATCCAACCACTTGAGAATTTGATTTTTTCTACCCCTTCAAATTTTTGGATCATTCAGTTCACTTGCATCCTCAACATGATTCAAGCATGCATATCCATCACATTTAAAGCACGTTAGGATCAGTTAGAAGTCCCTTTTGCTATAAAATTCCACCAAGCTTATTATTCGAGGTTGTACGAGTGGAATTTCAAGAACGTGGATAACAAAACCTTGGAGTTCATTTTTAGTGCGATAAATAATTTTCAAATTGTTTTTGCATACATCAACTCTAAAATTTTTATTTTGTTATGCCTTATATCTTTTTGGTTTACGAGAAAAATGGGAGAGTGAAAACTCAAGTTTGGATCTGAAAACAAATTTGAACATCCAAAATGGAAATGCACAAATGCTGAGAGAGATTCCAAAAAGTATCTGTGATTTTTAAGGATGGGCAAAAAGTGGGTTGTTTGGCCCTAGTAAATATCCAACCACTTGAGAATTTAATTTTTTCTACTCCTTGAAATTTTTGGATCATTAGGTCCACTTGCATCCTCAACATGTTTCTGGCATGCATGTCCACCACACTTAAAGCATGTTAGGATTAGTTAGAAGTTCCTTTCCTATAAAATTCCACCAAGCTTATTATAAAGGGTTGTACTAGTGAAATTTCAAGAACATGGATAACAAAACCTTGGAATTCATTTTTAGTGCGTGAAACAATTTTCAAATTTTCTTTTCATACATGAACTCTAAAATTTTCATTTTGTTATGCCTTATATCTTTTTCGTTTACGAGAAAAATGGGAGAGAGAAAACTCAAGTTTGGATCTTAAAACAAATTTTAACATCCACAATGGGAATGCACAAATGCTGAGGGAGGTAGTTCCAAAATGTATCTGTGATTGTTTAGGATAGGCAAAGAGTGGGTAGTTTGGCCCTCGTAAATATCGGAGCCATTTGAGAATATGACTTTTTCTACTCGTTGAAATTTTTGGATCATTAGTCCACTTCCATCCTCAACATGTTTCTGGCATGCATATCCACCGCACTTAAAGCATGTTAGGATCAGTTAGAAGTCCCTTTCCTATAAAATTCCACCAAGATTATTATTAGGGGTTGTATTAGTGGAATTTCCAGAACAAGGATACCAAAACATTGGAGTTCATTTTTAGTGCGAGAAATAATTTTCAAATTTTTTTTGCATACATGATCTCTAAAATTTTCATTTTGTTATGCCATATATCTTTTTTGTTTACGATAAAAATGGGAGAGTGAAAACTCAAGTTTTGATCTGAATACAAATTTGAATATCCTAAACGGAAATGCACAAATTCTATGAGAGATAGTTCCAAAAAGTATCTGTGATTTTTCAGGATAGGCAAAAAGTGGGTTGTTTGCCCTTACCACTTGTGAATTTGATTTTTTCTACTCCTTGAAATTTTTTGATCAATAGGTCCACTTGCTTCCTCAACATGTTTCTGGCAGGCATATCCACCACACTTAAAGCATGTTAGGATCAGTTACAAGTCCCTTTCCTATAAAATTCCACCAGGGTTAGTATTAAGGGCTGTACTAGTGGAATTTCCAGAGCATGGATAACAAAACCTTGGTGTTCATTTTTAGTGCGTGAAATAATTTTCAAATATTTTTTGCATACCTGCACTCTACAATTTTCATTTCGTAATACCTTCTATCTTTTTTGGTTACGGGAAAAATGGGAGAGTGAAAATTCAAGTTTGGATCTGAAAACAAATATGAACATCCAAAATGGAAACACACTAATGCTAAGAGAGATAGTTCCAAAAAGTATCTGTGATTTTTAAGGATAGGCAAAAAGTGGGTTGTTTGGCCCTGGTCAATATCCAACCACTTGACAATTTGATTTTTTCTACTCCTCTAAATTTTTGGATCATTAGGTCCACTTGCATCCTCAACATGTTTCAGGCATGCATATCCACTGCACTTAAAGCATGTTAGGATCAGTTAGAAGTCCCTTTCCTATAAAATTCCACCAAGCTTCTTATTAGGGGTCGCACTACAGGAATTTCCAGAATATAGATAACAAAACCTTGGAGTTAATTTTTAGTGAGTGAAATAATTTTCAATCTTTTTTTGCATACATGATCTCTAAAATTTTCATTTCGTTGTGCTTTATATCATTTTTGTTTACGAGAAAAATGGGAGAGTCAAAACTCAATTTTTTATCTGAAAACAAATTTGAACATCCAAAATGGAAATGCACAAATGCTAAGAGAGATAGTTCCAAAAAGTATTTGTTATTTTTAGGGATCGGCAAAAAGCAGGTTGTTTGGCCCTGGTAAATATGCTACCACTTGAAAATATGATTTTTTCTACTCGCAATTTTTGGATCATTAGGTCCACTTTTATCCTCAACAGTATCTGGCATGCATATCCACTGCACTTAAAGCATGTTAGGATCAGTTAGAAGTCCCTTTCCTATAAAATTCCACCAAGCTTATTATTAGGGGTTGTACTAGTGGAATTTCCAGAACATGGATAACAAAACCTTGGAGTTCATTTTTAGTGCGTGAAAAAATTCTCAATTTTTTTTCCATACATGAACTCTGAAATTTTCATTTTGTTATGTCTTATATCTTTTTTGTTTACGAGAAAAATGGGAGAGTGAAAACTCAAGTTTGGATCTGAAAACAAATTTGAACATCCAAAATGGAAATGCACAAATGCTTAGAGAGATGGTTCCAAAAAGTATTTGTGATTTTTAAGGACAGGCAAAAAGTGGGTTGTTTGGCCTTAGTAAATATCCAACCACTTGAGAATTTGATTTTTTCTACTCCTCTAAATTTTTTGATCATTAGGTCCATTTGCATCCTCAACATGTTTCTGGCATGCATATCCAGTGCACTTAAAGCATGTTAGGATCAGTTAGAAGTCCCTTTCCTATGAAATTCCACCAAGCTTATTATTAGGGGTTGTAATAGTTGAATTTCTAGAACATGGATAACAAAACCTTGGAGTTCATTTTTAGTGCGTGAAACAATTTTCAAATTTTCTTTGCATACAAGAACTCTAAAATTTTCATTTTGTTATGCCTTATATATATTTTTTTATGAGAAAAATGGGTGAGTGAAAATTCAAGTTTGGATATGAATACAAATTAGAACATCCAAAATGGAAATGCACAAATGCTGAGAGACATAGTTCCCAAAAGTGTCTGTGATTTTTAAGGATAGGCGAAAAGTGGGTTGTTTGGCCCTGGAAAATATCCAACCTCTTGAGAATTTAATTTTTTCTACTCCTTGAAATTTTTGGAGCATTAGGTCCACTTGCATCCTCAACATGTTTCTGGCATGCATATCCACCGCACTTAAAGTATGTTAGGATCAGTTAGAAGTCCCTTTCCTATAAAATTGCACTAAGCTTATTATTAGGGGTTGTACTAGTGCAATTACTAGAACATGGATACCAAAACATTGGAGTTCATTTTTAGTGCGAGAAATCATTTTCAAAATTTTTTTGCATACATGATCTCTAAAATTTTCATTTTGTTATGCCATATATCTTTTTTGTTTACGATAAAAATGGGAGAGTGAAAACTACAGTTTGGATCTGGAAACAAATTTGAACATCCTAAACGGAATTGCACAAATTCTATGAGAGATAGTTCCAAAAAGTATCTGTGATTTTTAAGGCTAGGCAAAAAGTGGGTCGTTTGGCCCTGGTAAATATCCAACCACTTGAGAATTTGATTTTTTCTGCTCTTTGAAATCTTTGGATCATTCGGTCCACTTGCATCCTCAACATGATTCTGGCATGCATATCCACCACATTTAAAGCATGTTAGGATCAGTTAGAAGTCCCTTTCCTATAAAATTCCACCATGCTTATTATTAGAGGTTGTACTAGTGGAATTTCAAGAATGTGGATAACAAAACCTTGGAGTTCATTTTTAGTGCGATAAATAATTTTCAAATTGTTTTTGCATTCATCAACTCTAAATTTTTTATTTTGTTATGCCTTATATCTTTTTGGTTTACGAGAAAAATGGGAGAGTGAAAACTCAAGTTTGGATCTGAAAACAGATTTGAACATCCAAAATGGAAATGCACAAATGCTAAGAGAGATAGTTCCAAAAGTATATGTGCTTTTTAAGGATAGGCAAAAACTGGGTTGTTTGGCCCTGGTAAAAATCCAACCACTTGAGAATTTCATTTTTTCTATTCCTTTAAATTTTTGGATCATTAGGTCCACTTGCAACCTCAACATGTTTCTGGCATGCATGTCCACAACACTTAAAGCATGTCAGGATCAGTTAGAAGTCCCTTTCCTCTAAAATTCCACCAAGCTTATTATTAGGGGTTGTACTATTGCAATTTCTAGAACATGGATAACAAAACCTTGGAGTTCATTTTTAGTGCGTTAAATAATTTTCAAATTTTTTTTCCATACCTGCACTCTTAAATTTAGATTTTGTGATGGCTTAAATCTTTTTTGGTTACGAGAAAAATGGGAGAGTGAAAATTCACGTTTGGATCTGAAAACAAATTTGAACATCCAAAATGGAAACACACAAATGCTAAGAGAGATAGTTCCAAAAAGTATATGTGATTTTTAAGGATAGGCAAAAAGTGGGTTGTTTGGCCCAGGTAAATATCCAACCACTAGAGAATTTGATTTTTTCTACTACTCTAAATTTTTGGATCATTAGGTCCACTTGTATCCTAAACATGTTTCTGGCATGCATATCCACCGCACTTAAAGCATGTTAGGATCAGTTAGAAGTCCATTTCCTATAAAATTCCACCAAGCTTATTATTAGGCGTCGCACCAATGGACTTTCCAGAACATGGATAACAAAACCTTGGAGATCATTTTTAATGAGTGCAATAATTTTGAATTTTTTTTTGCATACATGAACTCTAAAATTTTTATTTTGTTGTGCTTTATATCTTTTTGTTTACGAGAAAAATGGGAGAGTGGAAACTCAATTTTGGATCTTAAAACAAATTTGAACAACCAAAATGGAAATGAACAAATGCTGAGAGAGATAGTTCCAAAAAAAATCTGTGATTTTTAAGGATAGGCAAAAAGTGGGTTGTTTGTCCCTGGTAAATATCCAACCACTTGAGAATATGATTTTTTCTACTCCTTGCAATTTTTGGATCATTAGGTCCACTTGTATCCTCAACATGTATTTGGCATGCATATCCACCGCACTTAAAGCATGTTAGGATCAGTTACAAGTCCCTTTCCTATAAAATTCCACTAAGCTTTTTATTAGGGGTTGTACTAGTGGAATTTCCAGAACATGGATAAAAAAACCTTGGAGTTCATTTTTAGTGCGTGAAAAAATTTTCGAATTTTTTTCCATACATGAACTCTGAAATTTTCATTTTGATATGTCCTATATCTTTTTTGTTTACGAGAAAAATGGGAAAGTGAAAACTCAATTTTGGTTCTGAAAACAAATTTGAACATCCAAAATGGAAATGCGCAAAGGCTTAGAGAGATAGTTCCAAAAAGTATCTGTGATTTTTAAAGATAGGCAAAAAGTGGGTTGTTTGGCCCTGGAAATATCCAACCACTTGACATATTTATTTTTTCTACTTCTTGAAATTTTTGGATCATTAGGTCCACTTGCATCCTCAACATGTTTCTGGCAGGCATATCCAGCGCACTTAAAACATGTTAGGTTCAGTTAGAAGTCTCTTTCCTATAAAATTCCACAAAACTTATTATTAGGGGTTCTACTAGTGGAATTTCCAGAACATGGATAACAAAACCTTGGAGTTCATTTTTAGTGTGTGAAATAATTTTCAAATTTTTTTTGCATACTTGTACTCTAAAATTTTTATTTTATTATGGCTTATATCTTTTTTTTACGAGAAAAATGGGAGAGTGAAAACTCAAGTTTAGATCTGAAAACAAATTTGAACATCCAAAATGGAAATACACAAATGCTAAGAGAGATAGTTCCAAAAAGTATCTGTGATTTTTAAGGATATGCAAAAAGTAGGTTGTTTGGCCCTGGAAAATATCCAACCACTTGAGAATTTGATTTTTTCTACTCCTTGAAATTTTTGGATCATTAGGTCCACTTGAATCCTAAAATGTTTCTGGCATGCATATCCACCGCACTTAAAGCATGTTAGGTTCAATTAGTAGTCCCTTTCCTACAAAATTCCACCAAGCTTATTATTATGGGTTTTACTCGTGGACTTTCTAGAACATGGATAACAAAACCTTGGAGTTAATTTTTAGTACGTGAAATAATTTTCAATTTTTTTTTGCATACATGAACTCTATAATTTTCATTTTGTTACGCCTTATACCTTTTTTGTTTACGAGAAAAATGGGAGTGTGAAAACTCAAGTTTGGATCTGAAAAAAAATTTGAACATCCAAAATGGAAATGCACAAATGCTGAGAGAGACAGTTCCAAAAAGTATCTGTGATTTTTAAGGATGGGAAAAAAGTGGGTTGTTTGGCCCTAGTAAATATCCAACCACTTGAGAATTTAATTTTTTCTACTCGAAATTTTTGGATCATTAGGTCCACTTGCATCCTCAACATGTTTCTAGCATGCAAATCCATCGCACTTACTGCATGTTAGGATCAGTTAGAAGTCCCTTTCCTAAAAAATTCCACCAAGCTTATTATTAGGCGTTGTATTGGTGGAATTTCCAGAACATGGATAACAAAACCTTGGAGTTCATTTTTAGTGCGTGAAATAATTTTCAAAATTTTCACATGAACTCTAAAATTTTCATTTTGTTATGCCTTATATCTTTTTTGTTTACGAGAAAAATGGGAGAGTGAAAACTCGAGTTTGGATCAGAAAAAAAATTTGAACATCCTAAACGGAAATGCACAAATTCTATGAGAGATAGTTCCAAAAAAGTATATGTGATTTTGAAGGATAGGCAAAAAGTGGGTTGTTTGGTCCTCGTAAATATCCAACCACTTGAGAATATGATTTTTTGTACTCCTTGCAATTTTTGGATCATTAGGTCCACTTGCATCCTCAAGATGTTTCTGGCATGCATATCCACCGCACATAAAGCATGTTAGGATCAGTTAGAAGTCATTTTCCTATAAAATTCCACCAAGATTATTATTAGGGGTTGTACTAGTAGAATTTCAGGAACATAGATAACAAAACCTTGGAGTTCATTTTTAGTGCGTGTAGTAATTTTTAAATTTTGTTTGCATACATGAACTCTAAAATTTTCATTTTTCTATGCCTTGTACCTTTTTTGTTTACGAGAAAAATGGGATATTGAAAGCTCAAGTTTGGATCTGAAAAAAAATTTGAACATCCTAAATGGAAATACACAAATGCTGAGAGTATCCGTGATTGTTAAGGATAGGCAAAAAGTGGGTTGTTTGGCCCTGGTAAATATCCAACCACTTGAGAATATTATTTTTTCTACTCGTTGAAATTTTATGATCATTAGGTCCACTTGCAACCTCAACATGTTTCTGGCACGCATTTCCAATGCACTTAAAGCATGTTAGGATTAGTTTGAAGTCCCTTTCCTATAAAATTCCACCAAGCTTATTATGAGGGGTTGTACTAGTGGAATTTCCAGAACATGGATAACAAAACCTTGGAGTTCATTTATAGTGTGTGAAATAATTTTTGAATTTTTTTTGCATGCATGAACTCTGAAGTTTTCATTTTGTTAAGTCTTATATCTTTTTGTCTACGAGAAAAATGGGAGAGTGAAAACTCAAGTTTCGATCTGAAAACAAATTTGAACATCCAAAATGTAAATGCACAAATGCTGAGAGAGAAAGTTCCAAAAAGTATCTGTGATTATTAAGGCTAGGCAAAAGGTGGGTTGTTTGGCCCTGGTAAATATCCAACCACTTGGGAATATGATTATTTATACTCCTTGAAATATTTGGATCATTAGGTCCACTTGCATCCACAACATCTTTCTGGCATGCATATCCACCACTCTTTGAGCATGTTAGGATCTGTTAGAAGTCCCTTTCCTATAGAATTCCACCAAACTTATTATTAGGGGTTGTAGTAGTGGAATTTCCAGAACATGGATAACAAAACATTGGAGTTCATTTTTAGTTCGTGAAATAATTTTCAAATTTTTTTGCATACATGAACTCTAAAATTTTTATTTTGTTATTCCTTATATCATTTTTTTTATGAAAAAAATGGGAGAGTGAAAACTCAAGTTTGGATCTGAAAAAAAAATTGAACATCCAAAATGGAAATGCACAAATGCTGAGAGAGATAGTCGCAAAAAGTATCTATGATTTTTAAGGATAGGCAAAAAGTGGGTTGTTTGGCGTTGGTAAATCCAACCACTTGAAAATTTGAGTTTCTCTGCTCCTTGAAATTTTTGGATCATTAGGTCCACTTGTATCCACAACATGTTTCTTATATGCATATCCACCGCACTTCAAGCATGTTAGGATCAGTTAGAAGTCCCTTTTCTAGAAAATTGCACCAAGCTTATTATTAGGGGTTGTACTACTGGTATTTCCAGAACATGGATAACAAAACCTTGGAGTTCATTTTTAGTGTGTGCAATGATTTTCAATTTTGTTTTCCATACATGAACTCTTAAATTTTCATTTTGTTATTCCTTATAACTTTTATGTTTATGAGAAAAATGGGACAGTGAAAACTCAAGTTTGGATCTGAAAACAAATTTGAACATCCAAAATGGAAATGCACAAATTTTGAGAGAGATAGTTCCAAAAACTATCTGTGCTTTTTAAGGATAGGAAAAAAGTGGGTTGTTTGGCCCGGGTAAATATCCAACCACTTGAGAATTTGATTTTTTCTACTCCTTGAAATTTTCGGATCATTAGGTCCATTTGAATCCTCTACAAGTTTTTGGCATGCATATCCACCGCACTTGAAGCATGTTAGGATCAGTTAGAAATCCCTTTCCTATAAAATTCCACCAAGCTTATTATTAGGGGTTGTACTAGTGGAATTTCCAGAACATGGATAACAAAACCTTGGAGTTCATTTTTAGTGCGTGAAATAATTTTCAAATATTTTTTGCATATATGAACTCTAAAATTTTCATTTTGTTATGCCTTATATCTTTTTTGTTTACGAGAAAAATGGGAGAGTGAAAACTCAAGTTTGGATCTGAAAACTTATTTGAACATCCAAGATGGAAATGCACAAATTCTGTGAGAGATATTCCAAAAAGTATATGTGATTTTTAGGGAAAGGCTAAAAGTGGGTTGTTTGGCCCTGGTAAATATCCAACAACTTGGGAATTTGATTTTTTCTACTCCTTGAAATTTTTGGTTCATTAGGTCCACTTGCATCCTCAACATGTTTCTGGCATGCATATCCACCACAACTAAAGCATGTTACGATCAGTTAGAAGTCCCTTTCCTATAAAATTCCACCAAGCTTATTATTAGGGGCTGTACTAGTGGAATTTCCTGAACATGGATAACAAATCCTTGGAGTTCATTTTTAGTGAGTTAAATAATTCAATTTTTTTTTGCATACATGATCTCTAAAAATTTTATTTTGTTATTCCCTATATGTTTTTTTTTTACGAGAAAAATGGGAGAGTGAAAACTCAAGTTTTGATCTGAAAACAAATTTTAACATCCAAAATGGAAATGCACAAATGCTAAGAGAGATAGTTCCAAAAAGTATCTGTGATTTTTAAGGATGGGCAAATAATGGGTTGTTTGGCCCTGGTAAATATCCACCCCCTTGAGAATTTGATTTTTTCTACTCCTTGAAATTTTTGGATCATTAGGTCCACTTGCATCCTCAACATGTTTCTGGCATGCATATCCACCGCACTTAAAGCATGTTAGCATCAGTTAGAAGTCCCTTTCCTATAAAAGTCCACCAAGATTATTATTAGGGGTTGTAATAGTGGAATTTCCAGAACAAGGATAACAAAACCTTGGAGTTCATTATTAGTCCGTGAAATAATTTTCAATTTTTTTTTGCATACATGAACTCTAAAATTTTTATTTTGTTATGCCATATATTTTTTTGTTTACGAAAAAAATGGGAGAGTGAAAACTCAAGTTTGGATCTAAAAAGAAACTTGAACATCCAAAATGGAAATGCAGAAATATTGAGAGAGGTAGTTCCAAAAAGTATCTGTGATTTTCAGGGATAGGCAAAAAGTGGGTTGTTTGGCCCTGGTAAATATCCAACCACTTGTGAATTTGATTTTTTCAACTCCTTGAAATTTTTGGATCATTAGGTCCACTCGCAACCTCAACTTAATTCTGGCATGCATATCCACCGCACTTAAAGCATGTTAGGTTCAGTTAGAAGTTCCATAAAATCTCAGCAAGCTTATTATTAGCGGTTGTACTAGTGGAATTTCAAGAACATGGATAACAAAACTTTGGAGTTCATTTTTTTTTTGTGAAATAATTTTCAAAATTTTTTTGCATACATGAACTCTATAATTTTCATTTTGTTATGCCTCATATCTTTTTTGTTTACGAGGAAAAAGGGAAAGTGAAAACTCAAATTTGGATCTGAAAACAAATTTGAACATCCAAAATGGAAATGCACAAATGCTCAGGGAGATAGTTCATAAAAGTATCTGTGATTTTTAAGGATAGGCAAAAAGAGGGTTGTTTGGCCTTGGAAAATATCCAACCACTTGTGATATTGATTTTTTCTACTCCTTGAAATTTTTGTTTCATTAGGTCCACTTGCATCCTCAACATGTTTCTTGCATGCATATCCACCGCACTTAAAGCATGTTAGGATCTGTTAGAAGTCCCTTTCCTATAAAATTCCACCAAGTTTATTATTAGAGGTAGTGCTAGTGGAATTTCAAGAAAATGGATAACAAAACCTTGGAGTTCAATTTTAGCTCGTGAAATAATTTTCAAATTTTTTTTTGCATACATGAACTCTAAAATTTTGATTTTGTAATGCCTTCTATCTTTTTTGTCTACGAGAAAAATGGGAGAGTGAAAACTCAAGTTTGGATCTGAAAATAAATTTGAACATCCAAAATGGAAATGCACAAATGCTGAGAGAGAAACTTCCAAAAAGTGTCTGTGATTTTAAGGATAGGCAAAAACTGGGTTGTTTGGCCCTGGTAAATATCCTACCACTTGAGAATTTTATTTTTTCTACTCCTTGAAATTTTTGGATCATTTGGTCGACTTGCATTCTCAACATGATTCTGGCATGCATATCCACCACACTTAAAGCATGTTAGGATCAATTAGAAGTCCCTTTCCTATAAAATTCCAAAAAGCTTATTATTAGGGGTTGTACTAGTGGAATTTCAAGAACATGGATAAAAAACCCTTGTAGTTCATTTCTATTGCAATAAATAATTTTCAAATTTTTTTTGTATACATGAACTCTAAAATTTTTCATTTTGTTATGCCTTATATCTTTATTGTTTACGAGAAAAATGGGAGAGTGAAAACTCAAGTTTGGATCTGAAATCAAAGTTGAACATCCAAAATGGAAATGCACAAATGCTGAGAGAGAAACTTCCAAAAAGTATCTGTGATTTTTATGGATACGCAAAAAGTGGGTTGTTTGGCCATTGTAAATATCCAACCACTTGAGAATGTGATTTTTTCTACTCCTTGAAATTTTTGGATCATTATGTCCACTTGCATCCACAACATGATTTTGGCTTGCATATCCACCACACTTAAAGTTTGATAGGATCAGTTAGAAGTCCCTTTCCTATAAAATTCACCAAGCTTATTATTAGGGGTTGCACTAGTGGAATTTCCAGAACATGGATAACTAAACCTTGAAGTTCATTTTTAGTGCATGAAATAATTTTCAAATTTTTTTTGCATACATGAACTCTAAAATTTTCATTTTGAGCTTTATATCTTTTTTGTTCACGAGAAAAATGGCAGAGTGAAAACTCAAGTTTGGATCTGAAAACAAATTTGAACATCCAAAATGGAAATGCACAAATGCTGAGAGCGATAGTTCAAAAAAGTATCTATGATTTTTAAGGATAGGAAAAAAAGCTGGATGTTTGGCCCAGGTAAATATCCAACCACTTGAGAATTTGATTTTTTCTACTCCTTGAAATTTTTGGATCATTAGGTGCATTTGCATCCTCAACAAGTTTCTGGCATGCATATCCACTGCACTTAAAGCATGTAAGGATCAGTTAGAAGTCCCTTTCCTATAAAATTCCGCCAAGCTTATTATTAGGGGTTGTTCTACTGGAATTTCCAGAACATGGATAACAAAACCTTGGAGTTCATTTTCAGTGCGTGAAGTAATTTTCAAATATTTTTTGCATACATGAATTCTATACTTTTCTTTTTGTTGTGCCTTATATCTTTTTTTTTACGAGAAAAATGGGAGAGTGAAAAGTCATGTTTGGATCTGAAAACATTTTTGAACATCCAAGATGGAAATGCACAAATTCTGAGAGAGATAGATCCAAAAAGTATCTGTGATTTTTAGGGATAGGCCAAAAGTCGGTTGTTTGACCCTGGTAAATATCCAACCACTTGGGAATTTGATTTTTTCTGCTCCTTAAAATTTTTGGATCATTAGGTCCACTTGCATCCTCAACATGATTCTCGCATGCATATCCACCGCACTTAAAGCATGTTAGGTTCAGTTAGAATTTCCTTTCCTATAAAATCTCAGCAAGCTTATTATTAGCGGTTGTACTAGTGGAATTTCCAGAACATGGATAACAAAACCTTGGAGTTCATTTTTTGTTTGTGAAATAATTTTAAATTTTTTTTCCATACTTGAACTCTATAATTTTCATTTTGTTATGCCTTATATCTTTTTTGTTTAGGAGGAAAATGGGAGAGTGAAAACTCAAGTTTGGATCTGAAAACAAATTTGAATATCCAAAATGGAAATGCACAAATGCTGAGAGAGATAGTTCCAAAAAGTATCTGTGATTTTTAAGGATAGGCAAAAAGACGGTTGTTTGGCCTTGGAAAATATCCAACCACTTGAGATATTGATTTTTTCTACTCGAAATTTTTGGATCATTAGGTCCACTTGCATCCTCAACATGTTTCTCGCATGCATATCCACCGTACTTAAAGCATGTTAGGATCAGTTAGAAGTCCCTTTCCTATAAAATTCCACCAAGTTTATTATTAGGGGTTGTACTAGTGGAATTTACAGAAAATGGATAACAAAACCTTGGAGTTCAATTGTAGTGCGTGAAATAATTTTCAATTTTTTTGTGCGTACATGAACTCTAAATTTTTCATTTTGTAATGCCTTGTATCTTTTTTGTTTACGAGAAAAATGGGAGAGTGAAAACTCAACTTTGGATCTGAAAACAAATTTGAACATCCAAAATGGAAATGCACAAATGCTGAGAGTGATAGTTCCAAAAAGTGTCTGTGATTTTTAAGGATAGGCAAAAAGTGGGTTGTTTGGCCCTGGTAAATATCCAACCACTTGAGATATTGATTTTTTCTACTCCTTGAAATTTTTGGATCATTAGGTCCACTTGCATCCTAAACATGTTTCTGGCTTGCATATCCACAACACTTTAAGCATTTTAGGATCCGTTAGAAGTCCCTTTCCTATAAAATTCCACCAAGCTTATTATTAGGGGTAGTTTTAGTGGAATTTCCAGAACGTGGATAACAAAACCTTGGAGTTCATTTTTAGTGCGTGAAACAATTTTAAAATTTTTTTGGCATACATGAACTCTAAAATTTTTATTTTGGTATGCCTTATATCTTTTTTGTTTACGAGAAAAATGGGAGAGTGAAAACTCAAGTTTGGATCTTAAAACAAATTTGAACATCCAAAATGGAAATTCACAAATGCTGAGAGAGATAGTTCCAAAAAGTGTCTATGATTTTTAAGGATAGGCAAAAAGTGGGTTGTTAGGCCCTGTTAAATATCCAACCACATGAGAATTTGATTTTTTCTACTCCTTGAAATTATTGGATTATTTGGTCCACTTGAATCCTCAACATGTTTCTGGAATGCTTATCCACCGCACTTTAATCATGTTAGGATTAGTTACAAGTTCCTTTCCTATAAAATTCCACCAAGCTTATTATTAGGGGTTGTATTAGTGGAATTTCCAGAACGTGGATAACAAAACCTTGGAGTTCCTTTTTAGTGCGTCAAACAATTTTCAAATTTTTTTTGCATACATCAACTCTAAAATTTTCATTTTTTTATGCCTTATATCTTTTTTGTTTACGAGAAAAATGGGAGAGTGAAAACTCAAGTTTGGATCTGAAAACAAATTTGAACATCCAAAATGGAAATGCACAAATGCTAAGAGAGATAGTTCCAAAAAGTATCTTTCATTTTTAAGGATAGGTAAAAAGTTGGTTGTTTGGCCCTGGTAAATATCCAACTACTTGAGAATTTGATTTTTTCTACTCCTTGAAATTTTTGGATGATTAGGTCCACTTGCATCCTATACATGTTTCTGGCATGCATATCCAGCGCACTTAAAGAATGTTAGCATCAGTTAGAAGTCCCTTTCCTATAAAATTCCACCAAGCTTATTATTAGGGGTTGTACTAGTGGAATTTCCAGAACAAGGATAACAAAACCTTGGAGTTCATTAGTAGTCCACGAAATAATTTTCAATTTTTTTTGCAAAGATGAACTCTAAAATTTTTATTTTGTTATGCCTTATATTTTTTTGTTTACAACAAAAATGGGAGAGTGAAAACTCAAGTTTGGATCTGAAAAAAAATTTGAACATCCAAAATGGAAATGCAGAAATGTTGAGAGAGGTAGTTGCAAAAAGTATCTATGATTTTCAGGGATAGGCAAAAAGTGGGTTGTATGGCCCTGGTAAATATCCAACCACTAGTGAATTTGATTTTTTCTACTCCTTGAAATTTTTGGATCATTAGGTCCACTTGCATCCTCAACATGTTTCTGGCATGCATATCCACAACACTTAAAGCATGTTAGGATCATTTAGAAGTCCCTTTCCAATAAAATTCCACTAAGCTTATTATTAGCGGTTGTACTAGTGGAATTTCCAGAACATGGATAACAAAATCTTGGGGTTCATTTTTGGATAATTAGGTCCACTAGCATCCTCAACATGATTCTGGCATGCATATCCACCGTACTTAAAGCATCTTAGGTTCAGTTAGAAGTTCCTTTCCTATAAAATCTCACCAAGCTTATTATTAGCGGGAGTACTAGTGAAATTTCTAGAACATGGATAACAAAACCTTGGAGTTCATTTTTTGTTTGTGAAATAATTTTTAAATTTGTTTTACATACATGAACTCTATAATTTTCATTTTGTAATGCCTTCTATCTTTTTTGTTTACGAGAAAAATGGGAGAGTGAAAGCTCAAGTTTGGATCTGAAAACAAATTTGAACATCCAAAATGAAAATGCACAAATGCTAAGAGAGATAGTTCCAATTAGTATCTGTGATTTTTAAGGATAGGCAAAAAGTAGGTTGTTTGGCCTTGGAAACTATCCAACCACTTGAGAATTTGATTTTTTCTACTCCTTGAAATTTTTGGATCATTAGGTGCACCTGCATCCTCAACATGTTTCTGGCATGCATATCCACCCCACATAAAGCATGTTAGGATCACATAGCAGTCCCTTTCCTATAAAATTCCAACTAGCTTATTATTAGGGGTTGCACTAGTGAAATTTCCAGAAAATGTATAACAAAACCTTGGAGTTCATTTTTAGTGCGTGAAATTATTTAAAATTTTTTTTGCATACATGAGCTCTAAAATTTTCATTTTGTTATGCCTTATATTTTTTTTTTGTTTACGAGAAAAATGGGAGAGTGAAAACTCAAGTTTGGATCTTAAAACAAATTTGAACATCCAAAATGGAAATGCACAAATGCTAAGAGGGATAGTTCCAAAAAGTATTTGTGCTTTTTAAGGATAAGCAAAAAGTGGGTTGTTTGGCCATGGTAAATATCAAACCACTTGAGAATATGATTTTTTCTACTCCTTGAAATTTTTGGATCATTAGGTCCACTTGCATCCTCCACATGTTTCTGGCCTGCATATCCACAACACTTTAAGCATGTTCCGATCAGTTAGAAGTCCCTTTCCAAAAAAATTCCGCGAAGCTTATTAGTAGGGGTTGTTTTAGTGAAATTTCGAGAACATGGATAACAAAACCTTGTAGTTCATTTTTAGTGCATGAAACAATTTTCAAATTTTTTTTGCACACATGAACTCTAAAATTTTAATTTTGTTACACCTTATATCTTTTTTGTTTACAAGAAAAATGGGAGAGTGAAAACTCAAGTTTGGATCTGAAAACAAATTTGAACATCCAAAATGGAAACGCACAAATGCGGAGAGAGATAGTTCCAAAAAGTATCTGTGATTTTTAAGGATAGGCAAAAAGTGGGTTGTTTGACCCTGGTAAATATCCAGCCACTTGAGAATTTGATTTTTTCTACTCCTTGAAATTTTTGGATCATTAGGTCCACTTGCATCCTCAAGATGTTTCTGGCATGCATATCCACCACACTTTAAGCATGTTAGGATCAGTTAGAAGTCTCTTCCCTATAAAATTCCACCAAGCTTATTATTAGGGGTTGTACTTGTGGAATTTCAAGAACATATATAACAAAACCTTGGAGTTCATTTTCAGTGCGTGAAATAATTTTTAAAATTTTTTTGCATACATTTACTCTAAAATTTTCATCTTGTTATGCCTTATATCTTTTTTTTTTATGAGAAAAATGGGATTGTGAAAACTCAAGTTTGGATCTGAAAACAAATTTGAACAACCAAAATTGAAATGCACAAATGCTGAGAGAGATAGTTCCAAAAAGTATCAGTGATTTTTAAGGATAGGCAAAAAGGAGGTTGTTTGGCCTTGGTAAATATCCAACCACTTCAGAATATGATTTTTTCTACTCCTTGAAATTTTTGGAACATTCGGTCCACTTGCATCCTCAACATGTTTCTGGCCTGCACATCCACAACACTTTAACCATGTTAGGATCAGTTAGAAGTCCCTTTCCTATAAAATTCCATCAAGCTTATTATTAGGGGTTGTATTAGTGGAATATCCAGAACGTGGATAACAAAACCTTGGAGTTCATTTTTAGTGCGTGAAACAATTTTCAATTTTTTTTTGCATACATGAACTCTAAAATTTTGATTTTGTTATGCCTTATATCTTTTTTGTTTACGAGAAAAATGGGAGAGTGAAAACTCAAGTTTGGATCTGAAAACATATTTCAACATCCAAAATGGAAATGGACAACTGCTGAGAGAGATAATTCCAATAAGTATCTGTGATTTTTAAGGATAGGCAAAAAGTGGGTTGTTAGGCCCTGGTAAATATCCAACCACTTGAGAATTTGATTTTTTCTACTCCTTGAAATTTTTGGATTATTAGGTCCACTTGCATCCTCAACATGTTTTTGGCATGCATATCCACTTCACTTTAAGCATGTTAGCATCAGTTAGAAGTCCCTTTCCCATAAAATTCCACCAAGCTTCTTATTAGGAGTTGTACTAGTGGAATTTCATGAACATGCATAATAAAACCTTGGAGTTCATTTTCAGTTCGTTAAATAATTTTCATATTTTTTTTGTGTACATGAACTCCAAAATTTTAACATTGTTATGCCTTATATCTTTTTGCTTTATGAGAAAAATGGGAGAGTGAAAACTCAATTTTGGATCTGAAAACAAATATGAACATCCAAAATGGGAATGCACAAATGCTGAGAGAGATTGTTCCCAAAAGTATCTGTGATTTTTAAGGATAGGCAAAAAGTGGGTTGTTTGGCCCTGGTATATCCATCCACTTTAGAATATGGTTATTTCTTCTCCTTGAAATTTTTGGTTCATTAGATCCACTTGCATCCTCAACATATTTTTGGCATGCATATCTAGCCCATTTTAAGCATGTCAGGATCAGTTAGAAGTCCCATTCCTATAAAATTCCACCAAGCTAATTATTAGGAGTTGTACTACTGGAATTTCTAGAACATGCATAACAAAACCTTGAAGTTCATTTTTAGTGCGTTAAATAATTTTCAAATTTTTTTTGGGTTCATGAACTCTAAAGTTTTCATTTTGTTATGCCTTATATCTTTTTTGTTTATGAGAAAATGGGGGAGTGAAAACTCAAGTTCTGATATGAAAACAAATTTGAACATGCAAAATGGAAATGCACAAATGCTAAGGGAGATAGTTCCAATTAGTATCTGTGATTTTTAAGAATAGGCAAAAAGTAGGTTGTTTGGCCTTGGAAAATATCCAACCACTTGAGAATTTGATTTTTTCTACTCCTTGAAAATTTTGGATCATTTGGTCCACCTGCATCCTCAACATGTTTCTGGCATTCATATCCACCGCACATAAAGCATGTTAGGAACAGTTAGCAGTCCCTTTCCTATAAAATTCCAACTAGCTTATTATTAGGGGTTGTACTAGTGGAATTTCCAAAACATGTATAACAAAACCTTGGAGTTCATTTTTCGTGCGTGAAATAATTTTAAATTTTTTTTTGATACATGAACTCTAAAATTTTCATTTTGTTATGCCTTATATCTTTTTTGTTTACGAGAAAAATGGGAGAGTGAAAACTCAAGTTTGGATCTTAAAACAAATTTGAACATCCAAAATGGAAATGCACAAATGTTAAGAGAGATAGTTCCAAAAAGTATCTGTGATTTTTAAGGATAGGCAAAAAGTGGGTTGTTTGGCCATGGTAAATATCAAACCACTTGAGAATATGATTTTTTCTACTCCTTGAAATTTTTGGATCATTAGGTCCACTTGCATCCTCAAGATATTTCTGGCCTGCACATCCACAGCACTTTAACCATGTTAGGATCAGTTAGAAGTCCCTTTCCTAAAAAGTTCTGCCAAGCTTATTATTAGGGGTTATACTAGTGGAATTTCCAGAACATGGATAACAAAACCTTGGAATTCATTTTTAGTGAGTGAAATAATTTTCAACTCTTTTTTGCATACTTGAACTCTAAAATTTTCATTTTTTTAAGCCTTATCTCTTTTTGGTTTACGAGAAAAATGGGAGAGTGAAAACTCAAGTTTGGATCTGAAAAAAAATTTGAACGTCCAAAATGGAAGTGCAGAAATGCTAAGAGAGATAGTTCCAAAAAGTAACTGTGATTTTCACGGATAGGCAAAAAGTGGGTAGTTTGGCCCTGGAAAATATCCAACCACTTGTGAATTTGATTTTTCTACTCGTTGAAATTTTTGGTTCATCAGGTCCACTTGCAGCCTCAACATGTTTCTGGCATGCATATCCACCACAATTAAAGCATGTTAGAATTAGTTAGAAGTCCCTTTCCTATAAAATTCCACCAAGCTTATTATTAGGGGTTGTATTAGTGGAATTTCTAGAACATGCATAACAAAACCTTGGAGTTCAATTTTTTTTGCATACATGAACTCTATAATTTTCATTTTGTTAAGCGTTATATCTTTTTTCTTTACGAGAAAAATGGGAGAGTGAAAACTCAAGTTTGGATCTTAAAACAAATTTGAACATTCAAAAGGGAAATGCACAAATGCTGAGAGAGATAGTTTCAAAAAGTATCTGTGATTTTTAAGGATAGGCAAAAAGAGGCTTGTTTGGCCCTGATAAATATCCAACCACTTGAGAATTTGATTTTTTCTACTTTGAGAAATTTTTGGACCATTAGGTCCACTTGCATCCTCAACATGTTTCTCGCATGCATATCCACCGCACTTAAAGCATGTTAGGATCAGTTAGAAGTCCCTTTCCAATAAAATTCCACCAAGCTTATTATTAGGAGTTGTACTACTGGAATATCCAGAACATGCATAACAAAACCTTGGAGTTCATTTTTAGTGCGTTAAATAATTTTGAAATTTTTTTTGCGTACATGAACTCTTAAATTTTTATTTTGTTATGCCTTATATCTTTTTTGTTTACAAGAAAAATGGGAGAGTGAAAACTGAAGTTCTGATCTGAAAACAAATTTGAACATCCAAAAAGGAAATGCACAAATGCTAAGGGAGGTAGTTCCAATTAGTATATGTGATTTTTAAGAATAGGCAAAAAGTAGGTTGTTTGGCTTTGGATAATATCCAACCACTTGAGAATTTGATTTTTTCTACTCTTTGAAATTTTTGGATCATTAGGTCCACCTGCATCCTCAACATGTTTCTGGCATGCATATCCACTGCACATAAAGCATGTTAGGATCAGTTAGCAGTCCCTTTCCTACAAAATTCCAACTAGCTTATTATTAGGGGTTGTACTAGTGGAATTTCCAAAACATGTATAACAAAACCTTGGAGTTCATTTTTAGTGCGTGAAATAATTTTAAATTTTTTTTTGCATACATGAACTCTAAAATTTTCATTTTGTTATGCCTTATATCTTTTTTGTTTACGAGAAAAATGGGAGAGTGAAAACTCAAGTTTGGATCTTAAAACAAATTTGAACATCCAAAATGGAAATGCACAAATGCTAAGAGTGATAGTTCCAAAAAGTATCTGTGATTTTCAAGGATAGGCAAAAAGTGGGTTGTTTGGCCATGGTAAATATCAAACCACTTGAGAATATGATTTTTTCTACTCCTTGAAATTTAAGGATCATTTGGTCCACTTGCATCCTCAACATGTTTCTGGCCTGCACATCCATAGCACTTGAACCATGTTAGGATCAGTTAGAAGTCCCTTTCCTCAAAAATTCCGCCAAACTTATTATTAGGGGTTGTATTAGTGGAATTTCTAGAACGTGGATAACAAAACCTTGGAGTTCATTTTTTGTTTGTGATATAATTTTCAATTTTTTTTTGCATACATGAACTCTGTAATTTTCATTTTGTTATGCCTTATATCTTTTTTGTTTACGAGAAAAATGGGAGAGTGAAAACTCAAGTTTGGATCTGAAAACAAATTTGAACATCCAAAATGGAAATGCACAAATGCTGAGAGAGATAGTTCCAAAAAGTATCTGTGATTTTTAAGGAAAGGAAAAAAGAGGCTTGTTTGGCCCTAGAAAATATCCAACCACATGAGAATTTGATTTTTTCTACTGCTTGAAATTTTTTGACCATTAGGTCCTCTTCCATCCTCAACATGTTTCTCGCATGCATATCCACCGCACTTAAAGCATGTTAGGATCGATTAGAAGTCCCTTTCCAATAAATTGCCACCAAGTTTATTATTAGGGGTTGTACTAGTGGAATTTCCAGAACATGGATAACAAAGCCTTGGAGTTCATTTTTAGAGCGTGAAATAATTTTCAACTCATTTTTGCATACTTGAACTCTAAAATTTTCATTTTTTTAAGCCTTATATCTTTTTGGTTTACGAGAAAAACGGGAGAGTGAAAACTCAAGTTTGGATCTGAAAACAAATTTGAACATAAAAATTGGAAATGCACAAATGCTAAGAGAGATAGTTCCAAAAAGTAACTGTGATTTTTAAGGATAGGCAAAAAGCAGGTTGTTTGGCCCTGGAAAATATCCAACCACTTGAGAATTTGATGTTTTCTACTCCTTGAAATTTTTGGATCATTAGGTCCACCTGCATCCTCAACATGTTTTTGGCTTGCTTATCCACCGCACTTAAAGCATTTTAGGATCAGTTAGCTGTCCCTTTCCTATAAAATTCCACCAAGCTTATTATTAGGTGTTGTACTAGTGGAATTTCCAGAACATGGATAACAAATCCTTGGAGTTCATTTTTAGTGTGTGAAATAATTTTTAATTTTTTTTTGCATACATGAACTCTAAAATTTTTATTTTGTTATGCCTTATATTTTTTTTTACGAGAAAAATGGGAGAGTGAAAACTCAAGTTTGGATCTGAAAAAAAATTTGAACATCCACAATGGAAATGCAGAAATGCTGAGAGAGATAATTCCAAAATGTATCTGTGATTTTCACGGATAGGCAAAAAGTGGGTAGTTTGGCCCTGGAAAATATCCAACCACTAGTGAATTTGATTTTTCTACTCATTGAAATTTTTGGTTCATCAGGTCCACTTGCATGCTCAACATGTTTCTGACATGCATATCCACCACAATTAAAGCATGTTAGAATCAGTTAGAAGTCCCTTTCCTATAAAATTCCACCAAGCTTATTATTAGGGGTTGTACTATTGGAATTTCCAGAACATGCATAACAAAACCTTGGAGTTCATTTTTAGTGCGTGAAATAATTTTCAACTCATTTTTGCATACTTGAACTCTAAAATTTTCATTTTTTTAAGCCTTATATCTTTTTGGTTTACGAGAAAAATGGGAGAGTGAAAACTCAAGTTTGGATCTGAAAACAAATTTGAACATCCAAAATGGAAATGCACAAATGCTAAGAGTCATAGTTCCAAAAAGTAACTGTGATTTTTAAGGATAGGCAAAAAGTAGGTTGTTTGGCCCTAGAAAATATCCAACCACTTGAGAATTTGATGTTTTCTACTCCTTGAAATTTTTGGATCATTAGGTCCACCTACTTCCTCAACATGTTTCTGGCTTGCTTATCCACCGCACTTAAAGCATGTTAGGATCAGTTAGCGGTCCCTTTCCAATAAAATTCCACCAAGCTTATTATTAGGTGTTGTACTAGTGGAATTTCCAGAACATGGATAACAAATCCTTGGAGTTCATTCTCAGTGCGTGGAATAATTTTTTTTTTTTTTTGCATACATGAACTCTAAAATTTTTATTTTGTTATGCCTTATATTTTTTTTTACGAGAAAAATGGGAGAGTGAAAACTTAAGTTTGGATCTGAAAAAAAATTTGAACATCCAAAATGGAAATGCAGAAATGCTGAGAGAGATAGTTCCAAAAAGTATCTGTGATTTTCACGGATAGGCAAAAAGTGGGTAGTTTGGCCTTGGAAAATATCCAACCAGTTGTGAATTTGATTTTTCTACTCATTGAAATTTTTGGTTCATCAGGTCCACTTGCATCCTCAACATGTTTCTGACATGCATATCCACCACAATTAAAGCATGTTAGAATCAGTTAGAAGTGCCTTTCCTATAAAATTCCACCAAGCTTATTATTAGGGGTTGTACTATTGGAATTTCCAGAACATGCATAACAAAACCCTGGAGTTCTTTTTTAGTGCGTGAAATAATTTTCAACTCATTTTTACATACTTGAACTCTAAAATTTTCATTTTTTTAAGCCTTATATCTTTTTGGTTTACGAGAAAAATGGGAGAGTGAAAACTCAAGTTTGGATCTGAAAACAAATTTGAACATCCAAAATGGAAATGCACAAATGCTAAGAGAGATAGTTCCAAAAAGTAACTGTGATTTTTAAGGATAGGCAAAAAGTAGGTTGTTTGGCCCTGGAAAATATCCAACCACTTGAGAATTTGATGTTTTCTACTCCTTGAAATTTTTGGATCATTAGGTCCACCTGCGTCCTCAACATGTTTCTGGCTTGCTTATCCACCGCACTTAAAGCATGTTAGGATCAGTTAGTGGTCCCTTTCCTATAAAATTCCACCAAGCTTATTAGTAGGTGTTGTACTAGTGGAATTTCCAGAACATGGATAACAAATCCTTGGAGTTCATTTTTAGTGCGTGAAATAATTTTTAATTTTTTTTTTTGCATACATGAACTCTAAAATTTTTATTTTGTTATGCCTTATATTTTTTTTTACGAGAAAAATGGGAGAGTGAAAACTCAAGTTTGGATCTGGAAAAAAATTTGAACATCCAAAATGGAAATGTAGAAATGCTGAGAGAGACAGTTCCAAAAAGTATCTGTGATTTTCACGGATAGGCAAAAAGTGGGTAGTTTGGCCCTGGAAAATATCCAACCACTTGTGAATTTGATTTTTTTACTCATTGAAATTTTTGGTTCATCAGGTCCACTTGCATCCTCAACATGTTTCTGACATGCATATCCACCACAATTAAAGCATGTTAGAATCAGTTAGAAGTCCCTTTCCTATAAAATTCCACCAAGCTTATTATTAGGGGTTGTACTATTGGAATTTCCAGAACATGCATAACAAAACCTTGGAGTTCATTTTTAGTGCGTGAAATAATTTTCAACTCATTTTTGCAGACTTGGACTCTAAAATTTTCATTTTTTTAAGCCTTATATCTTTTTTGTTTACGAGAAAAATGGGAGAGTGAAAACTCAAGTTTGGATCTGAAAACAAATTTGAACATCCAAAATGGAAATGCACAAATGCTAAGAGAGATAGTTCCAAAAAGTAACTGTGTTTTTTAAGGATAGGCAAAAAGTAGGTTGTTTGGCCCTGGAAAATATCCAAGCACTTGAGAATTTGATGTTTTCTACTCCATGAAATTTTTGGATCATTAGGTCCACCTGCATCCTCAACATGTTTCTGGCTTGCTTATCCACCGCACTTAAAGCAGGTTAGGATCAGTTAGCGGTCCCTTTCCTATAAAATTCCACCAAGCTTATTATTAGGTGTTGTACTAGTAGAATTTCCAGAACATGGATAACAAATCCTTGGAGTTCATTTTTAGTGCGTGAAATAATTTTTAATTTTTTTTTGCATACATGAACTCTAAAATTTTTATTTTGTTATGCCTTATATTTTTTTTACGAGAAAAATGGGAGAGTGAAAACTCAAGTTTGGATCTGAAAAAAAATTTGAACATCCAAAATGGAAATGCAGAAATGCTGAGTGAGATAGTTCCAAAAAGTATCTGTGATTTTCACGGATAGGCAAAAAGTGGGTAGTTTGGCCCTGGAAAATATCCAACCACTTGTGAATTTGATTTTTCTACTCATTGAAATTTTTGGTTCATCAGGTCCACTTGCATCCTCAACATGTTTCTGACATGCATATCCACCACAATTAAAGCATGTTAGAATCAGTTAGAAGTCCCTTTCCTATAAAATTCCACCAAGCATATTATTAGGGGTTGTACTATTGGAATTTCCAGAACATGCATAAGAAAACCTTGGATTTCATTTTCAGTGCGTGAAATAATTTTAAAATTTTTTTTGCATACATGAACTCTAAAATTTTCATTTTGTTAAGCCTTATATCTTTTTTGTTTACGAGAAAAATGGGAGATTGAAAACTCAAGTTTGGATGTTAAAACAAATTTGAACATCAAAAATGGAAATGCACAAATGCTGAGAGAGATAGTTCCAAAAAGTATCTGTGATTTTTAAGGACAGGCAAAAAGTGGGTTGTTAGGCCCTGGTAAATATCCAACCACTTGAGAATTTGATTTTTTCTACTCCTAGAAAATTTTGGATTATTAGGTCCACTTGCATCCACAACATGTTTCTGGCATGCATATCCAACGCACTTTAAGCATGTTAGGATCAGTTAAAAGTCCCTTTCCTGTAAAATTCCACCAAGCTTATTATTAGGAATTGTACTACTGGAATTTCTAGAACATGCAGAACAAAACCTTGGAGTTCATTTTTAGTGCGTTAAATAATTTCAAATTTTTTTTGCGTACATGAACTCTAAAATTTTCATTTTGTTATGTCATATATCTTTTTTGTTTTCGAGAAAAATGGGAGAGTGAAAACTGAAGTTCTGATCTGAAAACAAATTTGAACATCCAAAATGGAAATGCACAAATGCTAGGGCAGTAGTTCCAATTAGTATCTATGATTTTTAAGGATAGGCAAAAAGTAGGTTGTTTGGCCTTGGAAAATATCCAACCACTTGAGAATTTGATTTTTTCTACTCCTTGAAATTTTTGGATCATTAGGTCCACCTGCATCCTCAACATGTCTCTGGCATGCATTTCCACCGCACATAAAGCACGTTAGGATCAGTTAGTAGTCCCTTTCCAATAAAATTCCAACTAGCTTATTATTAGGCGTTGTACTAGTGGAATTTCCAGAACATGTATAACAAAACCTTGGAGTTCATTTTTAGTGCGTGAAATAATTTTAAATTTTTTTTTGCATACATGAACTCTAAAATTTTCATTTTGTTATTCCTTATATCTTTTTTGTTTACGAGAAAAATGGGAGAGTGAAAACTCAAGTTTGGATCTTAAAACAAATTTGAACATCCAAAATAGAAATGCAGAAATGCTACGAGAGATAGTTCCAAAAAGTATCTGTGATTTTTAAGGATAGGCAAAAAGTGGATTTTTTGGGGATGGTAAATATCAAACCACTTGACAATATGATTTTGTCTACGCCTTGAAATTTTTGGATCATTAGGTCCACTTGTGTCCTCAACATGTTTCTGGCCTGCATATCCATAGCACTTTAACCATGTTAGGATCAATTAGAAGTCCCTTTCCTACAAAATTCCGCCAATCTTATTATTAGGGGTTGTATTAGTGGAATTTCCAGAACATGGATAACAAAACCTTGGAGTTCATTTTTTGTTTGTGATAAAATTTTCAAATTTTTTTTGCATACATGAACCCTAAAATTTTCATTTTGTTATGCCTTATATCTTTTTTCTTTACGATAAAAATGGGAGGGTGAAAACTCTAGTTTGGATCTGAAAACAAATTTGAACATCCAAAATAGAAATGCACGAATGCTGAAAGGGATAGTTCCAAAAAGTATCTGTGATTTTTAAGGATAGGCAAAAAGTAGGTTGTTTGGCCTTGGAAAATATCCAACCACTTGAGAATTTGATTTTTTCTACTCCTTGAAATTTTTGGATCATTAGGTCCACCTGCATCCTCAACATGTTTCTGGCATGCATATCCACCGCACATAAAGCATGTTAGGATCAGTTAGCTGTCCCTTTCCTACAAAATTCCAACTAGCTTATTATTAGGGGTTGTACTAGTGGAATTTCCAGAACATGTATAACAAAACGTTGGAGTTCATTTTTAGTGCGTGAAATAATTAAAATTTTTTTTTTGCATACATGAACTCTAAAATTTTCATTTTGTTATGCCTTATATCTTTTTTGTTTACGAGAAAAATGGGAGAGTGAAAACTCAAGTTTGGATCTTAAAACAAATTTGAACATCCAAAATGGAAATGCACAAATGCTAAGAGAGATAGTTCCAAAAAGTATCTGCGATTTTTAAGGATAGGCAAAAAGTGGGTCGTTTGGCCATGGTAAATATCAAACCACTTGAGAATATGATTTTTTCTACTCCTTGAAATTTTTGGATCATTAGGTCCACTTGCATCCTTAACATGTTTCTGGCCTGCATATCCACAGCACTTTAACCATGTTAGGATCAGTTAGAAGTCCCTTTCCTAAAAAATTCCGCCAAGCTTATTATTAGGGGTTGTATTAGTGGAATTTCCAGAACGTGGATAACAAAACCTTGGAGTTCATTTTTTGTTTGTGATATAATTTTTAATTTTTTTTTGCGTACATGAACTCTATAATTTTCATTTTGTTATGCCTTATATCTTTTTTGTTTGCACGAAAAATGGGAGAGTGAAAGCTCAAGTTTGGATCTGAAAACAAATTTGAACATCCAAAATGGAAATGCACAAATGC